>NC_056591.1:19933264-21360764 GCF_018340385.1 Cyprinus carpio | reverse complement strand
TATGCGGATGATGTTGTGTTGTATGTACGTGCAAAAAGTCAACAGGCTGCACAAAAATTGACTGAAACTATAAATCAAGTTGCACAATGGCTCATCAACTCATGTTTACATCTTAATGTCAGAAAAACTGTTTGTATGTTTTTTACTAAAAGGCCAGATTATGATGTGAAAGCAGATGTATTTGTGCAGGAAAATAAACTTGAGGTAGTACATGAATTTAAATATTTAGGATTATTAGTGGATTCTCAACTTACTTTCAAAACGTAAGTGAAGAAAGTGGTAAATATAGTGAAATTCAATTTAGCGAATTTCAGATTTATCAGAAATAGGTTGACCAGTAAAGCAGCAGTTCTATTCATGAATTCAGTGATTATTCCTCGTATTACATATTGCATGACTACCTGGACTCAGACATGTAGGTCTTTTCTTAAACCAGTTGAAATTATTTAAGGTTTTGGATTAAAAACCGAACAGTTTTCACAATTGTAGCATATTAATTAAGTTTTTTATTTTAAGTTGGGAACGTTTGATTCGCCGTTTGCTGATTTGGTACTTATTTTTAAGATCTTAAATGGTTTTGCTCCACCTGTTTTTAAAGATTACATAGATCAGATATAACAGGATGGTGTACACATGCCGGTATTAGAGGTGATTGAAATGTGCCATTAAGAAGAACTACCTTTGGTCAATTATCTTTTGCTTTTATTAAGAAAAACTACCTTTGGTCAATTATCTTTTGCTTTTTAGAATTAAAACAGTTAACAGGACACTGGTTTCGCGAAAAAGCTGAAAATATGGTTATTGACCCATCAAAATTGTGATCATTTATAGTTATTTATGGATATGGTATGGTGTTTCCATAGTTTTATTTTATTTTTGCTTCTGCTTTACGATTTTCAGCTTGTTCTTAATTTGGTGTATTAATATTATTTGTTTATGTTTACTCCCTATCCTTAACACCAACCTGTCAAAAGGGACTACGGATGAATATTAGCCAGTGTTGGCAAAATCTGGCACATTCTGCATATTTATGTATTATTAATGTGCATTGTCCCTGATTTAAAAAAAAAAAAAAAAAAAAACAATCAGTATTTAAAAAAAAAAAAAAATATCTTTTGCTTTTTGAAAAAAAACTTCATGCATGACCTTTCCAGACTATGTAATGCGTGAAGTCAAGCTTATCCAAGACAAGCATTAATGGTAAAAAAAAAAAAAAAAGTATGTGTATTTTTTTTTTAAGAAAATAGCAGATTGTTTCACTAGATAAGATCCCTATTCCTCAGCTGGGATCATGTACAGCTCTTTGAAGCTGCATTGAAACTGCAATTTGGACATTCAACCTATTGGGTCCCAGTGAAGTCCATTAAATGGAGAAAAGTCCTGGTATGTTTTCCTCAAAAACCTTAATTTCTTTGCGACTGACATGAACATCTTGGATGGCAATTATCAAGTAAATTATTCAGGAAATTTTAATTATGGAAGTGAACTAATCCTTTTAATCTTGTCCATGTGCATTTTCTCAGAAGTTAAAGGAGCAGACTAACTAATCACTAGTTGTGCTTAATAATGCCCTGTTCAGCAAGTACCAACATGGTTAAACCACTCAGAATATCATAGTAACAGCAAGGAACTACACTCTGACATCATGGCGTGTTCTTTAGAAAATGTATCATTCTCTCGTTCTCTTTTCTTCAGAGAGAATGAAGCTCTTTGGACAGAGATTTCAGACCTCAGACAGAAACATGCACAGCAGCAGCAGGTCATAAAGGAGGTACGTTCTACTTCCATGTAGCAGCTTTGCAGACATTCCTGTTGTATATCAACATATAATATGCACAACCTAATGAACAGGTTTGAATTCTAATGCCACTTTTTGTATTTTTCTCTCCAGTTGGTGCAGTTCATCTTCACATTGGTTCAGAACAATCGCATGTTAAATTTAAAACGCAAAAGGTAAGACTAAAAAGTATGTGTACGCATCTCACAAAAGAACCGGGATTCAGAGGTTTGGGGTCATTATGTTGTTTTTGTTGTTGTCGTTTTTTGTTTTTTTTGAGAGAGAGAAATTACTTTTATTTAGCAAGAACACATTAAATTGATCATTGATGACAGTAAAGACTTAAAACAGTAAAGAATTATTACAAAAAAAGTCATAAAGGGGTCATGAACTGCCTTTTTTATTAATTTGTACTGTTTTTTTAGGTCCAGTTATAATGTTAACATTTCTTTATATCAAGAAACAGCATAATTTAGAAGTAATAGGCTATTTTCTGTCCTGTTTTGACACCCCCTCATCGGAACGCTCTGTTTGAATAACCGTGGTGGATTGTAGAATCGGAAGTAAACGTCCACTGGTATGATTGCCTAACAGTTGTGTATGTTTGTCAGCCTACATCCTTCATAGATGGACGCTGGTGAGATTTAGGTTAAAAATGCAGAAATGCTCAGTACATATCGAACGATCTGCAATAACAGACAAAGCAATAGTGACCAGATAGTAAAAAAAAGTTACTCATACAAGGTTACTGTGGTGCGAACTTACATTCACATCCAATGGGCTAGTTGCACGTTGCCGCCATGTTGGATTTCCGATCAGCGAGAGTCCATAAAAATATTTCCGGTTTTCCTAAATGGCAGTGTAGAGAGCCGGAGAAACCCAAATCTTACTTTTGTTGTTCACAGGACTTGTAATATCACTTAAAATAGAACTGAGATCTACATTACTATACTATCATTACTTTACTATATATGTTAATTGAACCAGTTGCTTGTGTATGTTTGGGTCAGTTGAATGAATGAAATACACTAATCTGTACTGTTCACGAAATTAAAGTTGCCTTGAACCCATGGTGCGTACACATACACAGTGTCTTTTTCCTTAGCAATTATGTAAATGTACACATTATTGTAAATACACAAATAGGCTAAACAACTAAACAAATTTTTTAAAAAATTAATTAAACGATCAAAACATAACTTTAGACTATATTAGCCTATAAAAACATGTAAACATTATATTGCATCTTTACCCATCAATAAATATATTATTTCTCGAAAATGCTGGCATCAAATTGACTTTTTTGTGTAACATTTGAACTGAAGTACATTGCCTTGTGAGGCATGGGCTGCATAAATATTCGTTTCTCAATTCGGCACAATAATTTGTTCCATCAACATTTTCAAAGCATATTCTTGTAATATTCTATTTTTACACACACAGTAATCTTCACATCAGTCATATTTTCAGATGAAAACACAGGCTGTAAAAATATAATTCTAATAAATATAGATACAAATGTAAAGGTTTTATTTTAGGTGGCCTAATTAATGCAAACATTTCATAAAAATATACTGTATGCACCAGACAAAAAATTATTCATGCAACAGTTGCTCTTAAACTCATTTACATAAAACAGATAATAATAAAACACACAGGGAAATACAAACACGGATCTTTTAATAAATGCAAAGCTACAATAATTATGTTAAATGATACAGATACAGTTATAAATAAGGTTACAAATATTAACAAATAAAGTTAATAAAATATACATTGAGTCCATAATGCAGGTTGAAATTTGTTGAGCGTCTCCTTTGACGGTCGCAAACTTTATGATCAACTTGGCACTGCACAGTGTTTAGTTGTTTTTGGAGGCATCTTTATCGTTTCATTTCTGTGTAGATCTGCATTTGCCTCTGACATTATTTACACTACATGTGCAAATCGGTGGGTGAGGCTAAACACACTGTGATGTAGAACCAGGTGTCGATCTTCTTCTGCGGAGGCGGCCGTTGCGTCCGAAATCACGTACTGTCTGAGTTGTAGCATTTAAATTTTAATTTACTTCACGACCATTAAAAAAGCATGTATTCTATGTATTATGAATATGGGTAGTATGAATGAAATTCGGATGTATTACATCCGGCATGTTGTTACTGTCACATGACCTACCTGCGTTTGTTGTGTAGTTTGACTGCCATTTTGATTTTCTTTCTTGGAGATGTTTCTGATGTGAAATTTTCAAATAGAATCATAGTATATTTGTGATATGTAATTTCACTCGTTCTTCATCTGTGATATGTGTATCGGGCATGCAAATTAGACTTAGGTTATCTGGGGACTTTTCGCCAACTTTTTTTTTTTTTCGATTATACTATGAATTCGGACATACTACTCACCTCACATACTGTTTTTCACCTATTATATAGTTTGAATTGCCTTTATTGTCATTGCATTTAAAATAAAACGAGATTTCATTTTAGCAGGGAGGTATGCAATTTCGGATGCAATGAGAGTTTAGCCACACTATTACGTCATAAAGTGGCACACTCCACAACCTGCCATTTTGGCTGATTGGCATCAGTATAAGCTGCTTTTTAGACTAAAGAGAAAGTTTCGAGTTCTGTTTTTATAGTACAATGACCTCTTATACGTATGTCAAAAGATATAGGGAATTTAGATTTCGCCTACTGTTTTTCGATTATATTATATCAGTTTATGACCCCTTTAAATAAATGCTGTTCGTTTGAATTTTCTGCCTACTGTTGGGACATCGGTTGCAAAATTCACTTTTACATGCATATAAATGTGTCTTAGCAGTGTGTGGACACAACCGCCCTCCAATGAAAAAAATCCATTTGCTCCTTTTTTTAATCCTCAGAATCCCCCGTTTTGATTTTCTGAGCAATATGGCGTCATACTGCTCAGGCCCCGCCCACGACCACTAACCGACGGTCCTGTATTAACATATTTCCACCTTCAACCAGCTGTACACTGTCTGCCATTTTTTCTACGATGTTAAAGTAGGGCTGGGCGATGTATCACATGCAATTGTCACGCGCATTTCGTCAGTAAAGCCGCTAAATACCGCTAAATCGCCATCACCTGCTTTCAAATGGAGCGGCATTTAATATACAGAGCCGTAGATCACTGACAAGCTACGCAATATCGCGTTCATTATCGAAGGCGATTCATCTGCGATAATGAACGCGATGTTGCGTAGCTTTTCAGTGATCTACGGCTCTGTATATTAATTGGATAATGAACGCGATGTTGCGTAGCTTTTTTTTGATGTAATGATGTGTATGTCTTTATTGACGAAATGCGCGTGACAATTGCATGCGATACATCGCCCAGCCCTACCAGTTATGCACTGTCTGCCATTTTCTCTGCGCCTGACATCAGAGCCACTGAGGACACAGCGGATTAGTTTTGTTTTTGATGGTAACGCGCCACTAAATATATCTAAATTGGTTTTATGTCTGCACAAATCTTTCTACACCAGACTGCGTTCTGAGTAAGGGACAGTTCAAGGCAGGTTTTGCTAAAAAGTTCAGACTCAAACATGTATCTTTACTCACTGTTCATGATCCAGCTGCACCTCAAAAAGAAGTAAGTCTCACACTTTATATTTGTTACTGCCTTCCACATAAGAGAGAGGGCGGGGTGAGCATAGCTCATTAGCATTTAAAGAGACATGCACCGAAATGAGTTGCTGTGAACAGAGGTGATTTTGACATGGTAAAAAGGTGTTGTTTTACACAACCACAGAGGAATTTTAACCAAAGTATGTTTCAGACATTTCATGAAGACCCTAAAGAATCATATCAACTTGTGTAAAGCGGGCATTCAATGTCCTCATTAACAGTTTTTAATTAGCACATCAGTTTTTAACATCGATGATGAAAAGTAATGTTCCTGGAGCACTAAATCAGCGTATTAGAATAATTGTGAAGTCTGGATTAATAGCTGTTGAAATTTCAGCTTTGCCATCACTGAAATAGATTACATTTTAAATTATATTAAAATAGAAAGCAGTTATTTTAAACTAGTAATATTTTACACTATTACTGTTTTTACTGTATTTTAAATAAAAAATACAACTTTTGTGAGCAAAAAAAAAATGTCTTTCAAAAACATTTTAAAAAATCCTAGACCCAAGACTATTGAACGATAGTTTAAGTAAATTTTATATGGTCATATTTTTGACCAAGTATCTTTATCAAAGATGAGAATTTTTTTTTTTTTTTTTTTTTTTTTGTCTGATTCTTGGGAGAGTGATTTTTCTTTTTTAATATCATTTTTGTTTATTTTTATGAATTAAAAACATATTAATATACTTTTTACTATTATTAATGTGCACCTTACTTGCTTTCTGATTACAGACCGCTTACTCTGAGCAGTAATGGAAAGAAGTCAAAATTCATCCACCAGATGTTCGAGGAACCTATGGACCACAGCAAAGTAGGTGTAGAACCATCCAGAGGTGATTAGGTTCTGTGCACTTTGACTCTCTTTCCCAGGAGGAAATGTGTTGACAGTTGTTTTGTAAATGTAAAGTTGCTATTCATTATCTTGCATTTTTCTCTCTTGATGAGATTTGAGGCAGGGCTCACTTTGTGTGAAATTGTCCTGCCACTGGATATGAACCTTAAATTGTGCGAATCACCGTCTGTTAATTTCACGTTGGTGGGGGACCGATTTATTTATATAAACATGATATTCCTCAATAATATTGAAACTTGAAGATCTGTTTATCAGAGACTCATTTCTTGCCGTCTCTTTTAGTCCTCAGTGAATGGACTCAATGGATCAAAAAACAGCTCTGACATTTCTGAAGATGTCATCATTTGTGACATCACAGACGAAGATGCGGAATTTCTAGATGGCGTATCAGTACCGGCTGACCAAGTGTAAGCATTTAGGGGTTGATTCAAACCATTGCACCTCTTTTGCATGAGGTTTTGTAGCAGAAAATTAGAAAATGAGGTCTGTGTCTTTTTTTTCTTTAATTACAGAGATGCTGAAATTGTGGAAGTCGCTTATGAAAGCAGCCCGACTATAAGAAACGACAGCACAAATGGAAGTGTAACAAATTCAACCACTCAAGAAGCAGTACCCAAAAGCACCTCTGACATTTCACCAAGCGCCCTGCAATTGAACAAACCCTCAGGTCTAAGTTCAGAGGATCCAGTGAAGCTGATGGACTCTATTCTCAGCGAAAACGGAGCCCTTTCACAAAACATAAACCTTCTTGGCAAGTAAGTAGGCCAGTGTTGCCCATATACAATATAAGGCTGCTAAGATTTGATATCTCTCATGATGAGCTTCTCACTTGGCAAGAGAAACAAACAAAAAAAAAAAATGTTTCTTGCTGTACGTTTTGAGTAATCAACTATTATTCTAACTCTGAGAAAAAAATTCTGCCGCATAAGAAAACCAATCATGTTTTGGTAATCAATAATCCACAATTTTGACTATCTCATAATTAAATGATCTCATAAATTCAACTTTTTATATTATAATTTCATCTTTTTATCTCTCATAATTTTTATCTAATAATTATGACTTTTTCTCATAATTTTGTTTCCCCCCCTCATACTTAGTATCTCACATTTATGACTTGGTGTCTATCAAGGTTTTTTCTTTTCTTTTTTCTCATGTGGTGTAAATATGCTTCCCTTGAATTCGAATTAAACTACTAAATGATGGGTTCAATAAAATTCAAGCTTTACATTTCTCTTTTTATTTATTTATTTTTATTGGTGAGACGCTTCTGCTTTAAGCATATTTAATGAATATTTCATTGTAAATTAAATCACTACAGAGTTGAGTTGATGGACTATCTGGACAGTATTGACTGCAGTCTGGAAGACTTCCAGGCCATGCTGTATGGAAAACAGTTCAGCATTGATCCAGATATCATAGAGGTATGTTTGGAGATTCCATAAGTGTTTGGAGTATCCACTCATCTTCCTTTTACTTCCTTTTGTTGAAAATCTCTAAAATAATTTCCATTGATGCATTGCCTCAGCTGCTATAATTCACCATGATGACTTGTTTCATTTTATTCTGCATTGTCATATTTTTGATAAAGCTTTTGCTGTTGGCAGGAAGCTGTCTCAGAAACAAAGGGTAACATCAACAAAGGGAAGTCTGAGCCTGGCAACACAGGTAAGTGTTCCTCTGTAAAATAATATCCACTGTCATGCCCTCGCTGTGCTGCGTTTGCTAGCATGTCGGTTCCTTCATTCAGATAAGCAGCTGATCCAGTACACAACCTGTCCTCTGCTGGCCTTCCTGGATGGATGCACCCCTCTGGCCCCATCAGATCCTCCGGCTGAAAACCTGACCCAGCCTGTCCTGCCCCAGAGCCCTGAAGAACCCGCAGACCTGTTGGACAAGGCCCTGGAGATGGAGACTGAGATTCCTCGCAGCTCTCTGATTCGTCTGGAGCCCCTCACAGAGGCGGAGGCGAGCGAGACCACGCTGTTCTACCTGTGTGAACTGAACTCTGACCTGCCCAGCACCGACACGCCACCGCTTGATATCTGAAAGCGAATAAGCCTGGAAAACAGGGACTGGACCTTTTCATTTTTTGTAAATATTCATCAAAATGATGATATTTATTAGCCAGAATTTTTTTTGGTACCATCTGTCCCTCAGTTTGACATTCCTTCCTTTCACAGATACTTCTAGTTACTGTTCACTAGCTAGTGTTTTTTCCATCATTTCCATCAGGAGATCAGGCTGCAGTTATGTTGCTGATTTATATTGCAGCTGTATTGTGAAGCACGCGTTGTCCTGTTTTATTGTTGAGCAGTTCAGAAAATGTTACAGTTATCCTTTATGTATATGTAATAGAAGTGCCTGCCTGATGTTCTAATGTCACTGTAAATAGACGTGAAGACTTTGGCATATGGTTAGTTCCATAATGTTGGACAATACACAGTGATTCTTGTTACTGTGAGATATTCATCATTATAAAAAGCTTTGCAGTTGCATTAAAGGAATTTAAACATTGATTCTGTTTTTTTATTATTATTATTATTATTATTATTATTTATTCATTGATTTTCAAATAGGGCTGGGTTTAAATGTTTATTTCTTCTTCTTTTTTTTTTTTAACAGAAAAACAATATTTTTAAATCCAAATTTCTTTCTTTATTAGTCCTGAAAACTTTTGTATTTTTTTTTTTTTTTTTTTTTTGTATACAATAATCGCAAGCTTTGATAGTTTTCAAATTTATTTTTTATGTTTTAACATGAAATTTAAAATAAATACTGTTTTGTAGCCTACGGAGTTTAGGGAGAAAGATCGTCCATCTCAGTAGAAGCGGGAGCTCATGTGAACCCATAATTTCTTCCACTTTTAAATACCCTACTACTGAAATATATAGGAGCATTTTGCTAAATATAGGCATATTTACTACATTACTACTATTCATTATTTTTATATATTTGAGTAGTGACATAATAATGTAATTAGAAATGTATATAAATATTGCCATTTGTGCAATTTAAATTATTTGTAAGTGCTGATTATTATACCTAAAAGAAATAGGAACCTTTAATATTATTGTAATTTATCAAACAGGATGGTTCACAGTTTAATTTACACCATTATTTGTGAGATTATTTTCCATAACCGTAATCAAATTAAATCATGAAACCTGTCAGTACCTGGTTATATTTTCAAACTCCAATGAGAACATAATCCAGGATTTAAACTTTTAATAAAATGACATGTTGGGTGAGTACAATGCATTTGTCAAAAGGCAAAAAATAACACTGACATTAAAAAAAAAAAAAAATGTATGCGAGACCTGCCATGAGAAAACCACCAACCTGCATAATACAATAAAGGGTAAAGCCAAACACAAGCAGATAATGTATTCAGTGCAAAACATTGTTCAGCACACACATTGGCTACAAGAATAAAATGAATAGTGCTCAAACAACTAACATGGGCAAGTTGCAAAATGGTTAGCGCTGTTACAGTTATGTTCATGATGCAAAACATCAAGAAGCGAAATGCATGACAAAATCTACAATATTAAGTTGCCTGTAAAATTTTCACATGCTAATTCAACACTGTATGTGTGCGTTCTATAGGAAACTATGAATGTCATGATTTATGGGAAAACATGACTTGCATTTTCACTACTCTCCACAAATAACTTAAGATACATTGTATTGTTTTTTTTTAGACCATACAGAGATTATTAATCAATTTAGAAGAACACATTCTTGAAGGAAATATAACATCACATCACAGGAAACCCAAGCGATGTTCTTCATTTATTTCAGCTCTTATATGAATTAATAAACTCCTACATAAAAGCATGCAAGGTTCAAAACAACAACAACACATGTAGGGTCAGCTGAACGAACAAAACACTGAAGTATTTACATTTAGACCCTACTATCCCTATACATGTGAATATTCACATAAGTAATGGCGGATTCTAATTGCAAGCTTTTATTCTATCCGTCCTCTCAGTCGAAGTCACGGTTGGTGAGGACCAGCGGAGCCACCAGGGTCCACACATACAGAGAGATGCAGATCCAGCTGGAGGTGATTTTCACCCACACAGAGGGCCACTTGCTGGTCATAGTCTCATAATTGATGTCAGGGCTATAAAATTGACAGGAAAAAAAAATAATCAAGAGTTTAAAGATAATTCGACGACCATAAATATTTCAATATGAATTATGACACAAAAAGGACAGAGCAATAACTAATCATTATTATTGCATATACAAATGTTTTTGTTAACAGAACTTCTAACTTCCAAGATTTTAGTTTTTTTTTAGTATTTTTATTTTTATATATTTTTTATATTGTTATTATTTTAGTTATTATTTAAGTTATTTATTTGAGATTTTATTTTTATTTGGAATTTTATGTGTCTTTTTTGTTGTTTAATATTTAACTTTTTGCATCCTTTGCTGAATATAAGTATAATTTTCTTCCAAAGAAATCTTACTTGACCCCAAACTTTTAAAAAGCACATATAGTAGAGATTGAAAACTGCTTGTTAATATAGTCAATATTTTAATTGTATTCATTTTAATTCTATATACAGAATTTCGCAAATTAAATCAAACATCAAACGTTTTAATATACTGTGGGAAAAATAGTTAAATGCACTTTAAAAACCTTCAGAAAAATGCCTTATGACTTTTCGAAAATATGCCCTTTATCTGCTTCCAAAATTGGCCTAGTCAAACTCAGACGATTACCAATACACTGTGCACTTAAACTAATAAAAACATCTACACATGGGCACATACCTGTACCAGTTTGTCAGTGTCATCATGATGTACAGAGAAGCCAAGAAGAGCATGAAGTGGAAGAAAGAGTAGCTATAGGTAACTCCATCCTTCTCATTGTCAATGGCACGGTTGTTGCCATCACCCACTTCAAAGTTCTCTGGAGCGGGACCATCCTCGATAAGAGCAGACTCGTCGCTGGTGAGAGTCAGTTTGTTCACTTGGGCATTGCTGGAGTTGCGGATGCTGAGGAAATAAAAAAAATAAAAAGACAAATTTGACTGCTGTATTGAATAATAGCTGCAAAAATAGGTCATATATTTTAACAAATTACTAACTTGCTTACCTGGAATACAGCACACACATCAGGAACAAAATCAAGCCCACAATGCCCTGGGCATCCCACCACTGAACAACACGGTCCTGACCAGCAGGGGTGGTGCTGTTGAGGCCAATAATGCCAAGCAAGCTAGGGTTGCATCTGCGGTCTTTAGGGAAAAGAAAATTATTATTCTAAAATGATTTTACGAACCACAGAATATTCATTTAAACCAGTGTTTCTCAACCCTGGTCCTGAGCGCCCCCCAGACCTGCACATTTTGTGTGTCTCCCTAATCAAACACACCTGATTTAACTCATTAGCTCATTAAAAGAAACTCTAGGGACTGAAATAGGTGTGTCAGATAAGGGAGACATAGAAAATGTGCAGTGCTGGGGGGTGCCCAGGACCAGGGTTGAGAAACCAATCTCTCTCAATCCTTACCAGGCTCATTGGTCATGGCAGACCAGGTCAGATACATGGTGTACAGAGTAACAATGGAGGACTGCAAGAGACCAGACCTGGGCTGGGACTCCTGGAGGAGGAAAGTAAAGAAAAGGACTTAAATTCATCATTTAAGTCTTGATGCTCATCTGATATAACACGTATCCAAACCTTGAGCAGTTTTAATAAGGAGATCATCCAATACTATTCATACAAACAGACGTTTTGTATTCATTACCTGGATTTTAGGCAAGACAGACATGACAGATGCACCAACGCAGAGCAGCATGTTGATGCTGATGAAGACTTTGTTCTCAGTGCAGCCATCAGAGTGAGTGTAATACACATAGAACAAGATCAGAGAGATCAGTGACAGAGCGTAGTTGACGGCTGTGGCAGACAGAAGAGCTATGGATGGTAGAAAAAAAAATACGTTAGAACAATACAATATCTTTATAAATATGATGTTAAAATATAAAAAAATAATGTATTCACTTCATGACTTAAAATGTGTTATATTTATGACCATATTTATGTAAAATGTATGCACAACAATTCAAAAAGTTGGGGTCGGCAAGATTTTTCGGAAAGAAACTCATAATTCTATTCAGTAAGGATGCAACAAATTCAAAATCAAAAGTGACAGATAAATTCTGTTCTTTTGAACTTTATGCTCATCAAAAAAAAAGAAATCCTTAAAAACATGTATCAAAGTTTCCACAAAAATATTAAGCAGCAATACTGTTTACAACATTGATAATAATAATAAATATTTCTTGAGCATCAGATAAGCATATCAGAATGATTTCTGAAGGATCATGTGATGCTGAAGACTGTAAAAAAAAAAAAATACAGTTTTGCCATCACAGGAATAAATTACAGTTTAGAATATATATTATGATAAAAAACTTAAATTGTAGTAATATTTCAAAATATTACTGTTTTTACAGTGGGGAAACTTGTGTGGGACTGAAAAAAGTTCTCTTAATTCATACCTGCATACCAGCAACGAGAGTTTCCCTCCTCCATTTTCTCCACCCAGGACTCGTTCCAAGAGTGAGCAAAGTCGATCAAGAGCACCAGCTGGATGAGGATGAAACAGAACGCTCCAGCCATGCCTATGTAAAACCAGACTAGAAGAGACCCCGCAGAAGATCAGCATTAGATCCTCACAAATAAACACGAGGTACAACTCAAGTCTGCCTAATCTCACTCTCTCATTGCTTAAGATGGCTAAACACTGTGCAGTTTTATGATAAATCCCACTGCAGATTGTATAATGTACATTTAATGTAAAACTACATCACACATATTTAGCAGTTACTTTTTAATTTGGTCATTATTGATAGCCATTTAAAGTCACCTTTTATCCTCACATTGTAAATCATGTAATTGCATGCATATTTCATATTTAAGGCAATAAAATAAAACTTCACCAGTGGTAAAAGGGCCTTCAGGAATGAAGAAAGCTCCAACTGTAATAGCAGTGGCAGCAGCAAACTTAAAGAACCAAAACCTGGAGAAGATATGAATATTTCAAAGATTAGTGAAGCTCAAGACATTTCTGAAATTATTTGCATGTTAAACCTGTGTCTCGCTCGTAAGGATTCAAGACTTTAACCATTAGTTCACACCAACGCCTACATACCCGTTATGCACAGCAGCTCTTGGGTCCTGGCTGCTCTTGACCTTTACCATGATGAGAGAGAAGAGCAGGAAGAACATGGCCATCCCAAAACACACACGATACACAGCCTTATAGCCCACCAGCACATCGCAATTCACATGACCTTTGACTCCCGGGATGGACGACCCCATTCCTCCTTCACAAAAGCCTGGAATCTGCAGTGACATTAAAAAACAACAACAACACAATCAGAATGCTTCAGCTGCAACCCTGTAAAACAAATACAAAACTTGAATTCCCAAGAAACATTGCTGGGTCACCTTATTCAGGTGCCCCTCCATGCCTGGCATGAGCATGATGCAGGCGATGCCCACACCCAGCAGCATAAAGAAGGCATAGATCAGCCGAGTGACTGTGGAGTTGTTTCCACTCGGGCAGCATCTGCACAGCAGGCAGGGAGCACTGCCACAAAGGCAAGGAATCTGCAAAGGAGATAAAAAAAAAGCATGTTAAAGGTGATGTAAGCTATCTCAGATCATAATCGTTTTATCTCAGTATACATATTTCTGTGAAATCTGTCAGGTAGTACTCTAAATATATCATAATTAGGCATGCATTGCACATGATATTGTGACTGAAAGGTATAAAATCAATATTATTTTTTTCATAAATATTTGGCCATTGATAAATGACACTATTTTCATTAATAAAAAGATGCTTAATATTCCAAATTAATTTAGGCATTACAATAACTTAATGTAACATATGAAGGATGGGTAAATAATGCTTTTTAAACGTGCTTTTAAAATGCAATGCAAATAAAAATCATATATCCAATAAGATGCCAAATCGATCATCTCTAGACATAAAAAGCATCATTCTGCAAAATGAGCAGGGCTGGTTGACGCATAAACATGGTGACTTCAAAGTGACTCATATCAGTGCTAAAAAATAGTCTAATTAAAGAAGCATCATCCCTCCTTTGTACTCGGGTAAAACACCAGGTGAAGTTTAGTGTTTAGGAAGTATTATTGATTCTTTTTATTAGTGAAAAATAGTCTGTTTATTTTAGTGTTTTGATGTAATTGGAGGACATTAAAATACTTTCTTAAAATAAACTTTTTTATTTATTTCTTAAAGAAGTCTTCTATGCCCAAAAAGGCTGCATTTATTTGGTCAAAAATAAAATAAAAACAGAAATATTGTGAAATATTATTACAATTTGAAATAACTTTTCCTGTTTTAATATATTTTAAAATGTAATTTACTCCTGTGATGGCAAAGCTGAATTATCAGCAGCCATTACTCCAGTCTTCAATGTCACATGATTCTCAGAAATAATTTTAATATGCTAATTTGGTGCTCAAGAAACGTTTTATCAATGTGCTGCTTAATTCCTTTTTGGAATTATAACACTTTCAGGATTCTTTTAGGAATATAAAGTTCAAAAGATCAGATTTATTCATGTATTTTACAATATGTCTCATCATAGCATAATACTTGTTCATGAATAAAAGTTCATTTTAAGTGTTACTGAACAGTAAATAGTGTAAATGTTTCCTCGTCTCTCCTGAGTGTGTTTGTCACGAGCTGACATCTAATCGGTGTTTTGATGTCGCAACAGCCTAACAAGCATGTGCCCTTCTTAGAAAACCTCATGTTATGGTGGAATATCATCTGCGACACGTGACGTGTGTCCCATTTAAAACACCCCAAAATCATATCGCCGACAAAACAGTGTTTATCTATGATTATTTGGCTGCGGTTACGAGAAAAGTAACGTTAGTAGTATATGTCGCTTGGTGATGCAAATTACGCAAAACTAAACAATATACAATTGTCTGTATTAGTACAAAAACATGTTGTGCTGCATCACAACAGAGGAACCACCCAACATGATACCAACTGTTTTACGTTAGTAAAGCAAAAACAACTGATTTCAATCACACCAAAACATAGTGAAATTAATTAATATGCTGTTATATGTCATTCTTGGTCATTATTCAACAGATGCAGCGGGTTTTATGAATTTAGCATCGCGAAGGGCCCTGACACCATTTTCTCTTTCGCTTCTTTCCCGATGCGGATGTCATCAGTTACACATGATAAACTCGCTGAAAACCAAATAGTTATTTACCTTCGCATGTCTATACGATTATATTTATATATCATCAGTATATTAATATGTAAACTTACCCAACTGGCCATGGAACAAAGCCCGAGTACGGCCCCCATGTTCAGCGGTGTTGTGCGATGTTTCTCCGGACGGGTTTGAAAATGGAGGCTGTGTGTTTACAATGTAGCTCCGCTGTCTGGTGAAGCCGGAAAACACAGGTTACTGCCACATTCGACATTTCAAAATAAAACATCGGTCTCTCACGCAGAAGGGTCATGAAGAAGGCGCTGGGAAAAAGTGAAAAATGTTACATTTTCAGTCTCAATCTAAAAAAACAACAGAGGAATACAAAAACAGGTAATTAATTATAAACACAAGTCATTATATCTATCTATCTATCTATCTATCTGTCTATCTATCTATATATATATATATAGTTTCTTATTCATTGTTTATATTTTTATGTATTATTTATTTATTTGATTATTGAATGATTGATTGATTGTAGGCTGCTCAATAATCTGCGATTGATGTATTTGTTATATATGTAAATGTGTATATATATATATATATATATATATATATATATGTATGTATGTATGTATGTATGTATGTATGTATGTATGTATAAGTAGATAAGTACAGAATAGAATAGAATAGAATAGAATAGTACTTATTACAACTTTTAAAATAGAACTGATATATTTATCTTTGACTCAGCTTACTCTTGATTTTAATACTCTTACAATAAATCTTGAGATGTACATTTTGTTTGTCTCTAAGAGGTTTCAAATGCAATATAACAAATGCTTTTTATTTCTAAATCTTTCTAAATACTTAATAAGGATTAAGTAGCAATCAATTACTTTCCAAATAAGTGCTAATTTAAAAAAAAAAAAAAATCTGCATTCTTAATAAAAAATAATAAATTGTGTTATATTGTAACATCTGCTAATTGCATGTTTACAAATTTACAGCAAGATGGCTTTTATTATTATTAAATAAACTTCAACAACAAGGTGTTCAAAAAGTGTGCAGCATTGTACACTGTGGAAGAAAAGGCAGAGTATTTAAGTTCGCATTATTGTGAAATAAAATGTCTGCATAATTAATGCATGAAAAATCATTCAGTAATGAAATAGAAACTAAGAAAATCTGGAGTCAGTTAATGGAAACACCAGTGCAGTCATGGAAGTCAAGCTGTCGCTAAATAATTGGCACTGAGGAAAATGATTAAATAAAAGGAAGCTCTAGAATATATGAGTTCTGAGAAAGTCACATGTTATCGGTCAAAGTCTGATGTGGATGTCAGATTTACATGCATTATTTGCAGCATATCAAAAAATGTGATGGCAGAAAACATCTCGGTTACGTATGTAACCACAGTTCCCTGAATAGGGAACGAGATGCTGCGGTGACGTCACCGTATGGGAACACCTTCGGTGTGACGAATGTCTGAAGCCCTATACCATCTCGCCAATCCTATTGGCCAAATAGCGCTTGGCACCGCCCTACGCATGCGTACGCATCGTATACCCGGGCGCCCGCGCGCTATTTCGCTCTGATTTCATGAACTGAAGAGAAGAACGCTATCAGGTATGGAACGGCCGGGACCGCAGCATCTCGTTCCCTATTCAGGGAACTGTGGTTACATACGTAACCGAGATGTTCCCTTTCATAGGTCACTTCGATGCTGCGGTGACGTCACCGTATGGGAACCCTATACCATAACGCCTGACGTACCTGATAGCTGGGATCCAAGGAAGCATCTGCTCAAGCGGGAGAGAACCCGGGAGCCAGGAGCCGTCCTTACATCCAAACTGTAAAACTTGATAAAAAGTGTTCGGTGAGGACCATCCTGCCGCAGCACAGATATCAGCCATAGAAGATCCACTGAGGGCTGCCTGAGAGGAAGCGACTGCTCTAGTGGAATGAGCTTTGACTCCTAGAGGCGAGGCGAGACCGCGCGCCTCATAGGCTAAAGATATTGCCTCCACCAACCAATGGGACATGCGTTGCTTTGTGACAGCATGGCCTCTATTCTTGTGTCCAAAACAGACAAACAGCTGGTCGGACTCACGCCATGAGGCTGATCGATCGACATAAGTCTTAAGCGCTCTGACAGGGCAAAGACTTAGATCTTCTGATCCTGTCCCAGCAGGGGGTAAAGCCTCAGGAACGTCTGCTGAAAATGAAAGGGGTTCGAAGCGACTTTAGGGACATAATTAGGCCTCGGTCGCAGCAATACCTTCACAAAGCCCGGTGCAAAATCCATGCACGACGGCGAAACAGAAAGAGCCTGTAAATCCCCAACTCTCTTGAGGGAGGATAAAGCCATAAGAAGAACTGTCTTCAAGGTCAGGATTTTATCCGGTACGGTTTCCAAGGGCTCAAACGGATGTCCTGATAGACCTTGCAGTACAATAGATAAATCCCATGAGGGAACTCGCACAGGGCGGAAAGGCCTCAGCCGTCGCGCACCTTGTAAAAAGCGAGAGACCAGCGGATGACGGCCCACTGAAGCACCGTCCATATATACGTGGTTAGCTGAAATGGCTGCCACATAAACTTTCAAAGTTGCTGGCGTTACTCCATCAGAGAAACGGTCTTGAAGGAACTCCAGTACTGAAGCCACTGGGCAGTAAACTGGGTCTATACTACGAAAACCACACCAGGTCGTAAACAGCTTCCATTTGAAAGCATATAAGCGTCTCGTAGATGCTGCTCTGGAATTCATAATAGTCTCGGAGGTTTCCGCAGAAAGACCGGGACATATTAACTCACTCCGCTCAGAGGCCACGCCCACAGTTTTCCACAGATCTGGCCTCGGGTGCCAAATCATCCCTCGTGCTTGCGATAGTAAGTCCTGTCTGAGGGGAATCTCCCATGGAGAGCCCGCTATTAGACTGACCAGTTCCGCAAACCACGGCTGTGTGGGCCACCACGGAGCCACCAGCAGCAACTGCTCCACTCTGTCCAGCCGTATCCTGGACAACACCGCTGGAATTAAACGAATTGGAGGAAAAGCATACAAGCTGGTCCTGGGCCAATCGTGAGCTAACGCATCCAAGCCTAGGGGTGATGGAGGGCATAGGGAGAACCACAGCGGGCAATGCGTAGTCGTGCTCGACGCGAATAAGTCCACTCTCGCCTCTCCGAATATCCACCATAAAAGGCTCACCGTCTGTGGGTGTAATCTCCATTCCCCCTGCTCCAGAGTCTGTCTGGATAGCAGATCCGCTCCGACGTTCAAACGTCCGGGGACATGAACTGCTCGGATCGATAGAAATCTGTTCTGAGACCAAAGAAGAATACTCCTCGCCAGCCTGCACAGGGGGCGAGAGCGTAACCCTCCTTGATGATTCAGGTATGACACAACCGCCATGTTGTCTGATCTGAGTAGTACATGACGGGCCGGTCAGCAGATTTGAGAAATACTGGAGAGCTAGAAAAACTGCCAGTAGTTCCAACCTGTTTATGTGCCAACCGCGTTGTGTCGCTGTCCACACTCCATGAGCTGGGCGCCCTTGACAAACAGCTCCCCAACCGGTCAAAGACGCGTCCGTCGTGACAGTCTCTCGGGAAGCACAAATCCCCAGCCGAACTCCGGCTAGAAGGAACTCGGTTGACATCCACTGTTTTATTGACATAACACACCTCCGTGTCACCGAAATCGTACGATGCGGAAAACAACGGGGTGAAATGTTCTGACTTTTCATCCACCACTGAAAAGGGCGCATGTGAAGTTAGCCCAGACAAATTACAGGGGATGCCGCTGCCATCAGACCTAACAGCCTGAGACACAAACTCACCGTCACTGTGCGGCCTACTTTGAAGTGACGCACGCATGACGTGAGAGACTGAACGCGCGGGAGAGAGATAGTCTGGCTGTCATCGCGCGAGAGTCCAAATCTATTCCCAGAAAGGTTATCCGTTGAGAGGGGATTAAAACACTCTTCTGGACAATTCGTGCATAAGCCCAGGCTGCTTAAATGATTCAGCACTAAATCTCGGTGAGAGAGTGCTTGAGTCTGTGATTGAGCTAGCACCAGCCAATCATCCAAGTAATTCAACACACGAACGCTGCGTCCATGCATTTTGAAAAAGTTCGGGGAGCCAGGGCTAAGCCGAAAGGAAGAACACGGTATTGATACGCTTTGCCCTCTAAAGCGAATCTGAGGAACTTCCTGTGTCTCTTGATGATCTGAATATGAAAATATGCATCCTTCAGATCGATCGTGACAAACCAAGTGTTTGGTTGAATCTGAGACAAAATGGACTTTACCGTTAACATCTTGAATTTGCTCGTCCTGAGTGCAAGATTCAAACGGCGTAGATCCAATATGGGTCGCAAACCGCCCCCTTTTTTTGGTACAACAAAATAGCGGCTGTAAAAACCTGACTCCATCTGAGAGGGGTGTACTTCTTCTATAGCCCCTTTCTTCAGCAGAGCTGTCATTTCTTGCCGCAGCACCGCGACTTCCTCTGGTTTCCCAACCGTGGGAAGAATTCCGCGGAAAGGAGGCGGGCCTTTTCGAAACTGAATGGTGTATCAGCCGAGACGAATCGTGCGTAACACCCATTGCGAAATGCCGGGCAAGCGTTCCCACGCGGCCCGAAATAGCGTCAGTGGTTTCAAGGGTTTCCGCCTTTTTCAGCGTTTTCATATGCGTTAACATGCCCGAATACGGAAAGCTCGCGGCGTCCGTAAGCCGGGGAAGCGCGTGCGTCAAATCCGTTGCATCTCGTTGTGTATAATCCTGAAGCGTGTCCACGGCAGGAATTAATCCAACAAGATGAACATCGGGCTCTGCCGCTAGCGAAAAAGCGGCGGCTGTGTGAGCCGTCATAAACGGGCCGTCTTTGCCAGACCCTTGAATCGTTCCTCGGATTCTGAAGGCTGAATCGCGCAGAGTGTCTGAGGAAACGCCTGACATGGTTGCTCGATCCAATGCTGCTCGAAGCGCCTTTTGCGGCGAGACAGTCAATGTTAGAGCGTGGGGACTGCAGTGAGAGGGTTGGATGCGCGAAAACGGTCCAATAGCGCTCTCTAGTGGAGGGCACAGTCCCTGGCAAGCAGCGAGAATATCAGGAGCTGCTATTAGGAGCCCGAGAGCGAGAGGCATTAGCCGTCGAACTCAGGTCTAATCTTTTCCACTGTCGCTGGTGAGCTGGTGGAAAAGCCTTAGGACCCCAGTCCTTACGAGGGGGCGCCATAGGCGAAGGCTCTTCCCGTGAGGCAGCCCGTTGGCGGTTTGAAGAGGTTGAACGAGACCGTGCGGGCGCCTGCCGCCGTTCAGTCTCCCTGGGTCTGCGTGGAATCAGCTGGCGGAAAGCGGCTGATTGCTGTTTCGCTGCCCTAAATTTATCCACCACCGACGTAACTGCCTCTCCAAACAAACCGTCCTTAGAAATGGGCGCGTCCATGAGAAAAGATTTATCCTTTTCCTTGATATCGGTGAGATTCAGCCAAAGGTGGCGCTCGACCGTAATCAAACCAGCCATGGAACGGCCCACTGCCCGAGCAGTATGTTTGGTAGCGCGTAGCGCCAAATCCGTTGCTCGACGCAGCTCCTTCACAGCCTCGGGTGTGATGCCCTCCCCCTCGTCGAGATCCTTTAAAAGCTCCGCTTGGTAGGCCTGGAGGACCGCCATAGAGTGGAGCGATGCGGCCGCCTGGCCAGCAGCCATGTAAGATTTCCCGACGAGGCTAGACGTGACTCGACACGCCTTCGAAGGAAGGAGGGGGCGAGACTTCCATGCCGTGGCCGAATTAGGCGCCAGATGTTCGGCGAGAGTCTCCTCAACCGGAGGCATCGCTGTATAGCCACGGTTCGCCATATCTGAAATGGTGGCGAAATCCGCAGCCGCAGCGTTAGTGATGCGCGCCAAGTAGGGCTGCTTCCAGGACCTCGAAACCTCCTGGTGGAGGTCCGGGAAAAAAGGCAGGGGCCTACGGGGCTGCGCAGGAGCACGACTAGTTAAAAAAAAACGGTCGTCCAGCTTAGATGAAGGTTGGGCCTCTGCCTTCTCAACCTCCCAATCCAGTCCCAGCTTACCCCACCGCACGAGAGACCACATCCAACAGCTCGCTGTAGGAGGGGGAAACGCGCTTCTCCTGTCCGCTAGGAGGGAGAGGGCTGTCCGTATCTGCCACGAAGTCCTCAGACTCCGAGGCCGCAGTGGATAAGACGTTGTCGTCAAACTGCCCACAACCGAAGGAGATAGCATCGTATGCCTCCGGGGTGGGCTGTAAACCCCCGTCCGAGAACACAACGGGTTCGACGAAAGGTGGCATCCTGCACTCGGGTAGGGGAGAGCGAGCGATGTGGAGAAAACTCCAGCGCCGCGCTGTCGTCGTAAGTGAGGTCGCATATGTCTCCCCAAGCCATCGCCTCGTGCGGTGCCTCGGCAGCCGCAGAAGCGACACGGCGGGGGTTGGACGCGGGGGGCGACCTTGGAAAAACACTTCTACCCTCGAGCGCAGTACTTTAAGTCGCAGGCCATCACAGTGGGGACAAGAGGAAAGGCCACTAAGCGCAGACTGCGCGTGATGTAATCCCAAACAGACTACGCACCTTTCGTGAGTGTCTCCCTTAGTGATGAACCTGGTACACGGTTCCTTGCACTTTCGAAAGCTCATCGCGTCCGCGAAGAGGAGTTTAACACTGCTCGAGAAAAAACCGCTATGAACGCGAGATGATTCCAGGGCACAGATGATTCTCTTTCCTGAAGTAAATGAAAATCTGAGCGAAATAGCGCGCGGCGCCCGGGTATACGATGCGTACGCATGCGTAGGGCGGTGCCAAGCGCTATTTGGCCAATAGGATTGGCGAGATGGTATAGGGCTTCAGACATTCGTCACACCGAAGGTGTTCCCATACGGTGACGTCACCGCAGCATCGAAGTGACCTATGAAAGGGAAATTCATCCACTGAGATGTTGTTTCTTAACATGAAGTCTTAATCGTGCAAGTCTCATCTCTTTATTTGTAAGGATTAATCACATTTTACATTTTACATTTTCACAGCCAATTTAAAAATGACTTCTATTTCTAGGTTTATTTGTGAGATTAGGCACAATTGATACTTTACATAAGAGCTGTAATTGGCCCAGAATGTCTTATGAAAGGGCCACCGGTCTGTTATACACTTGTTCAGCCTAGAATGTCACCAGGCAAAGTAACAAGTGTAAAAATTTAAAGTTAATATTCTTTACGTACAAAGTTTTCATGTCTTAATGTGTTCCAAATAGGTGATGCTAATTATATCAATGGATCTCAGGGACGATAATAGACACTTTATTCTAGTTCTAATTCTATCAAGTCATTGTCACTTCAGAATCCATAAGTGATAGTTTAAACTATAGTTTTGATCAGTGTATCTAACAATTTGTTTAAACACCTTTGACTTGAAGGCTTTTATCGGGTTTCGTCTTGTACATTTGTCTGATAACAGGTACCTTACCTTATACAAATCGACAAGTGATTCAGTCCTATTGCTTTAATAGTCAAATTAACAAATAGTTATTCATTTTGTTAACTGCAATTTCTCCCTCTGGTTCATGCACCATCTGCCTTTTCTCAAGAGAGCTTGGTTGCCGTTTTCATATTTAATCACTTTTTTGGGGGGGGGAGGGGGGGATATCTCTTTTAGTCACTCTTTTAGATCAATACTCTTTTGGTCTACAGACATTTCATGATTAAACACATGCCCTTGGGCCACCAGAGTTCATTTTATTTTTGGAATTGACAAATAGGATGAAGTGGATACTGTGTAGTCAAAGGAGCAGTATTGTACAGAATTAATTATCCTCAGCCAGTTCAGAGGGTTACTGTTTTGTTTGTTAAAGGGGAGGATTGTGGTTGCATAAGGTGTTTAAGCTAGTTGTAAGAAACAGATTACGATTTGACCCGATTTTATATATTAAGCTTCTCTGGTATGATATTACATTCTTATTAATGTCCCTAATTTATATTTATTCAAAGGATATATTTAAAGGATATTATTCCCATAACATATTAAATACATTAAATTTGAGACGTTAATATACATGAATATAAGAGACATTTATGATATAATATATTAGAGGCTACTTGTGCACATACAGTAATGTAATTAAAATATTATCATGTTTTAAAATGTTATGTTATTATTCCTGTTAATTTTTAATATTTAAGTAAATAATATAATATAATATAATATAATATAATATAATATAATATAATATAATATAATATAATATAATATAATATAATATAATATACAATAGGCAATCATTTATTAATTTAACAATTATATATTCAATGTTATGTTATGTTTTAATATACCATATAATTAATCACGTTCACATATAATATAATATAAAAATAATATAATAATTTTAATTAGAATTATATTATTTAATTTTAATCAAATATAATAATGATATGTATTTAATATATATTTAATTTATATATTTATAATGTTATTATGTGTATGATAATATATGGTGTTGCACACACACACACACACACACACACACACACACACACACTGGAAACAGACAAACATACTTTTCTGTCTCTAAAGTGCAACTATAAATCAACACACTTTTCTATGTTTAAAGTGTAACTATGACGGGTAGCGTTTGGCTATGCGCGCTCTCGTGTGATGTCAGCGGCGCGCGGTTTAGTTGTGCTCGCTCACGCTGGACTCAGTGTCAGAGAGAAAGAGAATCACGACGAAGATGGTCTCAATACGCGGAGTTCCCCTCGCGGATAGCCTCTGTTGGTACTGATTCGGAGTGTTCTCCCGGATAGCTCTGCTTCGAGGAGTTGCTTCATGTTCGGAGTGAGTAAAAGCTCTGCTGCAGGACTGGCACAAGAAATACAGAGAGGGATAGAGATGTGGCAGACGCGTATGTACAGAGCATCACTGCGCGCTTTGAAGTTCATATGTGCGCTGCTCTATCCAGATGCTCACTGATGCATTACATGCATTTTCATTTTTTAAATGAAAAAAACAATAAGTAAATTAATGAACCACGTGTTTTGAACGAGTATGAATGGTAGTTAAACAGTCCCTGTTGTCTTCATGAAAATGCTATTGTTCCTGTTCGAGTGTCAACTGCCAGTTCATATGCACTGTGATCATGCAATACTCCCTACGCGTCTGACACATGAAGGAATGAACTAGGAGAATTCTTGTTTTTATTATTATTATTATTTATTGCATATGAATGCATTTTGCATTTGGATGGTTTACATTGTAAAAAGATGCTTTTGGATTCTTTTTCAATTAGGAATAGATAAAAGGTTATGCTGAACTGTAGACTTTTTTTATTTTTATTTGACTTCATTGTTTATTTCTGGTGTATATGCGTCTGAAATCACACTGGCCTTGGATTGGATGAAATTAAATGAAATTGTTCTCTACGATTGCTGGTTTCTAACTGGTCTAAGATGGTCATTAGGTTCACCATATAAGACCATGCAGCAACAAACTGGCTGCCAGTTGGTCATACTATGCAAAGTCAATAATATTGGTTTTTAGAACATGATTGGTGGTCAACCAGCTAATGACCAGCAAACAGTTCCAAAACAGCTTAAACTGGATTTTCCAGCAGAGATGATTCTACATTTTTATGTATGATTCATATCTGCTGTAATGATGCTTCATGGTTGTAAATTAATGCGCATAAAAAAGCCAATGTAAAGTTACAGTGTCTGGGCTGAGCAGTATATGTTCCTTTTCACAGTTATCATTTCAAAACACAAGTAAACTACGCTTAAAATAATAATAATAAAAAAGTTTAAAATGTAAATTTTCTTAAATCATGAACATTTATTTATTTCCCCCCCATAATTTATTATTATTTTTTTTTTTGCTGTTCAAAAGCTCTGGAGAGTATGAGCAGAACAGATATTGTGACATTTGTGATCATTTAATTCCAACATACTAAGTTAAAAGCAGTTTAAGTTGCCTAGGAGACACAGCAGTTCCATTATCTTCTCATCTAGAGGCATTTACTCAAACGGGCACCATGTCCTTTCTATTATAACAAATCCTGCATTTACAGTCTGGTATAAGCTTCTTTTGTCCGTTGTTATGGATGCATCTATTTTTGTATACTACAATGGTGATGTTGGTAAAAGATTGTCATGTTGTTAGGCTGTGATAATGAATGGGACTCTGGCAGGGTTAAATCACACATGAAATTACACATTGATATGTTCCATCTTTCCCCAGAAAAGCTCGATGACCCTGACCATCAGATTTACTGATAGAGGGCAGGATCTGGTTTTCAAAGGCTGTTATTTTATTATCAGCACACTTACAGAAATAATAACATGCATGCTAAGAATTAAGGCTGACTTTTGTTTTCTAGATTTCTAAATGCTGATAGACGTTTCTATATAGAGCATAGACCTACATCAAATCTCATGATAAATTGTAATTGTTGCAATCTAGTAGCCGCCCTTCTACATCTATCAATCTCAGTTGCAGAAAATGGTGTGTGTACAGTATGTTGTACAGTAGAGCATCCTGCTGGGTGCTGTCCATAGAGAATCTATTTTTAATTGGCCTTGTTAATGATAACAGAAACTTTGCAGCAGTTTCTGCCTGTTCATAAAGTTAATTGTGCTCATGGGACTAGACAGGATAGTTTGGCGGTGCTGCACGGTCACACTTGCTGGTCTGCTTTCACACATATGTCACAAGACCGGTAGTTAGACAAAAATAGCAGATTTGATGCCCAGACTTGTTGTTTTATTTCTTTAGGATATTTTAACATGCAAAGTTAGTTTTAACAAAATGCTGCCGTTATAAAATCATAAGTTAGAAATAGTTTAATTATATCAAAGGATCGTGACAGATATGTTGTTCTATGATTCTCATGAAATGCTTAGAATTTCAAGATCACAAGTGATGAAACTGAGCCATCATCTAATAGCTGTAAAATGCAATGTTTTTTTTTGATGCATGTCATTTTTTTAAATATTAGAATAATATTATAGATGTTTCTGCATATTTAACTGGAATAATTTAAAGCTTTTTAAGCCATACATTGGTTGATTCCACCTATCCAGCCACACTAAAAATAGCTCAACCAGTGGAGTGAGTTTGGGGACTGGACTATGTTTATTGACCAATGGCAGGCAGTGAGAATTAGTCACTTTTTATCTCACAATTCTGCCTCATTTTCTATATCTTACAATTTTGATTTTTCATTTTAGAATTGCGGAACATAAACAGTTCTAAAAAAGTCGCAGTTACTTTTTTAACTTTATTTCTTATCTTGTGGCAGAAACAAGTTGTTATTTCAAATTTGCCTCAGGAATTTGAGGAGGATTATAGTCAATACTTTTTGAAGTGACACATTTTAAACAGATTAATGTAATGAGTAAATTGAACCATATTATTACGTACAAAGCACTGGGAGGATCAGGTGCTTATTTGTTACTCCAAGTCCTTTCTACTCTTTTAAAGCAGGCATTTAAAAAGATTAATCTGATTTAAGCCGACAATATGCTACAGATCAAAATTTGGCCTTGAAGAAGCACAGCCTCTCTCTCTCTCTCTCTCTCTCTCTCTCTCTCTCTCTCTCTCTCTCTCTCTCTCTCTCTCTCTCTCTCTTCTCTCTCTTCTCTCTCTTCTCTTTTAACAGCTGATATTCATTCTGTTTCAGCCTTCTTCAGAGTATCATCAAGGCTCTAGTGAAAGGCATGACAGCTTCTGTTCTTGTGTTTTAATGGCGAGGTCCCAAGAGAGCTCAACTCTTCATTCATTTCACCAGTTGGTCTACAGATTACATAAATATTCTCCCATTAATGAACAACTGAAAGCATCACAGCATGCAACACAAACAGAGAGTTATTACTTAACAGTAACTTTTTTTTTTGTCCAATGCAACTTGCAGTAGAGCTACTGCACAGTTTCCTGGCATTTACTGTATAATAGATATATGTAATACTTGAACAATTTATGTTTTATGGTCAAACTTTAATTTAATTTAATTTAATTTAATTTAATTTAATTTAATTTAATTTAATTTAATTTAATTTAATTTAATTTAATTTAATTAAAAGAGTGATTAAGTTGTGGCACCAAAATAAATGAAATAATAAATGAAACTTATCTCTATTTTAACCATACCCCTGTCATTCGACTTTTATTTTATAGGTAAGGTTCATATGGGCTTTATACAAAAAATACAATTATAAACATAATGTATTAGAGTACATAATTACTTCACATTACTTCTGAAATACAGAAAATCTTTAATAGCGTGCAAAGTACACATAAAAAAATGGTTACACACAACACTAAAATAATGCAATAAATATTAAGATACAACATTACAAAATATTTTCATGGAACATGATCTTTACTTAATGTCCTAATGATTTTTGGCATAAAAGAAAAATCGTTAATTTTGACCCATACAATGTTTTTTGGCTATTGCTAAAAATATACCCCAGTGACTTAAGACTGGTTTTGTGGTCCAGGGTCACAAATGTGAAGTGTCCACATGCAGATGTGAATTATGTGAATGTCAGTTTACAGTTTTTCATTGAAAATTATAAGTTGACTTAATTATAAACTTTCAAAAACTGTAAATTTAATGTATTTTACTGAAAAATTACATGAAATGTTTCATTACGTTTACATTACAGTTTTTCCCTGTATTTAGTAAGGGAACTTACAGTTAACCAATTAACAATTTTTATTTACATATGAAGATTTTTGTGAAGTTCCCGTTATTGTAACTCTGAATAGGTGTTTTGTGGAGGTGACACTGATGAATCAGCAGTAGTTTGCAGAGGCGCACACTGCTAATGACATGTGGGCTTTTATGCATCTTTCCATATGGGGTGCATCATGTGGTGTTCCTCCTTCAGTAAGGAGTTAAAGACCACACAGTGTTCTAACGATAAGGCCTAATCCTAGGCTCTACAATACACCGTAGCAGGGCTTGTGTAAAGTCTGGCACCAGAGGGTTATAAAGGGCCAGAGGTCTCACTGTTATCTCTTATCTTAAATCACCGGATTTGAGCACATCATCATTTTGGACCTAAAAATACACCGTAGCCAATCTAGGGACCAAGGTATCCTGGCTTTCAGTTTGATCTTCCCTTGCTAACTGTCAGATGTCTTGCACCAAGACAGCAGCTTATTTTATTTTCTGCTCTTAGCTGTACGAACCATATGTCAAGTAAATAAAACAGATTGTTGCATGTTGTGAAGCTTTAAAACTCTCACTTTCTGTCAAATAAAGCCTGTGTCTGTGTTTGCACTGGATAAATTGTCAGTGACGGGAGAATAAGGGGTCGCATTCACAAGGAGCTCTTATCGATCTTACACTGGAACCCTCACAGATGTAAATTATTTATGAAAACAGAGTGTCTTCTGCATGCATGGCACACTATGTGTGTCAAAAGCCCAGACTGTAGGTGTACGGAGAAGTGTTACTTGTAAAATACGATCAATGCTGTTTTTAAAGGCCTGTCTTGCATCTGACATTTTGCATTTGGCTAAGTGCAACATACTGAGAGTTTTATATACCCTGTGATGCCTGTGTTAAGCCATGTTCACATTCTGGGAGTGATTTGCTGTCGCATAAGACACCACAATGGTTTCTGTTGCCGAGAATTGCCATTTTGTTACTAATAATAAATAAATGGTGAAAGGAATATAATGGAGTATGCCATTAATAATTCTAATAGTAGGCCTAAGTAATATAATTTTTGCACAAAAAAAAGAAATGCAATTTCATTACCAAACGTTTATTTCCAAAAATTCTTTTAATAATACATTTAAAATAATTATCCCAGTAATATTACAGTCCAATAGCTGTATTTGATAAATGCTAAACAAACAAACCATGGGATAACATTGCATTAATACTGGCAAAATACTGACAAAAGTTTGCCCAAAGTCTCAAAGGTGTGTTTTACATAAAAAAAACTATTGGTTAATCATTATTGGCTAATTAAACCCTATTCGCACGGGATTAGTATTACCTGGTGACCTCCAGTCATTTGTAATAATTGCGGCCATGTCTGTAATTTGTAAAGTAAAAATTCCCCCACAAAAGACCTACCATATTTCGCCGAACACCGAGGTCCTGTGATAATATTTGTCCTGTGCGAATCGCAATCTCTGTGATTTGGCCTGGATTTGGCGGGTCGTATATCATTTTTCAAGGTTTTTGTTTCCTGTGCGCCTTTTTTATTCATTTTTCGCGAAGAATGGAGCTGCATTGGAGTGTTTTGATAGTATTTTGAGTGCTGTCATATCGCTACACCATACAATTTGCAGAAAGAGAAAGCTGAAAAGGTTCTGAGGTTAATGTGTTACAAATAAATCAAGCATAAAGCTTGAGATATATTTTAACCTGGTGAAATGTAAACGACACAGCGCAAGAAACTATATTAATTTCTCTTTTTTAAATCCTTAAATCCATCTGGACCATAGAACGGGACTCTCAAAGCATTGACATCCGGGTATCCGGGAGATAAATCAGTAAATTCGAGTGAAATCACAGGCTTTGTTTATTATGTGGTGTTGATGCACAAGAAGTTATTATGTTGTGGGTTGTTTATTAATCACACAAGGTCCCTAGATAATACTAATCCCGTGCGAATAGGGCTTTAGTCATCATAGCCTATGTTTATACAGTATAAACTGTGTACACACACACTCACACACACACACACACTCTGTGTGGTCTAAATGCAATATATATATATATACATACAGGTGCTGGTCATATAATTAGAATATCATCAAAAAGTTGATTTATTTCACTAATTCCATTCAAAAAGTGAAACTTGTATATTATAGTCATGCATTAGACAGAGACTGATATATTTCAAATGTTTATTTCTTTTTATTTTGATGATTATAACTGACAACTAAGGAAAATCCCAAATTCAGTATCTCAGAAAATTAGAATATCACTTAAGACCAATACAAAGAAAGGATTTTTAGAAATCTTGGCCAACTGAAAAGTATGAACATGAAAAGTATGAGCATGTACAGCACTCAATACATAGTTGGGGCTCCTTTTGCCTGAATTACTGCAGCAAAGCGGCGTGGCATGGAGTCGATCAGTGGCACTGCTCAGGTGTTATGAGAGCCCAGGTTGCTCTGATAGTGGCCTTCAGCTCTTCTACATCCTTGGGTCTGGCATATCGCATCTTCCTCTTCACAATACCCCATAGATTTTCTATGGGGTTAAGGTCAGGCGAGTTTGCTGGCCAATTAAGAACAGGGAAACCATGGTCCTTAAACCAGGTACTGGTAGCTTTGGCACTGTGTGCAGGTGCCAAGTCGTGTTGGAAAATGAAATCTGCATCTCCATAAAAGTTGGTCAGCAGCAGGAAGCATGAAGTGCTCTAAAACTTCCTGGTATACGGCTGCATTGACGTTGGACCTCAGAAAACACAGTGGACCAACACCAGCAGATGACATGGCACCCCAAACCAACACTGACTGGAAACTTTACACTGGACCTCAAGCAATGTGGATTGTGTGCCTCTCCTCTCTTCCTCCAGAGGAAATGCAAAATTTACTTTCATCAGAGAACATAACTTTGGACCACTCAGCAGCAGTCCAGTCCTTTTTGTCTTTAGCCCAGCTGAGATGCTTCTGATGCTGTCTGTTGTTCAAGAGTGGCTTGACACAAGGAATGCAACAGCTGAAACCCATGTCTTGCATACGTCTGTGCGTAGTGGTTCTTGTAGCACTGACTCAAGCTGCAGTCCACTCTTTGTGAATCTCCCCCACATTTTTGAATGGGGTTTTGTTTCACAATCCTCTCCAGGGTGCGGTTATCCCTATTGCTTGTACACTTTTTTTCTGCCACATCTTTTCCTTCCCTTCGCCTCTCTATTAATGTGCTTGACATAGAGCTCTGTGAACAGCCAGCCTCTTTTGCAGTGACCTTTTGTGCAAGGTGTCAATTAGGGGCTGGGCGATATATCTAACGATATGATCATGCGCATCTAGTAAGTAAATCTGGTTCCTTGATTACCGCTAAATCGCCATCACCTGCTTTCAAATGGAGCGGCATTTAATAGACAGAGCCGTAGATCACTGACAAGCTACGCAATATCGCGTTCATTATCCCAGATGAATCGCCTTCGATAATCAACGCGATATTGCGTACCTTGTCAGTGAACTACGGCTCTGTCTATTAAATGCCGCTCCATTTGAAAGCAGGTGATGGCGATTTAGCGGTAATCATGGAACCAGATTTACTGACTAGATGTGCATGATCATATCGTTAGATATATCGCCCAGCCCTAGTGTCAATGGTCCTCTTTTGGACAACTGTCAATTCAGCAGTCTTCCCCATGATTGTGTAGCCTACAGAACTAGACTGAGAGACCATTTAAAGGCCTTTGCAGGTGTTTTTGAGTTAATTAGCTGATTAGAGTGTGGCACCAGGTGTCTTTAATATTGAACCTTTTCACAATATTCTAATTTTCTGAGATACTGAATTTGGGATTTTCCTTAGCTGTCAGTTATAATCATCAAAATTAAAAGAATTAAACATTTGAAATATATCAGTCTGTGTGTAATGAAGGAATATAATATACAAGTTTCACTTTTTGAATGGAATTAGTGAAATAAATCAACTTTTTGATGATATTCTAATTATATGACCAGCACCTGTATATATATATATATAGGGCTGTGTATCACCAGCAAAGTCACGATACGATACGTATCAAGATACGGGACTGCACTGAATTTCACCTCAGCAGAATTTAGTAAAACAACTTTATTAAACACTGCATACTATAGGGCCATTTCTAACTATTGGCAGAGCCTCCATAACTGCACCACAGTACAATATATGCACAGTACAATGTTTCATGTTTACATTGGGCACTCCCCACCAGGTACAATATTCTGATTGTTTGCTTCTTGTTTTTAAGCCCATAAATAATAATGTACTCGTTCTAATAAATTTATATTGTAATGTACTCATTCTAATATATTAAAATCATCTTAACATTGCTGGTAGGTTATCATTGCACAAATCAACACACTCTCTATGTTTAAAAAATAAAAATTAGAAGAGTTCTAAACTAATGCGCTGTGTTACAACCGGCTCGTAGTTGCAACATTAACGAGAGGCAACACGGGTGGGTAAGTAGGAAAAAGAGAAGTTTTATTTAACAAAAGAATATATTTAACAAAAGATAACCAAACAATCAGTAGTCAGTACATGGACGTCAGTAGTGAAGAATGCATGACAGAGGACTGTAAGCTGAAAGGTCTGTATGAATGTTAACACAAATAATAACAGGAAAACAAAAGAAGCTGCTCATTCAAGTGCAGTCCCATCATTGCACGCCCCGCAAATTCACCACGCTGGAGCTCTTATAGGCCCGATAATGGGCCGCAGGTGGAAAGACCACACCCCCACTTACGACATACCTAAAACTTAACAAAAATCAAACAACCACAGGCCCAGTGCTAACTGGGACCTAACAGCTGTCTTCAGGCTACCTGAAGAGCTACATTATCTTTCTCAAAATTAGCTGGTAACATCGTTTCTAAAGGAATTAAAGCCACAGCTTCACTGTTAATAGAGAAACATGGCAAAGTGGTGGTAATTCATACATACACAGCCTCTCTCTCTCTTTCTCATAAATGAACACTTGATGAATTATGCTTTTCTGATAATAGAATATTATCCACAGTGGATAGAGCATGTGTACATATTGTTGCCAAGTTGACAAAAACAAATAAGAAACTTAGCAGATATTTCCGTATAGAGAATGGGACGTCATGCCGTGTTGGATTCCGCCATGTTTTAGGTCACGCTCAGTAACACACAGTGTAAACACGCAAATCACCACAGAAAAAGCCAACCGTTTACTATTAATATTTTTTTGAAAACCAACTTACATACTATTAGAATAAAACAGACTAATATGTAAGTCTCTTTAAATGCAAAAAAATGAAGCCATTATATAGGTAACAGAGCTTACTAGAAGCTGGTTTGAAACTATTTGTATTGTGGATGCTATGCAAACAAATATCTTGACTTGAATGAACCAAGGTGAAGATTCTTACTATTAGAGATGCCAAACAACAATGCAAGCAATCAAATAAATGAATGAATGAAATTTAATCCGTACAAACATGTTGCTGGGTATCTAAGAGCTGCCGCAAGATAACGTTTCCATATATGATTTTTGTTTATTTGTAGTGTGAGGGCTTACAGTTTAATGCAAACCACTGTATATAATAAATCTACAGAGATCAATTAAGACACATCTTATTTGAGTTGTTTACCATACCGAGTTTGTTTTTGTTTTTTTTTTATGAGTTTTGTGTTGTGTGTTGTGATTTTTTTTTTTTTTTTTTGTTTTTATGTGTTTTATTTTGATTTTGGTGTGGTGTTATTAACGCTTACTGTATCAACATAGCATTAATCAAAAGCAGAGGTATTTAATGCAGACATTGATAAGGGCTATGGCATATAGCCCTTATTGATGTCTGCAGAATATACCTGTAATTTTTCAGCTTTCTAATGCTGAAAAAAGCACGTTTTTCACACAGGACGTGCAATGGGATATGGCAAATGATGTGAAGTGAGCCTTAACCACTCCAACACGATCTAAAGTAGAATAATATAAACATTAAATAATATCAAACGTCTACATTCACTATATTATCCAGTCTCCGCTGTAGCTCCAGTGACCTAAATTCCCAGAATGCATTGCCGCTGTGACGTCACATTCCCATTCTCTACTGCGCAAGTGTGAAGCTTTGTTTCAGAGATTACGTCTCTTTATATCAGGCAACCCCAGTTGTGTTCCTCTGAGGCCAGATTAAACCTTGTTGTAGCCTATATATTATGCTCTATTCATTATTTTTTTTAGAAACCTTGCACTTTTCTATTCCGTTTTAAACTTGTTCTTGTATTCAAATTTAGCGCGGTCCACTGCAGCGCACGTGCCACAATATCAATACTGGGCCAGCTGTATCGATACACTAGTCAGTTCTCTGGTTCCAACCATAATAATTTCTGGTTGTTGTCAGTGTGAACTTTATTGGTATTGGTATGTCGCTCTCTAAGTAAGATTTAGAAGCCATCATAGCCCAACTAAGTAATTGTGCATCCATAATAGCATAAATGAGCATAGACAAGCATAAATGTAAGTATTTACTAATGAGGATATCTAATAGTATTTCTCCTCTAATTGAACACTTTTAGGGCTCTAGATTGAAGGTCAAACTTCTGTGGGTTCAGTTCCTTATGGCTGCATTGTTATTTATCAGTGTTAGTTTGCCTTCCTCTTCTTTCATGCCATTTTCTGTACAGCCTGTCATAAATCTTTAAAAGGTGTTTTTGTACTGCATAGGAGTAGCAGCATTAAAATCTGTGCCATGTAACAGCAAAGAGCCCTCTAACTCTCTGACTGATAAAATAATAAAAAAAAAGCTAACATGGACTAATTTAATGCTTAGGAGCATTTAAGTGTAGTATATATTGATTTGCTAAATAAACCTTTAGATAAAAAACCTTAATTGATTTAATTTTATTGAAGTCCGCTTTTTGTGAAATCTCTCCAATGCAGATTCGCTTAGATGTTCTTGCAAAGAAAGAGAGTCTGTTTACTTTATTGCTCTTGCTGTCTTGTGGTTTATTACAGTAGAAGACTTTGCACACACTGGAGTCAGCAAAATGGTTGGTTGAAGCCAGTTCAAAGAGGTTATAGTAAACACTTCTGATGCGTGAAAATTGTTCTGCAAAAAGAAATCAAACAACAAATAGAGTGGTTTTTGTAGTCTTGTTGATAGGGTGTTGCTAGTGGTTGATAGATCTTTGCTTGCTTAGGTTTTTGCTTACTGTTAAATCAAAAGAGCTCACCATCTGATGTTCTGGTTCCTAGATCCCTCCTGATTTCTGGACTGTTTTATCATCTGCCTGGTGGAAATTGTAAGTTGTGCAATCTGAGATGTCATCCATGCTTATAGCACAAATAGTGCAGAATGAAATGAATGAAGAATGCTAATAGAGATTCTTGTCTTGGCAAATACCACTAATCACATCAATGAACTCTGCAGTCCTTATTGAAATACATTTGGAAAACTAATTGCCATTTCTAATATATTTGATACAATTTTACAGATGATTCAACTGATTCTGTTGCAACTAGCTTGTAAAAGCCTAGAAATAATATGGCTTAATATAGTTAAATGCTAAAGGTTCTGTATCATCAGTCCAAATATGGATTTGGATAATGTCAGATCTACATTATCTAGAGTCCAGTGCACATCAATATTGCGTCATTGAGCATGATCTTTGTTTGGGGAGGCAGATAGCCAATGGGAAAATCATTCCCTGGGGATGTACTGTACAGGAAACTAAGGTCTGCTTTTCAAACGTGAGAAGATGAATCACATATAATCTGCTTTGTTCTTCTAGCCCACATGAATGGGCTTTGCCCTCAAGTGGCTGGCATCTGCTATAAATAGGTGGAGATTAAAACCTTTGTTGTCTGGCTAACCTACAGTTCATCTTCAATTTGCTGCTGCTAAGGTTGTATCTGATCCTCTGGTTATGATTGGATGTGATTTGGCTCATGCTATTTTTGGCTGTACATGTGATGTGACACAGTAAACAGCTTTGATATCTATGGGTATGACTGAAGACGTTGCTGTAATGCAGCGCTAATTAGTTTTGGTCACCATGCACAGATGTGTCGGTGTTGGAATGTTCGAACGAGTGACCAGTCATTTTATCATTTGTCAGTGATAAAGTTCGAAACTCTGTGTCTGTTTCTTGTCAAATTAATTTGTATTGCAAGATGTTTTTCAATAAAAAAAAAAAAAACACAGCTAATGAAATCTTATGAAGCAACAAAGGCATCACCATGTGCTTTAGGGCATGTACCCTGGTAAGACCATGATACTCTTTGAAATAACTATCATATAAATATAATAGTGGGAAAAGGGAAATCATTCATGGAACTAAAGCTTCTCCCCAGCCAAATATTAGGCTACATGTCATAAGAGGTGTCCAGATTAGCAACCTTTTTTAGATGTGCTTATAAATCTGTTAAGTAAAAAGATGTGGCCTTAAAAAGGTCCTGCTGTTGTATATGCTGATTTCATTGGCGTTAATTGGTGAATTTCAGGCTTTTATAAATATTTAGATATTCAGTGTTAAATCTAATATTTTAATTAGTCATGACAACCAGCAGCTCCAAAAGCCGAGTTATTTCTCAGTGTGTGAATCATGTATTTTTTATGGTCACTCCCCTGTTATGTCTAAAGATTGAAGATATCAGTTGAGTTTTAGGCAGCCTCACAGTAGTTCTGTTCTAAAACCTAATTAACTGCCTATCTAGACAACATTTTTAAACATTTTAGGCATGCTTACGCCACAAAGTCTGTTAAAAAAATACAGTAACATTATGTTGCTGTATCAAACAACGTGGTTTGGCAAAATTCTATATGGCAGCTTTGGGCAGCTGGTTAGGATACTGCTTGAAAAGGTGTAGCTGCTTATTGGCAGTAGACAGCATGGCAGCTCTCAGATTTTGGAACAGAGCTGATGTCTTTTGACCTGGGAAAGACTAGCTTTAATGGCTCAGAATCTGCACAGGGATTTGCTGTCAGAAGCTTTATCATATCTGTTACTGAAACTACACAACAGAGCAGTGTCAAAACAGTGTGATTGTGGTGTTTACTTAGAATCAATCAAAAAGATACCCCACACAAAAAAACAACATTTTGACAAAATGTCAGCAAACAAGAATTACATCCTGTGATTACACACAGTGTTGATATTTTCACAGCTGTATGACAGCTATGGGAATGACAAGTGAAGGTACAGTATGTACAGCTGGATTTATTATGTACACCCCCATTAAGTTATGAGGTCTCAACCTACACCCCCTCAAAAATCAAAGAGCTAATCTCATAGGTCATTTATCTTGCAGTCACATATCATCATACAGTAAGGAGAAGATTAAGGGTGGGTGGTATGACCAAGCTGTTGTGAGTCATTTCTGAAGATATTATATAGAAAAATCGTTATTTTTGCTGAAAAATGTTTGGGGTTAGTAAGTTTTTAAAAATGTTATTGGAAAAAAAGTAATTGTGTGTTTTATTATTACAATTTAAATATATATTGTTTATTTTAGTATATTTTCATTTCTTACTATCATTAACATAGTTTCTCCTTAACATTTTTGTGGATTTTTTTTTTTTCAGGATTCTTTGATGAATAGAAATTTCATCAAATAAACAAGTTTTTACTGCCACTTATGATCAGTCATCCTTGGTGAATAAAAGTCTTATATATACCTTGACCCTTGAGCAAGCCACCAAACCCCCGACTGCTACCCGGGCGCTGCAGCAATATGGCTTCCCACTGCTCCGGGAGTGTGTTCACAGTGTGTGTGCACTTGGATGGGTTAAATGCAGTGCACAAATTCTGAGTATGGGTCACCATACTTGGTCACATGTCACTTCACTTTACTTCACATCACTTCATATACCATCATTCCCTCCAGCTCTAGTGAAGACCAGGAGTGTGTGTAGCATACAGTATGTGGCATGTTGCAGACCTATTCACCGCTCATTTACTTATCTGTGTCAATGTAAGCCTCCTGAGAACGGAAATGCCCAGTCATGACAGTCCTGCAGTAAGCTTGTCCGGACTCCGGAGATCAGGCAGATTTTTAAGGATCAGTGACTCCGAGGTTCCTTGGATTTATCTGGGTTTCAATGTTCTGTAACCTGTTGTAGGTTGTATGAGTAATGGTTATGCCCACGACTTTCATCAGGAATAGGACAACCACAAACCTCATCTTGGTCCCTGTGATAAAAGAGGCACAAAAATAAGTTTATATTAGCTAAGGTTCATCAGGTTATCTGGGTCTGTGACCTGAAACCATGGACATGGTTACCCCATGTTAATATTTTATTTATTTATTTATTTATTTTGCTTTTGTCAAAACATTACATACACTGCTGCTGAAAAGATTGGTGTTAGTTGTAAGTTTTATTTATTTTATTCATTTTGTTTATTTATTTATTTGAAAAAAAAAACTTTTTATTTAGCAAAGATGCATTAAATTTGATTAATTTAATAATTTTGAAATCCTGGTATGCGTTGCATCTGCTGCCTTTTTATGCTCACACTGTGATCAGCGGTAGCTGGATGCAATAATCGCATGCCAATGTGCATTGGCTTGTTTAGTTTACACTCGAAGTAGATTGGTCTCTCTAAGCGAGATCCCAATTCGGCGGTCACCGACGTGACGTCACCACTCCCTCCTTCAGGGAACGAGGGTTACATACGTAACTGAGGCGCTCTATTGATTTATATAGCACATTTAACAACAGAGTCGACCAAAGTGCTACACAAAAATAAATAAGTAAATACATACATACATAAAAAAAAAAATTTAATATATATATATATATATATATATATATATATATATATATATATATATATATATATATATATATATATATAACAATCACAAATTTATAACAATTTGTTTTATCAGTTTATGTTAAAACTATGTATTCCAACTGGATGGAAATTTTATATGAAGTTCAAATACATAAATCTTAAATTTTGGCCTAGTGGAGCAGAAAAACACAAGAAACCACTGTTAAGGGGTTTTGTTAATGCATTACATTTTACCAAAGATTGTTACAACTTTATGACTTTATGAGTGATGCATTTGTGTTCCTCATGCAAATGTTAACAGTCCTCCCAGACCCAGCAAGTCAACACCTTTACGCTATAGTGTCAGCCTCAGGTCATTGCGCTTGATAAATTGCTAGCTGTCCTTCCATCTCTTGACCTTAGAAAATCCCAGAGAGGAGAAATGCAAGAAAATAAACAGTACAATGCAGCACCATCAAATCAGACATCTGCTTTCTCACGGGCTTATCGCACTAGCTCATGCTGTTGTAGGTCATCTGCCACATTGTTCTCACTCGTATTGATTGGAAGATACTGTGCCATTAGCATCATTAGCCAGGCTGAATATATGAGTGAGTAAACAGACAAGACCTTTAAATGTTAGGTGCTGGGAGACTGCACATAACATGCATGACGTCTCTCCTCCTTAAACAGCTCCTCTGAGTTTTGTTCAGTCCTCATGAGCCGTCAAAAGCAATGATTTTATTACATAACCAAGTGTGACTTCTGACTTCTTGTCAAGTCATGCTCTACAAGGTTGGGATGTCTTGTTGCAGACCATCAAGGCCGAATATAGAAGCTGAGTGGAAGCTCTTGTCCTTGGTCCTCAGAGCGGAGATTATTCGGAAAATCCAGCTCTATTTTCCCACACGTATTCTGTATGCCTGGACAAAGGCCCAGAGGGGCCCTGGGTATTTGGTCCAATAAATATAAGACTTTTGTTTGTGTGCTTTTTTTGTTTTGCTTATATTCAATAGCTGGTTTAAGTGATAATATGTTTAATTTTAATTATTGATTTATATTCATAATTGCTTTTTTTAACTAAATGCACTTTTGCTGAGCAATCGTAGTATTAAAGTGGTGCTTCATTTGGCAAAGGAAGATGTTGATTACTTATTTGGCATTGAGTGCTCTTGATTTATGATAAATGCTATGATCTACTCATGCTTGAATAAAGTGTCTGACTGGGTAAAGGATCATTCACACAAAATTAAAGTAGTTCATCCAAAAATGAAAATATTTGAAGAAAATGAAAAATATATTCAGCTGAGGCCATCCAATATATCAATGAGTTTGTTTCTTCATTGGAACAGATTTGGGTAAATTTAACACTCACTTGCTCACTAATGGATCCTTTGCAGTGAATGGGTGCCGTCAGAATGAGAGACCAAACAGCTGATAAAAACATCACAATAATCTGCAAGCAATCCACAAAATTCACCTTTCGTGTTCCACAGAAGAGAGAAAGTAATTCAGATTTAGAATGAGATGATGTTTCATTTATAAATAAACTCTTTCTGTAAATCAAAAGCAAATCATAACCACATTTTTTCTCATTATGTGTAATTTTTCATGTTCGTGTTTGTAAAAACAGCCCACCTTATCCATATAATTGCTTAAAATAGGCCTTATAATACAAGGAGATTTAACTTGACTGAACACCTTTAACATTTTCGCCTTTTATTTCAGTCACGTTTCATTCATGCTCTTTGCAGTGCATTGGTTAAATATCTAAGACAGACAATTAGCTGTAAGTGTGCAGAAAGGAAAGTAGTAAATGAAAAAAAAAAAAAAAAAACACCTCAGCCCTTCTGTTAGGGCTATTTTAAAGCTTGTTACTGGGCTGTGCATGGATTAAGACTGGATTGACCTTGTTTGTTCTGATATTTAAAGTAATGCCTGTTTATATTTAACACATTTTTGTGCATGATTTTTCACATTTGGGTACATGCTGAATACAAGCATTTTTGCATGCTGCTATGGTTATATATATATGTTTTACAGTACTTGACTAAACAGATTGTTTTGGACTTTTTGACCAGACTTAGATAGCTCTGTGGGACTATACTGCTACTGGTAAAGTAGTAATGCCTATAGAGACATGGGCACACGTGTACGCAGTAGTAGCTGTGCTGCTTTTGCCGCAAATCTCTGTTGTGGGGTTCACAAGGGGGTTCTGCTTCATAGAGTAAGCTGCCTGCCTTGTTGCTTATTCTGGTGCTGGTTGCTAAGTTGTCTGGCTCAGGTGGCAGAGCTCTTCCCAGCCAAGAGAATTGTCCTGAAGCAGAGCAACTGCTGAGTGAAAGATATCTTGCATTTTGCCTTTTTGTTGGGGTGCAGAAGAATCAGGATAGAGGTTTTGCTGCAGAACTGATTCATTTAGTTCGAAAATGTTGGCGATTGACCCACTTGAGTTGAAAAAGTGATATCCACATAAACATAATTATACCTTGCATGTGTGCAGGGAATGAAGTGAATGCATAGGTGAACTTGAAGTAATGACTGCGCTAGTCAGAATGAGTAAAGGTCTGCTCACCTTTACCTTTGTTCAGCAAATTTTCACAGGGGAAATCTAGTCATTTCAATACGAATCCATACAATATGTGATATTCCTTGAGAGCGGAAAATTTATTTGTGCAGAATTTGCAACAGGTTCAGGTTGGTATGTGTATTTACAGAAACCTGCTTTAAACTTGACTTCTGTGTGTGCAGTGCTTAATAACATTGACAAAAGACAATGGACCTGTTTTGCCGGTAACATGTAAAAGTACGGTCACATTAGCGATATTTTAGCGAAATTTGACACACAGAAAAAGGTCCATTGTCAATGGTGTGGGTGTACAGTATGAAGCACTGTTCACTCAGAAGTCCCATTCAAAACCAAGCAGCTTTCTGTTGGTCAGTGTGGTGAATTTGTGTGACAAACTTGAACATGAGCAAAATTCTCAAATTTTTGACATCATGTAAAACTCTGAAAAGCGGAACAGAACTAACAATTTCCTACTGAAATGACTGAATTTTGTCCACATGCCTTAACTAACATTGTGAATGTGCCATTTTCTTAACAACATTATATCCTAAAAGCAATATCCTTAACAGTCTCTCAAATATCTAAAGCATGAAAATTCACAGTAACTAACTAAACAGTATTTAATAATTCAGTAAGTTTACTCATACTATTATTTCATCTAATCTAATGTCATCTCATCTTTTGTTTTTAATTTTTAATTTAAATTTTTATGCTATTTTACATTGATATATCTTTTAAATATATGTTTTATGTTAGTAAATGTTACATTTTTACATACATTTTTCAAAATGTTTACAATTTTGATTAAAGTTTGGTTTGCAGATATATTTTCAGCATTTTGTGGACTTAAGTTATGCCATTTTAGTCAAAGTAAAAATGACTGAAATGACAAAATATTGGCTACATTTAAAGGATTTATTTGTCAACAAAAACTGATAAAAAAGAAAAATGAGCAGTGCCCAAAACCCATCAACAGCATGCTGATATGTTATCTTCTAGTGGTCTTGTTCAGCAGTGGACACTTCAGTGCGAGGAACCAGATCAATTATCATTGCTGTGGAGGCCTGCTGGTGAGAGTATCGTTTCCAGCCAGATGATTATTGATAGTGTCTCATCACTGAGCATTGTGCACAGAGCTTACTTACACACGAGGAGCCTTTGTACTGTAGTTTCATTATAAGTCACAGTATGCATCGATTTTAGTGGCGTCTGATCCCGGGACTGAGTGAAGCAGAGCAGACTTATGTGTCACAGGTGACAACAAGGTGAAGCTATAAATAGCTATGGAAAAGCACTCGGAAAAAGTAATGCACACTGGTGGTGTTTGGTTTGATTAATTTCTTAATCCAGCTGGTGAATATTTGCTGGAGCACCTACTTATGATGGGACACCATCTGTTTAGTCAGTTTAGTCATGTAGTAGTGGAACAGAACAAAAATTTTATTTTATTTTTTTCCTGCAAATTTGCATTTGTACTTTACACCAGCATACTGCTTTAAAAACATAAAGCTGTTATTGTGCATTTTTTAATGCAAATGTTAAATGATATTTACAATGCATTTTAATACTTCTGAATGAAAAACAATTTTCTATGCGGATTGTGTGATGTGCAGGCAAGGACAAGGAGAGACAAGGATGTAGATGAAGTTTAATAGAAAAAGTTAGACCATTCATATATGCCTACGTGAGCCATGGTTATTTTTTCAGCCTGAACCAAGGAGAAGACCACACCAAGCATGGGGTAGAATAACACACAATTCCCAACCAATAGTGATGCCACTAGGAAAGCTGCAGCTGATAGGCGGAGCTAGGCCAATGAACATCTTCACTCAGGTATACCAAATTAGCATATCTGGCCAGAATAAATGAGCGGCTGTACAGAATACAGGGCAGACACAACACTAGTAATGTAGCACCTTGCAATGCAACAAAAGCACATATAAAAATGTGCATATGCCTGCACAGTGTCAACAGCTACACATGTGGTCAGAATTGTTAGTACCCTTGGTAAATATGATCAAAGAAGGGAGAATGAAAATAAATCTGCATTTTTAACCTTTTGATCTTTTATTTAAAAAAATCAGAAAAAATCTAATCTGGAGAATAAGAATTTAAAATGGGCGGACATATCATTATGCCATAAATGTTATTCTCTTATACATATTGGATGTAATTTACGGTACCCTTTTATTCAATACTTTTTGAAAACCTCCATTTGCCAAAATAGTAAAGGAGTTTTCTCCTATAATGCCTGATGAGGTTAGAGAACACCTGACAAGAGATCAGAGACTATTCCTTCATCCAGAATCACTCCAGACCCTTTAGATTCCCAGCTCCATGTTGGTGGTGCTTCTCTTCAGTTCACCACACTCATTTTCTATAAGGTGCAGGTCAGGGAACTGGAATGGCCATAGCAGATGCTTGGTTTTGTGCCCAGTTTGTTTTTAGATTATTGTCCGGTTGGAAGATCCAAACATGACCCATTTCAGAGTCAGTCACATTTAGATTTTTTTGTCTGTGGGTTTTTGAAAGAATCAATGATGCCATGTGTCTAAACAAGATGTCTAGGACCTCCAGCCGAAATATAGGCCCACAACATTAAAAATACTGCAGTATATTTCATTGTACACATGGGGTACTTTTTATTCCTGTGTCCACCGAACCCATCTTGAGGGTTTGCTGCTAAAAAGCTAATTTTTTAGTTACATCTGACCATAGAAGCCAGTCCCGTTTGAAGTTCCAGTCATGTCTGACAACTGAATATGCTGGAGATTGTTTTTTGGTGAAAGCAATTTCTTTTCTTGATTTTTTTTTTCTTGAAGCCCTTCCAAACAACATGTGGTGATGTAGGTGCTGTTTGATAACATTTTTAGGTTTTCTGACTCCGAAACTCCAGCTGTGATCCTTGAAGAGTCTTTGGCCACTTAAACTCTCCTTCTCACCGTGCATTAGGACGATATAGACACATGTCCTCTTCCAGGCAGATTCAGAACATTTTCTGTTGATTGGAACTTTTTAATTATTGCTGCAGAAAACGCAGAACATCCAACATGGGACAGCTCGCTGGGTCAATATCTCTATCGCAGCACCATTTCACGAGCTCTCCCCATTTAAGAGCATAGAGACGAAAGGGAAACACTAGGGCTATACTGTATATACAGAGCTGAACCAATGAACTAATGAGTAACATAGTAACTAACAAGGAGATGGTACAATGAGTGTCCATGGCAACAAACAAGGGAACAGAGCAGCAGGGAAGCAGGAGGGGAACAAGGTAACAATAAAACACAGACATGGAATATATGACAGATTTTTTTTTATTCATAATATTTGATTTTACATGTACAGATTGATTGGAATGAGAAAAGTATATTTTTTTCCTTACACCAATTTTAATATAGTAATATAGTTTCAAGTATTTTAAGTAGGTTTTTTTTCTTGTTTTACATATAGATTTATTTGGTAGTGACATCAGCTAAAAGATGAATGTTGTTCTTAATCTTCTTTTGGAATAACATTTCTTATTTTTAAATATCATTTAATTTTTATATTACAAAGTTTTTTTTCCCCTTGTTTTACATATAGATTTATTTGGAATGAGGAAAGTAATGTTATTAAAGGTGAGGGTTTTTTTTAAAATGTTTTTTAATATTTCTTATTTTTGTGTTGTTTTTCAGTAAGAAATATTTGAATACCCTAAAACAAAATAAATTAACTAAGATGTATTTTTAAGTGAAATTTGCTAATTTGCTAAAGAAATTTGCTAATAGAATTAGAATAAACTTAACTAAAGATATATTATCTGAAAACGTAAGTCTTCATGTGCAATCATATGCAGTTTTGCTTCTCGAGTAAATCCTGTTTTAAGGATGTTTCAATTTTTTTATTTTTTTTAGAGTCAATTAGAATTTCATACTGACATCAATTTTAATTGATTTCTTTTAATTTAGTACACATTATGATTTATTATTATTACTATTTATTATTAGTTATATATTATTATTTATTATGAGTCTTTGTGCTTTCAGTATAGCCTCCTGTATTCAGTAACTTTGGGCTGATGCAGTGGCAGCAGTTGTCTCAGAAGATTTGGTGTCCCACATATCTCTCTGCATCAAGAGCCGAACAAAAAAAATGCACTGAAGCCATTCAAGTCTGTCACATTTCCTAGCCAACAGTGTTTTCTTCATTACTGGACCTTCCACTACTGACCCAAAAGCATAGGAGCCATTCATTTACCATTTCATAAGTCATACTTCATTTTTCGCATTGCTGTAATATTTTATCTGATTGCTCTGTTTTGTAAGAGTAACATAAGAAATAGACATTAGTCTAGTGGTCAACCCCTGTTTAAGGAGCTATGTTCAGGTTTAAAGAGAAAGAGGGTGGAATAAGAATGAGCAGATGAAAATATGAAGAAGCTGAAAAGATACATTTTGATTGATGTTAAACTGATTTATAATGGCAGCATGCAGAGGCGTCATGCACATATTCATTTTTGAGAGGGCACCAGTGCAGTCCTGGCACACATGGTGCCCTTGGCAAGTCAAGACATGACTAAAGGAGAAAACAATTTTTGCTTCATAGGAGTTCTGTGCAGAAGTGTGTGATGCATTTATTTAATGTCCAAGATGCCTCAGATTCCAATCCTGACCTGATGCATAATTTTATTAATATTACATCAAGCAAAATTGCAGCGGAACATGATTGTGAGTGATCACCATGCAAGAACAGCTTTGACATTTTGATAATCCATTTTATTCCCCACAGGATAAAAGCGACATGAGACTCAGTTCAACTGACCAAATTTAAACATGAATGTGTGATTTCTGGCACAGTTTTTTTTTTTTTTAATACCTAAAAAATCTTAAATACCTCAAATTAAGCAGCTTAATTCAGTGTTTTCATCATTAAATAAAAAACTGAAATAAAATAAATATAAATATTAAATGAAATTAATTAAAACTAAAATTAGAAATGTTGCAGTCTGACAATTAACTGAAATAAGTTTAATCTGAAGCTTCAAAATTATTAAAACTGAAATAAAATAAATTAAAGCAAAATAAATAAATAAAACTAATTAAAGTGACAAAAACATAACAAAATGACAAACTATAATGAAAACTGAAAATATTAAAATAAAATAAAATTCAAAATATTAATAAATACTGTAATGATATTAATTATGAAAATCTTTGATTGATTTATTTTCAGGAATACAATTTTCTTTTTTGAAGTTGCATTTTAAATACACTTAACTCAAAAATCTGATGGGAGTTTTTGAATTTTCATCTGATTACACTTTAAGGGTCCAAGAATAGCCATGACAGTCTATCACTGAATATAGAGAAATCTTTGCATCTTTACAATAAAACAAAAGGCTTTTTTAACCTGCTATATTATGAAAACTCAGTTTAGATGGATGCAATGCATGCCCTCTGCTGGTCAGATTCAATACGTCAAGAAAAGGCAGCTTGAATCCAACTAAATAGCTCTCTTTAGCAAAAGTGATGTTTTGATTCTATTAAATTTAGCACCAGTGAAGCAGGGATGAAAATCGATTGGAAATTTTTATGATTAAGCTACAGTCGTGCCATCTAATTTGTAATAATGGTTTCAGCCATACAGGATATGGATTTTTTTGGAGAGGAGAAAAATGCTGTCAAATACGGTGGAATTATTTTGCTGATAAAATCAAGATATTAGACTAACTGACCCAGATATTATTTATTTATTTTTTTTCATATATTTTATCTGATACGCAAAGCCATCTGTTTTTAAGGATAAGAATAAAAGGTCTTTTGGTTGGGCTGATGGTGCAATTTATCAGTCAGTCTGTTCCCACATTCCCTTCTGCCCTTTCCAGTAGTGAATTTTCCCCACAGGCTATGCGCACAGTCACATATGATTCAGCGACACTCAGACTAAAGAATCACTTAACTAAAGGCCAATCAAGCGTTTCTGCAGATGGAAGGCAATGCCAAGCGGTTTGGAAATTCTGTTTTGTACTGCCAGCACAATGAGTGTTATTTGCAATCCTCCTTAACACAGTGTATATCCCAGAAGGGACGCTGGCCAAATTCCTCAAAGCCACTCCGGCTTGCATAGTGTGGTCAACTGAATGAGGTGTAGAGAAAGGTAAATGTGAAAGCCAATGCTCCATTAGGCCTTTTAGTAAATGATGAGGGATGAAGTCATGCGGCTGAAGGTAAGCAGGGTGGGTAGTGTGTGGGGAGATAAGGAGTAGTCAGCGACTCAGTTCAGTCCCTCCCTGGAGAGGAGGACAGTCTCATTAGAGATGCAGTAGAGAAAAAGCTCTACTTGTTTTGATGCTGTTGCTGCTTTTGTACTGTTGACTGATTAACATTGATAGATGACTGCTATCTAAAATGATGCTGATTCACACTGACATGGCTTAAATATGGATATTGATTCACGCTGACATGGCTTAGTAAGTATGGATATTAATTTGTTCATTTAGCAACAGGCTAAAAGGCACTCAGAAGTAAATAACCACACAGCAGCACCCTGGCAACATAGCAACAAGTTTTGCACTGAAAACTAACTATCTCTTGGAGTTTCTTAAATTAAATAACTTTTTGAGTTCTGCTAAACTAGTATTTTATCATACAACGTAGAACTATTTGAACTGTTAAACAAACCTATAGTTCAGGGATAGGCAACTCCGGTCCTGGAGGGCCACTATCCTGCAGAGTTTAGCTTCAGCCCTCATAAAAACTCACCTGCCTGTATCTATCTAGTAATCCCGAAAAACACTGATTGCCTTGTTCAGGTGTGTTTAATTAGGGTTGGAGCTAAACTCTGCAGGACAGTGGCCCTCCAGGACCAAAGTTGCCTATCCCTGCTATAGTTTAAACCTCATATGTCAGTCACTGATCGAGTGCATTTTGTTTGGTTTGCTTCAGATGATGCTATGAAGACCACCAGAGATGACTGATGTGGAACCTGTTGTCTCTGACTTTGCAGCCACGGGCAGGACTGGCCGGCGGAATGCATTGCCAGATATTCTAGGTTCCACGGCTGGTCCTGGAGCTGCCGACCTGCCTGATAAACTAGCTGAGCTTTCAGTAGGAGGTACTGTATGCTGTCCTTTGTTCAGATGTGTCTATTTTATTAGGCTCAATGTATATGGCAATAATCAAAGTATGCGCTTGCAAGGCCAGCATCATGACTAGGCAAAATATGGGAAAATAAATGAAAATAATGCAAATTAATAAAAAGTAAAGAAAACAACACTCCTAGCTAATGAGGATTGGATTTCACTAGATATCAGCAACAGAAATGGATGCATTAAACTGATCAAAAGTGATCAATTGTTTTATTATCTTTCTGTTTTAGAAGTAATGTATCACACAAAAATATGCATCACAATTTCCACAAAACTGTTATGTTCAAATTATGTTTAAATATTTTACAATAATAATGCTTTTACTCCCTTTTTTCTTTTTTTTTCAAATAAAGGCAGCCTTGGTTAGCATAAAGGACGGAAACCTTTGAACAGTGATGTATAATGTAAATAATACATTACTATAATAATAATATATAATAAAATATAATAAAATGTAAACTTTTGATGAATATGGGCAAGGCAAGTTTATTTATATTGCACATTTTAAATACTATAATTTAAAATTTACTTTACAGGCATAATGAAGAGAGAAAATATTAATAAAAAAATATTTAAGCAATAATAAGCAATACACAATAAGCAAAATAATAAGAAAGAAACAATACATAACGAGCAAATCAAATAAAATTTGAATTAAAAGTATGCATAAAAGTACATAATCTGAATGAAATACTGCAGTGTAATTAAACTGCAAACATATGCAAGGGAATCACGCAATTAACAGAGCTTGAAACTAGTTAAGTGCATAAGTTAACTAGGTAGATTTAATCTACGCAGTGTACCTCTGATGTCTAAAATGGGCCATGTTGTTGGCAGAGTCTGCGAGACTAAGCTGTGATTTACAAAAGCACCTGTTTTTAAAAGGTGCTTTTCTACAACGAAAAGAGCGCTCTGTCATCAAATATACACTTTTCTCAATGCTTAAGTGCTTTTGTTTGATGACATCAGGGGGTCGGCTGTAAGTCTAACTGTTAGACTACCACCGGATGCTGTCAGAAAGGCATTCCTTAGTGATGGTTTCTGTGGTATCTGGTGAAAACCTGTGATTTTCAAAGACTGATTTAGATACATGTCCAGTGCAATAAATATAATACGAAAAAATTCAAAAAGAATGACATCAGTGATTTAACCCCGGAGGCAATGACCTTGATTCAACACACACACTTCTGACAATGTCCTTCTTTGAGGATTAGATCATGACTGAACCTTCCTGTGCATCAATAACTGCCTGCAGACAAACACTTTTGATCTGCTCTGTGTTACCCATAAGCCTCAAAGGCATCACATGTGATCCCTGCAAATGATGTTCCATGTGCAGTTTGTGATGACACTGGAGATTCTCAGCAGTGTTGAATCTGCTGCCTATTCCACATCATGCATTATTTATCCTGTTTTAAATAGTAAACAGAATACTGTTTCTGAGTTAGTGTCCCCAAAACTGAAAATCAGGTCATTTACTCACCCTCTTGTCGTTCCAAACCTATATGACTTTTTTCGCCATGATAACAATGTGCTGTAACTGGGTCCTGATGAATAAAATCTACCTCTTCTGCCATCTAGTGGCCATTTTTTATAACTGTCATACAAAATGGAATTGTCTTTTAGTACAAAGAACAGTAGATCAATGAGATTTTTTTTTTGCCAAGTTCAAAGGGTGAAGTCTTCCTCTCATTTGAAATTAAATTGGACCATATATGTTTTCTGTTTCTCTTCAGATTTGTACCTAAAATTGTATCTAAAAGTACTTTTATGGTGTCTAGAAAAAATACAGAGCCAGTAATAGACACTGGATATTCTATGGTTCTGGCATGTCATGTGGTCATCTGACACAGAAAACATAGCCAAAAAGTAGATTTGAAAGCTACAGGGAAGACTATCAGTAAAAACTACATTAATTTTCAATATTCTGAAACCATAAGATAAATGTATGTGTAGTATAGAGCAACATTTATTACATAGTTCTATAAACTACTTTTAAGATTGATTTATTTTATTTTATTGCAGCTTGACAGTATAAATCACCATCCACTGTCCTTGAATGAATTTTCCTTGAATTTACCTAATGTTGCGCTGCTAATGTTGTTCCTTGTGATTATTTGATTGTGTTTGAATTGCTTTGGATGAACATGTCTGCTTAAAGAACAGATTCACATAAAATATTGCATTTAGTGAGTATTTCTGGCCTCAATGCAGATGATGGCGAACAGGGCGGAGAGAGCTCATCCTCGTCTGACCCACCTAAAGAAACCACAGAAGAGGCAAAGACAGAGGGCTCATAACTCGACACCAACGCCGCAGTGATCTGACCTCATGAGAGACTCACACATGACCTCTACTCTCGTCCCATTGACCAAACAACTGTTACACTCTGTGCTATGCAACATCAAGACCACCTATGATTGGCATTCGGATGTGGGCCAGCAGAAAATAGCTCATTCATCTGAAATTGTGTTTTTCAAATATCAACGTTTGTTCATTTCATACCTCGATGACTTTGTCAAATTTGATTTTTTTTCCCCAAAGACTCACTGTCATGATTTTCCTAATGACCGGCTGTTTTGTGTGTCTTATGAAAACAGATGTGACCTGCTTTCTCATTTTAAAAAGGGATATTTTGTTTCATTTTAAGACTTTCCATTATAGCATTCTTCTCTGAATGTTGACATGTAGTGGCAAAAATGTCTTTTTTGTTTGCACAAAAAAGTAAATACATTCCATTTGGTGATGTAAGTAAAGTTTTTTATCTTACGATCTTTGTCTGTCCTTGTACAACATCATATGTATTGTTAACATTCGACCCAGAAGATAAGAAACAGTGCTGAATAACATGAAATATGATATTTTCTTCTTGTAAATACAGAATTGTACATTATATTTGCTAGTTTTGTTTAAAAGCCTTTGCTTTGTGCGTAACTGCTGTCAGTGCTGCCCTGCGTGAGCTCAAATTGGATTTTTAGCTGTGATTTATTGCTGCAAACATCCGTGGTCATGTCATTCGGACGTCCTCTTAAGTGTTTGTCTCAGATATTTCTTTGCTGTTGTTGATGACAGTGAAAAAAAATATGATTGTGGAGACTTGTTGTTCTTCCTCTTTTTCATCTTGTCAATGTGCTTCCATCAGAGAATTACATTTTATTTTACTTTAGAATTTACCTGGCCATAAATCTTGTCATTTTGTCTGTGGTTAGCTACATATAAAATGCCATTATGCTATGTTTAAAAATAAATCCTGTGCTTGGTTTGGTAGTTTTCATTTTTGTACAGTGGTGGTAATTTATGTAACCAGCAGAGGACACCAAAGGTATCTTTTATAATATGAGGGTACAAAAAAATGTGAATATTGATATTTATGATTTTTGTAGATTAAATCAAATGCTGGGTTTTGTTCCATGAACAGCAACATACATAGGCTGCAATACATATACACATATGCAATATGTAAATTTTATGTTGCTGTTAATGGAACTAAACAAAGAATTTAATAGAAAGGGCCGCAAATTTATTCATACAGCTTATTTATTTTTTTAAACTCAACAGTCAATCAAATGTTTCAGTTTTGACTAACAGCCAATGGGAAATCTGACTCCTCCCACTCCTGTATGATCATTGTCATGGAGTTGAAAAAACTATTTAAGATCCTCTGCAAAGAGAAAATGCAGCTACGTTTTCTACAGAGCATTAAAATACAGTTCAGTATTTGTTTATTGATCAGAAAAGCATAGTTTTAAAAATGGTAGATGCTTTCTGTGGCACATGGAAACTGGTCAGCAGTGAGAACTTTGATGAGTATATGAAAGCTCTAGGTAAGTTTTATCATAATATTATCAGTAATAATAATTATTAATGAAGTTTATTATTTCTGATCATTTTAATTTTCCACTTATTATTATTGTAATTACAGAAACAATCCCAAGGGTATTTAAACCCTGGTTTTAATAAACAGTGCATGATTTCAATGCATATGATTTTTTTCTAAGGTGTTGGGTTTGCAACAAGACAAGTTGGAAATGTGACTAAACCGACCCTCATCATCTCGAAAGAGGGAGACAAAGTGGTCCAAAAAACACAGAGTACTTTCAAGAACACCGAGATCTCATTCAAGCTGGGCGAGGAGTTTGACGAGACCACCGTAGATGACCGACACTGTAAAGTAGGTTTAGAAGAAAAATATGTTTCATAACATCCACTGGGAACAATACATTCCCATTTCAGAGCAGATGTGTTCTGTCTGAAGCTTTCTGCCTGAGACTGAATGCACAGTGATGTGTTCTTTTTACCAGTCCACTGTGGTACTAGATGGAGACCAGCTTGTTCATGTGCAGAAGTGGGATGGAAAAGAGACCCTCTTTGTCCGGGAGATCAAGGACGGGAAGATGGTGATGGTAAGGCTCTTTACAGTACAGTATATTTTAAAGACTGTCCTTGTGAGGACATCTTGGACTATAAACACAACAGCTCTTTACGATATTCATAAAGAGTATTTAATTAATTGTTGATTTCAATTTTATTATAGAAACTCACCTTTGGGGACGTGGTGGCTGTGCGTACCTATGAAAAAGCTTAAGTTTTGGGATTATTATGAGGATTTGTCCTTCTCCTTCACCAGGTAGCAACAGATCCGATGTCCTCTGATGCTTCACGGAATGAAAAAAACGTTGCACTTAATTCCTCCAAATATAGGCCTATTAAAGCGTCTACTACAAATATTTTTGATCCATTTTTTAAAATACTTTTAAGTCAGTACGATTCATTTGTAATAAAGAACCAGACAAAAAGGATGACTTGTGTGTTCATTTATGAGATTAATGCAGCCTGCATGTATTGACAAAGTGAACCAAGTAGGCTACTAAATTGTCACAATTTATTAATTTAAATTTCTGTTATATTTAACCTCATACCCTATATATATATATCTTTTATAGGCTTTTGCTCTTTTGATTTCGATGTCCAATCAGTGCTCGTGTCAGCAGAAGGTTGCGCAAACAAGCGTCACGTGAGAGCCGCTGGTTTTCCTGTTTTGGTTTACACAAGCGCGGTTTAATAAGACAGACACTTGCAGGAATGGCTTTGCTCGTTCTGTTATTGTCTGGTCAGTTTTCTATACTGCAGCTTCATGCTGCGCCAGTTAATAATGGCTTCATACACCTGCAGAGCGCACGTTAAGTGTTTCAGAATCTGGTCGGATGTTACAGGTTCTTCATGTCTCCTGAAGTTGGCTTTAAGTAGGTATGATGACATAGCAACCACTCGCGGCGAACATTCTGCCTCAAAAATGTGTTCCAAACTGCGTGGTACTGTTAATGGGTGTGTGTCAGTCAATATCTACTCCTGGCCGCCTGGTGGGAGTATGTTTTTCCTGAACATGACGTTTAACTACGTTGAGTGCAAACCCCTGCAGCGTTGGACACTTCGGGATTTCAGCCCTGAGGTGTTTTCAGGGTCACCTCGACTTTCTGAAAATTTGCGTGGCTTTTCAAACCGTCGGTGGGCTTCATCTAAGCTTTGGACACTACTGAAAGGTAGGTGGACATAAATACATAGCTTTTATCTTGGTACTGACGAAATTCCATCGAAATCCATAGAGGAGAAGGTATTTAACGAAATCGCGGAAATTGGGTAGTCACATTTGTGGCGGGTAGATTAGCGAACGCCCTGTCAGATGCACTGCAGGCATCGTTCAAAAAAAAAAAAAATAAAAAAAATAAAACAAAAAACTTATTGTCTGTTTGTGAATGAAAATGAATATTTGTTGTGTACTTGTATGAATATGAATTAACAATTAATAGTGATGTGTATTTTTTGTTTTCTCTTGTATTCTGAAAAAAAATGTTTATGAATATGAATGAACTCTTATTAATTATACTTTTTTCAGTGAGGTACCATGGGTCTGATGCCCATTCCAGCTAAAATAGTAAATTTTCATGATTTCATTTGAAAGAACTAACAAAATCCTACCTTCTATTCAAATTTCATGCAAATATCTGATAAAATGAGGAAGTTACAAGAAAAAATGTGTGAATAGTAAGCATTTTCGGTCACACGACTTCAATTGTAATTAATGTATACTATTTTAACTATATTCCCCGTTATTAAAAATATCATAACTTTCGCAATCCTCAACTGATCTTCACAATCCAGGTGTCGTCGTAAAGGGAATTTTCAGCTCTGTCTAGTCATGTGATCCATTTTGATCTTAGGGTCGTTTGAAAATTTTGTCATCATACCTACTTTAAGTTTGCTCTGTCGCTTGAAAACTTAGCATGCATTTGCATTTGCTGGTCTTTGTTGTTGTTGTTTTAACAGATGCCTTGTCATTTCTCCTACTGTACAGTTGTTTTAGTTTACCTGGTTTGCAGTATTGGGACTTTGAGACTTTTATTGGTTCAAAAAACAGTGGAATATTAATCTCTTAACATCAGCGTGCATGTATTGATAGATTGTAAAATACAGTCAAACCCATTATTCAGACACCAGATATAATTTTTGTTATATTTTTTTTACTAGTGGGTGCAGGGCACTATAGTTCATTTATGTAAGTGAGGATAGCAAAATAAAGTAAACTGTTACATATTATACCAAAAAATTCTCCATACAGTGGACTACAAGTAAGATGTTTTGCTTAAGTGTTATCTGACATTATCAATATGAATTTGTTCTGACACAGTTTAACTCTGAGTTCTTGTCTTGTTTTATTACCATTTTGTAAACTATAGCGAATAAACTCTGATGATGTGTGAAATGTTGAAGGTGTCTGAATAAATTTTGGTTTGACCTCATTTGAATATGAATATGTACATTTGGATAATGATAATTCTGCTGCATCATCCTTGCTCATCATCATATATTATTAGGGGAAATAATTGGAAAGATTCTTGTATCGTTGTATATCTCAGACCTCCACTTGGATCCAATCATGTCAAAGAAGACCACACCAAAGTCTGTTTTTCCTCCAAGGGCATTCCTGCACTGGACCCGGGAGTGTTTGGTGATTTCCTGTGTGATTCCCCATACCACCTTATTCTTTTAGTATTCATTTAGTTGAAACATGAAGAAATGAGGCCTGAGTTTATTATATGGACAGGGTATAAAGCAATTTCATTTACTGATTTGCAGCTGTTTTGTGATGTTACTTGGGTTATTCAATTTAGATGAAACTGGAAGATAATTTAATGTTTGAGCTAATGAACACATCATGTTTTTTTCTTCAATGTTTTTATCAATTTTCTTAAAATTCTGTGCACCTCACTGCAGAGACAGCCCTCCACATGTCCCGAAAGAAGAACTGTCTACTTATGTGGTGATCAATGTTATTGCCAATATGACTCACCTTACGTTAGTTCTTCCCACAGCTGCCAGTTTATCCTGCCCTGGGCAACCACGACTACTGGCCACAGGTATTTCAATCCCAAGGGCAACAAAAGTTCTTAGCTGGGAATTCAAGCCAAGACAACAGTTCTGGGGTCAAATAAAGTGCAGATGGTTTAAGTTCAGGTTGTCTGAATGGAATATTTGCATACTGTTGTACGCACTGGAAATGACTTACAACTTATTTTTTAAAACAAAAATATTTTATATAAATATTTTGTTGTATAAATAGTATATTTATATTAAATAAATGTATTTCTATTTTATAAAAAGAAATAGAAATGCACAAAAAAAAACAATTATGCAATGAAATGTATTTATATTTTAAGTGTATGTGTTTATTTTTTTTTGATTGAAGTTGAAATTGTAATATTGTGAAACATTATGAAAACATTTAAAATGTGAATATATTTTTTTTAAATTATGTGTGTGTGTGTGTGTGTGTGTGTGTGTGTGTGTGGTTGAATCCAGAAACTGTAGCTACTTTGCAAAAAGGTAACTGCTGATAATTCTCCTACATATGTAAAAATTTACATTTAAATTATTTGGAGATAATAAAGGCTGCTTGGTCAGTATGGTTTTAGCCTTGCTAAAATACTTTGTTTCAGTATGATGCAGCAGATTTAAATTGATATAAAATCATATATAAATTTGAATACAAAGCCTGTCAAATAAATGTATATATGCATTTTTTTCACAATTATTTCATTTATTTATTTAATTTAGTAACTTTTTTCTCTATGCAACTGTGGTGGACACACTTAACAGTGGACTTTAGCTGCGACAGTGTATTGAGCTAATGCTCTTTGTGCAATACTTGTTTGTGTGATGGTGGCTTTTACTCTCTTGTGATCAAACCTGGCCTCCGTCTGGTGAGACTAAACACAAACCTGTACTACAGTCCAAATCAAGTGACTGTAAATATGACTGACCCCACTGGGCAGTTCCAGTGGCTGCAGGAAACGCTTGAGCTGTCAAGACAAAAAATGGAGATGGTGAGTATATTCTGTCTGATTTTACAAGGCATTTTAATTTTAGAAAGAACCCGCTGCACTGATCATAAGGGGCCATTTTATTACAAGACTGTAAATTAGCAGTTGCATAGTGGTATGTCCATGTAAGTGACAGCAGTGATGTGTGAGTGACTGCTGACCGTAATTTCATCTGTTCCTCTGAGGTCTATGTAATTGCTCACGTCCCCATCGGTTACCTACCCTATGCTATAAATACAACAGCCATCCGAGAAAGCTACCATGAGCAACTGGTCAAAATATTTCACAACTACAGTGACTTCGTTAAGGCTCAGTTCTACGGTCACACTCATCGAGACAGCATATTGGTACATTCATTTAAAAAAAATAAAAATCTAAAAGAATCCAAATTAAAAAAAAATTTAATAAAACACATTGGAATATGTTTTACAGTAAAATTACACAAGCTTAATTCTAATTCTAATAAATGATTTTGTGTGTGTCATTACTTCACCACCACTATGTCTCTTGCTAGAGCAATTCCTGTTTCTGAATGATTAATGGTAGTGTCAGTTCTAATTACATGGTGTGTTTTAATCAAGGTGCCAGCTCAAAGTGCTATTGCATCCCTTTTAATAATCACTCTCTCTCTCTTTTTTCCTCCAAAGGATATTTGGCAGTTCTATTTAAATCTCACAGAAGCAAACCTGAAACAAAGGTCAAAGTGGAAGCTGGAATACATTATGACTGAGGCTTTTGATATTGATGACATTCAGCTTCACAGCTTGCATGAACTTGCTCTTAGGTTTTTTTTTTTTTTTTTTTTTTTTTTTTTTTTAAAGCAAAGTCTTTGACAAGTATTTTAACAATTTTATGGTGAGCTACAACTTAAACCTCACATGTGAGGGTTTATGCAAAATGATTCGGGTGTGTGCTCTGCACTTTTTGGATCAAGAGACCTACTCGCAATACTGCGATGGCAGACAGATAGAAAGAGAGAGCTGATGTTATGATTCTGGAAGTTACTTGATATTAACTCTCTAAAAAGATGATTTGAAACTTTTTTGGTTTAAAAAAATCATGGATTTTTAAAGAATAATAGTAATAATAATACAAGAGTAAATCTCAGGAAAACATGTCTCACCTCACCCCAAAACCAAAAGGAGAAAAAAAGCTATTTGAAATGATCATTTATATGAATAAAATTAAGCCTAATTTAAGACCATTAAAGTTTTTTTTATTATTGTAACTTTACATTCATTGTGACATTATATCCATTTAAGCATACACATTTCCCCTAGAAATTCTCATCACAATGAAATAATTTATTTGATTACTTTTATAGAGTATTTTTATAGTATTAAAGTAAAACCTGAAATAAAATAACTGATGCTGATTTAAATAATAAACAAATGTTTCATTTTTGGGTGAAACATTACATAGTTACTGATACTGATTTTATTTATTTAATAATTTTTAAATGATTGTAATCTGTAGTTGCTCAAATGCATAATTTTGTATAGACCTTTTGTTTGTATAAAATGAAACCTGCGGCTAAATCTGCAATCTGCTGCTAAAAATGAAAGAGAAAAATCTTTTTATTTAATTGGACCACACTTCTATGTGGCTACACACACACACACACACACACACACACACACACACACACACACACACACACACACACACACATACAAAGTATTACATCTTTTGTGAGATAATTCTTGTTTTTGTGTCTTTTTCTGTCCTTTTAATCCTGGAAGCATCAACAGCAACAACAAAAAGTTTTGCTTTCAATATTTTGAAAGTTTGTTATTTTTACCTGATATAACTTGTCATTCTTTAAGACATCACTCTAGTTATAAGCATGGTCACCTGTTAACCTAAAAAAAATAATAAAAAAAAAATGCATAAAATCCAGTCTAAATCTCCATCCCTGTACCCCATTCAGAGGCCCCATACACACTCAGACCCCTCACTGCTCACTGCCTCCGCTGAGGGTCTTATGAAATGTTGTCTAGTTCTTTTGTCTGGACCCCCTCTTCATGTGGTCATTGGCATTCAAGTGCTACACTGCCTTTGATGACTAACAATGCTTTGTGGAAAGAATTGTGGAGCCAGAAATTTGACACAGAGATAAAGGGGCACTGTGGTAACTCTGGCAGGTTGTTTTAACGACTGGCTGAGATGCTCTAATCAGCATTCATCAGTGCTCTGCCAACTGTGTTCTTCAGAGTTCCCCATAGAGACTCACATGTAACAGGGATGGGTCAATATTTGCCCTGCCACACTGGCGGCACTGAAGGAGGGATGGCTTTTTTTAAGCGTGGGCCACACAAGGTAGTGCCGAGGTAGGCCGGAGTTTGACAGCCACATAAATCTCAGAGAGCTCTGTCACCCTTCTTGGACTGGTGAGCAGAAGACATTGTCCTGGTTTTATTTTATTTTATAAAAAGAAATTAAAAATATTATGGTAATGCGACAGCCTCTATTTAAAATGCTGGGTTCAGTTCTGTCCACTATTTTTTGTTTTGTTTTGTTTTGTTTTGTTTTGTTTTGTTTTGTTTTGTTTTGTTTTGTTTTGTTTTGTTTTGTTTTGTAAATGGGACAACCTGTATTTCAAATGATGTGTTCAGTTCTGTCCACTATTTCATTTCATTTCATTTTATGGTAATATATTTGCAGCCTGGAAATTATTCTAAATGCTGGGTTCAGTTCTGTCCACTTTTTTGTTTTGTTTTATTTTAGTATAGTTTATAGTAGTAATGGGGTTGATGCATAGCCAGGCGAGTATCTTAAATGCTGGGTCAGTTCTGTTTATTTATTTATTTATTTATTTATTTTTTATTTCCATACATTTTGTAGTATGACCCTTATTTTACTTTATAATCTAGCAAAAATAGCAGTTTCGTGGATTGTCTCAGAATGCATCGTTTACTATAGGTCTCCTTTTACTGCCAAATGTCCTTTGCTGTAAACATATGAGGCCCAAGGGCCTCATCATAACAGATTACTCACTGGCCGATTAGCTAGTTATTGCTGTCACATATATTCAGCTCGGCTGGCAGTCCTGTGTCTGCTTTAGAAGTTAAAGAGCTGTAACAGGGAAGGTCAATGTTAGAGACGGCATAGGTCAACCCAGCACTGATTACAGGGCCTCATTATGCTTGGGCAAACCCTCATCAGGGCTTGTTCAGTCTTCAAACTATTGCTTTGATGGGCCTTCTAATCTACTGCACTATTTAAGCTGTGGATTACTGTGGTGATTGTGTAACCATGGCAACCCCCAGGGAATTGGAATTCATGGAATATGCTGGTTAATTTTATGAGCTGATGCAGGGATTACATACCAGTTGATTAAATTCAGTACAGAAATTATTACAAAGATCCTGACCTGTTTTAATGTAGCTTAGTTCAAAATCAAATGTTTTCTTCATTTCATTTAGATATTTAAGTTTGAGATTTTTTAACAAAGCAGTATTTATTTATATGCTAGTCCCAGTGCTGCAGTGATGATACATTTTTATAGACCAGCCAGGAAGTTCACATCACCCTGGTTCCCTTGACAAAACCCAATTTTTCCATTGGCTTTTGGCTTATTGCAGAAAACAAGCTCTTGTTACCAACAAAAGGCTATAATTCTAACACATTTTGTTCACACTTACACAACGTTTATGAATTATGTAGCTTAAAAACAACCAGAAGTAAAAAGCTAATTGTAAGCTATAAATGAACTATGCCACAGGTGTCTTTATTAAAAAATAAATAAATAAATTCCCTGAAAGTTTGAGTTAGAATAGTTTGCAAAAGTGTGCTTATGAACAAAATTATGACGTTAATGTCCCTGACAACCTCTGTAGTCCCATTTAGCCACTTGTTAACCGCCTTGCAAAAGGCAAGTAAAAACATCAAAATAAATAAATAAATAAATAAAATAAATCACAATGGGTTATTACTGGTGTGTTTTATGTCATAGAGTAAAACAAATATATTGAGCTTGTGTTAACTGCACAACTTAACTCAGCCATTTATTCAAAAACCCATTCAGAAAACTCACAATGGAACCAGAAGTGTTAAAATGTTATCAGGTTTTAGCCTATGAAAATATGTTATCCCTGCAGCACTCTATTTACATTTATACAATGTGCTCAAAAGGTTTCGACTACATCTCAGTTTGAATACTTACGTTATGTTCTGAAATTGCTCAAACAGTTATTCATTGCATTAGCAACACCACTGTCATGGGTTTGATTCCCAGCAAATGCATGAACTGAAAAAAATGTATACCTTGCAATTACTCAGCCTATAATTACATTTGAGTGTAAGGTAAGTAATAGGCTAATTCAAACTGATTAGCTTTTAAATTCATATATTTAAAAATGCTGTGGCAGCTTCAAACTTGCATTTCTCAGAACTGTTTTTCAGTTGAAAATCAAATGAGAACTTGATCAGTATCTCCTTATCTTCTGTTTCGGGAGTGACATGAGAGACATGAGAACAGTCATACATATATAATACTACATATACATATATATATATATAATATATATATATATATATATATATATATATATACATATATATATATATATATATATATATAGTATTATCAGGCACCTTTGGCTTACTGTTTAAGTGTGCTAAAATTTGTGGTTATTGTCTATATCGATATTATAGTATATAGATAGTACATGAATTGGGACACAGCACAAGTGTGAAATCAGCATAGCATTGGGAAGAAACTGATTCACTGCATTCCTGCAAGTGACCAGTGTGTTCCCAGAAACTCCCATGTAACATTTTACACCTCCTCTTTTGTAGCGAAATATATTTAGTTTCAAGTTTGGAATATTTGTCAAATCTGAAGTTATGATCTCAGTATTTTCTTTCCAGCAAAGTTCCACCATGAGTGATTTACAAATGCTACAAATTGTAGTCTTTCGCTAACACTTTGCTATTAGTTTTACACTCCATTTCAACTAACCAACTATTATGCATGCAGTCCACACTGTAATATAATGTAAAGTTTCTGTATTTAAAATATGTGTCTTATTGACTGTTTTGCTTGTGCAAACTACAGTAGTGGATCATTGCATATATGAATGTGAAGGCTCTTGGCAACCTACATTTACAGTACATTTCATTGAACTTATAATGTGAAATTCTGATTGCAGGTTGCAGTTGGGATCTATACTATGTTTATTTTATCATGCATCAGTAAATTCTGTAAAAAGGTGTGTTTGAAACCTTCATTTTTATTGCTTAATTAATGTTTTAACACACATACTGTGTGTTGTGGATTGTGTTGACAGATTGATTGTGTTGTTAGATTTTGACTAGAGTGAGAGTTTAAGTGGAGTAGGTTATTATGTGTACTGTTTAATCTCATGGTGCTGTTAAAATCAGATCATCTAACACCAAACCTTTCTTTGCAGAGGAAAAAAGTTGCTTTTAATTCTAGCAACACATAAATCACTAGTATACTTGTAGTTTTGCTATTGAGAATGTCATTTGGCATTGCCAATTTATTAGAGGGCTCTCAACAGTAAATAAAGGAAATGATGACAAAGGTTTTGATTTTGTGCAAACAGTAAATGTGGCATGAAAATGTGACTTTTTGTGTGTGCACACTCAGCACTGACTGTCGTGAGCTACTTCCTCTCTTCTTTTCAGATGTGAGCTCTTTTGTCAGGCACAATGCAGAAGTTTGCATTCAGAGTCACATTGAAATGGCTGTTAAAACCACAAACATGAGTCCTGGGAAAAGTTAGTTTTTGAAAACTGAGGAACAGCAAATGGACCATAGCTTCCGTTTGTGGCATGCATCGTCTTGCTAACTTGACCTTGTGCTTATAAAGGCTCAGTAGGAACAGTACCTGGTCTGTTCAATGGTCCGGCCCTTATAGTCGCAGTCTTATGGCTTTCAAGAGCAACTGAGTGATTAAACTTAAGAATGCTTGCTTGCTGGATCAGGATTAACTGGCACTTGTGTGTTACATCTCGAGTCATACTATGTTTTAATTGTGTTTAGACATTGACTGATGGACTGATGAAAATTTGACATTTAGCACTACATGAATGTATATAGTGGTTTGTGCCATTAATAATATAAATATATTATGGAAGCCTGTTCTCACAACAGAATAAAAAAAATAAATAAATAAAATAAAATAAAGATAATTGTGACTTTCTATCTCACAATTTTATTTTGTAGTTCTGAGAGGGAAAAAAAGTCAGAATTGGGAGATATAAACTTTTTTTATCTACTGTAAGACTTTTTTCTCACAATTCTGAATTTACATCTCACAATTCAGTACCCCCCCCCCCCCCTCCCCCCCCCCCCGAACTACATAGTGAGAAATAAAATTCTGACTTTTGTTCTTCCTAAGTTGATATACGCTCCCAATTTGGGCATCTTTTGTTTTTTTTTTTTTTCCTCAAAATATTGTGATATTATCTGTCTTGCAATATAATGTTTATTGCAATCAGTATAATGTATGTATATCACTTTAATGTATGTAGATCACTTAACAGAGTGTTATAAATATAACACAAAATCAATATAAAATTGTAAAAATAAATAAATAAATAAATAAAAACCAGCATTATGCTAAAGAGTTTTGGGTGTTTGCTAGGGTGTTGCAAAGGTTTTATTTATTTATTGTGTGTAGTTGTTAGCTCTGGGCTGTGTGGTACTTCTAATATGGAAGACACTGAGCCAGGCAAAATGAGAAATTCTGGGGGAAAGCCTAATGATTGTGTAATTCCCTTCCAAAATGAGGCTGGGTGGAAGAGGGAGGGGAGCACAGCCAACTGCTGCTTTCCTTTAGTATCGTGCCTGAGTGGAATTTTGTCTTTATTAACCCATATGAAGGCAGCAGTAGGGTTTCAAATTTTATTGAATCCTAATCTGATTGTTCTCATGTCTTTGGGAGACGAGAACAGGCTGGCGTCTCTGCTGAAAATGGCATTTCACTTTGGGCGTGACATCAGTGTCAGCTGATGCCTATGCAAGACTCACCCTGAATTTATGCTTTTGATTGCAGAAAGGCATTCTGGCAAAGAATAAAACCACTACAAAGTCTTCATTGGAACTTCAGAGATGCTGCCTAGACAACAAAATACAATGTGCAACAATGCAAGGCCGAGCAAAAAGGAATCTGTCTGACTCAGAATGTGGCTTGTAAGGAATGTTGAAAAGAGAAAAGTCTTCAGAAGTCAAGCAGTTCGAATGTACTTTGAATATAAAACAGTACATACTAGATATTAAATGGAATTAAAATATTAATATGCTGTATCTTAATGTTTGCTTGGACAATTTTGTTGGGATTTTGTATGATAAACAATTTTAATATTGTGTTGGTCACCACAGCCAATATAAAATCTTGGTTATAAAGCAAAACCAATTGATGTCTACTGATTTATTTCTGCAGTTCTTTTATGGCTCTGTGGCATTTAAAGAATATGAAAACTTCTAGATATTTAACATTGCTGTGTTAAAGTCTCAGATGTCTCAAATCACCAATTTAACTGTCAACACAACCAGACAAGAGCATGACCTATCTGATCATACCAGAGCACAATGCTGTTGGCTTATTCCACATGGTCAGATCTGCATTCAGTCATCACTTTCTTCAGAGGTGATCTAGAGTTGAAGGTTACACTGATATGAAGTGGCAGTTTAGCTCATTACACTCTCCTCCTTTATTACTGTCTAACCCTTGACAGTCTTTTCTCTTCCAGAGACTGCAGTCAATTTATGTTAGCAAGTCACGAATAATAGTATTCTTGTGACCCTCAAATATAACACCCTGAGCAGAATCTTCCAGTATATACCTTGTTTATGACTTCGAACTAAACCCATTGTCTTGTTAAAGGATGAAGCATTTTACAGTGTACAGTACAGTGTTTTATTGTTTAATGCCATCTGTTACAGTCTATAGGAACATCAGCTGACACGGTGCACAAATAAAGTAAAGGTATATTGCATGTACCTGTTTGTTGCCCACAATATGTTGATCCACAGTTGTAGCACAATGCTGCCATCATCTGGTCCAGTAGACGACAATCATGCATGTTATTACACAGCAAGTCAGTTTGTTACCATGTACTGTATGTAGCAAGAACTTGTGCCTTTAAGAATTGAATTGAGAATGTGTATAAATTTTAAATAATTAAAATAGAGTGGAATTCAAAACTGCTTCAAAGGTAAAATCTATATTTTCTTGCCATTTATATTTGTTATATTTGTTATATATATATATATATCTACAGTATGCACTTTTCACAGATGAATGTATGCACTCATAGAAGTATGTACATATATACGCTGATACATTTACATGTCATTGCTCATTTATTTTTTGGATGTAGCTATATACATTTCTGTATGTTAATTTAGTTTGATTTCAATTTTGTGAAAAGTTTAGGTGGAAGTTTTAAAAAAGCCCCTACAGTTTTGTTTGTTTGTTTGTTTGTTTGTTTGTTTTTTGCCTCTCCCTGCACTGTATATTAACTGTATTTGTATTTTTGGTATTAAATTTTAAATTGTACAATAATGATGTTGTTGATGATGTTGATGATGATGATTATTATTATTTTTTATATTTATCAATAGCAGTTATTATTATTATTATTATTATTATAACATTATATTCTATTAATATTTATTAATTTATTAATTAATTTATTAATATTTCATCATTATTACCAATATATTTTTATTTTTTCTGTATTTATTATTATTTTAACATTCTGCATGTCAGAATTACACTTAATTTACCAGAATTAAGTCAAGCATCAATATGTAACCAGTAAATCAAAGATCAGTATTTATTATTATTATTATATTTAATTAGATTAAAACAATGCAGTGTCTGGCAAGTTTAATTGTTTTGATAACATATTAATAGAAAAGTGTTTAATCACTGTGTCTAAATTAGTTTACATTAAATATGCATTTATGTATGTTTGGTCTGAAAAACTTGGACTAACAAAATTATACATTAATTTGACTTCTCTTGAATTGCAATTCTCTAAATTTCTCTTCTTGTTTTTCCAATTCATTGTCTTATGGGACGTGAACATCTTAAATGTTGAATTTTGCCCAATGCTGGTTTATAGCACAATTATAAAGGGGAGTTCATTAGGGTGATAATTATTTTATACTGAATACCACACAAAGACTAAAGCCACGCTGGGGAAATGAGCTCCACAAATGCATGCAATAATTAAACATGACATTATTTGTCAACATATAATAGGCATTTTGGATACATACCAGGTTTTTACAGTCTATTTATCACAAGTGTATAATTGAACTCGTCTCACCATACAACACTCTGTATGTCTGCCCAGATGTCACCATTAGGAGGAATGGCTCATGCCACTGCTAAGAGGCAGATGACCATCTGGTGTGTAATTTATTACGGGTTATGCCAGGACTGTAATGTATTGCCCCCTAGAAATATCATTATACACAAACTCTGTTTGTGGCAAATAAACAGAAATAAAACAAGTGCCATTTAAGCCATTTAAGTAACAGTCTGGATATACAAAAGCAAAATAGTTCAGGGCTAGTCGAGCTGCTCCCACCGAGTGCGTCAGTTTGCCCATCCACTATATTATAGTTCATATAAGTGAACCCATGATAAATGTTTGTGATCAACTTAATTAAAAGAGGATTCCAATTAGTAAGAGAGTGAAGTGTTGTAGAGTTTAATCATTGTTTATGTGTTATAGGGAGTTTGACGGACTGAAGGCACATGTACTCACCATCTGGTCTGAATGTTAAGCTCTTGGACATTGCCTTGATATGTAACATTTGTAGCATTAGTGGTTTTCTCTTGTTTGTGGTTTTCTCTTGTTTATATTACAAAGATTTTATATTTGAAGCATCATAGCATGGCATAATCTGTCTGACTCACTACATACTAAAAATATTAGCACTTTGGAGTCTAAATTCTTGTTTCTAAAGGTGTTGGAAAGATTTTATATTTGAAGCATCATAGCATGGCATAATTTGTACTTTGGAGTCTAAATTCTTGTTTCTAAAGGTGTTGGAACTTTTTTGATGATTGTATGCATTTTAATTTTGAATACCATCATGAGATCAATAATTCTGTAAAATTTAGGATATTCACTGATTTCCTCCCATTTTTTTCATATTATATTGCTTGTAAAATATATTTAATATTTATTCATTCTTAATTGAAAATTGTTTACCCCTTTTTATGCATTTTTTTACTCATTCATGAAAATACATTTATATTTATTAATATTTATTCATCATTAACTGTAAATTTTACCCAACTCCACTATATTCATTCATACCAAAACCTTGCTGTCCAGTTATAATGGTGCTGAAAGCACTGTTTGACAAGGTTGGGGTTTGATCCCTTTCATGCCTTTTTTTTAATCAACTGTTATTTAAGAGCATTATTTGCATGCTGTGTTCTTTGAGATAAACATTTCATAATCCTAAAACCTCATTCTTTAATCTTCCAAGCTCTTTGAAACATTGCATTGTCTTTTTTTTAAATAGTGACATAACCCCCTATCTACTTCAGGAACACCATCAAGCCAGTCCGAAGAACAGCAAAATGGCCACAGACCCATTTTAAGTGACAGCTGCTCTTCTGTGACAAAGGTAATTTCAAATGCAAGCAGGTCCATTCATTTGATTTCCTCCACATCTCCCAGAGTGCTGAATGTAATTACCGTCCCTCCATCTAGCATCCCTAGGGGGCCCTTCCCCCTTCAGGCTCAGCTGTGACCAGCCCATCGCCCCTCCCTTTGCCTGAACATGTGACATTATTCTGTCCCGCCTGCCTGTCCTCACCCATCAGCACCTAGCCAGCTGTATGACTTTTATAATCTCCATACAATGTCTGATCCACGATCAGTAACCACTGACTCCCATTTCAGCCTTATAATAGAAAGTAAAAAGACAAAACCAATTTGGACTTGTACAATAACAACAACAATGATAATAATAATTTAATAATAATTGAATAGTTTAAAAATGTAATAATGATAATATAATCATCATCCTCATTCAATAGTTAAAATATATAAATATTTATAAAATAAAAATAAAAAGGTTTATTGTTATTATTATAAATAAATAAATATTTAATGATAATGATGATAACAATAATAATAGTAATCAATTTTTTTATTATTATTATTACTTCAATCAATTCAATCAGTTTTATTTGTATAGCGCTTTTTACGATACAAATCATTTAACTTTACAGAAAATTAAGTTTTCTACAATATAGGTAGTAGCTTATCAGTGGTGAATTTTTTCATGTGCATATAGCAGAAATGTTCAGAAAAATCAATAAAAAGAGACAGTAAACAAAACAGACGATTTAACAGCAATTATGCAATCAAACTTATAGCAATGTGGTAGTTCTGTATGTTGTCTCTGGGTTAGCATCATCTGAGGTCCTCCTGAGGGGTTGGCATCATCTCTTCTCAGGTGTTCTGGATCCAGACACCTGAGACTGAATAAATATTTAATGATAATGATGATAACAATAATAATAGTAATCAATTTTTTTATTATTATTATTATGTTGAGATGTTTTAAATTGTGTCTCAGAGCATTAAAATGAGATTATGGGGGTAAAAAAGTTAAAATAGTCATTGTAAATGTCTCAGTGGAAATTAATAAATCAGGAGGGAAGTAGACTAAATGTTGTATGGTACAGGTAAAATATCAGGAGATATGCAGTAGCTTAAATGAAAAGTAATGGTGTCCAGAGGTGCAGGCCTCGAAGAGACTTCATTTACATTCATATTTTAAGGATAATTAATCAGAATCCGTAAAAAACAGCCTTGTTACTGAGGTTTTCATTATGAAATCATAGCCACAGGACAGAATCAGTTCACTCAGAATAGAAAGAGACTGCATCATCACAGATGGTGCTTGAGGGCTTTGATTGCACTCAGTCGAGTACCTGCCTGTAAGTGTGTGTGCAAGCTTTTGTTTGACCATATGTGCAGACGTGTCCTCAGTGGTGTGTGCATTTCAATTTAACGTGCTTGTATTCATGCGTTTTAGACCGACTGAGTGTTTTGCAGGCTTGAACTACTAGTGGATGGTCATGGATAGCCTAAAGGCTTGGCTTCTATTTCTGAATGTGTGTGTGTGTGTGTTTAGTTTTTTTACTCCAGATGGTAAATATGATCTGTTTCATGGCTTTGGCTGTAGCTAGTTTAACTTGTGCATTCTGCTAGTGACTGCATTTGTTTATTTTATGGCAGAATGCATCACAACAAACATCTACTGTACGTTGCCCTCATCTAATCTGAATACAAAGCCCCGCCTTGTGTAGGAGGCCCAGCCTTCCTGCTCCGTAAGCAATAACCCTTAGGTTCAATGACCTTCCTCCACAAAAATGATTAGAACCATACAGGTTTTACATCAAAAATGAAAATGCAGTTGGTCTATTAAAAAATGTATAAACATTAATATTACTGCTAAATTTATATAATAAAAGAATTTACTTTGATTAAGCTTTAAGTAATGAAAATATTAATGGCAATGACAATATGAAGTAAAAATGTGCAAATGTTCCCTTACGGGGCTATTTCAATCCACTCTGATCAATATAATTACTATATTGATGTAACCTAATGTAGTCAGATTGATTACGTCATTTCATTGAGATAAAACCAGTTCATTACCACATGAAGCATACTTTTAGCTTACCTGACAGTTTGAACCTGACGGTATTTTACAGTGCAGTTTAGTGATAGCAAATGTTGCTTAAAAAAATAAAATAATAAAATAATAATAATAATAGTATTTGTTGTTGTTGTTAATTAATTGATGATGATAATAACAACTATTATATATATATATATATATATATATATATTATATATTATATTATATACTATATATATATATATTATATATTGTTTATTATATGTTATACTAAAATAATATTATTATAGTATATATATATATATATTATTATTATATATAATATAATTATATATATATATATATATTATATATATAAAGTCTTTGTAATAATTATGATAATAATACTAATAAGAAAATATAGATGCCTATTATCTATGGATCATATCATAATATGTGTCCTCATATTATTATTATTATTATTAATTATGTATATATATATATTCATATATATTTTTTTTATTATTTTAATAGTTTAAATACTGACACAGGATAATACAATGTAATAATGTAGGCTAAATAATAATTCTATTAAATTACAACTGCAACTAATAATAATAATTTATTATTATTAGTAGTAGTAGTAGTAGTAATAGTAGTATTTCTATTTTACTTTTTTTTAGAGAAAAAAAAAATGCATCAACCACTATGTGTGAAAAATATAATAATTCTGGCAAATTGCAAAAACTGGCCAAAGCTTTATATAGTGAGTCTCGGGGGGATACAGAGCGAACGCTCTCCCCTCCTCCGCCATGTGATGACGGACAGACTGTATCACCGGAGCGATGCTTGAAGTCACTCTCATCAGCAACAAAGCGAAGCAACAGCAGCAGCAGCACTGACGTAAACCATCCACCACATCACCCGAATCATACGGACCAGGACTGACACCATATCGTCTCCTCCGAAGGACGTATATAATGGAAACGGAGCGCTGAGAGAGACTGGGATCGTGATGATGCTCGGACTCCAATTCACGGCAACATTTGAAATGCGCGTTAAATGGAGACTCATGACAAGAGATGCTGCAGGGTGCCGCATTGCCTGGCCGCTTGATGATGGTAGGATAGAGCAGCGCTTTTAACCGTGATGCTCATTCTTAGATGCTTTCGGGGTGGGATTTGTAGTCGATTGAATGCCTCAGATTTGATCATACGCAAACTAAGACGATTTCAGCCTGCTTAAGCCATACATGCATACACATATACAATCGATGAGCACGACCAGATGAATGTGAATTTACGTTCCAGAACAAGCATTAATAAAACCCACAATACAGGTGAACTCAGAAGGAGTATATGAGGTGAACTAACAGTGTCATAGCTTTCTGCTTACACTCAGGACCATCTCCGAAGTCAGGTTTTTATTTGCAAGAACTGCAGTGATAGGGCTCTTTATGATTGATATTTTCATCATCAGTTAGGTAATATATATTGATAGTATATAGAGTCAGTCTTGGTCCAGTGTAAGGACAATGACTCATTTACAGGCAGGCCTGTCTCCAGAAACCCTGGAGAAAGCCAAGGTGGAGTTAAAGGAGAACCCCGACACTTTGCATCAGGACATACAGGAGGTGAGGGACATGATCATCACGCGTCCAGACATTGGCTTTCTCAGGACAGATGATGCTTTTATCCTGCGCTTTCTTAGAGCCCGGAAATTTAACCATTTCGAGGCCTTCCGCCTCCTGGCCCAGTACTTTGAGTACCGGCAACAGAACCTTGATATGTTCAAGAACCTCAAGGCCACCGATCCGGGGATCAAGCAGGCTCTGAAGGATGGATTTCCCGGGGTCCTGTCCAATTTGGATAGATACGGGAGGAAGATTCTGGTTCTGTTCGCGGCGAACTGGGATCAGAGCAGGTAGGGTGGTATTGGATTTTGGCTAATTGTGGTTAATGATGCGCACTGTCAGAGCTGTCTTTTCAGCACAAGTCTTCTGTCATTCACTAGAGCATGATGTTGAGCCATTATGGGATGTAAAGTGTTACCTTGTATTTAAACTTAACATTACAGCGTCCATGTTACACATATTGGATGTTACCATTTCTGTATGGGTCATATAGAAATTTTATTTATAGACATATAGACATTTTATTTATTAACATTTATACAACTGTCTACAGCAAATTTGATCTTACCTTCCAAAGGATGGTGTCCACCAGTTGAGAAATAATTCTTTAAGAATCATTTTAACCATTGAGGGTGTAATCATCCAAGGCTGACCCCTGATGACCTTTGAGCTGACCCAATAGTTTACACGATGGTCCTTTATATATGTCATTGTATTTTTATTTACAGTATGACAACATAAATTCAACATGGATGCACCAAGTGCCTGTAGAATATTTGCTGTTATCTCCTTTTTTTAATGAACAGATAAATCTCTCAAAATGTGTAATCTCATTAATCAAAAAATATAACCTTGACATACAATTTAAGGGTCTCTGGACTCTTGTCACATTTCACCATGTAAAACATGCTGACTTTGATTTCCACTTTGAATAACTGATCTGAACAAAACATTTTATACCCATATATAGCCTTTAGTAATGTTTCATCTTGGTTGAGAGTTCAGACCCAACAAGGGTTAATCTATCATCAATGTGTCCTTGAGAAAAGCACTTCATCCCAGGTTACTCCAGGGACACTGTCCATGCAATAAATGCACTGTAAGTGGTCTACATAATAAGTGATCTACTAAACGGCACATTATGAAACCAAATACATATATTTCTTAAAGTGTAATCAAGGTATTTATCTATCCAAGATAGATGTGTAGAGCAGGGATAGGCAACGTCAGTCCTGGAGTGCCACTGTCCTACAGAGTTTAGCTCTAACGCTAATCAAACACACCTTAACAAGCTAATCAAGGTCAGGATTATTACAGACAAGTGAGGGTTTTTATTCAGGGTTGGAGCTAAACTCCGCAGGACATCGGCACTCCAGGACCGACTGCCTACCCCTGATGTAGAGTTTGTTTCTTTATCACAACAGATTTGGATAAATTTAGCATTATATCACTTGCACACCAATTGATCCTCTTCAGTGAATGGGTGCCGAACAGCTGATAAAAACATCACAGTAATCTACATGAATCCAGTCCATCAATAAACATCCTGTGAAGCAAAAAGCTGTATGTTTGTAATAAACAATCATTTGTAATAACAATCGTTTGCAATAATCAAGATGTTTCTGGCTTCAAACCATAACTTCCTCTTTCTGTAATATTGCTTTCTCCAGTGAAAAAGTTGTCTTGCCTGAATCAGGAGAGAAATATATCAAGTTTATAAAATTAAAACAGTCCAAAATCATTCTAAACAAATATGTTGGTGGATTTTGATTTGAGAGGACAACAGGGGATGGACTTTTTCACCGAAGGAAGCTTTATTACAGATTATGGACATATATTTTGGATTTAAGCAACATTTTAAATTTAAACCACCTTAATGATGGATTTGTTCCTTACAAAGATGCAGCTTTTCATTTCACAAGATGTAAACTAACAGACTGGAGTCGTGTGGATTACTTGTGGATTACTGTTATGTTTTTATCAGCTGTTTGGTATCTTTAATAGAATTAAAATGATAAATGTTGATTTTCAATTTGTGATTTAGTGATGTAGTGTTGAAGTTTCTCCAGAACTGTTCTGATGAAGAAACAAACTCATCCACATCTTGGATGGCCTGAAGGTGAGTACGTTTTCAGCAAATTAAAATTTTTGGATGAACTATTTCTTTAAATCATTCTTAAATATATAAATATCTTTGAATTTGTTGAACAAAAAGCTCTACTATCATTTTTCTTGCAGGTATTTTGTATTTAATTCTGTAATGCTATACATGCATACATTTTAAGTGTCCAAATACTTTTGGGGGTAAATGGCAATACATAAATATATGTATTAATTTGTTTGGGCACTTTGCATTGATGCATAATTTAAGATTACTTAAATGATATGTGTACATGTATTTCTTCAAATGTAATTTGTTTTAATGTTGTGAGAAATCTGCTAACTGTTGGTGTTTAGTCTCACCTCTTTAGACTGGAGAGTAGATAGTGCTCGAGTCCATATCAAACAGCCTTTGAATTCATGCCAGTCGCGCCATTGCCTCGGATGACAGGGCTCTTGGCATCCTCTCACAGGAACAATGTGCGATGAGCACTAGGGTCAAGCCGTGCCTGATTTGCTACATTTATTGCAGCATTATGGGAAATGTAAAGCCCTGTAGAAGTATATATATATATATATATAATTGTGTGCACACACTCATGCAAAAACAAAAAAGTCATGCAAAAACATCTCGCTTTTAGTTTGTTTGCAAATCTTTCTAAAGGCTTGTGTTTATCTGTAGGTACACTTTTGTGGATATTCTGCGAGCTATTTTACTTTCTCTGGAGGCAATGATAGAAGACCCCGAGCTACAAGTAAATGGATTTGTCTTGATCATTGACTGGAGTAACTTCACTTTCAAGCAAGCTTCCAAGTTAACTCCAAGCATGCTGAGATTGGCAATTGAGGGCCTGCAGGTAACACAATTCTCTGTTTTTAATCTTATGTTTATATAAAAAAATCAATGTGGATATTACAATGCATTCTTTCAATTTGTACCTGCATGCATATAAATACATGTTTTGGGAAGCAATCCAACATCAAATATGTAACGTCCGTAAAGTGTGCTTCAGGCTTGAATAATGAGAATTGCATAGGGAAATTCTGCATGTGTGAGGCAGAACAGGTGCTTGTAGAGGAATCCCCCGCCCGTCAAACATTTGCCATTTTCTTTGTGAGTAACATGAACAGGAGCTGACCCAGTGATCTAACGCAAGGGAACACAATCTGCAACAAACAAACAAACAAAAAAGGCAATGTACTGGGAAATGTCAATAGTGTGTGTCTATAGTATAGTTTGGAGTGATTCAATTATTTTTTATATATATATTAGTAAGCATCTTTTCTGAGATCCATTCCTTTTCATTGTAATAAAGTAAAACACGTTTTTTGACATTTATTAGTGGTGTTTGCTAAGGAAACGATCACTATTATAAACTGCTCATACTCATTTAAATAAATCCTTTAAAAAAACAGTCATAATTTACTTACCCTCATGCCATTCCAATTTCTAAACCTGTATGACTTTCATTCTTCCATGGAACATAAAATAAGATATTTAAAGAAATGTCTCAGTGCTTTTGTTCATATAGTCAGTGCAGTCCATTCTCTTAATTTTCTAAGAGTTTTGACCAACTTTTTTCACCTTGTGGATCATAAAATGAGCAAAACTCTCAAATATACTTACACTCTGTCTATGCACCAGATATTATAGATACTTCAGCAACTGCATAGCAATGCCCTGGCAACCACCCATAACACTGGTGGTGTTTTGAACGGACGCTCACATTGCATAAAATGTACAACTTTTTAACATCACTATTAAACATAACCGAGCAGCAATTGTCCTTTGTGCTACAAAATGTTCACTGTGCATTAAACAATAGCTAATCTGTGAAAAGACATTGTCCATTTCCAGAAGCAGCCTCTTGAAAGCTCTCATTTAGACATCGCTCCTTTGAGGAGGGCTTGGGTCTGATATGACATGTAGGCAGTGCAGAGTGAGGCCTGTTGACTGAATATTAATGCGGGTCCATGATGAGCCTATTCCACATTCCAGTGCCTCTTCAGACAGATTAGCTGGTGAATAATTGATCGCCGCCATTAGCATCTTGCATCCACAATGTGCTGTTCACATTGAGTGGGACATCGCTTTTGAAGCTGTTTGAAAGGGAAACAATAGAGTAGATTGAGGGAAAACAGCCACAGCTAATTAGTTGCAGTTCAAAAGAGTGCTCAGAAGCTAGCTTGTCAGCAGAAGTCATGATTTACATATGTAAATATTTACAGGAATTCAGATTTTTTACTTTTTTGATCAGATTTGCATGCATAAAAAGTTACAAAGAGCGACTTCCAGGATGAATGCATGCATTTACAGATATACACTACTGTTCAAAAGTTTTGGGATATTATGGTTATTTTTTAAAGAAATAAATGATTTTACTCAGTAAGGATGCATTAAACTGATCAAAAGTGGCAGTAAAGACATTTATAATGTCAATATATATATATATATATATATATATATATATATATCAAATATATATATATATATATATATTTTTTTTTTTTCAAAAATTGATACAGTTCCAAAGTTCTTTTGAACTTTCTATTTATTTTTTTCAAGAATCCTAAAAAAACACATCATGGCTTCCACAAAAATATTAAGCTGCACTGTTTTCAACATTGGTAATAATAAGAAACATTTTTTCAGCTGCAAAATAGCATATTAGAATGATTTCTGAATGATCTTGTGACACTGAAGACTGTAGTAATAGATGCTAAAAATTCAACTTAGCCATTACAGGCATAAATTATAATTTCAAATATATTAAAACAGAAAAGTCAGAACAAAAATCAGAACAACTTTTGAACAGCAGTGTATGCTGATTGCACTGGTTTCCTAAATGTTAATAGGTCAGTTGATGAGTGCTAGAATGAGAGGGTGATGGCCCATGGTTCTGTTTTGACACTGACAGACCCACGGTGTGTACATTGAGTCATTAAACATGACGTTTAGAGCCTGTGGGAAAATCACAGCCCTTCGACCCAAAAGTGCGGGGTCATGTGAAGCGTTACATCAGTCTGATGGCATTGTTCATATGGGCATCTGTCAGTCTCTATCATCAATGTAATGAAGCATCAAAACCATTTTTGATGGCTCAGTGCTTTTTGGAAGTTTATCGTCATATCAGTGAGTCAACACATAAGACAGAGACAGAGAGAAAGGACATGGACAGAAGGAATAGGAGAGAATACTTAAGTCCCTTATGTTCTCTATTCATTTTTATTTTTTTTCTGGTGAGACCATTTGATAAACTAGAATCTGTTGCTATTGAAAATACCTTTTTTATCAGCCAGATAGTATCATGTATGTTTTGCCAGGTTGAAAAATAACTAATGGATTCTTACTAGAAAACCTTAATGGTTTGTGGGCAATGGCCATTTCGTGTTATTTGAGGTAATATGTGTTTATTGCTTAATTTACAGTAGAGCCATCTATCATATACATTCCCTAGCAAATGGTGGCTCAGAAAAGAGCACTTGATGCACAGAAAATGGCTGTTCTTAGCAAAATCAATAAACAGAAACATACTCACGAGTCAAATAGAAGTGAGGGAAAGTGGTCCTGGCTTTCCCGGAGCAGTGCTTTGTTGTTTCTACCTCTGTTGTTTGCTTCTGTGCTTTGGACATGCCTTTTGTCTCTCTTAGTCTTGAGAAATAACCCACGCTTGGCAGCCAATCACAATGGGCCAATCTTCCCCAGCCCACCCCATGCCGAGTTTCCCTGGCAACCTGTCCAACCGCCATGCTATGCACCCTCCAGATGGGCTGTGCTCAAAGAGAGAGACGCACTCATATCACTCAACTACCGTGGCCGTATGTGCGTGTTTCTATGTAGGGCACTTAAAGTGCATCTTAGAAAGCACAGGAAGTTCAGACTGACATGCATTACATATTGCATTGCATACCCATAAAAAAGTCATTTTTATTGCACTCTAAGGTTTTTTTTTATTGCTGAGACTGACATCAGTTGTTGGAGTATCAGCAACGGTTTTATTATTATTATCATTTATTAGTTGTGTGTATGCAGTTTAGTTTAGCAAACTGAATGACCTTGCATGATCCATTAACAAAGTAAAAGGCTCATTTCCACTTTTTTTTTTTTTTTTTTTTTTAGTTAAAGTTAGTTTGACATTTTTTTGACAACATAGTAAAAGTAGTATTAATAATAATAATAATACTTATATAGATGTATATATTACATTAATAAATTATATAGGTTTGATTTGATTTGATTTGATATGATTATGATTGATCAGTTGAATAAGGGAAACTTATTCAACTGTTGGATTTTAAGTACTTTCAGTGGCACACCAGCATTACGCCTTTGCCACAAGTATTGTCTCTTGTGTTTGTCTAAAAAGCCATATTATAAAATGTAACTTCTCTTAAAGGGATAGTTCACCCAAAATTACAATTGTGTCATCATTTACTCATCCTCATTCATTTTTTGTTGAACTACGAAATACAGGTTCTTAAAAGAACAAACCATTTTGTTCTAATTGTGAAGAACATTTTAGTACTCTAAAGAACCTTTTTTCACTATATAGAACCTTTTGTACAATGGAAAGGTTCCATGGATGTTAAATGATCTTCATGGAATCATTGATGCAGATAAAGAACCTTTATTATTTCCAAAACCAATGCATTCTTCTTAATTTGCAATACCCAAGACATTTTATTCAAGTTCATTTTCTTTGCTTGAACAGCTGTGTGGTCAGGGCATGGGATTTGTGCTATATTTATAGTGCCCAGCAGTCTTTGTCCCATAAGCAAACACAGAAAAGCATGATCCAGGGAAGAGGGCTCTTCTCAGTCCCTGTTTAATCAACAGAGCATAGGTTTGCATCTCTCATGTCAGTTGGTTCGACTGGCTCTTCTGGATGCTAAGATCCGCTGAAGCCTCCCAGAAAGCAAAGAGCTTCTATAAGTCTTGCTTATCTGGGAAACGGCACTAGACATATCTGGGCCTGCAGGACTGAAGTTAGACTAATTGTTTTGCTCTCTGGAAAGTGGCACAGTTATGGTCTCGCTCTGTTTATCGCACTATAACGGGACTGTTCTGATCTGTAGGAGAGCTGACAGCTAGTGAGTAGAGCTTCGTCTTTATGTTAGCGGCCTTGTGTTGCTAAGCTCAGTGGGATGGATCTGGCAAGTGTAGATAAAATGTCTCCTGTAGAGCTCAATTATTGACGTGAGCAATGGTATGTGTCAGAGCGTGATGCTTCATATTACGGGTTCGCTCATTTATGGTTAATTTGTCTTCGTTTTAGACAAATATTGCTAATGGGATGTTTGTATGTTAGCCTTAGCTTCAGAAAGCACAGATCACGGACCACCTGATGTATAGTAAACACACAAAAATGGCAAGAGTGGCCTTAAATCTGCCTGTTATGCAGTTTAAGTCAGAATGTGCCAATTCTTTTGGACAAAAGTCCACATGGAAACAATGTTGTTGCTAAAATGAGCACACTGGATTTCATAGAGTTTACAGGGGTTAGGACATTAAATCAAAATGTTTAAGAGTATTCATTTGGTAACAAAAAACTTTTTCTTTGTCTGTCAAATAAAATGGTTTTATTTATGAATAGGTGTAAACTGGGAATTGAATTGATTATTCACTGAAAATGATTTTATCTTGTTTTCCAGTATAAATATCTAAAACACAATATATATTTACCAATGAAAAAAAGAGAGATAAACATTTCAAAATTAAATGTAGTATATTTAATTTCAATGAAGAACAAAGGTTTTGTGACCCTAATATACAAATAGTCTTCTGTAGCCAGACTTCTTATTTATCAGCATAAAATGTGGTCCACATTCTGGCCTATTATGATCAAGATTTGCTCACTTTTTTTACCCAAAGAATGTAGGTGCTTTGCTTACAAATGCTAGTTTTTAGAATTTTTTTTTAACATCCAAAATAAACTGATTCATCACAACCAAATTTTGATAGAATTACACTTACCAAAAAGAAAAGTGGTTAGCATTCCATCTTAATTTCCAGTAATAACAACTAAACCTCCTTAAATGTAAGAAAATTTCATAAGATCTGAAAAGAAGTCTCATGATGTGAGAAATCTAACAAAATGTTGAAGAAGAACAATATTTGTTTTTCACCTTTGAAGACTCTTAGAAATCAGGAATTGATATACAGGTGCATCTCAATAAATTAGAATGTCGTGGAAAAGTTAATTTATTTCAGTAATTTAACTCAAATTGTGAAAGACGTGTATTAAATAAATTCAATACACACAGACTGAAGTAGTTTAAGTTTTTGGTTCTTTTAATTGTGATGTTTTTGGCTCACATTTAACAAAAACCCACCAAATCTCAACAAATTAGAATACTTCATGAGACCAATTAAAAAAATATATATATATTTTAAATGAATTGTTGGCCTTCTGGAAAGTATGTTCATTTACTGTACATGTACTCAATACTTGGTAGGGGCTCCTTTTGCTTTAATTACTGCCTCAATTCGGCGTGGCATGTAGGTGATCAGTTTGTGGCACTGCTGAGGTGGTATGGAAGCCCAGGTTTCTTTTACAGTGGTCTTCAGCTCATCTGCATTTTTTGGTCTTTTGTTTCTCATTTTCCTCTTGACAATACCCCATAGATTCTCTCTGGGGTTCAGGTCTGGTGAGTTTGCTGACCAGTCAAGCACACCAACACCATAGTCATTTAACCAACTTTTGGTGCTTTTGGCATTGTGGGCAGGTGCTAAATCCTGATGGAAAATGAAATCAGCATCTTCAAAAAGCTGGTCAGCAGAAGGAAGCATGAAATGCTCCAAAATTTCTTGATAAATTGGTGCAGTGACTTTGGTTTTCAAAAAACACAATGGTCAAACACCAGCAGATGACATTGCACCCCAAATCATTACAGACTGGAAACTTAACACTGGACACTGGACTTCAAGCAACTTGGGCTATGAGCTTCTCCACCCTTCCTCCAGACTCTAGGAGCTTGGTTTCCAAATGAAATACAAAACTTGCTCTCATCTGAAAAGAGGACTTTGGACCACTGGGCAACAGTCAAGTTCTTCTTCTCCTTAGCCCAGGTAAGACGTCTCTGACGTTGTCTGTGGTTCAGGATTGGCTTAACAAGAGGAATACGACAACTGTAGCCAAATTCCTTGACATGTCTGTGTGTGGTGGCTCTTGATGCCTTGAACCCAGCCTCAGTCCATTCCTTGTGAAGTTCATTCAAATTCTTGAATTGATTTTGTTTGACAATCCTCATAAAGGGATTCGCAGTTGGCATAAGGGGATTTACGGTTCTCTCGGTCGGTCATCTTTTTCTTCCACACTTTTTCCTTCCACTCAACTTTCCGTTAACATGCTTGGATACAGCACTCTGTGAACAGCCAGCTTCTTTGGCAATGAATGTTTGTGGCTTACCCTCCTTGTGAAGGGTGTCAATGATTGTCTTCTGGACAACTGTCGGATCAGCAGTCTTCCCCATGATTGTGTAGCCTAGTGAACCAAACTGAGAGACCATTTTGAAGGCTCATGAAACCTTTGTAGGTGTTTTGAGTCGATTAGCTGATTGGCATGTCACCATATTGTAATTTGCTGAGATAGTGAATTGGTGAGTTTTTGTTAAATGTGAGCCAAAAACATCACAATTAAAAGAACCAAAGACTTAAACTACTTCAGTCTGTGTGCATTGAATTTATTTAATACACAAATTTCACAATTTGAGTTAAATTACTGAAATAAATTAACTTTCCCACGACATTTTAATTTATTGAGATGCACCTGTATATCCAGGAATCCTGTCACTGAAACTAGGACAGCTCACTGACTCTGACTTATATGTATTATTTGGTAAGGAGACCACGATAAAATACTTGCTTTTCTGCAGGCTACGTCTTTCAAAAGGACTCCATCAAATGGATTTTTTTTTCAGTTCAGTCGTGCATCATCAGTGACTCCAGACAAGAAAAGAGATGGAGGTTTCATGTCAAGCCACTGAAACAAAATGCACAGATGAAATCAGCGGTCCATCAGCTTATACAGAGACTAAAAACAACCACATAAATCTCTAAGCAAAGCCGTTCTTTGATAAACTGTAATTTAGTGGCACTGTTTAAAACCGGTAATTATTTAAAATTGTAGATTGATGTTTTAAATGGTTCCTGATTTCACGATGAGGCACTTTTAAGAGCAATTATCCTGTGGCTCTACATCTTTCTAATCAATCTGACCTGCTGCCAGAATCTGTGTTAGCTGCTTGATGGCTTTGTATTCAAGCTAATACAAGCAAACGAAAGCCTTTTCCAACAATCCATTTGAGTGCAGTACTTGACCAAAACAGGAGCATTATGCATAAAACCCAGATCACCCCCTAAGAGTTTTTTATATTTTTATGAGTAGTTCATGTAAAAAAAACTTGCCATTAAAAGAAATCCGTGTTTTTTTATCTTCTTTCTGCTCTGCTGTGGTGACCACAAAAACAAAAAGTTTCTACAAAACGTTTTATGTAGGAGTGTAGAAACAATCCGTAATAAAAACCATTTACAAGTATGACACGCTTTTAAATTCCAGTCATTTATTTCATTTTTTCTTTTCAATAATTTGTCCCAAAACTTTACAGTGACAACTATGCATATAAAACGGCATATTTTTGTCAACAAATACTTTAGTTAATATTTTGTCAGTAGCTCAGTGCACAAACAGTGGCAAGCATAGGTTCACTCATGAATATTAATTATATTATGTGGCGTTCATCCTGCCTAATTTAGCGAAACTAGCTGTCCTAGTTTTAGTGACAGGATTCCTGGATATGAACCTGATTTCTAAGAGCCTTTAGAGGAGAAAAACATGTTTCTCAATCCCAAAATATGAATAGTCTTCTGTATTCTTAGACTTAACTGCAGTCAAAAAGTGAAAGAAACCTCTTGAAAATATATAAAAGAAGGAATTTAGTACAATATGTTTTAAAAGTTGGGGTTTAGTTACAATAGCTGCCTCGGATCCATGTAAACTGGATTACCCAATATTTATGTGTGTCCGCTGTGTATTTTATATACATTTATTAGAGTCCTGAAATGTGAGCAGTTGTAAGTCAAATCTCCCATGTGCTCAAGTTGTGCTTTATCAAGTCACATTTACTTATGTAGCGCTACAAGATACAATTATACGATACAGATTGTTTCAAAGCAGTTTAACACTAATGAACATGAAAATAGTGTTTATGTTGTAAAACAAATTAAATTTCAGCTGTGCTACAGAAGGCAATAGTGTCATTATTCATCTCACTTTAGTTCAGTGCTGTTTCAATTCAGTTCAATATCTGCCAATGTTGCAAAGTTCATCAATTATGAAACAAGTTCAATTCAGCTACAAGGACCTCTACAGAAGATATCTGTGTACAGCTCATGTCACTTTTTCAATGATTTGTATTTAATTGCTGCCTGTGTAGAGATTTTCCATTTTTGTGGTGATTCTGCTTTTGAAAGAATATATATATATTTTTTTTATTAAATCAAATATGTAAGTTCCCTTTCAAGGGAACTTCGAACTGCGTCCTCTAGGGGTCGCTATGGGGAACACCTCGTCGTGACCCGTGTCTGAAGCATACAAATGAAAAAACACCAACGAGTTGGCCGGCGACAGCCTCTTACTTCACTACCGGTGCGACTATAAAACAGGCATCGGGAAAACACGTCATTCTCTTCTTCGTCTTCATTGACTGTTTTTGTTTGAAGCGTGCATCTGAACAGAACCGGTAAGAGCGCTCTTTCTCTGTCTATCATGGCGACTACTAGCAAGCGTTTAGACAATGTATGCATCCGTGTCGGCGTTATTTGACACCTGATGACAGACACGATCTTTACGTGATTTGTTTTGGGTAAAGAGCACGCACGCGATGTCTTTGAGGAGGCAATCTGCGTGCATTGCGAGCATTTTTTCAAGAAAAAAGCTCCGCTCTCGTTCGTCTCTCTTTCCGAAAAAAAGAGAAAAAAAAGGCAGCCATCTGCTTCCCGCGGTTCAGGACCCGCCGTTGCTGAGGCACGGAGGAGAATGAGCTCGTGAGAATTTCAGGTGGATCTGTCTGAATGGTTTAAAGAGGGATTTTCTCTATAGCGCTCAAAAATGGCGGCGGACGAGAGAGAGCCTCGGGAGGATGATGTTATATCTTTAACACTTTCTGATACTGAGGTTAGTGCTCTGCTGGGTTTTTACCCAGGAAAAGCAGGAGATATTTGAGGATGGTGAAGAAGCTGAGGCTGAGCCTTCTCAATTCTCCTGCCCTGCGTATGTAGAGCTGTTGGAGTTTATGGATCGCGCCTCGATGAGCGTTATGTTTCCGACCATAGCCCTCCAGCTCAGGTGAGCCTTCCATTTCTGCCTGATCTCCGTACAGAGATCGAAAGGAAATGAAAGAGGCCGTTTTCTTCTCGCATCCATCGGTATCGGCATAAGAGTTTTTGCCGACATCGAGGCGATGCGCGAAAACGGCTATGAGAGTATGCCCCCTGCAGAAAGAGCTTTCATTCTGCGGGGAGACATCCTCTCTTAATCTCCCTCCTTGCCATCTAAGCCCCTTCAAGCAATGCATCTTGCTTAAATGGCAAGGCATACGCAGCAGCAGGTCAGGCTGTGGCTTTATTACAAAATAAATGCTTCAAGCATATCAGACTGATCTGCTAAGAGACCTGGATAAAGGCGAAAGCCTTTTTCCTGATCAGGTAGCCGAGCTGCGCCGCACCACAGGCCTCTCTCCAGGCTACCAAGCAGGCCGCCTCTGCCAAGTGCAGGACTATGGTGGCCATGGTGGTGTCGGAGAGACATCTGTGGATGAACCTGGCAGGCATCGGGAAGAAAGAAAAGGCTTTCTTCTCGATGCTCAGGTTTCGCCTTCTGAACTTTTCGGTATTTCCGTTGAGACGGTGATCGAGAAGTTCGGGGAGACGAAGGCGCACTCCGCTGCTTTCAGATCCTTCGTTCCACGAAGGTCCAGGTCTGAGCCCGAACAACATAGGGGTCCTGGCCTGTCTCGATCTGAGGATCAAAGACGGGCACAGAAGGCTAGTGTCGCGACTCACGCTCCTCCCCCACCTGCGGGCAGGGTTAAGAGGAATTGTGGGTCACAAGGGGGTAAGCAGAACCTAAGGGATGTGATCCAGACGAGGCAGCGTTCTCGTCTGAGTCAGAGTGATACTGAGGTATCTACTCGTTCCCTTTAGGGATTTTTAACTTCTGCTTTTATCCTCCCCTTCCTAATTCCCCTGTAACCACCAGCTCTCCACCTGATCGAGGTTAGGTGGAAACCTCTAAAACGCATAACAGTCTCCTATGCTGGACCTATAATGTTTTTGGCTGGTCCTATGTTCATAGCAACCACCTTACTGATGGTCCGGACTAAAAGGAGGCGCCCCTTGAGCGGGGCTCCAGCGCAGGAGGGTGGGAGTATAACAAAAATAACCCTTTCTGTATATACTTATGTGTAAATTGCTGGTGGTTATGTCTACTAATAAACTCTGTGAGTTTCCTTTGCAGTGCTCAGTTACAGTGTTTACTAAACACTCGTCAGCACCAGCCATCCGGCTTCATGTTCCGGTATTAGGCGGCTGAGATCACAGGTTTCTGCGGGAGCCTCCTTGATCATCAGGCCTGGCACAGCACTGCAGGGAATTTCATGGATGTCCGGCCAGGTCACCCTGAGGGGTCTCCTGGCCGCTTAGGTGCTGTCGCATCCAGCGGGAAGTGAAGGTGGCAGTTACAGAAGTCTTCTTGTATATGCTGCCTCAGGTGATGCTCCCCTCACTAGAGGTTTATAAAATTTGAGCTTGCCTCTCCCGTGCGGTTCAGCGCCTCTGCGATGCTTAGGAACCTTTAGGTACACACGCTAAGCTCTGTGTACTTTCTGAAAACCACATGGTGGTCAGTGTGCACGTGAACACTTTGCGCACTTTCTAAAAATCCACATATTGGTAAGTGTGCACGCAAGACTCTGCGCGCACTTTCTGAAATCCTGTATGGTAAGGGTTACGCGCTCCGCCTCGTTCCCTTTCTTGAGATGATTAGACCTTGGTTCCTTGGGCTCCATTCAGCCAGTGTGTATTTGTTTATACACTTCAAGCATCGCTTCCCTCAACATGAGGGGCTATTCGGGCGATTCTCGTGGTAGTTTAGCAGCGCTCCCCTTTTCCAAGAAGGGTCGCCTATGAGCGTGCTACTCTGGATTCAGGAGTTCTCCTCTCATATGAGACTGAGTTCACTGTTTTTCCCAGAGCGCTCCAGCATTATTTCCACAGATCGAGTTGATGACTCTCAAACATACTTTTTTTGAGATGCACCATTCCATCTATGAGCTGCTCTATCAGAGTGCCACGAGAGCCCTCCCTTAGAACAGTATTTGAAAATCCATGATATGGTAAGTGTGCACGTGAAGTCTTTGCACACTTTCTGAAATCCACACTGTGGTAAGTTCGCACGCTAGTATTCTGTGTTCTTTCTAAAATCCTACATGGTGAGGGCTTCGCGCGGTTGCTTCGTGCCCTTTTTTTGAGTTGGTAAAAGCCCCGTTCATCTTGGGCGCCACTCCACCCATGTATCCTCGGATACCTATCTAAACAGGGTGTTGCTACTGGAGATCTGTTGAGACAGCTCCTTCAGCAAGCTTTTGCGGAAGCAAGCGGTAGCCCCTGTGTGACAGGCAAGACTTAGTATAAAATGCTAGGTTCCTAGCCGTATCCCTTTAAAGGAATCTTTCCTGATTCCAAGCCTTTAGCTCTACCATCGGGCCGAGGCCCTAACAATCAAGTTGGGTATGTAGCTTAGGCCTTTGGCCGTAAGGGGTATTGTCACAGACAGCCGTCTAAACGTCCCGGGGGCAACTCCCATTGAAATGGTAGAGTTGGTACTTAGTGTTCGCCATGATTCTGGCCTGCACTCCCCTCAGCATGGCGGCGTGGGTATACTGTTCCCCATAGCGACCCCTAGAGGACGCAGTTCGAAGTTCCCTTGAAAGGGAACGTCTCAGGTTACGAATGTAACCATGGTTCCCTGAGTAGGGAACGAGACACTGCGTCCTCTAGCTCCCTGCCATGCTTCGGACGCAAGCTTCAGACGAAGAAGTGAATGACGTGTTTTCCCGATGCCTGTTTTATAGTCGCACCGGTAGTGACGTCAGAGGCTGTCGCCGGCCAACTTGTTGGTGTTTTTTCATTTGTATGCTTCAGACACGGGTCACGACGAGGTGTTCCCCATAGCGACCCCTAGAGGACGCAGTGTCTCGTTCCCTACTCAGGGAACCATGGTTACATTCGTAACCTGAGACGTTTTACAATAAAATACTATTTCAGGCTTTCTGCTTAAAAAAAGTTTATTGCTGATTATTTGTAGTTAATTGAGAAATTTGCTAGCAATTTCTGAGTGAAAATTATTTCTACACCTTTGTTTTTTTTTTTCAATGCAGCTCACTAGGTTGTGGAACTGAGCCCTAGATTAATCATGAGAGCTCATGTCTGTTAATATTAAAATTGAATAATGCTTTTTTCGGCATTGCAGGATCAAATGAATTCTGAGCATTATGGCATCTTCCCTTCCCCCAGTTACCTCTATCTCCTCCCAGTGTCACACTGCAGGGATACAGATCAATCAGGTTTCACCAGCTCACACCAGAGTTGAGCTATTCATGTTTAATGCAGCTGAGACCTTTATCTGCCTCGCTAGCAGCGGGTTCTCAAAGCAGAGATATCGTAGTGTGTGCTGACACTACCTGCTGGTAAATGTCTCATAGCCCCTCCCGTGAAGCGACGGGCCAAACGGCATGTTTGCATCATCTCTGTGTGAGATGCAATACCAGATCTAATGCTCACAAGCCTGCGTTCTGCCACCAGACTCTGACCTGGGGGCCTTGGTGGCTACAGCCCACTTGCTTGCAGATGTCCATCATCGGCATTAGGCCAGAACACAATATTGTTATAAAATGAGACAAGGCCATGATGTGATAATCAGTACTTGAATTTAAAATTTGCATAGTTCAGAAAAAAAATTGCTGTAAAAGTTAGGACTATTAAGAAATGAAAAGAAATAATAATTTTAACTAATTTCAGTTTCAAATAAATGTAATTCTTTTGAACTTTCCATTCATCAAAGAATCCTGACAAAAATGTATCATGTTTTCCACAGTCAGTACAACCTGATTTCAACGTTGATGATTAATAATGTTTCTTGAGCAGCAAATCAGCAAATTAGAAGGATCATGTGACACTGAAGACTGGAGTAATGATGCTGAAAATTCAGATTTGCCATCACAGGAATAAATTAATTTTTTTGATCAAATAAATGCAGCCTAAGCATGAGGGGCTTCTTTCTCATAGACACAAGTTTACATCCTGTAAGCTGGGACTTGTAAATCTTTACCGTCATTACTTATGTCTCGATTTTTGTGAGCTTAGCAAATGACCTCAAGACAGCATCATTATGAAGCTTCCCAGAACCCTTGCAGTCAGCTTTATGAATATGGATTACTGTTCAGGGCAGATTAGTGAATACAGCAATGTATTCATCAACTTCAGCGGTGTGATATCAGGAGAAATGGGAATTATGCCCATTTTTTGGTGTAATCCTCTGTGGAATCATGAACTAGACTCAAGGTGCTACAAATGTAACTCTAAAAAAAAATCTAAGGTTGTAGGGAGGAGAGATGTTATTTTTTTCTCTCTCTTCACAAATTCTAAAGTATGCATAAAAATTTAAACATAAAATTAAATACAGTACACTGTAATTTTTTAAGTAGTAAATATAAAGTTTATTTGAGTATATTTGACTAGAAAATACTATTTCAGTTTTTCTACTAGCAATTTCTAAGTGAAAATTTTTATACACCATTTATTTCAGCATACAGTCTGGTTTCATTTTAAGCAACTAGTGAATTAATAGTGATTTTATGAAATATTATTTATATAATATCATATATTAGGTATGATAAATATAATAATAATGTTTATTCGTTTACTTATTTATTTTTTTTTTTTCTACTACTCATAGGATAGCTTTCCCGCAAGGTTTGGAGGGATTCATTTTGTCAACCAGCCTTGGTACATCCACGCTTTGTACACAGTCATCCGGCCTTTCCTCAAGGACAAAACAAGAAAAAGGGTGAGAAAATGTTAATTTTCAGAGTTATTGACTTGTGTGTCTGTTTTCATCAATCACTTTTATCACATAAAATTGTTAACTGTTCTGTTTATGTTTGATGTTTTGATGCAGGAATTTTTTAATGCACAGTGCAGTGCCATAGAATTTAGTGCAAACCACTGAATGGTAATGAAACTATGAAAAAAAGGCAAATAACACTATTTAGTTTGTTGTATATTTAGATTTTCATGCATGGAAACAATCTGAACAGCTTGCACCAGCTGATCTTGCCTGAGATTCTGCCGTCTGAGCTGGGTGGAATGCTGCCTCCTTACGACATGGGCACCTGGGCCAGAACGTTGCTGGACCACGCGTATGACGAGGAGACGGACTACTGCCCTGAATCCTATACCTTGTCTGTCAAAGACCTGGAGAAAGATTTGTCCCCTAAAACTATGAAAAGGTCTGTTACTTGATGATCCAGCTTTTCAGTACAAATGTTTGATGTATTTTTGCCTGTTGACATCTTGATTTAAGTTTTATGCAAGCATAGTGGAATGTTTTAATATTATTTGTTATCTTTGTATTATTTATATATGTTATTATAGTATTTATTAATATTTTAAATTAGCTTTAGTTTTATATTTTTAGTTTAATTTTAGTATTTTTTCTGTGCTTTTGTCATTTTTCTATTAGTTAAATTTTTAGTTTTAGTAAATCTAGTGTTTCAAATTATTTTTTTAACTTATTTAGCTTTATTTCAGTCAGTTGCCAGTAATTTTTTTAAGTTCATATTTTACATATAATATTATTTTATTTGTTTTTTTTTCTTATATATTTTCTTATATTTTCTTTTATTTTCAGCTTTATTTCAGTTACTCCAAACAATTTTTAATCATTTTGATTTTAGTTTCAGTTAACCATAACGCATTAAAACAAGCACATGAGGTCACCGAACTGGCCATATTATGTAGTGTATGTTGTTTATTTCTAATGTGCTTGTTGAATGACATCATTTGGTGGCTTGCCATGGATACAGCATTTGCTTATACGCAGTCTTCATTCAAGTAGAATTATCAAGAGAGTCGCTCTGGATAACAAAAATAAGCTGCTTTGCTAGAGGCATAAAGAAGCTACAATGTTTGTTAAAGGAGTCACATTTGAGCTGCACACTGTATGTTTCTTCTTGGTTACGGTGCTTAGCAACCAACTCCTTATTTTTATGCTAAAATGCAGCTCTTCTTAATAAAATAATCACTTTGGGATGATCTTACAGTATGTGTTTGACTGAGCAACTTGAGCACATTTCACTGATCAAGACATGGTGGGGTGTCTCGACTTACTAGGTCATGAAATTAGCATGAGGGGGTAAAGCCACAACCATGAGCTTCGTAAAAATGATGCACTGCTTATACATGGACGCCTATAGAGTGTAAAAGAACACGTTACAGAGGTTTTCCTGTGTACAGAGACGTTGGCTACCAAATATAGCCTAGTTTGCAGTGGCTTATTTTGCTCTCGCATTTGAAGGAACTGTTTGGATTCTATCAAAGCGCCTGGGGAGTGCAGTATTTGGAAGAAAGTAGGTCTTAGATGTTCTTCTATTGCTAAGATCAAAGTACTGTTCTTTAAACAGCTTTGGCTACTAAACTAAACCTCCCAGTCCGCACATAACACATAACACTTTGGCGGAATCTTGCACCCTGTATTGTGAATTATTTTCTAGTGTTGTATTATTAAAATAATTCATCATGTTTAGATTTGTGAACAGATTGCTAGTGATGATCTATACTGATATTCAATTCTATCAATTCAGTCTCATGGATACACTCACAAACAAATCATATATTGGGGCTTTGGTTTACAATAGTGAGAAACAATCCCATTAGACTCAATTAATGATTTATTTGACCAGTAATAAAATCTGCTAAAGTTGACTGTAAAAATATGCATTTCATTTAATCACGCATAACCTGTCATAACTAAATTGCTTGTATGCACAGCATATTTTTATAGTTTATTTTATTCAAATGAAAGGTGAAACAATATAGTTTTTACATTTTTAAGTGGAAAAGACACTTATCTAGCGTCTTTTTTTTGATGATCAATTAATTTGGCATGGTATGTTTGTCATTTTCGTGCATGAAAGATGCATCAGCACTGACATTTCTATGCTTAATCAAGCAACTGTTTTGTATATTTACTGAGTGCTTTAAATTTCCACTCACTTATACTCCCTAAAATGTCATTATGTTAAAATTAGTGTGAGCTTAGGAATGTCTGATTTTAAAAAGCTAACACCTCCCACATTCTACAAAAGGGTAAATTATTCAGAGCAATTAAAACCACACTTTGTCCTTTTGTCTGCTCTGGAAAGGTCACATGGACATCACTTTTTTTCCCAATACAGTTTTCTCTTGTTTGCATTGGGTTGCACTCAAATAGCACAGATTCTTGCTGTGATGTTAGTGTAACAGCTTTTGTGCGTCATTCTGTGATTCGTTAGTTGAAATAAGGTGTAGTTAATTATCCTCAAGAAACATCTTGTGTTTCATCTCAGATATTTTTTGCTGTTTGCTGAGTCTAGGTCTGTCACAGAAACAGGTGGGATTTCTCAAGACACCCGTTTCAGTGATGGGTATCAGGTAGTTTATTTCATGCGTGGTATTGAAAAAAAAAATCATCTCTTACCGCACCTTTAATTTGTTCCTTTGGGGTGTGGTATTGAAAAAAAAAATCATCTCTTATACTATATACTATATACTTTGGGGTCTTATATATATATTATCAGTAACGACTGGATGACTGTGTATATAGCTCTAACATATCATAGCCCACTTTTCACAATCCAGTCAAATCCCCGTGGATTCACCTTGTCCTACATTATTTCCTTCTGAATATTCAGCACATCATTTACGTCACATTACTGAAGTTAAATGCAGTGCAATTTCTTTTGTTAAATCTAGTAGTTGCCTGATAAGAAACATCTGTTTTTGTTGAATTTTCGTGATTATAATCACGGTTCAAACAAAAATGCGTCAGTCAGAGGAAAGTGCCCCAGATCTGCACATGATGAACGACAGCACACTGTCCTCTAAGCTTCTTATGCCTCTACGAGAGGGCTAAATGAAAAAGTAGGCCAACAAAGTGCACTAAGATGACATGTTCCATTACACATCCTTCACTTTAAATGATTGTGACATGTACAATGCATCATTAATTTGAGTGTGCAGTGCTCTGTTTATGTACCTAAATGTTTCATTGGGGTCCCAAATGTCTGAGAATAAATGTCACTATTTTGGCTATTTTATTTTTTTATATTTCATGTCATATTATATGATCAAATATTAAGTATTGTCAAGTTTTATAGGGTGAAAAGTTCAAATGAAAAATTTCAGATTTATTTTATTCAGATTTAAAATTTTAATGAGTTTGTTTCTCCATCAGAACAGATTTGGAGGAATTTAGCATTACATCTTTGCTCACCAACAGATCCTCTGCAGTGAATGGGTGCCGTCAGAATGAGAGTCCAAACAGCTGCTAAAAACACAATAATCCACAAGTGTAATCCACACCCACACGACTCAGTTAAGTAACCTTTGAGTCCATCAATTAACGTCTTATGAAGCGATAAGCTGGAGCTAATAAATCCATCATTAAGACATTTTTAACTTGTTTTCATCCAAAATATGAGTTCTTAATCCATAATATTACTTTCTCCAGTGGAAAAAGTTGTCTTCTAAATCAGGAGAGAAATATGCAAAGATTACACTGTTTACAAGCAAAATATTCCAAAATGGTTCTAAACAAATATGTTGGTGGATTTTGATGTGAAAAGGTAATAGGAGATGGACTTTTTCCATTAGAAGAGTTATTATTATATAGACTTATGGCTTATGTACTGTGGCCAGAAGAGAAAACGCCTTAAGGATATTACAAAATCACAGCTTTTTGCTTCACAAGACGTTAATTGATGGACTGGAGTCATGTGGATTACTTGTGAATTTTTGTAATGTTTTTATCAGCTGTTTGGACTCTCATTTTGACGGCACCCATTCATTGCAGAGGATTGATAGGTGAGCAAGTGATGCAATACCAAATTTATCCAAATCTGTTCCAATGAAGAAACAAACTCCTATACATCTTGGATGTCTTGAAGATGAGTGCATTTTCAGCAAATTTGATTTTTTTGGTTGAACTATTCATGATTTGAAGTTTATGCAAATTATGATATTCTTATTTGATTAGTGGCCTAAAAATATTAATAATAATAATTTAAAGAATGTATTAAATAATATATATTTTTTTTTCTTTCTCTGTCATGTAATAACATTTCTTGTTTATTTTCAGGTTTGAATTAAGATTAAATTTTGTATCCTAGCTTTTCAATGCACTCTCATGATTTTTCCTTTCTTAGCAGTTTATTCATATTTTGTTTATACCCACAGGTCCCAGTCCGTGGTGGAACCAGGTGTCCTGAAACGACCAGAGAAAGTGAAAAACGAAGAAGAAAACATGCAGCCGCTGCTTTCTCTGGACTAAAGGCTTTTAATTCCCCAGGCAACGAGGAAACGTCAAGCCCCGTACACTTTGGAGGAGCACACCTCGTTCCTATAACACAAGGGGGAAAAAAAAGTATAAAGAAAGAAAATGTTAAAAAGCAAAAGAACACACGAACAGCCTCCAGGAACAATGCAGAGAGCTGCCAGTTTAAATGATATTTTTGAAGCAAAGAGCTGACAGCAGACTTCCGTATGTAATTGTCAAGTGCCAATTCAAATCTGTAAATACACTTCAGCCCTAGACGTGAGATTGAGGGAGTAATTGTGACATGAACCTGTAAAGACTGCTGTGAATATCCTGTGTGTGCTTCTCGTGATTATTATGTAGAACATGGTACAGTAGGATGGGTAATCATGCTTATTAAGATTCACAAGCTAAGGGGTATCCTACATTTATAATCCCCAAATCAGGAGTCGCTCAGGAGTATTTAGCAAGGAACGCATAGAGCTGGTGACAGTGTCAGACAGGCATATGCTACTTCCATTAAAGAAAACACCATCGTTGGTCCAGGTTTCACAGCAAATACCCCTTTACGAAGAAAAGATTTTTCTAATGAGCGTTTGCTAATATTATTTTAACACGTGTTTTTTGGTTTAGTATTCGTATATCCCAGAGGGGTCGAATCACATTTAGTAGGCTTTAGCTGATTCTTCACTGATGGCCTTTTTGTTTACACTCTGTCGTAGATCCGTGGAATATCATTTCCATATTAGGCTAAGTTGGTTTCCAAGGCATTTGTATTCAAACCAAGGACCAGATACAGTACGTTACAACAAAGTACAATTTTTGCCATCTTTCCAACTTCAGAGTAATTTCTGCTGAAGTTAAAGGAATAGTTCACCCAAAAATAAGTATTCTCTGTTTATTTACTCTCATATTTTAGTATCATTGAGATACCAATGTAGTTTTTATTAATATTTTGATTATTTTTTTTAACTAAATGAATAGTTAAAACTCTATATGTTGATATATATAATATATTTGCTGCTCATATGTTGTTATTTTTCCATGAAAACACAAAGGAGAGTTTTGGGGAGTTTGGAACAACACGATGGTGAGTAGATAAAGACAAGATGTTCGTTTTTGGTTGCACTATTCACTGTAACACTAACACAGAGGATTACACAGAACCATAAACAAGGTGTTGTACAGTGACACATGCTAGTGCATGCTTCCACATGCTTATATTGGTCAGCTTATGGTTTAGATCGTGTGGAAATAGTTTACTCTAAATTACTCAGCTGTTTTATGGAATGCAGTGTTGTCCTTGGTCTTTGGCAATAGGTTTTTACAGCGGTTAAGTTTTAAGCCCAAACGAGTAAATTTAACAAACAGATAATTTGATACTTTGTGAGTGTGTGTAAGGAACAAGGGCAATATAAACTACATTTAAACTACATAAAGTACATACAAATCTTCCAGGCTTTAGTTTTTGCTGATATTTTTATTTTATTTTCCATGGGAGCAAAAATCCTCAATGATTTTGAGCAAATGATACTTCCCAGACAAAAATGTCAGTATAAATATGTAATCAAAGCCTCTAGCTTGGCTAAACAGTCAAATTTAGGAATACTGTGGTTATCTTTCTATTTTGTGTAGTACATAATGTAAAATTCTGTGGGTACAGCTTTGTACAGTGGCTCAGTTTGGTCCTGTTTTTATTTTCTTATTTCATATAAATCAATAACTACTCAACTATTACACATACATTGTTGTACACTTGCATATATGACAAAAATACAATATGGATGCATTGATAGCATCTAATGTATCTAACATTTACACAGATTTAGAAATCAATAGATTACATACAGTACAATCACCCTAACAATTTCATGAATCTCCAAAGTTGTTGGTTATATATTAGATGCTGTTAATACATTACTTATACACATTTCAGTGCTTATGCAAACATCCCTTAATTTTTTTCCCCATCTCTAGCTTTTAAACACTAAGACAATTTACATCTATACCAGATTTGCTCCTCTTCATAACAAGCAGGTTAACAGTCCAGATTATGACTTTTTATATTTTGCTGATATAGCTTAGTTAAGGAAGGTGACATCCTAAAATGAAGTCTGCCCACTCTCTTGACTCATTGGGCTTCTAACATCTCAAGGAGTGAAAAATTGTTTCTAAAACCTTGCTATATCACCCTGAACAGAGTCAGGGAGAACAAACATTTGAAAATCGGCTGTTTTAAATCAGAATGTATTTCCCAGAGAGTAATTTTCCCTACTTTGGGTTAAGAGAATGGTGTTATGTACAGTATAGTCATTATTACACTTCCTGGTCATGTTCAGATATTGTGAGCAGGAAGGCCTCAAATGATGGTGTAAATTGTTTCAGCATATATTTAGTAAAGCTGTGTTAATGCCAATATATTGCATTATATTGCCAGTATTTTAATACACCTTGAATTTATTTGTATTCCTGTATATGTTTTGTTCATGCTGAATTATGAACAGCCTTGTTTGTATTTTAGGCAATCGGAATGTTGATCAAAATTGTCTCCATTTTTCTAGCCTTGCTTTTTATGGATATGTACATGTATTGCCATTACAACCAAAGCAACCCTGGGTCAAAGAAGCCAACAATTATCCCCTGCTTTTCTAAAGACTACAGGAACAATATTTCTTTGATTGTTGGCTTTTCTTTTCCATATCACTTTGATTGTACAATAAGGTGTTAGTGCTGAGAAGCCCATGCAGTATAGAGGTATTATCATGCAGAACAATACAGTACATGTGGTTTAAAGGAACATGTTGAATGGAAGTAAATATGTGTATATGTCCTTTCAAAATGCTGAGATAAATTATGTAACTGAAACTAAACTGCGAAAGGAAAAAAAGCAGCCAATAAATATTCATAATATACATAGTTTAAACCTATGAATGTTTTTTTTTTTTTTTTTTTTTACTTTTTTTTTAACTTTTTTAGCTCTTTAATTTTGCTTTGTTTTTAACAGGTTATTTAATTTCAGATGGTACACTGACATCTAATAAGGTGAATAGCTTATTTTTCTTTCCCAAGCTCTCCCACAAACATAAGTCCATGTACTGTAAGTTTGGTACGAAAATTCCATGAAAATAGGGCTTTGCTTTATGTCAGCAACAAATGCATGTGTACAGTTATGACAACGGTATATTTACAAAAGTGAATTCCACTCATTTAACTGTAGGGGCTCCAAAGTCGCAAAAACACAAAACTACATACTGTACAGATGCTTTAAATAATTTTTAAATATAGTTATAGATTATTATATTTTAACCATATTTCACATTATTAGCCTTCCGTTTTACTGTATTATTCAAACTGCAGTCCATCATATAACAACTATTTTTTGTTGTTGTTGTTTTTGTCATTTATCAGGATAAAAATTGCTTAGAAAATCACATTTCATTAGCTTAGAAAAGTAATATATCCAGCTGCATGATTTTAAGTATCATAACCACACATATAGCACATAAACAAAGTGTTAGGAGATTAGGAAATGCTCATACAGTCAATAAAGCCTTTTTTAGCTTATGTCGGCAGCTAATAAGTTTAAAGTCATCATTAACACTCTGAAGGAACGTTTGTTTGCTGAGAGTGCACAAAACCGGTGCCAAAATCATATGGTTGTCCTGATCTCATTCTGTGCCGCCCACTCTGAGCGTCTGCTGAGTCTGCTGTGGACACAACCTGAGCCCTCGTGTACAAACGCAGCACAAAACCACTGGCCTCCTGCATTATTTAGTGAGGGTGTCATCAACGCAGCTCACACCACCTTAAGTGTGCAATCAGGCTGCGGCTCTCTGATGGCCACGCACATGTAATACACTGCAGTGGGAAGTCTAATTAAAAAGCATTTGTCATATTTAAGACCATGCCGTATGTCTGCTGACAATAATGGTGCTTCCTGTCATTCTCTGCATGCATTGCTTCTTTTTGTCCACTTTAGTTGCAAGGAGTCGCTCCTTAGTAAGGATGTACAGACCTATTTATCTTCAGGGCTTTTATTGTCTACCGAGACCATGGGATGCCAGTGCTAATATGAGATTCACAGTCAGACTGTCTTCTTGAGACAGCAGTTCCCATATTGGAGAGTTTGGCCTTGTCTAAACCGGGCTGTTTTAAATGGAGATGAAGCACTGATCCTGCCCCGAGGAACCTTCTCTGCTGATGATAGTGGAAGACTGCTTGTTTTTATGGAGCAGCAGGGTGTTTGTGAATCATGGATGCTCATGCAATACAATCATGATGAATGACACACTAACTGAACATGAAATGTTGCAATGGACTTCATTCATGTGTGTTAAAATACTCTCTTTAAGACAAGAGATAAGATGCGGATGAATTTTTGGTTGAACACACATGCCCAAATGCTGTCTGTCAAGGAAGCTGCTTTCTCTTTTGGACACACTCAAAGTGATTGCCAAAACAAAATATTTCACTGTGAATATAAGTTCATTTAAACAGAAAAGCCAATTAGCTTCAGGTTGTGGAAGTTGTTTTTGGATAGAATTGGCAAAAAAAATTCGCAATTAGAATTGTTTTATTACTTTAAAATTTACAATTTCAATTTAAAATATAAAAGTTTCCAAAAGGGGTAAAAAAGGGGTCTTCCTTCTTAATAATAATAATGTAAAGATTAACTTTCTTCCAAAGGTAATATATATATATTTTTAATGTACATTAATATATTGCATTATATTGCGTTATATTATTATTATTATAGAATTTGTTGTATACATTTTTAATGGAATATTTGAATTATTTTGTAGAAGTTTCAGATTATTGATTATTAATTTAAAGTTATTTTATTGTATTTTTTATCATTTAGTTATTTTTTATCAGATTATTAATTTTAAGTTATGTTGTAATTATATTTAACAATGTTACTTTTTTACTGTATTTTTGATGTATTATTATTATTATTATTATTATTATTATTATTATTATTTGAAGGAAGATTTGCCAACATATACATAGGACTATACTATGATTGTCACTCTGTCACTCTATGCTCTGGTTTTCCATATAGTACTAAAAAAAGTCCCACCCCTTTCTGAATTATTTATATAGAGGCGCTCAGAGCATAGAGCACATTGCAATCATGTAGTTATCTAGCTGACCCAGATATCTTCACTCATCAGCTGATGTGACCTGCTTGAGCCACACTACTTATCCAGACTGAGGCCTAGAATCCAGAACCTTGGCTTAGATCCTGTATTTTTTATAGCCAGGCAGCCATAGAGAATTTGGCTTAAAATAGTGGACCTGTTTTATGTTGCTCTTAATACATGAGGGTTTGAAGAGGGCAGACTAGAGGGAATTACAGCAGCAAAGTCAGAATTTTTCACCAGCTTCTTCTGAGCAGATTAGATTCAGTTAAAAATATGAATGGCCCTACCAATGGTGTCCAGACAGCAGCCATGTAATCTCATAAGAAACCAGAGAAAGTTCACAATTGCTGGTATGAAGAGTGTCCAAGATGTTTATTAACAGCTGTGTGAAGTGTAGATGAACTTTAAAATATAGTTTATTGTTAATAAGAACACAGAGCAAAAAAGGTTTCAACTGCTACTGTGAAAAAATAAATAATTTGGAATACTAGATTTGCTGAATACTATGGATTTTGTACATTTTTTTTAAATACTGAGAAAGAGTCTTAATTAGCATTCTTTTCCTAGAGTTCATGCTCAACATTTTTGTTCAGTTTCATGGCAAATCATATTAAACTGGCTACAAAACTCACAGGAGTGTAACTAACCCACTATCATTTTGTAGAAGAAAAGACTCTGATATTTTATTCATAAAAAAAAAATTGATAGACTGGATTACACAGACCGCTTCCTTTATTTATAATTGCTTTCACACATTTGGCTTGACATATTATTTATGCAAAAAAAAAAAAAAACCTTTTTCACACAAATGAATAATTAAAAAAAAATATTCTGTCACAGACAAGTTTGCACAAAGTGATTACTTTATTATCTGACTTTTGCCCACTCCAAGATAAAATCCAGCAAGATATGACAGAGAAATCAACAATGATTTAGTACAGGTTTTACCTGTACATGAAAAGTCTGAAGTCTTTACATAGTGATACACTATTCAATTCGTTACCATAAATCTAATAATCTCCAATAAGAGTTTCCATTAACTAAATAGAAACTAGAAAAGTCTCAGTCAAGTAAAATACAAGCCTTTCATTATTTAAAGGCTGTAGACTTTTGTGTGCCTTCATTTCTTAACGTCTCTTTCAATTCTGTAAGCATGCAAGCTCTTTTCATTGGTTAAGATAGAAATCGGATTCCATCCTCCTGTTTTCTAATGGCCATGCATACAAATGCAGAGAGATCGCAGACCCTGGTAGAACCCAGATGCTCTACACATTATCTCATTACCAGTGAGTCAAAGGAAATGGCCTGGGCTAAAAGATAAGGCCTTTAGTGAATGTGTGCTGTTAGACTTCTTTCCGTAATGGGATCATATAGTCTGATATAGAAAATAAATAAATGAATATTTAGAGCAACATTTAAATTATTTAACGAGTTCTAAATTTGCTGCACTGCTAGTCTCATGTACAATAAGAAAAAAACAGCAGAATCTTCCCTGCAAAAAAATAAAAAAATAAAAAATGTAAACAGACGATTTAAGATATCAAATAAATAAAAAAGTAAATCTACCCAGTAACACAACATTTCTTTGACAAGTGTTTACGCATTAAATATATTCCAAAATGTACATTATAATTAATTTAGATTTCTTTGATGTAATTGCATATTCTTTTTTTTGTCAAAACTGTGAAACTGATCAGATTTAAAATAATAATAATAACAATAATAATAATTAAAAAAAAAACACTTATGAAAGAATGGAGAGTGTCCACTGAAAAACCAGGGACCTCCACTCATTATTTGTTAAAGTCTCTGATGGTTTAGGTGGACAGCTCTTGAGAGCCTAGCAGCACTGTGTTTTTACAGAATTTCATAAGCAGTTTTCACCTGCCAGGGCCGGACGGGGTTTGTTGCCCAGTTACTGGCCAGCTGCATGGGCTTTCTGCTGCAGTAAAGCAGCCCTCTGCTCCATCATGGCTCTCATCATGGTGGGGTTAACAGCTGGACTCATAGCCGGGGACATTGGGCGCAGTGGATATTGACTGGATTTAGAACTCATTAAAACACACTGGAAGTATGGTATCTTGCCTGTAATACAAAGAATGAGTGATAATAAAATAAAATAAAATAAAATAAATAAAATAAAATAAAATAAAATAAAATAAAATAAAATAAAATAAAATAAAATAAAATAAAAACTGATCAAATGAACACTTCTAAAAACGTTTATACATTTATTAAAGTTTCAAAACAGAATTTAGTGTTTTGTAATATTAATTATAATATAAACTATTATATATATATATATATACACATACACACAAACACACACAAACACACACACTTACACACACACACACACACACACACTAAGTAAATAAATAAATACACAAAAATAAGGGTTCAAACAACAAATAATAATAATAATATTAATAAATAATAATATTAATATTAATAATAATAATATTAATGATGATGATGTTAACTGAAAGCTATTGTGTCTTTAATCATATAAAGTTGTGCTTGAGGTTTGTTCAGCAACAGGTTACATGCTGAAGGTTTCTGTAGCTAAACAAACAAACAAACAAATAAAACAGCTCTAAAAATAAATGTATAGATTTACTGTTATATAAACAAAAGTGTTTAGTTTCATTTTGGTCCTGTATTTTTATAATTAAAACTATTCAATATTATATATAAAGTATTTATTATTGTATTAAAATATTCCATACGGCTAAATAAATGAATCACAAAATCCAGGTTCAAATAAATAAACAAACAAACAGAAAATAGCAATATTCCATCTAAAGTTGTTCTTTAGGTTTGTCCAGCAACAGGTTACATGCTTTGCAAAATTGCATATTGCAATGTAAAATTGTGATGTACAGTGTCTACAACTCTGTTACAGAGGATTTCTATAGCAAAACTATAATGCAATGTATTATGTTGACAAATTATGCAGAATTAGATTAACTTTACCTGGCCTTTTCCCCTCTGTGACATTTTCCTCCGCTTTCAGATCTTCTAATTGAAGTTGTTAGAAAGAGAAATTGAAGAAATATTTTTACTCATTTCAATATATACTATGCAGAAGCAAATCTTTAAATGACAGGGAAAGGACTTTCAGTTTAGTATAGAATATCTTTTAATGTGATATTTAGTTATCAGGGTTGTTATGAGGAGACATGACAAAGCTCAGATCTCAGAGGAACAATTTTTACATGCAGCAGACCATGATATCTGCAAATATCCACTGAGGCAGAGTCGAAGACTAGAATTTTAAAGTATTAGCGACCTTCAAAAGTTACTTTAAATGGATAAAAACTAGGCTGTGAATAAAGTCACTTGAGACCTTGGCAGATTTCAAATCCTTAAACTTATTTCTCAAGGAGAAACACATTTTTATATTAAAGAGAATTTATTTTATTTATCTATTTTTGAATATCATATTTGATACTTCAGGCTTTTATGTTTCATATAACATAATATAGGAGAATATGGAGCTCGTACACAAGGCCCAAACTGAGCAAAAATGTGCAATTTGGTGCAGTTACCGATATTTATATGGCCAAAAATTATGATGAAATTCTAGTAGCTTGTAATGTAAATCAATGGGATCTGTCACTATATCTCTCAAAATTTAACTAAGATCATACTGGAAATTAGTGTATTTTGTGTATGCTTATTTTTACTGGAAAATAAAACAATTATACTGATTAAATTATTTTTTTCTGTGAATAGTGCCTTGTTAAATCAGACTGCAAGTGGTTTGTGAATAAGACCCAGGGTTTTTACTGAGATAACATGCACTAAAGTGGCACAATGGTTAGTAAATTTGACTCTAACAAGCAAGTAAGGGGATTTATGTTAAAAAATACAGTAGGTGGGTGTTACAGTGGAAGAGTGACATTAGGAGTTCGCATGGCCAACCAGCCAGCAGCAGTGTATTAATAGAGGCATTTAATTTGCAATTTCACTAATGCGGTTTAAAAATAGTTTAATCTCTGGTTTAAGTGGGAACCTTGAATAGTAACAATGTGGTTCATTTAATTTCCAGTGAATTATTGCAATTCACTTATTGAAATGGTGAAGTTCATACTTCCGGTGAATAGGGAATTGTACCTCAGTGTTGCCTGGAAGTTTTTGAAGTTCTCCTAAGTTTTACAATATGCAGATACGCATGATCACTATGAATGCTTAGCAATGCATTTCTAAATATAGTCTGCAGATGTTTCAACTTGCTTACACAAATTCATGCATTTGATTATTGCTGGATTTTTCATATTTTTTACACAAATTCATGCATTTGATTATTGCTTACGTGATTAGGGAAATGTTTATTGTGCATGAAGGGATAAGTTTAAATTTAAAATGAAGATGTTGGTATTTTAAGATCATACTCTTCTACACCTCATGGATGCCAGAAAACATCTGAACTTACTTGTTGGTGCTGGTGCTGGTGCTTCAGCTGGTTTGTTTGAAGACAGAAATGTAAGGACAGAATTGTGGTTAGCAAAGATCAACCTGAAATTGATGGCGTTTGAAGAAAGAATTTTAAGTTCAGAATTGTGGTTAGCAAAGATCAACCTGAAATTCTGCCTTATCAGGCAGCAATTCTAACTTTAAAATAGAACCTCAGATTATTTAAACAAAATACTTTCAAATGGTGACGTGACATGATTATTTAAAACAAATACTTTCAGGTGGAATTTGACTACTGCTATGATTTGCCATATTAAACAGCATTTTACTGTAAAATGGTTAATACAGTTTTTCTAACTGATTGTTTTTTTTTTTGTAGCGTTTTTTTACAATGAACAGTGATGCTCATGCTGATGTCTAAGCAATTCGAATCACAATGATTTTTATTTTTTTTTGGAAAAAAATGTATTAATATCAATCATGCTAAAAATTATTCAAATCAAATGTAGTTTTTACAATATGTCAAATTAACAAAAATGAGTATTACAGTATTTCTCTGTTTTTAATAATATTTTGATTATGCCATAGTTTTTAGTACAGATTTTTAGTTTTTCTGTAAACACCTTTTTTTTTATTTACGTATGTTTTTACAATGAACAGATTCATATTCTAAGCACTTTCGAATAATGAATTTTGAAAAAATATTCAAATAAGTCAAATCGAATGTTGCAAATATTTAATAATTATAGTTATTAGATCGAATAAATGAATTTTGAAAATATAATTGTTTGAATGGAATGTATGTTTTTATTTTTTATTAGTTAATTGTGTTATGTTTATTGGTTTATATTTTACAAGCAATTCAAATACATAGATCTTAAATTTAGGCCTAAATGTTTTGTGATGTTATAGTAAATATAACACTCATTTCCAGTAAATATTTATTCACCCCTATGTTGTGAAATAAAGGAATTAGGAAGGAAAATAGTGCTTGACGTATTTTCTTTTAGTCTCCTGTGCCTTTACATTTGCACAATATGTGAATGTGACACCTTCATAATTGCTTTTCATGTATGCATGCTAATTCTTTTAATCAAGTTTGAAATCAGAGTTATTTCTATTCTAAAGGTGTCAGGAACACATGCTCAGTTTTGTGATTACATAGTCATGGAGAAGAAAGGTGCACTTCCTGTCATAAAAATAGAGAAATTCTCTCATGACTTCATCTGAGGTTATATAACTTGACAGATCCAATTTTCTTGTGCCAACTGAAGTCTAGCGAGATATTATTATTTATTAAATTTTTGCTGGCTTGATCCACCTTACAATCATCAATGCAGTAAGTTCTCAGTGAAAACAAAGAAAACGTGTACCAGTGTTCAAAACACAAAGCATCCATTGGGAAATTAATATAAAAACAATTCCTCAATATTTTGCCATGCTTGTCTATTTTGTGCTGTGAGCTGTCAAGATTAAAATCCTGTGGAAACTTTGGATCCAGGTTTAGGCTTGTTAGCAAAGGAAATCAAAGATGTTTTCTTTCATTTTTGGGGGGATATTCAAAGATACAATTATGGCTATCAGGCTTTTATAATGCAATCTTAAAATAATCATTAAAACTTACCCACAACTTCTTTAATGGCTTGATTGGCTTTCAATGTTGGTGCAGCCTTCTTTTTGACTAATGATCAAACATAATCAAGGATATTACACTGATGATACAGTATACAGTATACAATACAGCACAGTATTACAATATATTTAAAAAATCACTATTTTATCACTTTTACTTTTAGTCATGCTTGTCAATTACTGTAAACAGATATTGCTAACTCTAGTCCTTTACAGGATGTCAAGGAGTTAAAAAGCAAATAAATATTGTGTACTGGTTTCCTGTCAAGAAGTCAAGAAGTATTGCATGCAATAACTCTATACAGTCCATTAGCAATCTAAAATGCAGTGACCCATCGCTCAAGATGGACAAAATCATTAATCAAATGTAGTTGTTGTTTGGAGGATTACTGATTGAAATATCCACTAAAACACATTCAGAGCAAAATTGCAATGCTTATTATTACAAATTTTATTATAAACCATTTTATAAATAAGGAGAGAGATTTTAAATATACAAACAATATGTTTTTAATTACATGTTTACATTTTCTGAAGAAAAGTATGGTGTTTGTCTGTTAGTCTTCTACATTGTTTCAATGCAATTGTCTATGATAAGGCTTTTTTGTTTGTTTGTTTTAAATTTTTTGGCTCATTTTTACATTGAAAAAACGTTGAGGTCAAGTCATAATACTAATGCTGTTGGATGAGTTCAGTAGTTCAATATTTAATATTAGGGAGTTGTTTAAACCCCTAACCCTTAAATATGAGCAATAATAAAACTATTACCGAATTTTTTACAGTAAAATAACATACCCTCTGCTCTGGGCTTCACTTCTTTTACAGCTTTCTCTTCTCCAGTGTAGGGGCACAAAAAAGAGTATAGAGTTATTGAATAATTTATGAAATAATCACATATTATTCGATGTTTATCAATATTGTACTGCACATCTTAAAGACACAGTGTTTCATAAGACTGGTGCTCTGACTGTATGACTGCAGGGGATCAAATAAAGAAAATGGCATGAGGAAAAATGCGTACAACAAATCATTTTCCATGTGCGCAAATCTAGAAGCAACTGATAAGCAAAAATACTGTAAAAGAGCAATGTGGAATTCAGCTAAGGGTAGAACAAGTAGCAGGGACCATTACATTTACTCTCAGAAACATTACATTTACTCGTTGACATTGCCAATGGGGTGACTAGCAGGCACTTGCATATAGAAGCGAAACAAATATAATCCAGTGTGAAATATTTATAGCTGTTATCAATTTCTAAACACCCAGTTTAGGATGCAGTTGAACATCTTTCTGTGAGTATTAAAGGGACTAATACAAAGATTAAGACTTCTTTCTTCTTTTATAGCTTTAAGCTTTTGTATATAAAAGTTATACATTTAAGATATAAATATGAATATATGTATGCACTGTATGTATAATTAAGCTGTACAGTATGTGAGCTATACAGTATTCAAGATTCATAATTCCTGGATGCCAAACAACCAGATTGGTGGTAATTGTTTTTAAGATGGCAAAAGAAAAGGAAATTAAACTCTATTTAATCTCTATTTATTTTATAAAGCATCTGTATCACTTTATTTCACAGGTAAACACAGAAGAATTTCTGGTGGAATCAATAAATAAATGGATAAACGCATGAAATATAATATTACATTATGTGTATATAATATATTACAAATAATATGCAGATGTATAAGATGTACCTTTCTTATTAGAGGTAGGTTTAGCCTTCTCTTTAGTGATCATTCGCTCTGTAAAAGAGGAAATTATAAGCTACTGCTTATTAATATAAAACTACTTCCAAGTCAGTTCCTGAACCATAATTACCTGTCCTTTTAGACTTCTCTTTCACAGCTGTTGGCTCTAAATAATAAAAAAGGATTTATTCAGTATAAAAAAAGTTCTAAAATTTAAATTTAGCCATCATTTTTCTACTATTCTTACCTTTCTTTGCCACTGAAAGTTTTACTTTGGCTTTAGTAACTGTGGGCTCTTGAAGACATACAGTACAAATGTACAAAATGAAATAGGAATGCACAAATTCAAATGCACACATACAAAATATATAACAAAGTTGTTATAATAATGACAAACACTGAGTAAAGCATCTTTTAACTCAGATATTGTCTTTCAATTTATATTTGATCTCACCCTTCTTTGTAGGAGCTACTTTGGCTTTTTCTTTTGGTTCTGAAATTGGTGGTCAGAGGTTATTACTTGTTTCAGGTCTGTTAACATAACTAGAAACATATAATACATTCTTACTACTGGCACAAAACTCAAGACAAATTACTACAATACCTTTCTTTTTATGGGCTTGTTTAGGTTTTGCCATAGCAGCTTCTGGTTCAAGCAAAGGAAACATTAAATTAGATTATCGTCTAAATTATTGTCATATAGAATTAAATCTATAATATATTACGAGATAAACACCTTTCAGTACAGTAGGAGCTTGTTGAGTTGTTAAAATTGGAACTTCTGATTCTGAAAACACAGTAACTGTATTGTTTAAAAATCTTTCTAGAAAACCTACTGCACTTTCACTGAAATTGACTTTTTTGTCATTGACAGACATATTATTTAGTTAGCAATAATATGTCAGTGATATTTATGAATGGATTTAAATTAAAATAGTTTTGAATACCTGGAATAGCGGATGGTGGTAATGGGCTACTTGTAACTATATGATGCACTGTAAGATAAAAGATAAAGTGCATTTCAGGGAATTAAAGAATATTTTAAGTATGTTTAAATGTAAAGGTGTTGTATGTAAAGTACATTGAGTTACTGTAATTGTGGGTGGCTGCATTACTTACCATACCAGCCAGGGGGCGTTGGGCAGTACACAGGTGTTGGTCGGCATATAGGAACTGTTTCACCGGGTTGTGAAAAGAAAGATTTAGAGCTACACCAGACTGTAGATTGCATGTTATTGCTGCTGTCTTTCTGCATAACGTGAATGTAACACATATTAAAAAGTCACAAGGCTATGAGTTGCACTCACGATCCTGAACCGGAGCTGGAGCAGCTGACAATTCTACATCCTCTGATGCTTGAGATACTGTTATTAGGAAAAGGGAAAGCACTGCTGTCATATAGTTAGATCAAATGGAATTTTAAAATTTGACATCAACTTAGAAGAACAGTTCAGCCAAAAATGAAAAATCTGTCATCATTTACTCATTGATCAAAACCTGTATGACTTCTTTCTTCTGTAGAACACAAAGGCAGATGCTAAGCAGGATGTTCATGTTGCTCTTTTCATGTAATGAAAATAAATTGTGACCAGGGCCTGTCAAGATCCAGAAATGACATAAAAGCACCTTGACAGCATATGATTTGTGCCAAGTATCCTGAAATCATGTCACACTCGAAATCTTTTGCACTATGGTAGTTCGAATTTGTGTGATTTGAATATGTGCATGTTTAAATTTGCAGAAGATCTTTAATATCACTCACAACTTACATGGACCACTTTTATGTATTTTTTTTTTTTTTTTTTTTTTTTTTACCATATGGGTTGAGTTTGAAAGTACCTGTTTGCCATTAATGTGCGTTATATGGAAAAGAGTGTGTGAACATTTAGCAAAATGGGTGAATACATGATGACAGAACTTTATTTATGGATGAACTTTACATAGAAGTAAAGTATGATCAGATCATGTGGATTTACTTTTCTTTTTGGGTATGTTGACAGCTGCTGTCTTTGCTTTTGGAGCTGTGAAGCAAAGAGCAAATTTGAGTCAATATTCATCTCTATGATTATAAAGTCATTTGAAAAATGTCATTCAGGGTTTGATGATAAAAAAGCAGGCACACATTGTGCTTGTTCATTTGTACCTTTCTTTGCTTTCTCTAGTCTTGTTCTTACTGGAGACTCTTTTTCTGATGAGCAAATATTAGTGATGAGGTGGATTTTAGCACAATATTCAAAAAAAACAAAAAAACAAACTATAACTCTGATGTAAAGAGGGCTATTGCACCTTTTCTCTGTTTAAGCAGGGGTTCCTTTCTCTTAGTCTCAGCTTCTGGAGAGGGAAAACACAATAAATAATATAAAATTAGCTTCCAGATCAAAACATGTATGATTATCTCCAAATTTGTTGCCAGAAATTTGCTCAGCTGAAAATTAACTGTCAAACTTTACAGTGTTTGCTGGCATATATGAGAACATTGTTTCAAATGCACCATAAAGGACATTTAAATGGAAATATATATTTGTCATTTTATTAAATGTGGAAATAAACAAATTGAAATTGAATTTAGGAATAAATTAATTTCCTAAAGTGGAAATCATAAAATGTCCCATAATGCTGTTGGCTCAGAATAATTTGATTTTTAATATTTTATTGCATTATTAATTAGACTCTTTTAACCATTTTGTTCAAATAACAGAACAATCTTTTAAAGCACATCAATATCATTTATCAATAGATTAGTCTACTACTTTAGTTTTGCACAGGCTTGTTGAGCTGCACTGCTAAAGCAAGCAGTTTGTTGTAGGAATCGACAGTTGCCTTGAGCTAAACCAGCTTTAATCAAACAAAACAATACATCACATACTCTTGTGCTCAAGGGTGACTCTTTTAGCTGTGAAATGAAAAACAGTCAGACATGAATCAGGCCGAACTGCTTGGTTCTCAGAGAGTTGAAAACCATCTGCAGTAACAGGTCACTTCATGATGACTAAATCACTGATACTATACACTGTTAATGTAAAAAAAAAAAAACTCTTTGCCAGATCTATCATTAGTCATGATTTATGTTGCAAGTTGATTATACACATTAGCATATTAGAGTGGAAATACTATCAAAGTCTTAAGTATTTCTAAAGGTTGGGGTTTCGATTAAAAAAAACAAAACTAAATCTGGATGAATTATTATGCACTAGGGGGCACTATTGTGTTTGTCAAAAATACAACTATTTTACTGATATAAGATCCTCAGTGATATCTTGTAAAACAGATTAGTATATTATTATATAGATGAGATCATTATATACTTTTAATTATTCTTAAATGCTTTGAGAAATTAACTTGCAAAGCTGTTGCTTCGATGAACAAAAATAGACAAACTAACAGACCATACAGTATTTTATCTAAAATACAAGTTACTTGTTATTAACTTATGTTTATAGAACTGTTGTTAAAAAATCTGTGGTCTCATGACTAAGATTAAATTATGTATAAATATGTAGTTTGTTACTGAAAAAAAGCTATTTTACTTCAGCTATTTTAATTTACTGTTTTATTCAAATTATTAATTTGCATGACCAAGCATAATCCATGATACTCAAAGAAAACATACTTTATATAATATATATATATAAGTATACATGCATATATAATTATTCTCTAAGGTATCTATTATTAGCTTCTTGCAGTTGTATATATATATAATATATATATATATATATATATATATATATATATATATACATAGTGGCAATGAAAATCTGTTCAATAATATTATTGAATAAACACACCTCTTTTCTTTACTTCATCAGGTTCAGCTGGAAGAAAAAAAGGAGAAAAAGGACAATGAGTGACAATTAATGCAGCGCTTTAATTTATTATTACACTAGATGGCGACTATGAGTGGATTTCTCTAAACAACAATACAAACCACCAAAGATGGCTTTGCTGAGCTCATTTGTGGCAAAAGCTTTATCAAGCAATATCAGACATGATTGGGAACAAAATGTAATCTTGAAGCACAGCTTGTTTTTTTTTATATGTTATTCTGTAAGCACAAACAAATTAAATTGTACAATGAATCGTATTTAGTAGAAAGCAGGATGGCATGAGTTTAAAGTAAGGATTTAGGGTTAGTAAGAGCAAATATATTTCTAAAGTTAAATAATTCAAATATGATTTTCTGTATCTGCTGATACAGAAATCACCCATATGGTCAATATTGCATGCACATACTGTATGCATACAATCCGTGCGTATATGTGCCTGTCTTCATAAATTTATAGTACGTCCACCTCTTCAGTCACTTCTATACCACTGGTGCAAATGCGTGTTTAGGTACACATCATTCTCCAATCAATGATTATATTTTATTGCATGTTCAAAATACAGAATATCAGTTATTTTTGCATGAAAAGCTCACAATATTTGTTAGAACAGAATCCAAAGATTCCATGTCTCTGACTAGATCTATGGTTTATCCATGAGACATAGCCAGTGGAATTTGCTATAGAATGGCTCTGTTATGTCGAAAATTGAAAATATGCCAAGGCTTTTTTTATTATATTTTAAAACAACATGCATGATATTGACCTTGCGAGTCAATACCAAATACCTTTTTCTTCCTTTGGTTTAGTGTCTTGGGCTTTTTGAGGCTCTTTATGTATTACTGAATGCATACAAGGACAGGTAGAGGCCTTTTTTTGTTTGTCTGGATACAAACAAATGCAAAATAGTAAGTGTCATTTTTGGGGACTTCCACACTAGCACTTTTGGTGTGCACCCAGGTTCATTTGACATCAGAGTTTGGTTTGTTTGGGTAATGTGAAAGCTGTTTTCTGAACTCAGGTGCAGACTCAGGTGCCTACCCGTAGCAATCAAAATCGGGTTCGGACCAGGCAATTGAACCAAGTGTGAAATAACACCCATAGACTACAGTGATTCAATTCATTTAGTCATCTTTTGTTCATATGAAACATTGGCTCTGACATTATGTTTTTTTTTTTTTTTTTTTTTTTTTTGGAGGCACACTCAAACGTTATTTTTAATTGGAACATCAAATCAATCACAAAATAATCTTTTTGTAAAATTTTGTGAAAATTATTATGATGTACATGAAAAAATGTGAAACTGTTCAAAAAAAGACAGACTAATGAGAGCTGTATTAGATTAGCCTTGTTTAAATCAACACAGGATGATAAAGATCACATTGGCAGCTGAACACGAGGATAAATGTCTTCTACAGATTAATATATTGGTGTCATTATCTTTAAAACCCATAATGTGCTTATGACATCAGAGGCCAATGGCAGATTTTACATCCATAAATCAAAATGTTATTACTGAAATTAATTTTTAGAGTGGTGGTAGTAAATCACAGGATACAAATATGACACCTTCATTATAAGTTTGGATCGTATAAATTTGCCAGAATTAATGTGACGATTTTGGATTAAATACCACCCCATCAGTAAAGAGTTTGAATTATTTTAACAAGAAGGATGCCAGCTAATAATAAAACAGGTTGACAACCTCGCCAACAAACGGAGATTAACAATAACAACAAATCTGAAGATACTGGCTGAGAAGCGGGGAAATGTTTTTAGCGTCTGCAAGAATTCCAAGAAGTCTCTTATAATAATAATTATATTGTAATTCAAACATCCGGTTTTGATTGTGTTGCTTACATGTTCACGGGGAATTACAGGGTGGTGTCATTCAAAAGCCTTTAACCTGAAATGCTAATGCCATTTTTGATATCACTCAACCCTGCAGCTGAGTACATGATCTGTGTTATTAAAACAGCATGCGTTCTTTCTTCCTTTGTTTTCTCACTGACCTTTGGTGCTAAAGTTTATTAGCTAATAAAATGCATTTACTCTTTTCTGATTAAGATCAGCAGGGGCATTGAAAGGTGTAAGATATGATATTATGACTATGACTTTGATTTGCCATTAAATTTTCATTAAAAAAATAAAATAAAATGCCTATTTAGAGAGACGATAGCAGCACTTACACTGCACTTGTGCACTGACCTTATTTTTTAAATAAAATAAAATAAATAATAATTAAAAAAAGTTTCTCTATTTGGAGACAACAGCAGCACTGTAATTATGTACTGACCTTCTTTTTCAGCCTCTGCCACAGGCTCCTCTGCTTCTTTTTCTTTCACTTCCTCGGCTGCCACTGTTTTAAGAAATAAAGCAAACAAAACAAAAGGTGAGTCTTACAGCCCAGAAAGAAAAAAGAAAGACAAAAGACACAGACATGTACTTGCTTACACACATACACAGAGACACATCCACACAATGTCAACTTTGATGTTCAGTTCTTTTTCTACTTTATTTGTGCTTTCTGTGCAGACTGTTCAACCCCATGGGTCAAAATGGATCTCTTCAAGTCCCACATTTTTGCTCTCTCCCCTAGCAGCAGGCTTCTTTCTCTCAGCAGGGATTTATTCTGTTGTGTGAAACATATCTAATGATGTTCTTGATAGAGGAATGACAAAGTATCTGCTGCTTGCCTGCAGGCAGGGCCAAGATTCTCATTTTTCTGGCCTGCTCTCTGCAGTAAATGGAATGGGGGTGATGTTATTGCTGTAATTTTCTGCAGAGCACAACATTTTAAAGAACTAAAGCACAAAATAGTAAAGTCAAAAACAAGTCAAATCTATTTGAGGTAGCCTTGTCAATGAAACAGATCAGCAGGACACAATCCTGGGATATTTTTGGACATGTGGAAAAAGACTCCCAAATATTTCTTGATGATGGGGCCAAAGCAGGCACACACATTTACGGAATAATACTGGATTATACACTCTTTTGTTAATAGAAAATATAAAATAAAAAAAAGATATTTGATAGAGCCAAAGTATTCACTGAACATATCAGATGGTATTGCTGCCATTTATTTACTGAATAATACTGAATTATACATTTTATTATGTAATAAATACTGAATTATACACTTTTTTTTGTTAATAAAATTAAATAAATAATAATAATAAAAACCTCAAAACTAAAATAAAAAAATAATAAACTAAAATAAAATAAAATAAAACAAAATAAAAGGTGGAAAAGACTTCCAAATGTTTCTTTATGACAGGGCCAAAGCAACAGTGCACAATATTATGATCAGATCAAATTTATTTACTGAATAATACTGAATTATACACTTTTTTGTTTAAAATAAAATAAAATAAAATAAAATAAAATAAAATAAAATAAAATAAAATAAAATAAAATAAAATAAAATTACATTACATTACATTACATTAAATTAAATTCGTAGTGATCAGAGATGTTGCTGTGGAAATTTAATGAAGGCATGGCTACAAATAAAATGATTTCCTTTCACTTCATTAAGGCAACGGTCAACTTGAGATCTGCATGAGCCATATTAAATTCAGTGCGCATAAATGCCCACAAACTTTACATACATTTTTAATCTGTTCAGTGCACAAACAGCAGGAGATTGAATGCAAATCAATATGTTGCTGCAAAATCACTGAAGGTGAAAAACAAATTTAACTAGAAAAGTCAAGTTAGAATGTTGTCTTGACAAAGCCTTGCCTAAAAGTTTAAATCAGCTAAAATAAATAAATAAATAAATAAATAAATCATCTTATTATAGATTGTTTGGGCTTACTTGAGCAATTTATTATCTTCATTGTTTCTACATAGTTGCCTGGTCTTCAGAATGGCTGCTAAGGTTGCTAAGGTTCTCAATTAGTAAGGGCTAATCAGCCTTACTTTTTGGATTCAAATTAGACCAATCTATCATTTAGTTGGGGACACTTGATATCTGGTGATATTATCGACTTGTTTCCACAAACACAATTAGAAGAGAACTAAACTAAGCTGGATGATGCCATCACTGAATCAACAATGAACTGACTTTAACTGAAAAAAAAAGACTGTTTGCTATTGTCCTCTTTTTAGAGCTGCTTTATAGCAAAATTTAATTTTGTTTGCAGCATCTCAGAACACCTTAGTTACCACCTTGTGACTCCATAGTGACAAGTCAGAGAACATTAGCAACCACTTGTCATGGTTGCTAGTGTGCTCTTGAATTGACAGCTTAATGAGCTTTTTTCCTTTATGAAATGTATTTTAATCTCTCTGTATAAGTATCAGTTCTTGGCACTGTGTGTAACCACAGTCTCACTGTGTTCCACTGTTGTCTCTGCAGGCACAAGTACACTTCATTCTGCTGTTCCCAGACAGAAGCAGCAGCAGTCAGTACTCTGAACTCATCTGTGAGTCTGTGATGCTGCTGTGTCATACACTGTCTCAGAGCGGGATTAGTTTTCCATCTTGCAATACACACATGGGTTTATCCCCAATCTCCTCTCCAGATTTTAATCTGATACCCAGTAAGATCTTTTGCCCTCAGGAGGAACTCAGAAAAATTCTAGTTCAACACCATATCGATAAATCAAATAACAAGAATAATTGGAAAGGGAGGAATACATCTCACTGGAGGAAATCACATTATAGTGTTCTTTGTGCTTTTTGTGCTTTTATAATGTTCATTTTAACATGGCTGAGGTTTCACCTTTTTTTGCATTATTTAATGAAATCTTTAAAATATGTATTTTAGGTAAATAATGAAAAATATTTCTTAAATTAAAAATATTAAATTAATTTCCAGAACTGTTGAAAAACTGTTGAGAAAAATAAAAAAGAAAGAAAGAAAGTGGCAAAAAAAAACATCTGTATATTAGCCTATATACTAATTTAAATAATTATTGCAATAATTATTTTAAATAGATCATTGTATTTTTAATAAATAATACTTAAAATAATTATTAAATAAATAAACTATTATATATCTAAAAAAATCTTAAATATTTAAATAAATAAAGTTCAATAAATGGTCACTTTAACATAGCAGTTTTATAGGGGGTCAAAGATATAATTAATGAGGTCAGACCCCTTCAATCTATAACTGAGCCTGAGGAAGTACATTATTTGTCTTTTTACACACTTACAGAAAAAAAGGTACCAAATCTGTCACTGCAGCGGTACCTTTTCAAAAGGTACACCTTTGTACCTAAAGGGTGCATATTGTTTCCTTAAAGGTATGTATTAACACCTGAAGTGTACATATTTGTTCCTAATTAGTACAAAATTGCACTTTTTGAAAAGGTATGGCCCAGGTGATAGCTTTTGTACCTTTTTTTTCTGAGAGTGCAGCAGAGTCCAGTGCAGAACATCAAGCAACTTGACACACACCAGCATCATCCTAATGCTGTGAAGTAGATGGAAAAATGAGCCATAAGGAAGTCTTTGGAGATCAAAGTTTGAGGCCTAAGGGTCTGCTCAACCCTCACATCCACAGCCACACACACATGCCCTCTTCTTCCTTCACCCACCACCATCAGGCTTCAGCTTGTTGTTGAACACCACTCCTCTGCAGTCAATAACCTTGGAGCTCATTAGTGTTGGCATAATATTCTCATTTTAATTCTGGTTCATTTTATATGCTTCATGCAAGCAAACTTTTGCTATGTTTGTTACCTTTAGGGACCGGTTCTGGTTCTGGTGCTTTTTCAGCAATTTCCACCTCCTCTGCGCTTTCATCCTTTTCATCTTTCTCCTCTTCTTTCAGGGTTGTTATGTCTTTGAAAGGAAAGCAGACATATTTATAAGGCTCGCCGGATAGATCACAAGAAGTATTTGTGATTTTGTTTCGAAGTCTTTCCAACCTTTAGTAACCAGTAAAAATGTATTTTCCCTTGACCTATTATTCTTGAACTTTTCCAAGTGATTTTGGCGGGAGATAAAATTTTGCCTTTGTTAGTGGCTAGATTGCATTAGCGTTTGACAAAGAGATATAATTAGATTTCATTTGCAAACAGAACAATTTTTTTTGATTATTCTATTGAGACGGATCCTTCAGATTTCATTAGCAACATCAACGGCGAGTTAGGAGCTGGAACAGGTGGTTTAGCTTTGTGCAAAGTGAATTAGCAAATCAGATAAATTACGTTAGTCAAGCTGTCCTATGTTTAACTACCATAAGTAAAAAGCAAAAAGTATAGGCAGTATACATAAAACCTCCCAATAACTTTATGTGCTGCTGCTAAGACAAATGACTATAACCACTTTTCCTAACATTTTACTCATTCTAGCCACAATAACTTTTAGATTTTTTTTCTAGTTTGCAAGTGCATATTCATTTGGCTTTATCCCTTTCCAGTGTTTTCCTTGATCATCCAGAACTTTGATGCCCTTGAATGACCCCTTTCGAGACAAGTGTTTGGTGACAGCTGACATGAAAGCAGTCTCTCATGCATTCTAACCGTTTCACTGGCAGCTGAACAGCATTGCACCAGATGCTGTTCTTTGATCAACCCAGCATGAATTAGACTTCAATCACAAACTCAAATGGGGTCCTTTCCTACCAGCATATTTGGATATGTATAGCAGTAAACTTATACTAAACTATTTTTATGTCATAGCAAGTGATGTGTAAATGATTAAAGTATTCAGTTAAAGTTGAGAAAACCCATAGGCGGTACATTCAAGTTTTTGTAAAGTTTTAAGACTGATAAATTACAAGACTGATATAACATTACAAATAGGAATTGTAAAGAATTCTTGAGGATATATAAAGAGTTTTTTTGTACTATTAAGGAATAAATAAATGCAATCCAATAACTGGGGTTATATACTGTATGTAGGCAATAAAACAATACAATATAAAAAAAAATGTGTTAAAATAGTTCATTCATTATTTTTATAAAATACTAATGAAAACACGTAATAAATTCACCAAAAAAGGTCAACATATTAGAGTAATTCGTTCGGGAGTCGGATTATATTGGCTGCATTGTATGCTTTTTGACTTACTAAAAAGAATGTGGCTCAGAGTGATTAGTTCAAGAATTAGACTACACTAGTAGTGCTATATATTTCTGAATTACTAAAAAAAAAACCTCACACAGAGTCACTCCATCAGAAATCGGATTACATAGGTTGTGCTTTATGTTTTTGATTCACTAAAAAGAACCATCTCAGCGTGATTCATTTGGGAATCAGACTACACTGGATGTGCTCTGTTTTTGGTTCGCTAAAAAGAACAGAGTCAGGGTCATTCCTTTGGAAATCAGACTACACTGGTCGCACGGTATGTTTTTGACTCACTAAAAAGAACCAGTTCATAAGAGTTGTTTAGGAGTCAGACCACATTGGTTTGGTTGTGCTGTCTATTTCACAATGTAGATTCAGTAACAGTGCTGCAGCAAGATAATTCAGGAACCTCTGCAACAATATTTTTATGGTATTCCAATTAAATCAACGGCAGAATGAATGTGAGAAATCTTTTTTTTTTTTTATGTCACTGGCTATATTATTTATTATTTTGACATGGACACATTTAAAAAACAAACAAACAAAACAAAATAAATGATATTTTAGAGTCAATAACCATAATCTTGGTACCTGTCTCAGGTGAAGAGCCATCATCTTCATCAGCCACCACTGTTGTCTCATCTCCACCTGGTTCGGAACTAACTACAGGTGCTGTTACTATAATATCATCATCAGCAGCAGCACCATCATCATCCTCACCCCTTATTTGTTCCTCTCCCTCCTCTTTTCCCTCTTCCTCCTGCTCCTCCTTATCTGCAACATCATCAGCTAGCTCAGGCTCCTCAATAACACCCTCACCTTCACTTGTTATATCTTTCTCAGAGTCAGCTTCTATCATTCCAGCACCAGTCTCATCTTTAAGACTGTCTTCTGAAACCCCACCATGATCGTCAGCTAGCTCTTTTGTTATCTTATTATCAAGGTCATCAAATGGGATATCAGTAGCGCTCAAGCCATCTTGTGAGTCAGCTAAATCAGCCACTGCATCATCACTCTCTTCTATGGTTGTTAATAGCTTTGAATCGCCATCAGCTTTAAGAAGTATAGATTCCTCACCAGTTTCTTGCACTTCAGCATCAGCGACTGTAACACCAGCATCAGCTATAATACCAACAGCAATGGATGTATATGTCATCTTGTTGGTCATCATCATCATCTTTCTTTGTACTTTTTATTCTTCTTTTTGGTCATCATCTTTATCATCAGCAGGAGTATCTTCTTTTCCATTTTCTTCCTCAGGTGGTTCTTTATCTACATCAGTTTTGTCCTCCTCCTCCTCCTCATCAGCTGCCTCAGTTCCTTTAGAAGTGACTTGTTCTGTAGTTTCTTCTTTCTCCTCATCAGGTTCAGCAGGGATCGAAGTATATTTCGTTTTGACAGCAGGAGCAGCAGCAGTTTCCTCTTCATGTTCCTCTTCCTCCTCAGCATCAGCTTCCTCTTCCTCATTTTCTTTTTCCTCCTCCTTCTGCACAGCTTCTGCTGCCGCTTCCTCCTCTTCATCTTCCTTTTCTTCCTTAGTATCAGCTTTCTCTTTGTCCTTTTCTTCAGCCCCCTCTTCTTTTCCCTCTGCCTCCACCACTGCTTCCTTTGCTAATTCCTCCTCCTCTTCTTCTCCATCCTCTTTGATCTCCTCATCACTTTCTTCTTCCTCTTCTTCTTCTTCTTCTTCTTCTTCTTCTTCTTCTTCTTCCTCCTCCTCCTCTTCATCAGCAAGCGCCTCATCTTCCTCTTCCTCATCCTCTTCCTCCTCATAATCCCCTTCCTCTTCTAACATCTCCTTGGCCCATATCTCTGCAACTATCATTAGGTTTACAGAAATATCAGTGAAGCTGTTATATATAACACATAATCAGACTTATCTATTGCAAATTAGTGTTTTACTGTGACATCATCCCTTCAGTATGCTATTAGTCTTTTTTTTTTTTTTTTTAAAAGGTTGTACAAATGATTCATTGATAAAGGAGTACATCAATCACAACTTGACGAGACCTCGTGTATGATATACAGTACTTGGCAAAGTTACAAATGTTTGTGGATTTTAGTCACGGCCTGTTAAAGTAGGCATGAAACTGAAATTATGGTAATCTTTTTTTTACCTATTGTAACATATATGTGACAGTTTTGATTTCATAGTAACAGCTAAATGAGGTAATTAAAATGCTCAAATAATAATTATATAAATACTTTTAGCATATAGTGTAAACAAATCTTTATATACCTACAGAGTACTGCAGTAATTGTGTATTTTTGTAGACCACCCCGGAAGTTAGCATCAACCTGGTTCCCTTAACATTGGCTTTTGGATTATTGCAGAAAATAAGCTCTGTGACCAACAAAAGTTTATGATTCTTACACACTGTCCTCATTTTGACAATCTTCACAAATTAATGCAACTTTTATCTTTTTTGGCAAATGTAAAATGTCAAACGTGAGCTATAAACAAACTATACCATGGTTGCATGACTTCAATGTCACCACCAATAGGTTTCTGACAGCTCTTTCAGTCTTTACATAAAAAATATTTTCTCTTAAAGTTTGAGTTGGAGTAGTTTGCAAGAGTACTATGAACACAGTGAAGCTTTAAAAGCAGACTAGTGAATGGAAGATTTCTTTTCTGTTTGGGATGATGACGTTTAATGTTCCTGACAACTTCTGTAGTCCCATTCAGCCAGTGGTTAACGACTGCCTTTTTCAAGACAAGTAAAAGCTTTAAGAATCACATGGGGGTATTACTGATGTGTTTTACGTCATAGAATAAAACGTTAAAATATCTTGAGCTTGTGTTATCCACAGACCTTACAGTATGTCAGGCATTTTAACAAAAATCCATTTAGAAAACCAACTGACTTCGGGATGATGGAACTGGAAGGGCTAAAATGCTAATTGGTTTCCAGGTTTCAGTCTACAAAAGTACATAATCTGTGGTTATTTAAAAAATATGTCCCGCCCTAATTTCCTCTTTCCACACAGGAAGGAAAACAGCAGTCTTTACCAATATCACTGCATCTTTAGAAGGTTCTTTGAACATTTTACAATAACATGCATTGTAAAGGGGCAGTTCACAGCATCTGCAGGGCATATAGCATCCTCTTAGAACAATAATTACAATATATCATACTCCTCCAGTGACACTGCCTATATGTCTTATGAGTGCACAGCTAATTTCCTGGTCTCTTAGGTGTCCCTGTGTCAGCAATTATGGACTGTTCTTTTAAAGCAAAACTGGGCCACACAAATTTATGAAGCTTGCAGAGTCCCCTTAAGTCTTAATATGACAAATGATGGAAAATGTGTCACCCGTATAATTGAATACAGACGTATATATGTGAGACTACTTTTATTCACAAACATTTGCATTAGCTGAAACTGATAATGGTGTTTAGATGCTTTCTGCATTAGCTTTACCATTTAGAGACGGCTTAATGATCATTTCATGAAGATGTTAATGGACAAATACATGCAGCTTTATGGAACACTGATTAGCATGGGGAGCACAATTAGGGTGTGTGAAAACAAAGGAAAATGATTATGAATGGCACTGAATGTAACAACGCAATCAATGACTGCTTAGTGCCCATTCTCCACAAAATACTCTAATGCTTGCCCTCCTAATGCAACTGTAATATAAATGTGTTAATTACAGACTCAAGCAAACTGTTATCTGTTATGCTGATGGTTTATGTGTTCTCTAATGAATGCAATCTCATCAAGCGCTCATCAAGACACAAACCTTTTTTCCTCGGTGGCAAGAATTCTCCTAGAGGAGAGAGACACAGAACATAAGAAAAACTGATTAAGTTAGTTGGTTAATGTGCACGGTACAAAAAGTCAGAGATGCTCAATCCAGGGCCTGCGAGCCAAAGTTGGCCTGTGGCGAACTGTGATTTGGCCCCCCATGCCATATCACAAGAGGAGGGGAAAATAATAGGACATTTTTTGTTAATTTATTTATTTTTGTTTTTTATTCTTTTCGTTTTAACAAAATGTGAAAAAATTAAATTAAATTAAAAATAGTTTTAAAACAGTTTTAATTCTTATTTTTTATATAATACATTTTATTAATATAGTTACATAATGCAGAATTATTATATATAATTATATAATGCAGGATATAATGCAGAATTTACTTTTGGCCCACAGGCCTCAATTAAGTTTTTGCTTTTTTTTTTCAATTAAATTTTTGGGCCCTTCATAAAGTATAGTGTAAAATTGTTGTCACATTTCTTTGTTATTATACCATTGAGACATACTTTAAAACATGATACTAACTTAATTAATAATGTAATTAAATGAAATTAATAGCCATGTAATTAAAGGGATAGTTCGCCAAAAAATTAACATTCTTCCATCCCGGTTTAAAGGAGTTTTGTAAGTTTTATCTTATTTTTATTGTTTTGTATTATTACTAATACTTCATATTATTATAAGTACTATTTTATTTTATTTAATTTTTTTTGTGTATGTGCTGCCGTCTTTGAAGTCTCCCTGGAAGAAGAGAATGAGATGTCTCAATGGGATTCTCCTGGCTAAATAAAGGATAAATAAATAAATAAATTTACCATTTTCATTCCAAATCCCTATGATATTATTATTATTATTATTATTATTATTATTATTATTATTATTATTATTATTATTATTATTATTATTATTATTATTATTTTATTTATTTATTTTTTGTAAATCACAAAAGGAGATGTAGGACAGGATATTCATGAATACAAAGAAAGTTAATGCTGACCACAGGCTGTCAAGCTCCATAAACAACAAAAAAGGACCATGAAAGTATCAAAAATGTATTGTGCCATATCTTCCTCTCCTTCTCTCATATAAAATTTTGTGCAATTTAAATATGCACATATTTCAATCTGGCATGTCAACGTCTGTAACAGAGGAGAAAATTATTAATAATTAGCAGAATTTCAGTCTGTTCCCCAGTGCCTTTTCAGCCCCTGGCCACCATTCACTTTGCATTGTATGGTAAAGAGTGGTGCCAGCATTCTGCAAATATCTTCTTTCCTATTTGACAGAAGGACATTTTTTTTTACAAGGGTTCGGAGCTACATGAGGACGAGTTAATGATGATAAACAATATCTTTAAGATCTTTAAAAGTTAATGTACACTGCTTTGTGAGAACACAATTTAATGTTCTGGTACATTTTGTGAGGCTTTAATTTGAATGTGATACTCCAAATCCAGCAAAAATTATTAAAAAAAAAATTATACAAAAAGTAAAAAACTTTTTTAACAGCCTGACAAAATAGTCACCCTCCCAGACAACTCATGATTGCTCTTCAAATATTGCCCCTAATACTTTCTCATTTTTTTGTCCATTTATTTAGTTCAGCAGTAATGTATCAAATTTTAAAATGTCTGTCTGAATATCCTTATTTATGCCAAACACCACTTGACACCCTATAAGTGCTATCATGCTCAACTTTAAATGGAGAATAAATGCTTTAGAAAACCATGAAGAAGGATGTACTCACAAGGACATTTATAGTGGCCATGTTTAAAAAAATATTATATGTATAAAAGATGTGCAGAAGGCTATGGACACTATCCTACCCTTACACATATGACTAGATTATTCATCTCAAGTTAGTATACCTAGGATTTTTTTCTTTTTTTTTATGTTTAAAATGTTTTTAATGTTGGAAAAATTACAAAAGTGCACTTTTAAAATGATGGATTTCTTATTTGTGTAGGCTATATGATCAATGTGAAGCACAGAGTTTGATACTAACCTTTTTTCCTCATAAAATGACGCTCACCTAAATTGGTAGAAGAGGAAGGAATACAGAAGACAGTGTTAGAGAAGAACCTACAAAATAGATCTTTTGAAACATTGATAAGGGTTGAATAAATTATAAATGTGGATCAGAGAGGGGAAAAGCATTTTATTCCACAGCATTTTATTCCTATAGCCTTGAAAGTCTTCTTTAAAATAAAAAAGTGCATGACAACACCAGCACACACACACACACACACACACACACACACACACACACACACACACACACACACACACACACACACACACACACACACACACACACACACCACACACACACACACACACACACACACACACACACACACACACACACACACACACACACACACACACACACACACACACACACACACACACACACAGTGTTTTTTGCAATCTTTGTCTTTCACACTTACACCTTTGATTTGCATGCAGATAACAGGTTTAAATCTAAATTATTGTGAAGCTACCTTTATGCATTTACATGTGTACAATTAAAATGATTAATTAATCAGCTTGTTTGTCTGGCCAGTGATTTGATCTGGCGAGCCTGTTTTACTCCAGTCTGGTACAGAAAAACATCTGTCAGTGTTCATATGAAGAAAAAACCATGGTGATTTTATAAAGGGTTGAGTAATATTTTTCATGATTTATATTATATTTCTAATTTATAGAAATGATTATGAAATTGTGTTACATTTTGGATATCTGTGCTATGTTCATAAATTCCCATTACTGTATATGTATAGGCTAGTACTATCAAATCTAGTAAATCAGGTTGTGCACCATTCACAATTGACACTGAAATGCCACCTACAGTATATGGAAATGTATATTGTTTTGAATTGATAATGTGAACATTTAATTTTCCAGAATGCATCATTTAAATTGCAATTCAGTGAATTCCTCTTCCTGTCATTCTGATTCAACTTATTGTGTGGATTGAACAATTAAATTCAAATTCCAACTTTTGAATTGGAAGGAAGCCAGTTATTTAAAGGGGTTCTATTATGCTCGTTTACAAAGTCTTGATTTTGTTTTGGGGGTGTACTAGAACAGGCTCTCCTACTAGATTGTCGAAAAACATTATTTTTCACATATTTTACATTATTACAACACCTCTCTCCCCAGTCTGGCATGAACGGCTAAAATAGTTCCTGTATCAAATGAAGGCATGCCTTCTGAAATATGAAATGTATGTTCAATATTATTAAATGACAAGGATTTGTTTGTAACTCTATAGGGTGTATCTCACAATAAAATATGCAAGAGGCCAATTCATCAAGTAGGAGTTTAAAAGCTGTAATTTTTAATTTCAGGCAGCTTAGCATGTCATGTTCAGTGATTGTTTAGTTAATTATATGGTTGATCAAGCTAGTATTATACATACACACGTATATAAATGTAAATATAAATATGTGTATTAAGAGTTGACTTTCAGCTCATGAGTTGGAACTTGAAACTGACCACACCCACAAGATGTTGAACCAGAACAATTTATTGATAAATCATTGTCTGAAAAATATTTTACCTCACAATATTTAAGTAATCTTGTCCTATTTCTGTCAGCTTTTTGGAATCAAAACCAGCGAATCACACGAATCATTCAAATCACACTTTCGAAACGGTTCTCATCAATGAATCGTTAAGAGGATTTAATAAACGATCTGAATCGGTTCATGATTCAAAGTGAATCATTTAGTTCACTCACGTACTAAAGTGTCTGGAGCAGCTTCTTCTGCCTCAAGCAGGGAATAGGCCTACTAAAGTGCACAGGGAGCCAAAATAATGTAATATTAAGCGTATAATCCACTGAAACAAAACATCCTATCGTTTGCAGCGATTTAAAAGACTTTGTTTTGTTCAACACCTGCACGAATATTATTCAAGTTTCAAAACAGTTGCCTACCAGCACACTGCTATCTGACACATGGCTGTCTGGGTATTAAAGAAGCAATGAAACGCTACTGGTAATGCATTCTGGGAAACTATGCATTTGTTATATATAAATAACCTACATATATGTGTATAATATGTCTGTGTGTACATAGTGTTGTTATAAGTTTGTATGGGCAACTTTGCATTCTTTTTTAGTTTTGTTTTGCTGAGAATATGATATATATTAAAGATGCTGTTGGTATGTGAGGTATGTGGTCAATTTGAAAAGCATTTATTGATAACTGGAGCTACTGAAGCAACGTGGCAGTCAATCCACATGCATTTATTTTTAATGAGTACCTCAAGGTGACTTTTATGAGGAAACTTAGTCAAGCGTGTTATTGGTTCAACAATCTTGGCAATGTCACTATTGTGTCTCTTTGCTTTGAACTCTCTTTATGAATGTTTCTGAAAATTTCACTGTTCATATGTGTACTTCATTTGTTCTCTGACAACTCCATAAACATTTATTTCTGCTGTATTTCGACTAGGAAGATTCTTATGCTTGTGCTCTAATGTTACTAAATGTAGTAATGTAAATCATGTAGCTCTTTATATTTGTGTACTTATCAGTCTTGAGGCGATGTGGGGGGTTATTAAATGATTACAGTTCTGTGGTCACTGGTACTTAGCCAGAAAGTAAATGTCATTAAAATGTAGATTGATTACTTCATAGGTTTTATTTATCTTTGGAGATTTTGATTGAAGATTAAGACTTATATTTGCCTATATTAGAAGTGTCAGTTTTAATGGCAGCTTTGTTTGCTATTCTACAAGTCTACTGGGTGCTTTGGATAGTCTTGTAACAGATGTGAAATTTTTTCAAGATCATGTAAGTCAATTGAAAATTAACTCCACCAACCTAAACTTGATAGAAAATCAGGATTAAAAAGTAGAGGAGATAGAGCACCTAATGAACATTGCTTATGACCTCTCTAAGTGTATCTGTGGTTGAAGACAGGGCCATATGAGCTGCCCTCAGTGAGACCACAATGACCCATTAGCTTCCAGAATTAAAGAGGGGAGATTAAAATGTCTCACATTGTTTTGCTTCTTAAGTAGGCTTTTTTTTTTTTTTTTTCTGAGATTCATTGTTCTCCCCTTGTGAAAATGTCTTTTTATTCCAAGGTCTATTGAAGGACTCATTTTTTATTTACCAGAAATAATACATAATTTCTTCTCTTGCACTACACTGAGAAAAACAATTTTCTTAATCAGTATTGTTGTCTTGTTTTCAGGTTTAAAAAAAAAAAAAAAAAAAAAAAAAAAAAACTTGTACTTGAGGGGCCAAAAACTTATTTTCAGAGAATGAAATTATCATCATCATCATCATCATCATCAATTTTTTTTGAAAGATTTGCTTAAAATGACAATTATGTGAGAAAATAGATTAGATAGTCTTATTTTATTAATTTTACTCTTATCATTTTGTTTAATTAAATTTTTTTCCCCTGAAAATAGATAACAATCTTGATCAGTAACATTGTTTATATTTATCTTTATTCAAACTGCAGAACAAAATATATATATATATATTTATATATATATAATGTTATCTTTTCTCTATATGTACTATCCTAGTACTTCAATGAAATTCTGTAAAGTAGCATTACTGATGTCATCCCCTTTGGATCAATTGCTAATGCTTGCATTCTTATCCGTGAGTTTATGAATGTATCTCCTTAATGAATAAACATAAAAAAAATTTTTAAATCAATTTTACCTAGTATAGTATGTGTGAGTCTTTGTGAATCAAACATTGAATAACTATATTATCAAAAGAAACCAAGAAGATCTGATGTGAGAGATTAATGACAGAGATATGATACTGTTTTGTTTATTTTTATTGTTTTGTGGAATCACACGTGGCACACACAGTTAGGGTTGACAGTTCCTTGTCCTCTTTCTCAAAACTCTTCAAAGAAGTGTAAAGCTGTAAAACAGTAACCCATCCTTTAATATTTCTTAGTTATGAAACACATCATCTAGAATTTTCTAGCTGATCTTGTGATATGTCAGAATATAGATTGCTTGGAATAAAATATTGCCACAAAAAAATTATCTATGATATTCTTTAATTCCTTTGGGAAGCCATTTAAAGCAGGTTTTTTTCTGTAGAAGGGGGAAAACGTGACCATAAAAGCCAGCTCAGGTTTCTAATAAGACCTATTAGAACACATGGCTCGTCAGATCAAACCGCTGTGGGTTAGTCTGTGGTTTCTGAGATGCTGTTGATATTACAGTAAACACTTTGTTATGGAATCGTGCTGCTAATGTTGAATGAAGGCTACAAGTTAATATACCTTCCTCCTCCTCCTCTTCCGGTGCTAGCAAATTAGTCATAAAAGTCAAGGTTGATGTTATCCAATCGGTAGTGTCATCCATGGCTTCACTCACCGCCTTCATGGGATCAGGGCTGATGTGCTGAATACCTCCTAAGAGCATGTTTTAGACAGGGCATCTTAAAACACGTGTTTACATATGCTCAACATGCGTTCACTCACAGCCGTTTAAACCAGCTCTAATAATACAAAATACACTATATGGCCAAAAGTATGTGAAGACTGAACTCTTTAACCATTTGTGGTTTCAAAATCATAGACATTCAGTTTGTTCACTTGTTGCTGTTGTTGTTTAAATTTATTCTATAATAATGTGGTCATGTTTTAACAGTAACCAAGTGCATAGATTGTAGCATTTTATATACATACATTTACATACCTCTTGCAGAATATGCAAAATGTTCATAATTTTAACAAAATAAGATGGATCATGAAAATTGACTATTTTTATGTGTTGTGTTAGTTGTTCATGAGTCCCTTGTTTGTCCTGAACAGTTCAACTGCCTGTTGCTCTTCAGAAAAATCCTCCAATCCTCTGCACATTCTTTGGTTTTCAAGCATATTTGACCGCTTTCCAGCAGTGACTAGATCTTGAAATCCATCTTTTCAAACTGAGGGCAATTGAGGGACTCATACATAAGAATTACAAAAGGTCAAACCATTTACTGATGCTCAAGAAGGCAACACGATGCATTAAAAGTCCGGGGGGTGATTCTCTCAATTGTCCTCAGTTTGAAAAGATGGATCTCAAAATCATGCAGTCACTGCTGAAAAGGGGTCAAATATGCAGAAAATGGTGGAAAACCAAAGAATGTGCAGGAGCTGGAGGATTTTTCAGAAGAACAACAACAGACAGTTGAACTGCTCAGGGCGAACAACTAACACAAAACATAAAAACAGTTGTGGATCATCCAGGAAATGACACACAGTATTAAGATTCAAGGGTATGTAGACTTTTGAATGGGGTCATCTTTATAAATTCAGTTTAATTTTTTCTTGTGGAGTATATTAACATCTGTTATGTGAAATAGCTTATTAAAGACAGAACTAAATAAAAAATAACATGCGATTTTCATGATCCCTCTTATTTAAAAATTATGAACATTTTGCTTATTCTGCCACGGGTATGTAAACTTATGTGCGCAACTGTATATATTTGTGTTTTTGTTTGTTTTTGTGTGTGTGTGTGTGTGTGTGTGTATAGTATAATTTTTAATGATAGTGTAAAAAGCTATTATTTGATTTCAGAGACAAGTTATCTTTATATTATAATTCTTCTTATAATATAAAATATTTTAGGAACAAAGTTCTTTGTTGAGATTAGATCATCATTTCAGGAGTCCTTGCTATCAGAAAGTCTGAAAGTCCTGATTTAAACAAATTGCTTGACTCTGTGCTTTATTATATGCTATTTTAGTAGTTTTCTAGCTGCAATCGCCAAAAAATTTTATTAGAAGCAGTTGTTCATATACTTTTGGCTGTGTGCTGCTTTTATTTTCAGATTATCAGTGTGCTATAGTTCCTGAATGACATCTTCACTAAGACAAACTAATGACTGCAGTGGAAAATTCAGCACTGAAAAGGGCTGAACATCCACAGAAAACAGGCTAGGCGTATGTTTGCATATGCAGATACAAATATAAATGCCAAGTCAGGAAAACATGTTTTCATTTAGGGAGATTTTTAGGGTTTTTTTAGGACATTTAGGGTTTTCCTGCTTTCCACTGCTCTTTGACAGGAATACTCATATTTCACACATCATCATGGAGTGCCTGTCTGGCTGCAGTTATCAGCAGGCGAACAGCGTGACCCGAGTCAAAGCCATTTTACCAGAAGCCATTATGCAGGGGTGATGTGACAGCATGCACACAGTCCAGACTCCTCAGACCTCCATTATAGCCTCTAAACATCCTCATGTTTACTACCGCTGTTAGAATAAATTAGTATTTGATTATACAATATTCTGGCAGCCAGCTATTTGTAGCCATTATAAAATTCACGAGAATGTGTTAAAATCAGCTTGTGAAGTTACATTAGATGTGCAGTATAGATATTTTAGTTTCAAAATGTTGTAAATCTAAAAAGCCTATTAGGTTGATATTCCTTAATCATAATTCATTATGTTAGTTGTTGAAGTTTGTTATATCTTTATTATATTATATTATATTATATTATATTATATTATATTATATTATATTATATTATATTATATTATATTATATTATATTATATTATATTATATTATTTTATATTATATTATATGAATTTATATTATATTTTAAAAAAAAAAAAATCAACAATTAAATGGGTTTTTAAATACCTGTCTTCCATTGACCAGGTAAACAGAGATCACACCACTGATTGCAATGTTTTTCTGTGGAATCGGCATGTGAATAACTTATTTTCTCCAAATTAAATTGGGAAAGGAGTCAATATTTTATCACATTTATAGATCTACAAAAACATTCACCTTGACATTGTAAAGGGGGTTATTTCTCTTAAGAATGCTGCTTGAAGATGTCGTTCAGGATGACTGAATTAACTTTACAGTTATTTTTTTTTTTCTAGTCACATTTTTAATACCTTACAATGACCTTGGTTTAGTCATTTAAATAACAACTTCAATTTATTTGCCTACCAAGACCACTGCTGTATTTATAAGATATAATATGGCTTGCCTCTAAGACTGCCTGCTTCCTTTAATGTTTTCCTGACACGGTGTGGCTGAGGTCCTGTAAGGATGAGAGACACAGAAGCAGAGGTGTGGGATAACACACACACAAGGTTATGTACACACACACTCTCATTGGGTCGTCCTCACTGAACACACTCAAAACTCTAGGCAGGATAATCAGGGTAATGTAGCCACCATTATAAATAAAACACAATCACACTTATGGCACAAAATCACAGGAAAGGTGTGAAAAGAGACATATCATCTTTATCCATGTCACAGTGATTACAATAACGTGAGTGAAAATGAAAACGCAAACATTAACATTTTGCACAAGAAATTAACAGGTGCAAGAGGCAGGATACATATGTGAATGTGTTACGTAAGTCACTGAATTATATGGTCTCTCTCTCTCTTTTTTTTTAGAGCATTTACTGGTTCATAGCAAATTAAATTGTCACACTCTCTTTTTTCTCACATCTACTTCCGGCTGCATTGAAATTCAAGGCTCATTATGTAATTGTGACATCTCCTTTACCTAGAAATGCTAATGCAATACTGATGAATTCAGTGACATTTGTTTGATTAACTTTTTAACCTATTTTATGGAAATTTAGTATTGCCCTCTAAGCGCCCGCACTCAAAACTGACAACATTTTACATTTTTGGGTGCTTGAGTGTGACGTGTAAACTCACAGGAAAGGAAAATTACAAATTAGATTTCTTTAATATCTCTAGACAGCAATAACAATACAATGAGAGCAAATGAAAACTTTTGCTTATGTCTTCTGCTTCTCAAATGTTTCTGTTAAGAGGAAGACCCTATAATCTCACATGTGACCCCTCTAGATTTCTCAGTTGTGTCTCAAGCTGATCAGATTTGCCAAGATACCAAAGTCTGCAATAAAAAAGAAGACCAATAATCTAACATGCTTTATAACCCCAATAGTTATGTGTTTTTTTAATTATCCTACAGAGAAAAAAATTTAGATAAAGTTGATATCTATAACAGATAATTCCAATAAATCTCCAGAGCTATAAAAGATATCTGAACCATGGACAGTTTTCTCTGGGCAATGGTGCTGAACCATTGAAGTCAATATAAGAGACAAAAAGCCATACAGATGAATGCTTAAGTAAAGATACAGGGAGCTCAAACCGAATGAATGCCTTGATGTTTTAAACATATCTTGAGGACAAAGTGCAGAGAGTTCAGAGCACAAATGTGCTGGTTTCAATCTGATCTATGATATAGGAATATGCCTGATCTTTGTATCAATGCAGAAATCATTTTCTTAATCTGTATTCTTTCTTTGTTTCTGTTTCTTTCTTTCTTTGTTTCTTTCTTTTGCCGTATACATGAAATATTTTTTTCTAGTATAAGATAAGCATGCATATATATATATATACCCCTCTGGCAATTTTTTTTAAATCTCACTGAATTTTGTTATGAAAAATAATAGAAAATAATTTTTATCAAGAAAATTATTATTATTATTTATTTATACTTATTATTATTATTATTATTATTATTATTACTGTATGTGTAAAAAAATGACATGAATAGCTTCTTCCACCAATTATTATTATTATTATTATTATTATAAGTTTGTTACCAGCCATTTGTGTATTAAGTTTGTTACCAGCCATTTGTGTATTATACCATGTGTTTGTTTACACAGAGTGTTGATTTTTAATGGCTTATTGTACATAATTTCCTATTATCTGTGGCAGTGTCAGTTTAATACTGATATGTCTTTTACCTTAAAAAAAAAAATTATTGTCATCACAATATTCTTGCCATTCAATGAAATTGAAGTACATGTTCTCTTATGAATGTTTTTGTTTTATAGTTTTGCAGACCGGTGGCTCTCAACTGGTGGGACTTCTGGTGCAAATTAGACAGCTAGCAAAGTTAAGACAAGTGAATTGTTTGTTTTTATGGATATTTCTGATTACTTTTGTAGGATTGACAGGTTTAGTACTGTGTTGGGTCTTCATGTACATTATAAAATTTGGGTTCTGAAGCATAACCAGTTGAGAACCACCCTTATAGACCACCTGAAGACAAATGGTAAAGACTCTGTAAATGCAAGGCTTTGTTAAGACGGGCCAAAGTGCCAACTTCCAGCCCATGATTCCACATCACGTAGCCCATTTCTCCAGGCTTAGCTGTTCTTTGAGAGGGAAATTAAAATATATATTCCTTCTCCTGAAAAGAACGTGATAAATCTGCAACATAGAATACTTCATTAATATTCTACAGGTGAAATATCATTGTTTTGCTCAATGCATTTAATGAAAAAAGAATTAAATCATTCTGCATGGCAAAGAGGTGTTGCCGTTCAAAACCACACAGTTAATAAATGAAGTCACGCTTCAGTGCTTTCAAAGCATAGTTATCGATGTTAGAGTAAAATTAATTGATTGAAGTGAATAATTTGAGGCTTATTGAAAGCAATATTGCAAAGTAGACGTCAACACATGGATGTTGAATATCATGGGGTGGAAGGGAGCAATTGGCACAAAGCTTATTGATGTCATGCGGGCTCAAATAAAATGATGGTTTAAAGTCTCTGAAATGATATACAGTGCACTTTTTTAATTAAAAAGTTCAGTATATTTTTGCTTTGAGAATTTCAGATTCTTGTTAACATCGTTGCAGCATGTGCATGATTTTTTGGAGCCATTTTGCGCTTCGAATCAAAATGGTGTTCATTCCCTTTATGTTATTGTATTTCTGATGAAATCACTGCCGCAAGCATTTTGATGATGCCATACTGTTTTATACCCCTCATAAAAGCCCATATGAAATGAGGTCTGAATTTATGATGTTTGTGATAAACTTAGCCTACATATTTTTAAATATAGGCTAATGAGTAAGAAGATTTATTTGTCTCTTGAGCTGAAATTAGTTTCATGTTGCATTTCAATGCACAGCAACATTTGGAACTACAAATTCATTTGAAAAAAAAAGTATAATATTGGAAACATTATTATTATTATTTTACAGATACATTATTTTGCAATTTGAACACTCTTGTCCATTCTGGTGACACACCTTTTTCCCTCCTTATTTTAATATCAATAGGAGATTTGTTTTTTTATGTAGATGATTGAAGTAAATGTAGAACATGTTCAGAACCCGATCTGAAACAAAAAGCACTGTGCAATCTGCTTTCAAAGTGAACTTAGTCCCACAATTCATTTTGCCATTAGACGAAGTCAAAAGTGTAGTGTCACACTGAATGGAATGCATGGCAGTCTGAAAGTGATGTTGTGTTCATGACATGGTTCAGTAAATTTGCATGTCCGAGCAAATGTTTGAGATGAGAGTGACAGTTGCTCCCTGTTTGCATGCAGGAAAACACACAAACGCACACACAAAAACTGGCATTAGCACTGTACTGCAGGCAGAGAGTCTTTACCAGGTGGTAAACAGGGGTCGTCACAGTATAATGTATGGGCTTTTTATTGAGTGGCAACAGGATGAAGCATGGTGATGGACAGGATGGAAAAAGGAGCGAAAATTATTAGAAATAAGTAAATGTAAATGTGACACCTAATGTGGGGCGGTGCAATCATGCAGTGAACCACATAACATGAAAGTCTAATATTTCCTTTCTGAAATACTTTCAAAAATGGGTTAATGTGTTTGTGTTCTAGAGCTTGTGATGGAATGAATTGTGAATGAGATATGATCTCAAAGACAGTAATAAATCCATCTAAACAATGACAATTTTATTAAATTGTTGAAGGAGTTCAAAATTGTCATTTTGAAATTACTGAATCACACTGAGGAGCAAATGGCTTAAACTTCAAGCAATTCAGGACCAAAAACAGTCGTTGTATCATCATCTTTTCGTCAACAGTGGATTCTAATGTATCATCAGGTGGTAATACAAAGTAAAACTGTGTCCTACAAGGACTTTTCTCTGACTCCATGTGAATGCAGTGGTGGCTGATAGCAGCCTGGCCAACAGAATACCCTATCTATCCTTGTCACTGTCAATGCTATCAGGAACCAGTCAATATCCCTCCCTCCTGCTCTTAGAAGCCTCACAAGTTTGCCCTGTGGCACTGCTGATAAACTTCCAGCAAGAAAACAAGCTTGGTGCTTTATCACATCGTAAAGACTCATCCACAAATCCAATTACTCCTCATCTGAGTCATGTTTTACTTTAAGCCGAGAGTTAATAAATAATATAAAGACCCCAATCAGGTAAAAATGGACTGCTGCGCCCAAGCTACAATCTCTTCAGGGACAACTGTACCAAAATAACTCCCCATCGAAGGGAATTAAACCAAGATAAGAGAGATGGACTTACCTTCAAGACCCTTGCTGTCAATAAGGTCAAACATAATGACGGCCACGGTCGACCAGGTTACAACGAGAGCCAGCACGAGAATCCAGGCCACGGGGGAGCTGAACGTGGTGTATAGGTCGTCAGTTAAGGTGCGTTTGGATGTACGTGTGGGATGTGCGCTCACGTCATTCTTGGTCTCGACTATGGTAGTCATGGTGGTGGAGACTCGCGCTGTTGAGACAGATTGAGATTTGGAAATGTATAAATGCAAACAAGACAGGTACAAAACATGTTAAACCTTAACAAACCAATCTACATGATTTCAAACAGGTTCAAGCTGTTTATTTATGGTTAATATCTTGTCCAGTTTCATACAGTAGAAGTCACAGGTGGAGTTGACATCTTAGTTGTGTTAGAGCTTAGATGGTTAGAGTGTGAACCAATATCAAACCAGGTACAATGAACAATTTAAATGAATAATTCACCATAAAATAGAAATTATGTCAGTTCCTCTATACGTTTTGGCTTTATTTGATCAAAATAGTCATCATACAAAGTGATTGTGTCACTTCAGAGGACCTACAATATACAGCTCATGGGTTAATTTCATAATATCTTTGATACTATTTAAACTGAACTGAGCTGCATGATGACATCACTGAATGCAATAATGAACTGCCTTTAACTGTCATTTTGCATTATTGACACACTGTTTTCCTAATTAATGTTGTTCAGTTACTTTGACGCAATCTTTTTTGTTTAAAGCGCTATATAAATAAAGGTGACTTGACTTGACTTGACTTTGTCCTCCTTGGAGTTTGAAAGTTTTGGGCCTGATTGACTTTAATAATAGTGACAAAAACAGATGAAAATGTTCAAAATATCTATTTTGTGTTCCAGAAAAGAACGAAAGTCATACAAGTTTGAAACGAAATGAGGGTGAGTAAATGCTGAGAAATGTTTGTGAACTACTCAAATGATTCAGATGATTGGCTACTCTTAACTCCCATCTGACATGTTGTTGCTCCCAGAAATAAGGTATCTGCTGGTAATAGTTTACAAAGAGTTTATTTTGTCTGTGTAGAGCATCTACAGACAAAATGAAGAGTATTTGGTCTGTACACTCTAAACAGCGAGTAATTTATGTTTTATAAATGAGCCGCAGTGGCTGCAACTTCAATTTCGACAGTGTTTTGCTCTAATTTCTTGTACTTTTTAACACATGGGATGGAAATGATGCCTTGTTTTTTAATATTTTTGGCAATAATATGAATTTTTTTTTTTTTACATACATTTTTGTATGGAAGCAGCTTTTGATGCTCAGTGCTATTCAAAAAATCTGTCTATTGTATGCACATTACATTGGAAGTTGTCTAGTTCTGTCACGTTGCTCACTCTTAGTGCAGACAGGACATAAGAGTTATAAAGAAAAAGACAGCTAGACAGCAGATGAATGTTTGCTTTTTATCTTTATCAGTGCATTGCCTGGCAGAGAGATTGAATGGAACTTGTTGTCTGTAGATGGGTCACACATCTGCAATAGCAATGTTTCATTATTAAAACATCTCCAAGGCCACTAGAGGAATGCTGGCGATGTGTCATCTGTTGCTCGGAGCCCCTTTAAAAGCCTCTTTTCTAAATTGATATAAATTCTTGCGGCAGCAAGAGAGCCCAAAAACACGGCACATGTAGCCTTTATAATATGAGCTGCTACGTTTACTAGACCCCTTTATTAATCTTTGCCAATATTGTTGACTTAAGTCATTGTAAATGATTGATTCTTGCACAAACCGTTTTGATTGTGTTTACAGAAATGTATTTGTGGATGATCCATTGTGAATCTGAGGCAAGATCATGGCAGTGGTTCTTATTTATTTTTGCCCTTTTGCTCAGAGAATCACTGTTTTCTGCTACCTCTACTCTAGGCTCATAGATAATGATGTGAAGTGTTAGCTAAGAACACCTGCTCTTCACATGTTCCCTGTTGTCAAATTTGGGATTAGACTTCCAATCCAAATGCTGACTCAAGAATCTTTCTGTAGACACCATATGCTTAGCTTCATCTGGTTTGGAGTTTTGCTGCATCTTTCTGTGTGTTATCATGACTTTGCCCTTGCAGATTGTCTACAAGCTTCAGTATCTGATCATACAGAAACATAAGATCACAGATAGTGTACACAGAAGGCTTAGGAGAAATATTTCCATGGCAACACGGTGCGTAAATGCCACTTCAACTCTTGCTGTGTTGTAAACACGAAAGTAGTGGAAAGTGGCACAAGAAATTACATTTTTCTCATTGCTTATTTTAATATAAGACCCTGCCCTCCTCAGATCTGTGTATGGATATCCATGGCAACTAATCCCAGGTGAGAGCCGTTGAGACAATGAAGTCAGTAAAAAAAAAAAAACACTCTGCAACGCTATTCCCTCAAGTGTCACTTTAAATATGATTTATTCAGGCTGATCTGAGAGACCTTTCACAGTTTAATCAGAATATCAAATTCACTTTAAAGTCTTTGCAACATTAAGCCATTTCACGCAAGACTGGGGCTCATTTGTGCAGGCCTTTGACGTCAGTAATTGGCTTTTTTGGAAACTCTATCTCAAGTCACTGATAATGACTTTAAAAAGGTTTCAAACTTTTTATACACATTTCTTTTTTTTGGTTTGGGAACTGTCAGGGCTTCCGTGTGTTGGGAAAACCTTTGAGAATACCACACTTCTAAATCTAGGAGTTAAATGACATCAACTATCAATGAAAATGTTCTGCAGATACGCTGAACCCTTCGGCATTCAATGGGGGCTGAAGCTTTTCAGGAGCTACAAAAGTTGTTCACATGACTTACTGTAACTTTATTCCAAGTTTTCAAAAAGCATATGATAACTTTGTGAAACAGACTTAAATGTAAGTTGTCGGTCACTGATAATCTTGACATCTGCCATTCTTGAGAGAAATAGTGATAGTTGATTTGTATATGAATCATTCTTTTGAATCAAATCTTTTCAGTGAGTGATTTATTCATGATTTAAGCTAGTCCAAATCTTAAACCAAAACCATTGACTCAGTGATCTTGTTGAAGTGATTTTAAAAGAATGTACAAGTTGCATTGATCCCTTTTATGGTGCATTTGTGTCCTTTTTGAAGCTTTCATTGTAATTGCATGGAAAAACTAGTAACTAGTCTTTGTAATTTCTCCTTTGGTTTTCCACAGAAGAAAAAAAGTCATATGGTTTAGGAACAGCATGAGGGTACGTAAATTACTTAATGAACTGTTTGAAATTTAAATTAATTAAAATTTTTGGGTCAACTATTCCTTTAAATATATTTCCTCTCTAGCTGATTGAACTGTATTTCAGTTGATAACGCTACATCAGAGGCCTGCTTCAAAGGACTACAGATTCCCATAGAGCCATATGATATGGTGTATTTTTAGCTGCTTTCAACCAAAAATTCCCCTGCAAAGCAGATGGTTGCTGTCTAAGAGACCATTAACTTGACTAAGTGACTAAGTTAACTTAAAGTGCTCGGCTGTATGCTGTGAGTAGCACAATTTACATTACATATACTAACATTTATTTGACTTACACCACCTTATTGTTAAATGCACTTAGAAATGTAACTGGAAAATGAAGCTGACAGTACCTTCCATCTCTCTCATGTACTAACAGGCTGAAAGCACAATCTCAAGAGTCAATTCCCCGGTCCGGAATAGTTTTCCAATCAAAAGCACCACAATGTATTTCTGTGCCTTTCCTATTAGAGTCCCAATAAAACTTGCGCTTGTGCCAGGGCCCCCTACAAGGAAGCAAAAAAAAAAAAAAAAAAAAAGACGACTGTTGCTTAAAGTGGCATAGGAAAAAGAACTATACACTTCAAGCTGGGGACCAAGTTCCAGCAGGAAGGGAAAAAACAAGGCTAGGCTGTCAAAAGAGCAAATCAAGCCCTAGGTTGTCCTTATGTTTGTTACCAGCCCATGATGTGTGTGGGTCAGGAAACATGGGAGAGAGGGGAGGATGGGTTTCAAGGTAACCTTATCTGTGACTGGACTGTGTGGTTTATTCTTAGAGTCCCCAGCAGCAACGGCATTATGTTTTGCCTTTTTAGGCCAGGGGTGTTACCCCTCAAGTGGAGCCGGGCTGTCATCATGTGAGTGTGTGGAAGGCAACCACTCACATTTTTTTGAAATGTGCATTTTGATCCATTTTAGCACAATTTTCTGCTAATTTGCATAATGAAATATTGCATGTTATACGTTAAAAGCATAACATACTGCATACAGATTTCTTTAATGGAGATTTTTTTTTAGCTAAGATTGAGAAGCAGTAGTAAATGAATGCATGTAAGAAACGGAGTGATAAACTTAGGTTAAGCTGTTTGTGGTGGCTTGTTAAATATTCATGCAAATCAAGGGAAACCTTTTTCATAAACTGTGCAAATGGAACATTTAGAAAGTTGACCTTTAAAAAGCAAATTGCATTTTATTCTTTCAGCTGTACCTTCCCCATATTTCAGGGAATAGGGAAAAGCCTGAGATGTCAGAACATAAGTGTGCTTTCAAGATTGAATGAAATAGCTTGACAAGCACAGGTTTCTTTATAACGTATGTTGAAAGGACCTATTGAAACAAGAAGTTGGGATGTAACTTATTTTTCAGAAAAAGCCAATAAACTTCAGTTGTGCTTAGCCTTTTTGTTTTTGTAGACAGCCATGTTCTTGCTTTGCTATTGCTAATATTTTATTGGACAAAACTTTGGATATAACCACAAGTGCTGGAAGAGTTATCAGTATTTTTTTTATCTGTTTTCACCAAAGAATTTATATCTAGCTGCTAGAAGACTTTTTCTCAATGTCTATGAGTATAGTAGCATATAGAGGACATTAAAGGTTACATGGACTGTAAGCTAAAACACATACATTTTGAGTTAAAATCTTCAAGTTAAAAGATAAATTAGAGGAATGTTTTATTTTCTGCACACTAATGTAAAAATACTGCATACTAAAATATAAAATTATTACAGAAGCAAATTTGACCGTCTGAATCAGCCCACAATAGCAGCTTTTAGCAGAGTTTATGGACTAAAAAACAAAACAAATAAGAGTCAAAGCATTACTATGTTACCACTAAAATTTGACCCTTTCTCTTTCTTCATTTTATAGGAAGACCCATATTCATGAAGACAAACTTGCATCCTTATTCTCATCCTGTCAGAGCTTAGTATACAACAGAAGCTTTGCATTTCTCACCCACTCATCTGCATTGCTGTCGTAGTCAGTCAACCCTTTTGCAGGTCAAGATGAAACATGCAAATCTGATAAAATCAGGTGCAATAAGGAGGAAAAATGAGTGGCATTATGGTGCGAATCATGGGTGCTTTTTCGTATGTGTGTGTGTTTGTGTGTGTGGAGCCCACACTGAGAGAAGGTTGACCCAGACACATTCTGTCCTGTTTAGTGCGCCGCAGTGTCACCTCGGGGTTCAATCCTAGCTCGTCGTCTCTGAACAGCTATCACATAAAAGACACTGCGATGACATCTGTGACCTCCTTATCTCACAATAGCAGGGTTTAAATTAGCCAGATTTACATTTAAATGCTGCCTCTCTGAATAGCTTCTCAAGTCCCTGAAATGAGACAAGAGGTCTGAATAGACCATCTGTATCTCTATCTATGGTGCAAAGGTGAGGGGGAAAAAAGCATTGTGTTTTGTAGATGGCTCTATCAGCTCTGAACGTCATGCTAAAAGTGGAAGCTGGATAACTAACCAATTGAAGATTAACAGATGTACAGAAATAAATCTAGGTTCAGTTGTTTTTAGGGAAGGGAACTGAGAATACATTAAGTTTTGGTTTAGTTTCCTCTTAAAGATTCCAGTTTAAACACTTTATACACCTATTAAGATTTAAGGAATAAATATTTTGGGAAAAGTTTGTGCTTTATATTTTTAAACCACTAAAAGCCAACAACACATAGGAGTTATTAATTTCATGCAGCTCCACTAGTTGCACTACATGGTTTTTAAATCCACTAAAAATGACTGACTTGTAGGAGTCATTCATTTGGAAAATTGGAATCTATGAGTGATGTATGTTCTGTTTCAATACTTCAATCGTACTGCCTCTGCTAAGATGCTATGGGGAAAATTCCTTTTTCTCCAATGACTGAAGCTTTTTTAATAATGCAATGTAACTGCATGGCTATTGGTCTGTGCAGTAAATTAAAAACGAACCAATGCTCGGCAGTGGAACTGCAATAGCCTATGGTGATGAAGCCCACCAGAGCCCGCTAATATGGGCCGGGCAGTCTGGCTATATAAACGGGCATGTTGCCATTGGATTCTCAGATTTCTTCTCCTTCATTGATGACGACGATCTTCGCTGAGACCAAGGGACTTGAAGCTACACCGTTAAAATGCCTTGCAGTGGATCAAGACCTCTCTGCTTGGCTGATCTCGCAGCCGCCTACATCGGCGCAGCAGCTCCTGTCTTCCAGATCCCCTGCCACCATCCGGCGATCTAAAAGAGTGATTTTAAAAGAGCAAATTTTGCGGCATTTTTTTCTGGGCTCCCCTGCATGCCGCTGACGGTCACAGCAAGTGTATCTAATGCTTAGGGAGATCCCCCCCTCATAGGAATACCAGGTGTTACAACTACTCTGCCAAATCAGGGCATTGAGAACCGATATTGAGTTTTCCGCCCCGATCAGCCAGTCAGAACAACTCTTTATATGCTTTGGTGGCCACACCAGAGGGCTTCCGGTCACTAAGCAGAGACTCTCCAAATGGGTAGTTGATGCTGTTGCACTTGCTTACTCCTCCTTGGGCCTACGCTGCTCCATGGGAGTAAGAGCCCATTCGACTAGAGGCATGGCCTTGTCTTGGGCTTGGTCTAGTGGTTTGTCCATTGCAGAACTCTGTGTGGCAGACAGCTGGGCCTTGTCGTCCACATTCGCAAGGTACTATAATCTGGATGTCCTTTTTGCTTAATGGGCTCAGTCTTGCCTCAGGGCAGAACCCGTCTCAGGCTTTGCCTACCTACGCTCTTGGCTCTCACGGAGTGCTGGGGCTGTAAGTTTTTATTACAGTAACGTTTACTTATGGCTGGGCTGACCTCTACGAGTTTAACCCTAGTACCTCCTGCAGGGTTTCCTCGCAAAATTATTATTATTCTGAGCCTCTTATGGTGCTTAAGGCAAGTATGAGTTGTTCCTCTAAGCATAGCAGTACGAGTGAAGTATCAAAAGGGAACGCACTCTGTTTCAAACGTAACCTCGGTTCCCTGAGATACAGGAGCGAGTACTGCATGCTTAGTCATGCTATACAGCTGCACGACCCAGTCGTCGCTTCAGTCAAAGTAACCTGAGAATCCTATGGCGACATGCCCACTTATATAGCCAGATGGCCCTGCCCATATTGGCGGGCTCTGGTGGGCTTCATCGCCATAGGCTCATGCAGCTCCGTTTCCGAGCCATTGGTTCGTTTTTAATTTACTGCACGAACCAATGGCCATGCAGTTACACTGCGTTATTGAAAAAGCTTCAGTCATCTGAGAAAAAGGAGTTTTCCCCATAGGAGTTTTCACCCCCTTAGCAGATGCAGTGCTCGTTCCTGTATCTCAGGGAACCGAGGTTACGTTTGTAATGGAGTAAATTTTTTATCCACTAAAAAAGAACCAACTGCTAGGAGTCACTTTTTTGGAAATTGGAATACACTGGTTGCATTGCAAGTTGTTGAAAAACCACTAAGAATATCATAATTGGACAATATAATTTGTGTTGTACATTTCATAACACTGTTATAGTCCTATTGAATAGGTAGTGCAGAAAAGATGTAATTGTAATTGGAGGAATGCATGTGCAAGAATCATTCAGTTCTGGTGTTTTTGTATCATTGTAACCTGTTCTGAATAAGAATTTGTTTTCAACCTTAGGGGTTGTAAAATGTCTGTACAAAATCAGCAGTCCATGTAGAACTGAAAACTGCTGAGGTACATAATGCAGTCCCAGCCAGTCAAAAGATCTTTGATGTAAAATGTACTTTTATGTGGAGCTGGATTTTTCACCAATGATATGTTGTGCAGTGCTGCAGATATACAGTAGAAACAAAAATTCAGATTTACTTAACAGATTTGTGTTTGGTAATATTTTGGGAATGTGTCAAATGTAACACAGTATCAGTGATATAAGGCAGGTAACTAGTCAATAGCTTATACAGTTTACTTTGTTTCTTCAAAAAGCTTTATGAAATATATGCAGAATTGTTTTTTTTTTTTCTCAGTCTTTGGTCTGTGAAATACAAAAAAATTATGAAAGCAACAAAAAAATAAATAAAGGAAGAAGCATAAAATAGCTGATGAGTGTATAATGATGAAAAATCCTCCAAAGTAGCCATATTCTTTCCGTCCATGAATGATTTTAAAGAGCTAATTTAGAAAAAGAAGAGCCATACAAATGTGGTTTATGGAAAGAGAAAGCAATAAACCAGCAGGTTGTGAAATGAAAATGTGATGCATAAACTTGTCTATAAAAACAAAATAATCACTTTTATAGCATTCCCTGTCTGACAACCAATGATTTTACAGTTTGCAGTTGTCAGAAACAACACACTATCTCCAAATCATTTAATTTCATTTATTAGGTAAAACTACTGTTACTAACCTGGCATGAAACAGATTTGGCCCGCTTCATTGGGAAATAATCCTTCAGCACAGGCAGAAACTTAAAGAACTGTTCGTCTCCCTAATAGACGTCAGGTTTTGTTCCTTCTCACATGGTGAGATCTGTAGCTGTTGGTGAGAGGAAGCAGACCCAGCATTAAAGGATCGGACAAAACTGCATCTTAATGGGTAATTTAAAAGAACTGCTGATGAAGTCATTAATACTTAAAGACAGTCTGTCTGGAGTGCAATAGCAAGCAGCGCTAAATGACCATAATGGGAGGAGAGGTCAGGCCCTGATTCAAATGCTTTTGGAGAACAGGAATTTGAGGGGAAAAAAAGATCAAAAATAGGCCTAATGGGCTTTGTCATTGTATTTCACAGGGAGGGGTGTTATGGATGTTATGAGTGCATCAAACCCCTGTTATTCCATGCCAAACCCAATCATAATTTAGTCCTGTCAGCTCTAACTGGCCATCTGGATGCTCGCCATGCTAGACAATATCAGAGCAGTAAACAAGGAAGAAAATAGGTAACACGGAGCAAACTGAGCCTCTTGTTTTATGGGAGAATTGATGGGATCGTACTGTATGAATAAGGATCTCTTATAGAGCTGTTCATAGTCTTAAAAGCTGGAGGAGAATTAGCATTTTTGAGCCATTGGTTTCCTTCTAGAGTCCTAAATGGGTTTTTAGCATAGCTAAAGTTAGTTAGTTTAGTAAGTAAAAATGTGGTTAACATTACTTGAAGAGACTTTAACATTATGTTCTTAAATTACACCCAGTCACTCCTCGTTAATGTTGAAACTGTTGTGTTTTCCAAAAACCAGATGCTACATACACAATGGTCAGTACTTTTTTATTTATTTTAAAGATATTAGTGACTCAGCTAGGATTGCTTCTGCTGGCTAAATTGCAAACATTCCATCATTGTAAAGTCCACTATATTATTGGAGTTGTATAAAGATTTGGCCATGCGACATGCTCTTTGGCAGCATATCCCTCTGAACTGAATGCGGCCCAATACTGTTGGATGTGTTCATGTGTAATTAGAGTTGACAGGGCTGCAACATCCCATATTAAAGTCTTGAGAAGGGGGAACCCAATACATCACTGATTCCCACTCAAGGAAGGTACTCCGGACATCTGAATTGAGCCCTGCCTGCTGCACTTTCTTTGTTCAGATACCATACCATCAATTAAAAACCCTGCATTGCAGACACTCTTCTGGCATTCATTCCTTTTCAAAGCTCTCCACTAAAAGGCACCACTAAGAGTGTTACAATGAAAGTTCAACCAATCTCTCTCAAGTTCACTAGCAGCTAGCAGAGCTCGCTGGCAGCTATCAATAGAAGCAGATGTGGATGCCTCACGATAGAAAATGTGCGGAAAAACGCTAGGTAAATGTGTAGGATAATTGCAGAGGCTGTGCAAACAGCCTTATTCGGTGGTGATGCGTAATGTCTGGGGTGATGGGTCAGCTGTGTTTGTAAGGCAAACACTTAACAAATACGAATAGAAAGTTGAGTGAAATGTGCTGTGGTTGTTTACAATTACAACTCGACTGTTAAAGGAATAAGTCACCTAAATATGAAATTCTGTCATTACACTGTAAAAAAAAAAAAAATTGAAGTAGTAAGTAAAGATAATTTGAGTACATTTTAAAATACTATTTCATATCATCAAAAAAAAAAAAAAAAAAAAAAAAAAATAATATATATATATATATATATATATATATATATATATATATATATATATATATATATAATGTTTAGTTCAATGTGTAACTTGTAAATGTCATAGTGAAAATTTTCAAATTAAATCCTACACCCTTTTTTTAAAGTGTATTTACCAAACTCATATTGTTCATATTGTTTTCTTGTAGGAACACAGAAGTTGAACAATTGTTGTGCAGTTTTTGCCATAAAATTATCGTATATAATACAAAAATGATTAAAAACTACCAAAAGATTCATCATAAAATTGGTCTAAAGGTTTACTTGGAATAAAGTGCAAGAGTCCAATGATCACCTTTATTTATTTATTTATTTATTTATTTTTTGTAGCTGTACAGCACCTGGTCACTTTGAGGTGCTGGTTTAATGAAAGACATAGAAAAAAAAAAAGAAAAAACAGCACTGTAAAAATTATTTTTCTACATTGTAAATGATTTATTTGAGTATGTTTTGTAAGAAAATATTACGTTTTTTCTGCTTCAGAATTTCACATTTAATTCAGTGTTTGTTGTTGCTTTGTAATTATTACCAGCAATTTCTCAGAGAAAATAGTTTCTTGAGTAAATGACAGAATTATCATTTTAGGATGAACTATTCAATTTTTGAGAGTTTTTCACCTCTTGTCTGCTCTGTGGATTGCTTCATTTAAACAGCAACTTGCATCACTTGCAAACTTTGATCAAACATTCTGTTGCAGAGCAATAAACAAACTGGGGGCAGGAAATTATCATCAATATCTGATGGCCTTCTGGAATGCAGGTTTTGAATGATTAAAACTGGCAGTGAGCTGCAAAAGCGCTGTGGTTTCCCTAACACAGCAGCAGTCATTGTTTGATGCCAAGACACTGTTTGTGTGGTGAACATGATTCATCTGTTATGCTTGTGTGAAAATAACTTTTAATTATGCTCCATGCATTGCTGTTTCAAACTTTACTGTCTGCACGCTTGGATAATTGCGTGTATTATTTTCAAAAAGGAGCATGTGGAATTCTGGTCCAGGTGGACATGTTAAGCTTTAAAGTAAGCATTTTAATGCAAAATAATATAATCAGCACATTTTTATTGTCATTTGACAGCCCTGACATAAAATAGATGGCAGTATTTAATGCAGAGTTGTAAAAAAGCATGCAGAAATGTTATTCCACATCCACAAGGGGGCACTGAAACACCCAGAGGGGCCAATCACTGGCTTATTAAAAAAAATTAATTGAACAGCCCTTCTGAAGGCTGTTATTGAACACCTCATTATTGGAGCTTATGTAATCAGCTCTCAGTGTTACACTTATTAAGACATACTAACAGGTAGCATAAAGCAAGACTGCTACTATTTGTTAACACTGGCTTTGTAGACTAATTACCTCTAATATACTGTACCTCGCTGCAATCACACATACCCATAGTTGCAGTGTGTGACAAATAGAGTTACTTGAGGTAATAAACAAGCCTGCAGAATGGGTGTTCAAGGCCAAGGACAAAATAAATAAACAATTGCTATATATATATTGGATTAAACAGCATCTACCTGAATAAATGTATACACCGTTTTGTAAATTTCTTTAGCCCTTAGCTCATCCATTGCAACACAGAAAAAACATCTATTTAGCATGACAACCATCTGCTTTCATGTCACAAATCTTATACTAATTCCATCTTGGTGAACAAATTATAATATTGTGATTAAAACATGCTACAAAGTTACTAAAAATTTAGCTATGAGATGTAGTGAAACAACTGCACAAATGACCATATGGTGTTTCGTGGTGAAGTCGGCCTATAAATGCATTCAAAGCCACAGCGTTTGTCATATCAGTCTTGTAAATCTGTGAAATAACCATTGTTTTATTTAAATAATACAATGCAGCTTTAACAGCCAGAGTTAAGCCTACGAGATCATTTTTAAGGTGCAAGGGTACCTTTGAAAGAATAATGTCCTGATTTTTCATTGTTAGGAGGTTGAAAATCCTATGATGGCATGCTGATGGAATATGAACAGATCAAATTAAACATTCAGGAGAACCCAAGTTCAAGTTGTTGAACTGTCTGTTCTTTGCCTTGCATTTCTGAATTGTGTAACTGTATCTTGTTATAATCATGTCTTGTTGGTCTCTTAATCATGTTTTTATTTATGTGTGTTAGCTGTGTGGTGTGCTTGTTGGCTGTATGTTTTAAGTTGGTGGCAAACCAGTTTCCCTTTCGGGATTAATAAAGTCTTCTCACTTACTCACTCACTCAAGTTCAACCTGACTAAAGCACAAAGCAGGAAAGTGCATCTGCCTGGGTAGGTGTCCAATTTAAAGTGATATAAGTCAGGGGCTCTGCAGTAGCTCTTGAAATTATAATGGATCGATATCTCCCCATACAGCTGCTACAGATGCGCAGGACTCCTTAATTTCATATTCTTTAATGGTTCGCCCAAATTTGCCCAATCTAGATTAAGATTTGAGAAAGCTATCAGATACAAACAGTTTGACACTTTCAGGCAGATAATAAAAATTTTGTGATGTGAATGAAATCAAATCAAATCTTAGATCTGAATCGAAGACAGCTATGTCTCAAAGAGTTAAAATGACTTTCAAGGGAACAAAGAATAAACATGCATGCAATAACAACAACAAAATATTAGATTATTCATATATGGCATTTAAAAAAAATGTAGTGTTGTATTATTTATTTATTTATTTATTTATTTATTTATTTTTGTCATGTGTTGAGGTTAATGGCTTGCAATTCCACAGAATTTGTTTATAACAGTTTGCTTGCTTGGACATTGTGGAAACCTGGCAAATCCAAGGTCCAGACGTGATGGCTGGAAAGCTCAGATAAGTCATGTGTCATGGAACAGTCAGACAAACATAACACAATCTCTAATTCTATCGCTTTCCCAGGTATGAGTGAAATGAATCCAAGATTAAACTGGACCAGGGGACGAGCATGACAGGAAGGGGGGGTCCGCAGTTTTGCCTGAAGTCATTATCTCCGGAAAACGAAAGTAAATATGCTACTGCCACTCAAGATTGCTGGGAAAATGTAAGCATATAATAAACATTGATAGAGAGACTGATTGTGTGTATTTCTTTGTGGGTGTGGGCTTGTGTTTAGTAGACCATTAGAGATTGCATTGCACCAGCATCAATTATAAAAGTAGGCTATACACTATCTACTAAGTACACATATCCTTACATAAAGTGTGCATATGTAGTATGTGAAGAATTTATTGCACAATATTACACGGCTTTATCGAATACTTTTTTTCTGATTGGTCAATCGCGGCATTCAGCGACATTGCTAACAAAAACATTACTTTTCATTGTAGACTTTGAAACCCGAGGGAGCCGTTTAAATTCAGACCTGAAATTTTCTGAGGGCGAATGAAGCAATTACAGCCCGTTATATATATCTGCATCTTGCCCAGTGACCCCTCAACACCACACAGTCATTATTTCCATATCGTGTTGCTCTCACGCCCACTGAGAGGGGGAGCAGAGAGCTCATCCGGTGCATTGAGGGACGTCCAGGTCCTCATCTGCGCTCTGTACAGCATCAGCACCAGCACCAGACGCTGCGTGAGAAACAAACCGAGTCGCATCCCCGCGGAGAGCAGCACCGCGTGCGTTTCATTCAATCTGGAGCGTCAGATGGTGCAAGATGCACTGCTTCTTTGTCCTCCTCTACACCCGGACTGTTTAAGTTAACGTTGGAAGGGACCAGTAGTAGTTGAGGGACCCGAGAAGACACGTTTCGGTCGCACTGAAAGGCTCCTACAGGACGCGCGCTTGGATTACTGTCCTCGTATCACCATTCCCGTGGATTTCCTGCTTGTACAACTGAACACGCGCGCCGCGGCTTCCAGAGAAATAAAGCAAATCATTGCTGCCTAAAATGTGTTAATTCGGTTTCTTTCTCGCGAGGGAGGAGCAATGAGAGCGTAAACAACACTGGGTGGCTTTGTTTCTGAGACACGGACCCGTGGAAGATCACGTTGACATGTCTTTCATTGCTGGATTTGGAGCTACCGTTATTTCTCCACTAACTTAGGGAAGTGTTTTTCGTATCTCTTTGACTTTGCATTACAGCTCAATTCTACTTTTCTAAAAAACACATGCAGTTTTCTTTATATCTTCTTCCTACATTGTGGAGCGCTTGGGATGCTTTTATCGGAAGGGCGTATTTGATTCGCTTCTATCGCCTTTTGGAGTGAAGAAAGACCCCTTTAAACCCGTTGCCTCGGCATTATCTTGTGGAGTTAGAGCGACCCACGTGGAAACACGAACTCGAAGGAAGGCAAGATGGGCTGTTGCAGTGGTAGATGCACGCTGGCATTTATATGTGGCATGCAATTGGTAAGTGATAACGCTTAAGTAATTTCTAAACCTGCGGTGAAGATGATAGTTCATGGATTCGAACCTGCAACCTTCCGGTTACCATTCTATATGCTGAATTACCAAACTGCATTTCAGTCTAATAAGAAAACTGTTATATTGGTGAACAGGAACAGTTTTATTGGTTTAAGCTTGGGTGAAAGTTCATAGAGGGATTGAACCTACAACCTTTCGGCTTACTCACCTAGGATTTTAATCTGAATTGGTTTCTGGAAGCCTGTGCCTGGTTATTTGATGTGATTTTATACAGTTGTGAAATTAGGTTTGGTTCAAAGAGGAGAGTCAGTCACTTGTAATGGTGCAAAAACTGCAGTGTCTCCCAGAAGTGAACCCGAGAATTTAAGAGCACAACTGTCCACCCGACAAGTGGTCAGTGATATAGCTCTAGATGTATGTGGCCGTGAGTAATCTTAGTGGAAATAATGTGGGGCTATATGTGGAAACCCTGCCTTGTTATATTACACCGGAGGGATGATGGTGTTCATGAAGGCTGGGCTTGTGTCATTAGCCTGGGGCCACTATCATTTATGTTTATCTTTCCACTACCATGGGCCCTGACAGCCAATTAGGAGTTTTACGTTAAAGAAGCTAAGCCAAGTCTCAATGACCTACTAAAGCAGGAAATGATTGCTTCTGCTAGAGCTTGAGAGGGTTTTTTAACCGTCAGAATGTTTTCTAATCTAGTCCCATCTGAAAAGATGATTTCAGTCTGGTATTTGTACAGCAACATTGCACTCTGTAAGACTTCACAGAACTGAGTAATTTTACTTTTCCCAGACTATCTCTGTGACACCTTTTGAATCACTGTAATGGATAGTGGCCAGCGACAGTCTCACCATGCCAACCAGCTGGCATGGTGAATCAGGCGTGCGTGATAGATCACATGACAACAAAAGCGTGACTACACTAATCCAAATGGACGTCTGTAGGTTAATGTATCACACAGGTCATTATCCCGAAGAATCAGCCACAGTGGGTGATGTCACCACCTGGTGTCTGTTAATCTGACCCTACTCTAGAAGCTCGTCTTTGAGCATGATGATGTCATAAGCGAGTCATTTTTAGCAGGCTAATGTCATAAGCTCCCAAGTTACTTTTAAGCAACTGTTGTCTTATAATGTACTCTAGTGTTGTTTGGGATTAGGGTGGTTTTTGTTCTGTTTGATGTCAAAACTTTGAGGCCAGTTAATTTTTTTTTCTGACCTAAGCTCTCTTTTGTCCTCTCTGTTTCTCTGACCTTTTCCGATCCCCTTTTCCCCATGTTTGCTACTATTCTGAGAGAGAGTTCATTCTGAGCATAACTGAGATGCCCTCAGTTGAATGTTCTTAAGGTTTGGAAACATTCTTGTATTCCAGTGTTTTGTATTTGTTCCTCTTGTCCAGCAAGGGAGAGCTACTAAATTTTCTTATAAGGCAAATCCTCAGTAATGTTCTCGCTCTTCATGAGAGAAAGAAAAAGAGTATGTATGGAAAAAAGCCTTTTAATATCCATAATCTAAAGTTGTGATGCCTTTGCATTTAAACTTTATTTGATCTCCATTTTATTGGTTACAGGTTTACATAAATGGCAAATACTCATATGCTTCTTGGTAACTGCAGTAATGGTTTCATCATGGAGGTTGAGGCAATTGCCACACTTGTTGTGAATTAAAAATCACTGTATATACCGTGTAAAAATTAGTAGAATGCAGTGAACTTTTGCTTTAATCGCATTTATTCCTGAAAGCTAATAAAATCAATAGCATAAAAGATGGAAATAATACATAAATTTAAAAAGATAATTAAAGCAATTCTTCTTTCTTTCTTTCTTTCTTTCTTTCTTTCTTTCTTTCTTTCTTTCTTTCTTTCTTTCTTTCTTTCTTTCTTTCCAGTTACTGTGTATTAACGTCTGCAAATTGTCTGCAGATTAATCTAGTAAGAATCTGATGTAGCAGATTGGCTTTATGTGTGCATTAGTCGACCATTTTGGCCAGTGATGTAGGGCACCCATGTCACATCATGGCTTGAGTTACTGTAAATAAAAAGTTTGTTACCCTTTTCTTCTGTTGGAATGGCTGTATAAAATGGAGCTAATGCACTCAGCTCTGCTAAATTACCAAGCAGACATTTTTATTGTTTAAGGCTATAACACAGATAAATGTCCTTAGTTAAAGCATTTATAAGAGTTTTCTCTCTGGTGGTTTTTGTGTCTGGCAAGTATAAATGCCTGTGGTCCAACAGTCTGGCCTGTAGGCCCAACATTTTGACATGGAAGCAAAGAAAAGAATATTGTATACTCAAGGGATGTGTTTATAGAGATTGCTCAAAGATGCATTCATTGAAAGGACATCTGGTAAAGTAGTTTGACTCTATTATTGCTGATGAAAAACTTGATATCTGTTGTCAAAGTGGTCCTCTTAGCTTCAGCCTTTGGCAGCCTCCCTATGGACCATTTGATGCATAATGTACGCAAAGATGAATACAGCTGCTGAAATCTGTCAGTTCCAATTGGCTGCCCACAAGGGAACTTCTGCGAATCAGGCGTGCACAAGTTTTTTTATCAGGCAGTCGGAAAGATTGGTTTACATGTTACCAGATTGCTGCTGATGTTGCTGATAGGTCTGAAAATGTGGTTCACTCAAAATTTGCTCTAATTTCCTTGTTATCTTAAGTTTTTGTGGAAACTGAATCATTTAAATATTTTACCACTTTGTTGCATGCCAGTCTGTTGTTGTGGCTGCATCGATTTCAGACTTATCTGCCCCTGCATACCCTTATCAACAACAGTTGGTCATTTTACATGTTGGTCAGAAGGCTGTCTAAGTGGGCAGTTCTTGGCCAGAATAAGCTACAATATGCAGTAGATTTAATGTTGATAGTCAAAAATGTGGTTTTATATAATCTGGATTATCATAAATATTGTAAAACTATTTGCTGAGTCTGGTTCTAATTACATGATATGTTGATTAATCAAACTAATCGCAGTTAAATTAAACTTATCAATGTTTTCTGAAAAAAAAAAAGAGTAAAATATCTGTTAAATGTAGATAATTCAAAGAGGCTTTTGTGGCAGAAGAGTTGAGTTAACTACTGAAGGAGATGCTCTATGCATTCAAGATTTATGATTTAATTTTAATCAGTTTCTGCATTTGTCAATTCAGATACATTTATGAAATCAGGTTTGGATCATGTTGTTCATCCATCTTGTTGTTTTCTTATTTGTTTCTTGAGGTCACAAACTGAGTTCATTTCTAAACTCTCTTGAAGTATTCTACACCTGGTGCTACACATTTCTATAATTGTTTTGTTTTCAAACTGGTATGAATGTCTGCTGTCATGCTTTCCTCTTGGAACAGCACAAAGACAAAGGTTTAATTGTTGTTTTCCGTCCTCGTAATCAGCTAGCATATATGCAGGAGAAAGGCTTTTTGCTCTTGAAATTAATTACTCTCCTGAATGCAAGTGATTTGCCAAACATACTTTTTTAGGTTAATACTGCGTATTATATGTGAATTCGTTTGTCCGTAAGCATGTAAAAGTGCTGCGACAACTCTCTTTTTTTCTGGATTGGAAGTAAACGGATTCCTAGCGTACATACGGAAAGGACTTCGAACAGACCCTTTGCCAAACAAAACAATCACATTGGCAGAATATTGTTCTAAATTGCTGTGCAATGCCTTTGCATCATGACCTTGGTTTCCCAAAACTGACAGATGGTTTAGGAAGCCTTTTGCATAATGAATCCAAATATTTACATATCTCATCAAAGCATTGATGCCATAACTCTACCATGTATAAATGAATGTATTGTACACCATGAATTTAAACTGGCTAATTAATATGCTTTTTTAAAAACTTTCTCTCAGACAACAGCACAATAAAACGACATGTGGCAAAGCTATCTTTTTCATGTAATTCAGCAACATTTTGTTGATTGCTTGGTTTTTGTTACTGCCGTGCAATCTCATTAATCTAACTCCACGAATATTAAACATCAAATATTTGCATTTACTTTTATGCATTTGGAAGAGACATTTAAGCGACTCACATTCAAGGTGCATATTATCAGTTCTCGCTTTCCCTGGGAATCGAACCTAAGACCTCAGCGTTGCTAGCGCCATTCTCTACTGTTTGAACTAAATGAAGGCTGCATATATGACAGGAATAAATATGTTCTGATTGGCTGTTATTGTGACAGCAATTTCACATTCACATGTCACTGGAAACTCTTCACATCGTGCTTGGTGGAAATCCATTGATTTGTTATGCAAGTAGGACTGTTGAATCAGATCGCTTTGTTTGCTAATATTTTCTTGAATTTGACAATAAGGAATCCCAGATTGACAAGCAGGATAGAGACAGAGTAGCGTAGCGAACTACTGAAGCTCTTTGGCTTTGTGACTGTGACTGAAGAGCTGCCTCTCAGGGAAAAGAAGTCCTTGATATTTGGCAAGTGAATTGAATTGGCTTCTCCACACCACAATCCAAATCTAAAAAGGCAGATAGATTTAATGGCTTTTCAAATGTTATAAATCATTTCCAGCTTAACAAAACCAATAAACACAAGTGCCTCAAACATATGTTGCCAAGAAGTCTTTGCTGCAGGACATTTTTCAGACATCTCTCCTTCCTTCAGCATTAAATTAACCTTTCTTTTCCCGCCCCGGATGCCTCTTTCATAGTCGTGAGATTTCAGAACACAAAAGGTTACGGTGATGATACCTGTTCTGTGCTGCACACTATTTGCCAGCTTCCCATTTGATTGAGCCGAGCTGTAAACATTAGCGGGAATGTCTCCTAGCAACAATAGGTATAAATGTTGGAATGTTGCCCGGTAGCTGAACACGGAGGATCCAGACTCCTTATAGTTGCCCTTTTGATCCATCAAAGCCAAGAAAAGTACAAGAAATGCATTATGTGTATTATGATGCCTTTTGGCTGGTTTTGTTTGAATATTGAAAGCTATTTGATTTGAATTTGCATTTTATGTTCTTGGCACAGCTTTTTCAACCCAGCCGTTCACATAAAAAAAGTGCACAGATCACATTAATTGTTTTTTCGGGACAGGTTGCTGAGAATACAAATAGTTTTAAAAAAAAGTTCTCCTTTCAAGTGGCTCATCTAACATACTTTAAATCAGAATTTTGATTATTTTATTGTTTTATTTATTTTATTTTTATTTCTTGTTTTACATTTCTTTTTTCTTTTTTTTTGGTGTTTGTAAACATTTCAGTAATGTGCGGTGCAATAATTTATTTACAGTTGTTTATTTTAATTTTTTTATGTATAGTTTGAGGGTTATTATAGGGGTAACTAAAACTAAAACCATAAAAATATTTTCATTACTTAAAATAAATATGGAACTGAAATTTTATATATATTTTTAATTTAATAAATAATTTTTTTTTCAGCTAGTTGACAAGGCGACATTTCTCATATTGATGTATTAAATAACTAAAATTAAAATTAAATTGAATAAAAACTATGTAGACATCAAACAACACAAACTAATAAAAACTACAAAAACAGGACAAAAGTACTAAAAATTTCTAGGACTCTTTTTTCAAATTATTAACAAAACTATAAAAGTATCTCAATAATACTAAAATAACACTGAATAGAATGTATAATAATGTCATTATATTATACCTTCTCATATTCATATTATGCTGTCATGTCATATATTTATTCATCATGTCATATACATGAATTTTTTCTCTGAATAAAATGGCATCTCATTTAATTGAAACTAAATAAATAACATTTAAATTGGTGATAAAGTATAAAATTATACCACATATTCAAAGGTTATGTATTAATTTACTGGAAGTATATATGAACATTTTAACAAGAACGTGAAAACTGAAAAAATAATAAAAATCACTACGCCATACACTTTTATTAATCTATTTTGATTATAATTGACAGTTTAATTAATTTCAGCATTTCATTAACAGGTTTTTTTTTTTTTAAAGGTAATGCTATACAGAAATTATACATTGCATCTTTAATGCATGTCTTTGAACACATCTGTGAATGCTGTTACATTTAAGCTGTGTAATCAGTTCCTTTAATTAGTCTGTTAGGCTGACAGCCTACCAATTCTCTGCTTGCTTGTCGTTTCTACTGTCATTCTTCAAAAACCATCAAATTATTCACCACCACACCCGATGGTCTGCTGCCACAGTTTGTATTCAGCCACTTTGCGAAAGTCGTTTTACGGTAAAGTTACCTCACTTTGCATCTGGGAATGAAGCCATCATCTTTTGCGGTTTGGCTGGGTTTCAGCAAACTTTGTTAGAACATCTTCTCCTAATGCGGTTGCCTATAGTTTTTGATCTAATAATAAACAGACCCTTGTGTTATTGTCTGGAAATATGAATACCCATAATGCATTTGTATCACCTGTCTGATAAATCCTCTGCCTTGTTGCCACAGCAGAAGCGTTTTTACCTCTGACTGCAGTGGTAGAACCTAGAGGATGTGATCCCATGAGAATACAGACAAAAGTGCTTATGTGCTTCAGAAGAACAAAACGAAGTAGGGCAGTAGAATGGCTGTGAATAAAAGCATTTTTTTGCTACATAGCTTTGTATGTGTATTCAAGCATAGTTTCTGTGTAATCAAACTGAGTTTCTATTCTATCACAATAATGCACAACATGTCTATCAATTAACATCATTAAAGCAAAATTGGCATATTTTTAATAAGCAAATCCATCATTCAAACTGTTGTTTCTCTCTAAAACATACAAGCCCTCTATCTGTAATATTGCTTTCTCCAGTGAAGAAGTTGTTTTGTCTGAATCAGGAGAGAAATATGCACAAATCAAGAACCATTTACTGGTGAAAACAGTCCAAAACTGTTTTAAACAAAAACTTTGGTGGGAATAAATGATGTGAAAGGACAACAGGGGATTAACTTTTTCACTGGAGGAATCATTATTATGGATTATGGAAAATAAAAATGCCCTAACGATGGATTTGTGTCTTACAAACATTTGTTTGTTTAGCTTCACAAGGCATTGCTTCACAGGCCTGGTGTCATGTGAATTTCTTGTGGATTATTGTGATGTTTTTTCAGACGTTTGGACTCATTCTGATGGCACCAATTAACTGCAGAGGGTTTATTGGGGAGCAAGTGATGTAATGATAAAATTCTCCAAATCTTTTCCATTGAGTAAACAAACTTATCTAAGTCTACACTGGATGGCCTGAGGGTGTTAAATTTCAGAAAATGTTCATTTTGATTGGACTATTCCTTTAAGTCTAAATCTACTCTGGACAGACTTGATTGCAAAATGTTTTTTCTATGGACTGTATGTCAGTGATTGACTTATGTTCAATATGGAAAGAAGAAACAATATACTGAGTTCAAAAGACACTTTTTAGAATGTCTTGTTCAGTGCTTTACTTGTCTGCCATAGTTATGTCTTTGAATGATCTCATTTTGGTGCTTCTCTTAGCAAATATTGATATGTGATTAACTATGATTCATTTGTTACTTGAATTGGCATATGTAACTAATCTGATCAAATGTTTTAATTGATCAGTAGCCATGTAGTATCTACACATATACATTAACCACTGTGTGTGTGTGTGTGTGTGTGTGTGTGTGTGTGTGTGTGTGTGTGTGTGTCTATACATATACTACTGTTCGAAAGTTAAGAAAATATGATTTTTTTATTAAGAAAATAGTATAAATATTATATTGTGAATAATATAACAACGGTTATATATTTTAATTTTAACATGTAATTTTTTTCCTGTGACGCAAAGCTTCATTACTCCAGTCTTCAGTGTCACATGTTCTTTCAGAAATCATTCTAAAATGCGGAGTTGGTGCTCAATAAATTTTTCTTATTATTCTCAATGTTTAAAACAGTTGTACTGCTTAATATTTTTGTGGAAACTATGATACAGTTTATTATGATTTTATGATGAATAGAAAGTTCAAAAGTTCAAAACAGTATTGATTTTAAATAGAAAATTTATGTAATTTTATAAATGTCTTTGCTGTCACTTTTGATCAATTTCATGCATAAATCCAAAATATGGCACAGTATGTTTTTATAAATTGATTGTAAGATAATGTATTAACTGTCTTGTTTAAAGCGTGTAGTCCTGTAATCCAAAAGATTGTTTTCTGAGAACATACTGTTAAAAGAAAAGCTTTTAGGATGAGTGCTTTTTGATGCCAGAGGATTCATAAATATTTAACCAAGCTGAAATCTAGGTTTAAGATTTCTTTGTTTGCCTTTAATGTATACACAGGCCTACTGCTATTCATTTCCTGTGTTCTTTAGAACTATTTTAATTTCATAATTTAAGGGGATGTTTAATCATCTCATCATTTTTCACCAAGGAAGAAAGAAAGTCATACTCATTTGAAATGACATGAGGATACATAAATGATGTCAGAATTTTTATTTTTGGTTAAACTGTTCCTTTAAACTGATTGCATGTAGCTGTAACAGTAATATGAAGGTAACGTAATCCAATCCGAAGAGCTGCTTTACAAGACATGCGAACATGACCAAGCAGAACAGCCACACACACCCTTTGATAACTTATGGTTAACATCTCTCTGCTGACTGCCTGCAAATGTTACAATAATTTACGATCGATACTTAGAAGTGGGATTGGTCTTTATTTTCCATAAAGTGTTTTATGGGTGCCTGGAATGGCATTTTAGCAGGGTTCACGCCTCAGCATGGCACTTAGCTTGATTACGACTGTGCCTCTGCATATCGTAACATGATAAGAGATTTTCTTACACCGCCACAGCATGCCTGGTCAAGGACGGCACCATTGCTGCAGGACCTACAAGAGCTGTCCAGACATGTGATCTGTCATTGTGGCATGGCTCAGATGAAGAAGTGCTCTCGCTGATGGGGTGGGCTGTTCCACATCTGTTCTGGTCAGCTGAGAATCTGCGGGTCTGAAGGGTCAAAGCCAATATCTAGCACATACTATACAGCCATCCTTCTTTATTTCAAACACTATTTGAGAAACACCTGCTCTTTTTTTTTTTTTAACCAGGTTCTTTTAACCAATTCAGTTTTTGATTCTTGAATTGCACTTGTAGCGAACAGGATGCAGTATTGGGATTCAGATTTGAAACACTTTTCTAGAAAAGCAAACTTAGTCAACGCAGACTTTGAATTTTGGCTTAGTGACGTGTTGTTGGAAAGTTTTGAATAATGTTTTATTTAAGTAATTTAAGAATTTAAGTGCACACACACACACACACACACAAATACATATACATATACAGTACATATACACACACATATATATATATATATATATATATATATATATATATATATATATATATATATATATATATATATATATATATATATATATTACAAAATGTATTATATATTACAAAATGTAATATAATATTTATTTAATAGCATTATGTATCGTTTTATATATGTAATATAGATAGATAGATAGATAGATAGATAGATAGATAGATAGATAGATAGATATTATTTTATAATATGTCTTTTTTTTACATATGTAATTTATTAATTTATTGATGGATGGATACATCTGTAATATAATATTTATTTAATAGCATTATGTATCGTTTTTATGATAGATTTTTTATTGGTGTTGTTTGTAATTATTATTTATTTATTATTTTGTTGTTATATTTAATGTCAAATTCCTATTCAACGTTTGGATGTGGCTAATTTAATTCAACGTCCAGCTCATAAAATGTTCATGTATTATTAGTTTTACTAATTCTGAATTTTGCCCAATTTTTAACTGGCATTCACAGTGTTGTCCTTGGTACTGTAGATCTGGAATCCTTTTTCAAACAAAATTACCTGTGCATCTCATTCACATGTCCACATTTAGTGTATTTAGGTGACATTATTGACTGTTATGAGAAGATAGCCACAGTTAGTGTTTCTATTGAGGAGCAGATGTGTGCTGTCCACATGAGGTGGTTTTGATGGAAGCAGGTTGTGAAGACTGAAGGCATTGTTAGCAGGGCACATGTTGGCAGATCACATGCTTTAATGTGCCTCAGGCCATTGCCGATGACTTCATATTACAGTGTGGAAATGTAATTACATTCTTAGAGCACAGGAAGAGAAGCCTTTATGGAATATATTAGCTGCATTAGACATACTAAATTAAAATGAGGTTTTGCTGATCTGCTGTCATTGGGCTTGGTTTGAAAAGTGGAACTGACAAATTGATTGTTATTGTTTTTGACTTCCCTCAGTGATTGGAAACGCATCCCTGCAATCCTCAAGGGAAGCTAACGTGCTGTGTTGTGTCCAAACTTTTTTATTATTAACTAGCGTAACAAGCTAGAATTCTTTGGTCAACCAGCTTTTTAACAGCCATGTTGGTCGACTAGTGACAACAGCTTAACCAGTTCGATTCAATCCTCATACATTAGTCTGTTCTTTATTGTTCAGCCATCATGATTGCCTCTACGCTTGTTGGGGGTGGGCTTAGATTTTCAAACGCCATGGCTACAACCCAGGGTCGTGAGCTAGCCTATATTTTAAAGATATACCATTTAGCACCCATTTAAAACATTTAAATCCAGTCAAGACTAATCTCACAGCAGAGTTGCATCTGCTGATTGCATAAATGATTGCCTCTATGATAGCATTATGATCTGTTTTTTGTATATGTGTGTACATACATATAAAAAAAAATTCTACATAATGCAGGACTTTTAATTATAAAAAAGCACGAAAAACATCAGGACTCTTATGAAATGTCTTTACTACTTCTAGCTGTTCATTCAAACAAATGATGGCGATAAAATATGCATTCTTACAACCATCTAAAGCATATTACAATATGAAAATCATAAACATTGTCATAAGCAGTCTATCATAATCATTTGCTGGGCATAAATGCATGGCATTCATTTATTGCAAACTTTTATGAAGCCATATGCCTGAGGAATGCACAAAGTGTGCAAATGTGCACGTTTATTTCATTAAATCATTGATTTTTTTTTATTGATTTTAAAAAATTTATTTATTAAACATTAAGCTGTATCATGATTTCGGTTTCCCAGCCTCAGTTTAAGACCTCTTAAAATTAAGACTTTTGTTATACCATTTAAGATATGTACAACTTTTTATGGGCCACATGGCCTACTAAATCTATTTTTAGTCATAAATACAAGTGAAATGTTTGCACTGTCGAGCCCTGCCGGGAAGAGTAATTTAACATTAGTAGCCCTATAAACAAATACACATGTGTATCATTTTCCATTTGGAAAAGTTTGCTGTTGACCCATTTTTTCGGCATTTGTTAGGTCGTTTAGGGACGTCTCTTCTCAATACCCAAAACGGCCCATGCTAGAAATCTCAAACAAGTGATGATCGTGAGTCGGCCTGCCTGTGTGTTGGTGGCATTGCTCTGGGTGTCAGTAGTACCCAGTGGAAAAGTGATTGCTGTCTGCAACTCATAAATATAATTTCCTTGAAACCTATGAGCCATGCAGCGCTGTGGGGAGGTTCTGATTGCATTGGAGGTGACAGAGCCAGAGTCAGACTGTCTGTTTCAGCGGAGTGACCTTGTTGGACTGGGGGAAGTGGTCAGGAATGATGGATTTCCTAGTGCTTATGATGCTTGTCTGTCATCCCTTGAGAAAGATTCTGTAGAGTGAGGATTTCAAAGAAACAGCCTTTTTCATTTTATAGTAAGAACGGGCAAAAAACTTAAAATGCTATGCCATGTCATTTTACACACAGATTTATTAGGATTGAACTTATTCTCCAGTAACGGAAAGTTAAACTGCCCATGCCACCAATAAAAGTCACTGGTGTCTGTTTAAATAGAATTTTAAATGTACAGTGGCATGCAAAAGTTTGGGAACCCCTTGCAGAATCTGTGAAAATGTGAATAATTTTAACAAAATAACAGAGATCATACTAAATGCATGTTATTTTTTATTTAGTACTGTCCTGAGTAAGATATTTTACATAAAAGAAGTTTACATATAGTCCACAAGACACTTTTTTTTTAATTATTAAAATAACCCCATTCAAAAATTTGGGAATCCTTGGTTCTTAATACTGTGTGTGGATACGTGGATGATCCACGACTGTCTTTCTGTTTTGTGATGGTTGTTCATGAGTCCCTTGTTTGTTCTGAAAAGATAAACTGAGCACTGTTCTTCAGAAAAATCATACAGTTCCTGCAGATTCTTCAGTTTTCCAGCATCTTTTGCATATTTGAACCCTTTCCAGCAGTGACTGTATGGTTTTGAGATCCATCTTTTTACACTGAGGACAACTGAGGGAATCAAAAACAACTATTAAAAAAGGTTCAAACATTCACTGATGCTCCAGAAGGAAACACGATGCATTAAGAGCTGGGGAGGGGGCGGGGGGGTGAAAATATCCCACCTTTTGGGACACACCAGCTTGTCACTGGAACAGTACAAAGATGTCCTTTTAAGAGTACTGCTCCAGTGACAAGCTATAGTACCCCAAAAAATAAAATTTTGGCTCCCTTTTTTCTGTGTGGCCTGGATGAGTATGAAATTTCCCGGCCTGAAATTGCATCCCAGTCCGGCCCTGAATGCATATATACACTCATGTGCATGCGCATACCCCAGAAATGAGAGCTAGAGAGGTGTATAATGGGCAGAAATTAATTAACGAGTGGAGGCTGAAGTTGCTGGGTTCAGTCACAGAGCATAGTGCTGCACAAGGTGCTGAGCTGGCTAATGAGATGTGGAGGCAGCCGGTATTAAACAGCCAGGCTCTTTTAATAGGAAAGGTCAGGCATGTCAGCTCCCATTATTGTTCTGTGTGTCCTGTGGTCACTACAGCCAGTCTAGCTAAATTGAGATCTCAACTTGCTAATAGCCTAGAACTTCACTAGCGGTGTATTAAACCTGTCCAAAAGTTTCCTCCTTATTATTATTTTTCACCAATGGGAGTCAATGGCAGCCCTATGAACCGTTTGTAGGAAAATTATGAAATTTGGCACACTTGTAGTGATGGCCATGATGGCCACCACCAGCTAAAAAATTCACTTTTCAAACAGTTATAATGTTTGCCACTTTGTTCTAGAAAAATTATTGAAATAAACATTATGGTATTGCAAACTTAACAATGTTGACCCAAAATTGGATCAGAGGCTGTATCCTGGTCAAATGAGATGCACATTGTGGAGTTTTGACTGTTCGGTGTGATGTGCTTTCATGAGTTTGCTGTGATTGCTATGCTGGCTGTACATGCTGTTCTTGTAGTGCTTGGCCCTGAATTGCTGCTTACTGTCTATTGTTTTATCCATGTACCATTCTATTGATGTATCTGTCTGTTGTCATTCTAATGATCTTTCTATCGTTGTATCTGTTTGTCATTCTGTCTATCATTCTGTCTGTCTTTATCTTTAGTTCTATCTATTGTTCTATCCACGTATCATTCTGTCGATCTGTTTGGCTCTGTCATTCTATCTATCTATCTATCTATCTATCTATCTATCTATCTATCTATCTATCTATCTATCTATCTATCTATCGTTCTATCTATCTATCGTTCTATCTATCTATCGTTCTATCTATCGTTCTATCTTTCATTCTATCTATGTATCATAATAAAATAATAATTTTAGTTTCATGGGGCATGTTGTAACAACTTATTTTCCTAGTTGAAACAATATATAATGAATAGATTATTTTACATATTATTTTTTTTTATTTGATTTATTTATTTATTTTATAGTTTACCTTGAGCTCATTGCTGGATCAGAGATGGTATGGTTGGTATGTTTTTCTTGGTAATTGCATATCACTTTAGTTTTTCTGGTTGGTGGGGAGATTCAGCTTGAGTGACAGTGATACTGGTGTGTTGTGTGAAATAGAAGACATGACTCTAGTGGTGAATGCAGGGGTGGATATTCTGTCCCAGTTTATTGAGGATTAGTCATATACATCCCTGTCAGCAGATACAGCTGTTGCTACTGAGCTGAAAAATGGTCATACATAGTATGAGAAGGTGACGTATGTATTACATACATAACCTTCTCAGGCTTTAAGAGTTTGTGAGAGAGAATAATTAACTTCCCATGATACTTTTGGTGTTTTACCTCACTTCTGAGAATATTACTGAGGAGGATGAAAAGAAATGGTAGCCTTTGCAGAGAGCAGTCATAGTTTCCAGAACGTGCTGTAGTGAGTGATGGTTTGTAGGTGTCATCGTATTTTAGTCTTCTGAAATTACAGTATGCAATGTGCCATTTTGTAATACTATACTAGTAAGTTAGAAAGAAAGTATCATACTCTTCTGTGCATTATATGTTTCAGTGGAAGGTTGACTCACTTAACAGTTGTACCACTTTCACTACAACACACTGTTATTTACAAACCACTGCATTCCAGTTGAGCAGGACAGTAGTATTTAAATTGCCATTATTTTAAGGTCAAACGTGCCACATTTTATGTAAATTAGGCTTACTGTAGATTACAAAGTCATTGCTTTTTGCATGACTCAAACTCAGACAGCAGTTATGTCACCAGATGATCTTCTGTAAATGTAACATGTTAAATACTTATTTATTATTATTTATGTATAATTTGTTTATAGACTTTTACTTAGATGCACATTTATGTTCTGGGCACCTGCTATGTATTTCTAACAGAGCCTGAGAACCATTACCTTTACATATCTGCCAATATTTTGCAGCCTGTCACCTTTCAGGCTTTCATTCCAGGCTGATGGTGCATCTTGTTTACCAGGCAGGGTCTGAGTGATCTATCTCGGAAGTGTTAAGGCTGGTGTGGGGTTCTGGTGGACTGACCTGTGTTCAGAAGGTCTCTGTGTTCAGCATGTTTGCTTTATATCGATGAAAGTCACTGCTCTGATTCACACATGGTGCCTCCATGGTCAGAGAGTCTATATATTTGAGCACTAAAAGCAAATATTTTTTGAGGGAAAAATATTTGATTTTAACACACAATCTACCACTGACTATTTTGTGATTATCCAAGACATTTATGGCTTGCTTCATGAGAATGTGGACAATGGCGTGTTTGTTTACCCTGTATAACATAATTTGCTGGTATTTCTTGATATAATTAAGTTGATATAATGCAGTGTAGGCTAGTGTGAAACTTGGAAAAATACTCTGTATACTCTGTATAAACTGAACATTGGACTATAGACTTTAGAATTTTTATTTTTGTGTGAACTATGCCATTAACGTAATTTTTCATTTGGATTCTGCCCACAAACCTTAAACGGTAATTGAGTAATGTAGCATCATTCAACATTTTCTTAAGGATTCACTTGTAGGTTATCGATCATCATTTTTAGGGCTTGACATTAATAGAGTCTTCACTTATGGGAAATATGTGCTGACCCTGGACGATGTCACATGGACGTGAGTAATAGCGGAAAATGAGAATGAGGTCAATGCCCTTGTGACCCTCATTGGTAGGCCTGACAGGAGCAGGTCAATATTGTTTTCCTGTTTAATTTATTTAATTGCTTGACGTATGAAATGAAAGGTCACAGCTGCTGCTTGAAGGTCCATTGACCATTTGATGGTGTTTAATGGTGGGACCACTTTTAGATTTATATATAGAATTTCATACCGGGTGAAATAAAGGGTTGAGTAGTCTTCTGTTCTCTTGAGCTTTCCTTGCTGGACAAAATCCCATTCAACTCGTGAATTGTCATTAGAGTTTTGCTCTGCAATCTGTACACGTCTGCGCTAAGCAGCCCAAAAACAGGTTCACAGGCAATAGCATATCCTCCGGTCTTCCGTGACTGGTAATTAAGTGGTAAAATTTCTGACACATTCATTACTAGACGGGCTACGGACGGCAGTGTTCGCTGCATTTTATAGGTCGTGACTGGTGTCAGACTGTCAGAAAACTGTTGATGGAGGAAAATTATCATGCATTTAGAGTACATGATTAAAGGACCACAAGGACTTGTGAATGCAGGTTGCATTTAGAACAGCGACTCACTGGGGGCCTGTGCAAGATTTTTTATCAGCAGAGAGCACTTCCAGACATTTTAGAGGAAAAAAAAAAAACATAATTTTTGTTTTAAGTCTTTCCCTAAATGACAGCTTGAAACTATGAAACTAGAAATTAATACTTTTATTAAGAATGCATTAAGTTTATCAAAAGTGACAGTAAAGACCTTTTTCTAAAATATTTATATTTGAAATAAATGCTTTTTAAACTTTCTATTCATCAAAGAATCACAATTTACACAAAAAGTTAAACGGCATAACTGTTTTTAACATTTATAATAATAATACATTTTTATTGAGCACCAAATCAGCATATTAGAATGATTTCTGAAGGATCTTGTGATACCAAAGACTGCAATAAACCACAGGAATAAATTACATTTTAAAATATAGTAAAATAGAAAACATTTATTTTAAATAGTTATAATATTTCACCATATTTCTGTTTTTACAGTGTTTCAGATGAATTAAATAAATGCAGCCTTGGTGACTTTTTTTTTTTTTTTTTTTTAAATTACAAATCTTATAAGCTAAATTTATGTAAACTAAGTTATAGTAAATTAAATAATATTTCAGAGGTAGATAGTGTGTTAAAATTAAATAAAAAAATCCTTAAAAAAAAGTATAATTGCTTTTAGTGCTCAAATATACAGTATAGACTCTCTGGCCATGGAGGCATCGTGTGAATAAGAGCAGCTTTGCTGTGGGTCTGTGACATTCATCGATATAAAACAAACATGCTGAACACAGAGACCTTCTGAAAACAGGTCAGTCCACCAGAACCCCACAGCAGCCTTAACACTTCCCAGATAGATCACTCAGACCCTGCCTGGTAAACAAGATGCACCATCAGGCTGGAATGAAACCTGAAAGGTGACAGGCTGCTAAAGATATTGGCTGATGTGTAAAAGTAATGGGTCTCAGACTTTTCATGCCAAGTATCACCTTTTTATTATTATTTTACTCTTATAATGATTTTATGTTAATTATATATGAGATATTATATATGTCATATAATGATTTTATGTTAATATTAATATATTTGAATGTAGTATTGAGTGTGTATTTATAAATTGGGTTTTATTTTTCTAAAAAATATTTAATTAATATTATACTATATATGTATATAATTTCCTTTTTTAATAGATGTTATGATTATTATTTACTTATTAATAGTGTTCAGTTTGAGGAGCTTTGTGTTAGATAAAGTGATGAGTGGAGAGAGAGAGGCGGAAGTGCTGCGAGTGGTAGAACAAGAGCAAGGAAGATTGGGAGTCAAATTGAAGTGGCGGAAAGAGGGAATAAGTTGGTAGAGAGGAAATGTGTGTACAAATGAGAGGCCAGGCAAAGGAGATGGACACTATAGATGAGGGAGATTGAGACAGGCGTGGAGAGTAAGACAATCAGAGAGAAAGTGCAAGAGCTCGGAGCGACCCGGATAAGCTCAGCACAGCTCAGGAGCTGATAGCACTTGCCTGCTTGAGGGTGGCTGGAAATAAGACAAACTGTCCCTTGCTGTCAAGCCTTCAGGACTGATTGATCCGTTATCTCTCTGCACAATTTATTTCTCCCTTGCTTTATTGCCGTGTGTGTGTGTGTGTGTGTTTTTGTGTGTGTGTGTGTGTGTGTTTTAAGTGAGACCATCTCTACTTCAGGGATGTGATTCTTCTAGATTAATCCAGAATTGGAATTCAAGAATTATTCCAGTCTAAAATGACCCACGTGAATCATGCAGATCAGTAATGGAAAAAAAAGTGAAATGGCCTTAAGCAATTAACTAAATAAACTGCAAAAAGGTTATGTTTTCTAAATACGTCATGGACGGAATGGTCCTGAGAGCGCTGAACTTTCTCACGGTGCCATCTGCAGGACAGTTTAAAGGGTTCAAATAGTTCAGAGCGCCAACAGTGATGAAACATGTTACTCGCCTGGTAACTTTTATGAATGGTGGTGAGAGTTTGCAATGGTTATGATGTAATTATCTAAATATATGCAAGGGTTTCTCAATTAGTTTTTTTTGCTGAGGGCCAAATTCTGCCAACAATACCAAGCCAAGGGCCACTGACCTATATATATAATATATAATATATATATATATATATATATATATTATATATATATAAATTTTATTTATATAAAATTATAATAATAATGATTATTATTACAATTATTATCTTATTGTTGCTTTTGTTAAAAAGAAGTCTGTTTTATTGAAACAATTATGAACATTTTTGCATTTAGATACAGAAGAACTTTGCCTGTTGAATAACGTGATAAAAAGTATCTTTTCCATGTCGTTTTTGTTCTAACCACCCGCGACAGCGACAGCGACACGTGACAATAAGGGACACGGAATTCTATTTCAGAAATGGTTTTTATTTTCAGCGACATCGTGGCAGGAACAACATACAAAATATACCAGTGATAATCTCAGGTAAGGATTATGTTTTATTCAATGTTAAAAGTGTCTAATGTGAGTTTGAATATTATTTTGAGTTATTTTTTTTGTGAAAGTGAATTTATGTATAGATATTTTACCTCAGATCTTGAAAATAAATTAGGCTAAAGCAAACTTACGTTAAAACTGTGAACTCACTGAGAACCAACATCCATAACAAAGATGGTATCACTCACTCACTCAATCACTCACTCACTCACTCAAATCTGTTCACTCCATTCACATCTGAATCATCTATTTTCATTGTCCACTTGTATTTACTACACACTTCCCATGTTTTTGCTGTCACATCGTATATCTACACTGGATGCGATAAAGCATTGCAAATCATTTGCACTTTGTGTCAACGCGTCATGAATAGAACTGTTTCCTGTCAGGGATTTGTCGCGCCGCGCTGCGTCCCATCCAGTGTAGACAGCATCACTGATTATAGTAAGTTTTATCATATTTTGTTGCGCCGCTCACGTCCGGTGCAGACACAATGTAAGTTAATGTTGCTTTCTAATGCTGTGTTTGAACTTTCATCCCACATTATTTGAAATTAGCGCAGGCCAAACATTTTTCTCCCACGGGCCGCCTATTGAGGATCCCTGATATATGCTATAGTCTGGCACGCTACATGTCTGCTGTAACAGCACTGTGTTTTCAGTTTTAATTTACTGTAAATGCTAGCTAAGTTTGAGTGGTAATATGGAGGTGGTAATATCCTGTTATGTGGTGTTTCTCTGCAGCAGGGACTGGAGCACTTGTCAGGATAGAAGGAAAAAATGGATGAGAAAAAAACCCATCAGATTCTTGAGGAAAATCTGCTGCCCTCTGCCAGAAAGTTTTCAATAGGAAGAAGGTTTTCCTTCCAACATAATGATCCAAAGCACACAGCAAAACTGACCACACAGTGGTTGAAGGAGAAAAAGGTGAATGTCCTTGCATGGCCTATAGTCAGAGCCCAGACTTAAACCCCATTTGAAAATCTGTGGAATAACTCCAAGACAAACACTCACCATCGAATTGAACTAAAGTCGAGCAGTTCTGCAAAGAAAAGTGGGCAAACATGGCAAAGTCTAGATGTGCAAAGTTAGTAGACACAAATCCCAACAGAATAAAGGCTGGAATTAAAGCAAAAGGAGGTTCAACAAAATACTGACACATTTTTTTTTGGCCAACAAAGTGCTGCAAAAGAGAGGTTTACAGTTAAAACCAAAAATATCAAAAAGTTAACTTAAAGTTTAATGATTTTATTATTATTATTATTATTATTATTATTATTATTATTATTATTATTATTATTATTATTATTATTATTATTATTGTTATTACTTTGAAAAGTATATTCTACTGAATAATAGTAATGTATTTCTGTCACAATTTCTTCAATTTAAATACAACTTTTATTTTGACAGGTAGTTGTGAAGAACTTTGCATTTCTTTGTGTACTGTATATGATATGACAATATTTTTTATCAAGATAATCAGTAAAATGCTCATGAAGTGAACTCTCAAAACAGCTCTGGAGATGAAGTTCATGTTTTCATGTCCTCCTCATATAGTGAGATGGCAGATGGTTAAAAACACCATGAGCGTTATGCATGTAGTTAGTAGACGAATCTGCCCCATCCATTTGTACAGACAGACAGAACCTGCAGACTTCATATTTAAATAGTCTTTTTGTGGTTTAATTTCAAAGAAAGTAGTCCATATCGGGATTTGATCAAAGTGCACCTATTATGCCATTTCTGATATTGCCTTTCATGCAGTGTGTAATGTAGCTGTATGTGAATGTAAACAATCTGCAAAGTTGTGAAGCTGAAAGTGCACGATAAATAAAATTATTGTCTCCCAAAATAACTCTTGTCACGTCATGGGGTAACAAATTTGCATTATTCCCACCTATGTTCTACGTTGGCTGGCTACAAACAACTTGACCCCGCCCACAAACATGTAATTTTACTGACTGCTTCTCTAATATCTGGGAGTTCAATGTGCAATTCACAAAATGCTTGCTCTTAAAATATGGCTCGGTACACAGTTTATTTGAACCAGCTGGCTCCACTGAATCACAACCTGTAAGTATGACAAATAATAGATGTTAATAGTTTTTATCGAACGGAACTATGGCAATTTGCGAATAGTTTCCAACATGCACTGTACGCCGTAGACCAATCACAACAGAATAGGCTATCTGACCAATCAGAGCAGTGTAGGCTCACGGAAAGGAGGGTTTAGAGAGGCTGAATCTTAGAATTGCTTCGAATGAATCGTTTGAGAATCGCTGAAAAATGAAGTGAGATTAAATGCATAATTTGAGAAAACGAAAGTGTTTTTTGAAATGACATTATAGGGGCACTTTAAGTGTACAGCCTTACTTTTTATTTATTCATTCAAAATTTGCCAAATTCGGTGACATTCTGTGTTTTTCAGTAAATTCCATTTTTGTGACTGGATTCTGTGATTCCGTCCATTCTCTGCATCGGCAACATCTTCTGACTATACATTGCCTTTACGGGAAGGAATAATCAAGCAGGACTGATAAGATCATCCAGGGCTACAATATGATGTGGTTGAGTTGCTTCTACCTAGCAAAATTAGCTGTTGTCAGTATCACCTTTAACTGTACAGATGGTTCACCCATAATTTTAGCTTTGTTTATGACTTTTTATTGTTATTTCAGAAGGAGCGTGTTGACTTAATGTTGATGTTCGGCTCTGCTAATGTAATGTCAAATCTTTACGGTAACATCTGGGTCAAAACGCTGCCTGTTTGCTGTTTAACACTAATCAGACCGTGTCCTGGACCTCTTCAAGGTTAACTACTGAAGACAGACCAATTTGTTATGCAAACTGACAGTCAACAGTCTTTGCTTATCTGCTCTTATAAAAAATCCATACATCAAGGATAGCCGTTGTCCTGTGCAGTGAAACTCAAATGTTGACTCAGCTCAATCATCCATTAAAATAATGAAATGCTTTCATTTAATTCCACCTGTGTGCATCTGCGTATCTATAATTTCTTTCTTTTGGTCCATCGGTAGAGGAAGTTGCAGGTGACGTATTTTAGTCTTGTATCATAAGACAATTCTGAAATGTGTATGTGTGTGGTAGCTCTATAGCGATATCTTAAGTAGTGTGAGACTTAAAGTGGCGGGCTTATATAAGATGGATGGAATTGGCTGATAAATTGCATTAGATGAAAAGCATGGAGTGTCTCCTGCCAGATGTACTGGCTGCTGAGAGGGTCATGGCATACTGGATGCTATAATGGTGTACATTCATACAAGACGTTCCGTCATCAGCATCCCGATTCAAGAGTCCTCTATACCTCTTTTCACTATTAAAATATCCCGGCCTCCTCCACTGCTCAACAAGTTTTAGTTAAATATATCTGAATCATATTATTTAGGCTACTGATTTATATGCTCTAATAATTTACATCCAATTAGGTGGCAATAGCCATCACATTTTATGCTGTATTTTGTAAAAGCCATTTTTAGCTGAAGATGATTTATTATAGGTTGTGTTTAGAATAGAATATTACAGTTTCTGCACTGTACAGTATGTGTATTGTGCACAGTATGCACATTTTCTGAATATGTAGAGTACTTGGATGACCTACGTGTCAACAAAATGTGTTGAATACAGAATCCCGCAATGCAGTCAGTTTGACTAGTAATTTTCAGTGTGATGACTGAACTGGAAGTAATTGTATTCATAAGTCACTTTTTAAAATGTAGACTACTGTTCAAAAGTTTGGGTCTGTAATATTGTTTTGTTTTTTAAAGAAATCTTTCTGATATGCTCAAGTTTCTTGGTGCTTATGAAACATTTCTTATTATCAATGCTTAGAACAGTTGTTTTGCTTATTATGGAAACTGTGGTTCAAGATTATTTGATAAACAGAAAGTTCGAAAGAACAGCATTTATTTGAAATAACAAAAATTTTGTAACATTATTAATGCATTTCCTGTGACTTTTAATACATTTAATGCATCATTGCTGAAAAACTGGTAAACTGGTAGTCTACAGTCGTGGCCAAAAATATTGGCCCCCTTGGTAAATATGATCAAAGAAGGCTGTGAAAATTGATCTGCATTGTTAATCCTTTTGATCTTTTATTTAAAAAATTCACAAAAATGTATCCTTTCATTGGATAATAAGAATTTAAAATGTGGTGAAATATCATTATGAAATAAATGTTTTTCTCTAATATACATTGGCCACAACTAATGGAACCCTTTTATTCAATACTTTTTGAAACCTCCATTTGCCAGTTTAACAGGTCTAAATTTTCTCCTATAATGTCTGATGAGGTTAGAGAACACCTGACAAGAGACCAGAGACCATTCCTTCGTCCAGAATCACTCCAGACCCTTTAGATTCCCAGCTCCATGTTGGTGCTTCTCCTCTTCAGTTCACTCCTCTCATTTTCCATAGGGTTCAGGTCAGAGGACTGGAATGACTATAGTAGAAGCTTGGTTTTGAGCTCAGTGACCCATTTCTGTGTTGTTTTTGAGGTTTGTGTTTGGGTTATTCTACAGTTGGAAGATCCAGACATGGCCCATTATAAGATTTTTAACAGAGTCAGTCACTTACTGATTTTTTATCTGTTGGTATTTGATAGAATCCATGATGCCATGTGTCTAAACAAGATGTCCAGGACCTCCAGCAGAGATATAGGCCCACGACATCAAAAATACTGCAGTATATTTCATTGTACACATGGGGTACTTTTTATCCCTGTGTTCACCAAACCCATCTCGAGTGTTTGCTGCTAAAAAGCTCATTTTTTAGTTTCATCTGACCATAGAAGAAAGTCCCGTTTGAAGTTCCAGTCGTGTCTGATAACTGAATATGCTTTAGTTTGTTTTTGGATGAGCTAGGAGAATTTTTCTCGAAGCCCTCCCAAACAAAATGTGTTTGTTTATGTTAGGTTCTGTTTGTGTTTGTTTTTTTTTTTTTTTTTAAGGTTTTCTGAACTCGAGATTCAACTATTTTCTGCAATTCTCCAGCTGTGGTCCTTGTATAGTCTTTAGTCACTCAAACTCTCCTTCTCACATGCATTAGGACAATATAGACACACGTCCTCTTCCAGGCAGATTCGTAACATTTTATGTTGATTGGAAATTCTTAATTATTGCCCTGATGGTGGAAATGGGAATTTTCACTGCTCTAGCTCTTTTCTTAAAGCCACTTCACCAATTTGTGAAGCTCATTTATCTTTTGCTGCACATCAGAAATATATTCTTTGGTTTTTCTCATTGTGATGAATGATTAAGGGAATTTGGGCTTTGTTTTCCCTCCTTTTTATATTTCTGTGAAACAGGCAGCCATGGCTGGATACTTTCATGTTTATAATCACGCTGGAGTGCTCAAAATTGTGAATATGAATGGGAATATACTTCAGAGATATTTTACTCATAAGAATTTCTAGGGGGGCCAATAATTGTGTCCAACGAGTATTTGAGAAAAACCTTTATTTCATAATGGTATCCCCCCCCCCACCCATTTTAAATTCTGATTATCCAATGAAAGGATACATTTTTGTGATTTTTTTAAATAAAAAATCTAAATGATTAACAATCCAGATGAATTTTCACAGCGTTCCTTGATCATATTTACCAAGGGGGCCAATATTTTTGGCCATGACTGTATACAGTTTACATGCAGTATTCAGTGCATAACGTATTATTCTGTTAGCAGTATGCTATTATTGCATTTCAGAAGCAGAATAGTAATTAAAGTATTCATTATCTTCACTAAACTTGCTATTAAATATTCTTTGGGTTTGGTCACGTGTACACCAAGGTCAAGAGTAGACTTTATGCAACAGGGAGGCAATCAGTGCCTCGTGTGTTCGCACTCCTGCCCATTCCAGAACAAGAATGGGATAGCTTGATTTTTATTATCCATCTCCCTTTTCATCATGCAATTGTGGCTCCAGCCGTCAGAGAGAAATTACTCTGATTATTTTCAGCATATGGGGAAATAAGACCCAATTTCCCACCTCAATCTTCGAGATGATTTGAAGTGTAACCAGTCTGTCACACTGGACAGGCAGATAGACGCACCAGGCCCTGATTAAGGTCCACCATCAAGCGAAGAGTATTTTTCAATTTTCTCATAATTTTCAAATTATATCAATCTTCATTTATTTCGATTGCAGGAGCTGGGTTTTTTTGTTCACAACCTCAGAGAATGAGGTTATTAAATGCAAATCGTCAAGTTTACGCCTGCAATTTTCAATGATTTAACAAGAGCTCTGCTTTGGATTTCAAGGTTGTGTATAATCACAACAAGTGTTTTCCCCTAATTGACACAAAGAATCAAAGCTTACTCAGTCTTAAATCTAACAACATTGTGTGCCAGGTATTGAATGTAACCTTTGATTAGTATTTACTATTCCCTAAAGTTCTTTATTATGGTAATTACATGGCTTTAAAAGATGCTGCAGATAGTGTTGCTTTCGTCAACGAAAATTTCGTCAACGAAAATAAAAGAAAATTTTGGTTTCGTCTATACTTCTAGGTACTTGTACTATATTGACTGGGTTAAATAGAATTGCATTACTAAAAAGAGACTAAAATACCATTTTCATTGACTGAAACTAGACTAAAATGTTATCAGTTTTTGTCGACTAAAACTAGACTAGACTAAAAAGAGTATGAACGTGACTAAAACTAATAAAAACTAAAATGACAGCTTCACACAAAGACAAGACTAAGACTAAAATTAAAACAGGCCACCAAAAACAACACTACTATAGCTGCAGCTTGATTTAATTTTATATGATATGTTGTAAACATACTTGCATGTTTAAAAAATCAAATTCCTAGTCTCAATTTCATAAGCAAATGAAATATAGATATACAGTGTTTCATAGTGTTTTGTTGAATTGTGAATAATATAATTAAATGCATAATTATTTTGTCAAATAAAAAAAAAACATCTTACATTATATTTTGGGTATTCATTTTGTTAGAAGCTGATATTTATCTAAATATATTTCATAAAAAAGCAAAACCTGCTGAAGATAATTTGCTGCACCATACAAAATTGAAATTAACTATTTTAGTGAAATTAAAAAGTTTATTAAAGAGGAAAAAAACTTAGTTGAACTGTTACTGTTACAGCTTCTAAAACTCATGTTCTCAAACTTTCAAACATAAAGTCCCAACTAATTAGGCCAAGGAATTGTAAAAATGTTGTTTTTAATAATGTTTTATTATGCTTCTCTCTGATTTGAAGACTCAAGTGAAATGTTCCTTTCCATCATGACTGTTTCAACATGCAAATTAGCATTTGTCTGTGAACCAACAACATCCGAGAAATGACTTGAAAAATTGATGACCTCGGTACAAGCGTTACGTCTGAAACACCTCATTAGCTGCTTTCCTCTCGCTAGAGTCTAGACTGTATTTGGGTTATGGAAACCAGACTCAGTTGTCGGGGTGTTTTTTCTTTTTCTTTTTTTTTTTTCTATAAAAGGTCTAAATAGCTGTAATTATCTGGAAGAGTCATTAACTTGGTGTTTATCTAGGTAAAAGTGATGCTTTCGTAAATAGCCGCAATATATGAGTGATATTTGTTCTTCTCTTTGTTTGCGCCATAGGCTTTGTTTCCTGTTTCACTCAACACACTCTGAAAACTGCTAGGTTGAAAACAACCCAATTTGGGTTATTTTGGCAACCCAGCACTGGGTCAAAAAGGAACGAACCCAGCGCTGGGTTATTTTATATTATGTTTAACCCAGCATGCTGGGTTGCTTTTTTATGGTTTAAAATTACTACATTGCTAGGCTAAAATGAACCCAAATCGAGCTAGGCATTTAAATCTTTGTTCATTTTAAAATCACTTTTACACACAAAGAATAACTATCAAAAGGTAAATATTTATTAAAAACAAGAGAAAAGTCAAAAAGTAACATGCACGTAAGAAGAAATGCAGAAAGTATGGCATTAACAGCTACAGAGCTAAAGAAGCTGAGAAAAGCGCCTCCTCCTCACATTGTAAAATCTTATGTAAATATGACACAAGACACTCACGTACGTTATATTAAAAGTACCTCTTCCGTTCAGTAAAAGAGGCCATTAAGACCTCTGTTTCTGAGGCGAAAACCGTGTCCGCGTATTTTTCAATATAAGCTCTTTTATTTCCGCCTTTCATGAAACCTCAAAATACTCCCGGACATAAACAATTTTGAATCTTTACTTACCATAATGTCTTTCACTCACTTCTCACTTCTTTCACACTGAGAAAATGGCAGCTTCTCGCACTGGCGTCGTCCGATGTTAACGTGACGTGCTTGCTCTCTTTCACGTCCGCGTTCCCAACCCAGCACCACTGGGTTATGATCAAGACCAATTTTGAAAAGTTTAAAACAACCCAGCGTCCTACCCAGCGGTCTCAACCCAGCATTTGGGTTTAAAAAACAACCCAGAGTTTTTTCGGAGTGCAGAGATAGAAATCAAATATGGAAAGTTCAAACTGTTTGCAGCGGCCATCTTTCCTCTTGCAGGGCTGTCACTATTATTAATGCTCTCCGATGTAAATGACTGATAGTCTGGAGTTGCACTGCCCCTGAAGTACGCTGCAACGGGGTATCGGTCACTTAATTCTTCTGCTATGCCACGCTTTTAAGACGGGAGATAAGCCAAGAGCGGCCAATTTCCTTCCGAGATGGGCACGCTTTATTGATAGAGTGGACCACGCTAATGTTTTTAGCCTTCTGGGTGTCCATCTGTGAGCATTTTTCCAGTGTCATCACCACTCTGTTTAAGTAGCTCCAGTGGCTTCCTCGGGCAAAGGGGAGATAATGCAGGCTATTTATCATGCAGGAATTCAATTTTGAGCCCACCATTCTCCTCATAAAAGAGTTACCAATCCATATATCAACCGTTTAGTTTTTTTTGTTTTCATGAGCGGGAAATCATTTGTATGCATTTTATTTATTTATCGCACAGGTCGGATGGCCGACCAGGGATGGGGTGCTGCGTTCGCCCATAGGGTGGAGGAGAGAGATAGTCAAGGCGAACAATTAACTAAGATGTCAGAGAGAGAAAGAGGAAGGAAAGTGGATTGCTAGTCTGCAGACTTTTGACTTTTATCTAGCTACCTCAATATGAATTTGTCTGCTTGAAACATGGTTATTTGGACAGAAATTTTAATTAAATCATAATCAGAATTTATTGATTGTGGGTCTGTTTTGATTCTTTTAGTACTGCTAATATGATTCTTTTAGTACTTTTGTAGAATATTTAAAAAAAAGTCACAAAATACAGTAACAATAGCTGATTTCAAGTTGAATTTGAAATTAATAATTTATGGTTAATTCGTGAGTCTAAAAATTCAGTATCTTATCAGGATAATTCGTGTTTTTGATTCACTGAAAAGAAACTGCTTATAAGACTCTGGTTGTGTTGTCTGTTTCACACTAGATTCTAAGGATGCACAATAAATCACTACGATATTAATATTATTAGAATTTTTTATCATATTGGTCAACATTAGATATTTACTTGTGTTTTAGATATTTAATTGGCTATTTCTCATATTGGTCAATATTAGATATATAATCGTCATCAAAGGTAATCTATAATAACACTCATAATTTAATAATGCATTAATTTAAATTTAATCTCAAAAATGATATATTCTTAAAGAATAATTTTAATTATATTTTTTATAATGTTAATTAAATTTTTAGTATTCATTTTTTTCATACTGTATATTGCTGTGATGTGTAAATTAAAATGAATTTTTTTTTCTTTTTTTTTTTGATGTCTAAATTAAAATGATTTTTTTTTTTTTTTTTTTTTAGTAGTAGATACACTGGTTATGTTGTTGTTTTATTGTTGATGGATTTGGGATTAGTTGTTGGTTAATTGCTAATGGAAATGGAAGTCAGGAATATCTTCTCTTTTTTTTTTTATTGTTTGAGGGATTCACATTTATCACCCCCCACTGGTTATTTTCCCCTGGATCTTGTTTTACTCAGCGTTTGCATTCCTAATGAACTCTGTTGTTGATGTACACTTGGCCCTCCGCTGGGGAGCGTGACCTTCAGTCGTCTGGGCTTAATGTTATATGATTAATGAGAACACGATTCCACCAGATCAGATGAGCATTCAAAAAACGCTTTTGATGAAAACCCTTTTGATGAAGGGCTGTTGTTTCATGTGGCTCTCGTGAGGGCTTCAGATCTAGGTATATACTGTATGTGCACTTTGCCGCTGCTTGAAGCCCTGGATGTGCTCTTGTGCATTTAGAGGACTAACAAGCTGTGCACAGCTGTGGTCCAGTCAAGGTCATGCATCTGAGACATGTTTCATGCATGTCTGAAAGTAATTAATTGTGCTGGGCGCAGTGCTGGCCTACTCTTCCTGTCCTCTCTCAGCTGCCACTTCCTATAGATTTCAACAGAGTTTGCTGATGTTATAAAGCCACAGATGTGCTAACTTGCCAATTTATTTCATATTACTTGATAGAGCATCATCCAGAATTGCATCGATCGCTGTTCGTCTTTCCTGTTTTCCCCACTGTAATGGAATGGTAGATGAGGTGATTTAGGCTACATTTTTAAGGTTACTTTTTTCTCATGAGCGATTACCATCTATTTTCCTGCCAATAAATTACATCACAGGAAGTCTTCATCTAATGACGAACCCCCTAATGCTATTTAAATGACACTGATTGAGGGGAAGTGTGCGTGTTCAACTGTGATTGTCAGTTTTGGTTGTGGTGATACGTTCCTCACCATGTGGACTATCGGTAAGAACCAGCTATAAAAAATAATACAGTAGGTGCAGAATTTCAGTTAAAAGTACTTTGTATAAAAATACAGCTACCTGGTGGGATTGTAACTCACATTAAAGTGCGTCATGCACATTGTTTCAGTCTTTGCCATAATCAAGGGGAAAAAATGAGTTCATATGTGTATGAATTCATGGTACACTTTTCCTTAAAAGGTAGTTTTTTTTTTTTTTTTTATTTGTTTTGCATGTTTTGTTAGAAAACTTCCTTTTAAGGAAAATTGGACAACACAGATATTATCTTACACCATTTTGTTTTTGAAGTAAATTGATCTTGATTTGAGGATAGTTCAGATATTTTTTACTGGACAACAAGACAAAATACTGATTGAAAATTACTGTGAAGTGAAACCAGAGAATGTTTTCAAGCAGTTGGAGTATCGGTTTTCTGTACTGACATAAACGGCAAGTCCAGCATATCCTGAAGCCTGTCTCATTTTCACATTGTCCTCAATTGGCTCTCTGTTTAAAGCTCTGCGTGAGAGAATTAAGGACTGAAATCAATTTGAGCACTGCCATTTCCCCCTCAAGTGGCTTATTAGAACATTACGCCACTGCCTGAGATTATTGATTCCAATCAAATCTGTTAGCTTCATTAGCTGATAGTTTCACCCATTCAGACAGATGAAAGATCAGTGGAAATGGTAGCTGATGCTATGATTTTAGTTGTTTCAGAATGTATTAAATTTTTACATTTAAATGCCAGTGAGGCTTTGTGTATAGAAATAGTAGCTTATTCCCTCAGGCAGGGTTTTTGAGATAGCAAAGCAAAAGCTTTTTAGATGATTAGGGGTTGGATAGAAAGAGAGTGAGCAGGAGCCAGAGACCTGTGCAATGCATTTAATCTCATAAAGTAATGCGCTGTACTCACATTCAGCAATCAGCTCATCATGGTGGGTTGAAGTAGCTGACACTGTGACACTCGGAGGTAGAAATCACAGTAGCAGTAACTCTGTTCTGATCTTTGTGCATTGCTGGCTCAACACGAGAAAGCATGGATACACACTTAACTTTCCTCTGGAGCTGGTAGTGCTAGTCGTATTTGGTGCATAAATATGAGTCTTTCTTTCTTTGACTGTCTGTATCTTTTTTTTTGTATGTTGTTGATAGTTGATACCCTTAATGGATGTGTGTGTTTATTTATGTATAAAAAACTTTTTTTACAAATTGTGTTTAAACTTTATATATATATCAATACATAATTAAAATGTAAGTAATCTGAAAAAGAAAGTATAAAAAATCGAGTGTTGTAGACCTCTCACGACTGTTTTAAAGACAGCTCATTATTTCCATTCACTCCCCCTCCCTTCTGGGGTCCTTCCCTATAGATTATTTATCGTCTCTACTACGGCTCGCTAAGTAATGTTATGTTAGCTATATTACGCAGCTACGTGTGCTAATGACACATGCTTCATGAAAAAATAAACAAAAAAATATGTATGATCAAAATACAAAAAGAAAGATTTACCTGTCCAGCAGAAATAAAGCCATCAAGGAGTCACTTTTCAGCCCCTTGAGTTCCCTCAGTTTCTCGCCATCGCTGGAAAGCCACGCCGCTCGCGTTTTATTTCTTTGTTTATCCAAATACTTTTTTGTTCATTGCCTTTTCTTGTACTGTTACTGTCTTCCTTTTTTTGCCTGGTTTGCCTTCAGTAACTGCATAGGCCGGTACTGTGAATTTTTGCTTGCTGTTTCTCTGCCATTGTTTTGGTATTCCTAGGATCCGTGCCTGAATTCCTCAAATCAAACGTGCGCGCGCAAGTGGGCAGGTCATGTGTGGCAAAATGGTGGTTGCCATGGTTGCGAGAGAGTTACAGTCGCCTAAGCCAATCCAATGTTTCGTCCCGAATGGAAATAATGAGCTGTGTTTAAAACAGATTAAACGGCCTAGAGTCACTCGATTTTCATACTCTTTTTATCAGAGTACTTACATTTTAATTATGCGTTGATATATATAGAAAGTTTAAACAAATTTGGAAGAAAATTTTTGGAAGAAAATTTTTTACCTACCCTGCCTTTTATATGTTATTTTTTGTTTGTTTGAGCATCTTTGGTATTATTTTTTTTGGTTTTAGTTTTTTTATTTGGCTTAATAGTATTGTGTGGTTAGCTGGTTTTAGAGAAGTTTAGGGCAAGTATCAGCTGGTCAGGCTGGAAGTCTAGCTAGCCAACCAGCTAAACAATAGCTTGGCCAGGCTGGTAAACTAAGCAGGTATATATTGTGTGGTGAATTTGTTAGCATTCCCATTTTCCCCAAAGGCAGTTACACAAGTGGCACTATGCTATGTACAGTATCAGGCTAACCAGAATCTAAATAAAATCCCAAATAAATGTATAGTATAATATAATATCACCCAGCGCAATTGACTTTGTACACCGACGCATGTGTCATTCCTATTTTGCACCCGCGCAAAAGCGCGCTTTCCCTCCACAGAAGCACGTCGCTAAACTAGTGAATGAACTTGCGCTCCCTGGGCGGTTCAGCGCAATAAAGGAGGCGTGTTCCGGCGCAAACAATCCCTGGTGCTATTTTGCTGGTCCATTAAACAATTGCGCCACTGACCAGAAAAAACCTAGTCTAAAGTCAGTGGCGCGCGTTGTTCATTATGCTATTTTTAAGGGCGCATGCTTGACCATAATGTATAGCGTGCACAACGCGCATACACTTTGCTCATGTAATCTACACAGATGCAACAGTTATTTTTGCAAATCATAAATTGTTACACTAAAAAATATTAACACATGAGATGACGGAAATCATTGTGGTGTTGCCACGAAGATGTGAAAAAAAATAGGCATAAATCTAGCTTACAAATTATTCAGGCTAATTGTAGTAATTAAGGATCAGACCTGTTTGCCCCAATAGTGGCAAGAACTATATGTATCATCAGTCTCCTCGGCTGTGAACCGCTCCTGGCGTGCGCCTGGTAAATACGCCATAATAATAGCAATCCATAATGGAACTTGCGCACCTGCTTTTAAAGGGAATGTTGGATGACGCTCTGATTGGTTTATTTCACGTTACGCCCAAACCACACCTATGAATAATGAAGCTACTTCAGACCAACCCATTTTAGATTTGCACCTGGCGCAATAGTCATTTATCCCGCCGGGAAAATAGGCAACAGCGCCGAGACCCGCCCACAAAGTTACTTGCGCTTTGCGCTTTGACACTTGCGTTTCAGATCGTTAAAATAGGGCCCCAATACTTACTTGGTGCTGTTCTAAAGTTTGGGGTTAAAGTCTCACCAAGGCTGCATTATTTGGAGAAAAAAAAATCGATAAAAAACCCTGAAATATTATTACAATTTTAAACATCTATTTTCTATTTGAATATATTTTAAAATGTAATTTATTTCTGTGGTGCAAAGCGTAATTTTCAGCATCATTACTCCAGTCTTCAATGTCACATGATCCTTCAGAAATCATTCTAATATTCTGATCTGGTGCTCAATAACCATTTCTTATTAGTGTTATTGTCAAAACAGTTGTTCTGCTTAATATTTTTATGGAGATCTTAAACATTGTTTCTTTGATGAATAAAGAACAGTATTAATTTGACAGACTTTTTGCTATGTAAAAGTCTTTACTGTTACTTTTGATCAAATTAATGTATCCTTGCTGAATAGAAGTACTAATTTCTTTATTGATAGAGGAGCTCAAAATATCTAGTTCTGGCAGGTCACGTGAGTCAAGCTTGCCATCGGCTGACTCTCAGCTGATCAACATCTACCTATAGGAATACAACGCCTATCACGGCATTCCGATATATAGTCTATTCAATTATATTCAGCAGCTTTATCACTTGCTCATGAGCCCTCCTCCTTTCGCCGCAGTCAGTACTTGGCTTTCTGATATTCCTCATTGAATCAGACTCTTTTTGAATAATGTTGTTAGACTTTAATATCATTAAGAATTAATTATATCTGCTCTGTTATGTTCTGTTTATCCTAGGGGGTTATCGTTGCTCTCCCTGCTCATTCATGACAGGCTGCATGGATCAGCAGGGAGTTTTTGCCTAGAACAGAACCATACCGCCAATCCAAACTGTATGCTAAGTGTCAATCATTTTGACAATAGTGCTCCTGACAGAACTGTAGTTATGGCACCATAGGTGTTAAAGATTTAATTATATTGGTAAAGGTCAAGGGCTCTACCGAAGTGAATAGTTAATGCAAGATAATCATCTCATGAACAATACTTAACTGCAACCACAAGGGAGATGGAATATGTTAGCATGCACAATGACTGGGTGGAATTTAACAACAATAATTAGCATTTAAACAGTGATTGGCAAGTTTAAAATGCCACACAGCTGTAATTAAAATGCAACCAAAGCTGAGAGTCCGGAGTCCTGTTTGTGAGTGGCATCACTTTACTCTGGGCTAAGTTCACGGCTCTCTTTCCTATGTATTACCTCACACCACCTTGTACCTCAGCAAAATGAGAAAGATATATGGGTCCTCTCCTCTGACATTACCTGAAGGAAATTACTTGGGAGGTGAGGAAAGGAATACTGTATTTCTTCATCTTATTTTCTATTCACTTTTTTTTTATTGAATTTGGAGGGAATTTCAAGTATACTGATAGCCTTGTGTTGTTTGTGCAGACTGCAGATAGCAACCAGTCAATGCGTTTCCCTGAAAACATGGTCTTGTTTGTTGAATCATACTGTTCAAGCCATGTTATTTTGCCTCTATTTTGATTCTTTTTGGCGTTTAAGGGACACAATTGTGGATCGGCTGGCTGCCTTAATGTTCCATCTGATCGATGACAGGGTCAGATGATTGATGAATCAAGCAATCAGTGACTCTCTCCCGTGGACGACGCAGACGATCAATTCCTCTCCCAATGGAGTGATATCATTAAGCCTCAGGAAGTTTTGATAACAGCCTCTGCAGGATCCTCCTGCCCGGAATATATTTCACCTAGGAACAAGCTGTTAACTTTTCCAAAGTCAAGACACAATAGTGAGACTTTGCCAGGGCCCCAGGGCACAATATTACTTTTTGCACAATTTTCAGACCCAGGGTCCCAAAGCACTTTTGTGGAAAATGCAACCATTTTCAGGACTTTTTTCGTAATTAAAGTTGACAGCCACTTTGCTTGATTTTTTTTACTTGTTTCGCTTAATCCATTGTGCTTTTTTTCATTCTCTCTTAGAAAAGGTCAGGGAATCATTGGAAAAGGTGCCCCTAAATCCCAGACGTACACAGGGATCAGAGATGAGCCACCATAATCTCCTCTACTTTATGGCAACAGACATTTTTCTGCTTTGATATCAGATAGGTGTTGACCTTTGTAAGTCTGTCTATGTCACTTGCAGTCAAAGCTAGTGTCAGAGGTTTCTCGTTCATCTCATGAATTGGAAAAGGAGCAACAAAATCCATGTTTGTTAGTGTTTGACTCTGTATTTGTACAAGTACACTACCGTTTAAAAGTTTGGGATCAGTACGATTCTTTTCTTTTTTTTGAGAGAGAGAGATTAATATTTTTCATTCAGCAAGGATGCATTAAATTGATCGAAAGTGACCCTGAATATATATAATGGTACAAAAATATATTTAAAATAAATGAGGCTTTCAAACTTTGTTCATCAAAGAAACCTGGGAGAAAGTTTCCATCACTGTTTCCTTAAAAATATTAAGCAGGGCAACTGTTTTCAACATTGATACTATTAAGAAATGTTTCTTGACCACCAAATTAGAAAATTAGAATGATTTCTGAAGGATCATGTGACTCTGAACACTGGAGTAATGGCTGCTGAAAATTCAGCTTTGCCATCACAGGGATAAATTACATTTATATTAATATAGAATAACAGTTAATTAAATTGTAATAATATGCCACAATATTACAATGCTATGATTTTGTTCAAATAAATTCAGCTTTGGTTTACATAAGAGACTTGTTTTAAACATGAAAAAAATATTACAGGCTGCAAATCTTTGAACAGTTCATGATTTTTGTATTTTTTATTTTTATTATTTTTTAGTTGTAGATAAAACAAAGATGATTGGAATATGTTTTACAAGAAAATACTTTACTAGATAATATTATCTTTCTACTTCAAAATTTCATGTTTAATTGAATGTGTCACTTGCTGTCATGGCTTTGGTGTTTTAATGATGCAAATGGCTTGTTTCAAAAGAAACATGTCAACACTGGAAGGAAAGTCATTGCTTGGAGTCTTCAAATACACATTTAGGGTCTACAATTCTTAATGATGCAGAAATTTTTGCCAGATCTCTCTTCAAATAATTTTTTAGGATGGGTGTAGCTCTGTATATTTGGTTAAAAAGTAATTCATAACCTTCTGTGCTCCGTTTGTGGCCTGCTGAGTGTCTAGTTCTCAGGATCAAAGTGACGCACTGCACAGTAGCGTCTTTTTCTTCTGAAATGCTTTACTAACAGAAGGGACGTGCTGCTCAATTGACATCCAGATGCCAGAACAAAGACATGATACAAAACTAAGACATCTCACTCAGCCTGCCATTCGTTTATGTGAGAATCTGGAAGAACAGGGTTTCTCATCTTTCATATTCCCATCTTGAAGTAAGGCTGAATTTATGCATTTGAAGAAATAACATAAGCATTAAACAAGTGAAAGACCTGTCCTATGCCTGTATGCCATATCTAGCTGTCATTACTAATTTTAAATGATAAAATGATAGACACAAATGAGACAAGTGTTGACATGCAGTAAGTGCGTAGAGCTTTAACATAAATATGGATAGTGTGGACTTGAAAGAATTTTGATGAGAAATGTTTGAGTTCAGATCTTGACAAATCTGAGCATATTTTAGATGTTGAGATTGACACATTTCAGTCTTTCTCTCAGGAGAGAAAAACAGTCTCCATTTGCTCTCCAGTTTTATCTCTTTTCAGCCAAGAAGAAACAGTTGAGATCCTATTTAAGAGGTGATGAGTGGGAAAGAGGTGCTTTATGGGTGTCTGTGTGGGAAGATGGTTTGTCCCCCATCTCTGCTGAATGGAACAGGCCATCTCCATCAGCACATGTTCTTCCCCAGAGGGTGCCTGTCATCAGAGAGCATGTGGGCTTGTGGCAACGTGACCTTAGTAATCCTCTGGCTGTTGAACATGCCTGACTTTCACAGGAGATTTACCTAAGAATGGCAGAGTCTGATGAATATTTGCATCTTTTGCCCCTTGCACTCAACATTTTGACCCAAATGATGCTCTGTGGGTGAAACTAGAATTGCACACATGTCGTAGACCATAACCATTTTATGCAGCGATGAGTCATTGCCTGTGATATTAGTTAGTTTCATTGGATATAAAAAATATGTTATATTTAAGGTCTTCATGCTTTTGAATTTTGGCTTTTTTATAAACTTTATGGATTTTTTTTTTGACTGCATCAATATTTTAGGTTCAGATTTATATGAATGTGTATTTATACACACTACTGTTCAAAAGTTTGGATTCTGTACATTTTTGTAATGTTTATGAAAAAAGTATCCTATGCTCACCAAGCCTGCATGTATTTAATCATTTTTTTATATAAAGTACATATATATTTTTTTTTTATTATTTGATGAATACAAAGTTCAAACAGCATTTATTTGAAATAGAAATCTTTTTAAACATTATAAATGTCTTTATTCTCATCAATTTAATGCATCCTTGCCTGCTGAATAAAAAAATATATAAAAAATTAATCATGAATAATCCATGATAATTAAAAAAAGATTATTTTTAACAACAAAATTATGTTTATCAAGAGAAAAGCATGTTACATCACAGGACACTTCCCGGTAAGAGTTTAAGTGTTTAAGAGATTAACTAACCATATGTGTAATTATTTAAGTATTATACTGTATTCAGTAAAAGTGCATAACTTGTTATTTTGTCCATACAGTTGTATTGTATCATTCTAGTTTTTATCACATTACAGTTTAGTTGTTGTTGTTTTTATTTATTTTTAGGGAAAAGAGTTTCAGGTTTTAGCCTCTAACTTAATAAAACAAAACATAACTGTTAAAATGTTATAAAAACTGGATAAAAATAAGGTGTGACATGCAAAATACTGTCCCACCAATGGATATATTGTCAGTGTCACAATGAACAAAAAAAAAAACTTTTAACCTTGTGGTTTGTTGCTTAAAAAATACATACATACATACATAAATGTATATAACCTGTATGAAACATTATGACATTCACACCATAGGAGCATTAGTGTTTAGTGTGTAAGATTGTTTGTTTTAGCAGACTCCTCAATTATTTGATTAGCAATAATAAGATACACAACAAGCAGTGAAAATCTGTTTTATTATTGTTGACCAACTGAAGTGAGAAATTTGTCATTTATTTAGTGATAAAAACCCTGTAATGTATGTGACAGATGAGTCAGTCAGCTCTTCTGTGAATGTGTGTTATTATTAGCTAAATATTTTATCTCTACAGCCTGTTAATCAGCAAACGCATATTTGCACATAATTCTTAAAAACACGGCTTTATTTTACATAAGCACAGCGGAAATGCTTTTATTGGTCCTGTGATTGGGAATCTAATGCCTCAGATGAAGGCAAAAGCACAGATGGTGTGGATGTCTCGTATTTGTATCTAATTTTTGCACCAGCCTCTGAGCTTGGCCTCGCGTATTCAAAATCAATAGTTTATTTTAGGACATTGCCAAATATTTCTTTCTCTACATACAGGGAAAGCGAGCACAAATACAGTGGCCCCAAAAACTATTTGGACACTTAAGCCACGTTTAAAAATGTATAAGCGTTATTATATTAGGTAACAAAACATCAGACTGGGGTTTGAGGGAGTTATTGAGCGTAACTTTTGTGATGGACTTTTGACTCTGCCAATATGAAACATCTTTGTGCTTTTCAAAAAGTGGATGAAAAGCGTGAAGCTCAACAGGGCCCGGTGTTTGTTACACGGTGACTTCATGGTCTCTAAAGCCCTCAAAACAGGTTTCTCTGACCTGTAATATTTCCCATTTAATTCCATGAGCGGATTCCAGCTCTTTGTGGAAGCAGAGCTTTTGGGCTTTTAAGAAAGTCACAGAAACTTGGAAATGCTGCTATTTACCAGTGGTTCTCTGACAGAATCACTTAAATGAGAACTGGAACTTTCCTCAAACACACCCAGTGAGAAGTGAAATAAATAAAGCATCAAGCAATTATGAAGCTGGAAAATAAAGATGACAGTTAAAGGTCAACCAATTAGAGGGCTTCTCCACTGAAGTCAACTCATGGTAACTTTTTTTTTTTAACCTACTAGCTATTGAGGTCGCTGTCCCAGGGACAGTTGAATGATTTAATGCATTTGTGTCATTCATGTACCATCACATGCAGTGGATTTTATGTCAAGGATCTATTTTTAATGTTGCTTCAGTGGTTTTGTGGAAGGACCTGAAGGATATATGACATTTGGATTGAATTTCCATGCATCTCTAGAGTTCCTACTGTACCCTGACTAGTTCATATTTTACATATTTATTAGTAAAGCCATTGTGGAAGCTCTCACAGTGGGCCTTCTCCGCATGCTAGCAGCTTCCACCCTGCTTAGTTGACATTTGAGTTCACTACTGGGTCTATTCCCGTATCAGTCTCGATCATCTTTATGGCCCTCGGGCAACAGCTCTTTCTCCAGCCTCATTTATATGCAAACGAATATTAAAATAGATTATCATCATTAACACCGCTGTATCTTGATGAGTTTAATTCAGTTGCTTTCCTCCTCCCACCCCTAGAGCCATCCATACCAAGGAAATTAACGTTCGCCACTTGGTTCCTTAAAAACCTCTGGGAAGCTATTCTTCACTGGACTGTATCAATGAGGCTCTCAAGTATGGGTGTGAAAAGTCTATAATATTCAGTTTCTGAAGTAATTCATGGCACAAAGTCAATTCTTCCAAATCTGCATACTGTTCAGGCTACATAGTATGTTATGTTTAGGGTAAAGTTGGCATGAAATAGAAATCTTTTTTTAAAAATGTGTCTTATCGTGAACCATGCTTTTCTTTTTTTTTTTTTTTTTTTTTTTTGAGCTCATAATTCTTAATTAAAATATAATTCAATCTTCCTGTGAAATGACAGATTTCGCTCTTTCGGAACTTATGGCAAATTTAATCAATTTATCCACTTAAACTCCACCCCTTTTTGTTTATGTTTTGCTTCTATCCAGTCAACAACTAGTGGATAGAACCAACATAAAAAAAATTTGATGATCTCTTTCATGCGAATGTACGTTACAATACAGAAGAAAAGATCTATCGCTATTTATTACATCGCGACTTTAAAGTATGCATCTGTTTTGGATAATATTACCCATATATTGGCTAATATTAGCCATAACCCCCTGCATTAAAGAGGAGGAGAGGTTTATGGTGGATTAAATTTTTAGCTATATTATAAAAATATGCATGCAGTGGGCAATTTTAGATTTATTTCACACTTTTTTCTCTTTTTCTCAAAGCACATACTTTAAGTGAATACTTTATTTACAACTTCGAAAAATCATCTTTTATTGGAATATGAAAGGATTTAAAGGATTATTGGAGTGCATTGTACAAGAAAAAAGTACTATGCTTTTCTTCTTCATAATTTCGTGTTTAATTTAATGTGTTGCTGTTTCTTTGTAATTGTCAAATTTACTAGCAATTTCTGAGGGAAAATTTTGTTTCAATTTTTTTTTTTCAGTGTTATTACACATGCAAATTTGCATGTTCCCATATAGAAGTCAAAGAACAATTCTTTGTTGTATTTGTACATTCTGAGAAACAGATACCACATGAAAAACAATATCTAGCTCTGACATTTTTTGTTTGATCTTCAGAATGTGAAATTTAATATTAATGTCTGCCATTTCCTTCATGGTCTCTTTATCTTGGCTCTGTGGGTGTTAAGCAAAATTACTTTAGCAGAGTGCTTTTCTTTTGCTGCCATTCAGACCTTTGTGATGATTCTGGTCAAAGAGCAAGAGGCCAAGAATATGAAACGGACCATTGTGCGATGTAGATAATGAACAGCATTTTTCAAGCTTAGCTACAAATTCTGACAGCTGCTATGGACAGCATGATTAAAAACATCATTTTCTCTGTTACATCCTGTGGCTGACACTGGAACTCATCATCATAGTCTATTACAAAAAAAAAAAAAGAAAAAAAAAAAAAAAAGTTACTCGTCAAATGTCCAGCCTGCGTCATTCAGCAATTTCAAGATTTGTGCAAATGGCAAGTCTGGTAATGAACACATTCAGACAGCTCTGTATGAGTAAATAACCTCATGCATTTTCAGTAACCTCTTACTGGATGCATGTAAATGTTGGCATTTATTGCATTGGTTTGCAGGCTCTCTGTGCACTTAATGTGCTTCTATTTGCACCATTTCCTTCTATGACATAATGAAGCCCTTGAATTGGAGTTGTCTGTTTATTTCTCCTGAGATGGACTATTAACAAAGTTGACAATCCAAAGCATGAATGTGTTTACTTTGTATGAAAATGGATATTTGTGATATATACACCATATTTTGTTAAACATCATATTCCAATATTCTTCCATGCATGATAGATGAAGCACTTCCAGCTGGACAACCTTCCTTCCTTCCTTCTTACCTTCTTTCCATCATTTTTTCCCTTTTACTGCACTGAAGACTAGAGTAATGATGCTGAAAATTCATCACAGGAATAACTTACATTTTAATATATATTAAAATAGTGTGAAAATTTTTTTTCTTCTTTTCTTCATTCCTTTCTTCCTTCAGATTTCCCCTCCTAATGCAGTTAATGGAGAAAAATAAAATGTTCCTTTTTCTTTAGAGTTCCTTTTTTAATGCCGTCATTGTAAAATAATTTCATGGACGGATGTATGATTTGTGCGTTTATCAGCTTTGATATGCATTCTATCTTGCAAATAGTTCATTGATACAGTATACCCAATTTAATTTTTGCATGAACATGTCCATTGTGAATAACATGCAGGGGAAAACAGCAGGGGTCCTTGAATGTGTCTGATTGTCACTGTGCATTTTAGATTTCTTCACATTACTGTACAAGGGAAGTTTTATATGTTCTTTGATCACTTGCAAATATTTATTTACAGTTTTTGGCTTTGTCTGAGAATATTCTGGCGATAAAAGAAATAGACCTTAAAGAAAAAGCATCATATTCATTTGGAATCATAAATGTGTCTTTTTCTGTTGCATAAAGTTCGTTGTGAGACTTATAGAGCTATATTTCATCCAAATCCACTGTTTAGACATAAATGAGACACAATGGCACTTGCAGCCTCATCTCTGCAGAGCAACATTAAAATCACTGGCGGCAGCAGCAGATGGAATTGGATTACTGATGGACAATAGAGGCAGGCCAAGATGCGCCTTCCCTCTGTCGTGCTGCATGGGAGCCGCCTTCATTAGCCCAAGCTCCTTCTGTAGTTAATGCTCTGTGGCTCTAACACTGGGAAACACTATAACTCGGCCAGCTTCGTTTGAATGTGCCGTGAAGCTCTCTATTCAACCTGCCCCTGCTGATTGATTAGCTTTTGTCTCTATGATTAAAGGCTGCTCATGTCCCTGCGCACCGAATGAAATATATAAATGGGGAAAGGGAGAGAGAAGCGAAGCGGGAGAGAGGCGAGCGAAAGCACAAGGTTGGGAGAATGAGATTCAGCTTTCTCACAGGGAGAATGAACTTTAATCTCAATCACGGACTGAAAGCATGCCCTATAGCAGCTAATCGCTAATGGGATGCTTCTGCTGCCAAGTAATAATCATGAAAAAACATTATGTGCACATAAGGAAGGGAAATATCATTACAGGAACTGGTTATGCTGACCTTTGGATTCGATATTCATTACAGAATCGGTTTAGGGATGCTTTTAGCTTGACACTCTCACTCCTTATTGACAATTTACCACAGTTAAAGGGTGTTGTTACCAAAAAACAATGCAAAAATCCTCCTCAACCATGGTAGAATGATAGAACATGTTCTTGAGTGGCTTATTGCTTCAATAAAATGATGCCAACTGCAATATGTACAATAAATAATTGCATACTATTAATAATTGCACTAAACAATTCTTCCGTCAAGTTATATTATGCTAACTGTGGGCTGTTTACCACTTTAATAGCTTAAAGCAATGTTCTCATAGCTCAAACTGACAAAACATGGTGCCAGCAAGGTCATTGGTTCAATTACCACATACTGCTATAACGATTACATTGAATGAACTGTAAGTTATAAAAGCGTCTACCAAATAAGAAAATGTAAATTGAAGCAACATGCAGCATTTCATGTAGAATCGAGTTGATGTGTTTATACTAACATTCAAAGTTTTTGATCAGTGGGATGTTTTTTAAAGAAATTAATACTTTTATGCAACAAGGATATATTAGATTATTAATGCTGTTAATTATTAAAAGTGTTTGAGATTTTACATTTATATTAAAACAATTTAAATATATTTGAAATACATATTTTTTTTTACTTTATGTACATCACTGAATCCTGGAAAAACATGTTACGGTTTCCACAAAAATATTAAGCAACACAACTGGTTTCAACTGATAATATTTGATGTCTGAAGGATCATGTGACACTGAAGACTGGATTAATGTGGCTAAAAAAAAAAAAAAAAAAAAAAAAAAAAAAAAAGATTTAAGATATATTAAAATATAAAAAATTTATTTGAAATTGTAATAATATTTCACAATATTACAGTTTTTATTGTATCGGTAGTTTGAGCAAATAAACAGCCTTGGTTAGCATAAGAAACTTCTTTAAAAAATACTGACTTCTGACTTTTGAATGGCATGTATCATGTATTAGCTTATTCAGATTTTAGAGCCTCAGTATTTTTATAAATACATACTCATGGATACCATTCTGAAGTACTGACTGTTTTCTTTCTGCTTGACACCGTAGGATATCTCTTTGTTGTTAGTGGATTTTCCTTTCATATTTATAGATCTAATTACTCATGTATAAAATGACTTAATAAATCTGTCACCCTGAGCACAGCTGCCCCACAATGTTGTTTATATTACTGTTTATATAAAAGGGGCCCCATGGGCCACAGTAATGATGATCCTCAAACAAGAACCTGCAGCCTCTTCATAAAACCCCTTAAGCATGTAACCCCCTCCCCCTACTGGACATGTGTTAATGCCAGGGCTCTTTTGGGAATTCTGTCAATAAGCGCAGGTGTCCACAAAATCCTGACAGAAGAGAACCGTGAATTTGAGTGCCATTAAGATGTGTTTTAAAGCCATTGTCAATGCACCATCTTTCACCGAACAACATAATATAGCATAATTAGCCATATTTGCATTTTGCATCTTCGCAGGCAGGGCAGATTGTGTTTTGTGCTGGCATATGGGCTCCTTTCAACACCATGGCATGTGGTTTATTAGTGGATTTCTGGGGTGGCTGTAGTTTTTCACAAGGCATTGCAAAAGCAATGGAACTGCTGAGTTGGGTCAATCAATCGTTTTTCTTTTTTTCTGTGTGCTTGTAGTTGCTACACAACTATGGGCGAACAATTCTGCTGAGAATATGGTGTAATGCATGGCTCATCTGACGAGAAGTGCTTTTGATAATGAAGGTGTTATGGATTGAGCATAGTCCTATCATGCTCTCCAGCTCATATTTACGCAGTTTTTGGTGGATAATGGAAAACAACCTATTAAATGAATACTCCTTCAAAATTATTGTTTTGTTTGTCATTATGTATTCATCCAGTTGGCATTTCAGACTTGTACTTTCGTTCTTCTAAAAAAGAAAACAAAAGGAGAATATTTGAAGATTTGTTCTGGTCACTCTTTTCCATGCAAGAATGAAGACTCCAAAATGTTAAAATTAGACCATGTGACTTTATATCTTTATATTCTGACGCTTTCTTCACACAAAGCTATTGTCTTACTTCATAAGTCTTAAAATATCTTACTGAAGTGATACTTTTATGGTTCTTTTGTGTCCTTTTCGGAAGACTGAAATCCTTAGTTCCCATGCATTGTCGTTGCATTGAAGAGAGCAACCAGTATAATTGGTTCTTCACAAACATCATTTTGTGTTTCAGAAAGTCTGTGTGTTTGGAACAACATGAGGGTGGGTAAATAATGACAATATTTTCATTTGTGAACTATTTCTTTAAGAAATCAGATGGTAATGCATTCATCTTATCATTCTTCTGTTTCATATAGAATATATGGAGGACAGGGAAAATAAACAAGAGCTAGAGCAGGGGGAAATCACATTCTATGATTCATAAAAACACACCAAAACCAGAGAATTATTTGAAGGCTGAATGGAAAGGCAAAACATTATTGTGTTTTAAAAAAAGTAGATGCCACTTGGAAAGGGAACCAGTTTTATTTTGACACAAGACTTATCTCAACTGCACCCTGGAGCTGTGATGATTCTTAAGAGCCTTGTGTGAAGTGCGCTGGTGTTGTCAGTATAATACATTTAATTATGATCAACGACATAAGTGTTTGGGACAGGCACGCTTACCAGATGTACTCTAGCAGAAGCTCAAAGGAAATGCCCAGATAACAGAAGACATGTCCCTTGGGGAGACTAGGGGTGTAGGGGGTCACAAACTGGTCATCACTGGGCAGATGACTGGGCAGAACTGATCCTGAGCTTTGTTCACTGGTGATAGATTTATAGCATGAACTATTGCTCAATTTTACTGTAAAAAAAAAAAAAAATTCTTAAAAATTTATGGTAAAAAAAACAGCAGCTGTGGTTACCAGAATTATACCATAAAAAATACAGTAGAAACATTTTAGGTTTTACAGTTTAACTAAAATTTACATTTAAATACCATTAACTGATATAATGTTAATATATCAACCTATTGAAGTACTGAAATCTGTTTTGTAACTTTCACAATTAATAATTAATTTCAGCAAAAGTTGAAATATTTTATTTATTTGATCCACTGGGTGGACTGTAGGGTTGAACAGGGTCTCCCTGCTGCAAAAACAGCACTGAATAGGAAACCCTTAAATACAGCATCTCGGTACGAGTTTAAGTCATTTGATCCATGCTGCTATTGAACCCTCTGAAGCCTCTATTGATGTTCACTTGAGTAGATGTTTGAAAATACAACCGCTGAAAACACAAATGTCATTGTGACCTCAATAGCTTAATTTAACAACCTTCATCCCGCATCTTTGCTCTTTACTTACCCCCTATTACATCACAAGACAAATCAAGTGATTCAGTGCTGTGATTTTTGTTTGGTTTCCTTTCCAGAAAAGACCTTGAGCATCCGAGGTTGTTAAACACAGCTTCTTGTGAATGCAGCTGGAGACACGGGTGCTATTAGCATTAGTTTTATGAGGCTGGCTGCTTGTAGGTCCTTTGGGGATGAAGCCGTGACCCCGTTTTGGTCTGCTTTTGGAAGTGCCATAGCTTGTGGTATTGACATCAGTGTCGTGTCCAATCATTGGCTGAGATTGGAGCACCCAGAGCTGCGAGGCTGGACTTGCCAGCTTTAATTTCCAAGTCATCTCTGGTTTTTGCGGAAAAATGTGGGGGGTATGACTCCGGAGAGCGGCACGTCTCGGTCCTAATTAATCGCCTGTGTAACAGGGCTATTCCTCTGGCTGCATGTAGAATGTAGGCGCATGTGGCCCCGCAGTCCGTCATCTCACCCTGCCTTCCAGCTGACATCAGAGGGGTGTCATTACAGCAACCCCTGAAGCTGGTTTAAAAGGAAATCTGTTTACGCCTTTATGCAAATAAATGGTTACATGTCAGTGTATTGTCCTCGTCTTTGCTTTGTAAGTCAGTATCTTTTTCCTCTGTGTTTCATTTCTAGATCAGCATCCTGGAGCGACAGATATTTGATTTCCTTGGATACCAGTGGGCTCCAATCCTCACAAACTTCATCCATATCATCACAGTGATTCTAGGTCTCTTTGGGACAGTACAGTTCAGACCGCGATATGTGACCGGGGTGAGTTTCCACATATTTTCATATTCAGTTTGTGACATTCTCTTTCCCCTTTGCAGGTTATGCTGTCATTTTGCTGTATTAATACCACCGGTGTCAGAAAAGTGTCTCACTTCAAATCCTAGCAGGCGCAACACAACATAACAATAAGCAACAAATATAAGTTTTTGTCTTAACGTTTTACAACCGTGATGACATTTTGACAGTCGTTTGGTTTCAATGGAATCTCACTGGTCTATCCTGCTCCACATGAGCTCTTAAGCATCAAATGTGTTATGATTGGATGTGATTGTTATTTCACACTGACCATGGACTGACTTGTCAATGTATTTTTTTTTGTATCATGCACAGTTCTCAGACAGTTGTAGGGTGTTTTTTTTAGACCTGTAGTTTGTAGTTCCTTCTTACTTTGGTTCTCTACATTTAAATAAAGACAACCATCTGTTAATAAATGTCACATCTTTGCTAAAATAAATGGCCAACTTAAACCAGCCTAAATTGGTTTGCTGGTCTAAGCTACTTTAAGATGGTCTTCTAGAACAGAAAACTAGTTTGCTCAGTGAGTTTATTATAGCTTTCTATCTGGCTTGAAGATCGTTTCCCATTCTGGTCAGGCTAGTTTTCAGTTGGTTTAGTTTCCAGGGGTTGGCTAAACTTTTGTTAAGCTGAGTGGTGAGCTGGTCTCTCAGCCTGACCGTCCGAAAAGCACCCAAAACCCTTTGTAAAACCAGGCAACAGACCAGCCTGACCAGGCAGGGAGATCAGCTAAGACCAGTTTAGGCTGATGTTAAGATTTTTTTTTTTTTGGATATGAGCAAACTCTTCCTTCATTGGTCAGAATGTTTAAGATTAATCAACAAAGATCAATGGGTTTATTGCAGCTTTCTCTTGGTTCATAGAAATGAATATTCCTTATGGTAGTTTTGGTCCAATTTTTTAATCCCAGTGATTGCTGTGTAAATATATAACTAAACAACTGAACCGCTTGTTGTGACTGCCTTTTCTCTACAGTCAGATACAACGGACATTTAACACCCTGGTCAGCATAACAGAGAGATATCAATGTACAGACGGACAGGGTCATTGCCTCAAATGTGACTCGGGCCATGTCACCCATTTGAGATGAAGCAGATTGCCTTTTTAGTGTTATGTGTCTCCCTTTGGAATAAACAACGCTCGATTTTTCAGTCTAGTAGCAGTGGCCGGTCCGAGAGATGGAGAGAGAGCCTCCTACAGAGATAAATTGCTCACATTCGAACATTACTCTTGCTTATATCCGTTTTGGGAATGCTGTCAGGCCAGATAAATTTTTATTCTAATTCAACTTGGCACGTTCCAGTGGTTGGCAAAGGGCCAAATGAGGTTCCACTACATGCCCACATCTTCTGTATCTAATGTCCTGACAACATGTCAGATTTCAAGATGGCAAAATTCTGAGTCTCAATGGTCTGGTGCGCTCCGTTTGCAAGTGTGAGTTCCTGGGAGAAAGGTTAGGCCGAAACAGCCCTAGCTGAAAACGTGTTCATAACCTCCTCCCTCTGGATCAACTTGGAATGCGTGCTGGAGATATCAAGCAGGATTATGAGACTTAATTGAAGTCAATTGCTCTGTCTGGACCCCTCCAGCTCTAACATGTGGAGGAGGCTCCTTCTTATACAGCAATATGTGGAGATACTTCAACCACGCTTTAGTTGGAAGACAAGAGTGATGTGTTGATCTTTGGCCCTAGCCTGAGGCTCTCACAGATTTCTGCATATATAACTGCAAATTTGTAAGTATAGAACATCTTCTGTACACTGGATGGCCGAAGTGGGTCAGCCCTCTTGTGCAAGAGACCATCTGTTAATAGTAAATGGCTGCAATGATGCTCAATTTTGCTGGAGATCATTTTGACTGATGGTTGGCTGGTCTTACTGATTTAAGCTGATGTTCAGTTGGTCTCCAAGCTAAAGAAGTGCTCAAATCCTCACTAAAACCACCCTGCGAACCAGCTGGTTTTAGCTTTGCTTTTTTTTCTTTTTTTAGGGACGTATTAACAAGTGCTGTCCAGGATTGAGCAGTAGCATTGCTATAACTAGTTAATATATTAGCTACTTTTCTCAGTATCAAGAGTATCATTAGTTTTTTTAATTAGCATGTATTATTATTAGCAAATTTCATTAGCAAAGCTGTTTTATTGACTTCTGTTGACTTTAGTTGCTGGGTAGCACTGACAGACTTCATTACGTTTTTCCTGGACAATATATTAGCATGTCCATTGGTTGGTTGTATAGAAACTAGAGATGACCAATTAGCAAATAAATGAATATGTATACCTGTAGATCAAATTACATAAGTGTTTTTAATAATCCATATTTATTAAAAGAATGTAAGAAGCTACTTTCACCATGTAGCTTGTAGCGAGCTAACCATCTTCTGTAAAAGGTAGCTTTCAGCTTAGCTTAGCTAATTTATTGGTACAGTGTTGGATAGGTAGCTTGGCAAGGTACCTTTTTGCTTTTGCTTGCTTACATTTAGCAGTTTTCCAGCACTGGTAGAGAGAAGAAACTTGGGATTTCAAATTGGCCTAGCACCACAGGAAGTTGAATTCGAATGACAGGAAAATAAATTTACTGAATTGGAATTCAAAGAAATGCTACACAGGGAATGTCTGTCTATCTATCTGTCTGTCTCGCTGAACACTTTTGCACTTGAAAGTTAAAAAAAAAAAAAATTATCAAGTTAACAGTCAAAGTTTGATGAACTTTGATTTTGTTGCTAAAATTATTTTTATAATTTTATTTGAATTTAATTTTGTTTTAATTCTATTTTCTTACATTAAAATTCTTCATACCCTATCACAGTTCAAATTAAGGAATTGAATAAAAAAATTAAAAATAATTCACAGTTCGAATCTGATTGGTGCATACCCCTAGAATCGATCTGGTACATTTGTAAAGGAAGGTTGTAGTGTCTTTGCACATGCTCATTTTTATCAAAGCTAAGTCCATATTGATCTATCTATTAGAGCCACTTTTGGGAAGTTACTCAAAATTCATGTCGCTAACTGCTCATTTTCAAGTGCTAAAGGCCGTGTTTTTCCGCTCAAGTCCCATAAGGTAATTCAGATTGATTTTGCATTTCCCCTCGCTCAGTATTTCATTTGCACTCACCTGTATTACTTTGAATTGGATCTATTTTATCTAAAGATCACTGCCTGCCTAACAGACCTCTTACATTTTAATCAGTAAAATATGCTATGAGCTGCTAATACTCGTGAGCGTGTAACCTCGTCTTTTGAACAAATTCGTTTAACATAATGTTGGTTTGTTGCATTCCCTAATGATCTGAAACAGGATGAGACCTGTGTTTATTTAACCAAAATTTGCTTTATTTGTAAAGACACCCCCCTGCGCCGGCTGCGATTTTGCTGGGGAATCTGTTTCATTGTTTTATAATCACATCCCGCTATTTCGATAAGCATTAGCTCATGAACCAGGGAGCGAGCCACCCTCACAAACTCCCACACAGGGTTCCTGCTTCCGCTGCAAAATGCATCATCTGCCTGCACCGCTTCTTTGGTAGATTCCAGATTTGTGGAGGCTGAATGTTTTAAGGAACACACATCGGAGAATTAATTACAGAGAAAATATCCCACTTACGCTTTTACAGGCCAATTAATCAAACATATGCAAATGTGTATATGGTTAGTTGGTTGTTGGGGGGGTCTGAATAGGTTAAAATAGGTCTTTCAAACACCCTCTTCCTGTCTCTTTCACAGTATGCAGTCTGGTTGGTGTTGTGGGTCGCCTGGAACGTCTTCATCATCTGTTTCTATTTGGAAGTGGGTGACCTTTCAAAGGTAACAACTGATTTTGTACTTCTTTTGCAATGTGTAATCCCTCAGCTTGGCTATCAGTGTTTTCTGTTTATGTCTTAGCTCTGTAAGCTTTTTAATAAGTATGTTGCAGATCAACTTGCATTAGTAGTAAGGTCAAAAAAAGAGATTTATTGTTTTTTTGTCAGTGTTTCACTGTCACAGCTGGGTCTAAAATCCTATTTAGAGCTGGAAGCAGTGTTTGGAAGGAGAGTTTTAAGCTATTAGAGCCTGTTTGCCTATCATCCAACTGGTGACTAATCAAATAGTGAGACTGACTAGTTTATCTAGATGGTTTTATTATTATTATTATTTTTCCTATATGCTAGTTTTTAAATTTTTGTGCTTCAATTAGCATATGTCCCATGCTTTTTCAAATCCTCTCATAAACATTAAAATGGACATCTTTGGCCGTCTTGTGCTGTTTGTTGCCTGTGCCACCATGATTGTTGCGTTTTTAAGATGGTGTCAACTTTAAGAAATGCATCTGGAGACCCCTTGCATTCTCTTCCATTGTTGCATCCGTCTAGCTGTTTATGAGAGCAAGATAGTGACGTAACCTAGCGACCACTCAGATCACCCCAGCAACCGCATAGCAATGCATTAACAACCACTAACAACACCTTAGCAACCACATAGCAATGCAATGACAACCACTCACAACACCTTAGCAACTGTAAAAGTAGCAACACAATGACAACCACTCAGAACACCTTAGCTACCATGTAAGTAGAAATGCAATGACAACACCCCAGCAACCCCATAGTAACACAATAAAAACCACTGAGAACTTAGCGATGAAATAACAACCACTTAGAACACCCCAGCAACTGCATAGCAACACAATGGCAACCAATCAGAACATCTTTGCAACCCCACAGCAGCGCAATAACCACTAAGAATACTCTAGCAGTTCCATAACAACATATTAACAACCACTCAGAACACCTTAGCAACCAAATATGTTACAATGCAAGAAGAAGAAGAATAAGTTTTATTTGTGTAGCACCTTTCCATAGCTCAAGGTCACTTTACATATACATAGAACACCATAGCAACTGCTTATCAATGCAAAGACCATCAATCAGAACACTCCAGAAGCTGCATAGCAACATATTAACAACCACTCAAAACATTAGAAACCAAGATATGTTGCAATGCAATAACAACTACTCAAAATGCCTTAGCAACGTAGCGATAAGTTTTGCACAGCCCAGCGCCACGCACTGAAATTGTAAACTTTTTCTGAAACTGTAAACATCTAGTTCTTGCATATATTTGTAGCCTAAATCTGTAAAAAAAAAAAAAATCTCTCTATTTTTCCATCTTTGCTTCTTTCATTTCAGCTAATAATTTATTAAATAGTCAATCGTCTGCTCATGTGTATAGAAATTTTTCCATCTTGGCTTAAAATGGCAAAAAATGGCAAACCAGGCATGTAACTTGATTACCAGATCCATGGAGCACTTTATATGTATTACATTTTTATTTTTTAATCTTTTTGTTTTTTATTTTAGCGTTGAGTTGTAGTTTAGAAAAATTCCCACAGTAAAGGATGTTAATAGGGATTAGAAAAAGGAAATATTGGTACTGAAATTTCCCTCATCTTTCTACTGTTTTGTGAACAGTAATATATATATTATTATTTATTATTTTTTTTGTTAGGTTTTAGTAATTTTGCTATGTTCGCGTTTGTCATTTTTATTATTTTTTATTTTAAATGTTTCTATTTAGCTTTCATGCTTTCATACCGCACTCAGTTCACCGAACAGTTAAAATTGTCATTATTTACTCACTCTTGTGTTTTTCCAAATCTGTTGGAATTTAGTATATTTAATAATTTTAGTATTGTTTATGTTATAGTATTGCTATTTTGAATTCTTTAAAATAAAAAACAAAAATATAGTTTAGGTTTTAGTTATTTTGCTGTTTGCTTTTGTGTTTTGTTATTTTTTATATTTCTATATAACTTCTATATAACTTTATTTTAGTAATTTTAATACTTATTAACTTAGTACATATTTCAGTTAAAGAAAAAAATTAAAAACATATTAGTTGACAGTCACAATTCTGATCCAAATGACATTGAACCCTCTTGACTTCCATCGAATGGACAAATTCAAATTCTTCAAAATATCATCTTTTGTGATCTTTTGAAGGTAAAGAATTTTCAGTTTTATGTAAGCTATCCCTTTTTATTTATAGTGATCAGATCCTTTTCAGTGCTTGTGTTCACAGAACAAGCCTCAAAATGCCACCCATAAAGTGAAGCCCAGTTGATGTGGTGCAGCTTTGGTGCTGTTGGTCCACTGGATTGGCAGACTTGATGTGCATTTCTGAAGCTCGTCGTCAGAGGGGCTGGCAGCTTGTCACGGCTATAGCTTTGTGGGAAAAATCAAGAGCCTCCACAGCCCTCTCGAGAGGCTCTCCGTGAGTCTTCATTGCTGTTCAACGCCCTCTTCGTTTTTAAACTGGAGAATTCGCACAGCTTCACATCCCACAAGGGATCTTGTCACTCATCAGCTGGAGAAGAAAGTCACTTCGGTATCCTTGATGTCTTCACAGTCTCTTTCGGAATAGAGAGAACTCGAAGAGGCAAACAAATGGAGTTCGTGGATCTACCTCGCAGAATCCATTCCCTAAGCCATCAACATGGCTATAATTAGTTAGAAAAGTTATAGGATATTATTTAGCATAATTTATTTCCTTGTGACAGTGCAGCTCATGATTTATTAATATGGGTGTAATGTGTTTAACCGGGGAGAATCCGTTGAGACCTGCAAAGGCAATTAGATTTAGATCACAAAGAAACAAATGAAGATAAATACAAGAGACAATTCCCAGTCTCTCATTTTTTTTAGGTCACATGGGACTCCAGACTTACTCTGTTACTTATATCAGTATGATGTAAAGGTGCAGGAATAGACATGTTAGATTTGTCGCAAAACCTAGTGAGCTGCCTACAGTGACAGAGTTTTAAGATATCATAGAGCGCGACATGAGAACTGTTCCAAAAGGTTCCTAAACTAATTATGCAAATTCTAGGGCATTGCATTTTTATGCAAACAGCAATCCCAGAATGTCTTTTGATAAGCTCCATTGGGGGAGGGGGGGTTTGGGAATCCAAGATAGCGGCTAAAACGATAATTAATAATAATATTAAAAAAACTAATAATAAAGAAGTTAAATCTAATTTAGAAATACTATTTTACCCGATATTGTGTGCTATGTATTTTTCTCCATGATATAGCATTGTGCTCTGATTTGTATCCTCACAGGCTGATCGTTAGCTTAGCAACATACTAATTATCATGTCCTCATGCAAGCTGAGAGTCTGAGGTGAAGAGTACGATTTGTGAGCCCAAAGAAGTCGCTTATTAGTTACTTTTATTTTTTTTTATTTCTTATTTTTTTTTTCAATTTTCATTTTAGAGTTTAGATTTGTTTGTTTTTTCTAACAATGACTGACATTAGGTAGAGGGCCCAATGTATGTGTGCAAGCATTGCCTATTTATCCACATATTTTAGTAAATATTCAGGAGGTTTTTGTCTGTCACAAACCCCCTCTCTATCTCCAAGTCCACATGTGCATGTTTGGAATGGGATTTGGGAGCCATTACTTGAGGATAGTGGTGTTGAGCAAAAGTGACAGCAGAGATTTTGAGGAGGTGGCCAAAGTAAATAGCACAGCAGCCTCCATCCAGTCCACTAGTTTCTAAGCAAACACAGACAGTCTGGCGAGAGACGGGAGTTGCGTATTGCACCTCGCTTTGCAATCTCAAAGACTCTCCCATCCCCACTTCCTCATCCCCAAGGGTAGATTGCACACTTTGCTTGCTGCTTAAGATTGAGTTTAGTAAGTGCTGTTGTATATTATGAGCTACCTGCATTCATATTGACTACGTTATTTTGTTTGTACATGTACAAGTCCCTTTTTATTAAGGAAGCATCTTATAAGCAGTAGACCTTAAGCCTACTGCTAGATGATTTTTTGGAATAAAGCTGAAAAAAAAAAAATACTTGTGGTTTTTTTATAAAAAACCAAAGAGATTTGAACTTAATTCGGGTATTCTCTGAATTTATTATTATTATACTATTGTGATATGATTATTTTACAGATTACTTATCATCTATCATTTAAAATATTGGGGTCAGTAAGATTTTTATTTATGATTTTTTTAATTTTTCACTTAAGATTTATCTTTCTTTTAATTTTTTGTATTCTTTAATATTTTTTTTCCCCAACATTTTCCCAAACGTTCATTTTGGACTTTTGGTATTATGTTTTATGCGAGCGCTTCGGATGACAGTCAGCGTGAGAAACGGGTGGAGAAAAGGTACTTCTCTCAGAAAAAAAAAAAAAAAACATACAAATAAAGGTTAATACAAATAAAGGTAACATACAAATAAAGGTAACATCTTAAATTCCCCTCTTTGGTAATTAAACATCTTAAATTATTATTTGGAGCGTTGGGTTCGCTAGATGAGGGCTTAACTCATTTTTGTGAAAACCTCAAAATCGACTAAAATCTACATTTTGCACTTTTTTTGCCTGTAGCTCAAAATTTCGCCACCACGGGTCCCATATATTTCTAATAAATACTGTTCTTTTGAACTCTATTAATCAAAGAATACTGAAAAAAGGTATAATGTTTTTCATAAAAATATGAAGAAAGCTCTTTTCAACATTGATAATGATAAGTAAAGCACCAATTCAGCATATTAGAATAATTTCTGAAAGATCATGTGACACTGAAGATTCAGCTTTGCGTCACAGGAATAAATTAATTGTTTATAATGTTTCACAATATAACTATTTTGCTTTATTTTTTATCAAATGATTGCAGCCTTGTTAAGCATAAGAGAATGTGAAAGAATAGGTATTCAAAAATATATCAACTTCCTATTAGATCCAACCATTAGTGTGTGACTTTCCATATACTGAACACAAATATTTTCTAAATCTTCCCAAAGCAAATTCCTAAAACTGTTAAGATGTTTGCCTGGTAGCATGAATTTTTATTTATTATATTGGTATTTCACAATTGCTGTGGAGCTGGTGATATTACTGTCGAAATAACAGCAACTTAATCCATAGAACTATGTTGCCGTGGGTTTATTTCCCCCCTTACGAGGAAGGCAGCTTAAAATGCCCGGCCCTGTCAACACACTCCGAGTCTTCATATTCAGTAAAATGTTGGAAGTCTGAAAAACTGTCAGGGCTGAAAGTGATAAGGTGATTTATAGTCAATATCACTGGGAGCTGGTGGGGAAAAGCTGGGGCTGTCAGCTCTGGCTCCTCAAAACAAATGACTTCGAGCCCATGCACTGGCTCAATAAGGCTATCATTCCCTATCAGGACACATCACTGCCACTTGGCCATGGAAAGAGTTTTTGGGGCACTGGTGAGTCAGTGCTGCACCTGTGCTGGGCTGCCTGCTCTAATGTGGCTCTTTGGCTGACAGTAAAGCTCATAGAGGTAATTGTTTGCCTCTCAGAATGCAGCAGTGTGACCGCAAGACACATTTTCCCTAATAAGATAACTAAATGACATGATCTTTGGGTTTGACAGTACTGACTTTATTTTTTTAATGGAGTTTCAAGTGGAAACCACAAGCTTGTTTGAATAAGAATGGGGAAGTTATTTGGAGCGTTTTTCCATGGATATGTCATTAATGGCAGTTGTTTAGTTGTTTGTTATTTGCATTGTTTAGTCAAGGTTTGAGTTATATATTTTTAATATATGTTATTGCTGTCAAGTCATATATATATATATATATATATATTTATGCATGTAAATATTTCTTAAATATATATGTGTGTGTGTGTTTATATACACACACACATATATAAATATACACAGTACTCACACATATATTATGTATACACAAACTTTTATTTTGAATGTGATTAGTCCCGATTGATCGATTTGACAGCACTAATAAATATGTATTAAATAACTGTTTTCTATTTGAATATATTTTAAAATGCAGTTTATTCCTTGTGATGGCAAAGATTAATCTTCAGCAGCCAATACTCTAGTCTTCAATGTCAAAATAGTGTCAAAACTCCCTTATATTGTTGTGGAAACCATGGTTCTTTTTTCTTCTTCTTTTTTAGGATTGTTTGATGACCACAAACTTAAATATAACAGCATTTATTGGTTGATTTATTGATATTAATATATTTACTTATTTTTGTAAATTTACATGTTAATATACAATAGCACAAATTTAAAGCCTTAAATAACACATTTTTGTTTTAAAATACTGCCTTATAAAAACAATATATTTTCTGCCAACAACTCTTTTAAATTTTATCAGTGTAGTTAAATAGCATATGAAATGGCTTGACAAGTGCAGTTTTCTCGTTGATGTATTTCAGTGAAATAGGAAAATATAATGTTCATCCACATGATTTGCTATGCGCTAGTCGGTTGCACAGGGAGAGACCAAAATCTGTGTAGTACAGGATAAGTCATCAATATTTCTAGCTCATTTTCCTGGAATAGAAAGACTGTAAATTTTAATTGTGCAAATCTGCTAAAAGGGAATTTTTAGTTCACACACATGGGGTAAAAGCCATAAAGCTCGTGCAAACTTTGAGGATATATATTTGAAGCGGCTGTAGGTTAATGTGAAGTGAGAGAACAGGGTGACAGCCCAATCTTATTTCAGATGAACATGGTGCTCTAAGGGCCTCCAGTGTTATTAAAAATGACAATGAAAGTTCCTTTCAATGTGCCATTAAGATCGGAGTGACACTAATGCGCCATTCAGATGTTCACTATGTGTGCAAGGGGTCTTACCTCTGTGTCTGAGAGGAGGAAATCCATTTTCCACACTGTCAGTTCATTTTTTGAGACTACATTTAGAGCTGGCCTCACTTGTACACAGGGCCACCATTCACACATTGTAGCGCTCGTTCTAAACAACATGCTTTTGAGAACCCAACTGTTTTCATTGTTTGCTTCAGTACTCCAAGTTTAGTTCATCATTATGTCCATTCATCGTTTGGCAGTGATCTTAAGGGAAAGTCTGTTTATTAAAGATTCTTTTCTGTGTTTTGGGAGCTACTGCCATCAATCACGTCTCAGCAGGGGGCCTCGGTTTGGGTCCCATTGCACTTTTTGTGAAGTAAGCGTGTCATTCTCGATGTCACTCAGCGAAAAACAAACAAACACGCACAAACTCTGAAAAACCCACGGATCTACTGATATCATAGGATATGATAATATGCTCCCTTTATTCACCCACACAGACAATATGATGTTTTTTTTCAGGGGTTTTGTGTTATATGTTAATATTCAGTGCACTATTGGCATTTTGGGAATACCTGAACTATGAAATGAGCATTGGAATGAGTACTAAACTGATGCATATTATTATATTCATAGTTTTGTTGTGTTTTATATGCACATACTTTGTTGTGGTTTTTCAGCCATAGGGGATCTTAACACTCAGACTAACACTGCAATTCATTTTCTTTAATCAGTGAATTTTTTTTTGTCTTGTTTTTTAATAAATAAATCTGTGCTGTTGCTATATCAGCACATATATCAAGCTTGTTTACTAGCACATATTACATATAAAAAATATTTTGCAAGTAAAAATATGAACCACAATAAAAACAGAACATTCCCAGGGGTATGATTCATCGCATCCGATTATAGTTTATTTATTTATTTAAGGCTTATATTGGTTCATATTTTGGTTCATATTTCATATTCTATCTACATAAGTATCATTCCAATATTTGGGGTTGCTAAGATTTTTTGTTAAAGTTTTCGAAGTACATTCAATGCTCACCAAGGCTGCATTTATTTGCACAAAAACACAGTAAGAGCAGTAATGTTATGCAATATTATTGCAGTTTAATCATAAACTTTATTGTTTTTATATATTTTAAATTGTAATTTATTCCTGTGATTGCAGAGCTGAATTTTCAGCAGTCATTACTCCAGTCTTCAGTGTCACGTGATAATTCAGAAAACATTATGATATACTGACTTGGTGCACAAGAAACATTTCTTCTTATTATAATTGTTTAAAACAGTGCTGGTTAATATTTTTGTGGAAATTGTGATAAATTTTTTGATAAATAGAAAGTTCAAAAGAACAGAATTTGTTTGAAATATTTATTTCAGCATTCTTGCTGAATTAGAATATTAATTTATTTAAACAAAAAATAAATTACATGCTGTAATATGTTGAAATTTGCATTCAGACAGCAAAAGCAGAACAATTTGGCATTGTGTTCTCAGAGTTTAATCAGAGGAAATGCAGGCATGTAGTTCAACCTTCACTGTAATGTCTCAAAAGCATCAGTGCTTTGTTTGAAGTGCAGGGGTATTAGGTGATCACACAAGAATGTTTTTTCCACATTTTTCAAAGCGTTATTCTTTTGAAAGTAGAAGTGAGGAAATGACTATGTAGACTGGCTTCTGCAGTCTTTGAAACACCCTCACATCAAGATAGAATGATTCACTCCAACCAAGCATCTCTTTGCTTCATAGAAGATTCACTGATCAACATCCTCTTGTGCCATTATCCGTGTTGAACGACCGTCACTCAACCTACGCAGTGAGATGTTAATAGCAAATTAAATACACCCACAAATTTGAACATTTAAAGAGACGTGTGACTGAAATTAAAATGGTCTACTTAAATTGTTTTTTTATTCTAATACAAGTATTCAGAATGAGGCTTTTAGAGGAATTGTTGACCTTTGTGTGGATGGATCAAGGAATGTCATTAAGGTGATCTAATTCAGTCTTTATTAAGCAAGTTATTTTACTGAAGGCTACCAGGAAAGCTACGTAATTAAGTTTAGTAAATCTACAGTATGTGCCCATTCATTATTAATCATATGGCGAATATATGATAAAAAACGGCTTTGTTTCTTGTCCTCTCACATTGACAGTTACGAATCACACTACATGAATCACATCAATTCAAAATGGCGAAATTAGACAAGTTTGTTAGTTTGCATTCCTGATCATTTTGTTAGTCGTTTAACAGATATGAAATGATTGGCTACTTATATCTTACCCTGCACTTTAAAGCCGCTAACTTCTGTGAACATTAAGCCTGCCTACCTTGATTTGATTGGTCATCTCAAATATTCTTTGACATTGACGAGCGATGACAGTCACCATGACAGATGGCTGAGGCAGCTCAAATAAGGAGGCTTAAGTTTAATCTTGGTGCTGTCCAATATATTTGCAGCACGAAGGAGAAGTTAATACTATATTAGGCAATTATTTCACAAAGTACACTTTGGAAAAATACCAAGGTCCATACCTTGGTGACCTCATAGCTGGCTATGGCCATGCTTACACTCGAGTTAAACTATCTAGAGTTAAAATACATCTTAATAGTGTTCAGTTGTCACTCTTTACTCTGGTGTTGAAGAAAAATTAACTCCCTGTGGTGTGGAGCAGAGTTGTTTTACAGTGTAAATATAACTCTGTCCTAGTTTTAAATCAGTAATGTGTGTCGATCTCAGCTCAAGGACATTATATAAATGGCATACCACTACATAAAAACCCTGTGTGCATATATATACTGTATACACACACACACACACCCATATTATGGTATTATAGCATTTATTAATACTAAATACTTTGTATCAGCTTGTATTTTTAGAATTTTAGATTGTATTTTAGTTTTATTTACAGTTTTATTTTTATTAATTTTTTTGTTTAATTTAGTTTGACACTGTCAGTTTTGTTATTTTTTAATGTCTATTTAACTTTAATTTTATAATAATTACAGGTTTAGTAATTTAGTGTTTCAACTTAAACTAATGTATTTCTTGTTAACTCAGAAGTTTAAGTTTTTCAGCTAATATTTATGTTTTATTTTATTTATGTTTTAATTACTGAAAATTACTTTTAATAGTTTCAGTTTGTGTCCATTTATTTATCAGTAACAACACTGAGTTGGACACCATATTTATACGCAAAGGAATGATTTTATTCCTCATTTTATACTTTATTATTTTCATCATTATTTTTGTAATTGTGTTTGGTCATACCAGTGACAAAAATAGCTTATCTCACCTTTAAGTATCAAAGTTGTCTTAGATGTTTCTCCTTAAACTATACTTTAGAAATGGCATAAAATTATAGTGCCGTAAAATGAGTAGTCATTGTAGTCATTGATAAAAATATTGAAGTTCATAATATTATTACATAATAATATTTCAATATCTGATTTTTAATTGTTGACTTTGATATCTTGTCAAATCTGAGCACAGTTTTTGTAAAACTCTAGAGATGTGAGATTACTGCTTTCTCTTCTCAGAAGACAAATCTGAGAAACAACAGACTTCTCCACTTAATCCTATTGCTGTCTAGGAGAAACAAATGAGACATTAAAGGCATCTCATTTGTGATTTGTCTTCCCTGTGTGTAGTGTCTTAGCTGTCAAGTGTGTATTAAACAAATGAGTAGTAATCAGCCTTCAATGAAGGTGATTTATATGTGTGCAAATGTGAGTGTGTGATCATTTGGAGGCCTGTTTGTGTAAATCTCTCTTCTTGTTTTTCTTTCTTGCTCTTTGACTGTTCTTTTTCTCTGTGCCCCATTACACACACAGAGCAATTACTTCATTGACTGGTAAACACCAGGGTTCGCTCTAAAGGTCAAGCTTAATTTGCAATTGCTTGGAAGAATTGCTTTTTTCCTTTCCAGGCAGACAAATAACTGTAATTAATCCTTAAAATCTCAAGCATATTTATTTATATAATTATTTGTTCTCTTAGTAAGTAGAAGAAGTATAGTTCTAATAATAATTTTTCCTCATTTTCTTTCATTTGGTGCAGAAGGTTTCACCAAAGTGCCCCTGGTTGTGATATTAAGAGACTAGAGTGGTTTATTGGTTTCTGCAGTGTCCACTGAGGAATGTCTCCAATTTCTTGTCATGGAACATTAAAGATATCAGTAGCCTACCTGCTGTGCTTCTCATTTTCTGTGAATCGGTGGAATTTTTCACAGAGCAGTTTGTACAGTGCCAAGGAAAGTGTTTGACTGAAGGGCCTTTTCTAAATGGTTTAAACAATATTGAAAATGCATTATGTAGATGTTATATTTTGAAAATTAACCAGAATTAAATGTAGTTCAAATAGGACTGGAAAACGAAAACTTACTAACGTCATCATTTAGGGAAAAAAAATAAACCCCTTAGCTAAAGTTCCAGAAAATGATTGGGCCCGTACTGGACAAAGAAAGAAAGCAGCCAGCCAAGCGGCAAAAAATAAATTAAACTCCAACAGCTGTTCATATGTTTTGCCATAAATCTGTTGCACAGGCTCTGTCAAACACCTCCGAGCTCTGGAGGCTGTACAGACAGGGAAAAGCTGGAGTTTTTCAAATCAGGCTATTTTAAACATGAGTACGCTCATGTGTTTGCCCAGGTTTTTCGAGAACTGTGTTGAAAAGACTATCAAATAATTATATTATATTATATTATATTATATTATATTATATTATATTATATTATATTATGATCTGCAGATAATTGGATAAATGGAAGGATCTGTATAGTGTTATAAAGCACCAGAAATCCAGCTTTTCTCTTTTTGATCAAGATCATTTTGATGCACCTTTCAGTTTTGTCAAAGAAACAGATATGCTTTGAAATAGAGATCTAGCATGTTAACAAGCACAGATCAAACATTTGATTCACTTGTTCTGTATGAGTGTCCAGTCACCATTTCACCAGTGAGTTAAGAAAGCTAGCTTGCATTCTTGGATCAAAGTTAAACAGGGCGTATACAACAACAACAACAACAACAACAACAACAACAAAAAAAAGTTTCCTAAGAGCACTGAAGACTTAAACTTTGCATGGATGCAAACAATCTCAGATCTCTTTATTTTTGCCGCCTTTGGTGTCTTGTCTTTTTACTTTTTAGTATGTCTCAGTACTGAGTCATTTTCTAAGACCCCCTCATGTTTTTCTTCAGTCAGACGCAGTAAGCCTGAAGTGTATACACTCACTAGGACTGTGCCACGTGTTCTGGATCTTATAAAGACTGTTAACATGCACAAGAATATTCTGATTTTCATCAGAATATGGTCATATTCCAATTATATAAACTGCATGATAATTCATGACAATTTATAATTAAGTTGCTGTGCAAAATTATTAAAATACATAATAATAAGTTGCAAGAGCAAGCATCTCCAGTATTTCCATGAGACAGTAGCAGGTGAAAAGATGTCTTATTTTATTTAAAATATGCTAATTAAATGTATTAATGAAAATTCCAATAGATGTAAATCATATAAACAGCTTTCAAAATAAAGGCTTGATCAGTATATCGACTTAAAAATTGGAAAATGTACATGTAAACGTGGTTAGTTGTTCATTTGTTTGTTATGCTCTAGTATTGTTCTCCCCTGTTCATCTGGCTCAGCTGTGTGTCTCAAGGGATTTAAAGAAAGAATAAAGACTTAATGACATTGAGCTCTCCCCCGTTGAGAATAGTGTCTCTGAACCCCCCTAGACGGCCCACTCTTAGCATATGTTTATAATTTGGCTCTAATAGGCATGTTAAGCTGAAAGAGTTCTGCATTTCTGTGTTCCAGCTGTTCTGGGGACTAGCATTGATGAAGGTCATGGAAGAGTGTTTGCCGAGGTTTATTTACACCTTATGTTGTATCAGGAACCATCAGAGGAATATGGAGACAGGTGCATTGTGGGACATGGACTGTACTATTTTTTTTTTCCTTCATTTTTTTATCAATGTTGAAAAGAATTTGAATACATTGCTGGTTAGTCAAAGTAAATAATGACAGAGTTTTCATTTTGTATTAAAATATTTATTTAAAAACATTCTTAATGCAGTTTGCCCTAAGAAAAATAGCTGTGATGTTTATATAGGTTATAAACATTTGATTGGTATTGTGATCCAACTCTCAAGTATCCCCCAAAGTTCAAATGAAACCTCCGCCACTGCTAATATCCCATCATGCAAGTGTTTCAGATTCTTTGTTTAGCTGAACTACTCATGAATGGCAACTCTGCTGGAGCTGTCTTAGTCTCACACTCTTTTTTTGGATCACTTTGTTTTGTTTTCCAGCTCTTTTGATAATGCTTTGCACTCAGTATAATGGCTGTGTTTCTGTCTCCAGTGTTCTCTGTCTTTTTTGAGAGGAGCGACTGCAAAAATGTACTATATTTTTGTGTTTTTGTTCTGGTTCTCTTAATTTAGATGATGCCACTGAATTTCAGGGCTGTTTCTTTCTCTCTTTATCCTTTAGCTCTTCTTTTTGACCTTCCCTCCATTTATTTATGTGGTTCAAAGGCTGCAAACTTGTGATTAAAAACATCTATCTACACTCATTTTTCCTTTGGATGATGCCACTGGCCTGGAACAGTGGATATTCAGTCTTTGCTCGGTCAGTAATAGAAACAGGGTGCCCTGACTTCCCAGAGGGCACCTTAACAGGTGAGGTCATGGAGATGGCAGCAGTTAAAGATCACCCATCTGGGACCCAGCAGCTGTAGCTTGCTTGACATTTACTGTGAATCCAGTGCATATGTCTTCCTGTCCACTAGTGCCCTTGGTAGAGATCACACTGATGAGCAAAACTAGTCATTACCCAGAGCTCTCCCCAGATGTTTATGTACCCTTTGTCTGATGAAAACGCAGACTGGACTACCTAAACTGCTCACAAAAAACCTGTCTAAAATGGCTTGCTGGTCTAAGCTGGCTTAACATGGCTTACCTAGTCTCCCAACCTGGCAAAACTGGTGTTTAGCTGTTAGGCCAGCTAACAAGTGCCTTCTGTAGGTACGTTTACATGACTACAACTGTACAGATGACAGTGTTTTCAAAACGAGCCCCATTCACATGGATCCATGAAAAAGACAAAAAAAAAAAGACTATGGACTAGTATATGGTATGATTTAAGGTCTACAAAACTGGTTTTGGCTGGTTAAGCTGTTGTAACTTGTGCTAGTAACAAACTAGCATTGTTCATTGTTAACCAGTTAAGACATTTTGAAATTTAAGATGCTACAAATTGCACTAAGGTGTTTCTTTCTAGCAGGGTTAATCCGAGTTTCTGCTGCACATGCTATCAAACAGAACATCATCTAACTTAAGCTGTGTAAACACTCAATCATGGTGCCTACAGCTCCAAGAGGAGAGATCAGATGTTCAGAGTTAAGCAACATATAGCTGCAAGTAAATCGATGACTGCAGAAGACATCTCAGCTTATAGACTCTCTTTCACTAGTGAGGTACTGCTATTTATGTTTGCTTTTGGGTTAACCGATTCTCAGCAAACCGCACAGAGTCCCTTTGTCCCACTCAACTCTGCAGTTTGCCTTCTTTCGCATGGCATTTTGTGTAAATGAGAGGAGCACCATGGGAAATGGACATGCCACCCATTAGCATAATATCCTCATTGTGTGTGCATGGGGTGGGCCATGTGTCTCATCTGTGCATCTCCTGTGTTCATATCAAGGGTGGATAATAACAATAATCCCCAAGGAGTTTAATACCATAGTCTTGGCCGTGAGGTGAGAGAGAGAGAGCGTAATTCTAGAGCAAGCTGTGCGTAAATGTATGGAAATGATCCAAGACTTTCTGTTAGACCACCTACACCTCACATTCAACCAAATCTTATTATAATTTCGGAGTGAAATTAAGCCAGTGCTCCAAAATCTAAATAACATTGAGTTGCCTGTAATGCTTGATCAAGTAACTGAGCGATACACAGCAGTCTGTGCCAATTTTCGACTTGCCTGAGAGGCAGTTTAGCAAACCTGGACTGTTCTCCAGGGAATCAAGGCCATTATTTTGTAATCATCATTATAAAGTCAAAATTGGGTTGAACATCAAATTGGGACTCCATGTTCCCTGAGGCGGTATCATCAGGATTTTGTAATCATAATTATATTTTTGTATTTGCTTAATATGTCCTTAGAGGTGTGATTAAGGTTTTTTTTTTCCTCTCTCTCTCTCTCTCTCTCTCTCTCTCTCTCTCTCTCTCTCTCTCTCTACTGGTTGATGAATATAAGTTGGCCATTATAGGGTTAACCAGAAATAATGTAGTGCTTTGGTATTAATGCTATTCGAACAAAGACCATTTAGCTATTTTAAATCACTTGTATTTAGCAGCATCCCCACTCTATTGAGACTGCAATCACGACACATTAAAATATCGATTCACAGGAAGGGGAGAGGGAAAACTAAACTTATATAAACTTACTAAACTATAAATAAATATATATATACATCATAAATCATTAAATCATTTAAATATATACTCAGTACAGTTCAAAAGTTTTTTTAAGAAATTCATTTAGTAAGGTTGCATTAAATTGATCAAAATGAGAGTAAAGAAAAGATTTCTATTTCAAATAAATGTTGTTCTTTTGAACTATCTATAAATCAAAGAATCCTGTAAAATGTTTAATGCTTTCCATGAAAAGATTAAGTAGAACGTTTTTAATATTGATGATAATAAGAGGTGATTTGCCATTGCACATTTTTTAATTTATTAAAAGAGAACAATTGTAATGTAACAATTTAATTGTAATAATATTTCACAACATAACAGCAAATTTTTTGATGAAATAAATGCAGCTTTGATAAACTTAAGAGACTTATTTCAAAAACATGAATAATTCTTAATGACTCCAAACGTTTGAACGGTAGTGAATTTATGAATAATACTGTATATAATGTGTATTTATGTGTACATCATGTATTATTAAATTAAATTATTTAAAATTGTCTTATATTACATAATGATTTATTTACTGTATTTTAAATATAATTATGTATTAAGCTGTTAGCGTTCCACTGTATTGCCTGCAGTACACTGCGTGATTTAGGCAAATTTTACAGGAATGCTAAAGAGTTCATTTTATTGTGTGTAGTGTGTATATCATAATGGTTATTGATTAATATAAGTTTTTTATTTGCTCTTCAGTGATCTTCTGTCTTTGAGCTATTTTCATTTAGAAGCTTTTCTTAGCAAGCATTGATATATGTGATTAATTGAAATTAATCAACATCTCATATAATTCATTTAATTACAATTTGAATCAACTTATAACACTTCTACATTGCTACAGTTTCTTGCTAGCATTCTTATCCATCCATATCCATCAAATATTAATATTTTATAATAGATGTCCACTTGCCCAGTCATTAATCTGTCCTAATACCATTTTCTTGTTTCATCATTGTCCAGCTGAGTCTATTAAGAACCTGCTCTCCTCACCTCTCATTTTAGCTGTCCAGACAAGATAAGTCATGTGATCCTTCATCGTTTAAGCCGGGCACAAACGCCCCCTTCACATCTCCTCTGTGTCAGTTCCTGTCCTGGGGCCGGGACATGTGCTCCAGTCTTTTCATTCATTATCTTTGCACACTTCCACCAGTCCGCCTCAGAATGCCAATTGCACATAGGAGTGATTGATTACGTTTGTCATAACAATAGCGTACACTAATGACTTGCGTACTCACTTCTGTATGTAGTCGGATTAGGTGGTTGGCCTTTGTTCTGAATATGAAATCTGTTGATTTTGCGATCGTCCACATTAGGTGTGAAAGTTAGATGTATTCTAGGCACAGCCACTCTGTTATGGATTTCATGGAAAACAATGAGAGTCTTGGCAGCCTGAAATTTTCGTGAGAAATGGTGTTAAAAGTAGCACTTTCCTCCTTAAACTGACTTTGACAGCACAAAAATGTTGCTGTCCGACTGGCAAGTGGATTTGAATCTGTGGAATTAGACCTGTAATTGGTGTAGAAATCAGACATTCATTTGCTGCATGTAGGAGATGAATATCACTTATTCAAAGATTGTTATATAAATTTAGCAAAGTATACTAAATGAAATCTGATAGTGCTCTTCATTTTTTTTCTATATCGCCACAGTTTTGTCTTGCTGATGAGGTAAAGTTTCATCAAAAAAAAAAAAAAAAAGGCCGATAATATTCATCATAACTTCAATTTGACTCTTACTTAAACCATCAATGTCAAACTTGGACAGTATGTTTCAATGAATAAATGTATATGTTCTGTATGTATGTATGTATGTGTGTGTGTGTGTGTGTGTGTGTGTGTGTGTGTGTGTGTGTGTGTGTGTGTGTGTGTGTGTGTGTGTGTCTGTGTGTGTGTGTGTGTGTGTGTGTGTGTGTGTGTGTGTGTGTGTGTGTGTGTGTGTGTGTGTGTGTGTATTTTAGTTTAATTTATAATTTAATTTTAGTTTGTTTAATTTTTGACATTTGTATTAGTTATTTTGTTTATTTATTGGTTTATTGATAGTTATATTTTAGCTTTAATTTATATTTATTTTTGTTTTACTCATTTAAGTTCTTAACTTACACTTATTTCATTTACTTATTTTCAGGCAACATTTTTTTTTTTTTTTTTTTTTTAACATCTAATGTATGTTTTATTTTATTTCAGCTTTATTTCAATTGCCAAAAATGGCTTTTAATATTTTTAGTATTGGCTAACAATTTAAAAATGAGGTTATTAGATATCATTAGTTAACTGTATCAGTTAACATAAACCAACAATGAAAAATACTTCTAAAGCATTTGTTAATAATGTTAATTGCAACATTTATCCTACTAATACATTATTACAATTAAAAGTTTTATCTGATAACATTATTTAATGTAAGTGTGTTAACATTAACTAACAATGAACAGTTAATATTGTAACAAATGCATTGCTCATTGTTAGTTAATGCAACAATTGATATTATGTAATGTGACCTTACTGTAAAGTGTTGCTGTTTATTGCATCATATTGCATCCTTAAAGGAAAAGCTCTCCAAAAACCATTTAAATAATTTATAATTGAATTAGAACCAACTTTTATAAACTTATATCAGAATTTCTATTAAGTACAATAAAACCATTCTAATTTAAATAAATAAACATTTTACTTAAACATTCTGCATAGATTCAACCCATTTTTTTAATCTGTTAATTTACCCAAGCTACCAAGAATGAATGATTCATAAGAATGAATCGGTATGAATCGAAATGGATTGTTTTATTCCCTCAGCTGCCCATGCTATTCACTAGCAAAACATGGCTTTTCAGCCAACTTCACCAGAAAGACAACATCATGATGAACATTATGGCCATACTGATTCATCCCTCCTAAACCAGCATGGAAATTCAGAATGATGTGAGTTGTAACTAACCCAATCTGAATAAATCATTTTGCAACCAACATTTAGACAAATTGGGCTGGTTCACGTAATTAAGGAGCCTCCACCAGTACACCAGCATCTAAAACAACAAAAGCTGGTGACCAGCCATACTTGGCTTTTCATTCAGGTACACATGTATGCTTAAACACGCTGTACTGATCCAGGCTTAATAACTTCCCATAACACACTCTGATGGTTAAACCGTCACCATGTGAGCGGATTTTGGTATTGCAATTGAATGCTCCTGACACTGGAGGTTTTAGATCAGAAGTTTGCATCCTCCTGTAAAGTAATGACCCTCTCCCATCGGAGCGGGCGGCTCAGAGTCCGGCATCGACTGACATCATTTCTCCCTCAGTAAATGCCTTTGTCACTTTAAAGTGAAACTCCTTCCAGCGGTACGGAGTCAGGACTCAGAGGCACTGGGGAAATTATAAGCAGCAGCAGAAGCCGTTACACCATGCAATTGATGATCCAGGTTCAGGTTCGTGGATCTCTGGCTAAATCTGCTCTCAGTCCCTCAGGCTCAGGCTAGATTATTTGTTAGTGAGAAGTTTATCCTCGTCTAAAATTCACAAAAACCATTCATCATGTGAGTGTGCCGTTTTGAATGATTGCAAACAAGTGTTCATTTGAGGGTTCAAGTAAAAAACCACTGGCATGTTTGCATGACTTGCTGGATATTTTCCCATCTTTCTGAGCACATATGCATGGATGCTTAAAGCCATTTTTAACCACTGAGGGTGAAATGTTTACTGTTGGGGAAGCTTCTCAAGTTACATGAAAACTAAAGAAGTTACAAACATACACAAACATTGCAACAAACTACAGTTTAAGTGTTTTGGCTGCATTTATTTGCTCAAAAATAAGTAATATTGTGAAATATTATTATAATTTGAAATAACCATTTTCTTTTTATATATATTTTTAAAACGTAATGTACTGATGTGATTGGAAAGCTGAATTTTCAACAGCAATTACTCCATTGTTCAGGATCACATGATCCTTCAGAAATCATTCTTATATGCTGATTTGGTACTCAAGAAACTATTATTATTATTATTGTTATTATTATTATTATTATTGAGCTGCTTAATTTTGTGGAAACTGTGATACATTTTTTCAGGATTCTGTGATGAATAGAAAGTTCAAAAGATCAGCATTTATTTGAAGTCTTTTGTAACAATGAATAAAAGTGTTAATTCCTTATAAAAAAATGTCTTAGTGACACCAAACCAAGATATGCTAGTATGTAAATCATTTATTCAGTCGCATTAGTACTACGAAAACATACTGTTTTAAAACAACTGTGAGCTTTTTCATTTTCAGCCTTTTAATCTCATTCATTTTTTATGGCATCATTTTATTTAGCAGCTCAAAGCCTGATGGGGGCCAAGAAAGCAAAGGTGCTGAGTTTACCCCCCTCTCTCTTTTTCGCGGTTGTGATTCCATTAAAACAGGGCACACAGTTTGCCTCGCGCCAGTGCTACTCAGGCAGCAAACCAAATTGTTTGCCTTTGTGTCATTTCCGGCCGGTTGGGCTTGTTGGATACCCTCGGCCCCTGCTAAATGGTCCCGGCACACACCCCTGCCTCCCTATAGAAGTGCGCTGACCTCACCGCCTTGAGGTCCAACTCGGCTCTGCAGGGTGCAGCATGGCCCAGACGCCCTCTTGTTCTCGATCTCTACACCAGGCACATCAGAGCCCTTCATTTGTGGCTGCTGGAGCTTATTCTTTGGACTATCACAGAGATGGGGGCTATGTGTGTGTGTGTGTGTGTGTGTGTGTGTGTGTGTGTGTGTGTGTGTGTGTGTGTGTGTGTGTGTGTGTGTGTGTGTGTGGCATATGGTTAGGGGGTAGCTCTCCATCTCCCATCTTGCACCTGCTCCTCAGAAGGTGATTGGAGGAAGGAGCACAATACTTCAGGCAGAAATGAACCAAACCACAAACTCTCTTTATTAAAACACACACACAACCCTGCAGGCCTCTAGCTAACTCATTTCCCAATTATTTGTAGGTCAGCAGTGTTAGTAGCATGATTGTGTAGCCATTTCACCATTATTCTCAAAAGGTCTCCCACGGCAGCAATTTGGATGTAAGTGGGGTTAGGGGAGAGAACGTAATGGCAGCTGTACAAAACCCAGTGGCCTCGCCTATTCCATTTTCCGTTTCACCAGGTCACAGAAAATGCTAACTTGATCAACATAAGATGTTTTCAATGCAAACAGCGGTCGTCTTTAAGGGGTTCATCAACTACATTAAAACACATGGAGATGAATGCATGCCATATGCAATAGCTGCAAATGAAACATTTTTCAATATACCTTCTTTTATGTTCAACAGAAGAAACAAACTCATACAGGTTTGGAAGAAGTGGAGGGTAAATGATGTAAATGATGACAGAATTTTCATTCTGAAAGTGAACTGCTCCACTAAGTTGCGTTCACCTTAGCGAAATTCAGCCAAACAAAAAAGGTTTATTGTCTGTTGTCAATAGTGTAGAGATATATGAAGCACTGTTTACATAGAAGTCACTTTCAGACTAAGCAACTTTCTGTCAGTCAGCATGGCATATGCATGTGACCAGCTTGAAAATAAGCAAAAATTGCATGGGAAGATCTTTCAACCTCATGCAAAATTCCCTATCGCGTGGATTGCTATGAAATTTCGCCTTTAGAAACACCCACACAACAGCATCAACTAGTTTTCTGAAATTTGAACACAACGTATATTGTTATAAATTTACATAAATAAAAATTAAAATCTAAAAACTTTGCTAGATATATGACATGCATAACTGTGGAAATGCATCATCACAGTCTGTGAAAAGGGTCCATTTCATTTCCTGATGTGAAGCACCACATTTCCTTAAGCAATGTGGTGCAGAATTGGCTGCAAACGTCCTATCAGGGGAACAGATGTCCTAAGCCTCATCGCCAGTCCCATTTCCCAATTAATGAGCTGTGTCCCTATCCCAATCTCCTACCTAAAGCCCACCTGGACAAACACACATCAACACACTCTGTATGTTCTGTCTTTCATCTTCAGCTAGCAGTCTATCCTCTCTGCCTCATTAGAAATAAACTTGTTTGCATGCTCCATATAAATCATGCCCTCTAATTTATAAACTGCATGCTTAAAGATGTTAAAATACTTTCTCCTATCCTAGTTGTGTGATTTCTGCACCACTAGCATGTATTAATAGAAATGTTTTAAAGGGGTTTCCAAAAAACATTCATGTGGAGTCAGTTAACTTTCAGTTACAGTTTTTTTTTTTTGTCATCATTTTTGTCTATTGATGAAAATATTCTTTAAATTTAAGGGCTGTTCACACCAAAAACTATAAAGGGTTAATAATCATTCTAATTTCATGAGAATAGTGAAGTCCACACCACAGCTTTAAAAATACTGACAATATCATTGGAATCATTTTCAGAACGATTTTTTTTTCCAGCTGATAAATGTTAAAAAATATTGACAGCAGAATCCATCTGATATTAAAAAGCTGAAACATTTAAAGTTTCAGATGACAAAACTGCAGCATGCACTTATAATAAAAAAAAGTCATCCATTGGTGTGGATACTCATATACTTATCAATATAGTTGTAGTTATTGTTCTTGGTATGAACAGGCCTTCAGTCAATACAAAAGTTCACGTTCTTTAATATGTCAGATTCTTTCATTTCAGTCGATTTTAATCTGACATAAATTGCATATAATTTTAGTTGACAAGAATGAAAATAAATTTTATATATTTAATTTATATATTAAATTGAACAAAAACATGTAACTTGTATTTTGTATGGCTTAAACAGGTGTTGTTAAAGAGAAAGTGTAACTTACTGTACACATTCTGTCTAGTGCATAGTTATGTTTGTGCAATGTTGATATTTTTTCTTTGTCATATTTTTGTCAACAATATGTTTTTATTAAAATCACTTTATTATTTATGCTCAATTATAGCATTAATAGATAAAGACAGATAATGCTAATTTTCCTTATCAGCTTAGTTATTGCTGAAAAAAAAAAAAAAAGTAAATAAACTTCCTCAGTAATTTGGCTGACTACATTGTTCAACTTTGGTCCAAATCTGTAGTTTGTGGTTTACTCCTGTAAAGTATGTTGAACTCGAGCGCTGGTTCACGGCCGTTATTGATCCGTTCACTCTCCTAAAAGGCACTCATAAATTGGGCCTCAGTCCAAACTGGGAGCAGAAAAGCTTTTACCTCAATTAACTATGGACCATTTTGATTAATGCAGTTTAACAAATTATGATAAAAGGCTTGAGTTGGACCTCTTTTTCTTTTTTTCTTTTTTTTGGCACCAATAACTTCATTACACAAGGAGAATAATTGGTGACATTAGTCAAATTAAAATGCAGCCAGAGGTCAATTATAAAAAAAAGAAAAAAAAGAGAGAGAGTGAGAGAGAGAGAGAGAGAGAGAGAAAGAGAGAGAGAGATTTTGCAGAGCAGACTGACTCCGGTTAAGAAAAGTTGTAGATGACACAAGTAGACAAAAAAAGTTTATAATAGGTTAATTGTAAACAAAACGAGCAAATCAACAAGTAATTGGTATAATTATACCTATTACTTGCCGAATTATGACAACATACTGTAATTCATAGAAGTTCAGCATTAGGATCAAAACGATTCAGGCAGTTGAATCATCACATCTTTTAGAAACGTTTAGGTTCTACTTTTTCTACAGAATGTGAGTGTGATTGAATGTGAAAAACTTGTTGCTAGGGTGTTGCTATGGTTCCTGGTGTTCTGAGTGGTTATTGGGGGTTACTAGTGTGTTAGTAGGTGATTGCTTACTAGTATTAAGTGTCTTTGATATATGTTTTTCCTTTAGTGTAGATCTATAGGATTTTTCATCAGTTTTATTGCTCACAAGGCAAAAGTCATTTGATGGCTAAGAAAACTAATAGCACATATTTCCTCAACATGCTGCATTATTAGAGGTATCATTTCATGAACCGTGTGTAGCATAAACAGGAGTTAAATACGGAAGATTAATAGTTAAAAGAAAAAAGTTTATTAACAGGTCTGAACAAATTTAAGCACAATGCTCTTTTCTTTGAATTTATGATTACTCAGATTAGGTTTTTTTTGGAGACAGTGTTCTTTTTTACAAATGTAAACCTGTTTTCCCTCTAGATCTAGAGATTACAGTGAGATTACGATATGAACATGTGATTTGTGTTTGCAGGGCTTTGCGGAAAACAAAACGGCTTTAAGGTTCAATATGTTACATAAAAATGAAAGAAGAATAATTGACTGTTCATCATGAAAATCAAACATGAGCACGACATTGTTTTGCCGTGTCTTTGTTCACATCTAGAACAAAAGCTTTCAGAATATGAAAAATCATGTGCAATTTAATCAGTTCCTATACAAAAGACAGATGGAGTGATTTATCTTGTAGTGTTGCGTTGTTGTGTCTTTACATGATGTGATATATATAAACACACGCACATACACATCAGATATTCATGGCTTGTTGAGCCTGTTTTCCTTATGATTCATTGTTACTATCATTTTGCTCACAAGAAATTTGCATAATATTGCAGTTACCATTTTTATGGTAGGGTGGTAAGAGTATACTTAAGTTTAAATCTGTCTGTGTGTGTTTTCTTTGTTGAATATCATGTAGTATTTAAGCTTTAGACCAACCCTTGCAGGCCAAGTAACATAAAATGCCCTTAAACAACATTATGCATTCACTTGGAAGAAATATGTATTACATATGGCAGAACTTTGCTCTGGATTATGTCAGCATGCAATTGTGCTTAGCGATTATTTATTTAAATTACACAGCATGCTGTACTGTATTAGACGGGCTTCTCGAAATTCCTGCGATTGCGCAGGTGCCTGTAAATCCTTTTGTTCTGCGTCTGGTGGGCATTAGTTTGACCTTAAGCAGCTTCAGATATGCCCTTTGCAGCTGGAATAAATTCAGTCTCCAGTGTTGGCACTGCATTTCAGTGCAGTTCTCATACTCTCAGTCAATGTGACACCGCTGTCTCCATGGGAGATCTAGAGACACACAGTTGAGCCCTAGTTGGTGTGTGAGCCGTGTATCTTACAGAAGGCTAATGATGAGATGGTGTTATTGGTTTTTGATGAGCCCAGCCGTGTGCGTGCAGGAGAGAGATTACTCTGTGTTCCTCCGCTGGCTTTGCCCAGCGCTTTAAAGAGCTGTAACTTCATCTATAGAACAACATGTAAAACTGTTCTACTTCCCACATACCGTTGAGCCTTTTTTGTTCCGTGTATAAGAACAGACTCATTTGCATATCCAGCATATAACTTTTGCCTGCAGGTAGTGAATTGTTAGGCTTGCTTTGCTAATGATCCATTTTGGCAAGAAAAACAATAATCAGAAAAAGTAGGGAGAACAGAAATACAATAATTTGCATAAATAATCATTGTGTACTGGGTTTTTCTTACACTACAATGTCCCTGGGGCTATTTTTAATTTTTTCCCCCATGCCATTATTTTTTATCTACTTTTCAAAAGCATTTCATGTTTATATATATACCTGTATATATATAAACATAAGCATTTTTAGACGTTAAGGGTTCTATTTCAAAGAAATACTTTTAATTTAAACTTTCTATTCATCAAATAAACCTGAAAAAAATGTATCAATGTTTCCCCAAAAATATTAAGCAGCACAACTGTTTTCAACACTGATGATAATAATATAATAGAAAACTAAGTTAATAAATTAAAATAAAGGCTGCTGAATGGCTGCTGAAAATTCTGATTTGCTACCACATAAATAAATTACATTTTAAAATATATAAAAGTAGAAAAAAGCTATTTTAAATTATTTTAAATTGTAATAATTTATCACAATATTACTGTTCTTACTGTATTTTTGATCAAAACAAATTTAGCCTAAATGAGCATGACTTTTTTCAAAAAGTATATCCTTAGTTTACATATAAATTTATATATCTATACTTAAAATGATATATCTAATTATCTAATTGTCACATAAATAGATATTGTATTTGCAAATATATAAACGTAAAGTATATTGTGATTATAAATTTTAAAAATAAAAAAATATCAAGTTTACCAATAGTAAGTAATAAATGAAATTATTTCATTTTGCATGTTTTAGCCTTAAACAAAGCAGTCCGTCGTTTTATTAAAAAAATATTTAAAGTGTCATAAAGTGTAGTGGAAACCGCATTTGATCATTTAGACCCCCTTAAATAGCTAGGCTGAAATTACCTTAAAAACCAAGAAGAGTATTCAAACAGAACTGATACGTTGTTAGTCTCAGCTTGTAATATAAGTAAGATAATCAGGTGAGAGAGGTCGCGAGCTAGTTGTAGAAAGCGGCTGACATTTTTCTGTCCATGATGCCCAGTTTCACCTTGGCAGCGTTTCGAGACAGAGGTTTGCACACAAGTCGGTTGTAGCGGCCGGGTCTCTTGAGACCGGAGAGGAGGGGGAAAAACTTCAGAAAGGCAGCAGAGCCCCTCCAGAGAAGAAGCTATATCCATTTGACCCACTTTCCACATCTAAGCGTCTGCTCCAGGACGAGCCATGCACAGACTCGAGAGTTAGGGCATGAGAGACTTCTTTCTTCAATTGATTTGGTTTTATAACTTAAACCTTGTATTTAAGATGTAATTTTCTCTTTTGTGTCCAAATGAAAGCCCCACCTGCGCGCTCTTTCAGCTCTTTATTGCAAGCGGGCTTAATGGCTATGAAACAGATGCCAGCCAGAGTGCGACCCACTCTGACCCTTTGGCCTCTGGTGTCCCCTGATTGCCACCTTGAGTTCAGCAAATGTCCAGAAATCATATTTGAAGTGTTATTGGTGAAAAGGAAGGAGAGATTTCTATTCAGATTTGGATGTCTGTCTTTGAAAGGTCAAAAAGAAGTTATAGCAGTAGATTAGACACATAACTGTTAATTCTTGATTTCTAGATGTTCTTCAAATGGACTTTTCTTCACCAATTGTACCCTTCACATGTAGCTTAGCGGTTAATGATCTAGGCTGTCAGCTGAAAGGTTAGTGTTTTGATACTGAAAAGGAATGGAAGTGAACAGAATGAGGGATTACTGATGTCACTTTCTGCTTCTACAGTAGATACCCTTAAGGAAGTTAGGACATCTTTAGGGAGCCGGTCTTTGTAATAATTGGTAGCAGATAAAAGTATCAGCTTTTGGCAGTGCTTTTAAGATTTAAAAAAAAATAATTTATTAATAATTTGTGCATGCTTTAATTTCCCCCAGATGTCTAATAATACTACTGCCCATTACGGTCAAAGTTAAAAGCACAATAGATTACAATCGTCAGCACTCTCTGAAGAGCATTGCAAAAGGAAAACAAAAATCACATGCTTTTCATTTGCCCAACATTCTGACCTCAATTAGACTGTTCATATCATATAAAGGCTGGCTTTGATGCACCGCTCTATGTAAGTGACTAGGAGGCTGTTTAGGGCTCTCAATTCAGTTCAACTTGAACCTAGCAAATGATTGTAGCACTGGTTGCTTTTACATCTGTAACTCTGTGGGTACATGTGTTTTGGTGCTATTTATCTCAAATGTATATATTGTTTTCTTATATTTGACAGCTACAAATTAAAACTGTTTTGAAATACAACTTATCTATAAACTGTGTTTGTTAATGTCAAGTTAATGGGGTCTGTAAAATTATTTAATGTTTTTAAAGATTTATCTTATGTGCGTCAGGGCTGCATGTATTTGATCAAAAATGCAATTAAACAGTTATACTGTGAAATATTGTTATATAAAATTAAAAAAAATGTAAATTATTATTTTAATGCATTTAAAATTACAATTTATTTCTGCTATGGCAAAGCTGAATTTTCAGTGGACATTACGGTTTCCAGCGTCATATGATCCCAGTGTTATTTTAGTGTTATTTATAGTTTTTATTATAGTTTTTATTAATATTTTGGATTTATTTGGATTGTGTTTGAAGGGTTTGTTTTTGTTTTTTTACTGAAAATTTTACTTTTTTTTTTTTTTTTTTTTTTTACTTTTGACATGATGCCAAATGGCAATTTTATTTTATTTTTTTTTTTTTTTTTGTTGTTTTGTTTTGTTTTTGTGAGATGATAGAGTCTGTTTTTTACACAGAAAATCTTCAGACTTTCTTCTCAGAAGCCAGTGGTCATATTTGATAGCAATTTTATCCCTGTCCATATTTTATGAGGAGTTAAACTGACGGTGTTACAGCTGCCCCCGTGTTACAGGCATCCCTGATCTCCCCTTTATGGGAGTCAGACAATCACACAAGTTGAATACGTATTCAACCTGCCTCAACACTAAAACGCTTCTGTTTGTACCTTTCTTTCCTCTGCTGTCTGCTTGATTACCCTGCCTCCCATCTGAAACCATTCCCCTGTTTGTCTCTGTAGACCTTTCCACTCATTTTTATGGTCCATTTGATTTCCTTCCCCTCTAAATGGCCAAAATTACCAGATTGAGACTTGACTCTGCAACAAAAACAAAAGAAAGAAACCCTGATGTTTACTCACACTTCGCTCTTTTTCAGAAAGCTGCCTGTTATTGGTTTAGCACGCAGGCTATGTGACTTTAATGCTTTCCCTTCAATTCCCAACAGCTGTTTTGCCGCTATTTAAGTCCACAGTAAAGCCTGAGTGCAATCACAACATCTGCATATGGTGCTTGTCTTTAGTGAAGCATGATAATGTCTCAGACGCTTCAACTATGTGCAGCTGGCTCATCTATCGAGTTGTTAGGGAAAAGTGCCGTACCAGTTAAAGGGAATGCAGAATTTCATTTTCTCTTGGCACAGACGGCTTTGTCCATTTGTTTTCATCTCTCTATCTCTTGGCCTGTGTGTAACCCATATAATGATGGGTGCTCAATGGCAACGTGCAACCAACCGAGATCATGCACAGAGAAAGCTCAACAGCAATAAGTCAACCAGTGCCATGTATCACATCCGAAACAACCCACATCTTCCGCTTTTTCTCTTTTGCATGATTTTTTTTCATTTTTTTCTGTTTTGCCCTTTTGTTTTTTTTTTTGCCTTTATAAAATAAGCATTTTTTGACTTCAGAGGGTGGAAGCCCTCACACTCCTTCCACTCTCATATTCCCTTCCACTTCCTCTTCTCTATCATTTCCTATGATTCTCTTCCTATTCGCTGTGTAAATGACATGCAGAGAAGAATTTTACTGTAACTTGCCCTATTTTCCTGTGAGGCTCAGTGGCTTTAGATTTCTTTCGCTTTCATCTTCACTCCCTTCCTTTGTTTTGATCGTTCATAGTCTACTCTCAATAATATCTTAAAAAGAGGATTTGTGTCACATACAAGGTGCCTCTGTCCCATCTGCACTGTTCACTAAATTGCATGTGATTCCCTCTCAATTTAACTCATTTTGACTCTCATTTATGTATACAAGGTGCCTCTGTCCCATCTGCACTGTTCACTAAATTGCATGTGATTCCCTCTCAATTCAGCAATATTTATTAATATATATATATATATATATATTATATATATATTTATAATATTTTATTATATATATATATATATATATATATATATATTTACATTTCTCTCTTCCCAGTTTTCTTTTACATAAAACTTTTGGAAAACTTTTATATTATTATTTTATCAAATATATTTATTGGCCTTTTTGCAATGACACCTGTCAAGTTGTTATTGGAAATTGTCATAAATATGCTAACAATGTATCAGATTTAGACATCAAAACAACAATTTTGCTATCTAACATTGATAGTGTCAATATTGAAATGAATGCCTGAAGTATTGTTAATTTTCCTGGACAGACACAGAGGATATTGAAAACCGTGTCCGTATTGTTTTCATCTGTAAGCTGTAAGGAAATGAAAATGTGATTCATTCAGCTGATTTTAATATTTACCAAATATGTTCCCATGAGGTTTTTTGTGATGAAACTGCATTTTAAGACTTGTTTGGTGATTGATGGCTGACAGCTGATGTTATAAATGTGCTGATCAGAGTCTCCAGTCTGCAGTGAGGTAAAAATTAGAGAATCGGTTCAGATGCATTCTTCTGATACCGCAACTAATCCAATTCTCGAACAAACTGCTTTTATGAGCTGGTTCTTTTTACTGAAATATATAGCATCAACAGTACTTCAACTCCAGAATGAATCACATTAATTAGCTGTTTATTTAGTTAGTTTTGGTGGCAACAGTGTAGTCCTGATTCCCGAATGAATCACTTCTGTTATTTGATTGTTTTTAGATAATCAAAAACATACAGTACAACCAGTGTAATCCAATTCCCGAATGAATCTTTCTTGGGAGTCAGTTTATTTCAGTGAATCCAAAAAATACAGCACTGCCAGTATAGTCCGATTTCTGAATGAATCCCTCTTGAGAGTCAATTCTTTTCAGTAAATCATAAACACACAGCTCTATCGGTGTAGTAACATTCCAGAATGAATCCCCCTTGTGAGGCAGTTATTTTTAGTGATTCAAAATCATACAGCAGTGTTCTTCTCAAACAAACTGATTCTTGGTAGTGAAAGATGCACAAAATGAGTTTTGTTGTAGCCAGTGGTATTTTATTAAATAAATCTTTTTATTTCATATATTTTCTTATCTGCTCTGTCAAAATTTGGCAACTGGCTGCTGAGGGCAGTAAATACAGCAAGAATATTTTTCCAGAATATGTCTTTCAAAAAGTACTAAGCTGGAATTGTTCCATTCCTAGTTGAAACTCTCTGTTGTCCCTAGCTAAACTCTATGTTAAGTGTGCAGCTTGATCCATTTTGCACATGAATTCGGGTGGAGATGAAGAAGACAGGTGTTCTCCAGTCTTTCTGTCTGAGCGTCCCACCTCATCAAACCTCTGTCCTCCGCAGGGGTCCTCCTGACAGTGTGGCAGTATCAATGATTTCCTCAGCCTGGGTAACAAATGGAGCAGCCCTTGCTCCCCTACGCCTTCTATCTAAAAAGTGAATTACCTCTCTAATATCCAGCCTGCTGAGCCGATCAATACATTGCCTGAGGAACTGATGAGCGGTGACTGGTTTGAAAGCTTCCTCCATTCCCCTCTCGTTTTATCTGTTTTTCTTTTTTCTTCTATCTCTATTCTATCTCTCTCACTTAAAAGTACTGGGCTGGTACCAGGTGTCAGACAGTAATATCATGGTACTTTGATATACAGGCCATGGTACTGAATAATTTTATTCATATGCCGTAGTACACTGCTCAAAAAAATTAAAGGAACACTTTTTAATCAGAGTATAGCATCAAGTAAATTAAACTTCTGGGATATTTATCTTGTCAGTAACTGTACATAGCAGAGTGGGTTGTTAATTCATTTCAGCTGCTTTGGTGTTAATAAAATTAACAACAGGTGCACTAGATGGGCAACCATTAGAAAAACCCAAAACAGGAATGGTTTTACAGGTGGAGGCCACTGACATTTTTTTCCCTACTCATCTTTTCTGATTGTTTTTCACTAGTTTTTGTATTTGGCTAGGGTCAGTGTCACTACTGGTAGCATGAGGTGATACCTGGACCCTACAAAGGTTGCACAGGCTGTCCAATTCCTCCAGGATGGTGCATCAATATGTGCCATTGCCAGAAGGTTTGCTGTGTGTCTCCCAGCACAGTCTCAAGAGCATGTAGGAGATTCCAGGAGACAGGCAGCACTCATTCTGATGTTTTTTTCAAGTATGATCTTCAAGACAGACTGTCAGTAAATAATACTTTTATTCAGTAAAGATGCATTAAAGTGAGCCCAAAAATGAGTTCCCAATGATGTCCACTGTTTGGTCAAAAAGTGTAGTGGAAGTCAATGGGAACCAAAGCAACTAACATTTTTCAAAATATCTTCTTTTGTGTTCCACAACGAAGTTTGGAACATAATGAGGTTGAGGAAATCACAACAGAATGCATATGTAACACATGTGAAGCTCACATTTTGCATTCTCCTTCTACCGCATCTAAATTTTTTCAATTTGTTAATTTTAACTGCTGTAACCAAGCTGCACCTTCTGACTTCCAGCTGCTCTGCCAGGATCCAGAATCGGTTCTAGTGAAGGCGTTGTGCTCTTTCCCTGACATTTCTATGCGTGGTGCGGGCGTGCTTTCCTCCAGTGCTAAATGTGTAGTCATTGCACTGCAGCATTCATAAATATAAACAATCCTCCATCTGTTAACGCACATTTTGAAATGTCACATCTCGGTCTGTGACAGATGCATCTGCTTTCATTTCAAACAGTCTTCTCTCTCCGAGGGGCGAGAAAAGAAGCCTGTCGATTAGTAACAGCTCCTTTTGGAGCATCACAGCAGCATGCACTATTATTTTAGGAGCTCCAAATGAATTCAGTTCAGCTAAACAGGCTAATTTCATGCTCTTATGCACAGACAAAACTCTTCCGCTGGCATAAAATGTTTGTTGTGCAGCATCTGGAAAATGAACACAATGGATGTCTGTGATGGGTCCTTGTTTACAAGGGAAGCTATATTAGAACCTAAGGCAATGAGAGCCCTGAATCTTCTCCACAAGTTTTTTCTCAGTGCCAATTGTGACATCAGCGCAGACGTCTGACACTGAGGTGTGTGTTTCTCACCTAGCAACAGTGCAGGTACTTCAGGGGTGTTTTCTCAGATGACCAAAAGGAAAGTTTTTTTTTTTTTTTTTTTTTTTTTTTTTTTTTAAAAAAGCAAATAGTTTGAGTGAATTTGTCTCAGTTATGTTTCATTTAACTTTGTCTCAGAAGTTCCTTCTATAATTTTTTGAAAATTGTTGACAGAATAAATTTGAAATATAATTTAAAGGGGTCATATGATGCTGCTAAAAAGAACATTATTTTGTATATTTGGTGTAATGAAATGTGTTTATGCGGTTTAAGGTAAAAAAAAAAACATTATTTTCCACATACTGTACATTATTGTTTCTCCTCTATGCCCCGTCTTCTGATACGCCTCGATTTTTACAAGGCTCATCTCTCTGGCCAGCTATCCAGCGCATTGTGATTGGCCGAATGCCTCAAGCGTGTGACGGAAATGTTATGGGTCTTAACATATCGTGATGCCTTGTCTGGTCGGAGCGACAAGACAAAAACACAAAACCCATTATAAACATGATATAAACATGATTTCTAGTCATGTTTCCTTTTGGAAGGCAAAAACAAAGAAGTTTCGCTTTCTCGGCGAAACAACGTCACACACTGTGGCCTTGAGTGAGCAGAGGCCGGAGGTCTAGAGTGAGCCGCGGCCGGCTTGAGTGAGCAGAGGCGGGTGGCATGAGAATGGTGCGTCAGGTGGATTCTATGAAGGAGCATACCTTTGGCTTGCAGCAACCACATGTGACAACCCCGGACTGGACTCTGCTTCATCCATGGTGAAAGCCAATTCGGCGATCCACAGTGCAAAGTTGATGTATTTTCTCAGCGACCAGCACAGATCAGCTCCAGGCATGACTAAGCTGATACCGTCCTCTTTTGGAAGGCCAAACAAAGTAGTTTCGCTTTCACAGTGAAACACACAGCGTCTATACGACGTGGCAGCGGCGGCAACAACAATACTACAAGAATAAAAGGTACACCTTCTTTCTTTGCGTGAAAATCAGGGAGGTGTTATGCAAATCTTCCCACATACTGACGTAGATATGTGGGGGCAAGTTAGAACGAGCCGTTTCAGGGGGGCGTGGACAAGTGTTAACTTTTATAAAGAATATTTCTTTGGATTTGAGACTTTAGTCTTTGCAACTTCACAGATCTTCTTTATTCACAAAGAGCTTGTAACACTCCAAAGAGAAAGGAAATTTTAAATCGCATCATATGACCCCTTTATTTTTAGTTTTTATTTTTAATTCATTTGTTCTATTTCATTTAATTTTACTATCCACTTTATCTCAGATGTTCCTCCTAAAATCTGGGGGAAATAAAAATCGATGCAAACTGTCATCACATTAATATAAAGAATGAATTTTCAATATAATTTATTTTTATTTACATTTATTCATTTATTCATTCTTTTTATTTTTGATTTATTCTGTTATGTTCCATTTGATTGTTAAATAAACCAAGTAATTGTAAATTGTAAAATAATTTTAAAATAGTGCATTAATTATAATTAATTAATATATAAATGAGTTTGTCTCATGTGTTACTCATAAAATTCCTTAGGGAAAATTAAAAAAGACACAAATGAGACACTTGTTGACAAGATTATAGAGCCATAAAATTAATCAAGATAGCATATTCCAGATAGTTTGTCTTTGGAAGAATTTGATGAGAAATTCAAATCTGCCGACTTTAGTCTTGGTCTCTAAGCACAGTTTGAGACATTGTTGATATGTATTTAAACTTCAGAGATATTTAAGATTTTAAGATTTTTCTAATTTTCTCCCTTATGGGGAGGAAAGGTGTCACAGTGCTTGAAAATAATTGACTGCAAAAATATAAACAAAGCAAATGAATCTGAATCCTGATTTCAATTATGATAATTATGCTGATTAAAATGATGCACCTTTTGTTTTATTCTTGGCGCACATGCTCATTACACCCGAGAGCTGTTGTGCTCAAGGGAAAGCAGGTATGTTTTCTATCTAACAGTTACATATTTGCTATTGACACTGTTCCAGAACCTTCCCACACAGGCAGTGTAAACATAAGTATCATAGGTTTGCTCACAATGTGAAGACTATTCCAGGCAGCAAAGTTATGCAGACTTACACAATTGTAGCCAGATTCTATGGCATCCTCCTATTTATACCTTGCAGATAAGGCAATCCCACAATGCACTGCAACCAACATGTGATTGTTGGCTATTCATCCAAACTTCCATGTTAATCTATGAGAGTTCCAGCCACCATTTACACCAATTTTGGGTTGGTATTCATGGACCTCTTTTTTTTTCTCTGTTATATTTATTGCTGACCTCCCAGTGTGTCAGTCTTCCGAGAGTAAACCTCCTTGTGAAGACAGCCAATTAGAGCATGTGTGATGATCTGGACCCCTCTGCCAGTCCTGTGGTCCTGTAATTGCTGTGACAATAACAGAGACTCCAGGACTCACCAGAGTGAGTGAGATATGTGTGACAAGCAAATGTCGTGCACCACATGTCTTCTGATCTTTTCTGCAACAGACACTTAAAGAGAAACCTGTAACCTGTAAGTGCCATATACCTCTAATATGGGTTTTGAATATGATTCATCCCAAATAGATGTATAGAATTTTATTTAGCATTAATGTATTAATATTATATTAATATTACTGTATTAAATTATTTATTTATTTACTTTATTAATATATTAATTATTTTACTATAATTAATTTAGTAATTAATGTACTACTAATAAGAACAACAATAATATTAAATATATTACTTGACTTTAATTTATTCATGAATGTATTCTTTTATATTATTGGTTTTATTATTTTGTTAATAAAATATATTTTATTATTATTGTTGTTGCAGCTGTTGATGATGATGATAATAATAATTAGCATTTTAAATAATAGACAGAAATAATAATATTAGTATTAATAATACAAAATAAAATTAAGTAATTTAATATACTAAATTAAATAAATAAATATTTAAAAGTAAACAAATGTATCTATTAATAATAATAATGATTATTATTATTATTATTATTATTATTATTATTATTATTTTGGGATCATTTGTAACATGGTAAAATCAATGCTTGTTGTTTTTTCTTTATTCTTTTCTTTATTCTTTATTTCTTTTATATACTGTATATCCTTTAGTTGGAGTTTTGCTTATTCAATTTATGGGCATCTCAGGAAAGTTTTTCAGAGATTGATCATTTGTTGCACTGAGACTGTGAAGCTCCATGCTTGTTCATTACTTCTAGGCAAAACGAGGCAGCAGGTTCATTAGAATACTGTTTACTTCTTTTCCCTCAGTACTAAAACATTGCTGGAGTTACGGAGAAGCTTAAGTACCCATCTGAGGGCTGAAAAAAAAATCTCAAATTTTGTGTGACATTAAGCCATTAATATTTCAAAACACTTCTCATATGATGACATCACTTTATAGGTTGCTGGCACTGGATGCTAGCTCCATTTGAGATGTCTCCAAGCCTTGTGGCGTCCATACTGCTTACTGTCATGTGTGTGTGCAAAGAAAACTTCTAGGAAAAAAATTGCAAAAAATAAAATAAAAAATAGAATAAAACATTTTAAATTCCCACTTTCTGAAACTTTAGCCCACTTCTAATAGGCTTACTCTGTCTAAATAAATAAATAAAGTATATCCCTGGTAGTCTTAATCTTCCATTTTGTTCTGCCCCAGTCCAGATATCACGGTGCTAGCCTGAGGGAAATATAGCTGTAGCTCTTGCCTGCAGAAACCCATTTTCTGATGGATAGATGATTGACAGTCATTCCAGGGCAGAGTCTTCCCATCTTGATCCCCTCCAAATGCCCTCTGATTGCTTTCCGACAACAAACATTCCCCGATGATAGAGAATTATTCCACACGTCCACTGGGTTTTGTAAGCTAATTAAATAGCATGTATAAGAAAACTAGATTGACTTAATTGATCTATCTATCTATCTATCTATCTATCTATCTATCTATCTATCTATCTATCTATCTATCTATCTATCTATCTATCTATCCATCTATCTGTGTGTGTGTCTATATAATCTTCAAGTTAATTTTAAATTTAGTTTATTTTTGCATAGAACATGGCACAAACTTGATGGATACTAATTGCCTTAGCAAACACCACTAATTACCAGCAAATATTATGTCTTTTGATTCATTTCCTATGGCACTGGAAGTCCTCTGTGTTTTAGTAATGGTAGAATGTTGTTCCAGCAGAAAGGATTTTATTAGAAACCGTAGGGAGCATTCGGCGTGTCATAATTTCTCTGTGAGTGGATATGTTCCTTTGTTCATCGAGTAAATCAAATCTCTCATTTCTAGTGGAACAGCAGTGTTTTAGCTTTAGTCGGCCATGCTCAATATGCTTGTCTTGAATTGCATTTCACAGCAAGACTGTACAAATATACTCAAGCCTTGGGTCAACAAATATAATTCATGATTTGTTCCTTTGATCTGAATATGTTCATGAATTTTATATATTGAACTTGCATGAGGCAGATGGACCTAGGCAATATTTTTAGAGAGCTTGCTGCAGAATGAAATATCCCATCTTTGTTTGATTTGCATATACAGTGATACAATGTTAATCTTTTCAGTGAAACAACTGAAATTCTTGTTGCAGTTTAAGTATTATTTATTTATATTTTCATTTCTGTAGTGAATAATTTGGACTTTTTTATATTTTTGGTGTATTTACTATATTTTTGGTCATTCAACAGTCTTTCCTACTCCAAACTTTTTAATTAATTATTATAATTTTACTGTTTTTAGACATTACATCAAAACAGCATCAAGTGACAGGATCCTAAATACAGTACGTCCTTTGTTTTGATTGTGCCTAGCAGGACATCAGTTACACGCTTTCTGCCGTCCACCATCACTCACTGTAAGGGATGCTGGCACGTCAGCCCATAATGCATGTTGAAATGTGGTCTCATCCATCTCCAGACACAGTCCTGACAACCACTCACTGTCAGCCCTTCTTTCAGGCCGACCGTGTTTCCCATCGCGGTGACTCCGGCACAGACTGAAGGAGAGTAATGGAGGAGTGTTTGTCTGCAGGACCCCTGCCGCTTTGCAGATTGAAATGCTTATGTGCTGAGCAGTCCGTCCTGTTATTTGACTGCTGATGGATCACGATTATCCACTGGGCTGATGTTCATTACACCTGTTAGAGAGACAGGAAGCAGCAGAGCAGAAGAGTGAGGCAACATGTACATTTTATTTAGTGTTCTTCTCGTTCTGTGGTAGGAAATGCCTGTCCGACACATCTGGGGTCTGACCAGGCAAGGGGTTTTCTAACTTTTTAATGATAAGGACCCCTAAATATGATGATGAAGATGAAAGGTAGCTATATAGACCATTTTACTTTTTGAGAAAAAGAGTCCTATTATAAAGACAACATGGTATTTACTTAATTATTTACTTTAATTAAATATATTTTATTATGCTGAAACCAAAGCAAAGTTATGAAAAATAAAATAAAAATTTGTATTAAAAAAGGTTTTAAAATACATATGTAAAAACAAAAACTAATTCTGATATAGATTTTTACTTACACTTTGAAAACTCCAGTTTGAAAATCTCTGGGGGAAAAATTGTCTGTTTATTTATTTAAAGAACTCTCAAATTTTCCACAGGCCCCTTTAAACTCTCATGAAAATCTCTGAAACACTTTTGGGAAAAAGTATATTTATTTTTGATTTGTTTGTTTTTATATATTTATATGTTATATTTATTTATATATTAATTAATTCCTTCAAAAATTCTGCGACTAGAGGGGTTGTGTACTTTGTGCTTGGATTACACTGTATTCAGTCAAAGCTGGGATTAATTTTTTGCATCAAGATGGCTATTCATGTCCGTCATTGGAGCGTGATACATGTGTTTCTGAGGACAAATAAGGCTTTTTCCCTAAACTGCTATACAAGGGGTATTGATTTGGTAGAAACAAATCAGTCCAACCATTCAGGTTCTTTGTATATGTTTAAATAAGAAGCGAGGGTGTATTCTGCAGAACGAGAAGTGCTAAGCCTTCCTCTAAGGAGGAGCAGGGCTTATTCAGGAGCCTTTCAGATGACCAGTGTCATTCTCACGCTGAGATAGACACTGCAGTTTGCGGTTGGGCAAATCTTCAACAAAACGTCTGCCGTTAACGTTCATTTTGAAATGGATTAAAAGTTCTTTATCACATAACCCACACTGGCTGGGTAAACAGTGAAGCCATTTACGGAGGCGGGCGAGTGATTGATCCTCCAGCAGCCTTTAAGAAAACACAATGGGGACTGCGACTCGTGCCCTCAGATGATTCACTCAGAAAACACTGGAGGCAAGTTTTCGACAAATGCTAAAAAGCTGCCTTTTTTTAGTATGGATATTTAGTAGCAGGCATCTTTTTGTTCTTAAAAAAACGACTGTAATTGGTTTTTTGTAGTTGTTGTTTTTCTTCTTGTTTTTCTAGAATTGACATTTACTCCTTGAAAGTTTGGGACAGAAATATTAAAGTAAATATTTATATATAAAAAAATATATAAAAAACATTATCATTGCATATTTTATCAATTTTATATTTTTTCCTCATACACAGCATATGCATAAAAAACATTAGTATTATGTATTTTACATGCTCTCTCTCTCTCTCTCTCTCTCTCTCTCTCTCTCTCTCTATATATATATATATATATATATTATTGTATAAACATCATATATATATATATATTTATACTTCATTATGTATTGTACACTATTATATGTTTATATAATGTATATTTATATAATTTTCTAATGTGTTTACATTTATTTACAAAACTAAACTTGTTAAATTGTGAAATATTACTACATTTTAAAATAACTGTTTTCCACTTTAATAAATAGTTTATATAATATGTGCTTTTCAGGAGCCAGTTTTTAGTGTCACATGATACTTCAAAATATGGTATTTTGGTATTTTTGGAGTTTTTGATTAAAAGAAAGTTCAGAAGAACAGCATTTATTTTAAATCCTCTCTTTTTTTTCTGTAATAACTGTCAGTAACTCTTTTTTGTCAATCCCTTGCTTTGTAAAGGTGTATTATTTTCTTTCAAACCAATATAGCTTACATATACAGTATGCATTTCAAAAGGCCATTCAAGAGGCTTGTTTCATTTGCACTACCATACATTATATTATAGGAAAGGGGTACCGTGCAAAGAAATCACATTTAATATCCATGGCAAAGTTTGATTGCTTCTGTTGTAGAGAGCACTGATTAGACATGAGACATCAATATGGAAGAGAAAGACTAAATTGTAGAGCAAAAATCTGCTAAAGATTCATTTTGTCGGTTTTTAGTGGTGCACTAGCATATAGTCAACCTAAAATCTAAAAGATTTGGACTTAAAGTCAGAAAATTCTTATCTTTATTTCTTTAAGCACTTCTTAAGACAACTTCTAAGCTATTGTTGTTGTTGTTTTTCCTCAGGAGGAAAATGTCTCCTGGGGAGCTTCAGGTTCCTACATGAATACCACGCTCAGTGCCAAGCTTCAACACTTGTAGGACCAGAAATCTGGCTTTAAAATGCACAATCGCTGCTCTTTAGAGGGATTTCTTAGAGCACTTGACTTGTACATCAGATTTATGCAGTCATGCATCTGTAGGTGTGAGAGTTAGAGCACTGTTTCTTTCTTTTTGCTTTGCGTCTAGGCTTGGCATGTGTTTTCTAAGACTGATGGATTTGTTTGAATATGTTCTCTGCGTACTTGAAGCCCTGGTGAATAATCCTCCACTCGTGTAACTGGCATTCACTCAAATGACCCAGGATATTGCAAACACTTCAGTCGCCAGCATGCAGATCATTAAGGCTGAAAAATGGCACACAAAAGTGAATTTGGGATTTGAGAAATGTGATTTCTTCCGCCACTTGATTGTGGAATTAATCTCATGCCACATTTATAAGTTTGTGTTGGCTGGTTATTGCTCTGTGAGTCCCTTTGATGTCTCGAAATTAACCACATAAGAGCCACTTAAATAATTCTGCCTCAGTGTTAAAAAGCTTCAAACTGATTAATAATACAACAAAATACAAGCCCTACAATGGCTTCTAGGGATCCCATTTCCAGTGTCAGACAACATCTGACTTTTTAAATGTAGGGTGAATGTGTTACACTGATCGTGAGCCAGAATATATGATTATTTTAATATAAACAAATTAATGAAATCATCAATTTTCTAGATGGTAGAATGTGAGGCATCTCACTAGAGAGAATGAATGCCTTGCTCTCTTAGCTGTCAATAAAGGAGAGTGGACTGGATTTAGGCTGATTAAACTATTCTGGAGTGGTTGTTATTAGGTATATGTGTTAGGTATATGTGTGGTTAGTGAAAAACGAAAAAAAAAAAAAAATTAAGTCACTGACAATCTTTGGTGTTTGTTCTGAATATAGTTTTGACGCCATTCCACTGTTCTCTGCATTTCGGTAAAACAGAAACATAAACATTGATAACTGATTATTCAGAAACCATAAATATCACTTGAATGTAGGTAATGTTTAATAAAGCTTCTCTTCTGACTCATTCTTCTCTCCTGCAGGACACAGATCTGATTATGACCTTCAACATCTCCATGCATCGCTCTTGGTGGATGGAGAACGGCCCGGGGTGCAGGGTGACCCCAGTCACCCCTCCTCCCTCTTGGGCCCCGGAGGACCATCGCTACATCAGCATCACCAGCTGTCTGCTGGAGTACCAGTATGTGGAGGTGGCCCACAGTTCCTTGCAGATTATCCTGGCTGTGAGTACAGTCTAATCCTTTACAGGCTTTTCATTCCTTTTGCTGTGCTTGCGATTGCCGCTCCTGGTATTAAATATATATAGTTCTTTATTATGTGTCTCTTCTCATTGGTTGGTCGTGGAATTCTGAAGTGAAATATAGGGGTGCAATGACAGCTAAACTGTATAATTGACTGTTTCCCCATGGATAAGAAGCTCTGGTTTAGAGTCAAATTCAGTAGGTGTCAGTGCAGTGCATTTGTTTTTGTCTGTTTAAAACATAACCAGTTGATTATACAAAGTCTGTAAATAATGGTTCAAGAAATGCTTCTGAATATGAGACACATCAAGAAGTTTGGCCAGGCTCCAGTGTTGATATTGCTTGAATGCGGGTTGTTAATAGGAGCTCAGCATGCTGCCTTCCTCCGAGCCTTTATTTTTTATCTCTTGCATTACCTGCTACACCTGCTTCTAACCCCCACCCACCCCACCCACACACACAAACAACAATCAGCGTCTCTAATGCAATCGTGAAATGAACTCCCTCAAACGTGGATACAGCAGTTCTCTGATTACAAGCCTGTACATGACTCTCCCTCAGCATTCATTCTCATACACCGAAATCTAATTTATTGCAGTTTTTCCAATGCAACATAAATTAGAATTGACCCAGGTTACTGCATGATTCATCAGTGCGTGTTATTGAACTCTAATGTCCTTTGATTTTTTGTTGATGTAACCAAGGTCGTAGGGGCATGGAAAAATGTTAACCAATAATATCAGAGCCTACTTTTCATGAGACAATCAAATCCCATTGGATGCAGTGAAGTCATACACATTAGTTTGAGCTAAATATTTTAATCATAGGCTACGTTTCATGATAAAATATGTTAAATTTGTATTTGGTGTTGTATTTCAAGTAGTGGCAGCAGTGTCCTGCACTAGACGTTATACTTTTAACTCTCTTTTTAACCTATTTTAAACTTTTTTCTAATTTTTTTGAATTTATGTTTTGTTTTGTTGTTTTTTTGTAGTTTTTTGTTTGTTTGATTTTTTATAGGTTTTTTAAAAGTTTATTGAGAGACTTATTATATATTTATAATATTATTATATATACTTTATTACTTTATTAGATTAAATGTTGACTACTGACAGCTTTGTGTGTGTGTGTATATATATATATATATATATATATATATATATATATATGACAGCTTTGTGTGTGTGTGTATATATATATATATATATATATATATATTATTCCATACCAGGACATAATAAAAAAATCATCTGGTCCTTAGCAGGGCTTAAAATTTGGAAATTAAAACCTGAATAAAAAAACACATAGCATATCACACCGGGTCTCTATTTATTTAGAAAAATAAATTCAACATGGAAAAGCCATGTGTGACAAATTCAAGACACCCCATGATTCTGTTGCTTGTAGATCCACTTTTAGCAGCAATTACTTGAAGTGATCATTTTCTGTATGATCATTTTCTGATCAGAGTTTTGGCTTTTTTTTACCCAAAAAAGTTTTGGGGAGTTTTCACCAAACATGGCGCTGTGCATTATGGCCAAACATCTCTACTTTGGTCTTGTCTGTCCAAAGGACATTGTTATCTCTACTTTCGTCTTGTCTGTCCAAAGGCTTCACAAACCTAAGCTATCCTGCCATGTTCTTTTTAGAGAGAAGAAGTTTTCTTCTGGCAATTGTACGCTTTTAAAGAGCTGCTCACACTTGCTGATGATCAGTTAATGAAAGGTATTTGATTAGAAGTGTCTGACTGTTTTCATTACCCTCTTAATTACTGTGTTAACAGTAAGGGTGTCCTTATATAATATATGTGTGTATATATATATATATATATATATATAATATATATATATATGATGTGTTAGATCACATCTCTACTTTCGTCTTGTCTGTCCAAAGGACTTTTATTTAAAGGCAACATTTGTAAACAATGTTTGGATACTGATGTCATGCTTTTTGCACATAATACCTCAAGTAACATGACTGCAGCATGAGATGCGCTGTACACAAGAGCTTTTCTTTGCATTACCGGTATACCTTCTCAGGTGTGATGTCAGGGGGACAGAAAATTTAATGGTGACCACCGGTGTCTCATAAAGAGCTGTAACAGAGCACAGGCAGGTATCGGCTCCATTCACCCCGGTATTTATAGACCTTCCTCTGTTACGACTGATTTTCCTGTGGAGATATTATACAGCGAATAGCGGAGGAAAAAGGCAGCTGTGTGTCTGTGCAGACAGAGCGCTTGGTGGGAGCTTTTAGTGGCTTTGTGGTGCCCCTTCTCCAAAGAGGAGAGCAGGAACCGCTATTCCCTTATTGATGGTCTGATCTGTTTTACTGCAAAAAGCTATGTTTGGGGGAATGGCTAATACACTCACATAGGTAGATATAAAAAAATCCCGATTTAATTTTTTTTTTCTCTGTTTTCTTGTAATTACAGACCTGAAGCTCCTTGTTAGTTTGCTTGAGTTTGAGATAACCCTAAGGCTGCTGAGGTGCTTTATAATGACTTCACACATGCCATTTAATTAGGTGTGTGTTGATGAAACAGATCCGAACGTGGCGCTGTGGAAATTACAATATTGAAGCACACCTGCTTCCCAAGGGAGCTTAACCTTCTGACTGTATACCTGAGGGAATTTGTCTTCAGGTGTTTTTTAAACTGTTCCTTATGATGAAGTACATAAAATGAGAAGGTACTTTTCAGGTATCCTTTATTTTATTCTCTAAACATAAAGGTAACATTGTAGTTGCCTAAAGAAAACTTTCCTGGATAACCAACAGAGAATATTAGGATGTCCGTACTGGGAACATTCAGAGAACAAAAAACAAATGTTCCCAGAAGATTTTTATTATTAATTTTTTATTTATTTTTTTTTTTAACTAAAAATTGTTTACTGGGTATTTTACAACAATGAAATTGAAATTTAAAAAAAAATGATATAACTGAGATAGTTGATGAAATAGTAGGAGTATAGAGCTGTAGAATGAATGTGGATGTCTTGGAAGAATTTAATAAAAAATGTTTGAGTTGTTATTATTAGATTATTAAGGTTGTTGTATTATGTCCTCTTTTTTTTTGTTTTTGTGTATGGGATATTTTTGAGATATTTTTTTTGTTTTTTTTTTTCTATGGGTCACAATGCACACTTTCATATGCGCAATAAGAAATATCATTAGGGGCTGTCAGATGTTATGTAGGAAACTGTTGAAGTCATTGCATGTTCAATAATGCTTGGACTTCTAAACACAGAAGCTGTTACAGTAGGCCAGTGTCAGGGGAATGCATGGTGCCAGGATCAATATGACAATGATTGAATTAAGCTCTCTCTGAAGCATTGAAAGGGACAAGACATATATCTGTGTCAGCAGAAGTGCTGAGTTGAGTCCCACCGCTGGCTGCTGAGACTGTTCCTACAGAGTGTAAAACACTGTCAAGGCCTGAAGTTTATTGCTAGCATTTTGTTCATGGGTGTCCCTTCGGAGGATCACAGTTTGGGTCATTCCTTGAACCCACCAAGCTGAGACAAGCTAACTTTCTTGAATGTCCACTTTATTGAAGTTTTTTTTTATGGTTTTCAAGTTGTTTAAAATGTTGTGACATGGAACATGTTTGTTTAGTAGTGTACACTATATGGATAGATATCAGTCCCATATGGGCATTTACTAGAGATTTTTAAAAATGTATTTATCAGTGTTGAATATATAACCTTCGATATTTGACAATTAATCAGTCATGCTCATTTCCCCTATTTTTAAATTTAGATTACTTTTGCATCATCTAATGCTCATTAAATCTTAATAAATATAAACATAGCTAAATGTAATCTGTAGCAAATCTCAGTATTTTTAATTTAGATTACTTTTGCATCATATAATGCTCATTAAATCTTAATAGAATTATAATATTAACCATTTATCTTTAAATGTGCATAGCAATAAAAATGTTTTACTTTTACTAGTAATATTAGTATTATTATAATTCATCTCGATTTCTTTATTTATGGTAAGAAGCTGTACAATTCAGGATAGTGTACACTCAGCCAATCATTTATTTCCAATCACACATCTTTCAGAGTGATACAAAATAACAGTTTTAGTGATAAAGACTGTATGTGTCAGTACATTATCCATTACATAATATTTGCTGTTTAAATCTGTTTCATTCAGCAAGATTCAAAAGCATTTATCAAGACACAGCTCAGGCACAAGTTTTTCCAGAGATTTATCTGCAGTGTAGCATAAGTCTTTGTCTTACCACTTGTGTATGCAACCAGGTGACCTCAAATGGATGTTCATAATGTGTTTTCTCTGGAAATGTCTTTGTTTGCAGCAACATCTCAGAGAAGAAATTGATAATTGTAGCTGGAAATATGTGCCAGTGCTGTTTTGCCGCCTCACAACATGTTTCTTTATGTTTCAGACCCTCCCCAGATACACAGTTATGTCTGGATCCATAGACAACATTTTCAATCATCCCCTCAAGCTCCCAGATGCATAATGATCGTCTTTGTTCCCCACACAGAAATCGGGGTGTTGAAAAATGGACTCGTTCATTATTTTCTCCTAAAGCGAATAAGTGCCTCTTTGATCGGTTAACTATGGAGGCAACCGCTCTCTCGCTCCCTCTTCCCACTTCTCATTTTATCTAGCTGACAAGAACACAATTGATCAGCAAATTTTGCTTGTCTTCTCTTTCACTAAAACACAGTCATTTGACAGAACACAAAGTGTCCAATAATTCCTTATCTCATATTTATTAATGAAAATAACCTGGAGGTTAATTCGATTCAGTAATATGGAGATGGATTTGTCTTGTTGAAAGGGCGTTGATGTGAACTACAGTAATGACAGCTCGATCTTCATACACACACAGAGATAATTATGTGGATTACAGAGGAGGCATCTGGGAGGGAGTGCTGTCTTTTCACTGCTAGCCAGCCACTTTGCACATTTTTTTCCAAACGGCACCTGCAGCAGGCTCCGAGACTCGCCTTCGGTCCCATTGTTTTCCCACGTCAGAGCAACAGTGCGGCACCTTCAGTTAATTAGGTTTCTCTCCCAGCCGAAATAGATGTGGAGCCTTCGACCATTCATTTACAAGCATCTCAGACATTAGTAAGGCTGCATGCATCATTACACAGTAAGGGAGTGTCAGTCTGAAAGTAATTAAGTAGAGTTGTATGATAATGAAAGGCCCATGGTGTGAGCTAATATCAGAATTGTACACTGATCGCTTCATGATAATCCATCTCTTAAGCTTTCTGTCTTTGCAGGGCTAATGCACAGAAATTAACATGCGTTTCTCCACCTGCGGAAAGCAGGTGGCATGCAGAATTGTATTGAAATGATATTTGTGTTTATTTTCTCTAAATGAGCATGAATGATGCAAAAGACCAGGCATATATCCCTTTCTACATATTCACTAGCTAGGAACACACCACAAACAAGCTATGAAACAGTTAGTTGAACAGAGTGTTGGGGAAGAGTAGAAAGAGGACAAAGGGGTAGAGGGAATGGGATGATGGTCAGGTTGATCAGGGCATCTAGAATTGATGGCTCTGAGAGACTCAGGGTGGGGGTACCGTCTCTATCATATATTTAGGCCAGACAATTAAGACCCCCCGGTACAACCTGAAAGAAAGAGAATGTGGAATAAGGTGGGCTGAATGGATCAGAAAGGGAGGGAAGGGTGGGTTCGAGAGGGGTGGGTTCGAGAGGTAGGGTATGAGGTTGCAGTATGTGTTGTATATGTATGTTTTATATGGCGGTTTCAGGAAGTCAGGTGGCGTGGCCCTGCTCCTGAACATCTGTTAACCAATTAACTCCATTTAAAGAGCAAATTTACAGGCAGTCATATACATTATTGTTCAAAAGTTTGGGTTGGTAAGATTTTTGAAAGGATTTATTACTTTTAAGGATGCATTAAATTGTTCAAAAGTGACAGTAAAGATATCTATAATGTTATGACAAATTTATTTTATCAGAGAAACCTGAAAAAAATGGGTCATGTTTTGTATAAAATATTAAAGATTAACATTGGATGCCCATTTTCCACAAATTGGTATGCTGCTTTAGGGTCTTCAAAAAATGTCTGCAGCATACATTGGTTAAAATTTCTCAATGGTCGTGTAAAACAACTGTTCACAACGATCCATTTTGGTACATGCCTCTTTAAATGCTGCTCAGAGAATCCAAAACGCTTGATAATTGAGACTGTTTAAGTTTTCTGGAGATAAAAAAAAAAAGAGTGAATGGATTTTTATCATTGTAGGGCAGTTGTGTCCACACACTGCTAAGAAACATTATATGCAAATGTAAAAGTGAATTTTGCATCCAGTGTCCTCTTTTAGCAGTGCAACAAGGATTTTAACATTGATGATAATAAGAAATGTTTCTTGAGCACCAAATCAGCATATTATAATAATTTCTGGCGGAAACACTGAAGACTGGAGTGTGATTATTGTTTCTTTCATGGAGTATTAGCTGCTGAAAATTCAACTTTAACACTGAAGACTGGAGTCTTTAGCTATTTTAAATTTATTTTGATATTGATAAGTTTTTTTGGATTGATTTTTGTTTTTTTATTTGGTTGTATTGTTGTTTTGGGTTTTAATTTTCTTTAAAATCTTATTTTGTTTTCCACAGAACAAAGAATTCATACAGATTTGGAATGACAATAAATGATAAAATATTTTTTATTTTAATTTAATGTATTTTTTGGTGAAATATCCATTTAGTATCGTAAGTAACGTCTATAGCATAAAATGCATTGTTTCATATACATTACAGTAAAATAATTAGCAAATGCTGTTTCATGTCAGCTTTAATATTCAGCTGTGTAGAGCAGGATTGTGGAGCATTATTAGTGGATGCACAATGTTAAAGAAAAATGTTGCCGCATGCATGTTAGGATCTGGTTAAGTTTGTTTATAGTTAACCTTTGGAAGATGTTTCTGCAGGTCCATGACTAAATCCCTAGCCATTTAAGCAGATCAGATCACGTGGCAGTCTTTGCATGATGTATTTCCTCATTTGAAGATGCCACAGTGGACTTCAAACTTATTTCTGAATAGCCCTTCTGCATACACCAACTTTGGAGGTCCTTTAGAGGAGAGTGTGTTCATTTCCTCGGGTGCTTGGGAAGAAACAGAGTACGTGCTTGTATCTGCTGCTGCTTGCAATGAGTGCATTGTGGGAAAGAGAGAGAGAGGAGAAGAGGGGAAGAGAGCACCAGTGGTGGGATAACACTTCTCATCTGTGATTAATGCTCTCTCCCTCACCTCCTGCCCAGAGTTCTCGTGAGGTCTGTTGTGTTGCTATCCACCAGCCTCTGCAGTGCTGTAGACAAGAGGAAGAGGAGAAGCTTTTGTCCCTACTTGTGTCATATGCAGAAAATAGGACTCACCTGAAACAAAACCTTTTTGTATGGAAGATTATTTCTGCCACAGAATAAAAAATTAAAACTTTTTGGTCTCACAATTTAGACTTTTTTCAGGCAAGCCTGAAAAATTTCTGAATTGTGAGATATAACCACAGAATTGTGGGGAGAAAAGCCAGAATTGTGAGAACTGTGACAAGCTTTTTTCTGCCCAGGAATTAAAAAGAAAAATGAAGTAAATGGGTAATCACGACTTTCTCACAATTGTGACTTTTTTTTTCTTGCAGTTCTGAGTTCATATCTCACAATTTAGACCTTTCTTTTCTCAGAATTGAGAGAAAAAAAGTACTAATTTTGAGATGTGTATACTGAGAATTGCAAGATCTGATCTTGAAAAGAAGATAAAATTTAAGATGTTAACTCAAAATTCTAAGAAAAGTCAGAATTGTGAGATATAAAATCACAATTATGAGGAAAAAAGTCAGAATTTACTTTTTTCTTGCTATTCTGAGTTCATATCTCACAGTTTAGACTTTTTTTGACATTTCTCTCTCAATTCTGACTTTGTATCCCACAAAATCTGAATTTTAAGATAAGAACTCACAATTTTGAGAAAAAAAATCTCAGAAAAATTCAAGATATAAATTCAGAATTGGAAGATATAAATTCACAATTCTGAGAAAAGTCAAAATTGCAAAATGTTAACTCGCAATTCTGCGGAGAAAAGAACTAAACATGAAAAAGAAAAGATATAAACTCAAAATTGTGAGGAAAAAAGTCAGAACTGTGAGAAGTTTGTTTCTACCAAGCAATAAAAAAATGGAAGACGTTTTTTTTCGCACATTTTTTTATATCTCGCAACTCTTAGATTTAAAAACTTGCAATAACACTTTTCTTCTCAGAGTTGAGAGAAAAAATCTAAATTGTGAGGTAAAAAGTCACAATTACTTTTTTATTCCATGGTTCCATACTTTTATACTACCATACTCACCACAAATGTATTGAAATAGCGTATGCCTAACTGACATTCTCCACAGAAGTCCTTTTGTGTGGTTTAGCTGAATGACTGGCTCATATTCATTTTCAAGAGTCCACCTCTGGGGTCCAGGGAACTGTTCCTGGGCAGATTTCTCTTTCACAGTGAGAGAGAAGGAGAGAATGTTGGCAGTCAGTTGGCCAAACCCCTGCTCTCTCTCTCTCTCTTTCACACAGTCACTGATATGAAGGGGAGTGAGGGGGTCTCGTATGCATGGATGCATCAGCAAATGAGCTGTGTCCAGCACACCAGAGCAGCACTGATGTGGCAGTGCCCTGGGATCTGCCTGACCATGAGCAGACTGTGTAACCAGAAGGGCTTCCAATAGACAGTCTAGTCAAAAGACCTGCTCTCGTTTCAGGGTTGTGCACCCTTCAGAATTGAATGGAGAATGGCTTTTAAAACTTTCAAATCAATTTTTGAATTTGAATTAAAGATTTATTTCATTTATGGGGCTTCACTGTTGCTTCAGAAGGTAGTTATCTATGTAGAGAGCAAGTCAGCTCACTAGGAGCTGCAATGAGAGCTTCAGTACCTCATGCGATTGCTTTTTATTCATCTTGCATCGTGTTTTAAATATTAAGTACCATCTCTATTACACAGTCTTTACAGTAATGATAGTGAGCAGCTTCAGGCAGCTAAAGCATGTGGACAATGAAAATTTCACGTCATGATAATCTCTGCAATGTGGGCGCTGGGTGTATTCTCATCCCTGTTGCTTACCTCCACTTCAGCTGTCATGGCTGTGCAGCATGACATATGCTAACAGAAATCTCGGCTAGGCCCTGTTTGTGTCAAGCCCCAGCTCATGCAGAGGATTGTAACAGGCCTCTACTAAGATGACTGGGTCATGCCGAGTTTGTAGGACTTATGCTGTCTTCTGACAGCTGGTAATTTTGAGTCACCTCCTTTTCGTTATTATACTTGTCCCAAACCTGTGCGCTTCTCAGCAAGCAGTCGTAGCCAGAGTCCAGCCTAATTAAAGCCTCTATTAGCAACTATACTGATGAGCTTCTGAGAACATTAGCAGTGACTGTCATAATCAATCAAGCCTTATTTTGCATCATCTTATTGATGCTAGGGTTATCATTATGCTCTGCAGGTCTTGATTGTACTAGGGCAGGGTGGTATAACCAAAAACAAATCTCTTAATTATGTGGGCTATTTAGTGTATCTTGATACAAGTTTGCTGCAGGATTGAATGATTGACTGACTGATTGATTTTAGTTCGAATGAATGTTATATATATTAACTTATTTTAATTAGCTAATTCATTTTAATTTTATTTTAAATATTTTAACATGCATTATTATTATTTTAAACATTTATTAACTTATTTTAATTAATTTATTTATTTAAATTTGATTTTAAATATTTATTTATTTTTATTGTACTTATTTAATGTATTTACATTTATTTACTTATTTTACTTTATTTAAATTATTTTTTTAAATAAATACATTTTAAATTATTTTATAGTAATTTATTAATGTCAAATATATTTTTTTAATAAATCAAGAAGAACATCTACTGAGATTCAAGAATTGTTTATTGCTGCAAGGTAAAATAAAATTTATATAACATTATTTAGTATTATTCAGCAAACAGGAATATTACCTCTGTTTGATGTACTAAAACATTTCAATACATGACAAATGCTACATAGACCCTAAAATGATGCAACTGAATCAGACTTCAAATTGAGTAATTTAAATAGATCATAGACCATTTGAACGGTTTCACAAAAATTATTCAGTGCTGTTTTTGCTACTTTTTCAAGTTTAGTGACTCTATTAGATGCTCAGCAAAACTAATATAATAGGGGAACTTAATGGCATAATAAAAAGCAACGATGTTGCATAATTTTACATTAGCAGCAAGATCTTCACAAATATATTGTGAATATATAGCCTTAATTAGTATGTATTTTTTTAGTTAGGAGCATTGCTCCTGGGTCCATTACTGTCAACATTAAATGTACAAGCCTCCTTGATAAGAGATTTCCTCAATTTCTTATACCCCGCTTAAAGCTGTTTGTATCATATTTGCCTTATTAATAGCCCCGCTTTTCTGTGTTTTATGTACCTTTTTCATATTAAGTCTGTTGATTAAGCGGTAGCATTTGCATAACGTCCTGTGTGCAAACAATTCTCCCGGTGCGGGAGGGAGATCCTTGCTCGATTTTCTCAGTGTAGCCGGTTTAATACTCCTTGCTTTCTGAATTCTCAGGATGACTGATTGGTATCCCAAGCTCACACATTTACTTCAACAGCTGAACCTAGACGTGTATCACCTTCTGCTGTTCATTTCTAGGCCCATTGTTCTGAGCTATTTGTGGCAATGATAAGAAAATGAAGAAAAGGTGAGTGCCAGGTTTGTGAGGGAAGTGTGTGCCGCATCGAATGGGAAAAGACAAACACTGAATCAAACTGGATGCAGTCATTGCAGAAAGGCTAAAAGGATTATCCGTGATTTTTCAAACTCGACCTGGCTGATTGTTAACTATGGTATATATTTTAACCCTTTTTTACTGAAATAAAGTCAGTGAGTGAGCTTGATCCAGTCTAAGGATGTTCAAATACATGTTTTGTTTGGGATGATCTTGTGTTCAAAAACAGCTTGACAGAATGGAAGGAGTCTTGAGATTTATTTGTTTTTAATTTAAAAACGCAGTGCTCATGGAACATGATGATAGGCCAGAAAAAAAAATTAAAAATTGGAGTCCAACAGTAATTGCCCTGAAATGTGTTGTGTGCATTGTTATTTATCTATGCTTTGAGTGCAGCAGAGGTGCTTTAAAGGGGATGAAATGTGCTGCTTCAAAGCATCGCAAAAAGAGTTGCGTGTAGTGTTCTGACAGTAAAAGCCTCTCTGAGAAGTTTTGCCTCTAAAGTCATCCCCTTCAAAGCACATAGAGCTAAAAAATTAGATAAACTCACTAGTCAAACTTACTAAGCACTTTAAGTAAAGCACTTTGATCCATTAATTCCTAGTACGATGGTAGAATGCTTTGTATTTTAATTAAATTAGTTAATTAGTTTAATTTATTATTTAATTAATTTAGTTCAACTGATTTAAAATATTTTTTAAATAAAAAAATATTTATTTATTGTTTTTAATTTCAATTAATGCAAAATAAACATATTTATTTACTTATTTTTAAATTAAGCAATAATAATAAAAAATAAATAAATATATAAATAAATAATATAATAAATAATAAAAAAGAAATTAAAAAGTTATTTATTTTACCAAAACTCGGATTCAGCATTTGTTTGTTTGTTTGTGATGTACTATAAAATGGGCAGTTTTTTTTTCAGCATTGAAAAGGTTTCAGCTAATCTCATTATTGTGACTCCAAATCACTCAAACTCCTTTAAAAAGGCATTTAAAAATTTTAAACTTTTCCCATTAGCCATTATGCAGATGTGAACATCCTTTAGCATTTGTATTGAAACAACAATAACTTTTCTTAAGCTGTCAGTCGATTTATGATTTATGGAGCGCCTAAAGAAGTATAGGTAACTCTTTTGACAAAACATAACACTCGGAGGAGAAGAAAATCAATTGACCTCATTACTTGCCAATCCCTCAAGGCCTCTATGGAAACATATCACCAATTTCGATTCAAGACTTAATTTGGTGGTGAGGAAGAGCTGTGTTCACCAAATCCTCAGCTTGGCAGATGCCAGTGTGGCAGGTGATTGCCATCAGCACTTGTAAATGTCAACACTAGGCCGAACTCCCTGGTGATCTTATTTAAAGTCTATTTTTGTTTCTTTTTATCCAGTTGTTGACCCCTTTCATTCTCTTTCTTTTGTTTTGTTTTTTTTTTCTGTGTCTCTGTGGGGGTGTGTGTAGAGGCGGGGGACGGATGTGTGTGAGGGGGTGTGTTATATCGGGGGTGTGTGTGGCGTGGCCAAGCATCTCATCTGATAAGTCAGAGAAATCAGCAACTATGGCTGAATGGTGGAGCCCTATTACTCTAACATCACACACGGCATGAGCAGAAAGTTGACAGGAGTCAGCTGAGCAGAGCTGGTTATATAGTATATATTTGGACAGAATGATTGTGAGTGTTATACTGGTGAGTTTTTTAATTATTTTTATATTTGTTAATTTTTATTTAGTTAGTTTATTTTTAAGCAGGACATGCATCCTATTTGAGGAATGAAATCCAATACTTGTTTCTTACTAATTTAAGAGTTCTGATTCAAAAAATAGTGCATGTTTTCCTCTTGCATGTCATAAAGCGCGACATTGCAGAAAATGTGCGATCACAAATGTAGCCTATGTTGATCCAAATATGGAAAGCACTTTCGAATTTAATAATATGAGGTTCTCTCCAGAGATGTTTTTGCCACATTTCTGCAATTAAGGATGATTGCTGCGTAGTATGGGTGAAAATTTCCATTTGCCTGAACTTCTTCAAGTGAGTTGCGGGGGAAACCGAAAATCCAGCACTCTCATTCACTTCTGATACTGCGACTATTCTTGTTTGTATGTGTTCATTCGCTGGCATTTTCCACATTTCTTTTTTCTCCCTTAAAAACAAATTTGTCCATTCTGATGCTCAATTTTACCGAACTAATGGCTGTTGATGACTATTTGAATTGAATTCTGCCAAAGTGCGCGCTTGTATGTGTTCGTTAAATGCGGAACGTTATGTGAGTAGGTCTGCTCATGTCTGAAAATAATATGAAAAACAAAATAATTGTACATAAAAACATTAGGCTATAGCTTATATTTGTTTAGTACATTTTTTAATTAATGTAAAAACTAAAATGAAATGTAAAGCTGAAAGCATATTTTTTTTAATTGTGTTCAGCATGGTGGGCCACATTTGAATTTGTGGCGGGCCGTGGGTTGAGAACCACTGTGTTAGGGTGTTTGTGTGGTAATGTTTGATGTCAATTATAATTTTAATTGATACAGTTAAAATTATAAAGTTAAATTATACTTTTGTTATTTTATTAATTGTTTTAAAGTTGATACATACATATACAATTTCGGAAAAAAAAATTACTTGATGGAAAGTGCTATTTTTGAACACAGCATAATCAAATGAGGTAATATTAGGGTTTTTTTTTTTTTTTTTTTGCAAAACAAGAGGTTTTGAAATGGTTCTTGAGCATTAAATCAGCACATTAGAATGATTTCTGAAGGAGCATGTGACACTGAAGACTGGATTAATGATGCTGAAAATTCAGATTTAATTTGTGACGGGTAGTTTGTTTTTTAAAATTTTTTTTGGGTTTTTGTTTTGTAATTTTTGATGTATATCTCTATAATGGCAGTGCAGAATGTGTATACACACATACTGTGTGTGTGTGTGTGTATATGTATATATATATATATATATATATATATATATATATATATATCTATATATATATATATATATATATATATATATATATATCACACATAATGTGTTTTTTCAGCTCTGATGTTACAGAGAAATCCAGCAAAAAAGGATTTGTTAAAATCCTTAAAAGCTTATCTGAATACTCTGACAGATTAATGACTTGTGTGGTAAAGATGCATAAGATCCCTGCCTTTCCCTCACACATCAGAGTCTGGACCAGATCAATGTTCTACACGTATGATGCACAGCATTAGTGGCTGGACTCAGTTGTCTGACTGAAACCAAATAACTGTCTGTCATCTGTTATTGTAGGCAGAGATGATGTTTTCTATGTTGCGTGTGTTATGACATGGAGAGATTATTCCAAAGCCCTGTCAAAACAAACATGCAATTTATTTACTGGAATCGCTTGCAAGGGGTTTTTAACCTTCCAGTAGCCTCTCGATCCAATATCTACCAACCCACCACCTGCGGGCTTCAGCTTTAAATCCTTTTGTCTGTTCCTCTGTTTGTCAGGATAGAACCTTTCACTTACCCAGTTATACAGCAGGAAAGGAAATATCTCTGGTGTGTTATAAAATTGCCATTACTGATGGAGGGCTTCAGGAGGTCACTGAAGCAATTATCTGAGAGTCGTTGTGGCTTTGCTCCGAGCGCTGCCTGACATCTTGATCTCAGCTGGACACCTGCCCGCCACCCATCTTTTTCTTCTAAAATATGAGCGCTAACACGTCAGGAGGCTATGAGGTCTGCCAAGCGTTATGTCATGTGTCTTATTCAGTGCACAAATTCTCCTTCCTGCTTGCTTCAGCTGTCTGAACAAGCTCATAAGGCTGCCGTTTTGATTCTTTATGGAGGTCACAACTCGGTAGCATCACTCCTGGTGGCGCTTTTGTCACTTTGCAGAGTAGAAAACTGGAAATGCAAGCAAGCGTGCACCATCACGCTCCAGGCCTTTGGCACTTTTGGCAACCGATATGCTGAGCGGGTATTCAAACATTATTTTGTCAAGATCAATGAGATGTCTGAATTCATTACTGTAAACAAAGAGCAATTATGCTCTTTACTTGGAGAGTTGGCTTTTACAGCAGACAATCAATCCAGTCACAATGGACCTGGGAGCTCAGGGTCACTATATGAATTAGCATCAAGTGAAGGAAAAGCAGGAAAGCCAGTAAAATTGAAGCAGAAACACCAGAGCTGAAATCCATAAATCAAATTAGGAATTGTTATTTATTAATATTTATAATTACAAATAAGTTGGTTTAATTTTTTTATTGCAAAATCTTAATCCCTTACTCATAATTTTGGGGTAAAATATGACCTAGACATGTATTTGTGAAATTCACCCTAAAAGAAAAACATGGCCATTGTGATTTTTGTATGTTATAAATTAGAAAAGTTCTATATAGTAAAGAATAAAATGCCCTGTATCCAGCTGTCAGACTCCTTACATACAGTATCCATAAGAAACTAACCTTTACTGCAGATAAAATAAAATTGCTTTTTGAACTCCATTCTTTGTATTGGAGAGTTCATAGGGGACACAGAGGTGTGAACTCTTCATTCGCTCCTATCTTGCCACAGCAGGATCACCAACATGCTTTCTGGAGCGCTGTAGTCTGTGGAAGTCTGTGTTGTGTGTCTCTCCTCAAGAAGAGCTTCCTCTATGAGCATCGGGTGCTACTGTGTCATGGAGAAGCTTATCCCCTCTGGCTAAGTGCCTGCTGAATTGTGAAAGTGGAAAACTGGGTGTGATGTGTTGTTTGGAAATCAAAGCAGTTGTGATGAAAGTGTCTGCTTTACTCTCTTTTTTTGTGTTACTTCCCTAATAACATTGGCAAATTGTGCCATTTGTCAACAAAGTGCAAACTCTTGGCGTGTAGCACTGACTCATGGATTGCTGCTCTTTAGAAAAACATTGGCAGCAATAGATAGAGAGTTAATTCTGATATTGATATTGAGAACTCAAGGCAGTGAATGAAGGAAGTTCTTAGCCATGATTAAAAAGCTTAAAAGGTTCATTTAGCATTGCTAACAAGACTTCTCTTTGCTAGCTCCGAGCTATAGTGTGGCCTTAGCCACACTAATGTACTGCATCTAATTCAGATTAACAGCCAGGTGGTCAAGGCCCAAGGAGGTCAGCACTGAAATTGATTTCTTCTGAGGACTAAAGGTAGTGAGGGGATAGTCCATTGGTCAAAAAGTGACTTTCCTAAAGCACAAGGACTAAATAATTTGTAATGTTTTAACAAATGATCAGTGTTTGTGCCTGTGATTGGAAATAGTCTGACATTTATTTTAGATTATCTAAATTGTAAATGAGGCTTTGAATGTTTAATTCTTTTGTTCCATTGGCACCTTTTGTTCTAAGACTGTTGGTGGCACAGTAAGAAGGTCAAAGATGGCATGTCTGGTACTGGTGTAGCCCACAGCAAATGACCCAATTAAAACACTTACAGTCAAACACTGGATAATTCAACTCTGATAAAATAGTCTGTTCTGTAATGTGGTGCATTTTCAAATTACATGGTGATGAATTAATTGCATTGTTTAAATGAATACTTGTTCATAGTGCATTAACTAATGTTAACAGATGCAACTTTAAAAGTTGGAAATGTGTTACTAAAAGTTGAAATAAACACTCTATTTTCTGATTTGTTTATATGTTTCTGTCAGCTGCATGAACATCAATTTGCTTTCTCACATCACAGATTTAAAAGGGTCATATGATGCGATTTCAAGATTTCCCTTCTCTTTGGTGTGTTACAAGCTGTTAGTGAATAGATAAGATCCCTAAAGTTGCAAAGACTAAAGTCTCCAACCCAGAGATATTCTTTATAAAAGTTAAGACTCATCCACGCCCTCCTAAAACACCTCGTTTAACCCTCTGGAGTCTAAGGGTATTTTTGGGGCCTGGAGAAGTTTTGTCATGCCCTGACATTTGTGCTTTTTTTCAGTTTCTTATAAATATCTAAATGGCTAAAGTCTAATCTCACTGTAATCAGCACAAACTGGGCTATAATAATATGTGAGCAGCATGTATGTACATGACATGTGTTTTTGAGAGAAAAAAAATGTTATGCGTGGTTAGTGAAAAACTAAAAATGTTAAATCACTTGAATAAGACAATAAAACACATACAGAAAATTGGTTCCCAGGAATTTTGAGAACTGGAGCATTTAGACTAGAATTTTTTTTTTCTAAATGATGTGAAAATCATCTTGTTTACTCACTTACAGAAAACAATATATTGATTTAAATTTTCTAAGACACACGCCCCCACATCTACGTCATGATGTGGGAAGATTTGCATAACACCACCTAAATGTTCACGCAAAGAAAGAAGGCATAACTTTGATTCTTGCTGTAGTATTGTTGCTGCTGCCGCCATGTCGTGGAGATGCTGTGTGTTTCGTTGCCAAAGCGAAAATACTTTGTTTGGCCTTCCAAAAGAGGACACAATTAGAAATCAGTGGTTGAGTTGTATTTACAACACTGTTCCAGAACAGTAAAAACCAAATATTCAGATGTGTGCAGCACTTTTTACAGAGGGCTGTTTCCTGATCCTGGGAGAGTAGCCTGTTTTGACTCACAGCCTGTAAGTATGTTTTCATATTTAAAGAATTTGCCACTGACGATGACGATTTTTTGCATTTTTAGCATCTGCGTCCTTGAGCTAGAGCTAATAAAAAGGCATTAGCCGTTTTTGTGATGTTCTCTCGGCTTTGAGCCAAGCAACACTCAATCCATTTAAAAACAGGACCGATTTACTGAAAAAAGTGTTTGACTTTACCACGATGACTCATAAAAAACACATTACTTCTCCTCTCACCCCATAAACAACCCCGACAGCAATATAATCAGCATTTCTTTGTGTAAGCTAGCCACATTTTACAAGAACACGGCAGCTCTAAACGGTTGTCTATTTAAATCATTTCATAAAAAGTACATAAACCGTTCACCTTGATTTGTGCTGAGTGTTGTTTAAAAAAAACACAACGCCGACTGCCCCCGAATAAGTGTTTGCACTTGGAAGATTGCAGAAGATGTTTGGTGTGCGTCAAGACATGGGTGGTTGTTGGCATGTTAAGTAGCTCACTAGCACAGTCTATAAAAGCCAGGAGTGAACAGCCCACCTGGAGAGAGGCCCAGCGCCCGAGGAGGAAGTCAAGGACATGAATTAGTCCAAGCCGCCAAGTGCGAGAGCGCAGTTTGAAGCAGGCATCCACATTGGCACAGAAATGGGTTGACTGATGCTGTGTCGACATATGAAATTGATTAAGCCATGTGATTCTGCCCAGAAAAAGTGAAAGAAAGTAGGTTATCTGAGAAACTGATCTTAGTGAATGTGAAGAAATATATGAGAACACCAGTCACCAAAAGATTTTAGAAGATGAAGTAGGATTTTTTGCTAGGCCGGTAAGTTTTTAAAAGAAGACTCTCAGGCTCACCAAGGATCCTTTTATATAAATGCAGTAAAAGAGTGATATTGTGAAATAATATTACAGTTTTAAGAATTGTTTTGTATTTTGATATGCAATTATTCCTGCGATGGCAAAGCTGAATTTTTTACCAGCCATTATTCAGCTTTCATTCTTACATGATCAGAAATAATTTTCTTAATATGATGATTTGGTGCTCAAGAATAATTTCTTATTACTATCAGTGTTGAAAACAGTTAATGAAAACAGTTAATGCTTAATTTTTTTTTCTTTATTCATTGATCATTAGAAAGTTCAAAAGATCAGCATTTATTTACAATCATATTTTACAATGTAAAAATCTTTACTGTCATTTTCAATAAATTTAATGGCTCCTTGTAAAATGAAAGGATTAATTTAATTTTAAAAACTCTTCCTGGCCCCAAACTTTTAAACGGTAGTATATAATATTGTATGTTTGGAAATTTTGGATAGTTTTGTTAAAGGCACAGCAGTAAAAAATACCTTTTTATCACGGTCAGAGAGAGGAATGAAAAAGGCTTGTGAAAAGCAAAATTGATGGGAATAACCTCTTCATAAATTTGCAAAACTGCACTTTTTTTAATAAGATAGATATCCCTCAAGGGAAACTACTTCAGTGTGAATGGCTAAATGGTAGTTTTGTGAAACTGACCATGATATTTCAAGCCCGAATGTTTTTACAAGGTTGATCAGACAATGACCTTGTGCGGAAAGTGACTATCAAGCCATTTCTGAAGTCACAATTCACTTCTGTTTCCAATAATGCTGTACATGTTTGTGTTTTCCTTGTTTTGATAAATCATCTGTGTTTCTTCATAGTCACTTAAATGGGAGTTTATTCTTTATTCTGTTTGTTGTGAATGTAAATCAGTACACACAAGGATGTTAGCTATTCTGTGTCATGTAAGACATGTAGCCTGTTTCTGTGTGTCTTTGTAGCAGATGTTCTTAACGTGCTGAACCAGCTTTTTTCATTGTGAATTTGCTCCATTCTTTGAAGATAAACATATTAAACATTAAAACTTATAAATCAAAACTGCAGGCGATGAAGAATGAGCCAGCTTGTATGTGAGGTTCAACTTTAAGATATTTGCATCGAGATCAATCCTTGCTCCCAGACGCATCCTCAATTATTTAGCACCTCCTTAGAAACCCTGCATGTATTATTCACATGTATAAAATCTAAATTTAGTCATGTCTATTGGGAATGACATGGCAGAGGAAGAAGGAACACAATACAACAGCATGATTGTGGCTGTGAATGAGTGTGTGTTTACCGGACTGAGCTGTTCAGAGTAACGCGCTATCATGCAACTCTTATTCTCATTTCTCATTATTACTCATTTCTGAATTGAGGATTGTCTTTGTTTATGGAATAACCAGATGTGACAGTAGAGCTCACTGTTCATCTAACTGTGTAGCTTAAATTGACCTTCCATTTATTTTTTGACCTTTGATTTGGATTTTGTGTATTTAAAATGAGTATTTTTCTTGGCTTTGATTTTAATCAGACATAAGTTAAATAAGTGACATAAGTTAAATAAGTGACATAAGTGTGCGATAATGACAAAATGTGATATCTCGATATTTTATCCTTATAAGGCATAATTTAATGTGTGCATTATCTTTTGTCAAATTCTTACATTTAATCAATAAACTCAAATGATAAAATACTATAGCGCTGTTACTAATCAAATGAAATCAACAAAATTTGTGTTTGCAATGTACTGTAGAGGTGGCACGGAATCTGCATGTGAAGTATATATATATTCAGTAATTCAGTATATGCAATATATAGAACATAACTATGCTTTCAGTAGTATGTGAAACCAATTTTAGCCATTATTATGTTCTGAAAAAAAAAATATTAGGCTATATGGTGTGGGTGTATGTGTGTATGTGACAGTGAAAGTGAAAGTGACGTGACATACAGCCAAGTATGGTGACCCATACTCAGAATTCGTACTCTGCATTTAACCCATCCAAAGTGCACACACACAGCAGTGAACACACAGACACTGTGAACACACACCCGGAGCAATGGGCAGCCATTTATGCTGTGGCGCCCGGGGAGCAGTTGGGGGTTCGGTTCCTTGCTCAAGGCCACCTCAGTCGTGGTATTGCCGGCCTGAGACTCGAACCCACAGCCTTAGAGTTAGTTCAGACAGGACCATTTTGGCAAGTTACTTGAGTTTATTGAACACAATTTATCTTTGGCGGTATGGTTCCTTATGGGGGTTCTTGCTCCCAAATTAATGAACATACAAGAGCTTAAACATTAATCCCCCGGAACCAAAAGCTTGGAAATACATGACAATTAAGACACTTAATAATGTCTTCGTGGAAATCGTGTAGATGTGGCAGTGGGACATCTATCCTATAGCTTGGTTATGAGGATAAGTGTCTCTCAGCAGTGAGGTCCATGCCAACCGTGACTTGAAAGCCTTAGTAATCTGAAACAAAGAAGACGACATCCAGAAGGTGCACGGTAATATGCTCATGCTTATAATGGGGAGGGAAGGAGCGTTGCGAGCCATTTGAGCATACTTACAGAGCAGTAGTGCCACGTATATATGTCCCGTGTCTAATTGGAGAATGGTAGTGATTGGAGCGATTTGACAGCTGACCGCATGAGCTGGTCGCAGCCTATGCCTCCGTGGCCTAACTGAACTAACGCTGCGCTCGATGAGTCAAACTCTCTAACCATTAGGCCACGACATCCCCACAGGCTGCGAGATCTCGTCACACCTCTAGTAATTTAAGATAAAAAATGTATTTTTCTGCCTTTTGAAGTATATTTTGTAATAGGTTTTGGCATTTTAACTTTGAGCTAAATAAAAATTATTAAAAATAAAATCCCTTTAGCTGTGCTGTTTACAACATATATTTAGCATGTATTTGAAATATATTTTGGCCAGAAAATATATAAATAGAAATATTTGCTGTTTGGGGCAAACGGTTTGCAAGTATTTTTTCACCGCTCTTCATCAAACAGCTAGTGCAAGCTGTATTTACATCCTGCTAATTTGGTTTACATATTTTGTAAACACAATGGGCAGATGATAGCATCAGGGAATCAAAAGAGCAGCCTGTATTGTGTGCGTTGTGTGCGTCTGACTCTTTACCCACACAAACACACAGATGCTAGCAGCTGGCTTCCTCCATTGTCTCCTCATCCTCACTGGGTGCTGTATCCAAGGAACCGGGAACCAAAATACTGTCTGGCCCAGTGTGCTGAGCCGTGGCGACACCACATTGGGCCCTTGTCCTTCACATAGTTGTGTGATATTATTTAAATTACCCTGTCTGGATACGGACTGCATGTGTGTGAGCACAGCCCCCTGCTCTCCACTGCCACTCGGAAGGAGGAGGGAATGGTACATTATTCAGTGTAAATGAGAGCAAGACCTTGAGGTATTCTCGGAATCCTAGATCTGCTTTTCCTCCCATTTACCGCCGTACTGTGATTATCCAGAGGGATTGGACCGGGAATGCAGTCCAGGACTGTTTGTTCTGTTCGTTTAGTTAAATGAACTGCTCAAATGATAAGAAATGGCGATACATAAACAGTCATGTAAACACGGCCGCATTCTAGAGCATTCCCTGAGGGGACACAAGTTTGTATCTCATAGAAGAGCAAATGGCGCTCAGCCTCTTAATTATAATCTCAAGTCTGGGTGGCCTTTTTAGCAGTATGTCAAAGTACATCTGCTCTCAGCACAACTGTGGCACTGTGTTGGGGAATGTTACTTTTAAAAATGATGTGTTACAGTATTGGGTTACTCATGAAAAATAACTAATTGTATTACTTAATTTATTTTGTGTTACTTTTTGTGTGCAGGTGTCTCTCTTGTCCTTAATGAAAGTGCTTTGATTGGTTTGCAAATAATTTTTACATTCAAAGTGATTCTTTTAAGTGTTGATCTGTCCAGTGTATGTTACCATTCAAAAGTTTAGGGTCAGATATTACACTGTAAAAAATTATGTGTTCAACTTAAGTTCTTATATCACTTTAAATCATCAAAATACATTGAAGAATAATAAACAATTGTTTAAGTTCTATGAAATTCAACTTCATTTTTTAAGTCGGCTTAATGTAATTTAAGTTGAAAATGACGGTTGAAAAGTTTTTTAGTTGAAATTGGTGGAATATTTTACAGGGTAGAATGATTTCTGAAGGATTGTGTGACACTGAATATTGGCTGCTGAAAATTCAGCTATGCTAATACAGGAATAAACAACATTTTGAAATATACTAAAATAGAAAACAGTTTATTGAATTGTAATACTGTTTCACAGTAGCACTGTTTTTACTGTATTTTTGATCAAATAAATGCAGCCTCCAAGACAGAGCAAATTCACCACTGCTTTGATGCAGTATCCAAATTCAATCAATTAATATATTTAAAATCATTAAACAGTAGTCAACATTTGAATTTCATCAAAGTTGTCCTGAGACAAGAACAGGTATTGTTTTGGTTTTAGGACAACTCTGATGAAAGATTTTGATCCACTTCGAATGTTGACTACTGTCTATTCATTTAATATTTTTATAATTATATTAAAATAGTTTAATATGTTATATTAATTAATACAAGATATTCGAAATCATTATTCGCTATAAATAATATATACTGTATGCTGTATATAATTAACCATATATATATATATATATATATATATATATATATATATATATATATATATATATATATATATATATATAACCATTATAAATAAGCGTACTGGAAAAAACTCATAGATCTGATTATGTAACCTGGGTTTTATTGTTGCTGTGATTCCCACAACACTGGTCTTGTAGACCTTATTTTGGCAGTGCAGACAATGGGAGTTCAAGCTGTCCCCTCTATCATTTGTCTTGATTCGATCAGAGACTTCTAATCAGTCTAGTTCTATAAAATCACCGGTGTAACACAACAACATGGCTTTCTGATGAAGAGAGTTTATAAAAAGCCCAGCAGTGCTCCCCGAGCATTTTAAAGAGTCTGCTCCGAGAGATCCAAGTCTTTTGTTTGTCCATTAAATGTGTTTACAGTACTCAATATTCTGGTGCGATCTTTATATCATCGTTTCAAATTCATACTTCTTAATGACTGTTGAAGTCCCAAGCCCGCCACCGACCGTCTTTTTCTTTAAACACAGATGCTGATGAGGGATTCAGAGCTAGGAAAATAGGACCTTTGTGCATCTGTGTGCTTCTATGATTCAGAAGTGTTGTGTTTTGGAGCGGCAGAGACGATGAGGCTCCAACATTTCTGCTTCACTCTGTCCTCATTGCTCTAAAGACCCATTTCCTGTGGCGGGGCGGTGTCTCAGTTTGATGTCAAGCTCTCGTCTCAGTGAAAATAAGCCTACCTTTCTCTATCTTTGCTATCTTTATTCTCTTTACAGATTATCTCATTTGAGCAGAACATATGAATATGTTGTCTCTACTGGTAAAAATATGATTTTCTATCTCTAATTAACCAAATGAACCACTAATGGTTTTCACTGATGATTTGTTTGCTTATTCTGATATAATGACAAACTGTTTTATTTCCTTTGTTGATATATTTTCAGTTGACAGAGGAAGTTTGGTTTTTGTCAAAGCAAAATCATTATTTGGGAGGGACAGTGTCATTCTAAAGAGCTTTTTTTAAGAGCATTGAACGAAGATTCCTCAATAATGTTCTTTCTTGAAAGGGAAAATTGTACATTTTAAATATGTATATGTGATAAAAGTTTATTTTTACGTGAACAAAGTCGACTTTTACCACTAGGAACAATTTCCTTGTGCCAATTACACTTGCAAATAACACTTTCGCCCCATAGTTTTCTGCCATTTTTATTTTTAGTTTGATTACTTTAAAATACTGGTTCAACCGAAGGCATTGCAAAAGAGTGCTAGGAATGATTGTGGGAAACATTATTTTTCCAGATATATTCGGTGCACTACACTTAACCTTATTATAGGCAAATTGATTAGTAGAGTTGATTATTCTAATCAGTGCTGTTTTCTGTTCTCTTCACAGCTTGCTGGGTTCATCTATGCCTGTTATGTTGTGAAGCTCATTTCAGAAGAGGAGGACAGCTGTGAGTATACTTCATAATTCAGTTATGAGTTTGTTATTGTTCATTTTTTAATGAGTGTTTGGCTTACTCTCAAATAAATAATGCATGCCTAAAAGATATGTATGAAATCTAAAATGAAATGAGATCTAAAATTACATTTATCATATCAGTTATATTTATACTATGTGGCTGTTGCTTGAATCTGAATGTTCTAAGGTGTGCAATTATTTTCAGGGGAAATGCATGGCTAATATATATATATATATATATATATATATATATATATATATATATATATATATATATATATATATTTTTTTTTTTTTTTTTTTTTTTTTTTTTTTTTTTGTCGTTTGAAAGAAGCAACTAATAAGACAACATTTAGACATGTTTTTAGTTTACAACCTAAAGATGTTAAGATGCATGATTTTTTTTTATTATTATATTTTTTATATGCTTTAATATAGGGAATATTTGTTTCCTGCGGTAATGAAGCATGAAAGACATATAGACATATGCTCTTTGAAGTGAATTTAAGGATCTAAGAGATTGCTTTTATTGATCCCAAACGATCAGCCTTTGGCCTAGTGTTTTAAAGCAAGGAGAAAATTGTTGCATTTGTAGTGCTCAGACGATCACACTTACCACCATGTTGAGACACATGGGTCTTTCGCTTTAGTCGCCTCTTTGTCCTGACAAAAGATTGGAAAGTAAAATAATGAGGATAGAAGATAAAATGATTTATAATATTTCTTATATTTTGTTCACCCAAAATGAAAAAAAAAAAGAAATCTGGTCATTTGCTCACTATCGTGTATGCAAACCTGTTTGCCTTACTTTCTTCTGTTGAGCACACATAGGAAAACACAAAGCTGTAATATGGCTTCTTAAAACTTGTAATATGCACCACCTTTATGATACTTTTTATGTTGATTTTTTTGTTTGACTTTCATTATATTAAAAACTGTGGGCACTACATTGTTTAATATTTCCCCATTTGTGTTCTACAGAAGAAAGAAACATGACAGACTATTCATTTAATGTGTTTTGCCCTCAGATGCTTGTAACTTTTTCTTAGGAGAGTCTTTTGAGGAAAAGATACAATAACAAAGAATATGCAGCCTAACACTGGCATACAAGATCAATACTGTTGTTCTCTTGCAGAGTCAAGCCTTATTTTCCCTGTTCTCATCATTATCTCATCACCAAGCAACTAAAACTGACTGACAGAGAGAGATTCATGTAAAAGTGTGTGTTTGTGTGGTTGTTTATCTGTTTATCATCCCCCTTCTTTGTCCTGTATTTTCATTGCATTTTATCAGTTCGTAATCAGAATCAGTAAACTTCACTCTGAATGAAATTAATCATGGCTGCATTTGGAGGGCCATCCTCTCATTAAACGGAGTGCCTTCACTACATGTTAAGATCACGAAGAAGGAGCCCTGTGGCAGAATACATCCAGTGTAGCATGATGGTCTATTAATGCAGAATATTTGTGTGTAGATGGGTTTTTATGCATGAGTTCACTGGGATGTTGGTCCAAGCTAGAGCATGATCCTTTTTTATTATTATTTCTTATTATTATCAATGTTGAAAACAAATAATTTTTTGTAAAAAGTTGATACTTTTTTCAAGATTTTTAGATGAATAGGAAAAGCGTTCAAAAGAACGCTTCCGGTTACTTAACGTAACCTCGGTACCCTGAGATAAGGGAACGAGTGTTATGTATGGGAAAACTCCTTTTTTTCCATTCTGCTGAAGCATGATTTGTTCACGTTTGTGTAGCTGCACAAACCAATGGCGCTTCAGCCCGCCAGAAGGGGCGGGGCTGACCGATATATAAGTCGGCCCGTAGCACCATTCATCAGATCATTCGACTGAAGCGACGATCATCAATTCGTGCAGCTTGTAGTGCGGCAAGTGACATAACGCTCGTTCCCGTGGGGCGTGATTGGATTCGTTCCCATACATAACGAGAGTGAATGTTCGAAAGGGAACGCTTTCGGTTACTTAATGTAACCTCGGTAACTTCAAAGTTATGTTAAGTAACCAAAAGCGTTCCCTTTCGAACGTTCACTCTCGTTATGTATGGGAACGAATCCAGTCATGCCGCACTACAAGCAACAATTACATGCTGCTCCGCGACCCCAGTGTTAGGGCACTAATAAGGGCCCTAAGGGACTTGGGCATTATCTTGCCCCAAGCCATGAGGAGGCCATTCCCCTTGTGGAGTGGGCTCTCACACCAATAGGGCATTCCAGTCCTTCCGATGCATAAGCCAGAGCTATTGCATCAACAATCCAGCGAGATTGCTTGGTAACCGGCAGACCCTTCTGGCAGCCTCCAAAGCAAACAAAAAGTTGTTCAGACTGCCTGAACACTTTAGAATGTTCCACATAGACTCTCAGAGTCCTAACAGGGCATAGAGTATTCGGTCCCTGCTCGCCATCTGCAGCGGGGAGTGCCAATAGGGATATTACTTGCGCTCAAAAAGGAGTAGAGAGCACTTTAGGAACATAGCCGTGTCTCGGTTTCAAAATGACCTTGCAGTCATTGAGCCCAAACTCAAGACACGAAGCGCTGACTGACAGCGCTTGTAAGTAACCCACATGCTTAACTCATGCTTAGGCTCAAATGGGGGCCTATTTAGGGCCCTAGGACCGTGGATAAGTCCCAATACGGCACAGTCTGAGGGCGAGGAGGATTCAGTCTCCTCGCGCCCTTCAGAAATTTTACGACCAAGTCGTTTCTGCCTATTCAGTGGCCGGCCTAGAGAGAATGATTCACCGTGATGGCTGCCGCATATAGCACTGAGTGTGGATGGGGCGCACCCCTTATCCAGCAACTCTTGCTGAAAGGTCAGCACTCAGGACACGTCACATGAAAACTTGTCCAATTGCCGTGCAGAGCACCAATTGAGGAATACTGACCATTTCTGGACATAGACCCTTCATACAGATGGCACCCTTGCCTCAAGAATGGTGTTGCATACAGGCGAGCCCTGGGCCAATCGTGGGCCAGGGCATCTCTGTATCGAGAAAAATGTTGGGCACTGAGAGTTGTCTTCCGGGGCGAAGAGTTCGACCTCTGCCTTCCCAAAGACCACCCAAATTCGCTGCACCGTCTGAGGATGTAGCACCCAATCGCCCGGGGCTACTTTGCCTCCGGACAGTGTGTCTGTTCCCAGGTTCAGCTTGCCTGGCCCATGAACCACACTTAGCGAGACAAGTTACTTCTGTGCCCAAAGCACGAGGTGACGATCCAATCTGTATAAGGCGTGAGACCTGAGGCCGCCTTGGTGATTGATATAAGACACCACTGTCATGCTGTTCGATCGGACAAGAATGTGGTGGCCCTTGAGGGCCGGAAGGAAGGATTTCAGGGCTAAAGAGACCACCAACATTTCCAGGCAGTTGATATGTAGGCATAGCTGCTGAGCTGAACAGGAGCCGAATGCCGGATTGCCCTCCAACAGCGCTCCCCACCCGGAGTTGGACGCGTCTGTTGTGATCAACTTCCTTCTGGAGGCCACGCCCATCCTCACTCCTGTCTGAAACAGGTGAGTGGTCTTCCAGGGGGCCACAGCTTCAATACAGCAGTGTCCACCCTGACTGGAAATCTCTTCAACCGCCAACCGTGGGGCAGTTGACCATGGTACTGTACAAATAAAATAAAAACCAGTAAAAATAATAACATCAGTAAACTCAAAAGATAATTTTTCAAAAGATAACTCAAAAGATTAGCTTTCACAGATAAAGGAAGGTTATTCCATAGCCTCGGTCCAACTATTGCAAACAGTGAAAGGTAGATAGCATAGTATGTTTTCTAGCTGGATGTTGTGCTTACGATCAATAATCACATCTTTGCATTCAACCAAACTGATTTGCAGAAATCAAAACACGAGTCCCGCTCGCTGTGAAGCGGGAGCGACTAGGCAACAGAGGATTCCGCTTGGTCTTAAAGCCTTCCTCGAGGGGCTCCATTCTTAATTCAAACAATGCTTTGGAAAAAATAAATAATTATTCAATTGTTATTTGTATGGTATAGGTGGTCATACAGCGTATGCCTGCAAATACGGAGAAACCGATGCCTTTAATACGGGACGATTCCATATTATACAGAACGGTTGGCAACCCTATATAAAATACAAAAGAGAATTGACTCGGGGGCCCCCTAGTGTTCGGGGCCCTGGGCTGCAGCCCATGTTGCCCATTAGGAAAAAGCGGCCCTGGGCGGGGGGCTATGTGGATGTGAAAGTAAGCATCTTTCAAATCCATGGTCAAAAACCAATCCTCGGGGCAAATATGCGCAAGAATCTTTTTGACCGTCATCATCTTGAATGACCGGCGCATAAGCGAGCTGTTCAGATGTCTGAGATCTAGAATGGGTCTGAGCTCGCCCTCTTTGGGACGAGGAAATAGCGGCTGAAAAGCCTGACTCACTGTTCGCTGGGGGCAATATTTCCACAGCGCCTTTTGCAAGCAGTGTTTGCACCTCCTGCCGGAGAACCATAGCTTTGTTGTTCAGGTTTGAACGACGCCTCTGAAGCGGCGCAGTCTGTGAGCGAACTGTAGCGAATAGCCTCGTTGAATTTTTTCCAAAACCCATCTCGAGATTCCCGGAATGGCTGCCCAGGAGTGAAGGCGAGCTGTTTTTGGGGGCATTCTGGCTGAGGCGAGAACAGGGCCCCTCCTTTTCCTCTCTAGCGCCTCAGGATGGCTTCGGCAGCTTCAGGAAGGGGAAGCATTTCGCCGTTCTGGGGTGCTGTTTCAGCCCAGGCTCCATCTTCCACTGAGGCTGATGCTGCGCTGGTTTTGCAGGCTGAGCAGCGGGGCTCTTCTGGCGGCCCCAGAAGAGGGAGTTTAGGGAGGAAATGACGCAGCGCCTGCAATGTCTTCTGAGCCTCCGAAAACCACTCAGTGAACCTGTTTACAGCGGAGCCGAATAGCACTTTCGCCGAGACTGGAGAGTCAAGGAAGTCCATTTTCTCTGCATCCCTGATCTCTGTCAGCGTTAGCCAGAGGTGTCATTCCAGCACCACCAGACTGGCCATGGTCTTGCCGATCACCTGTGCTGTGGCCTTTGTAGCATGCAGAGCCAGCTCCTTAAAGGCCTCTTGGTGCTCTTGGCCAGACTCATCCATGTTACAGAGAAGTTTGGCTTGAAACACTTGAAGGATCGCTATTGTATGCAGCGTCGAACTGGCCTGTCCGGCTGCTGCATAAGTCCTGTTGGCGATGGCTGAGGTGGTCCTGCAGGGTTTAGATGGATGCGCTGCATGGCCCTTTAAGCCGAGGGCAGATGGTGGGCACAGATGTGCGCCGATCGCTTCCTCCAGGGGGAGGAGTTTAGCGTACCCTCTTTTGTCAGTGCCATCAACGGTGGTGAGAGGTGCTGCATTCGAGGGGTTTACCCGTGCCGAATTGGGGGCGCGCCATGTCTTGGTAAGCTCGTCATGGATGGCTGGCAAGAACAGGGCTGGGCGCTGGCGAGAGGATTGCTGGCGGGTCTCTGGCAGGAACCACTCATCCAGTAAGCCATGGGCGGGCTCATCCGGAGCTGACCATTCAAGGCCCAGATCTGCCACAGCCTTTGCGAGGACGAGGATAAGCTCGGCGTCTGGCTTCAGCTTCGGCACCTGAGGGGGGAGGGGTTGCTTCGGGCTCCTCGCCGGAATCACCCCATTCCCCCGTTCTTGATGCTGCCAAGGATACAGAGTCATTGGCGGTGACATCGTCGATAATAATGTCCTCTTCGGATGCGCCGAATGAGACCAGTCCACTCGCAGCTGAAGAGGGGCATTGGTCCTCACTTGTGAAGCACACCAGCGTGAGAGGACGCAGGAAGGGTGGGGCACGCGGGCACTGAGCCAACGTGACACCGCTCTAGCCCACTAAAAAAGATCCGCTGCCCCGCTGTTTTTCCCTCTTAGGGGAGGAGAAAGACAGGAGGGCCTGGCGGGGAGGATCACCTTAATGAAACAAGGCAACCTGCGAGCGTAGACGAGAGAGGCTCATGCTCTCGCAGAAAGAGCATGAGCCATCAGCGAGCGCAGCCTCTGCATGGGCACGGCCGAGGCAGGCGGCGCACTCGCTGTGTCCGTCTTAATTTTGCAAGAGCTCCTTGCATGAACCACACTCACGGTGCGACATTTGCAAAAAACTCGTGCTGAAATTTGCTCTTAGATTTTTTCTTTTTTTCTGCGTGTGTGTGGAGATATCTTTTGTGTCTGTGTCTGGTTTTTTTACGGGGGTGTGAGGAGATGTGGATTTTTTTATGTGTTTTTTTTTTAGAGAGTCAGCAAAGAGATGATCCTTGTAGCTGAAGGAAAAATTATCTGATGAATGGCGCTACAGGCCAACTTATATCTGTCTAATACTTCTGGCGGGCTGAAGCACCACTGGTTTGTGCAGCCACACAAATGTGAACAAATCAGGCTTCAGCAGAAAGGAAGAAAGGAGTTTTCCCATACATAACGAGAGTGAACGTTCGAAAGGGAACAGCATTTATTTAAAAGTAATATTTTATAACATTACAAATGTTTTTTTTATTGCAACATTAAATTATGTATTACATATATATATATTTTCTCACGCAGTAAATGATTTTGACAGATTTTTCATATTTGGGCAAAGTACTTGAACATTATATAGTTCCTTTGATGGAGAAAAGCATCTTAAATCAGAATCCCTATTAATTTGTGGATTGTTACTCGCTAGCCTTTTTCAGAGTAGCTTATGAATAAAACTCTACAAACTCAAAAAAAAAACTCACAAAATCCATTTTATTGGCATTAGATTAGTCAAATGAGCTAAGCTTTGCGCCGCAAAAAACTTCTGCCGCCACACTGATCGGTTCACTTCCTCAAACATCATTCAGCAGTGTTCCCAGAGTCTAATGGGGGTTCTGATTGTCTCAATCAGTGATCAGGAGAGATTCTAGAACATTTGTGTAATTGGAAATCCCTCTCGAAAGTCTCTCCCAATCAGTCCATGGGCAGCCTAAGTTTGAGCGACTGCCAGAGCACTTGTGATGAATGTCACACAGCTACACCGTGACAATAGCATCCATTGAGAGCATATCAATGCCGTTGATGTTCCAAGGGTGGGCACAGGAAAATTCCACTGAGAAATATAATTGTTGAAGCTCTGAATCCTCCAAGCAGGTGAACGATATTGATGGCTTGGTCCCTGAGGCATGTAGAAACACTAATCGGGACTCCATATTGGCCATTACAGCTTTAATTAATATAGTACAAGAAGCACCTCTGCAAAGGTAATGAACAGCTCAAACCAATCAACATGGTCTGCATGTAATTACAGTTACTATCATGGGTAACCTCCCAGGGTCCATTTAAAGACAGGACAGTATTTAAATGAATCTGCCTCTGAGAGCATGGAAAAGCAAGAGAGAGAATTAGGAAGTGTTGGTGCGCGCAAGTTGCGGGGAAACACTTTCTGCATCTATAACAAGGAAATTAGGTTAAGGCTTTCCTTTGGGGATATGCAATCAGGCTTTGTGGTTGCAGGGTGGTGGGAGCTCATGCTGATAGTCTTTGTGTGCCGCGTGCAGTTTACAAATGCCTTTATCGGAGGAAAAGCTTTTGGAAGGGTGAAGCCAAAACAATAAAACTCATAAAGCCTTGCTATATGGACGCTTTACGGAGAAAACGTCCATCTCAGCCTAATTCCCTCCACTGCTGGTGCCAGTGAAACGCCCCCTTTCTCAGATTTGTTGCTTAAAACAGAATAAACAGCTATTTGAGTCGTTTTGTTGAGGTCGAGGGACGGTTGTTGAATAGATTTAAATGATAATGCTGTAGCTCAAGGTGACCCACAGACCCTCGATCTGTCCGCTTGCCCACAGTCATGGTGCTTGTATGTTTTTTGTTGTTGTTGTTGTTGTTTTTTTTACATCATTACTGGATCAGTGATCCCAGCATTTCTCATTATCTTGCCAGGAAGAATTTCTGCAGTAAAACAACTTGTTAGAAATGTTTTCAGAGCTGTTTAAGAGCACAATGGTATCTGCCCAGAAGCAATCTATTTTAACATTTACCCCCTGCAGACATATTTATGTAAAGGACATTAAGATGGGAATTTTCAGTGCAACTTAATTTTATTTTGGATATGATCAGTGTTTTCCATTTTAAATGTTGTTTTGTGTGTGTGTGTGTGTGTGTGTGTGTGTGTGTGTGTGTGTGTGTGTGTGTGTGTGTGTGTGTGTGTGTGTGTGTGTGTGTGTGTGTGTGTGTGTTTCTACACGCTTAAAAGTTTGGGGTCAGTAGAATTTAAAATGAATTGCCTACATTTGTTCAGCAAGTATGCATTAAATTGATCAAAAGTGGCAGTAAAGATGTTTATAATAAACTCATATAAATGCTGTTCTTTTGAACTTTCTGTTAATCAAAGAACAATTGAATGAACAAACAATGTTAATAAGAAAAAATTGAGCACTAAATCAACATATTAGAATGATTTCTGAAGGATCATGTGACACTGAAAACTGAAGTAATGATGCTAAAAATTTGGCCTTGTCATCACAGGAATAAATGTAATTTTAAAATATATTAAAACAGAATACTGTTGAATTGCAATAATATTTCACAATATTACTCTATTTTTATCAAATAAATGCAGCCTTGGTGAGCATGAGAAATTTATTTCATAAAAATCCCAAACTTTTGAACATTTGAATAATTTTTTCAGTTGAAAAGTTAGTTTACCAATTATTTATGTGATGAATTATAGATGAAGAGTTAAAGCATTTGGGTCTGGACATACAGTTTAATAAAGCCTACACCGAAAATATAATTTTTTTCTCTCAGAAATTGCTAGTAAATTTCACTGTAACACACTGAATTAAATGTGAAAATTTGAAGTAGAAAGACTGAAACAATATTTTTTGTAAAACATACGTCAATATTTTTTGTTTTATTTACAATTTCGAAAACTTTTATTTTTATTTTTTTTACAATTTTAAATTTTTGGATTTCTTTTAGTGTTTAATGTGAATGATGGTTCTAATGGCCTGTTTTAGACCAATCTGAACCTTTCACTCTAAAACTTCAGCAATCCATATAACATGAGTTGATGTGTCACGTTATTATTATTTCTTTTGTTGTCTTTGTCATTTTTGTATGTTAGTTGAATTGTTAAAATATTTTAGGTCATTCGAATTATAGACTGGAACCAATATATTGTTGATTAATTACATGATATGATGTCATATATCAATATATGTTGAGAGTGAAAATTCAAACAGTGTTCTGCTAAACGTGAGCACTCTTTCAGACTGACCTCTGTGGGTCCCCAGATAACACTGATCAGGACAAAGGTCTAACTCCACAGTGAGACAACATAGATTAGGGGATTTGTAGGTACTGTATATGCCCCCAAAATCTATCATCAGAATGATAATGGTTCCAGTTTTTCATTCTCCTTCTCTTTAGGATGCACGAGAGAAGCTCTCTGCTAATTCCACAGTTTATCTCCTGTGTTCGCTGATCTAGGAAACAGCCTCTGATTGCCAAAGCCAGGATCTTTATCGCACAGTTTATTACCTTTGCGTCTTTGTGGAAAGCCCAGATACTCAGGGCTTCCAGGGCCTGAAACAGCTGGTGGGCCCTCACAGAGGGGTCCAGGGCTAATCCTGTTAGTTTGCTTTATGTTAGCCTATCATATAATCCAACAGGCAGCGTGCCACAAAAAGGCCTTCATAGATATCAGTCTCATGGAGGGTTCCAGCCGCTGAGCATCAACTACTCATGATTAGCACACTGACACACCCATGGGATACATAATTAAAAAGTGCTTATTTGAATGAACGACAACCTTAAAAAGTGTATAGCACAATTAATTGTCCCCCATCTTCTCTCCCTTTCTCATTTCTTCAGTTGACTTTATAGGAGGGTTTGATTCGTATGGTTACCAAGGGCCACAGAAGACATCACATTTGCAACTACAACCAATGTACATGTAAGTATAACAAACATGAATGGTTTTAAATCAAACCAACACTAATTCATAATGTGATACATTGTCTTAGATAGTTTTAGCAGTGTTTTATTATATATTGTTGCCTCAGGGTAAATTTCCCTGGGGTACTGTATTTTATTCAAGCAGTTTTCTTTTCCTCAGCTCTCTGCAATTGCTCATAAATGCAAAAACTTTGCAATGCGATTTTAGTTTTCTTAGTAAGCTGTATCTAACATGTTTATAAATTTATCAAATTATTTTGATGATTTATTTATTTGTCAGATAAATGTATTGACTTTTATTTTTATGTACATGTATTAATTAAATTTGAATTTATAACATAGTTATCAAAATATTTATTTATTTTATTTATAGTAATTATTATTATTTATCTGTGTAAGATATATGTATTAACTCCTGTTTTTTATTTACATTTATCAATTAAATTATGACTTCGAATTCATAACATAATTATCAGATTATTTATATGTAATTATTGTATGTATCAGATACATTTAATAACTTGTATCATATTTTATTACATTTATTTATTTAAATGTATTAATAAAATTATGACTTTAACAAGAGATAATTATCAGAATATTTATATTGTTTTAGAATATTTATGTATTTATTTACTGTATTTAGCATGTCAAATAAAACAATGGAATTTTTTATTTCATGTTATAGAAAGAATGCATGACATTGATTTTATTATATTTTCATATTAGAAAATTTGTCTAATGTATAAATTATCATTTTATTTCTTATGTAATTGAACAAAAGTCATTTATTAAAATCTAAAAATGTACAGATTAGAAAATAACAGCAAAATAGCGACAACCAATTGATAATGAAATTCATTATCAGCTATTTTCCATATACCTGTAGATTTTGTGCTGCAGCTGTAGTCTCTAGACTCTTGTGCTCTCGTATAGTGATTTAGTGTGTTTTTATCACAAAACTCTCTGTTGGACATAGTGGACATACAGCGGAGTGGTTTTATGAGAGCTGGTCCATGACAGACCTGGAGCAAAACAAAACCCTGAGGAGTATCTCTAGCGGAACATCTCTAAGAAATAATATCATTGTCAGTCTGGCGGGGATAATAGCTTAGGTCAATATTAGGGGAGATGATCTGTTTGCTTAGTCTATGTTGGCTGCTTAAATGTTTATAAGAAAGTACAGTAGTTGGGTGGGACTGGGTGATCGCTGGGAGATTTAAGAGGATTTGGCTTATTGACACTGATCTATTGGTGATTGTGTTCTATAGAGTCAGCCTTTATGTCCACAATGCACTCCATTATGCCAGGAGGTGAGACAGCAATGCTATCAAAGCTTAGGCCCATGATCTATATCAGGGGTGCCGAATCTCGGTCCTAATCAGACACACCTGAACCAGCTAATCAAGCTCTTACTAGGCATGCTAGAAACTTCCCGGCAGGTGTGTTGAGGCCAGTTGTATAATTGGTGAGGAATACTTGTACTATTCTGGTTTTAGTTTGGGCACCCCTGATCTATATGAAGGCAGCTCTTTGATGGAAAACCAAACTGCAATAAAGGCAGGGTTTGAGAACTCACTGAAAATCAGTAATGTGCAATAAAACTTTGCATCAGAACCATCTAATATTCTATCCTAATACTCATTCACAAAAATGACTCTCAAAGACAGTGACTGCCCTTAATGTGGATAGTCAGCTATAGGTAAGCCACTCATAGGTTGATTTTCCTGAAAGTGTACATAGGCAATATCAAAACATTAAAACAGTCAGCATAGCAACACTGGCGTAACCAATGACGTGAGTTTGTGTCGTGACTATCCATTTGTCCAACCAATGGAAGATGAGGGAGTATATATATATATATATATATATATATATATATATATATATATATATATATATATATATATTTGTATATGTGTGTGTGTGTGTGTGTGTGTGTGTGTTTATATATGTTTATGTATACATATACAGTACATTATACATATGTATATGCATATAAAAATAAACAACTTCAACTGTACTTTAACCTATGACTTCATCCAAAGTCATTTTTGGCCGGTGGGTGAGATCAGCCCAACTGATGTGAAAACATATGGCGGGGCTCCAAATGTGCCTGTCACCAGTCTTGGCACACATGTGAGACCAACGGCAAAATAGCAGCCGGAACATTCCCCGCCATCCTCCAGGGAAGGAAGGACACAGCTGAGCTGCCCAGCACCACAGTCCACACACAAAGAAAAAAGTCTAACTGGAATGCTGCCACTGAAATTGGATCAAAAGGATACCCCATATGGATTCAAATAGCAAGGGACTGTGTTGATTTACCAATAATACAGACATAGTTTGTCCCTGGAGAAATCCCATTAAGAATTCCCTTGTTAAAGTTTACATAGAAATAATTCAGAAAAATCAGGGTAACATGTTGTTTACAGTTTTTTTTTAATGTTGATGAAAGTCTCTTCTGCTCACCAAGGCTGCATTTATTTGATGAAAAATACAGTAAAAACAGTAATATTGTGAAATACATTTTGTATTTTTTTTTTTATCCTGTGATGGCAAAGCTGGATTTTCATTACTCCAGTCTTCAGTGTCACATGATCCATCAGAAATCATTCTAATGTGCTGATTTGCTGCTTAGAAAACATTTCTTATTTTTATCAATCTTGAAATCTGTTTTGCTGCTTAATATTTTTGTGGAAACTGTACGGGTATATTTATATGCATTTCCATTATCTGCCACTTTCTCCATTCTCTATGCACTCAGCAGAAAGGTGCTATTACATGGGCTTTTAGATCAGTGACAAGTAACAATGCTTTATGCAACTCCATCCTCGTCTTCTAGGAACAGATGCAGTAAAATTGGGATTAATGAGGATTACACAGAATCCAGAGAAAGACTACAGAGAAAATTAATTATTCTCTTAAAGAGCCGCACCTCGTCTGTTCCCACGGCTGTTCCCCTGGTCTTATTCAGAGAAAGTGTCTTGTTGAAGTTGCACTGAATATTCACTGTCAGCCAGTGTTTTGTATTTATTACATGGCCAGCTGACTAAATCATTCTGTCACGTCATGAGTCTCTTGCCTTTGTAAATGTCAGACTCTCACTTTTCCATAATGAATTGGAGTGCTTTGAATGACAGGTCCATTCATAAGCAGATGGCATATTTTGATATTTCAGGGAAGAGGTTTTCTCCACATGCTTCTGTGTGCATGTTGTTTAGTGCATTTTGAGATTCAGTGTGGAGAAAAATAGAATAATGAAAAGTGGAAAAGGTCACAACTAATAATTAGTTAGAAGGGCAAGATGATATGAGAAAACTTAAATGACATGAATAGATCTCACTCAGAAGCCCTTTAACATAATGCAAAAAACCCACACATAGGCCTACAGCTGCCTAAAAAGTATTTGGAGATCACACTTTCACTGCATTAGATGCAAAGCATCACATTAGAGGTAATCTCAGAATTAGCAAGTCTAAATTATCTAGTGTTTTATCATTTAAAACCAACTTTTGAGAAATGTTTTGCTTTAGTGAGATTAAAGTGTTCAGGGGTATCATACTCATTCTGAGCAGACAGTTTTTGGAATAAACATTTGTATGTTTGTACTTAAAGGTACAGTTCACAAAAAAAAAAAACATTTACTCATCGCCAGACAATCTAAGATGTGGATGAGTTTGTTTCTTCATCAGAATAGATTTGGAGAAATTCAGCATTACATCACTTGCTCACCAGTGAATGGGTGACGTCAGAATGAGAGTTTAAACAGCTGATAAAAAAAAATCACAATTATCCACAAGTGTAATCCACATGAATTCAGTCCATCAGTTAACATCTTGTGAAGCAAAGAGCTGCACATTTGTTATAAACAAATCCATCAAGACTTGTTGAGTCCTACACCTCTTGCCACTCAAAATAAATGCATGATGATCACTTGCAAATTCCGTTGCAAATTATCTCCTTTTTTTTTTAAATCACATATTACAGTGGGTGTCCTTTGCACACTAAGCGCAAACTGTATAATTGAAAGTGCCACCGGTGTTTCTCAAAAGACAAGGTTGCATGACACTTCTGTGTGTGCTGACTTTTCTTAATAGGAATGCCATTTGGTTTGATATTTTGTTAGTTAATGCAGTGACATTCATACATTTTTAATGTTAAGTGCTTTGTTTCACCCAGCTGAGCTTAATCAAGCAGTCAGTCAGTCAGTCTTAAAAGCATGCACTGTGATTTATTATTTGTTTATACTGTCTCTAGATTAGCCTTTAACGCTTGTTTTTTTTTTCTCACAGGTCAAAGTAAAAGAATAACTGCCTTATCAACCAATCAAAACGATGAACTGATGTTTGAACTTGTCTTTCTACATAAATGTCTTAACATGATAGTGTCTTACGGATTGTCGCAGGAACACAGAACCGACACTTTAACCTCAAAGAGTCCAAGTGGATTTTCTTTGTCTACGCCCAACCCTTCCTCCTCCAAAGCGCTGCCATCAGGCACAAGAGAGCCCTCATGTGGCCAGCCCCCCTCAGCAGACTCTCATCATTGCGGCCATTAGCAGTGCAAAACGGAGGAGCAGATTGAGTCAATGTCTGCGGACAGATCTGCAATAAGAAAGACTTGGAATCGTGCAATGGACCGAGTGGATATAGTGTCAGTGTCTCCAACTGACTTTCACGGAAACCATCCATACTTAAAGAATGTTCATTAAATAGTCAGTATGATATTAGTTATCTAGTCCTACAATCTTTCAAATGGTGACTTGAGTGGAGAGTCATTATTCCAGTTGTGTTTACAAAGAGTTATTCCAAGCATCGGAATTACCGTCTGTGTTTAATTGCAACCCAAGTAGTTTTTCTTCTTTCTCCTGGATGTACTTGTCTTGAAAGTGCCAAGAACAGTTAAGAAAAAAAAAAACAAATAAAGAAATCAGTAGCTGCTAAGAGATTCATATTTTTTGGAGTTAAATGAAACTATGATTTTATCCGTTTGACGTCACCATGGGATCAACCGTATTTGTTTGCATGAGGTGTCAAAATCTGTTGCGTACAGTATTTAATATCTTTCAGCTAGACATAGACTGACCTTGGAACGGGTAATAGTCGCTCCAAAAGGTTACTTGTGAATATTGTTGTTTTTTAAGACAGTGTTGAGTCTTGTTAACAAGATACCGGATAGAAAACCAATTGTAACTTCTTTCTATTTTGAGCCTTTTTTAACGTGTGCCGGTGTTCACTCTTTTCTAGTAGACTAATAATTTATTATGGTGTGTAAGTTGGCCTTTCTTTTCGATATTCCTGTAGATACTGAGGGGGGTAGGGATAGAGATGCAGTGTTTCTAGTGATGTGATGTGCGAGGATGTGTGAGGAAGAGTCTAATCGGATTAAAACGCTTTGTTTTGTGTCATAACAGGACCCCAAGAATAACAAGTTTTCGTTCCCCAACATTTAAGCGAGAGGATAGAATTGTGCAAAATGCTGAAGCTATTCAGGTGTTTTCCCTTGATTTAGCTGTGCTTGATGGCTTCTTTTGTAACTTGCCTCATGAATGAATATCAACAAAGAGTTTCTTTTAATGCTGCTCTTTCAATTGCCTAAAATATTGTGCATATTGTAGCCCTTGGATGATGCGTGAAAGTGAGAAATGTCTTCATTTTGGTCAAACTACCATGCCAAAGCGCAGCTGAGTAACATATATCCCCCTCCTCAACAGATACTGGATGATGAAATATGTATTTCTCCACTGTATATTATCTTTTCCCTTAAACTGATTCTAGTAACTGTGTGGAGTTGACATATATATGCGGTTTGGTGTCGAATATTCTGAGAGAAAGTGCCTAAAATGACATCCTGTTAACATTCCAATAAAATGGCAATCTGCTCTCACCCAGAACGGCTGTACATAAACAGAGGGTCTGACTGAACTGTGTTTCATCAAACCCCTTGTGAACTGCACTGGCAAAGCTAAGTGGCTTTGATAATTAATAAAGATATTTTAGCCGCACCACTCTCCAGACCTCACTGGCAAATAATTCCCTGCAGTCTCTTGCTGCAATCGTTCTGTATCCGACGCAGTATGGAGTGATAGATGTTTGTATGGGTACTGCAATTAATGAGAATGATGACACTAGGAAAGGAAAGCTGTATGGGCTTGACTCTCAGAACCTTCTTTTAAATTATTATATAATTTATCTTAAATCATATTATTTATTAGAATACTGTAATGCACAAAAATTGCAATCTCATTACTGTAATGCAAAAATAATATAAAAAATAGAATATTACAGTAATGAGAGTCTAATGAGAATTACAATCAAGAATATTGGGAACATAAAAAACAAAACAAAATTGGTAACAAGAAAGAAGCAGCAGGAAATGTTATAACAGTAATGTTACAAAATATCTTAAATGTCTTATATAATTAATCATAAAATAAGGGGACCTTAATAATTAAAAAAAGGATTGATTTTATTTGCAAATTACTTAAATGCCTTGAAAATTTCAATGGTTCTAAAAAATAGGCCTTATTATATACATTATATTATATACTTATTATATACAGGTGCGTCTCAATAAATTAGAATGTCTTGTTTTGTTAAATGTGAGCCAAAATCATCACAATTAAAAGAACCAAAGACTTAAACTACTTCAGTCTGTGTGCATCGAATTTATTTAATACACGAGTTTCACAATTTGAGTTGAATTACTGAAATAAATGAACTTTTTCATGACATTCTAATTTATTGAGATGCACCTGTATATATACACCGATCAAGCATAACATTATGACCACTGACAGGTGAAGTGAATAACACTGATTATCTCTTCATCACAGCACCTGTCAGTGGGTGGGATATATTAGGCAGCCTAATCCTCAAAGTTGATGTGTTAGAAGCAGGAAAAATGGGCAAGCGTAAAGGTTTGAGCGAGTTTGACAAGGGCCTAATTGTGATGGATCGATGACTGGGTCAGAGCATCACCAAAACTGCAGCTCTTTTGGGGTGTTCCCAGTCTGCAGTGGTCAGTATCTATCAAAAGTGGACCAAGGAAGGAACAGTGGTGAAATGACGACAGGTTCATGGGTAGCCAAGGCTCATTGTTTCACATGGGGAATAAAGGCTGGCCCGTGTGGTCCGAACCAACAGATGAGCTAATAAAGGCTGGCCTGTTTGGTAAGTTAATACTGGTTATGTTAGAAAGGTGTCAGAATACACAGTGCATCACAGTTTGTTGTGTATGGGGCTGCATATCCGCAGACCATCAGGGTACCCATTTTGGCCCCTGCCCACTGCCAAAAGTGCCAACAGTGGGCATGTGAGCATTAGAACTGGACCCTGGATAAATGGAAAAAGGTGGCCTGGTCTTATGAATTATGTTTTCTTTTTACACCGAACCAACAGATGAGTACATGTGTGTCACTTACCTGGGGAACACATGGTACCAGGATGCACTATGGGAAGAAGGCAAGCCGGCAGAGGCAGTGTGATTCTTTGGGCAATCTTCTGCTGGGAAACCTTGGATCCTCCCATCCATATGGATGTTACTTTGACACGTACCACCTACCTAAGCATTGTTGCAGACCATGTACACCCTTTCATGGAAACGGTATTCCCTGGTGGCTGTGGCCTCTTTCAGCTGGATAATGTGCCCTGCCACAAAGCAAAAATGCTTCAGAAATGGTTTGAAGAGCACAACAACAAGTTTGAGGTGTTGACTTGGCCTTCCCCAGTTCTCAATCCAATTGAGCAGCTGTGAGATGTGCTGACCTCCTATCCATGTAGGCCCCACCTCGCAACTAACAGGACTTAAATGATCTGCTGTTAACATCTTGGTGCTAGATACCACAGCATACCTTCAGGGGTCTCCATAATATTATGCCTGATCGGTGTTTATATTGTTTCTCTGTTTTGCCACGGTTTTTACGTGTAAGACATGTTCCTGGATCAACATCTTTTGATGATCCTGGATCAACATTATTGTCCAAAAATATAGACTTAACCCAATCCCTACCCCTAAACCTAACCCTACCCATAATTTATTCCTAAAATCAGTGGGAAATGATAGCTGATTAACAAGGGTGCAGAAGAACCTAGCCCTGATTGTAAGCCTAAAACAGATATTTCCTGAAAAGTTATATCTCAATTCTGATTGGTTGATTGGAATGTTGTTCCAGAACATGTTGTAGTTGGTGAAATCATGCTCGCCATATATAATTATATACTATATTTATTGTTATTGTTATTATTATTATTTTTAGGAATAATTTTATTGATTTTACTTTTTTATTATTTTTGGTTGGAGTTTGGGGTAAAATGCTTTTGCCTAAACTACTCAAAGTTCAGCAGATCCCAAATGAGCGAGACTTGCATCAGTCTACTGTACTTTCAAGACATTTGTAAATACATCCTGATTCAACATGATGCTTGATTAGACTTTAAAAAACATGTTCTGGTTCTCAGTATACTTGCAAGGCACAGTCTAAGCTTACATGAGATTTACCCAGCATTAATACATGTAAAACAAGACTTGACAGTGTTAAATGTCAAATTTGATAAAATCATAATTATGAGCTGAAAGAAGCCTGAATGAAAATGAATACCATTCAAATTCAGGAAATCTTGCATGGTGCTTCTACCCAGGAGTGTATGTGATGTCACCATGACAACGCTCTAACCAAAATAAAAAATATGGATTTAGAAATTAGTTTAAATTCTTGCAAAGTTTACAACATGGTCTCAACGAAATAACAAATATAGCTTTTATTTGATAATATATTGTAAGAGTAGCTAAACCAATCTTGTTAATTAAATGGTCAACTATGATATTCTAAAACAAATGACACTCAAGGTAGATGCTTTAAGCAGCTTTCCAGGTTGATTTTATTGGGTTCAGTGCTGAGTTTTGAATAGACATACCTTTTCTATTTCTGTTACTTTTAAAGAATGACTGTAAATAAAACCTGTGCCATTGACTCTTTATTTTGCTTCTCTTCTCTGTTACTTCACTTCTTTGCCATTCTTATGCCATTTCTAAGTATAGTAACATGTCATATATCGACTTTGCCTAGCAACAGACTGTAGCTTTGACATTGTCACTAATGACTGTCTTCCACTTAAAAAGGAACCGCTGTCAATCATACACAGCAAGCCTTGAATTTCCCTCACAGCAGTAGAGATGTGCTCCAGCATCACATGTTCTAGTTGCACACTGCCTTTTGTTCTTTCGTAAATGCTGAAAGCGTTTGTTTTACAGTCATGTGCTGTGCAACTGCCCTGTGAGAAGCAAATGATTAAAGATCACATGCACACACACACACACACACCTAATCAGTCATGCAGTTACCTGAGCATTCTTATTTTAGTAGTTTATTCTTGGAACAGAAAAGGGGGAAAATGGCCTCATAGAACACTTTGTTCCCACTTCAGGAGTTACCCAGTGGGGAAATCTAAAGGAGTACGAGTTGAGGAGAAATCAATTGAAACTACTGAGATACTGTATGTGCACTGTGCTTTGAGCTGCACGTGGAGGTCACGTCATAATCTGCAGTCCCAAAACGTTTAGAGCTATTGATGATGTGTGGAAAACCCACTGTGCAAAACGGAGATCAATTTCGCTTCAATATTTCAGAGGTATAAAACTAGCATCCTATTTCCACATTCCATTCTGTACAAAGACTGTATGGGTGTTTTAAGGAGCACAGTGGGGTTGTGCTGTGGAAAGAGGTGATATATAGGGATGAAAGACCAGATTTTGCTACAGAACGCTGCTGACACTGAAGCTGTTCTCTGCACTTTTTGATGGCATAAGCATTCCCTCGCATTACCTAATCGCTTCAGCCTTGTCCATCAAACACTGAGTCTGGGCTCTGTGCCACAGACCCCATAAGTATTTGAATCATTATGATGCATAATATTTTATCTACAGTATTAATGAGAACACTGTAGAAAATTTAATGACTTACCACAGAACTGAATCATCTAATTGCTGACTGCTCTTTCACTTAAGTTTCTTAAGAGTTCGGGAGCAGCGAACCCTTTGATTTGATTATTGAGGCTGCACAATGTAACGTTTGGCCCTCTAGCGGTTAAAAATAAAACGGCATGCGTCTAGCGTCTTTTATTTGTGCTTCGGCTCTGCTCCTCTGCGCGGATGAACGTGGTTCGATGTACACACGGATACCAGATCAAATCGGATGGACAGGTAAATAAGGTTTTTTTTTGTATTATTATTATTTTTTTTGTTTTTTGAACAACCGGTTATTCTCGGGAGATTTGCCGTTTTAAAGGTTTATCCATGTTTTTTTGTTGTTGTTTTTTTGTCCAGTTTTTCTCCAGCTTTAATACTTCACGCGTCACGTGAGTTGACGTATGCAATTTATATCAATTGCACGTATGCAATTTTCCGCGGTAAAGTTTTCGAGATGGACTTTTTTTTTAGTCTCTTATTAATAACATTTTTGCTTTTTATCAGCAGTTACTTTGAAAAAAAAAAATCTGAAATTCAAACACATTGAATTAAATGTGAAATTTTTAAATAGAAAAAAAAACATACATACAAACATACATATCCAGTTTATTTTTGTATTAATTATTGTAATAAATATTAATTGGGAGTAGCACTGTGATGATTTCATGATAGCTATGACTTTTAATCATTCCTAAAATTAGGCAGCTTATTAAGAAGAAGTGTGCTATTGTTTTTATTAATGATCTGATGCCACATTTTAGCCTGCCAGTTGATAAAATGAGCACACACAAAAAAAAACCACCAACAACAAAAACACACACACATTTTGAAGGAGCGACCTAAGCCACTAGCAACAACCAAGAACAGTCCAGCAACTACAAAGTATCATGCTTAAAAAAAAAAAAAAAAAAAGAAAGAAAGAAAAAAGTAAAAAAGAAACGTCGCAACTAGCAACACCCTGGCAACCACCCAGAAACTCTTGGCATTGAACTGATGAGTTTTTCAGAGTCAAAATCTTCTTTAATCTTTGTATCCAACCTATATCCGTTTAGGCACTAAAAATACCAGGAAATATGAATTTAGATGTCTCAAGGCAGCTCAGGGACTCTGCTTCTCCATCTCAAATGAGCCTCCATGTAGCACAGGATTTGGTTGCTTTGCACATGTGAGGCATGCTTGAATCCATTCTGTGACATTGTGACCCCTCTCTGATTCATCGCAGATAACAGATGGTCACTCCTTAGAATTTTTAAAATTAGCCCCCTAACAGATGGATGTTTAAGCATGACTAATATCCATGATTTTGATTTATTAATTAATGACGGGTTTGTGTCACGCTTTTATAAATTGCAACACAACAGTGACTATTTGTCAAACAAGCTGTTATTTCATGGAAAGAATAGCTATTTTGTGTTTAGACGTGCTTGCATAATATAAACATAATAAAAAAGATGCACTGTAATGCATATCAATAAATTACAAGTGAAATTATTAACATGGTACATAACTTATGCTACATGTTATTAACATCTTTAACAATGGCAACTATTTTTAATTTCCCTTTTGCTTATAGATAAAGTCTAAAGCTTTCATTTCTGACCTTGCAAGGCTTAAAGATGCTGTGAATGTGCAAATATCATCAGGGACCCAAGGGCCTCATTATCCTAAAGGAGATCAACAAGGTGGGGCAGAATGGTGATTCAGCATGTACATTGTACAACGTGTCCAAGTGACCTATTACTGGGTTAATTTACCTTATACTCTTCCAAGGAAACATCACACTCAGCATGCTTAGGTCATTCCTTTTTCTAACATTCTTAGCCTGTGAAGCTCCGAATCAGAACTCATCTGAAGCTCGCAAATTGAGGTTCGTTTATAACTTACGCTCTACCTCCCTCTAGTGTCTAGACACATTCAATTAATAAGAATACGACTGACAGGTTAGGAAAGGGTAGGATTATGAAAGATATACACATATTTGAAACTCAATAATTACAAAACTATACTGAGATATATAGCGATCATCATCATCATCGTAACAGAAGAGTTCTGATCTGACTGGATTCTAAGAATGTTTTTAAAAAAACTGTTAATGTGACTTTTCAGTCATGTTCAGTTACATTTATATTTGTTTAAATAAAAAAGACTAATAAAAAGAGAAAAATTATATATTTGCTGCAACATGCTTTACAAAATCTAATTGTTGTAACGCTACTACAATTTGTTTTATAATTAGATGCGCATTTAATAGGTTATAAACAGTACTAGTTTTCAACTATAGAACCTAAACGAAAGTAGCATAACACCCAGCTCTGAATTTATGAAGCCTACGGGATTGCCATTGGAAGGCAACAACAAAACGTCCAACCCGCCTGATTTATATTCATGAGATAGCCGTGTGCCATTGGAACGTTACTACGCAATGTCAACGTGGCTTAATTAATATTAATGAGCAGAGGCTTCGCCGTAGTAGGAATCGTGATTTCGGACCCGGAAGTGGTGTAATAGTTACTCGCTCTGTGTTTAGTTTATGAGTTTGAAAGCGGACTGTGTGTGTTTTCGCACAAATGGAAAGTTGACCGCTCGGGAATGGAAGATGAGTCTTCCGTGCGTGTGAATGTCACGGCTCAAAATATGCCTGGTTATATTGGACGCGACGGGGAATCTGTCCATGTATCCAGCGGGACACGGAGCACTGATTTCGGCCGGGATGTCCGCAGCAGCGACGCGAAGGTGCCGTCATCATTGTCGTTATCCTCGAAGGATGTTTTGGAATTTCATAAACACAAACATGAGCCAGGAGGCAATAATAAAGAAAATGACGAGAGGGAAACCATAAGAGCCGTGGACATTTTAAGAAGGAATTTTGGTTCCACTATCAGAGATCCAGAAGATCCCAAAGATCTAGAGAAAGTAGGATTTGACATCAAATTAAACGACTTGGATCATGAAAAGGATGATGAAAGGATGCAATGTAGCACAAAAAATCTCCAACAAAACAAGGAGAGTAACTCAGGATTGGGAGATCCTGATGGGAATCATCAAATTGATTATGTTGATTTGAAGAGTGATGAAGATCCCAGCCAATCAAAAGAGCATGTTTACTGCACTGTATACTGTATTGCCAATGATAATTATAGGATACCTGTTGAAAAAACAACATCTGATCATGAAACTACATCATTGTCATCATCATCATCAGATGTGCTGGTTTTACCTCCCACCGACTTGCCAAATTCAGAATTGGACTATGAGCACTATCCAGTGCCGTATACAGTCTCCGACCTGATGCTGTCTGGAATAAACAGCTCTTATAATGCTGACAGCAGTTTATCTGTTGTGTTAACATGTCGTATTTGTCTTGATGACAAAAGAACCATACCACTACACTGCTGCAAAAATGCAGTTTGTGAAGAATGTCTGAAAAGATACATCATCTCACAGGTATCCACATCCATACCATCTAAATTCAAGGTTTTCCTTTCTTTTCAGCACTGAATAAAATCTTGTTTGCAGGGATGTTCCTTTGTTTGTGTCTGCAACCACCTTTAAAGTGGACTGATGCAAATCTAATAAGCCTCTACATGCCAGCAATGAGAATCACATCCTGCTGAAGCTTTGAAACAGCTGTCATCTAATCTTCATGTGTTTTTCTGTCTTTACACCCTGGTATAGTTATGGTAATAATACTGTGATGCTGAATGATCACCATGTTTATGGTCTTTACAAGGTACTCCTAGGTGTTTCAACAAGCATGTTTTGTTGGAGGATCACCTGTCAGTGAGCCCGATATTTGTTTTTCTTAATTGATTTTCTTCTAATTATAGCATGTTTCTGTTTGTTAATGGAGTAGTTCTCCATTGTGTTTGTGAAAATGTTCTCAGCCAGCCCTCCCCTGCTTTGGAGAAGTGATGCATTTCCTGTGTTGCTTAGACTGGCCCGTGTCATCATAGACTTGGAAATGTTAGTTTTAGTCATTTTCGTACTTCCTTTGCTGCAGAGCATAGGCCTTTATTGTGTAACACAATACAGTCATGTCTGTGTGATATAAAAAGCATGACCATTCTGAGTTCCTCATAAAGATACATGACACACCAGCATGTGTTTAAATATGAGTCTTGTCAAGGCTTTGGTTAAACTTAAAAAATGTAACTTATTTGTATAGTTAATTTTAAACAAATTTGGATTAGGCATGGTCAATTTTGACATTTTTATTGGTGCTTTAATTTGCATGCAGTACTTTAGCTAATAGACATTTTGCATGGTAAAAACCTCTTAGAAAAGTTGCATCTTTAGGTTAATCCCGTTTAAAGCATCACTGCTATATAAATTCAGATTGGCTGTTGATATTTGTGGGGGGGTTTGAAAAGGCATATCAAGTTTAACATAATTCAAATTCTAAACTTCTCAAGACCCATTGGATTCCACTCCATCTAGCTGTTTTTGAACAGAAGAACATGTCTCATTTAAACAATCCCTTAAGCTGTATTATATGTTAATTGCGACAGTTGTTTCTGGAGATTGCAGACATTGAAATGGTAAGCCTAGGAAATAAATCTGACCACGTCACTTGAACCCCAAGTTGTAAGGGGATAGATGGTCCAAAAAATGAAAATTCTGCAAACATTTACTCAACCTAATTTCATTTTAAACCTGTATGACAAAAGAAACATTGGAACCCAATATACTTTGAAACAGTTTCACTCAGAAATTGCTAGTAAATTTCACAATTTCAAAGAAATGACAATTAACACATTGAATTAAATGTAGCATTTTGAAGTAGGAAGACTGAAATTGTATGTTCTTGTAAAACGTTCTGTAGTTATCTTTAAAACATTGTTGAGTTTCAGAGTTGACTTTCATTGTATGGGCATTAAAAAAAGAAAAAAAACTAAACACAACATGAGGATGACTAAATGATGACAATTTTTCATTTTTCTTCGAACTTCTTTAAGACCTTCATGTAACCCTAAACTAAAAATATATAGTTTTTCACATCCCTAGTTTGGATGAGAAACTAATATCAAGTTTTAGAAAGAGGAAGAGGTCTAGAAAAGTTTTTTTCTACCTTACCCAGTGGCAGTGAGTCATGTTGCTGGCAAGTGGAGGAAGAACTTGTGCTGTAATTGATTGCTTAATCACTGATCTCAGCCTCTCTGTGCCCTAATTACGTTACATGACTGCTGGCTGGAAGGTCTGTGCATGGTTTGCAGGCAACATAGAAACAATTTGCCCTGCTGGCGGGATCTTGGTTGTAATCAAGTAACGTTTGTTTGCCTGTTGCTGCTCGTCTCTCAAATCAGATTTATTGCCCCCATGAATGATCTTGGGGGTCAGGCAGAGGTTGATGTGATGATAATAGCTGTCTTTTGTAGCTGAAATATATTAGTCTGGTTTTGTCTTACTCATGCCCAAGCAGTAACCTGCATTTGGGGAGCTCGTTTGGCCTGTTTAGCTGCAAGCCTAGACCTTTTTTCTCGACTGTGTCCTGGAGTGCACAATTATGACGATGATGCTGCCTAAAAGAATTTTGTTTATATAGCTGCTTACAGATAGATCGCCACGGCTCCCATTGTTACAGCGTGTGTTTTGCTATTCATGGACATATACTGTAAAAAGCTGATTACCAGTAAAACCTGTCTGTTTGAATTGTATCCAGTGACACAGCTGTGTAGAGCGTCATAACAAGGTGGTGTAATGCATAAGCACTTAGTTTCTGGTTCTGGTTACTTGAAAACATGAAAATGTCCAGCTTTATGTGAGCATTAGGATAAAAAAGTACAATCTATGACAAGATTTATGTTTTTACTTTGGCAGTGATTTAATTCAAAGGGATAGTCCACCCAAAAAATGAAATTTCTATCATCATTTACTCACCCTCATTGTCTTGTTGTGAACCCCATTGGCTTCAATTTTATGGACATTTGCAACTTTTTTCAAAATATCATCTTTCATTTTCAGGTGAACTATTCCTTTAACGTCTGAGCTTATGAGTTAAGTTTTCCCTTTTGTTGTATGATTCGAATCATGCACTTTTCTACTTTTTAAAGGTGACATTCAACAATCCTGCTTTCATTGCATTCATTTTTAGGCCTGTGCAGTGCATGATTTCAAAAGCAATTTAGATAATAAGAATATATGAGATCAAATGAATGCTATGAATATGGTTTGTAAGCAGATGAAAGGAAAGGGCAATCGGTTAATGTGCACTTTTACTGAAGAGAAATGGCAAGAGGTTTGCACTACAAAAGACTCATTTAAATAGCTAATATTTAACTTCACCGAGCCACTGTTTCTCATTTCAGGCCTTTGTGTTGGGTTTGGCAAATGGGGCGGCTGGTCTAAATGTCAGGTGCCTATGGCAAGGGCGTTTGGTTCATTCTTTGGAGTGATATTTCAGAATGCTGGCTTGTACTGGGTTCATTAGTGGTTTACTTATTACGTTTAAAGAGACTTGGATAGTCGTAATATACAGCATGTCACTATGATGCCATCTCAGGATTACAAATATAAATATGGTGACCGCAGTCTCATAATCTGACTATTTTTTAATGCTTTTGAAATGAATGTTGTGTATTAAGTGTTGTGTGCCATTCAAAATTGAAATCAGAATGAAATCAAAACAGGATACAGAACTGTAATCTTTAATATATAATTTATTAATAAAAACACATTTGTGTTGTGGGTATGATAACATGCAAGTATAAATTGGCCTCTAAACAGGTAATCATAGCCTATAGGGTATTTCATCCAAGAAGTAATTTAGGGGTTTGAGATCTACAAATTTATTGTGATTTTTGTAGTTAATATTTTTAGTAGACAGCATTTGGCACAGCATTTAACCCTAACTATTTCAGAGAGTTTGTTTCTTTTTATATTCATCCCCTTGTAAGCAGCACTGCCACAGCCATCAAAACACTGCTTTTGTAACAATTACATATCCTTCAACAATAAATTACAATTACTGTCAGACCTCAAAACGACTGCTCTAAATAATGTTTCCATTATTATGCATAAACTGACTTCTTCTGTGCTATTTTATTATTGTTGCTCTAAGTAAAAAAAAAGCAAAGCTTGTTTTCAGCATCATGAACGTATCAAGTTAAAAATAGTTCTGTAATTTTTTTTAAACACGAGATCCAAGATCCTTGCATTCCATTCCATTTGGTTGTGCCCCGTCCAGCTGTTTTTGAACCCAAGCATGCAATCTGTGTGAATGCATGAAATCTGTGGTTGCAAAATATGTTTCTTTTGTTGGAGTAATGAAATATCTTTTGTTTGACTTTTGAAAGTATATGAAATCCAACTCATAAACTGAAAGTGGCACAATTCCTAAATTCTTAATGTTGCACAACCCTGATATAGTCAAAAACTTTAAATAACAGGAAATGGCTAAGCAGTGTCTATTTCATAAAAATGGGCCCAAGTTTTGGAGCATAGTGTTTTTTATTTTACCAAAGGATTTGGTAAAATACTTGTTTTACTCTGTTGACAGGAACATTTACAGGTATGTCTGCTTTGGCATTGTAAAAGAAGCATTTAAAAGTAACAGTACAAGAGTAATGCCTAAAAATGTTGGAATTATCTGCTTTTGAATTTTTGCTTTGATGTACAGTATATGCCTCAGTAGATTTGATATTAGGTAACAGATTTTTTGAAGGTTTGGCAAAGATTTGTTGGTTGGTTTCACTGACCTTTTTTAGGCTTACAGAATAACTGCTCCATTTAAATGTATGAATGTGTACAGTTTCTGCTAGACTGAATATTGCCTACAACCTACTGTAATTGAGATGTATGAGGCCTTAGATTTAAATATGCATGCAGTGCTCAGATGAGGTGATGCAGGAAATCTGCTGAGAAAATAAAAAATGTTTGATTACTTTTGGACATGCACTAGTGTTTGGACATGCACTTTTCCCACAGCAATTTGGTTGCTGTCTTACTGTTGACTGAGTGTTTACTGTAATAGATCTGCTTTATTCTTAACAGGCATGTGGGTGGCCTCAAAGAGCGAATTCTGCACTCGATTTCAAATCCATCAAAAATATATCTCCCTTAGTATATAGCCCACCTCAAGAGGCGGTGCTGGTCAATAAGAAAACATGTCAGAGTGAATACAGGATGCCAGCGTGTGACATGGCGGGCTGAAAATCAGGCTCTCCATCCATACTGAGAGGATTGTTCACGTCTGCAGTGGGTGCTGAGTTCTGTTATTGTGCTAGCTGTGCGGTCGGCCCATTAGCAGCAGGCTGACAGGTGTAAAAATGGCCGGTGGGTGGCCCTGGGGGAGTGCTAGCACTGCTGTCACCAGTTGGTGCCACATACTCAGGTAAGGGCTCTCATGGGAGTCCCAGATCTCATTAGGTGCCACACAATCAGCCATGAGAGCCCTTCTCTCAACATGAGCATTGTTAATACTGTTTACCAAGTCTTATCTTTTGCATTAGTCAGGTGCATTATTTAAAAATGACCCAAGCAACGTCCCCAAACTAGTACAAGCCTGATCCAGCTGAAGTTAGTAAACTTAAGCTGTGTCCCCCAAGTGATGTACTATACATTATGCACTTATACTATGCACTATGTACTCAACCTTCTAGTGCATGAGGTTTAAAAAATTATTTTGTCGTCCACCATCAGAGTGTAATAGCCCCTCTCCATAGACTATGTAAGGAAAGCTGCAACAATTGAGTGTACATTTATCGATTTAGCCCAACTGTATTAAGCAATATTTGTGTACCAGTTGATTATTTGGTCTTAAGTCACAATGTAATGGAAATAGCAACATCTTTTCTTCCATATTGTGACGTATTGTACATTATTATTGACGAACAAAAAAATAAATAAATGATTGGATACGTCCGACATACTGTACGTCACCAGAGAGAAGCTTATCATTTCACCAAAATATTGAATTAGGATTATTTAATTAAAAAATATTTTTTAAATGTTTGCCTGCTGCTGTATGACTAGTCGATTATTGTGACTCATCTCAAAAAAATTACTCTTGTTTTGTGACACTCTTACAAGATTAACCGTAACTCAAGAGCTTCCACAGAATGGGGTTATTGTTATCAAGCCATTGCCATATTTTAGGGAAGGACATTGTCATAGTGGAAGTAACTGTGGGGGTTCATTTTTATCATCCTTTCTTGGTGCTCACATCATCATGCATTGACAGACGGAATCCAGTCTGGTCTATTTTAGTCCAGAATGCATTGCTTCCAGATGTCATGGCAGATTTTATTCCACCTGATTCGTAACTACCCAAGACTTGCCTGATTTTACAGTTGTCTCTTGACCAAACTTTATTCTTATCACCTCAGATAATGTCCCTTAAATGCTGTTGTTTGCTATCCCAGCATAAAAATAGGAGGGCGGAGAGTATATTAGTTCTCGCAATGGAAATGCTCAGTAATCCTGTCGTCCCAGAGGGGAGACCAAGGAAGATGGGTGGGGAACCAGAAGCAGGATGTAATCCTCTCACAGGGGAGGTGCAGATAGTCATAGTCCCGCAGCTGTAGGACTACACCAAAGCCCTGTTATGTGAACAATGAGAATGAAATGGATCTCACTGATCCATGAGATCACTTAACTCCCTCTAGGAAACTAGGAAAGGTCATTCAACACAGATCCATTTATCAACAAATCATACCGCGTTCAGCCTGTGCAAACTAGCCCCTAGGGTTCGTTCCTACCTGCTGAGCCCTCTTCAATCACGTATTACCGTACTTCAGTGATTGTTTGAGAAGGTGACGTTGCTTGTTGACTTGGAAGTACCTCAGGTACAATCCTGCTTGTACAGTGGCTGTTTGAGTAGCTTGTGTACACAGATCGTTTGGACTTCCTGTAATCACTGATTAAAAGCCACTTTTTCTTAGAACACGAAATCATACTCACTGTACAGTTAACTGTTCTCAAATAGGGTGGTTTACATATTTAACTGCTCGTAGAGTTGTGAAGGTTTACCACTGCATTAATGCTGCAGTTTGCAATGTATTTGGCTGATTGCATGTTTCTTTTAAGGTTCACGTGGGTCGGGCCCACTTGGTGTGTCCCATCACAGAGTGCAGTGGTTTCTTGGAGGATAGTTTGGTGATTTCGCACCTGTCCAGTGAAGAGCTGGCAAAATACAAGTACTTCTTGGAGCTGAGCAGACTGGACTCCAGCACGAAACCGTGTCCCCAGTGCAGCTTGTTTACCTCCCTGAAGGGTCGAAGTCAGCAGACGTCCACCAAGAGTGAACATAAGTATAAGGTCTGGTTTTTTGCATGTTGTCCATTCTGTAGTTAACAACATTGCAGTGTGGAATTATTTGTCTAAACTTTCTTTGCCAAAAGCCTTTCTTGAGTAAGCAAACTGTCTGTCTGTCTCTTCAAATATTCCCCACAGATTCAGTGCACAAAGTGCCAGTTCATCTGGTGTTTCAAATGCCACGCACCTTGGCATGAAGGCCTGAAGTGTCGAGACTACAGGAAAGGAGACAAACTGTTGCGTCACTGGGCCAGCGTCATCGAACACGGCCAGAGGAACGCTCAGAAGTGTCCACGCTGCAAGGTAATGAACATGCTCTACTAAAATGCTCTGTACATATGTGACCCTGGACCACAATTTTTTTTTTAATTGAGATTTATACATTTGTACTGAATAAATAAGCTTTCCATTGATGTATGGTTTGTTAGGATAGGACGATATTTTTCCGAGATACAACTATTTGAAAATCTAAAATCTGTGGGTGCAAAAAAATCTAAATATTGAGAAAATCGCCTTTAAAGTTGTCCAAATTAAGTTCATTGCTATGCATATTACTAATCAAAAATGAAGTTTTAATATATTTACAGTAGGAAATTTACTAAATATATTCATGGAACATGATCTTTAATTAATATCCTAATAATTTTTGGCATGAAATAAAATGATATTTAATATAAATAATTTTAACCCGTACAATGTATTTTTGGCTATTGCTACAAATATACCCCAGCGACTTAAGACTGGTTTTGTGGTCCATGGTCACATATACTGAAAACTGGATATTTGTTCGTTTTTTTTTTGACGTGGAGGTACTACTGTACACCAATGTTCATAATACCACATTTGGTATGGTATTGACATCACGACCATGAGTATATTAATTTATGCCCTCCCACATTTACATATAAGCTCCTATTTATTATTCAGCAACTTTTGTGCAGCTTAACAATTTTGTGGAAATCATGATGATACAATTTTTTCTGGATTATTTGATGAATAAAAAGTTCAAAAGAACAGCATTTATTTGAAATCAAAATATTTTGTAACATTATAAATGTCCTTACTGTCATTTTTGATCAGTTGAATGCATCCTTGCTGAATTGAAGTATTAATTTCCTTAAAAATAAATAAATAAATAATTCTTACTAGTTCAGTTTAACACAAATTATACATTATATATTTAATCAATTCATGTTCATTTAATATGTTAACTAATGTTTATTTATACAACGTGAATATTTTTTGTTAGCTATTGCATTACTTAATGTCATTAGAAGCTTATTGTAAAGTCAGACTGAAGTCTTAAAGGTACAGTAGCAAAAATAAGCCTTTGTCATTTTCATTTAATTTTAATCAGAGAGTGGATTGAAAACTCATCGGTCACAGTTTTAAGTGCAAGACACTTTACAAGCCTTCAGCGGATAAATAAAATGCAATGTAAAATATGGCCCATTTAAAATTAATAGAAGTTATGTAGTTCAGATAAACAGAGTCAGTCATTGTAAAAACTGAATGTTCCCGTCTGAGATAGTGAGGAAGGACTGTGTTTATTGTCTGTTTTCTTTTCCTTTCCTCCTGTCTAACTTTAATTACGGTCTTGGGAAAAATGGCATTCCAGTCATAAGACGTCATAATACTGGGGTCTGGGCAAAGTGATCCTAAATGAAAGTTCACTCAAGATCATTTTCTCTTCACTGAAACGATTTCAAGAAATCAACAAGTTCTACAAGGCGTTGCTGTTTTCAATCCAGACATGTGCATTCATGATGCTTTGGAGGAATCGACGTAATACAAGTGTTTGGAATAGTGCACATACCTGAGCCAGATACCTGAAGGCTTAGCTAAGGTCTTCCCTTTCTGAACGAGTTTCTCAACCCATAATAGTGAGAAGTGCATTGTTTGTTGGAATAATCGCAGTGTAATCATTGTAAATTATCATTTTGTGAGCTCTACGCTTTCACGAATTGAACATTTCAGTCGCCGGTCCAGATTCAAGAAAATCTGCCCCACTAGCTCACAGATCTGACTAGAAATTTTAAAAACAAGTGAAAATCATTGTGAATTGATTACTCATTGCCAAATTATTTCTTCTCCATACCAACAGATCCACATTCAGAGAACGGAGGGCTGTGATCACATGACCTGCACACAGTGCAACACTAACTTTTGTTATCGTTGTGGGGAGAAGTACAGGCATCTGCGCTTCTTTGGGGACCACACCTCCAACCTGAGTGTGTTTGGATGCAAGTACCGCTACCTGCCTGAGAAACCCCATCTGCGCCGGCTGGTCCGAGGCTCTGTTTGTAGTGAGTGTGCATAAGCAGAGAACACAACTTGATTTATTTAAGTTCTTTTGGAATATTTGGGGTTACCTTGGAAACATAACATTGGCTTATCTTGAGTTTTCTTGTCAGTTTGATATCATATGCTTTTAGGTGCTTTCAAAACCTGCTTGTTTCCAATATACAAGTATTTTACTGTATATATCAGTGTTTCCTACTGGATTTTTTTTCCCCCCTTGAACCCAATCACATTTAAAAATTATATTTATTAAACTGTAAATTTTTAAAAACAATAGACAACAATGAAGACAGATTTAAGTCTCACAAACTTTACAAACTGTCATTTTTTTATTTGCTTTAAAAGAATGCATAGAAAATAAAATGTGGCCAAAGAAAGTTGTATTATTTATGTATCATCTCTTCATTATATTGACTTCATTTAGATTGCAAGCCCACCAATACACATTAGTATACGAACACACTGTTGTGTGTACATGTACAATTTTGTATATAACTGTAAAGTTAAATATGTATATTTTTATGTTCGTACATAGCTGTACAACCCTTGCACTTCTTTTTACGCTGACAAAATATGAGTTCATTTCTAGATTTTATCACAAAAACAAATTGTCCTGACACAAATAGAGCACCTAAAAGAACAGTTTACACTATTTCAGACCATGCTAGTTTACAACTCCCTGATAAGCGCCAGTTAGTAATAGCACAGAGATATGACCGACTCCATGATCTGCTTTTAGTTTGCATATCTGTGTACACTTTACATGATCTAGTGTTTGTGTGGTGTCCTCAGGCTAGTGCAACAAACTGTAGTATAATACCTAACCATCCATACATCACAGACACAAGTGTTTGGTCTACGGGTCACAGGGTTCACATTAACCGACTGACTTGTTGAGAAAGACAAATGCACTCCATCTTCTCTTTAGTCTAGCAGGAGATAAGAATTCTAAATGTGTTTGTTTTTGTGAGCCTGAACTCTTTTCTGCTGCTCATTTCACAGTGAGTAAAGTGCTGGTGGCTCCAGTGGTCATTGTCCTCGTGGTGGTTGTTGGAGCTCTGGCTTTGGTCATAGGTAAGGATTGTGTAACACTTCATGAATCTCACAAAGCCTGTCAGGAACATGTCTGGATTATATTTGATCCCAAATTCAAAAGAGTAAAAGAGTATATAATTATATTTGCTTTTTATAGCAATTTTCAAAATAATGTTAACATTATTTTCATGACAATTAAGCACCTTTCTCAGTTCTATAATGAAAACGTAAATGTGGTTGTGACATAAAATGCAATGGTGAAATGCAGCAATTTATTTCAACATTCAAATCTGTGGAAAGGAAATATGGCTAACTAGGATGTTGGATATAATTAATCTCTATCATTCAACTGTCTACTTCCAAGAAATTGATATTTTTATATTACAGAAATTTATTATTTATATGCATCTTGCCAATATTTGTTTTATCGCCATTAATTTATGTATTTATATATTAATTTAATGTTTTTTAACAGTAATGGGATTCACTTAATCTCTAATAAGAACATGAAATAGACTAATGAAAATTGCATGAAATTACTCTTTTTTTTTATGTTTGAAAAACAAACTGTAAAAGTTATTAAAAAATTTTTGGGATTTGGGATTTGGAGAGAACTGCACAATGCCAAAATAAAAAAAAAACCTTCATGGTCCTGAAAGTAAGAAATAAAATCTTTATAATAATGAAAATAAAACTGAAGATGGGACAACAAATCCCATAAAAAAATAAATAAATACATTAAAAGTAATTAATTAAAAATACAACTTTTTTATTATTAAACAGTGGTTTACTGAACAAACTATAGCTTTGTCTTTAATAAAATGCCAGTCGTTGCTGGTGCAACACTCTTCCTACTGCAGTTTATGGTTTTGTTGTAATTGGCAGAAAAGATTTGTTCTTCCACTTTTAGATGCAAAATATTTTTAGCAAAAACTTTTATCTGAATTTTGCGTCTGATTATCTAATAGCTCAACTTCCACAGAAGCTGCCCAAAAAAAACTGTATTCAATACACATGTATATACCTTACTAGAAAAGAGTTCTTCCACTTTTTTTCTAAATATCAATAGCTCAAATAAATCAAGGGTATACCTTCCACAGTTTCTAGAAGTTCTGAACACGCATTGGTTAAAAAAAAACTGTATTCATTCAGTACACATGTATACTGAACCAAAACATTTTTATTTATATATCTATGTTACTTTGGATTTGCTTCAGTTTTATATATATATATATATATATATATATATATATATATTCTTTGTTTATTTTTTCTGTAAAGCACATTAATGGTGCACATAACTTTATACTGTGATTGAATGGCTAGATTAGTTTCTTGTTTTCAACCTCGTTGCGGTGTGACCGAGCTGTCCTGTGTTGTGACTGATCTCTCCGCAGGCTTGTTTGCTCTGCCTATCTACTACATCTGTAAGAGGAGGAGGAAGCGCTCACAGGGGTCGGGCCGCTGGCTGTGCTGATTCAGCTTCAATCATCCTGCTCAGGACCTGGACACACAAACACACACCCTAAATAGCCCTGGGTGCCAAGTGACCAAACACTGGCCACTTAGATACAACAATCACTATATGCAGTTTTCCTGTTGGCTGCATCTCATGAATATCCTCAATTGCACAGTGACCCTTTCCTTCAAATGGCGTCTATGGCATCAGGATCAAAGACTAATTGAGGAGATTCTGTTTTTGGAATGTTTTATTTATAACCCCCAAACTGATTTGAATTCAGTTCATTTTTAAGAATGGAACTACAGACTGGTAATAATTTCCTGCAGGATGTGTTATGCAGTGGAGCAAAACAGCGTGAATGATTTTGTCCTTCATTCTACTTATGACGTGCATCAGATGTTATAATCTGTAAGCGTTTAGTGCTTGATGATGGTGAGTTGATGAATTAATGTCTGTCCCTCTTGATCCCCTCGCTATTCCTCCCTCCCATTCATGCTGTGCCAACATCCGCAGGAATTTGCATGATCAACAAAACACGTTTCTGTCTACTGCACTGTGGAAAACAAAAGGCCCTGAATTACAGGGGACCCACAGCTCCGCGCCAAGACATGTAGGTCATCTAGGTCATGCAAATCAGTACTGTGCCATGCAGAAGTGTTCAAGTTCTGTGTTTGCACAAATCTAAAGCTGTAAACCAAACACAAAATACACTGTGCGGTCCAAAACTCTGAGACCACTTTTGGAAATTGCATTTTGAATTTCTCTAATTTAATATTTAAATTTTAATTTGTTCACTGGAGTTGTTATGTTGATAACATAATTTGCAATGAAAATATTTAGGATTTCCTAACTTGTATACATACATAATTTTAAAAAATATTTAAAATTAAGTTGAAAAAAATCTAAAATGTTTTTATTATTATTTATTATTTTATTATCAGCATAACAATTAGAGTGAAAACAAATTAAATGAAATGAAAACTTGAATTGAATGAATTTAGCTGTATTTTATGTCTATTTTAGCAGACCCTGTTTTTTTTTTCAAGTCAACATGAAATCAAAATTCACCCTATTTACTTTCTTCATGCATATTCAGTATCTTACTGAGAGTGATTCATCTGTGCATGTCATTTACAAAGAAAAAATTGTTTGTGTGAATCCTGATCATGTTGTAAGGAATTATTTGTGATTCGGGAGGTAAATATCATGTTATGTAGGATTTTTTGTGATTGAAATGAGAATTTTGTGATCTGTAGGTGTTGAATTGGTGAGAATATTCATAATGTTATTTTGAATCCCAGATTTGCAGTGTGGTCTCCGACATGGAAGCGTAGTGCATGCCTTACACCTTGAACAAACTGCTGGATCCATAACATTTTCTACTTGAGTGTATATATGTTAATTCAAATTGAAAGTCCATAATATGGAAACTTTGACATTCATTTCTAGTATATTTTAGCTTTGCACACTGAGATGTAGCCACTGAGCGGCACACTGTTCAAGACTATCAGCCCAATAGGCGTCCCTGCTGTATTTTGCACAGTGTTATAGTTTCATATCCACTTTAATCCATTGCCGCATGTTGGGTTTATTTCAATCTCAAGCTGTTACAAAAACGGAATACTGTAGCATGTCAACAATTTTAAAACCTTGACCGTTAGATGTATATTAGGGTACATGCAAAGAAATTTAAACAAATGGCAACCCCTAAAGCTTCAAGTCCAACATCTGTCTCATGTATTGATTGGAGCTAGCTATTTAATACTCAAACTAAGGCTGGTCTGGAGAAAAGCCAGAAAGAAAGCACAGGGAAAAGCGTTGCAGGAAAATTTGTAACCATAGCAACGTGGTCTGGCTGGAGTATCAGGAATATGAGTATTAAAGCTTGGAAATACTTGGTCTAATACTCATTTGGGAAATGCCCTACACAGAATCATCAATGTAATACCACCTAATTCAACTCTGATTATAAGTGGTTGCCAGGTATCATTTCAAAGTGGTTATTGATTGGATTTTGGAAAACAATCAATTATGAAGATGCACTCAGTCCGGTAGTGAATGCCACTGTTATTCTCAGGGAGAATTTCGTCACATCTGCTACACACTGCTTTATCACTCCAATGCAGATAACTGAATTATCTGTACTTATATTAAGGAAGACACAACAGAAATCAGTCTGAATGTTAGCTTGGGCTGTTTTTGACATGCTAACATTATAAACTGAAAGCTTTGACTGCCAGTGTGGTGGTGGTGTTTTTATTTTTTAATTTAACTCCAGAGACGGTGCCTTTTACCAGTGGGATTGAACTTTACTCAAAGGAACTTTGTATATTTTGAGAGCACACCTGCTGTGATTGATTTCCCTAAATATACTGTAGAATGTGTCTGAATCTATTCCACAACACCTGTCACATTTTTTTTTAAATGCACATTGTATTTTTTATTTTTATTTTTCATTGTTACATTTGCTGCTGCGCTTTATTTTCAGATTTAAAGTCAATTCAGGCCTACAGACAGCAAATATATGTCTTTATCATTTTTAATTAAGAATTAAAAGAAGCTGCCAACATTTGGTCTCACTTGGCTTTTAAAAAGTGGTGTTTGCTAAGTAAAGAATTGCTCATACTTAGGGTTAGTGATCTGGGAGGGGGAACTCTTAAGTATTACATTTCAGCATGTATCCCAAGATGCACAATTTGTGCTACAGATGCACTACTATTTAAAAATTAGGGTCAGTAGTTTATTTATTTATTTAAGTAATTAATACATTTATTCAACAGGGATGTATAACTTTGATCAAAGGTGACATTTATAAAGACATAATGTTAAGAGGGTTTTAATTTCAAATAAATGCAGTGCTTTTGAATTTTGTATTCATCAAAGAATATTTGGTTTCTACAAAAAAAAGGTATCTTGGTTTCTACAAAAATATTAAGCAGCACATTAATAAGACGTGTTTCTTAAGCACCAAATCAGCATATTAGAATGTTTTCTGAAGGATCATGTGACAGAAAAGACTGAGAGGACATCTGAAGAATAAACACATCATAAAATGTATTAAAATAGAAAAGTTATTTTAAATTGTAATAATTTCACAATATTACTGTTTTTATTGCATTTTGGTCAAGTAAATGCAGCCTTGTTAAGCACAGACGTCTTTCAAAAATACCTTATCTTACAATATATCTTATATCTTACCAACTTCAAACTTTAAAAGGTTAATCTTTTACCATGCTACAATGATTAATTCTAAAAAAAAAATATTTTAGCTAATATGTTAAAATGAGAAAAACAAACTGACAAGTTTATCACCTAACAAAATCTTACTGTAGCTGTATGTGACCTACATCTACATCAAGAAAGTGTGGTGATAGTGGTCACTACTGAATGAAGCTTACTACTGTGATTTGCATGTGCAGCAAGAGAAAATATGAAAGTCTAACCACACATTGGAATAAAATAACTATTGTCTTCTTTTTCTCATCCACAGAGCTGTTGTCCATCTCATTATGTGGTCTGGGTGCAGCTGTCCGCTGAACTAGCAGCTGTCGCTAGCTAAGTTTAGAAACGTCACCCGAGTGGCATGCTAGCTTTTACAATGAAATACATGAAAGTACATTTTGATATAGTGAATGTCATTATACTGACTTCATGTCACTGCACACGTGTATGACTTTCTTTCTTGTGTGAAAAACAGAAGATATTTTGGAAAATGTCTTTTTGTCCATATATCGGATGTTATTGGGATCCAATATTGTATATGTTCAATTTCAAACCAAAAAGTAAGTCATACAGGTTCGTAAGTGAGTAAATGATAACTTCTAATGATTTTTTTTATTTATTTTTTTAGGTGAATGATCCCTTTAACTCAAGGATTGTCTGTCGTGAAGTTTGAACCTACATCCCCTGATAGCACAAGCACATCTGCGAGACATCTATGTGATTTGCGGGTTTACATCTGGAAGATGTATTTTTTTTAGTGTTTGCTCATCTGCAACACTTCTATGTGACGTTTCCTGTCAGATGTCAAATCCATTTAGAAAATGTCTTTAAGATGTTTATGATTTAGAATGTATGTAAAACTGACATCTTGTAGACGTTTGTCAGATGTTTGTTCACAGCAGATGCTTTCCAGATGAAGCGATCTTTAACAGACACAATGCATTGAAAGTGTGCTATCTTGGTCCTTGACATTGACTTGCAATGCAATTGCATTTTCCATTAGAATATCATTTTTATCTATAGGTGAAGATCACCAACTGGATACAGAGGTTCCCAACCCCATGTGTGATCATCAGCAAACAGAGATTACAACCTGTGTGTCACATGAGTGACGGTTTCCTCAGATTTCCTTCTTTGACCCTCCCTGCTGGTAGTCTCTGATAATGCAAATTCCAGTGAGATCGATTTCCTGCCAGTGTAAGCACTTTGTTAGGGGTCTGCTGGCCGAAAAGCTGCTTCCTGGGGTCAGCTGACTGACTGACATCCTGTTGACACCAGCTGCCCCGCTGCTCCACCACTGTAACAGGCTCTAATGGCAGTGCAGGCCAATGAAGAATGACAACAAATATCAATCTCTATCAGGTTAATACAATAAAAGCGTGACTCACATTGCTATGTTGTAGTCCTTACTCTTAAAACATGGTTCTGCAAATATTACTGATGCTACCTCATTTGTATTAGCTACTCTTAAAACATGGTTCTGCAAATATTACTGATGCTACCTCATTTGTATTAATATATCAATGACAAAGATCAATGAGGCAAAAGACAATATATGTGTTTTTATGTGTTGGCAAGGATTGTTTTATGTTTTATTATGTCTATTGGAGTATATCAATGAGCAAAGACAATAAAAATATACATAAATGTAAATATATGTCATGAAAATTAATGAGTGGTGTATAGGTTTTTGGAATATATCAGTTATGGGAATATATCAATGAGCAATGAATGTTTTATTTTTTGTTGTGTGGTATTGAATTTAGTTTGATGTATTTTAGCTATAGGAATATATCATTTTACATAACAGGTTTAGTCAAATGTAGCCTTGTGATGATGACATAAAATATGTGAGGTACAGGAGAGTTTTATATGTTTGTTAAAAATTCTTTTGAATTTGTTTATATTAATTTCTCTGTCAAATACACGTCTAAATGCGACAATTCAGACCTTTTAGTTATATATTTTTGAGACAGTTAATTTTATTTGTAAAAACTTCTTATGGTTTTCAAACAGACAAGTTTACTTGTAAAAACTTCTTATGGGGTCATTTTGTATGGATGACACCTGGTGGTTTGATTGCTAAAAGATTTTATAGAAAAAGGTGAAGTTAAACTTAACGTCAAGTGACGTTAAGGGATTTTGTTGTGTTTTTGTAAAAGTCTGGTTTATTTTTGTTTAATTGTTGTGGGGTCATTTTTTTGTTTTGTGAAATCTGTTTGTTTAGATGGTTACATATAAAGGCCTCTAAGAAACAAAAATGACCTGACTACATTCTAAAACTGATCAGTTTCGCATATGCATAGGTTGGTAACAGGCAAACGATAACCACTCATGTAATTAAACTGTGCCATTATTGTGTGGGATCATCTATTCTCTGTTTGTATATCCATGCTTGGCGTGCTGTTGACTCATTACAGTTTTAACCTTTCTTATTACAATAATGAAGTTTAATAATTGTCTTAAAGCTCCCATAATCACATCAATAAATATTAGCTCCTGTTACACATCATTAAACGCTTCTACGCACATAGCTTGCCAAAACCAATACTTCAGCAAATTCTATTGTGTTCTATAATTTGATATTTTATGTTGAATTATTATTTTATCTATAAGAAACATGTTGCATTCTCAGGCCAGCCTGTTTTTCCGTGTCTCAGCATGAGATGCCGCTGTTGACTGCAACGATAATTTAACAGACAGTAAACGTGTCCCTCATGACATCATCGCTGTGTTGTGCCAAACTCACGTCTTTGTAAACAAACAGACTGACGTAATTGATTTAACCGGGTTTTTTTTTTTTTTTTTTTTACAATATAAATTTTTTTTTTTTTTTTTTTTATTTCGAAGTTGTAAAAAAAAAAGAAGTAAATCTGACACATTTACCATGTCATGTATTATTTAATTAAAATATGCTAATAAGAACTGTTCCCATTGGTCTGTGGGTGAAGCGGCCCCGGGAATGGGCGGGGTTTTGAGAGCAGAGCGCGCTTGTGTGGAGCGGTTGTGTTGAACGGGATATTTCTCTGAACTGAGAGGTGCTGTTAATGTGAACTGAACCTGCATTTACACAATACTGCAGATATGGAGCCCAGACAACAGGGTGAGCTTACTTTCCAAACACTTTCATGTCTTATTATTCTGTAAACATACTTGTGCATTTAAATGTGTTTATGTTCTTTTGAAATTTTTGTTTATCTTTCTAGTGTATCCTCAAATATCTTGAGTAGACCTTCATTGAAGAGGCATGTTATGTTATACTGATTTTATTTTTGCATACCAGATACATATAGATTAGAGCAGATAACTAGACAGCTATCAGCCTAATATTAATCTTTTGATATAAATATTAGGCTACATAAGTCATATGTACATGCTTCTCTATTCTAGGTCATTTAGGCTTCATTCAAATGAGGTGCATGAGCTTAAGTCAGACTTGTGATCAAGTTTTCCAGTTAGGAACTATTGTTAAAACACGTAAACAAATGAGGGAATTGGATGCAGCTCCTCCCCTCCCTCTCTCTCAAGTGCACTGATCTGGACAACCACGTGACCTTCCCATTTCATTTCCACGTGACTGTCCAGAGCTAAATAATTGAAATCTTGTGACCAGATACAGTATGTTCCAGTGGAAGTACCAATGAATTGGCTGGTCTTTAACTAAAGAAAAACAATAAAAAATAATAATAATAATTGTAGTTATAGTTCAAAGTTATTAATACATTTATTTAAATATTTATAAGCAGTAAAGTCAATGCATATATGTTCCATTTTTATCGTACTTTAATGTCTTGTTTCTTTTGCCAATCGTACTTCACAGAGCTGTATTCTAGCGTACTGACTCCTGAAACAATAGTAGACTGGGGTAAGAGCTTGCGGTGTAATTTAATGAAAGTAAATTTGACAAACCCAACCTTTGTAGCCATGTACAGTAGATCACTCATTTCTACCTCTGAGCTTATGGGTGCTGAGTTGTGTGTTGCTCTTTGACATAAGTGCTTTTGGAAGTAGACAGCCATGTCAAAGACTTTAGCACATTCAAAACTTGTGGATACTGCTAAACCCTAGAATTGTGACATTATTTGATTGACAGGCGCTTTGTTGTACTTTAAATGCATGCCATGTTGAGGTTTCTTGAATGAGACAGCATGGGTTTGATGCGCATGTCTTTGTACATTTTGTTTTTGTATGATATTGCACATCTAATTTCACTTCTTTGCTGTTGAATGCAGCATGCCTGATTGCAAGCTCTTGTGAGATTTGAGTGCGATTTTGTAATTTGTAATCTGTTTGTACATGGTGCACCAGCTCATGAATCAGATCATGTAATGTTCTCCTTATTTTCAATTTGCTGAACCACAGAAGACAGAGAGACTTTCCATGCAGGTAGGTCTCAGAAACATCTAAGGATGTAGCTTAGCTGAGTTTTAAAAACAACCCACTTTGCATGGTCACCATTTGTAATTTCCTGCCAGTCACTAAATACTTGTGTCTCTGTGCTGCAGTCGGACAGAATTAAATCCAGTCAGATAATCACTAAGAAGAAATCCCTCAGATTACTCCGGCAAGGCCAGAAATTACGCAATGCTTCACTAAAACCATGCCCTTAAATTATACTGCTTTATTTCAAGCTCCAAATAGATTGTGCTTGCATTATTGAAATCGAGTTATACAGTGAAAAAAAAAACAGTATTTCTTCCATTTGTCACTAAAAACACACACTTTATTAGGACTTTTTGTTTGTAAGTAGTGCCGTCAAACCCGCATTGCTGTTATTTAAAACTAAAACTATTTGTAACTTTATGTATTCAAATAAGTAGCACTAAACCTGAAAAAAATTAATGAAAGCTAAATAGAAATATTAAAATACTAATAAAAATTACAAAAACACATGAAAAATTAAAACTAAAATTAAATGAGAACTTAAAAATGTGTGTGTGTGTGTGTGTATATATATATATATATATATATATATATGTGTGTGTGTGTGTGTGTGTGTGTTTGTGTGTGTGTGTTAACACAGTAATACGATATAAATAATACTAATATAACACTAACTTTTGCAATTGTTTTTTTTATCTTGTTTTATAGAATTTTTGCTGATTTGTATTAGGTTCAGTGTTTAGATACAAGTGTGAGATTTGTGTGTGTGTGTGTGTGTCATTGAGACTAATATCACTTGCAGAAATGTACACTATAAAAGTTATTTACACAAAATGCTGAACCTAATAATTACACAGAGGCCTGTTATTTAGTTTTATTTCCATAGCAAGTAACTGAATGCATTAACAGATTAACTATATAAAAACTGAGGTAGGTCTGATTAATTAGATTGATTAATTGACAGCACTGGTTTACAGTACATAGATTTACAAAAGATTCAAATAGTATTTAAAATAATTTTTAGCATTTTTTTCTTGATTATCTCTGGTCTTGGTTTGAATGCCTTTGTCTTTCATTTCTATCAGTGGGTGATAAGAAATAGGTGTTTCGTTCATCTGATGAAAATAAGAATGCCCTCCTCCTCCTCACACTGAAATCTTTCTCTGAGGACAGTGAAGTGATTCTTTGTGAATCTGTTGTGTCTTCGGGAAGGAAAATGAGGACATTGAGAGAACTGGATGCATAGTCCAGTGAGCTTGAAGAAGCTGAACTGTTGAGCACACTGCCCTACAGATGACACACCGAACACCATGACATGACTCTGACTCGCTCACCCACCCACCCAGACAGAAGAACATGAGAAAGATAAACTGATTAGCCCATGCATTAATTACAAAAATAGCCTTACATAATTACAAAAACTAGCCTTATCTGAAAATATTGGAAGGCTTATCTACAAAGAATGCATTTTCCTGTCATTTTAGTGATAGGAAGTTGGTTTGTTTGAGCAGTTCATTTTAACAGATTTGACCAATTCATTAAAAAAGATCCAACTCAAGAATTATTCCTACCATATGTTTTTAAAGCTATCTGATGAAAGATAGATTTAGATGACCAACAACATCATCTTGTCTTTGGTTAACCAGCTCAACCAGGTTACTAGCTCTAGATAGGTTAAAAATAATGGTTTACATTCAAGGTCAGTCTAAGCTGCACTGGCTAACAGCCTAGCATATTTAACCCAGTATATGAACCATCTAGAAACTACCATCAGAATCTGGTTTGATCAGAATCATTTCAGCATGCAGGAACCTTGTCATCATTTAAATTAGTTTCAAAACTAATAATTTTCTCTCTCTCTCTCTTTCTCTGAAATGTACAATAACATTATCTTTTCAAATGATCTTGGCTTAAATCATAGATGTCTCAGCAATTCATCTTGGTGTTGTTGAATGAACAATTTTAATATTGCACAGCTCTCTTTTCCAGTAATAAACCTTCAACAAAGATTTAGCTCAGTGGTTATAGACAGTAGAAAGGCAATGGAATGGAAAGGATATTATTTTACATATTTAATCCTCTGTACTTCCTCTTATTCACCCTTAAATAGATTTAGGGAATCTGATTAATGGGATAATTGGGAGGTTGATGCTAGGCATCAAGAAAGCTGCTAGGCAACCTGAACAATGAGGCTGTGGAACTGAGATAATTGCCTTTATAATGTAACTTTTCTACTGAGTTATCCTCAAAGATCCAACCTTCAGTTTTAATCTGTATCAAGAAATCTATTCTATCTATTCTTGTTATAAGTAAATAAATAAATGTAAATAAACAGTGTTGACATCTTACAGACCCAGAGGGGTAATCGTCACCCACACAGGACATGTTCATGCTCCATGCTGGAGAGTTTTTTCCATCATAATGACATTTAAATATCTAGACCACAGCTGAAACAATCTGTCCAAAGTAAGACTGTCACCAAAATAAAACAGTTAAAAAAAAAACATTTTTGATATGCTGACTAATTCATTGGATTAATTCACAAATAAATAATAATAATAATGTAAAAATAAATTCACAAATAATAACATGTTAATATGTGCTTAGAAAATCTAAATTGTAACTGTCGGTCCAAATGAGATATAAATAAGTTTTTTGTTGTTGTTGTTGTTGTTGTTGTTGTTTTTTTAAAAATGTTGTTGTTGTTGTTGATTGATTTTTAATGTTTTTATAGTGAACTGTGCAAAAAAAAAAATACTATGTGAAATTTACAGGCCTATATTTATTTGCACTATTTTATTGCTTCAAAATTAAACCTGCAAAATTTGACCTGCAAATCCAAATGGGTTATGTGAAAATAGCAAATAAAGTTTAAAAGACAAATGAAGAAAACTGTAAATGCAAAACAAATGTTCTGATTCTATCGTGTCAGTGTTCTATAGCAACCAATGCACTCTTTTGCTTTAGTTGCAAACAGATAGATATGATCTTCTGTACAAGCCATTGTGTGTGTGTAAATGATGAATCTGAGATCTCATTCCTGAGCACTCTTCTTTGCTTAGACCGTCCAGCTCTGCTCTTCTACCTGCTGATTGCATTAGCCACTAAAAGTGCATCACGCGTTTCATGCCACAGCACTCTAATCAGTTTCTCGTGTAATGACTCACCAGACGTCTGAGATGTGACTCTCGTTTTCCTGTGGACAAAAACAACCTTAACGTTTACTCATATTACCAGTGCCATATTAAATGCATTAGTGCTTCATTATTTGAGCTTTCATTTTCTAGCTATTGTAAGATTTAGTTTTTCTTTCACTTTTATCATGAGTGTGTTTTTGACTCTTCAACACAATGCTTTTATTTGAGTTTTTGAGTGAATTCATTATAAAAGTAACAAGGTAACATTTTTTTAAAGCGGGTCTGGGTTTGTTTTAGCATTATCATTACATATATGCTATACTTTCAATGTAATTCCACTCTCAGATGAACACTGATGTAAAATATTGATTTATGTAAGTCATGCCAGACATGTATTGCAATGAAATGAAACACATAATGCTGTGCTGAGTGAGTGATTTTGCAGGGATTTTGGGGAACTGGATTAAATTTTCAATCATAGGTATGATAATCAAACCATATTCCTATTTCCTTGTCCTTTTCTCTTTGCTTAAGTTCAGCTTAAATTCTCAAATGCATAAGAGAATACTGTTGTTCCATGCTCTAGTCTCAGCTGTTATGAGATGGTTTTTTCTACAACCTTTTATTATAACCTTCATTCTGGGGAGAGGCTGGATAATTACCCCAGGAAGGTGATGGTTAAATCTGTTTAAAGGCTTCACTGCTGTTGTCACGCTGACTGAAGGGTAGTTTCTGTATAGTGCAAATCCTGTTAAGACATAATGGTTGAAATTGTGTCTTAGTTTACCTAAAAATAGCAATTGTTTTCAATGTTGATATAAAAAGAAATGTTTCTTGAAGACCAAATCAGCATATTAGAATGATTTCTGAATATATAAATAAATATAGAATTAAATTTGGGGCAAACTTTTCCTTTAAGTATATAAATTGTACCCTTGAGTTTTTGAGAATTAAAAACTCAACAAAAAACTCAATAACTTCAATTGTTCTGCTATATTTGTACATTTATCTCCAGGTTTTTTGGACAAAGAGCCTCTAAAGGAAGTGGATGAGGACATGGTATCAGAGGTGGATCTCAACAACACTGTCACAGAAGAGGAGCGAGAGGAAATGGAGAATGAACTGACTAAGGTGTTTAACCCAGTGTTTTAGTGTTAGACCAGGAAAATGGGCTGGATGATCCTAAGAAACTTTGTTAGTCTGTGAACCTGAAGGCTACAGCAGCAGCTCAAAATCCTGCAGATCTGTCTGCATTTTGCTTCTTTGCATGTTGTGACTTACATTTAAATAGTAAAAAATGTGGCACTGTTCACTTCAGGAGCCATTTCTATCTATTATGAGAGTTAAAAATTACATTTATTAGTGTAAAAGTATTGTCAGGTTGATTTCAGTCATATTAAAGCAATTAGTATTGAAATACGATCCAGTCTGCTGTACTGTATTTACTGAAATATACTGTGCTGTTGCCACACAAATGGTCTGCGTTATCTCAGAACATACACCCATGATTGTAAATCATGTGATCAAAGCATTCCCATTTTTTTCTTGGGCTACTTTATCCAACGAGATCTTCATGGTCCACTGAGCCAGGCATTAACTGTTAAACAGTTTGCATACGAGACAGAAAGAAAAGAGTGGACACTTCATATTAGAACTGAATTATCTGTTGTTCCGATAACTTTTAAATATGAAAAGATTCAGCCCTCAACCTTGACTTATTTTCCTTCTGTCAGTTAGAAGAAGAAATCACAACTTTGAAACAAGTGCTGGCCTCCAAAGAAAAGCGTCACTCAGAGCTGAAACACAAACTAGGGATCACACCCCTGTGTGAACTGCGACAGAACTTCACCAAGAGCTGGTATGACATGCAGACCAGCACTGCGTAAGTAGTCTTTGCTAAACCTTCTGATTAAAGTCATATTTTATTCTGGCTTGTGACAACAGATGCGTCATTTTTTTAAGAAGACAACAGCAGATGCGTTGTGCGTTAAGGAAAAAAAATCAAGCTGACAAGTAGCTCAAGGATTAGTTAACTCTGCTACTCTGTTTCTGTTTATACGCTGTTGTAATGCTGTTGAGCATATTTACTATCACTACTCTCAGGAACAGATCAATACACAGATTACAAGCACGATGAACAGAAACCATTCATACGCAAAGATTATGTGAATTTATGCTAACAGAAGAACATTTGTGACCCTGGAGCACAAAACCAGTCTTAAGTCGCTGGGATATATTTTTAGCAATAGCCAAAAAAACATTGTATGGTTCAAAATTATCGATTTTTCTTTTATGCCAAAAATCATTAGGATATTAAGTAAAGATCATGTTCTATGAAGATATTTTGTAAATTTCCTAATCCTTCATTTGGACAACTTTTTTTCTTTTTTTTTTTTTTTTCTTTTTTTGAAGTTATTTCTCCAGATTTTCAAATAGTTGTATCTCAGCCAAATATTGTCTGATGCTAATAAATCTTACATCAATGGGAAGCTTATTTATTCAGCTTTATTTTGTTTTATGATTATAAATTTTAAATAAATGTGAAGCTTATTTATTGTTTTTTTGTAAATGTTCACATTTATTCTTTTATCAGATGCTTTTACCTAAAGCAACTTACAAATTACAATAATACAAGAAGGAACAATTAATCAAAAGGAGAAAACTATACAGTAATTCTATTATATATAAATTGAACAAATGCTTGAGCTTGGCAAGTTGGTCATTGTATGAAAGAAGCACCATGAAGATTGTTAAATGTTCCTTTTTTTGTTGGATGAATGACAGCGAGCAGGTTTGGAATGACTTCATCATTTTCATTTTGGGTGAACTGTTCCTTTAAGTGTATGATTTACGCTCTTATTGTTTTTATTATTAGTTTGATTTTAATAAAGAATATTTGGTATATTCAAACCCCACAGTGGTATGTTTTTTATTACACCAATCTAAAATGATTCTTAGTTGGTTGTCATTCTTTTTACAGTAGCTGTGGTGAACTGACTTCACAGCAATTTTTTTTTTTTTTAATTAAATCTGTAATAAGTCTGTCTGCCTTTGTTTATATTCCCATGTTCACCTGGTTATTCAGTTACTACAGTGACATGGTAACTAGCATCTCAAGTGAATAGTCCTTCTCATGAGGAGGTTGCGGGCTGAGCGGCACAAAGCGATCAGATGACATTTGTTGACTGATATGGATGTTTCCTGCGTTAGCCTGAGTGTCTCTGAACATACTCTAATCAGATGACTAGACTGGTCTCGGGTCAGTCTAGATGTGCTGTTATATAAAGCATGTAATTGTACAATGTGATTCACCTCAGCTACTGTAATTGGACTGTGAAATGTGCAACTTGAAGGACTAGTTCACCCAAAATGAACACACTGTCATGATTTACTCACCATCATGTCAATCCAAACCTTATGACTTTCTATCATAAAAGATGTTTCATATAATGTTCCTGCTGCATTTTTCTGTACAATAAAAGTAAATGGGGATGATCAAACTCTGAAAATGACAAATAAACAACATAATATCATTGTAGAAGTAATGTACAATATACCAGGTTTTCAAAGTCATACCATGGCTTTGTGTAAGGACACACCAAAGCTTTTTGTAGACGTTTGGCTGATCAGAATGTGCTGATCAGTATCCAGGTTTGGCTACTATACTCTATGTGTAAACTGTTATTAAATGTGGGAGTTTTATTCTGAAAAATGTAGAGATCTTGGGTCAAGAAGTTTCTGTGACTTCAGTTGACTGGTTTAGATTAACTTGCTGTCTAAAATGTGACAGGATTCTCACTCAACAGACCCGAAAACATTTAGGAAAAAGTAAAAAATAGGAATCTTTCTTACAACATATAAACATTGTTATTGTTATTTTCTGAAGAGTATTGGTAGCAATTTGTGGCCATAGTGTTCCCTTTGTAGACTGTATTGAAGCAGCATTTCTTCCTTTTTTTTACGAGATCACAGAAAAAAGTGAAGGGAAATTCTTCCTGTCTACAATTCAGAAAAGGCACCTTTTTGTTCTTTGCCTGTACTTGTTCTAATTTGTTCTTGTTCTTCAGTCTCCTTTGGGAACTGGCATGTAGTGTTTAATGTGCTCTAAGATCCACTAAAGATTTAGACCAGGGTTCCCCAAACTTTTTTGTCAGTCAAACCCCTTAGAAAATATTTTCTTGAAGTACCCCCTGGGCATTTAATTATATTTTAATTTTAAAAGAAGTTGATATTTCAAAAATGTAACAACATATTTGCATTTTCATGGTTCTCTCCTGTTGATTAAGGGTAACATTACATGCACGTAAACAAAATATTTCATCTTTTTTTAGAAAGTGTTTTATTTTTATTGTTTTTATTATCAAATTAATTATATATTGTGCTGCATGTAGATATGGCTTATTGTTATATAGTTTTAGCTCTAGTTATAAAAATGGATATTATATAATGAATTACATAAATATATTAGTTTTAAATTACAGTTGTCCTGTAAAATAAAAAAAATATTTAATATTTTAGTAGATAATTATACTTACTTTTACAATACAATACTTTATTTATACTTTGTCACAATACCTATATTTATGTATTCAATTCTTAATTTGTATATTTTCAGATCCTAAAGCTTTTATTTAGGCAGAATACTGGTGAAATGCTGTAAACTTTTATCCACAGAAATGTGAATGTACACATTGCACAATCACTTTGCATTGCACAATCGCAAACAGCCTTTGATTTGATAATCGCCTGAAAAATATATTGTGTTTTCAGTTTTATTTCAGTTAATTTGCAGCCACATTTTTTAAATGTGTATTGTGCATTATTATTATGTGTTAATGTCACAAAGTACCAATGATAAGCAATGGGCACATTGTCAAGTCCAGTGTAGACAGCCTTTAGCTGTTGAGGCGCAATGCAATGTGAGTGACAACAGTTGCGCTCGATGTAGACATGGTGTCACTTTTAAAAAATAAACATTTATGTGTGAGAAATATGTATTTGTCAGAAATATTTTATCAATGACAACTGTGATAAGAATATCTAAGTGTATCCAATTTTTTTTTTTTTTTTTTTGGTACTGTTCTGGCAGATACAAAAAGACGTCTGAGACCCTGTCTACGGCAGGACAGCGGACCTCAGCGGCCTTCAGTAACCTCGGCAATGCCATCAGCAGGAAGTTCGGGGATATGAGGTACAATGTCACTTCCCCCTCTGCCTCTTTCTGCTGTCCATCATTTCCTGTTTCTCTTCTGCAGGAAACTTCCACAAACGCATACACATGCTGTGGTTGTTGCACAGTGAAATGGCAGTGGTCTTGAGGCATTTACTTTGGCCAGTCTGTTTGAGTGGCATGTTTGTGTTACGTAAGCCTCATTTAAGCAGCTTTCAGTGGGCCAGATTGGAGGCATGTCCAGCTGGCATAAAAATAAGAGGTTGTGGTGGCATGAAGAATTTACCAGCTCCTCTTCACTGGATCCTAGATGGTTGAGACACTCTGTGACAAGAGATGCTTTCATTTCAGAAGAACAGTAAAAGAGAAGTTTAGAGAATCTACTGCAGGATGATAAAGGATTGACTGTTAAAAAATTGTTATTGATAATGGTCATGCTTTACAGATGCCAGTCCTAAACACTGCAAAAAAAAATAAATCCCAGTAAAAATATATAAATAAATATATTTATATAAAAAAAGATACATTTTTGAATTTTTGATTTTTCCTCTGTAGTTTTTATTCTATTATCTTAGTATTTAAAAATGCACTGTAATGTGTACATAGAGTATGTGTGTGTATACATAATACATACACACACATATATACATATATGTAGATACATGTATATTTACACATAATGTTATATATATGATATTATAATATACATACATATATACATATATAGATAGATAGATAGATAGATAGATAGATAGATAGATAGATAGATAGATAGATAGATAGATAGATAGATAGATAGATAGATAGATAGATAGATAGATAGATAGATATCTCAATTAATTGTAAAGATCAAAATCAATGCATGATGCCCATTTCTCACTACTGCTTTTGCTTTAGCAAAATAGTGTTGACTTTACTGTTATTGGACATTTATGTAGATTCAACACCTCATTACCTTATTTTACTTCAGCGTGTTTGGCCTTCAGATACTGTATCCCAGGAGGTATGTGTGTTTGGTTGCCAGTGTGTGACACCATCTCTCTGCGTGTGTCTGGGGGTTTTCTACTTCATGTTTGCAATGAACATCCAAAGAACAATGTTTATCCTTGCATGCTTATTGGCTCCTAGCAATAGCAGCATACAGCAAGATTATAGTCCATACTATATATGGAGCTAATATGACAAATCAATACTCCAAAAAGTGTCAAAATGCTCATTTTTGTTTAAATGATGATAAATGTTCTTATAACTTCTGTGAAGTTTATGTGTGTGTGTGTGTTTGCTGAGTGCTTTGTTTAGCCTGTTGTACCAGGCACAAATCGGCAGTATATATATATATATATATATATATATGAGTGCTTTGTTTAGCCTGTTTTTATATGTATATATATATATATACGTAAAAATTTAACAGCCAGTATACATTGGACCTAAAAAGTATTTGGACACTTACTGTAAGTCATATTTAAAAATGTATGAATGCCATTGCATTAGAATTTAGAATTCCATTGCACACTTTTAAAGCAAAACATTTCACAAGGTTTAATGTGACAGAACTATTGTTTAAAAAAAAAAAAAGGATTTATAGTGTCAACTTGATGCAAACTAAATTCAGACGTGACACCACTTGTATAAAAGTTAGGTCTAAAAAAGTTAAAGCATCATTTGGTTTAATATTTTTCCTATTTCCATTTTTAAGTGTCCAGATTTTTTTTTTTGTGACCACTGTATAACACTTTTCTAAAATTAAGGGAATTTATGAAATGTTATAAAAAAAAAAAAAAAAAAAACATTTTTATATTTTCTCAAAATATGTTTTAGGTTTCATATGACCAAAATTTTGTTGAATGGCCTGTAATCAAAAATTATTTACAGTGTTCTTTCCCTGTCTCTGATGCACACCAAAGGTCACATTCTCTTGGGTAAGATATTGTGTTTATAGACCCCAGATAGAGATTAGCAATAGCTGCTTTCTTTTAGCATCTGCATGATACATGAGAACAGTGATGGTGCTGAAACTGAATCTGACTTCAAGACAGGACTCAGACACATTGTTTCCATAAATAAGCAATAAGGTTGTGAAGAGGTATTCAAGTATCTGAACAGCTAATATGAATATTTCAATGCGTGTCAGTCTAACATTGATTCTGAGAAGAAGAAAAAAACTGTGGAGCCATAAATTCATTAGATAATGAGATCTGTAGCATTATAAGAAGGTCTTTCTTTTGTTTTAATCAGCAATGCATGTTAAACTCCATATTGAGCCAAAGTCACAATCACAGTCTCCCACACTGACTACATGCAGTTGTTTAATAGATGACTGGTTTCAGCATGTGTTGCTTTTCATTTAACTATTTATGTGTTAACAAATAATGCATGTAATGCTCGGTTTGATATATATAGTTTATTAGCGAAATAGCAAAACCTCTTTATCCCACCTATTTTGAGTAGCCATTTTTATCAGGTAGTTCTCACTATGCATAGAAAACAGGAAGTGCAAAATGATCACAGTTCTGTACAGTTAGCCTTTTCACATGCAGCGTACGACCAGTGTAATTATAACAGGAATCTATACCTACTCTATATGGGACTGTTATACTGTCCATTGGAAAGTCACCAGCTTGTACAGTACAGTTCAAAAGGTTAAGGTCAGAACAATTTTTGAAAGATGGTAGTTTTATTCATCAAGGACATATTACATTGATCAAAAGGGACAGTAAAGACATTTATGATGTTACTATACATTTCTTTTTCAAATAAATGCTGTTTCCACATATATACAGTATTAAGCAGCACAAGTGTTTTCAGAATAGATAATAATGAAATGTTCTTGAGCACCAGCATATTAGAATGATTTCTGAAGGATCATGTGACACTGAAGGAGTTATGATTCTGAATATTCAGCTTTGTATCACAGGAATAAATTTCATTTCAAAATATATTCAAATAGAAAACAGCTATTTTATGTTTTGCTATTTTGATTAAATGGTGGCTTGGTGAGCATAAGAGATTTCTTTGAAAAACATTTAAAAAAATCCTACCAACCGAAACATTTGGTAGGTGTAGTGAAATGCACTGGTACAGGCTACACTTATATGATCTTTTAATTATTTGCAATTTTATGTGTCTGCAATGTACTTGTTTGTCCATGATAATGATCGAACCTCTCTTTTGCTTGGCCATGCTTTCATGGGACAGCTATTCTATACGGCATTCAATGAGCATGCCTACAATGAGGTAAATGTGTGTGACAGCTTGCTTTGCATGTTTGTTCTACTATTGCATTTAAAAACTTTTTAAAGCATCCAAAAATGTGATGTTCTAGGATGCAAACAACACAAAAATGCATGTGACATCATATATCGCATATACATATATAAAAGTGTTGGTGTATCAGATGAATAAATAGTGGTTTTGTTGCATTTAAAAAAAAAATGTAAATAACGGTAATCCCTGCATGTACCATCTTGCATGCATTTACACTTAAACAACCTGGAGAGGATTTTAGGACTGCAGTTGAATGGACCAGATGGAGTTTACTGATTAGATTAGGTAAATAAAACTAAACTATTTTTATTTTACAGGAACTCACCTAGTTTCAAGTCCTTTGAGGAGAAAGTCGAAAGTACAGTTTCCAACATTAAGGTAAGCCTGACATACAGTGACCTTATTAGTGGTCAAACAAGCAAACTGTAGCTTGGTTTGCCCCTTAGTTCAGTGCTGTTAATAATTGATCAGCTTATCATTGGTAATTTTCAACTTCACTGTCCTGAATGTCCACATACTATCCAATGTCATGAGAGTTTTGTGTTGCTAGCAGTCTAAGGTTGGAGGAACAGGAGGTACGGGCAGTTTTGAAGAGGTCCTGTCTTCAGCGGCCCAAGCCAGCTCCCAGGACACCCCTACTAATAACGTGACTGAGAACAGCGAACGCTAAGGATTTTAATGGTCTACCAGTGAAACTTTGATGACCCTTAATGGTTTGGAGAGCACTGTGAAAATTGCACCGGGGGCCCATAACATGGCAATACATGCCTTTCAGATGCGTGTTGGTGCATTGTCTGTGCAAAATATTGCATGGAAGGAAAACAACCAACTGGAGAATGTTTATTCTATAAGTTCTTTTCAAAATATGGATATTTTTCGAGGAGTCTGTCTTTGGCGTAGTCCTGCATTACTTTATTATTTATACTAACTCAACATTGTTTAACTGTAACAAAGCATGATACATTTCCAGGACCAAAAATAATGGCTGCGTATACAATCCTAAGAGAAGTACTGTTTAAAGAATGTTTAACAAAATGGATGTAAGACTTTGTTTTCCTGAATGTGGTAATGCTTCTATTCTTTCTGTATGCCTATAACTATAGCACATATTTGCTGATAACAGATGCAGACAGCAAATTTACATTTTACTGCAATTTATTAGCTTATCCGATATGCCTGATTTAAATTGTAATGTATTGGTAACCATAACTGTCACTGACCAAAAATGTATAGCATTATTATATCCTGTATTTTTTCTTCTTAACTTGATACATTTGTGTGAAATTTGTTGCAGCTTTACATATTTAACATTGACATTGAAGTCAATTGTTGTTTTAAGGAACAGGATTTTATAGCTGAAATATTTCTTCAGATTCATACTCAGTGTTGATCTGCCATTCATTATTAATAAATAATTTTAGAATGAGTTGTATTTACATTTCTATTGCACTTTTCATGCGTTTAACAAAGTAATATCAGTTTCAACTGATAGAAAATATTGTTTTCTATTAAAGCATCTATTACTGGAATGCAGTAAAACAATCAAAATCAAAATAACAGAAAATCTACTTCTGAAAGTATTTCCATTTAGTTTGAATAAAAATATATATTTTTTTATTTTATCAAAACTCCTGCAAATCATTCAAACAAACAGGACACATCAAACAACCACAAAACATGCTTCTGTGCAGTGAAATAAGATTATAATAAACACAGCTAATCTGGACAAAATTAACAGTCTTGTGTACAGATGTGTGGAGGTAGCTTCATTGCCGGACAGGAACTGAGATCATGGTGTCACTAGTGTGTGAGAGTTTGTGTCAGTGGTTTTCTCTGTATCATTATCTCCTCTGGCAGCGATGTGTCTAGCTCTCTCCTCATTCAGACTCTTCACCAGACCCAACACCTCCGGATGATGAAACCTGCCTATGATCAGAGGAGAAAATACATCCTATAACAGGCAAAATATAAAGCTATTTCATTGAATCAGTAATTGTAAGAATGTAAGAAACTGTAAGTTATTGCAAAATCGCATTTTATGCAAATAATCAAAGAAATAGTTCACCCCAAAAACAAATCCATCATTAACCCAACACTTCTGGCAAAAATCCATAGTAATGCTTCCTCCAGTGAAAAAGTCCATCCCCTGTTGTCCTCTTACTTTAAAATCCACTGACAGGTTTTGTTAAGAACTGTTTTGGACTCTTTTTGCTCGTAAACAGTCCTTGATCTGTGCATATTTCGCTCCTGATTCAGACGAGATGACTTTTTCACTGGAGAAAGCAATACTATGGATAGATTGGACTGGAATTGTGTGGATTATTGTGATGTTTTTATCAGCTGTTTGGACTCTCATTCTGACGGCACCCATTCACTGCATGGGATCTATTGGTGAACAAGTGATGTAATGTTACATTTCTCCAAATCTGTTCTGATGAAGAATCCAACTCATTTACCTTGTGGATGGCCTGGGGGTAAATTTTCTGCAAATGCTGATGTTCGGGTGAACTATTCCTTTAAGTAGGTGTAGAGTAAGTTGAGACACTCAAATTATTTAATTCACAATTCTTTATGGGAGTGAACGGCTACTGTTGAGCACTTCTGATACAATTTACTTTGCCATAGTAACAATGATTTTTCTAATGGGTGTATCTCTTCTTAGAATTGCTTATGTAATCCGATCCTGAGCTTGTTAGATATGTGTACGTTTGTCAGACCTTCAGTGGAGGTGAAGAACTCCTGCAGTCTTCCAGGTTTCCCCTCTAACTCCTCATACTCATGAGCTTGTATTATCATCTCCAGCTGATCCAACTCCTTCACCAGTTTGGCTTCTGGACTAGACTGAGTCTCATACTCCTATGAGAGATGTATTCCGGTCATTCCGAACCAAAAAAACGAACACAAAACTTGGTCCAGTTGTTTCGTTTTGATCAACTCACCTCCCACAAGCTGTAAATCTCTTTCTGTAAGCCATCATCTAACAGGCCTGTGATGTGCACCATTGCTTCCTAAAGAGAAAAATTCTCAATGTTTACTGTGTACACAAACTAAATATTTCATTTGTAAAAAATTAGCTTAAAACCATCATACCCTTTCCCTTCTGTGTTTCTCTGCTTTGCTAACATTGTCTGCTGGAGCAATATCTCCCACAATACACTCAGCCAAGTCATGAACTAAAGCCAGCTTCATGCATCTGTGAAGAGAAGAGTCGATCAGTTATGTGAATGCATCTCAAGGAACTGCTCCAGTTTGGAGACACGCTTATTTTAAAAATAAATGTTTATTTATTAATTTATAAACTTATATTATTGTAAATATATTTACATATTTTGTACAATTTATATTGTTCTAGAAAGCTGCATTCAAGAATTTTAGTATAAACCCAAATGGGTTTTTAATAAAACTGACAAGTAGTTAATGAATGACTAGACTACGACTTGATGACTTGTGGTGTAGATTAATTAATCTGAACGAAATGAACAAGAACGAATTGATGTACATTAATCGAAAGAGCATGTATGGAACTAAATGAACTACACACGTGTGAATGAATTCGTACAAGTGTGAATGAATCCTAATGAACCGAACAAACGTGAATGAATCTAAATGAACCGAACAAATATGAATTAGTCAAAATGAGCTGCACAAATGTGAATAACTGAGCCGCATAAATGAGAATGAATGATTATAAATGAACTGCACAAATGTAAATCAATCTTAATAAACTGCTCAAGTATAATGGCTTAAATTGAGTATTCTCTAAGCCCCGCCTTTAAATCGCAATTGACCAATCCTACCTTAGCAACTGTTGCTCGCTTACAATGATGATCTGTGCACGTGTGTTGTATAAACGTATACGCAATTTTATGGAAACCATCGGGAAGACGTTACAACACTGTTGCTGTGTTACTTATATTATCTCAAGAACCAGAAGAGGATATAAGTGGTATTTTTCTTCTTTTCCCTAATGTTATGTGAATGTTGAGAAGCGAATTATGTGCATTAAACAGGCAACTGAAAGGAAATCTACGTTCGCTCCAAGGTAAACACACATATATGCAAAAATTCTTTATTTTAAGACGCCTCATACAAACCTTTCTTTATTGACAGTGATGTCCTGTATGGTTAAGGCCATCATAGACATCCTGTACATATGATCAGACACACTCTCAGGCTGTTTGATATTTCTGTACACCCATCCTGTTCGTGGTACGCGCTGTAACACAAGAAAGCGTTAATATAACATAGGTTGACCTGCAAAGCATTAATATTATTAATACGACTTTCACTCACTTTTAGCTGTCCAACTAGTTTCATGAATTGTAACGTTGTCCATTCCCTAACAGCGACCCGGATGTAAACCACAGCGCACAGGAGAGTAAAATTGCCGGTTATTGTAATGACATGCAACCGCCACTAGACGGTGAAAGAATACAAGCGAGTCGATTGAGTCTTACTACGCAAGTCAGGCAAAATCTGTAAGTACTTCAAAGACATATAAATAATTTTAGTTTAATTATATCTAAGTTTATAAATAATTCAAGTAAGAAAGCATTTCTACATTTAAATAGAAAGCAGTACCACAATACTATTTTCATTATGATTGCTTTTTTGATTATTTATTAATAAAATAAAATAATTTTAATACATTAAATTTACTGGTTCTTGCAAAGAATACCAAAACAAAATGATAATTTTTATATATATATAAATAAAATAAAATAATTTTAATACATTAAATTTACTGGTTCTTGCAAAGAATACCAAAACGTGCCTTTTTTTTATATAATTTTTTTTGTATTTTTTTTTTTATATATATACATGTACCATGGCATTTACATATTTAACACGTAAATACCATGAATACTCAATCACTACCATGGTATATTTTAATGTACCACTATTACCATTTGATACCATTTTTATGGAATAAGCACCATTTTTATTTTAAAATTTTATTTTTAGCATGTTTTTCCATCTCACCTTTAGCTACTCAAGTCAAGCGTCTATAGAGACTATAAATGTAGTGTAACTGACAAAAATACAACATTTGAAATAATAGATTTAAATCATGTAATTCTCTCATTTAAATCCTCTTGTGACTCTTAGTAAATGTTGTTAATAATAATAATAATAATAATAATCATTCTTCCCTCAGTTGTTTTGGCCTTGACATACACTTTGTCTACAATGTTTCCTTAAAGTAAGTGAGTGGGATTGAGAAATGCCCACTTCACCATGTGCACATTCCTCAGAGACTACCAAACAAAACTGATTCAAAGTTAATACAGGAAATGTAAACTTTAAATGATGAGCTTTGTAGTTCTGTATACAATATGATTTAAGATTTAACCACAATAATTTTCAGTTTCATTATATAGTGATAAAATGCAAATGAGGGTCCTCAGACAGTGTTGTATGCGAGGCAGCTGACTCATTATTTACAGGATATGAGTCTCTTCCTCATGCAGATCTTTTTTTGGGGCGTGTGTTTGTAGTGACAGATATAGCTTTTATTCTGGTCATCTTCTCCTACCTAAGTCATCGCTTTTTCTCATGACACCGTTTCCTGGAGGTACTCTCTATTTGTAGAGGGTGTAGACAATACATCCTGCTCATGGGTGTTCTGGTTATCACTTCTTGAACATCCACCAGGAAGGATGTACTTACTGTGGATATTTTGCACATTGTGGGATACCTGCTATCAGCTTTAATGAAACATGATTTTAAATGATTTAATTAGCTCATACAGTTGAAAACATTAGATGCATTTAGTAGGTTTTCTGCTTTACATGAACGTTAATGTAAAAATACAGTTTCAGTGTTCGGAAATGCGTATTTTGTCACAGTAAATGACATGAAAAGTGATTTTTTTTTATTTTTTTTTTACTAAATTTAGATTATTTATTCAATAAATATAATTATAAATTCTCAAACATACACTGCTTTGCAAAATATTATTTTAATATCATTACAATTTAAAATAAGTGTTTTCTATGTCAATATATTTAAAATTTAAATTTATTCCTGAGATGCAAAGCTGAATTTTTATTATTAAACAGTTGTGCTGCTTAATATGTTTGTGGAAACCATTATACATTTTTTAGGATTCTTACAAAGTTCCATTTTGTATTTAACATATAAATCTTTTGTTACATTATAAAAGTCTTTAATGTCACTTTTGATTAATGTAATGCAATGTAATCTTGCAAAATGGAAGTATTTCTTTTTTAAAAAAATAAAAACGTTTTTGTGTGTGATTCCTTCTGGAAGTTTGATGTGATTTGCATTATTGTAATTTTTTGAACTGTGATTGTGTTTTAGATCAGTTTGAAAATAAATTCAAGATAGGACACGTTTCTAAATGCGGCTTCACGGATGTAATTTGATACATCTCATCCCTTTGAGGCAAGAAACTCCAGTGTTGTTTACAACTTCACCTGACGTAGAGATCTTCATTTCAACTTGTGAATGGTTCTAATTGACCCCTGGGCCAGGAGGGAACGCTTCTATTCACACGTAGATGTGACGAGTGTCAGAAAAAGATGCTTCCGTTGTCAAAACAATGATTGCTGAACTCCTCTCTTTATTTACAGGAAACGCAGTGTTCCTTCCTCTCTTCTTCTGGCAGCAGAAAATAGACCCACAGCTGACTGCAGAAAGACACTGGGCTGCTGGCCGCTCATCTTCCTAATTGTCTCTTCCTCTATATTTAACTGTTCGGTTGTAAGACATTTCAAGCGTTCCGCCGACCTTTGATCTCCGTTGACCAGAGAAGGTCTAATATTAGAAACAGAAGCTAAAAATGCTCTGGGAACTCTTTTGGGGGATTTTGCAGCTCTCTGGAAGTTGTGTGAACTGCCTCGGATGAGGACAGTGGGACACGACAGTTTCTCGTGAGAATGCGGTGCTGTCCCGTCTGTGGCGCATGGGGATGTTTGCAGAGGGCACGTGGGGTCTTCAGAGCATCACTCGCAGGGGTGTGTCGGGGACGACGGCAGGTCTGCTCTCGGCACCCCACTGATACTTTAACAGGCCGTCCTTGCTCAGTGCTGTGTTGTCTGTGTTTGTGATTAGATTCTGACACACTTTGTTTACACAGTAACAAACCTCCTCAACCCTGAACATATACTGATTGATAGTCAAGTGAGAGTGACATGCCAAAACTTTAAAATTCGGAAATGTGTAAGAATTGGCCACTGAACTCTTCGACATGCACTAGAATATTTCAATTTTAATCAGAATTTGGCCATATACCAATAAGGAATAGTTCACCCAAAAATGAAAATTTGCTGAAAATGTACTCACCCTCAGGCCATCCAAGATGTAGATGAGTTTGTTTCTTCATTGGAACAGATTTGGAGAAATTTAGCATTACATCACTTGCTCACCAGTGGATCCTCCGTAGTGAATGGGTGCCGTCAGATAGAAAGAATTATATCACAATAATCCACAAGTAATCCACACCACTCCAGTCCATCAATGTCTTGTGAAGCAAAAAACTGTTTGTAATAAATCCATCAAGACATTTTTAACTTTAAATGCTTCTGATTAAAATATGAGTCCTCTATACATACATCATATCGTTACATTTCTCCAAATATGTTGATATGAAGAACAAACTTCATCTACATATTGGATGGCCTGCTGAGGGTGTTTTCAGCAAATTTCATTTTTGGGTGAACTATTCCTAAGCCAATATTCTGATTTCTAAAAATCCAAATAAGATGTGTTGACATTCCTGTATTAATCGTTCTTTGTCATGTAAACACCTTATTTGGAAATGTGACTGTAATGGGATATTATTTTAAATTTGAAAGTAATTCTTTATGCAGGCAGGTGTAAAAATTAATAGAAGGCACTAATTTTGTGTAGCAATTTCTTTTTTAAAAACATCAAAATATAGACAAATATTTTTTATCAATGACATATATGAGAAGTAACAATTTAAATAAATAACTTCGCAAAACTGCTAAAGATGCAGTGTAATTATGACAAAATATTCAAAATATGCAGATTACCTTGCAGTACCATTCGAAAGTTGGGGGTCAGTATTATATTTTATTATACATATTTTTAAAGAAATTAATTAATTGTTCTGCAATTAAATTGACCAGAAGTGATAGTAAAGACTTTTACATTGTTAAAAAAAAATCTATTGCAGATAGATGCTGTTCTTCTGAGCTTTTTGTTAATATACAGTGTTTCCACAAAGCAGCACAACTTTTAACAAAAAAAAATCTTGAGCATCATGTGACATGAAATAGGAAACATTTATTTTAAATTATAAGAATACTTCAAAATATTGCTTTTTTTATTGTATTTTTTTATCAATTAATCATTTATATGACAGTATATCCTAAAATAAGTACAAGCTTTACATTGATTAATTCGGCAAATGCATATACGACTTACAAAGTATATATTTATATAAATAAAACAAGCATCCTTCTTTTGCTTAGATTGCCATGGCAATGGATAATGGATCTGGAATCCCCCCGGCTGCCTATGCTGGGTGTCAGGGGGGCCTTTTCACCACAGTCACGCATTGTGTGAGTGGACAGTGCTGGGGCAATGGTGGCTAACAAACAGCACTGGCAGTGATGGCTTGTGGGTGCTTTGTGTGGCGGGGCAGGCGGACAGAGAAGGGCCTTGTCCCGGAGGGCCGTGTGAATGAGGAGAGGTTAGAGTGGGGGCAGGTGTAACACGAGCCCCAGCAACGCCGCTGTTCAAAAGAACACTACCTTGAAGTGAGCAACCTCAGCCCGGCCATAAACTGAGTTCAGCGTTGGGGAGGGAATGGGGGGAGGCCACGCTGTTCCCTCTCAGGGAGCCCATTGGGGGCTCGCAGGCCTTTCTTCCTCAGAGGAAAGAGCCTGAAGAAAGGGACATTGTCATTCATGGCTCCTGAGCTTTGATTTAGAGCCTGTGAGAGGCTGCGGCGGTGACGCACAGTGAGAGGTCTGTGCCTCTGCACTGCTCACTTCTTGTTAAAGTAGAGGTGAAGCCTTTGGCGGCCATGGAATCGATTATTGATGCGCTTTAAATGCAGTAGCAGTTCATCCTCTTTGACGACAAACATGTTGAAATGCCATCATTTTGGCTCTAAAATTTAACCCCAGCAATGACATCTAAAAGAGCAACCATAAATTACAGTAAACTAAAAAATAGTAAAATAAAAAAGTTTTAATTCATTTTCATGTGGTTATTTTTAATAGTATTACCATTTGAGAACTTATTTCATTTTCTATCTATCATTTAAAGGGATAGTTCACCCAAAAAATTAAATTCATGAATCTTCGTTTGTCTTTATGTCTAACAGGTTTTCATTTTTGGGTGAAGTATGCCTTTAATACTGTGTAGATTTTAAAGTTCTGCAGATTAAAAAATTCTATAACCAAGAATCAAAGGTAACTTAAGCTTGAGTTAATTAGTGATTTATGTGGAAATCAAAAGTGTCCCCAGTGTTGTTATAGCAGTAATTATCAGCAGTCTTGGAACATCTATTAAGGTTAGAGGACATGAACATGTAGAATTGTCATAATTTTCAAAGAACACAAATGAGACTACAAATAATCTCATATCAGCTCCTGTTACCAGATTACTTACTGCAGGCCTAAAGATGTCCCTTCAGTTTCTCATTACATCTTTTGTAACACTTTGTCCTGTAATCTAGGGAGTAAAGCTCATTCAGTGGAGGCTCTCAAATGTAACAGTACCTCGGCACCCAAAGCTGACCCACTTCTCCCGTGTGAGAGCTAAAGGGCTGGGGGAGAGAAGCACAGTGCCGCCAGGAGCCCTGTCCTCCTCACCATCGCTCCCACGACTCACCAAGATCATCCCGTACCCAGTGCAACACCAGCACCATGCCGCCCCGCCGTGCCCCACGCTTTCTCACACAGAGTGCCACTGTCTGGACAGCGACTGCCCCTTCCATTGCATAACGCAACATCTATGAAGTCTCTTTTTTTCTCTTTCTATCCCTCTTTTCTCTCGGGGACAGCATCAGTTTTGTATTTTAATAGAACGAGTCTGGTTAGGAAATGTTTGAAGAGAAAAGGGAAGAGGGTGGTGGTTCGTTCTGGCTGGCGGTTTGGCTGTCACCAGAGCATGCACAAGGAGAAAAGCCTGGGAAAGAGTGTGGCAGGGTGGTTGAAATCTCAGGTCATGATGATTTAGCCAAAGAGCATGTGATGGGTAGGACCTATTGAACATACTTTTGAATCAGTCTTCTGAAGTGCTGGCCTGCTGTCACGTTTGAACGGTGGTACTTGTAAAAAAGGAGCATAGATCAGAGTCCAAACCCCCCGTGCTGGCTGCATGAAAGGGTATTCAAGAGGGTTTTAGGGGTCTGAGGGCCAACTTTTATCCCTAAGCTGGTCGACCGTTTAGAGCATTTTACTGTGGACAGAAATGAATGTGCTGGACTTTTATAAAGGTCCAAAAAGCACAGAGGTAATATTAGCATTTAGGGATCACTGATCAGGAATTATGGCAGTGGGAGTCACAACATGTCCACAATAAGAGGGATTACTGATCACAAGTCATGTGGTTGTTTTTGCAAAATGTAAAAACAGACGACCTCGGTTCATATCTGTCTAAGAGACCAGAAAGAAGCTTAAAGTTTCGTTACGGCCTCACGTTTACATGTATTTATTCAAATGGAACTTATAGTCAAAAAATGAACATTCACAAATTAAAGAATGAAAAAACTTATAGTCAAAAAATGAACATTCACAAATTAAAGAAATATATATATATATATATATATATATATATATATATATATATATATATATATATATATATCCTAACTGACTTAAATATAAGAAGAAAATGAAAACTTCTCTAAAACGTTTTAATTCTGTCATTATTTGCTCACCCGCACTTTTCAGTAACACAAATGGAGATGTTTAGCAGATTAGCAAAAACAATTCAAGCTGCTCTTTTACATGCGTGTATGTGGACAGATCCTTCACAAGGTGTTTTATTTTATTTTATATTATTTTATAGAAACAAGCGCCATAAAAATAAAACAAGATTATTTTATTCTATATTTGAATAGATCTGCTCAAAGTGATGAATAATGCACAATCAAGCAAGTGATTACAGCAAAACAGAAAAATAAAATATTTGCTTGAACTACATGGAAGCCTACGGTATATAGAAAGTCATATGGGTTTCCAAAAAAATTTAAAGCTCAATTATGACAGAATTTGTGTATATTTCTATTGGTATTCTTTCATTTCATTTTTTTAAAACCAACTTTAATTGTCAGAAAGGCCTTTTTTATATTGAGAAAGCATGTTAAAAAAAAACTTTATATAACTAACAGAGTTCAGGAAGTTCGTTTGTTAACTTCAGACCTATTAATCCATAGACAACTAAAAAACACTGCATCTTTTCCACACACATGCATTTTAGAGAATGTTTGTTCTACATCCTGATTGTATTGCATTCATTGGACCACCGCCAGAGGAGGTTAAAGCAATGGGAAACACCCCCAATCTATCTCTCCTTACCGATGTAGCTGAGAACCAGTGTCTGTCACGATACAAGCGACTGGGTGAGAAGGAAGGACATATTATATTTAGCCCCATGAACGTGAGGCACAAAAACAACAGAGCAGTCACTTGATAAACAAGGGGCCGAGAGCCTGAGAACGACGGTAGGGCCTACCAAGCAAAACAATTGTGGAGTGGACACAGAGAGGCCTATGAAAACAAACAGAGCTGATGAGAACGTCGCTGCCTGTGAGCGGCTCATTAGCGACCAGATGCAGCCTTTCCCCTGCGGCTCTGAGCACAGCACACCGGCAACCCCGCAGCACTGCTTACTCGCCCTCGCCGTTTCTGACAGCTATCCATTTTTCATGAAAGGGTGACACTTTTTTTTTCCCCCAGATAGACTTCTCCACCCTGATATGACAGCATTAAAGCATTGGTTTAAGTTATGAGATTCGTGTTTTTCACTAGGATCTTTAATAAGGATGTTTCTCTGGCTTTGGCCGCTCTCCGTTATTGGTCTTTTTTTTCATGTTTAGACCTTTATTTCTTAAGTAGCTTAAAGCTTTTTTGGTTTTCTTGAAAGCTTTTTTCCATGTTGTAATGTTTATTTGATTGCAGACCATGTATTTGGCAAGACGTTCAGTCAGATCTCTCAAACATCGAACCTTTTTTAATACAAAATGTCTTAAGCTGTCTTAGCTGTGAAAGATTTTAAATTTAAATGTAAAAGTGTAAAAGGCTTGATTTTCAACTTTAACAGTAACTCACTGCAGGTTGTTAATCAAATGTTAATTAGTGGAGGGTAGTATGAGCTAAAACATGAAAATAATTAAAAATCTCATTCCAAACCATCAGTCTTATAAACTAAGCACACAAACCCAAAAGATGTTACACAAAGGGTTTGCTTTACATTGCTTTAACCAGACACGCCTGTCACTAACTTCCCTTGGATTTCCTAAGGGCTTGTTGGGAAGAGGGGTGTGTGAGTGTGTTGTGTGTGTGTGTTTCGTGTGTATGTGGGAACAGTACTAAAGTGGGCAGTGGGTTCCAAGATCTTGATAGAGACGTGTAAGGGTGGAGAGGGCACTGTTTATCGGTGAGGGGATCACCCAGCACAACACTGGGAAGTGCTGTGAGCACACTGCAGCACAGACTCATTGTGCTGGCCCTTAAACACCAGCCTGCCTATTGCAAGAATGCATACTCATAAATCTGAACCCAGTGACTTTGCCTACAGGTGCAAATTTCATTTTACTGCCAATACTTTTTACTGAATATTAAGGGTTCTTCATTTAGACTGTGCACTGTAATTTAGAAACATGAACATTAATAAACTTTAAAGTTTTGTGTGCGTTGTACTTGTGGCATATTTAAATATACAAAAGCTGTTTTAGTGGGAACTTTTCATGTACACCAAAATCTTTATTATTTCCAGCATTTTCCCTATACATTTTCTAAATCTGATTTTTAGGATATTTTATCACAGATATAGAGCACAAAGCCCAATGTTTTCATTTAATGCACTGCAGACATCAGGGTTTATTACACTTTGCAGCAGTGGTGTTACATTTTTCTGACATTGGTGTTCAATATAGCAACTGTGCTTATGGTAAAGTTTCTTAAACTGTTCAAAATTATGAAAATATGCATTTCAAGTGCTCTCATCCAGAACCAGTAGTATTTATCACTTCCAGAAATGTGGACATTCTTCAATAAGATATCAATTATAGCATCTAATTCCATCAAACAATATCCACAGTCTATAATCTCCTGAAACCAGACAGGGTCTATCACGAAAGCTTATTGGCCGGGGAAGACCCTCCTTAACCCCCATTTCCCTGGCCAAGACATAGTGCCTCCATGTAACTCATTCACACTGGACATGAGAGGGTTTCAAAGAATAGAAGTCAAGAACAAAGTTGAATGGAAGGAAGTCAATCCAGATAGTGAGATTCCCAGATGGTCAAATCAGCCAAATTGAAGGTAATCCCAATGCACATAATGGCTCCTCATAAGATGCGTGGAGATAGAAGGTGTGCACAGCTGGGAATTGCTTTCATTTGCTGCTTTAATGCTATTTTTATACATGATTTGAAACAGGAGAGTAGTTAAATTCATAAATCATGTTTACAAACAGCACTGAAGGAACTTTTGAACACAAGTTAAAGGAAGTATTTGAACATGAGTTCAGAATGGAATGTACCTAATATTTGTTACTTTCTGTATTTACTGAATTAATGAGGCTTGGGAAGTGAACAATGTGTATCTGCGGGAAAGAGGAGTGTGTGTGTAAGCATGTGCATGTGTCAGTGTGCTTTAATGTAAGTGCGAGCGTAGTCGAAATCCACAAAGGGAAGATGTGTGTTTGTTAAATACATGTGTGCCTGTCTCTAGAGACATGCTGTTGTTCCTGCTACTGAAGGAGTTGTGAACGCGGTGGGAAGGTCACCTGATCAGTGCCCTGGGGGCGACCCCGGTAGGCCGCCACTGCAGCCGGTCCGGGAGGATCGAATGCAAGTGACAGGCGTGGGCTCCCATCACAAAAAGCTCTCTGTGGTTGTAGCACAGGGGCCAAGGAAGTCAGCGATGCTCCTCTCCCTCCCTGGCCAAAGAGCCATGAGAACAACCCTGAGAGAGGATGGAGGAGAGAGTTCTGGAGGAAAGCCATTACTCTACATTGTAGCTATGGGGTATTTGATTCATTTTAATGAATTGATTCTTTTGAGCAATGTATTTTAATGAATCATTTTAAAGAATCAATTCAGTGGTTCTTTAAAACGTTCCAATAAAGCCATACACATTAAAATATCACTGATTTTCCCACCCGTTTTTCATTTATTGTAATTCAGCATGTACCAGTTTAGTTTGTTGCATCCATGATTTAGCTTTTACAAACAAAGTCATTTAGAAAACGAATCTAGTTTGTTAGTTTGTTATTTGTTTAGTTTACATCAATTTTACTATTGCTGAAATAAAATATAAATATTAGATAAAAATTTAACAAATTACTAGGAAAAATGAGAAATGCTGCCTTGGCGTTGAAGCTCTAAAATTAACTTGAAATAAATAAAACTGAAATAAAAAATGCTTTCATGTCTGAAAGAAGTGGTTCTCAGTGGCTGAGTAAATTGAAAACCTGGATCATTGCGAGATAAACATGTCTGAAAGAAATTGCTCTTGTTACACAGAGTTCTTAACACAGTTGTGAATCAGCGAGTTTTCAAACAGTATTATTTTAGTATTATTAATGTACTATTATTATAGTACGATAGTGTTAGCTTTTAGTTTTCATATTTTCAATTTAATTATTTTTTAATTTTAATTATTTTCAATTTAATTATTTTTAATTTAAATTTTAGTAATTTTAGTTTTTTTTATTAATATTTAGCTAATTTATTTTTATTAACTTTAAATGTTTACATTTTCAACATTTTATTAAATCATTTTTACTTTAGTTTTTATTTTTAGCACTTCAGCTTATTTTATTTCAGTAAGTTACCAAGGCAACATGTCTAATTTTCATTTGTTTAAGTTTTTCATTGAATATTTATATTTTTTTATTTCAGCTTCATTTCAGTTAATTAAGATTTTTAATAATTGTATTTTTTAGCAATAACAACACTGGCCCAAAAGAGACAGTTCTTAGAGAACCACTCTAAATGATTCATGAGCAAACTGATCAGACTCGTTATGCGAACTGATTCAACTGTTTCATTGAAAAGATTTGACTCAAAAGAACAATTCATTCACGAATCAGACATTACTGCAGCTTTCCCTCCCTTCCTGTCACCAGACACACTTAACCCTGCAGGTGCCCTGCTCTTTCTCTCCATCTCTTGTTATTTCTCTCTAGCCACTCACAGCTCAAGTCCCACTCGTCTCATGTCTGTCCATCTTCTGTTCACCTTTCCCATCTCTCCCACTTACTAACCTTTAATCTTATTTGCATGCAGTTCAGAGATGAGATGAGTACAAGCTCTGAGGGAGGCCTGTGGAGTGTGTACGTGCTGAGGAGTGTGTTTGGGGGAGGTGGTTGGATAGATTAAAGAAAGGGAGAGCTTGTGTGAGACACAGAAAGAGAGAGGTTTTGTCCGTGCGGCAGGAAAGCACACAGAGCGCTGTGTGTGAGAGAGGAGGACTTCACAGAGATAGTGAGTGTGTGAACATCACAGAGATGGGAACATTAGAGTGTTTGACCACTTGTGTGTGCGTGTGTGTTGAAGAGAAGTATCAAAGCAAAAATGGGTGAAAAAAATTCCTTCATAGACAGATTAGTAAGCTGCCTTGATGTCTGCTGCATACATGTGTTTAAAGCCTGTTTCACACTGCACATTTAAGCAGTGCATTTTTATTTCAACAACGTGGTAAAGTGTGTGTGTGTGTGTGTGTGTGTGTGTGTGTGTGTGTGTGTGGTGTGTGTGTGTGTGTGTGATATTTAACATATATATATATATATATATATATATATATACTATATCTATATATATATATATATATATACATATATATATATATATACATACATACATATATATATATATCTATATATATATATATATATATATATATATATATATACACATATATATATATATACACATATATATATATATATATATATATATATATATATATATAGATTATATATATATATATATATATATATATATATATATACAGTATATAATTGAAGACTGATGGGAAAGAAACAGTTGCCGGTAGCCATTGACTTTTAAAGAAAACCAGTGACTGTTTGGTTATTAACATTCTTCAAAATATCTTATTTTGAATAAAGAAACTCATACAGGTTTGGAATAACATGGAGGTAAGTAAATTATGACAGAATTATTTGGATGAACTATCCCTTTAAATGAGCCTAACATCTGAACATCAGTGAAAAAAAAATGTTTAAGGGTCTGCTGGCTTTGGCTTATTAGTTTTCTTGTTATGTGGGCAGTGTTCTGTTCCATGCCTTTCTTAAATCAAGTCTTGGTTATGTCCACAAACAATATGTTCAAAGAACACAAACAAAGTCTAAAGAAATAAACACATGGGTATCAGAAGCTATAGATACCTTATTTTAATCTTAATCTCACTGTCTGTTATGTTTCACATACACTATATATTTTATAGCATCCAAATGAAGACAATGATAAGTTAACAAATATCAACAAAATATCCACTGTGATATTTCTGGCATTTACCATATGTTTTCTTCTATTTGGCTTTCCAAACTACCACTGCTGTGATGATTTTCATTAGGCAAAAAAATAAATAAATAAAAAACACAAAAAAGTTGACTAACCTCCCACAACTTTTCCTCTTGGTTTGTAAAATGAATAACTCTCTTTCATAAGACCACATACAATTATCCCTGGCTCTCCAGAGGAGCTGACACACTAAGCCACAAAGAATTCTCAATGTTTGCATTGTGTGCGATTAAGTCTTTGAAATAATCTGGAGATGAGTAAATAGTTTTCATTTAAAACATTTGAGCATCATCTTTGTGTTGAATGCCATGTGGCAATGTGAGACGTGGGTTGAATATGTAGGTAAATCTGGAGGAAAAAATAATCTGAACTGGGTTTGTTGTCCTTTGCATTTAGGCTCCATTGCAAGTTGCTGTATGTATTTACTGAAAGTCTGGACTGACTTTATGGTCTAAAAATACTGTGAAAGTAATCGTAGGGAGATTTTTATGCTTCATTACTGTTATGCTGAGTAAGCAAGGGCTTTTTACTGTAAGCGAAGTCATGAAGAAACACTACAGTTTAAATACATGTAAAAATAATAATTATTATAATAAATATAATTATAAATTATTCATATATATATGTATATATTATATATATAATATATATATATATATATAATAAATTATTTTTAATTATTTTAATTTATTAATAATGTAATGTAATTTCTTCAATATTACATTTTATATAAAATGTCATTAAAATGCAATTATAAAACAAAATGTTATTTATATATTTTTTTTATTATTTACATTACATTTATGCATTTAGCAGATGCTTTTATCCAAAGCCACTTACAGTGCATTCAGGCTATACAATTTTTTATCAGTATGTGTGTTCCCTGGGAATGGAACCCACAACCTTTTGCGCTGCTAACACAATGCTCTACCACTGAGCCACAGGAACAATTATTAATTTGTTAATTATTAAATTATTAAAAATTCCTCTTAATGCCCCTATATCTTAGTGTGTTTTCTATTTTTATTTATCATTATCTAAATGATATTTTATTTTAATGATTTTTTTTTTATTTTATTTTATTTTTATTTTTTTTGGCAGTGCATAAGGAAAAAATTGTTGTAATATTTATAATATTATGTTCAAAGTCCTTGGTGTATGTAGGCTGTCATTTGGTTTGACAGATCACAATTACACTTTTTTTATTTTTAAGTGCCTCTAAGCATTTGCCACAATGTTGTAAGAATGCATTTCATAAAGTTCAAGCATCCAAACACTCCAAATGCATTGAATAGCTAAGATATATCATATCTGCATCAGATGTGCATGAGATTCCAGCTGGTAAGTGTGACTGTGTATAGAATCGTTGTCTCCCACCCCACCCAAAATCTGCAGCACTCCAGTATTATATCATCTGGTGAACCTGCAAGAGAAAAGACCCAGCCCTTTGCTGATAAGAGATAAGTGACAAGCCAAAATGTGTCGACAGTAGATTAATCTGGGTATTTTTTGAAACTCACTGAATGTCCAGCAACCAGACACGCTGGCCTGCAAGATCAGAGCTCTTAAGGAAATGACTGCAGTGGTTGTTATGCTTTCTACTTGTCAAGGGCCTATTATCCCAGCACAAACATTTAGTCTTATTCGTAGCCCTTCATATGTTTGAGGACAAGGGGCTACTCCCAGTGGGATGTCTGGTCAGAAAATACAACATGTTAAGTAACTTCATGAAAATACTCAGTCATTCAACACATTCAACTTGACCAGAAAAAATTCTGATTACTAAGGGGGAAACCATTAAGGACTTGTGCCAATTCACTTGTGCTGAGACATGGGAAAATGGTTCAAGAAGTTGGCCACTGTCTGGATCATCATAGTATGGCACATTCAGTATCCCACAGACCAATGGCAGGATGGTAATTCAATTAAGGCATGAAGCCTGTCTCCCATACAGAGATTCAGTATTGTTCGAAAAGATGAAAGTCGCCAATATCCGCCACTTCTCATGCTTCTTATTTTAGATGTGATGGGAATCAGAGAGATGTGACATTTCTGAAGGTCTCCTTTCATAGGGGATACTTTCCCAGACCCAGGAACTGTGACTGGCAGATATTCTGCATGTCTATCCATTAACCTTATAATTTTTCTGTAGACCATCAATTCAAAGCTCCACAATACTTATTTTATTTTGATCTCATGGTTGTTCTTTGAGAAAAATTTAAGAAATAGTTCACCCAAAAATGAAGATTTGCTGAAAACGTACTTACCCTCAGGCCATCCAAGATGTAGATGAGTTTGTTTCTTTATCAGAACATCACTTGCTCACCAGTCGATCCTTTGCAGTGAATGGGTGCCATCAGAATGAGAGTCCAAACAGCTGATAAAAATATCACAATAATCCACACGGCTCCAGTCCATCAATTAACGTCTTGTGAAGTAAAAATGCCCTGTGAAGAAACAAAGCCATCATTAAGGCATTTAACTTTAAACTGTTGCCTCTGAATAAAAAATATGAGTTCCTAATCTATAATAACTCTTCATCCAGTGAAAATGCCTGTCCCCTGTTGTACTCTCACACAAAAATCCATCTTGATTCAGATGAGACAATATTTTCACTGGAGAGCGGGCACTCACATTTCAGCCAGAAGCAACCGTTTGAAGTTAAAAACATCTTGATGGATTTGTTTATTACAAACACACAACTTTTCTATTCATAAGATGTTAATTGAGGGACTGGAGTCATGTCGATTACTTATGGATTATTGAGAAGTTTTTATCAGCTGTTTGGACTCTCATTCTGATGGCACCCATTCACTACAGAAGAATTGGCAAGCAAGCGAAGTGATGCTAAATTTCTCTGTTCTGTTGATGAAAAACTCATCTAAATTTTGGATGACCTGATTGGGAATACATTTTAAGCATATTTTCATTTTTGGGTGAACTATTCTTTTAAATTGGAATAAATGCAATATGAGACCCTTGTAAATTTGCATCAAGTTGAGCCCAAATTGCACTACTTTTAAGCATCTTGTGATCTGAATCTCTCAAGGCATCAAAAACCACATCATAATTTTAAACGAAAACATTTCCCCATTTGAGTTAACATCTGCCGCCAACTCTTTGAAAAGCGTGCACCACTGCCTGTGACAGTAGACTGGTTTGACAGCATCACGCATGTGAGGAGAGGGCTAGCTGTAGGTGGCACATACGCAGTGCCAGAATCAATTTCACTGTCAGTGCAGAGCAGTGTGAGTACTGGAGGATGCCAAATTGGCAGAGCCTGAGCTCTCCGCGAAGGCAGTTCTGGTGTGGGCAGGATCCCGGTTCAAAGCAGAAGTGCCCTGAAGGCCTCACACTAGCTTTCTCCAGCTCTGGTAGCTTGTGTCCACAGGTACTTACTCCCAACCATCTGCAGAGAGCCTTGTAACCTGCCAAGAGATGATGTTTTGTCTCTGGTTGGGCACTTGGCTTACAATTACAGGGAAGGCATGTCATGAAAGCATGTCACACTCACCACTCATGAAGGCTTTTTAAGGTTAACTGTAGGCAGAAGAACCATAAAGTTGCAAGCTCATTTCATCTGTGGTTTGGAAAAATAAACTATGTTAGACAGCTATATAAGATGCTTGTTTTGGTAGAGCACAGTACAGAGAATCCGGGAAGCTGGAAAGTTGTTGATAATTACAGTTGTAAGGCACTGAAATGTCTGAGTATGTTTTTGCTTCTGTGGGACTGATGATTTGTCGTTTTAGAATGTAAAAGTAGCTGCTTTAAATTCATATATATAATTTCAGTAACACTTTACAATAAGGGTACATGAATAATCATGTACTAATGCCTTAATTAATACTTAATTCACCATATACTAATGATTATTAAAGGTGTTAACTAATCATGAACAACTGAACTATCCTTAACATTGACTGGAGTCACATGAATAATGGCAGCCTTAACTAAATGTTAGTATATGTTTTATAACATTTATGGGTAAACTAAATCAAACAGCCTCTTTAAGAAGGAATAAGAAATACTCTGACTTTGAAATTTATTTAAATAATTCAATATCATAATTTGAGCTTTTGACATCTTCAGCACTGTCATAATAATTACTGGGTGGCGAAGGATTAATGTGATCCTCCTCATCAAGCATAGAAAATACTAAATACATTAATAAATAATCTTGTCTTTTTTGTGTTGTTCTCTTTTCTTTTAAACTCACCCTACTGTGACTTATATGCAGCTTATAAAATAAATAAATAACTCAAAACCCACAAAGAATATATGTAGAATGATCCCTAAAGAAATGACCAAACTAGAAACATGCAGGTAAGGTCAGAATGTTTGGTGAGTGTCAGTACAGTTCACTCTCCATCCAGACACATGCAGGCCGGGATGATCCTGTACCTCTGCTCTCTGACCACACCACATCTCTTAATCGGGCTCAATACTCAATAGTGTGTTAGTACATGTGATTTTTTTAATAGAAAGTATAGAATAAATCATGTGCTGATTTATTCTATACTAAATCATGCATTATCTTTATTTCTTTAAATCACCAGTACAACAAACAAAGATAAAGGTCATTTATAGTTATTTTATTATTTATTTACATCATTAAACATAACGTATCTGGACTCAAAAGAAAGCCCAAACATACCTGTAAAGACACACATGAGGTAAAATATAAAGGTCAAATATGGCACGTCCAAATTAAGCTAATCATAAGTTAACGACAAACACATTGCTGTTAATTACTGTACATAACTTTAAAAAACAGAGAGAGAGAGAGAAAGAGATGCAAACATGACTTTAATGATTAATTCGGATTCAAAAGCAGCAAACGTTTGTTAGATTAAAATGGGCCGAGTGAGCGAGCGCCTAGAGTCCGCCACTAATGAGTGTCCCACCAGAAACAAACCCTACATACTGCCCAAACATTCCTGTAATATATATATATATATATATATATATATATATATATACACTATATATATTCTTATTTTTTATTATACTCTTATTTTAATAATGTATTAATGTATAAAAAGTAAATTTATGAAATAATATGTATTATTATATTTCATTTGCATGTATTTTTTCTACAATAAACACGAACAGACACACAAAATAATACAAAATATATAATTTTATGATACATTTTATAATTAAAATGTTATTTAAAAAATGTTTTTTAAATAAAATACATATATAAAAATAAGTTTATTTAAAAAAAAATCATTGTTGTTATATGTAAATCATGCATAAAATAATTTAATTAGATTTTACTACGAATTTATCACTGTCATTAGAGAATGATTTTGTTCCAGGTGGTATAGTTATGCAAAAACCTTCAAAATGCCCTGATTAAAAAAATAATAATAATAATAATTAAATTGCTTTTATAAATTATTTGAAATAGTTTGTTTTGTGCATTTTTACGTCAGTATTTTATTAAACATTGATGCAGAAATGTATAATTAATATAAATAATAAGTAATAATTATAATTTATATAAATTAATTAAAAAATAAATAAATAATTAGCATATGACTGTCTTTGTGTTCAAACAAAACGTCCAGTGCAACATCATCACTGCAGTCTCGTTCAGGCACTCTGTGTGAAAACAGTCCTAACGGATATCTGTTTTTAAATGAGCCTGTTGACGGAGGAGGAGGCGATGAGATCAACACGTAATTATAATCAGCATTAGCTCGCTCCTCTGCTGCCGGCCAGCCTAATTGTGTTGTGTTGGACGTGTCGCCTTGCACCTTCGAACAAGCACCAGCAATCATGTTACCACAGAAACACAGAGCCTGCAGATGCCATGGGGCTTCCTCAAAGTCCTCGTTCCCACTGTTAAATATTAAACAGGTGGTGGGAGCATATGCTCACCTGCTCCCCGGTCATGTGATCTTTAGTTATGCACAAACCACCAGAGTGACTGGGGGCTTTGTGGTTAGTGCAGTTTACATTTAGTGAGCTGTGTGGTTAAAAATGATTTATTCACAGTTAGTTAATATGCAGCTGGTTTAAACATCCAGATTATAGAATATATAAATAGTTTTTAGTCGGATTTAAAAATAAAATAAACAAATAAAAATAAATGCAAGTGTAAGTGCAAGTGCAAAATGGACAGTTCTGTCCATTTTAGTAAATAAAACAATAACAATGTGTTTTGTAATGAAACTTGATCGCTTTTTCACAAACTATTACTGCTTTTTTACCAAATTGCAATGTCACTAAATCCATGCATTTTCCCTACATCTATGAAAGATATATTGGTCAATCGTTTTGATACATAATACTTTCATTCTAATTTGGTTTAACTTGATATACTAAAATAACTAAAAATAAAAATTAATATAAACAACAAAATTACTTAAACTTAGACTAAATGTAAAATATAAAAATATAAAAAAAGAAAAAAAAAGTATAACCCTTTTATCCATATACATGTTGTCAGTGTATTTTTTTAATAGAGCAATTTGTGGAAACTTTTGTGAAATCTAAGCAGGATTTTTTTGGTGTTGTTTAGAGTGCTGTCTGGCAAATCTTTTAGCTGTTGCAGTAAAACGGTTATTGTTAAATGACTAGTAAGTCATCACTGACCCACCGCATGCATTCTCTTTCATGGACCGCATAATTACATTCTCAGCCTCCACAAGATTCTCACAGTCATTTGAGCGGCAAACTCCCAAAGCTTATTCTCGTGCGTCATTGAAACACTCTAATTTCCACTGTCACACTCTCTTTCACTAATTAAAGTATAATTTAAGATTGCTAATTTGAAAAGATTCTAGTCAACACTAAAAACCTAATAAACATTTAGCAAAAATATATTTGTGCACAAAATGATTTATAGTATTGCACTTTGTCTTCTCCATGTGGCTTGTTTACGAAGCACAGAAAAGGCCATTCATTATTCAGTCGCTTAAAAGAAATAGAGATCAGTTAAACCTTCTCATTGACTTGTTCAGGCTTTTTCTAAGGCCCCAGTGACTCGCTTTGATTAGTGTGGCGGTGGTCCCGCTATATCTTTCGGCAAGTCTTTGAAACTTTGAAAACATACAAAGGCCATTTTATTTAGGATGCTACAAGCATTTGCACCAACACAATCAAAGCAATTTAGAAGTCACAACAGCCAGTGTGTATACTCTGATGGAGCTGAACCCTGTGCGATAGAGCCGGACCCCCAGCACAAATGGAAACTGTACCAAGAATTAAACATTAGGATGAATCAGCTGATCCAACCTCAAGGTCTTTCCCACACTCCCAGCATTCCTCACAGGAATGTGCCAGAGCTAAGACTCTGCATCCTGCACCCCACTGCTTGCATCTCTGGAACGTGTGGGGTTGCAAAGCTACAATGCATGCTCTGACATGCAGAGGTCACGCAAATAAAGAGCCAAGTCGTGTAAGTAGCTGGTTGATTTTGCATAATTGTGCACTGCGCTGACAGGTTTGGCCCATTGTGCCTGAAAATGAACCACCCTCTCTCATTCTACAAGTGGGTCTGGGTTTTGTATGTGCATGAAAGAAAGCGATGTAGTCCATGAACTCAAATAATCGAGCTTTTCTTCATCAAACGTGACCGAATTACACACTTCTGTCATGAACTGTCAATAAGATTTAGGTTTATATCCCCAATTTAAATATGGAAATGGCAAGCAGCTAGCCAAAAGCCCTATTGCAATGGTAATTTGTAATGAATAAGTCTGATTTCATTATAATAACAAATCACTGGCTTGTGAAACCATTCTTGTGCTGGGATCGCTGTCTGCGTTGCTTTTAAGCCATGATAACCAAATCTGACATATCACATTTTCAACTATGCAGACTACACAGTTTAAACCCCCAAAACATTTTTTTTTTTTTCAAAAAAAGCTTTGCCAGTTGATTCCCATAGCAATGTGTGCAGCAGGATCTGTCTGCTGATTATAAAAACAAAACAAAAAAATGTTATATTCTTCAACAGTTTCCCAGTGCTACATGTTCTTGATTCCATGCAATACCACAAAATAAAGTGGAACTCATGATGACTAGTCAAAACATATACAATATTCCATTATTCACAACTACCAAAGCCTAATTAGAGGTTTATGGCACACTTACGTCTTTGGAAACACTGGTTACAGCAATACCTATGGGACCTGAGAGCTTGTTTGTCTCTCACCAGTCTCTCACCTTATAAATAGATCCAAACAATGACTCAAAAAACCATTGTCTGCTGAGTAGACCGCAAAAGTGTCACAAGCCAGAGAGTGAAAATTACAATGGAGAGTGCCAGAGGAAGAGAGGTCTGGCTCTGAAAAGCTTGTATTCAGCATAAAATAGACATTGTGTTGAAGGACATTGATACTGACATTGATACACTGATCTCTTTGGAAAGCTGACCATGATTAATGACTGAAGTATGGTTCTTGTTAAAACACAATTATACGATGACATTTATGTGACTGATAAAGTTTGTGATTTAAAATGAAGTGAAATGTAAATCAAGGTCTTTCCACAAATATGTTCAGTATATATAATTTTATTTTATATGTAATATAAGTTTAGATATAATTATATAACTTCTTATATAATGTTTTTATATTATATTATCATAATATATATTGTATTTATTATATATATATATATATATATATATATATATATATATATACTATATATATATATATATATATATATATATATATATATTTAAAGCATCAAATACAGACATTTTTTTATTTAAATAACAAAAATATCTCTCTATATATAAAGCAAAAGAGACTCTCTTCTCTCGCTCTCTCTCTCTCTCTCTCTCTCTCTCTCTATATATATATATATATATAGGCTGGGATGAGCCTTTTGGGTCATTTTTTGGGGTTATTTTTTCAGTGTTTGGGTAGTTTTTGTGTTACCCAGCTCCTGGGTCAAACGTAACAACCCAGTGTTTGGGTTGTTTTGCAGCTCGTGGGTCAAATGTAACAACCCAATGTTTGGGTGTTTTTTGTATTACTCACATCTTGGGTCAGACGTAACCCAGCGGTTGAGTTATTTATTGCGGGAATTTTGCGTTCTCTTCTAGAGAGAGCAGTTGTAAGCGTCATCGAATTGATGCATTCGTCGGTTAAATACAGGTTTGTATACATTTTATTTTATCTATAAAATCGTTACTGTGCTGTATATCGTTCAATTTTATGCAGAGCAACATACCTGCTCGTGGTATGAATCACCTTTAATGAGTGTCGTGATCTTTTTGCGTGATGGAAAACGCCTGTATGTATATATATATATATATATATATATATATATATATATATATATATATATATATATATATATATATATATATATATATATATATATATATTTTACAGAATCACTGAGTTGGAAAAAGGATCACCCCCCTCTTAAAAATGACTTGTAAACTCGATCGGGAGTAGCTAATCACCTTCTTAATAGCACACAAAGCCAGTTGACTTTCAGCTGTGGTCATTTTGATTAGCGCAGCATGAAAAGAGCTTTCCTGGAGCATTTCAGTCCTTGGTAGTTCAACTGAAGCAAACAATCAACTATGGGTGACAAGGCACTATCAAAAGATCTCCGGGATAAAGTTGTGGGCAGTCACAAGTCAGACAGTGAAGCACAGTGAAGTCTATTATTAAGAAGTGGAAGTTATTTGGTACAACACAGACCCTCCCTGAATCAGGATGCTGCTCCAAACTGGATGAAAGAGCTGGAGGAAACTAGGCAGGGAGGTGACCAAGTGGCCGACAGCAATGTTAAGGGTTCAAATGTGGCTTTTATGCCAGGGTCGCAAGAAAAAAGCCACTCCTCAAGAAAAGCCACATGCAGTCACAACTGAGCTTTGCCAAAACGCACCTTGAAGATTCTGAGGCAAATGAGACTAAAATTTTATTATTTGGTCTCAACACCCCATTAAACCCCATTGAAAATCTGTGGAATGACTTGAAGACTACAATCCACAAATGATCATCATCAAATTGAACTGAACTTGAGCAGTTCTGCAAAGAAGAGTGGGCAAATATTCCAAAGTCTAGATGTGCAAAGTTAGTAGAGACAAATCCCAACAGACTAAAGGCTGGAATTAAAGCAAAAAAAATACTCACACAAGGGGGTGATCCTTTCCCAACTGAGCAATTTTGGTTTTTATTTATTTATTTTTTCAGACATGTTGGTGTTCTATCTTTTAACTTGGATGTTATAAGTTTAATTGAGTAAATACAGGATAAAATAAAAACTGTGTCCATTTTCATTTCAGGCTGCAAAGCAACAACATGTGATTTATTATAAAGGGGGGTGATTTTTTTCTATACCACCTGCATGAGATTGATAAAAGATTCAACGACTTGCAATGAGCATTTAAAAAGTAATAATAATAATTCAAGGGTCTCAAGTTGTATTTCGTTCCCTATTTGTGCAAAGTGCCACTAAAATAAACTTGAAAAGTATTCAAAACTGACTGAGCAAACTGACTTTTTCCTAATTGCTTTTAAGTGTCCCAAGGGCCTGTTCAAAAAGCCAGTGGTCTAACTGACCATTGATGACCAATGAGGGATAAAGCCAAACAACCAGCAACCCTCTATCAAGAAGAGAGCACTTAACATGCCGCATGCGGAACTGCAAGCCAACTCATATGGTTATTTCCATATGATCATGCAGTGGTTTGCTAGCACTAGACCAGTCACTTGTTTTCTGTCAGACAGACTCTGTGTTTCAAATGCTAAGCATTGATTTAAGGCCACACACACTCTGCCCTCTGTTGATGCTTCATGAGTCAACAGGGCCCATGAGAAAGAGTGTCTCACAGACTTTTAGACCCTTGAAGAATGTCCGCCTCCCTCCCATTCAATGCCACAAGTCTTTCTCCACAGCAGTATTCCCAAGGTGAATGTGTTTTATGGGGTGTTGGAGAGGACAAGAGGGATGCTTTCCAACACCAGTGCCTTACAGGAAAGTCTTGAAAATATGAAGTTAAATGACATTACCCTATCCTGAACAAATGTAATAGTTTATATTATGCATCAGCTTTTTTTAAAAGCAGGCCCAGATGGGAATCTACTGGCGTTTTCTGTGGTGATTTTGCGTAATGGATTTAAACACAGTTAAAGTGTTTAAAGAGAGCTGAGAACACTACATTCATATTAAAACAAAAATAAATAAATAATGAAATTAACCAAATGCTTAAAGTTAACATATATTGGTGTTTTCAGCAACTTTATGTAATTTCAAGTAAAACAGCATGCAGGAGAATAAATGTAGGGCAAGGCTTTATTTCACCAACTGAAAATTGATTTGATCATGAAAAGCAAGAATGAAGCCAGGTACGCTAGCTATTTGGTTAATTTTAGCCAATAGCCCACACAGCCCTATATAGAAGCCTGTTTTCATCCTGGAATAAATGTTTTTCTCAGTACTGTGAGATATAAACTCTGCCTGACATCCTGTGGGGCTGTCGATGGCATTTGACTTTCTCACAGGCTTCATGTCATTATGGAGCTATGCATTACATAAACAATTCCTTTTAACACAAACGATGCGTAACACAACTACCTTTTTCATTTTTCTTTATCAAAGCTTCCATAAAAAAAACATAGCTTCAGCATATAGAGTAATAATTATGAATTTGTTTATAATTATTTCGAGTTTTAATATTTTTATTCTGAGTTTATATCTTTTTCTTTGAATTTTGAGCTTACATCTTGCAATTCTGTTTTTCTGTTTCTGCCAAACGTAATTGTGTCTTTTTATCTAACAAATCATAATTAAATAATTAATTAAATACACTCTAAAAATGCTGGGTTAAATACAACCCAGCACTGGGAAAAACATGAACAAACCCAGCGATTGGGTTGTATTTAACCCAGCATTTTTAGAGTGTACCAAAGTGACATTAGCAGTTAAAAAAAGATAACTTCAGAGGAAGAGCAATTATAATTATATTTTGATAAAATATTTTTTCCTATCTTTGATCACTATACAAATGAATGCAAGAAGCAATGTTACATTTAAAATGTTAACATTATTTAGGTTATAAAGGAGCCACCGTTGAATCATCAGTGACATCACTCATCAGTTATCTCAGGGCCGACGGTCTACGCACGTGGTTCCCGCGGGGATGTCGGCGGCAGCTGACTTTCTCACAGGCTTCATGTCATTACGGAGCTATGCATAACACAAACAATTCCTCGCTCCCAGAGTGTTTATCTCGTGGCACAGAGCGCAGTGTGCCCACACATCAAAGTCTGAGGGAACAGACGCTGCTTAGCGGCAGCAGCTGCCCTCGGATCTTGTCCACACCCTTCCTGTTTGGCGCGGTCTACCTTGAGGCTGTTATTTTCCCAAAAGAGTGACGATAAACCCCCTCTGCCTCACTCCCTCCACCGACCACTGCAGTCACCGCAGCAGCAACAGCCGCTCAATCTTTCAGACATCTCTGACCGTGTCCTTGTTTCCATAGTTAGAAAAGAGGGGGATTTTAACTAGTTTAATGGCGTATTTACATTGTGGCACAGAAGCTGAATTTACCGCTAAAAGGTGCATGTACACAACTTTTAAAACTGCAAGGTAAATGCCTTTATACAGAAATTTCTTTTGCAGAATGAATATATTATAAATATAGAAAGAAACATGAAAATGTTAAATTACATGTAATAAGAATAAATGTAGTAATACTGCAATATGAAATACACACACACACACACATACATTATTTTCGGTATAAGGAAAAAAGCTGTTTAGTGAAGGCTGTCCTTCTATGATCTATGCTCATTATCTGTCCCCATTTCAGGCCCACAGCATTCTCCAGCTCTGGGTCAAGACCCTCATAACGCTGTTTCCTCAGTCAGATTGTGTCGTGCAGACTTCTCCGGGAGAGTTTTGAGTCTTTCTTTCACATGAAAACATCTTCACAGGAATGCAGCAGCAGCAGCCACGGTGAGCTACTGTACATCAAACAGGCCAGATCTTCAGAGCCACATCTAGACTTTTCTTTTGACCCCCTCTGTCTCGAAGACCACCACACAGGCTCAGAGACCACTGTATGCTGTCATAGGGACTTTTCATGTCAGTTCCTCAGTGGTGTGTTGGCAAACAATGCAGGTGTGCATTGTTTTCTAATAATTCAACGGCTCATCGTCAATTATTGTTTACATAATACAGTGAACTTTTAATACAGTAATACAATAAGCTTTCAATTAATCAACTCAATTTCGTTTTCTTATTGTTACGTTTTGTAATTGGTATCGTATGTTTGGGTTTAGATTTTATTTACATTTGAATCCTTGGCGGAAGGAAGTAGTTCGCACAAGGACGGTTTTTTAAAGACACTCCGTTGTTGTTTCCTATACACTCGTGCTGTCAAACTGTTGTATAAACTCAATATCACACTCATAGCAGTATATATGAATATAGAAAATTAACTGAAATATTAATGTTCATTCAGGATTTCTAGGTGAAATGCATTTCTAGTGTTCTATAATGTAGTAGTTTTTTTATGTTGCAAAATGATCATAAATGCTCATTTGATTGCATTAAAACAGATGTGCATCGTACCAGCGGTGTGACATCACACAAACTCTCTCATGTCTTATTTTATAGTCTATATTTCACACATGAAAGACCTGACCAGCACCTGTCATGCAAAACACCACAAGCTTTAATTATCACGGTAATTTCCTTAAAGATTAGCAGAACCATCTGTTATGTGTTTTACAACCTTGATAGCCACCTAGTTTAGCTTCTAAGGCTTTTTTAGGAGTTTTAGAGGGAACCAAATGAACGTTTGAGTGCACCAGGAAGTATCTGCCTGTCTCAGAGGTCTGGAAGCATCTACTATAATCCAAAGTAAACACTCAGGCTGAAGGAGAGAGAGACCCTTACTATACAAGCAGTTCAGACAGTGAGAGCATGTCAAGGGTTTGCCTCCCCTTCTTGTCTCGGTCATTTATCTTATCAAATTCACAAAGAAGTGTCAAGGGTTGCAGGGATTCCCTAAACTTCCCTCTTATTTCAAGGAATAGTTCACACAGACAAATTGTGTTTTTACTTTGTATTAAGTAAAGACAGTAAGAGAATAATTACTGAAATTATGGTCTGTTTAACGCGTAAAGGTATTGAACAGCTTCAGGAGACTCAAAGTGTATTGCATACTTTTATGGTGCTTTTATAGTGGTTTTTTTTTTTGTACAGTATGTTGTTCTTGGTGTTTAATAGCTACAGTATGGACACTGTGAGCTGGTGTTTTATGGAAAAGTAGTAACTAAATGTATTTTGTTCCTGTGATGTCAGAGCTGAATTTCCAGCAGCCATTAGTCTTCAGTGTCACATGATCCTTCAGAAATCTTTCTTATATACTGATTTGATGCTCAAGAAACATTTTTTATTACATTGCTGAATACAGTTATGCTGCTTGTTTTTGTGTAGAAAGTTTAAAAGAACGGCATTTATTTAAAAATGATTTTTTTTTATCGTTATACATGTTTTTACTGTCACTTTTGATCAATTTAATGCACCCCTGTTGAGTAAACTTACCCAAAACTTTTAAACAGTAGTAAATACAGTAAAATCAGTGTAATCATGTAAATGAAGCTGATATGTTCAATTTTTACTAGCCATTGATTATTCCTCAGCATGGTCTTTGCCAGCTGCCTGTCAGCGCCAACTAGTTACTCTTACTGACCCTCTCTGAAAGCCAGCTCTCTGATCTCTGACCGAACTCCAACCTCTGCTGCTGTAAATCCAGAGTAGCTTGACCTGTAATGTAGCCTGACCACTATATTACAGGAAGAAAGAGAGCGTGTCTACAAACAATGAAAACCACAGCTGTTGCCATTCTGTACAATAACACACCACACTCCCATCCAAGACGGCTTTGGCTTGATGAATGAGACTGAAGCTTCTTTATTCACATTAACATTTGTGAATGAATCCTTTAAATGCTCATTCTATTTATACAGAATACAGTTAATTCTATTTGCTGGAGCTATTTTAACAAATATGATATAGAGATGTTTTGTTCGGCAAGAAAACATGCAGTATTTGGCAGCAGTGTGGTGCTATAGATTGCTGAAATGATCATGTTGCCTATAGTCGAGTAATTATCTATCATTTACAGTTTAAACTTTACAGTTATAATATTCTCAATTTAGTCACTAATAATCGGCTCTCTGTATTACTTTTATGAGTTATATACTTGTAACACTTGACCTCATTTGCAGTGTGTACTGCGTTTACACGAATATTCACTTCTATTCACCAGCAACTAAAGTGCATGTAAAAAATAGATATCAGTAATAAAGTACTCCAAAAGAACTGTGTATTCACTAAAAAAATACACAGTGCACATATTAGCAAACAATCAACACTCACAATCCACACAGTATTTACATCACAACCCATTGACGTGTGGCAGACTACTGAAATGAAATGTCAAGTCTCTTGATTTAAAAATAGTTCTCTAAATTCATGCGTTCTAGTTTAGGGTCGGTAGTATTTTTTTATGTTTTTTGAAATCACTTGTGCTCATGAAGGCAGTGTTTATTTGATCAAAAATACAGTAAAAACTTATATTGTGAAATATAATTTCAATTTAAAATATGTATTTTGTATTTTAATTTATTTTAGAATGTTTATTCCTGAATTTTCAGCAGCCATTACTCTTCAGTGTCACATGATTCCTCAGAAATCATTGCTGATTTGGTGTTCAAGAAACATTTCTCATAATTACCAATGTTGAAAACAGCTGCTTAATATTTTTGTGAAATCCATGATTTTTTATCATTCTGTATGGCTGACCACTTTGTCAGCCATAATTTTTTGTACAGCCTTTTTTTTAAATTTCAGACTATGCTATGTGTATTTACAAAATATAATGCACATTGAAGCAAACAAGAAACCCACACAATATTTACACCAGAACCAGCTTAATAAAATGCTTTTTTGCAGCCAGTACCTATGTAACAGCATTGCAAAATATGTCAGTATTTGCCAATACAGCCATTTGGCACATAAACGGATATTGTAAATCATTGAAATACAGAAATAATTGCTGTTCCTCAAAGCAATCATATGGCTGCATACTTCTGGACAAATCCTTTTATGTGTTCTACAGAAAAAAAAAAGTTTGGAGCAACATGAGTATGGTTAAATAATGACAGATTTTTTTTATTTTCAGGTGAACATTTCCTTTCTTTAAAATTCAGTTTGTGGCTTATATAAAAATATTTTATTCTATTATTTCTGTACAAATAACCAATTTTATTGAACTTTCATAGACTGTCTGTCCTACCCAAAGGTTTTTTTCAGCTTTAATACACAGTAACAAGCATTGTGTGTTTTCTGCCACAGGGAAAGACAGCATGGGAGTATCTGGGAGCTGTCGTGGACACCTCTCCCTCTGTGTTTCTCCTGGTGTGAATGTGGCAAGATTCCTGCTGCTGATCGCGGCTCTTCTGATGACAGGTATTTTCCAGGCTTGGACCTTCAATCCAGGTTTTCCCCTGCAGGGTGTATGAAGAATAAGCAGACGTGTTGCTGATCTGGGGTCTGCGTATGGTCAGCTGGTGGCCCTCACTCAGCCTGATAAGATGAGCTGAGCCTGCTGTTGTCACATTGTCCTCCAGATTCAACAGTGCTGTCTTGGGTGATAGCAGTAAGACCAGAAGGCCTGGGATCAAGAATGTGCGCTAGTGCTTTTCAACTGCTCGCACTGATAAGTCATTGTCTGGACTTCCAAACAGTGATGGAGGGCCAGCCAATCAGAGCTAAAATAAACCACACACAGATTTAGGCTTGTTCAAAATTAGTCTGGAATTCTTGAATCTCGTTCCCACCATAGACGAGGCTTCAGTCATCATTCTAAACCCCCAAAAACCAGCGATCAGCCACCTTCAAAATCTGTGACTATGTGATCTATTTTGATGTTGGCTGCGGAAAGATATCTGAGAGTTATTTCTAATCATAAAAACAATTAATATTTTGACATGCAAAGGTTTTCTTAATTTAAAAAAAAAAGTAAATCAAGCACAAATTGGCTGTGGGTTATTGCCCTTAAAGAAACCTTTCTTTTAGCCATAGAAAGTCATATTCTGATAATAGATTCAGTCCTCCTAGACCTAGACTAACTCTAGATTTACCCATGATTATACCAAAGAAATGTTTGTTGCTCATTTTTATTGCATTGTTGCTAAGTGATTGTCCAAACATTATAGAAAGATTTGTTGAAAAGTCTGGTGTCATTAAGATTTTTTTAAAGATCTAAGAATACTTTTATTCAGCAAGGATGCATTAAATTGATAAAAAAAAAATTATAGTAACAACATGTATAATGTCATAAAAGATTTCCATTTCAAATAAATGTTGTTTTTCTGTTATCTTTATATTCATTAAGAGAATTCTGAAAAATCAAGAATTCTGAAAAAATGTTTCACTGTTTCCACAAAAATATGAAGCAGCAAAATCAGCATATTAGAATGATTTCTGAAGGATTATGTGACTCTGAAGACTGGAGTAATGATGCTGAAAATTCAGCTTTGCAATTACAGAAATAAATTACATCAGCATATTAGAATGATTTTTATTTTAAACTGTAATATTTAATAGTACTAGTGTTTTGCTGTATTTTTAATCAAATAAATGCAGCCTTAGTGAGCATTAGAGACATTTCAAAAACATTTTAAAAAATCTTACTGACCCCCAACTTTGAATGAAACTATAAAATGACGTCTCAACCTCAGCCTTATAAATATATGCGCTCACATTTTGTGGCATTCTGTCTGTATATCCACAAACACAAGTTTAGTTTAACTGTCTGTGAATTACTTTTGGATGGATATTTATTTCAGTCACTAATTTATGCTACATTTCATCTTATGTTTTCTGTACAGAGTATTTTCTGCTCCAGTCTATTATTGTGCTATCAACTTTTTCAGATTAACCCACCCTTAAGGTCAAATAAAAACAAAAACAAACTGTGATTGGTCACTTTTATGTCTATCAAGCTATCTAAATGGGTGATTACACCGTAGAGTAGACTTTTTTCAGATAGTCAAAAGTCTGGTTACATGAGACAATGATTCCTAGATTTTTCTCTTACTGAAAAACTGAGTCATACTTAAAGTGCACTAAATTTATCTTAACTTCTTTAACACTTATATAAGTTCGTAATTCTGTAGCACACCCATTGCCATTTCACAATCATTGGGAGTGGAAGGATGCTTGCTGATAAAGAACCAGAGGGTGCAGCCCAAAACAACAATATACAGCATTGTTTATCACCAGGCAGTGACACACCATATCAGTGTTGTGGCTCTTTGGGGTCTTACCCTGGTAGAGATTGGCAGAAAATGCTTTCCTGGTTCTCTCTCTAACCTTGTGCTTCCTCAGGGCTGGTGATACCCAAACCAAGCATGAGGAGAAAGCCCCGTCTTAAAACTCAGGAGAAGATCGGTGAATGGCTGCGGCTGCTGCCTGGAGGCCAGACTTGTTGGGTTTTTAGTGTTATTTTTTTTTTCTTATGTTTTTTAAAAAGAAATTTTTGATTTAGTGATTTGTGTTAATAGTTTTGGCTTTTCTTTTAAATTTTAACAGTATCAATTTTGTAGAAATCTTTCTATATAAATATATATATATATATATATATATATATATATAGTATAAAAATATATATACATTAAAAATATATATTATATAAATGCATACATACATATACATAAACCAGTAATGATTAGCACAGGTGTCACAAGAGGACATCCTTCCTTTCTTCTGTTTGTTTTTGGTGTTGAAGAGAAGATTATCTTGTTGGCCTTCACTGACTGGTGCCACGTGTGAAAGCATACCTCTTTCTCGGACTGTGGTTATATCCTGCTGTCTAGAGTAGTGATTTCACAGTGGTCAGGTCACTTAATGTGTATCTGATGACTTCCTCTTTCTTGCCGGTTAATTACTTTAACACATTTGCCTTTGGAGTCTGCTCAGACTGGGGGCGTCCAGGGCAGCTGCTTCCATGCAAGCAGAGTGAGCCAGAAGCCACTGATATGGGAGCAGAGCCAGACTGCTTATGCAATTGGATTAAAGAGTTAAGATTTTCAGTGTCAAATAGTAACTTCAATGCATTTGTTAAGTGTCTTCTTCTCTTAAATTACTTTAATGACAGGAAAATGTTTTTTTTTTAGCTAATTACTGCAATGAGAGAAATGGTAATGTGTTTGCATGATTATTTAATCTGGGTTGTGTGATCTTCAGAACTGAATTTAGAATGCCATTTACATAAAAATGCAAAAATGGATTTAGAATTGAGTTTGAACAAACAATCAAGGAATTACAATTAAAATTTGAATGCAAAAAAGTAGAAATAAAATGAACTAAAATTCAGATAGATAGATTAAGCTTTTGTCAAAAGTACATATTTTCAAAGAAACATTTATTTATGCATAATGGATGAGTTTGCTAAACTGAAAATTTCTGTCGGTTGGATCCAAACAAAACCAATGATCTACTGACTAAATGTTCAGAAGGTAGGTTATGGAAACTAAAAACATACAAAATGTTCAGTTATTTTAGTATTTAGCTAGAACTTTGTCTGAAGAGCTGACAATGCATGAAAGTCCATGGGTTCCAACAGTGGAAAAAAAGCTATTGTGTAAATAACGTAGGTGCCACAGTAAATAAAAGGTATGCTTGACAATTGGGTAACGATGTTTGAACAATGAGAGCTGAATGCAGAAGGGGAAACCCATGGCTTCCTCAAACTCATGTATCCTGACAGGAAGCTCAGGTCATAAGACGGGAAGTAGAGAAGGGGCACCTGTCTGTGTGTGTTCTTGCCCCATATATGCCATTTTTGTATTTCAAACCCTCACCACACTCTACAGCAGAGTTTAAAACGTCTTAAAGATTGATAAACATGTTTAGATGAGTGTACGCTCCCTTGATAGCCATGCAAAATGACCACATTGATATTGTTCCGATGCTGACATAATTCTGACAGACTCTTTGTGCTGAGCCAAACACCACTTGCAGTGCAGATTAGTGTATTTCTGAGCATAGCATGTGGGTTGATGGGTGCCGAAGCCAAATGCCGGACACATTACGATGGAAAGCCGTGACAGAAATACTGCCCCGAATCTGAGAATGGCAGGAAGGGCCCTATTATTCTGACCCATTCTCTTCAACATTGGCCCATACGACGCCTGGAGCCTGTCTGCCATGAACTCGCTTCCCAGGATTTCCGACTCACGGCCGGCGCTCTGACTAAAAGCCAAATATTTCACTCCAGAGACGCACAAGGCTTCCTGATATAGGATGCACTTGCTTGTCTCTCTGTGACCTTAAACACTAATAAAGCGCCTATAATATGACTTTGTAGTCAAAAGTCCACAAGATATCGTTGGTTTGTGGATGTTCGCTCTTCCACTGACAGGAAAAATAAAAAGATGCCTGTTTGTCTCAGACAGATTGGATAACAATGAAAAAGAAGTAGATTATTTACTCAGGAGTTAATTGTTTCAGGTTGGTGCTGAAATGAAACCTTCTTCTGCTAAAATCCATAAAGTCATCAAAGGAAATTTATCTGGTTAGACATAATCTTAACATCTTGGTTGGTATTTGATCATCAAGAATAGTTATATCAGTATAACTAGTTTATTTTTGATTAGAAAACACTTTTCATTCATTCCGACTTCATTCACTCATCACAGGAATATCCCTTGAGTAACTGAAATAACATAATATGTTGCTAGATTATGATCTCAGTAACTTCCCAGTTTCTGGGAAAACTGTCTTTTGCTGTAGTTGTTGTTTAAGGACTACTTAAAAAACAGTTTAAATCAGCCTAAGGTGGTCAGGATGGCCTATTTTGCTATAGTTTTATAAAGGTTTTGAGCACTTGTCAGATGTTCGGATCAGACTTAAAGGCCAGAAATCAACTTTAGACTTGTTTAAGCTGTTTTTAAGCAGGGTCTGCCCCATTAAACTATCATTACACTAATGAATCCTGGTTCTTGGGTGACTTTTTTTTTTTTTTTTTAAAGAACTTTTTTTAAAGTGACTTTTTTTTTTTAAGTATTTACTTGCACTATACTTTAATTTAACAGGACAATTGTTTGTTTGCCCTGAATCTAAAACAGGTCAGTGAACTCTCAAGGAAGAGTCTGGGCTGAGGAAGCTGGTGCCCAGGCAACAGTGTCTGTTGCCATGAAGCAGTTAACTTGGTTTTAAAATGGGAGTTTGCGAGTGACTAAGGGCAGCCTTGTGTTCAGAGAAGGGCTTGAGATTGTGGCTGTTGCTGTTGTTTTCATTGTGTGCTTGGGACTCGGGAGGGTAAGAACAATAATGCATGTAATGCTGATTTTGGAACGGGTCCACCCAGCTTTTCCCAGGCTGGCCAGCCTTGGGAACCACTGATAGCATGGCACATCAGGGCTGGGCCCCTCTCGCCGGGCCCAGGGGCAGGGCCAACCGCCTTCTCCAAGCAAGCATGTTTGGGATGAAAGGAATCCTTCCTCCTGCCTGGGAATAGAAGAAACACCCACAAACATCCACAAACACTTGCACTAAGTTAGATCCCAGGATTGGACCCACTTTCACCACATGTTATGAGAAGTCTCAGAAGGTGACACTGACAAGTTTGTAGCTCCGCGCTGCCCGTCAGCAGTCTTGGCGGAGGCCATATTCCGGTTTTTGTTTTGTAGTCCTGCCCAGGACTGATATCACTGGCACTTGTTTTCTATCATCCAAAGATGAAACGCAAAAACAAACAGAATAGGAGTGCAAACTGCTTTTCAAAATATTTAATATTTATATTATTATTATATACTTCTCGTCAAAAGTTTGGAATAATGAAGATTTTTTTAGATTTTTCAAAGAAATCTTCAAGGATGTATTTATTGGATCAAAAATACTGTACAGTTGTAAAATATTTTAATTTAAAACAACTTTTTCTATTTGAATATATTTTAAAATGAAATTTCACATTTCTGTGATGGTAAAGCTGAATATTCAGGTGCCATTTCTCCAGTCTTGAGTGTTACATGATCCTTCAGAAATCATTTTAATATGCTTAAAGTTATAATAAATTGTAATATTTCACAATATTACTGTTTTTACTGTATTTTGATCAAGTAAATGCAGCCTTTCTGCACATAAAAGACTTCTTTCAAAAACAATAAAAAATCTTAATTATTCCAAACATTTGACTGGTAGTGTATTAATTTCAAATATACCATGCATTTTTCTATGTTTGTGCTTATTTAAGTAATTTTTGTAATTGTGACTTTGACTTTTGATTTTGTAATTTTTACTATTTTTTGTTTTTGTTTTAAGGGTGATACTGTAACATGTCCAGGGTCTACAGATAAAAACGTAAAAACATTGATGTCAGCAGGCTAAGGTTGCATCAGAAGACATTTTTGTACAGTAGATGTGTCGAACAGTAACCAACATTTATTTTGAAATTTTTCGTGTATTTTTCATATGCAATAAATAGAGCAAAATAAAACCTTTAGGACATTGTGTTTGTCTGCTCTCCCGTCAATATTTTCCCTGTGCTGTCTTAATTTATCCTAAAAAGAACTTTGAAAATTCTTGAGTGGGCCTATCCATCAACAGGGGAAAACGAGGGAAAGTCCAGGTCTGTGAAGCCGGACAGACTGCTTTAATTAGCCCTTAAATACTTTATGTCACACCTGGGAGAGCTGCAGCCTGCCCTGGGCTATGAGAGGCTGTTGACAGCTTGATTGGAGCTATCTGTGATGCAGACTGGATCTGGTGCAGGGTGTTAAAGGAAAGGGGTGATGCAACTTGAAAATGTCAAAATATATTTTGCCTTTGTTCTGAATAGTACTGTATATCTATCTATCGATCTATATATATATATATGTATGTGTGTGTGTGGTTCTTATAAATTCTTGGTTAGAAATATATATACATAATTCTTAAATAATTCTATTAAAAACTAATTTATATTATAATTATAAGTATCTATTGTTTATAAATATTTGATTCTAAGTTATTTTTAGTTTAATTTTATTATACAAATGTATACATTTATGTTTTTTATGGTATTTATTTTGGTTGTTCTCAAAAAATTATTGTTTATGGCATGAAAACATCTTTCTATTGATAAATGCAAAAACATTTACTTATTTATGAGTATATATAATAATTCTTAGAGTGAATAAATGAATGAATTTTTGCTGTGATGTTGCAGTAATGGTATAATAATTACTATTACATTCATAGATTAATTTAACAACAAAATAATGTTCATTTTGACATGGGCTACAGAAATGAACATGTGAAAGGTCATATGCTGCCCAATTCCACAATGCCAGCTTGATGTTTCTAAGGTTTTATATCATGTTAGTTAAATCGGGCATAAAACAAACAAACAATGTGAAGAAAAGGGTTAGGAGCTGCGGCAGCAGTGGTGGGGGTAACCTCCCAGTGGCAGCGGCCCTGCCGGCCCTCCCTGTGTTCCTGGCCGTCTCTCACATGGTGATTGAGTTTCAGCGCAGGGCTCAGAGCTGTGGGAACGAGTCATCACACTTGTGGCCTGCCTGGGAGACTGTGCTACTCTCCACCAGCGGGAAGGCACATGACAAGGGGGGGTTTTGTGAGCCCAAACAATGTGCCGTCTTCACTGTTTAACCCAGGAAATTCACTACAGCTGGAGCCTCCAAACAGATGAGAAGCCCATGTGTGAAAATATGTCTGTCAGTGTGTATGCAGATACTCCCTAACAACTTTGAATACTTCTATAATCTTGATATAATCAGTGTTTATTGAAGTATTTTAAAGGACTTTCAGCATATCCACTATATGTGTATGAAGCAAATGCTTATTTTCCCATTAATTATAGGCCAATGAAAACTTATTTTATAATATTTTATAATTATATTATATTATAATTAGTTTTTACTTATTTTTTTTTTTTTAATTAGATGCAGCCTACTATATTTAAAACCTAATTATATATTACCTAAAATAATATATTAACCTAAAGTAAAATGAAGGTAGCAATGAACTACACGATGACGAACAGAAATCACGTGAGGTAAAAGCAACTGAGCTAGATCGGTGTCTGTATGATAAATCGAATAAAACCATCTTTCGTTACTTTTAACGAAATAATAATAATAATAATAATAATATATATATAATATATATATATATATATATATATATATATATATATATATATATATATATATATATATATATATATATATATATATATACATATACATATATATATATACTATATTATATATATATATAACATAAATATATATATAAATATATGAAGGGTATAGCCATAAATCGAGCGATTTGAAGGGTTAGCCTATGAGCGATTAGGCATGCGCGAGATGAACTTCAAAAACTACTGACAGAAATGTCTTCCTTAAAATCATGAAATAATTCGCACAGTGCATAAACCTGATAACATTTTGGAAAGCCACTCTGCATCCTCATCTTGTCCTCGCCAGAAACCCTTTACCTAGATTGCCTGCCTATCTGCACACTGTCCAAGTTCTGTCAGGCTCTGAAACACCGTCGTCTTTCTTGTGTAAAGTGTTTCTCACGCTTCAGGGGCCCTCGGGTGCAGAACGCGAGTGCTGAAGCTGGGCAGAGTCAATTATCAAGGGAATGAAGTTTGAGACCTCCACTCGGTGGCTTGGGGCGTGTTTTGTTTTTTTCGGTGGGTGTTCCCAAAGCAGGACGTGGGCGTGAATGTGAGACTGAGGCTCCAGCGGTTCGTGGGAAACAGGCTCAGAGGGTTTGGTGACTGTACCTGTGCACACTCGTACTGCATCATGAAGCGGCCTTGTGAGGACAGCACGTCCGACAGCGACATGGACGAAACTATTGATGTGGGCAGCGAGAATAACTACTCTGGGTAAGCATGCATGGGAACCACAGCTTGTTTGTTGTTCTGTTACTGAGGATTCACTTTTTGATGTTATCTTAAGATCGTATGCTCCTTTTAGCGCGCGTGCACACACACACACACACACACACACACACACACACATATATATACACACCTAAGTATATATATATATATGTGTGTGTGTGTGTGTGTGTGTGTGTGTGTATGTATATATATATGTGTGTGTGTGTGTGTGTGTTACTATATTATTTATAAACATTTTACAAACATTTGAGTTATTTTAATTTATAAAGTATAATTAATAATTCAGTTTTGGTTTTGATACTTAGAAATTATAAAAGCTTTGGTAATATTTCATTAAACATTATTATGTAATGCTCAACACGTTAGAAATGTCACTGATTCGTGTATCATAGAAATTTCAACTGAATAGTTTTTCATATGACTTTACATAAAATAATATATTTAACCTAAATAAAGTTAGTTATATATTCACTGTCTTGGAACCCTTAAAATATTATGCTTAATGTTGTAGTAATTAATTCAAGTGATATTATTATTTAATATGACTATGTCAAACTGACTACCAACAATCAATTTTATGAGTTTATTTGCAATTTGTAATCGCATGTTACCATTTTTTACAATACTGCTTACGTTACTAAACATTATTGTAAAATGTTACAGACATTTCTAACTATTTGAGTGTAGGATACAGCTATTAATGATCTTTTAAGCATTGTATTAAGTAATTTTGTTTCTCAATAACTTAACCGTGAATGTTATAATGAAGTGTTAATAATTATCACTGTCAAGCATTTTATGTAACCTAAAATATGTTTCATGTGGTAACATCTAATTTAACTGGTTTTATTTGTAAGAAATCAAAAATATAATTTAATATGAATGAATTTAAAAAAAATGGTAACATCTATAGACTCTTTATACAGTGCACTGATAAGTTTTCATCCCCTTTTCCCCCCAAAGTCAAAGCAACGGTTCATTTATAAGATGTGGCTCACCTACCACAACATCTCAAGTCATGGCCAGAAAGAAGCGGAGAGGGGTAATTCCTTACTTTTAATATTTGTTAAACTTTTTTTTTTTTTAAATCTTCAAAACACTGATACATTACACTCCATTAATCATTTTATATATTGCAGATAATTGAGAAAAGACGAAGGGACCGAATAAATAATAGTTTATCAGAGTTGCGTCGTCTGGTGCCAACAGCATTTGAGAAGCAGGTAAGTTCACATTTCTGCTTCATTCCTTGCATGCTTTATATATGCATTATGAAAGTATTAGTTCTAATAATAATTATAATAAATTAAAACTAAGTGGAAGAGGATGTTGTCAAAGCTGTCATATTAAAAACCCTTCACATATCCCATTGCTTCTCCCAAGGATCTGCCAAGTTAGAGAAGGCGGAAATATTGCAGATGACAGTGGATCACTTGAAGATGCTCCAGGCCACAGGAGGAAAAGGTAGTCTGCTTGTTATTGGTTCCTGTTTTGCATGCCATCTAACACTGTAGTGAAATTTGAGTACGGAGTTCCCTTTTTGACCAGATTAAAGTAGAAATCAATGTTAATGGTAGGATTGAACTCGTGGGAAAGTGCCGGCAGCACAAAAGAAGCACTTGACCCTGGGATTGTGTTTGCTTTCATAAATCCATGGGAGGGGATTGGGGCCACATTCACAGGCTGCACTGTTGGGGGTTTGTTAGGGCTCTCCAATGAGTGTTAAAACCGAAGCACTGGGGAGACAAAACAAACATACAAACAGGTCATGTCACAATCCCGGTCTGCTTAGGTTTAGCCTCTCAAACACAGTGGGGTTGCATTTGACTCGTCATGATTAAAGCTTCAAGTCAAGTAAAATCACCTTTATTTATTTAGTTCTTGAATTGTTTCAAAGCAGCTTCACAGTAATAAGTAGGAAAATAACAGAATCAGTGATTTAAACTTGATAAATTCAACTTCCGATGAAAAGCAGCCCTACAGAGACAATAGTGTCATTATTCAGCTCGTCAGTTCAGTGTTAATTAAATTCAGTTCAATAACTGTGAAGTTCATCAATTATGAAACGAGTTCAATTCAGCTATAAAGCAGCTCTACACAAGACAATAGTGTCTTTATCCGGCTTGAGTCAGTTCAGTGTGGATTCAGTTTAATTCAATTACAGTGAAAAGTTGATCAGTTATGAAATGAGTTCAATTCAGCTATAATCAGCTCTGCAGAAGACAATAGTGTTGTTATTCAGCTCAACTCAGTTCAGTGTTGATTTATTTCAGTATAATAACAGTGTCACAGTTTCAATATTCATAAATTATGAAACAAAGTCGATTCCGCTTTAAAGCAGCTCTAGTGTCATCATTCAACTCAATTAAGTTCAAGTTTTGGGATTCACGTTTTAATTGTTCTCTCTCTTGCTCTCTCAGGATATTTTGATGCTCATTCTCTGGCCATGGACTTCATGAGTATTGGCTTTCGGGAGTGTCTAACTGAAGTGGCGAGGTATTTGAGCTCCGTTGAAGGTCTGGACTCCAGCAATCCCCTTCGCATCCGCTTGGTTTCTCACCTCAGCAGCTGCGCCTCGCAGAGGGAAGCGGCTGCTATGACCACATCAATGACCCATCACCAGCAGGCCCTCCACCCGCATCACTGGGCCGCAGCTTTGCATCCCATCCCAGCAGCGTTCCTGCAACAAAGCGGACTTCCATCCTCAGAGAGTTCCTCTAGCAGGCTGTCTGAGGTTCCTCAGAGGGGCGCAGCCCTTTTGACCTCCTCCTTCACCCACAGTGACTCTGCACTCAGAGCGCCCTCTACAGGCAGCGTCGCTCCTTGCGTTCCGCCACTGTCCACTTCGCTGCTTTCAATATCAGCGACCGTTCATGCGGCGGCTGCTGCTGCCGCGGCACAAACCTTCCCTCTAACATTTCCCGGAGGATTCCCGCTCTTCAGCCCCAGCGTAACTGCATCTTCGGTGGCTTCTTCCTCCATAAGCCCTTCCGTTTCCACATCCACCACATCCCAACAGAGCAGCGGAAGCAGTGGAAGCAGCAGTAAACCATACCGACCGTGGGGGACTGAAGTGGGAGCGTTTTAAGTCTTGGATTTGCTCTTGTTGCATCTGGATGTCTTCCACACTTTGTACATAAAGGAAGGAAAACAGCTATTGTGCCTGCTTTGGTCAGCACTTTGGGTTTTTTTTCTCTACGCTTGTGCACATATGCAACATGAAACATAAGCCAACTTTCTAGGAGGGAAAGAAAGACAGGCTTTACAACTCAAGCTGCTTGGAAACCCATAAGGATGAAGAGCGATTTTCATTTTGAAGAAAAAAATCAGTTACTGTTTTAACTTCATGTAAAGGGCTGTGACAGTGCCTGCATAAACACTGCTTAAATGCTGCATTTGAGATGTATGCTTTGATATTTCTCGTTAGAAAAAGCATATATGATTTTCACAAACACACACAAACCAGTAGCTTTAGAGTAAAGCAGAACAGCTTATTCAAAGACAAGCCAAAGGTTTTGCAGATAATCACTAAATTGAGGTGTGAATCAATTTTGTAATCTATGATTTAACAATCCAGTTTGTAAATCTGTATATGTGTAAGATTGTAACTAGAGTTTATATAGAAATTAGATGATGAGTTGGTATGATGCACTTCAATCACTACTGTTCTTTGGGGGGAGACAGGATCTTCTCCACTTTAAACAATAGGCCTACTGAATTAAAAATAATAATGATATTCACTAATACTCATATGTGAGATTTTCTACTACTGTAACTTTGTTACCTTTTTAATAACCCCACCACGCTCTGTAAGCTGTAACCTTTTTCTATGCAAAAAAGAAAAAAACAGATGTCCTTGAAGAAACTGAGTTTTTTTTACGATGTTTTGTAAGCTGTGTCCTTGAAGAAACTTAGTTTTTTTTGCTTTCACCACAACAGATCCTGGAATCTTATGAAAGTATTTGTTTGTTTTGAGTTCTTAAAATTGTATGGTGGAAAAAAATATTTGTGTTCTTTTATGTGTTTTCCTTATAATGCAAAAGAAGCCAATGAAGTGAAACAAACAACTGCAATTATAAGTGCCACTTCAACAGTTATAAATCTGTCGACAAACTTTAAAGTAAGCTACAAACATTTATTGAATAAAACCACACACACAATAACATACAAACATTACGTCATAACCAGCAATTTTAAATGTTCATGTTTGTTTATAAAATCTCTCAATGCCAAATTAGATACTGCAATTATTTCAATTATCAGTGTCAAAATTTTAGGTAACCTAAAATATGTTAAGTGGTAACATCTAAATTAACTGGTTTTGTTAGTTAAAAATATTAAAATTAAATTGAATAGAACTGAATCAAAAAAAAAAATATATTTTTTTTTTTAAGTTAACAACTACAATAACCGTCAATTTACATAATCACCATCAATTTTAAATATGTTCACTTTTGTTTTTGTCAAATTTTTTTACATTGCAACCATTTCTTAATAACATTTAAGCAGTTTCCATTTGATGTTTACTGTTATTTAAAGACAAGGTCCCTCAAGGTCCCGCTTGTACCCTCAGGGACAGCTCAAGTCAAATCTTATGTAGCTGCTCTGGCGGGCGTGAACAAGCCGCCGGTTGGACTGCAGTAGTGTGCGCCACATGAAAGCACAACAACACTAGTCACTCCTCCCCAAGATGGGTCTTTATGCTGTCCTAATCCACTCTCTTTATGCCAGGGTCTGTTAGACAGATTTACATTAGTAAATCACTGTCACACCATTAAATTCCTTAAGAGAAAAAGTATCAGCATTTCCAAGTGAATGGGGATTAAGGCAAACAGCGCCTGCTACCCACCGGCAGTCATGGGAAAAGTGCGGGGCCATAAATCCGCCAGTTATCTGCTTTAGAGCGGCTGGTTCTCACGCCGGGCCCCTGCCTTTGAAGTGGCCGTCCTATATCAAGGGCGCACATGATCTCCCCAAAACATCACATAGGAAAAGAGTCAGCGGTGTGAACATGGTCAGTAAGCCTGTCAGCTTCATTAGTTTCCATGCATGAAAATGGTTTAGCTACAACAAGATGTGTTTCATACTCGATACTGAAAGATAAAAGCAGCATATAGATATCATAGCTCACATAGATCATATTCTAGGCTCTAGAGCACAGACACAGTCATTTTGACTTTTTAACCTTAACTTTTTGGTGTTATCTGTAATATTTAATATACTGAAGAGGATGTATTGAGTAGGCCTACCAGAATGTGAATTTAAAAAATAAGATATTTGCTTATGTATTTTCTCCAATTGCAAACCATAAAGATGGTGATGCTTGAACTGTTTTCCCAAACTTTTAAATTGTGATAATAGCAAATCCATGTAAATATATTTTAAATTGTGACGTGTGTAAAGTCTGAAAAGACAACAAATGAGTCTTTATTATAGAAATGCTGCCCTCTGGTGCGAGATCATTTTAAGCTGCCGCTTGTTCTTCATTCAGTCACTCGTTTTTTGCAGACTACGTACAATTGACATTTTCAAAATATATTTTGGTTTATTTAAATATTAGAAAAATCACATAGAATAAATTACATATATTAATATATTAAATATATTATATTAAACTACTTCGCCAATCTGCAAGATGTACCTCATCCACATCTAACCAATCATAGCTTTGCGTTTTACACGCGCGTCAAAACACGGAAGTAAACAACTGGTATACACATGTTTGCGCTAAATGTAACTGTATCTGGCAAACGCACTGGTTTCCTAAAGTACCGTTGCGTTGATTGTTTAGAATTTATCAAGCTTTCGCCGTTGTCGACCATTGTTTGGCGATTTACCACGAAATAGGTTATTTCTCGTGAATACATTTTGGTGGACTTTAGAATCAATAGTGCAATGACCTATGCGTTATTACTGCACCGAGTTATTAGAGAGTATGAAGTCATTTAAATCTCCAGGCCGTCATGGATATGCGGTGGAGATTTCACCTTTTCTGGCTTCCACGATCGCCTGTGCGTCATCTCAATATTATGGAATAGCAGGTGATATTTGGAATATTGCATGAACGTACATAAAAGAAATTTGCATAAATGCAAATGAAAAGTCTTCCTTGTATTTTAGGATGTGGGACACTTCTTGTGCTGGAGCAGAGAGAGGCAGATGTTTTACTTGTGAGGAGGTAATTTGTTTTCTTTCCGTTCATTAAATAGAGCAGTTACAGAATATGTCAGGATCAAAAATGCATACCAAAATCGACAGATAAAATTTTATATATATATATATATATATTTTTTTTTCCGTTCATTAAATAGAGAATTTACAGAATATGTCAGGATGCATGAGGTCTGTTTTAAAACCAATATATTTTTTTCATTATGATATTGTTATTATAAAGTATTGAAAATCCTCCTGCAAATGCTACCATATAAAATATATATTGCAATAAATAATTAGAATGTAGGAGAAATTTTTTTAATTGTCATGAAATTATACAGTACATTTTTAATGTCACTGTGGATGCATGTCATCTAACAGATATGTGGAGTCAAGGAGATGTGAGGGATCGTTGAGTATCTTTTTGTCTCATGAGCAGTTTTGACTGGAATGATGGGCTCTTCGATGTGACGTGGAGTGAGAACAATGAACATGTGCTGGTGACGGGAGGAGGTGATGGATCTTTGCAGATCTGGGACACGGCCAACCCGCAAGGTCTTCTGCAGGTGCTTAAAGGGCACACACAAGAGGTGAGTTCACACTCTCAACTTCCAAAACAGCACAAATTAAAGTTTCTGCTCTTAGCACGTCATAACTTCTGGACTGCGAAACGTCTGGCCTTCGTGTAGGTGTATTCAGTAGACTGGAGTCAGACACGGGCGGAGAACCTGGTGGTATCAGGGTCTTGGGACCACACAGCCAAAGTGGTAAGTGGAATTTGTTTTAGAAGGTGAATTTATGCTGACATATTTACAAAAAAAAAAAGTTAGGCCTAGTTCAGTCTATATATGCAAAAAAATATAATGTAACTAACCTTTAAAATGAAAAAGAAAATGTTTTCTTTGTGTGCACTGGTGATCAAGCATAGTGTTAATGTTGTTACTTGTTGACATAAAATGAGTTTCATGGTTGTCCTGTTTTGCACACAGTGGGATCCAGAGCAATGTCAGTTAGTGAGCTCCCTGCAGGGTCATGAGGGGGTCATCTACAGCACCATCTGGTCTCCTCATATCCCAGCATGCTTTGCCTCAGCCTCAGGTAGGAGAAGGAGCTGTATCCGTCCTCCCATGAAGTTTGGAAGGATTGCTGTTTTACTTCAGAAAATTACTGTTGTGATGCAGATATTAGAGTAGATCACAGATTTGATATAATCTAAGGGTGATCATACATGCATACGCAGAGCATGTGGTAAACCAAAACAAGGACATGGGTTTGATTCCTTAGAAACTCGTGTACTGATAAAATATTTTAATATTTGAGTTTGAATTGAAGTCGCTTTGGATAGTACCAGTTCAAATTATATATTAAACAGGAAATTGTGACGAGAAGAGGGGAAAAATGGGATTGTGAGGTTCTATTATATTTTATTATTAATATTTTGAATTATTTTTTTTTTTCTATTTTCATGTTAGTAATTTTGTTATATGTTTTTGTCACTTTTTTGAATGTCTGTATAGTTACATTTTTATTTTAGTAAATTAAGTTAAAGGAAAATATATTCACTTTTAAGTTTTTATTTTTTATTTTTTGCATTTCAGTTAACATTTATTCTATTTCAAATAACAAAAAATGATTTAGTTTTAGTTAATTATAATAATCCTGTTGTGAAATGGGCTTCTTCATGCCTTAACACAAACTGTTAGTAAATTGTTTGTTTGTATAAATGCCATATTTTGCTGTAATGTTTGACTTATTAAAATTACATCACAGGCAATTTTTACACTAGCATTATACAAATTACAGTAAATACAGAAATGCAGTTTGTAGCACCATTTTATAGTCTCAGTCCCCTCAATATAACTGGGAAAAAAAAAAAAAAAAAAAAATTGAGATTGTATTAATTTGTATTTTAATTTGGACTAGTAGCCAAATCATTCACCACATCGATACAATCATTCACCACATGAGGTCAGCAGTGAGCTATTACCATCCTTTGGAGCTTGCAGATACACTTTAATGAAACATATTTCTGTTTAGTTTTGATTGGGGATTTTAATTCAATGTGTTAATTTAAGTACAATTAATTTTAAAGATAATAGCACCAAAATGAACACAGTTAATCATGCCCTCTGACAAAAACATAAATCCATTTTTATAAAAAAAAAAAAAAGTAGTATGTGTGATTATTTGTGATTAATATGAATAAGTAATCTGCTTTTTGTTGTAATTAAATAATTTTTTTAATTGAACGATTAGCCCTCGTTTTTAAAACTTTTCAAAAGTACATTCATAGTAGAAATGTCTGCATAACATTGGGTATTTGTACTTAATATTGGGTGTTAGTGATCGTTTGTGTTTGTACTTGTGTAAGAAGGACTCACAAGGGTCTCACAAGTACACATCATTGCTTTCATCATCGTTACTGCATTACAGCTGTAAACACCAGGCTTTGCCATCAGAGCCCAGAGTTCATCAGCTCCAAACGCCTCTGCTGTGATCTTATCAGCAACACACTGGACCTGCAGCAGCCGCTTCCTGCTGCTGTTAACTCTCAGTGCTTAGACAAATAGTTCACCCAGAAATTAAAATTATGCCATCATTAACTAACTCTCGTGTCATTGAAACCCAATTGACTTTTTTTTCCTTCTATGGAGCACCAAAGGAGAATTGCATCACTTTATAAAGCATTTTATGCTTAAGGAATCAAGCACCCCTCATAGTGCATCAGACAATAATGACCAACTGTGAATGCTAATACACACATGCAGCCCATGTTCCTTGAGAGATCACGTACAGGATATTCATAAATGTTCCTTTGTATTAATTTTGGCCCTCCTCAGGAGCTGTGGTAAGAATAACATGCTCCTATGCTGATGGAGAACCCTTTTCTTTTGCTATTAAATGTTGACACCACGTGTGTAATGAGATGTGTCTGAAAATCAATACTAAACCCCAGCACCGTGGCAAACGCTGAATGTGATCATGGGAAAATTGGTTTCCATGAAATGCTACCTCAGTAAAGTTATAGATATGCTGGCTTTCCTCATCACAAAAACCTCTTATATAAGCATACAACATAAAGCCAGCATCAGGTTTTGGCTTTCCATATATGTGGCAACTTTTTACAGCTTTCCAGCACAGTTTTGATCAGTTTTAGGAAGACTAGTTTTGACTTTCTGCAAGCCCGATGTTTTAAGTTACCTTTTTTATCTCTCTTCAACATACAAATGCCAAAGTGCAGGATTGTGGGAAAATATTTCATGATTTTAACCAGTATTTGCATGGATACTGATGTCAGATGACATGACTTCAAATAATTAAACCACCATAGCTTGCAAGTGTTGGGAGAGACATAAAATATACTCAGTTTTCTGGTTCATGCTGTGTATATAATGTTGGTATATTTGATTGTATGACTATGTAAACAAGTAAAAATACTAAAATTCTGGTAAGAAACATTGAAAAAAATATGCTTTATATGTCTTAATATGCTATATCCAGGGTCTACATTAAGTAGATAAAATTATATGTATGTATATATACACTACTGGTAAAGAGTTTGGGATCTGAACGATTTTTAATGTTTTTTTAAGGAGTTTCTTATGCTCATCAGGCTGCATTTATTTGATCAAAAAATAAAAAAAAATATATATTGTTAAAAGAAAAAAATTTATATTATTAAAATAACTTTTTTCTATTTTAATATACATTAAAATCTAATTTATTCCTGTGATCAAAGATGATTTTTCAGGTTTTTTATTTCAGTTTTTAATTCAGAAATTATTCTATTATTAATCTTTTCTAATAATATACACAACTGTTCAAAAGTTTGGGGTACATTTTTATTCTTTTTTTTTTTTTTTTTTTGAAAGAAATTAAAACTTTTATTCAGCAAGGATGCGTTAAATTGTTAAGAAGTGATAGCAAATATTTATATTGTTAGAAAAGATTTATATTTTGAATAAATGCTGTTCTTTTTAACTTTTTACTAATCAAAGAATCCTGGAAAAAAGTATCGTAGTTTTCCAAAAAAAATGTAATAAAATTTGACAGCACAACTGTTGCCAACATTGATAATTCTAATAATAAATCAGCATATTAGAATGGTTTCATAAGGATCATGTGACACTTTATCCTGGAGTAATGGCTGATGGAAATTCATATTGGCATCAAAGAAATAAACTATATTTTAAATGATATTAAAATAGAAACCATTATTCTATATTACAATTTTTTTTTTTTTTTTTTTTTTTGCGAGGTTACTGGTTTTTATTTCTGTATTAAAATAAATGCAGCCTTGATGAGCATAAGAGACTTCTTTAAAAAACACTACTAGTCTTACTGATACCAAACTTTTGACCGGTAGTATATATATAATATATATATATATATATATATATATATATATATATATATATATATATGTGTGTGTGTGTGTGTGTGTGTGTGTGTGTGTGTGTGTGCATAATTATTTATTTTTTTAATCCAGTAAGGGCACATTAAATTGATCAAAAATGATCATAAAGACATTTATAATGTTACAGAAGATTTCTATTTTAAATAAACACTGTTCTTATATATATTGCCATGTATATCTATATATAGTAGTCTAAGTATCCTAATCTTTCTAATCTCACTTAGATTTTCTGTTTTTTGTCATCTGATAATGTAGTCAACAGGGCATCTATGCTTTGAAGGGGCAATTTCAGCACTTCCCTTATCAGAGACTTCACCTCCTCCCTGCTCTATGCAGTGATAGCAGGAGCCCTAGCTTCTCTGCCCGGGATGCCAGGAAATCTTTAATGCAAGATGCTTATATGCCAGCAATCTCAGTAAGAGATCTGTTCCGCAATAATTAAAATAGAAGTGCCTAGAGCGGGCCACATATCAAAGGTATTTTTAAACTTGAGCTCTTTGAAATATTGACATAATTAATCTTCCTTCAAACATTTTATTCTTAAATCTACAAGCTGCCTTGTTAAGGCCCCTTTTGCAATGATTTCTAACATATTCTCATCAGCTGGAGTGGTGTGGCTTTGGATTTGTATAAATTATTTTCACACATTAAATGGTGACAAGGTTTACATTTTGTTAGGATTACCATAATTTAAAAATGCACTTTTATTTATTTTTATGGTGGATTTTTATATTTTAGTCTGTGACTGTGACAAGGGTAAAATAATCAAATCCATACATAAAAAGCATTTGAAAAGTGTATATATATATTTTTTTTTATATGAAGGCATAGCAAAGTTTGGTAATACCATAATATTACAATAAGAAGCTTAAATCTGTTTAATCAAAATCATCTTTAGGGCCCATAGTTTAGATGCACTCCCTTTTTCCTGATACTACTATGTTAGAAGGGACATGTTGCAGTATATTGTGATAAAAAAAAAACACATCAGTTTAAATCTTCCTAGAGTACTTGAAAGTGTTTATGTGATAGGCTTAATTTATTGTCACTCCCTGCGGGTTGCATTTCAGAGTGGCTTTTATTTATTCCATCAGTTGCAGATCACCAAATCAATAAGGGTTAAAATAGTCATTGGCACAAGCCTCCTGAGATTTAATTAACTAAAATAGGGCTATTCATTTAAACAACTTTGTATAGGATCGTCAATAAATGCCACATATTTTGATGCCCTTTTTAGGATTGAGAAATTGAGATTCATGTTCTGTATTAATCTTATTTGGACTCAAACAATCTTACTGACATATTTGCTCCAGACCTGGTTTGTATGCACAGAGAATAGCTAGTAGTAGCTGTAGTATCATTCAAATGGTGTAAGATGAGATGCATAACATCTTTGGGCGGTTTGTTCGCAATAGTAACAATGAGGCTTGACTTTTTAAGTGGCCTAAAAGAGGAAATATTGAATGGATAATCCACCCAAAAATGAATTATTCATCTTTATCTGGTTCCAAATCTGTATGACTTTCATTCTTCATTGAAACACAAAAGATACTATTTAGAAGAATGTTGGTAATGGTTTTTGTTTCTCATTGACTTCCACTGTATGGACCAAAAATATAATGGAAATCAATGGGAACCGAAACAGTTTGGTTCTCAACATTTTATAAAATGTCTCTCTTTTTGTGCTCAGCAGAAGAAAGTCATTTAGGTTTGGAGCTTATAGGGAACATGTGAGAATTTTCCACTAGGCTGTTAGTACCAACTTTATGTATAAATCTATTTAACCAGCCTTTGAATCCTTAAGCACTATATAGAGAAACCCCTGATGACTGAGTCTTTTGCTGTTTTTGGATACTGCTAACTTTGCACCTTCTGACTTGTAAAAAGTGAATGCCTCGACCATTTACTGCTTACTCCAGAATAGGAATGCTGTGCTTCAAGAAGAAGGTCAGATAGAAGGTAAAAGAGATACGACAAGAGAAATTCCCTGTAGAAATCTTAGCCATGTGCAGCATAGAGGAGTGACCAGCGACGGTTCCCTCAGTGCCTTGCCCTGGGTCCATTCTTGCTGAGTGCAAATGGCCCTTGAAATGACTGTTATGGTTCAGAGGATTCTGCAGAGAGTGCAGACCGGGAATTTATATGAGAAATTTTCTGGCTTTTTAGAAGATTTAAAAATCTGACACTTGAGATTTGAAGCTCATCTCTGTTGCTAGGGGATGGGACACTGCGAGTGTGGGATGTGAAGGGGGGATCATGCAGGCTGGCTGTCCCAGCACACAGGGCTGAAATCCTCAGCTGTGATTGGTGCAAATATGACCAGGTGAGTATTTCCTCTTTTCAGTTCATTCACTGTCTGTGGATACGAATGGGATTTGAATTTCATAACACAGTTTCCGATACAGTAGATGTTGAAGTGTTATTGTTCTGAACTTTCTAGCAGCACTTAAAGGTTTACCTGACTGTGAAAAGTTTACCGTAATGTTATGAATTGACGAGAATACTTTTGTTTACCGTAATGTTATGAATCGACGAGAATACTTTTTGTAAACGCTGCCTGCATTCAGCTCATATTCTCCAAAATGGTGCTGTGGTGATATGGAGAGACAAATTGTGGAATAAATTCATTATTTTTGTTTTATTCGCGTACAAAAAATATACTCTTCGCTTTATAACATTACGGTTGAAGCACTGATGGCAGATGGACTATTCTAACGATGCTTTTCATACTTTTCTGGACCTTGACAGTGTATTTTACTTGGCAATTTATGGGACAGTCACAAGCCTCCCAGTTTTCATCCAAAATACCTTAAATTGTGTTCCGAAGACGATCAAAGCTTTTATGGGTTTGAAACGACATGGGGGTACAGTCAATTTTGATAGAAATTAGAATAAAAAATGTAAAATGTTATTTATTTCTGAGATTACTGTGTACCACTGACTGAATGAAGATATGTAACATAGTGTCATGTGACCAACGATATAGCATATTGCACATACTATTAAATATATATGCAGTATATACAATATAAAGTATATAGTGCACAATAATATTTCATTCCATTCACACTGTGTTTCAATTTATGTAACAAGATCTGAAATGACAGAATGGATGGTGGACAAAACATTTAACTGTTATTCCTCTTGTGTTCTCAGAATATTCTGGTCACTGGAGCTGTGGACTGCAGTCTCCGAGTTTGGGACCTACGGAACGTCCGACATCCTGTAGCTCAAATGATGGGCCATTCCTACGCCATCCGCAGAGTAAAGGTATTGTAGTTACAGTAGATGGCCAAATAATTTTTGTTATCTTAGTTTAAAAGCTGGCCTCATTTTCTCACAGAAGTGTGTCTTAATGTAGTTTCAGAGGTCATGCAGAGGGGGCCATAGTGTGAAATCATATGACAGTTTGAAATATTGAGTTGGATGAAGGGTAAAGACTGTACACCTGCCATTCAGTGTCACATTAGTTTGCTCATTGCTTTGACTTAAATTAACTTAGCAAGTCAAAGCATGCCTTTAATGAGGCATGCATCAGCGTCTGTCTGTGTGAAACTCACAACGTGCTTCTGTACTGTATGTGACAGCTATGGATTTTTGTATATATTTATTATCTTCAGGGATCTGCTAAAATGAGTTTGAGAAAATGTGAGTGCTTGAGTGTCCAAATACTTAGCAATTATGTAGATTACAGAGCTCAGTGCACTTGACCAGTCCACTGTCAAACCTCTGCCCAAAACATACACAAATACTCTTGTATCTCCAAATGGAGCTATGGGAATAATGCCCGCTCCAGCTGGGTCAGAGTGAAATCACACGCTGTTTCAAGTTAATGGTTTTGTTCTCGGCTTTCAGATAATGTTGAAAAAAACGAATGTGTGAAATAAGGAGCTATGAACAGTTTATTGCACTGGGAATACAGGAGGGCTGTGAAGCATGAGATTGTGTGTTCCTGAATGTAGCTTTGAAATGAACACTGTTTATTCTTATTATATCATTATTATGTCATCTTATACTGTATCAGTGATGAAGAGGTCTATTGTCTTTCTCATTTACTGTTCTCCTGTATGGTCATGATAATATTGGTGATGAAACCTATTCATGTCATAATTCAGCTGATATCATTAAAAACACTCCAGCAGAAAGAGAGTTAATCAATAGAAACGTGTAGATCTGAAAGATCTCATTTTGAAGTTCATCACATTATTTTAGCTTGCTAACAAGTATTGATTTTGCCTGATGTGATGGGTAATGTTCTATATCAGCATTTCTAGGAAATCACTGAACACTGCATTTTTGGTTATCTGCTGAAATACACCGATTTATCTAAAAATTGAAATTCATTTGAACTATTCACACTAAAGTCTGATTGGTTTTTGCTCTTTATATTATCATCTAAAATGATGAAAGGATTTGGGCCACATTCAGCTGCAATGTAAATATTGCCTATAGGCAAGGTCCCGTTTTAAAGCAGTGTTCACTGATAAAGATGTCACCATGTACATCAATTGATTTTTTTCTCCGGCAGCCACTGTATATTAATTCCTCTTTTATTTGTTTGTCATTTCTAGTTCTACCCATTTTATAAGACCATCCTAGCATCCTGCTCATATGATTTCACAGTCAGGTAAGCTACAATTTTTGACCATCTGTGTCACATTAATCATCAAAGAATAAATTACAACTAAATTCACATTAAGCAATATCACATGAGCAGCAGTGCTGTTTTTCTGAATATCAACACAACAGCCAGATGTTACAGGTGTGCTATTTCTTTTATTCTTTTAGTAGAAGTATAGAAGAAAAATTGTCTAATTAAATTAGTGGAATGGAACTAACTGTTGTATGACAAATTGTATAGGATACAATTTTTTACTGAAACAATTCGTCTTCCATCAAAAACACATGAAGTAGGATTTCACATTTCTAAAGACCTTTTGCACATGTTGAGGGCAGATGATCTTTCTTAGTGACCTTTGGATGAATGGTGAAGTCTGCATTGCTGGCACGTTACCAGAACTGATGCTTTTGCCATCAAGTGGGGTTGTAAAACCCGTTGATCTCATTTCAGGGTAGACTGGTTTATTTCCTTTTGCAGCAAATGCATTCTTTTTAATGCACAGTTGTGTTTTTATCGAGCATGGAGCTCATTTTTGCATTGGGGGAAAGATCTTTAATAGGGCCGCCAAGGACATAGTAAAGCAAAAGCTTGCTGCCTAGTTGCAGTAATTTGATAAAGGAGCCACAATTTTTTTCCATTTATTTTATGTTAATGTACACATGAAGTCTTAATAACTGTTAATTGTGATTAACTGTAAAATACATTTTTAGGCGTTTGAGGAACACACTAATTATATTATAGTTAACAAAATTCTGGGATTGCATTTTAGCACGCCTGTTTCTACTGCCAGACATTTATTAATGTTTTTATAAGTGAAGCTCTGCCATATAAATTGTTTAATTTAGATAACATTTTTTGTATGTAAAAATTATGTTTGAAACAAAAACACTGCTACACATTTCAGTTTTTATGCTAAGTGATGTGACTGTGGCAGCTGACAGTATACCAGTAAAACTGTTGATCAAGCTGAACCTAGAACATTTTTTTAAAACTAAAGTTAAATAATTGATAAAGGGATGGATAGTTTTTGTCCTTAATGAGTGACAACAGATCTTTGCCTTGGCTGTTGGAGAAAGATTACAGAGAGTACGTAAGATGAGAATTGACTCATCAAGTGGTCTTAGAGGTGAGTTTGAGTTTCCTTCCGGCGCTTCTTGTCATCTTATTGTTTAAACATTATCTGTTTATCTAAGCCTGGAGGCGTTTGTCACTAAATGTGCCAGCCAATCAGTACTTGGATAAACATTGTTAAATTGTGTACTAAAATGAACCCAGATCCCTATAAAAACAAGAAAAAGACACGTTATATTGTTCATACTGTACTTCTAAAATATAATGTAGTGGTAATGTGAGTTTATGTATTTATATTATTTTTATTTTTTAAATTTATATTTAAATGGACCGACAGTAACCATTGACTAAAAGTTGTGGGCGTTTCCAACTTTATGCAAATAAATCGAAACACATCATGACGACTATCAGTGAGAGTGAAGGCACTGTATAATTTCTATACAAAATAATGCAATTTATATATAATGTAAAGCATTTTATTCACAAAGATTGATATCTAATTTTCAACCCATAATGCATCTCATTTATGATCATTTATAATTTTTTAATAAGTCAGTCAGCGTGAACGGCCCTTAAAAGGTGCATAAGGAGCCAGTAATTTTACTGCACCTTAACAACCCTAGTAGAAGTTTATATATATATATATGTATATATATATATTATATATATGTATATATATATATATATATATATAGTAGAAGTTTTTTTATATTTGTTTATATTTTTTTTATTGTTTTTGTTTATTTTAGTTTTGCATGAATTATGGCCAGTTAGCTTTAGAATTTGTATTTGCGGTTTTGCTTTCATAGAAATCAGTTCTATGGATTACGGGAAATTTGCTGTTTGAACAGGACTAAGGTGCAATCTAATTAGTTTTACCTTCAGAGTAAACTGTGATAATACCAACCGCGAGGTTATTACCAGAAATGATTTCCACAGGAAGAACGGATCAACACGAATCTTTTTTGTTCCCTTTGTGGTACAGAGAAAATGCTGTTTATTTAAATACAAAGCCTTTGTACGTTCAAAGGAACATTTGAGCCACCTGCTTCCACACACACACACACACACATACTGTATACTCTCTTAGCTGTTTACTTAACCCAGTCTATGCATTCGCTCTTTCAAATCTGATCAGGTCTCGTTTACAGCAGATAAGGTTTCCTCTTTCATACGTAACAGCTGGCTTTTCTGAGTTGCTATGACGGCACGTACATGTCAGTACCGGGTGGAAAGTACAGAAGGAAAATTACATCTTTCTCTGTTATTTAACAACTAATTAGGCGGGGATATTGTTTTTTCTGTATTGTTCTTTGCTTTGTGTAAAGAGCACTTCTGCTTTTTCTTTCTTTCTTTCTTTCTTTCTTTCTTTTTTTCAATGATGACAGTTTGTTTAGGTTGATGCATTGCTTTAAATGAAGTATGACAGATATCAGTGATGCTTGATATTTCACATAAATACACGCACAAATTGTGATATCCATAAATCAGGTGCAGTCTGGTGTTGACAGTGAATTTCTTTTAGTATCTGCAATTTCGAAGAAAAAAAAAAAAACATTTGCCACAATATTGTTGATTTTAATTTAGTTATGGGGTTGGATTTCAAATTTTCTTTGCTTATTGTTGGTAAAAAAAATTCTATTAATTTGGCACGTTTATCTTATTACATTGTGGTTTTGCACCATTTTTACTGATTGAGTGATGTTTGGTGCCCTGTTTTAGTGCCCTCTGAAACTTTGACAAGGACCCAAACCTATCGATGCCACGCTGGTGACTTATTTCAGCATCTCTTTCTAAAGCCGTCTACACCCTGAGCAGCTGTCGTCCCACTGTGCTTATAAATAATAACCTTCACTTCTGCTCTATGTTAGTATTAATGCCTGCCTAATGTTTTCCTATGGACAGGGAGTTTTATTTTTTCTTTCAGAGAGGTGATTTAATTACATTTGCTGAATGAAGCAGTCGGGGCCTGGTGAGCCAGGGCTGTGTCAGGGCTTTGCGCCGCTGCCCCGCCAGAGAAGAAAAATGGCCGTTCAATTAGCATGATTGCCTTCTGCTGCTCTGCGTCCACAGATTCTGGGACTACTCCAAGAACCAGCCGCTGCTGGAGACACTGGAGCACCACTCAGAGTTTGTGTGTTTTGTGTGTTTCATGGTTTTCATCCTTAACATGGTTATCTAGGTAATATAAATTGAACACACTGTGAATTTTGATTTTAGTAAAGATCTGAAAAAGTATCCTACTGGTCAGAGCTTGTGCAGTTTAGCTCCCAGTTCTGTTCCACCGCATCCTCCCACTTCCTCTCATGCTGTCCTGTCAATAAGTGGCAAAAAGGAAATTAATATTTGGAGAAAACAATGCAGTAGCTTTCAAGAGCGCAGCAAAAAAATAACTCCAGCAACTTTTTTATTTAAGGAAAGCCAGTGTTATTCCATGGTTCCACAAAGTATACGAGTATTTAGGCAAAATGCTTTAATAGCTGATGACTGTAAACTTTAGTAGTAAAAATGGCACATTGTAATAAATTTTAAACAATTCTGTGCATTTTAAATTGGATGACCCAAATTAAAAGTGTTCTCTGAGTTATCAGGTGATTCTTTGAAACTGACAGTTTGAACTGATTCACAGAAATGCATTGAACTGGACTAATATATCAGTTCAAGCTGTCCATTTCAGTCAGTATCACATTATGTTAGTATCAGCAAGGTACTATACTTATAATTAATTTAATAGTTTTAATTAGTTTTTATTTGTATATTTTTCATTTTAATTTTAAAGTTGTAGTACTTTTATTGTGTCTTTGACATTCTTATTTTTTTTAAATGTCTATATAATTTTTATTGTTTTATTTCATTTTTTTTTGTTTTTTTAGTTTTTTTTAGGTATGCATTAATTTAGTTTAAATGAATGTGAGATGATGTTTCCTTGGCAACTAACTGAAATAATATGGTTTTAATGTATTATTTTATTTCTGGTAATGTTTATTTTATTAACTAATAATTTTTTAATGGTTTTAGTTTGTTAACTATAATAACCCTGCAGTGATTTATTAAAAATTGCTGATAATTAACATGTTTTAGTTTAGTTTAGTTTAGTTTAGTTTAGTTTAGTTAGTTTTGGTTTTTTTTTTTTTTTTTTGTTTTTTTTTTTTGTGTTGGTAGTTCTAGTTTGGCAGAAATCACCCTTTTTTAGAAATTTCAAAGCAAATACATAAATGTAAGTTATATTGCCAAAATGCTGAAAAATATTGAGATATAATTGTGCTATGTTACGTCATCCAGTCTTACTTCTGAAATGTATTTTATTTTTATTTTTTATTTTTTTGTTATAGCTGCAATTTAATGACATCTGTTCTGATGAACCAGTGACTCGTAATTGAGAAACTTAAATCAATATTTCCATGACTCCATCTGCAGCTATTCATTTCTATTAACCTTCACTGTAAACCCTGGTCTATAGACCTGGCTTCACCCCTGATGTCTGTCTGTTGCACAAAACAGTCATCTGCAAAGAGGAGGCACATGCCTTGTTCGTAGAGCGTGTACAAAGAATCGGCCACATACAGTAACAGAGCACTCAGCTCATTGAGATGTGGGCCGCAGTCCTCAGGGGGCTGGTCCTGTCTGACGCCAGCACTCACTGTGATGAATAAAAGTCAGAGCAATCAATGAGCCATCACTGAGCTGACAGGAGATGTCTGCAGCAAACCCTCCTCAGCTCCATTGTGCCACAGTGCCATTTTTCTGAGATTTAACTTTGAATACCTTGCAACCTATAGCTCACCTCAGGCTCTGAAGCCTGTGAATATAAAGCTCTTCCTTTCTGACAGTTTACATGGAGACTGATGTATTAAATGTTATTGATTTGATTAGATTTCAATGAATTAATTTTATGCAGTCAAGGGAAATAAGTTATGATTTAATTTATTGCAGAACTGGAAAGTAAGCTGTTATAAAGCTAACTGAAGATACACTGTCACCCAATATTTGCATATATGGAGTGTATTTTTGTGTTTATTAGAATATTTTGTCAAAAGTTTGGAGTTAGTAAAATGTTACAATTTTATTTAAAGAAAGAAATTAATATTTTACATAAAGAGATATTACATAAAGAAGCTTTAATTGGATCAAAAGTGACAATGGAAACATTTATCATGTTACAAAAAAAATATTTTTTATAGAAATTCTGTTCTTTTGAACTTACTATTCATCAAGAAAATGGGGGGGGGGTGAAGTTATTTGTGCTTTTTGAAGGTCTTGCCATTAACTTCACATCTCATTTTGGTAATGAGTTTCCTGTCAGTCTTCTGAATGCAAATTTGGAAAGCTTTTAAACTCACTTAGATGTCTTGCCCATTTCAGAGAATTTTGTACGTTTCTCAAAACGTGATGTGTGTCTTATTCTAATAGTGCACAACCAGAAAAATCTTGAAAAATGGACCACAGTGTGTCTGAGCCAAATTGCAGGTTTGGAAAAAATGATGTATGGATTCTCTCTTATTGTTAGTTCCGCATTAGGCATAAGTGCAGCTGTTGGCAGGCTGCAGGTGGAGTGGGTTGTTCCTGCAAGGCGAGGGCAAGAACTGTGAAGTAAATTTTCTACTGCAGTCTCCCTGCTCACTGCCAACCATACACACATACACACCTTGTGCTGCTTGTGCTCGCTGTCAAGGCCAATATTCAAGCCCACAATTCACCCTGAGCCATTGTCAAATACACATTTTAGAGTCAAGGGGGATCTAACACGACCAGTGACATTTATTGTCTAAGTGGGTATGATTACAGGTCGATTTTGAATGTTCCTAACAGCCGACATATCAGTTTCAAAACACATTCCCATTGAAAATTTGCTCTTCTTTACGCATCGGTTTGATTGATCACCTCCGCTCAGGTTTGGGCACTTACTGAAGATCTGTAGTGTACAGTCATTATGCCTTTGAACAAAGTGAAGCCTTTAAATGCAGTAATTGTACTGTAACCAGTTGTTGAGAAAAAGCCCAGCTCTTTACTTCATTTACATCCACAGCAGGTGATGCATCATACCTTTACACTTTTTGACAAGAAACTAGAACGTTTCTCCAAAAGAGGACATGTATCCTGTGTTCTTGCCTCCAGTTATATTAAACATTGTGTTATTATCAGCTGACCATCCGTTCACTCCTCGCTCCTGCTCTCTGCATCTGTTTCTTCTGCACTGTTGCCTGCTCTCTGGCACTCAGTCTCTGTTGTGCAGTTTTGCAGTCAAGTAATTAATGAAGGACTTTTTCTCCCTCAATGGGTGAGTCACGGGCTTTCTGCTGGAGCGCTCTGGAGTAATGAGGTACGGAGAAAAGGACTGCAAAAAAGAGGAATGGAACATCACTATACAGTGGGGTTCTAAAGTTTGGGCACCCCTTGCAGAATCTGTGAAAATGTGAATAATTTTCAAAAAATAAGAGAGATCATACTAAATGCATGTTATTTTTTTATTTAGTACTGTCCTGAGTAAGATATTGTACATAAAAGATGTTTACATTTAGTCCACAAGACAAAAAAAAAAAAATGCTGAAATTATTAAAATAACCCCATTCAAAAGTTTGGGAACCCTTGGTTCTTAATTCTGTGTGTGGTTACCTGGATGATCCACGACTGTCTTTCTGTTTTGTGATGGTTGTTCATGAGTCCCTTGTTTGTTCTGAACAGTTAAACTGAGAACTGTTCTCCAGAAAAATCTTTAAGGTCCTGCAGATTCTTCAGTTTTCCAGCATCTTTTGCATATTTGAACCCTTTCCAGCAGTGACTGTATGATTTTGAGATACATCTTTTCACACTGAGGACAATTGAGGCACTAAAAACACAACTATTAAAAAAGGTTCAAACATTCACTGATGCTCCAGAAGGAAACACGATGCATTAAGAGTTGGGGGGAGAAAACTTTTGGAATTTTGAAAATCTTAATTTGTGTTCCGGGAAACATACTAGTATCTTCTGTTGCTTACGAAGGGCAGAACTAAATGGGAAAAAAAAAACATTTCAACAACATAAGTAAAATTTGGCCATCTTCATCGTGTTCAAAAGTTTTCACCCCCCAACTCTTAATGCATCGTGTTTCCATACAGTCACTGCTGGAAAGGGTTAAAATATGCAAAGATGCTGGAAAACTGAAGAATCTGCAGGACCTTAAAGATTTTTCTGAAGAACAGTTCTCAGTTTAACTGTTTAGAACAAACAATGGACTCATGCACAACCATCACAAAACAGAAAGACAGTCGTGGATCATCCAGGTAACCACTCACAGTATTAAGAACCAAGGGTTCCCAAACTTTTGAATGGGATTTTTTTTATCTTGTCTATATCACTTTCACATTGAGTTGAATTTTGTCTGTTAGGACAAACTGTGCCTTTGAAATTATATTAATAGTAAAACAGATATGAAAGGACATGTATTAGAGCAATAAGCCCCAAGAAGCTAATTTATAACAGCTAAAGTGTGTACTTAGGCACGACGCGTAACGGAATGACTAAAACCCCCTTAGCTATTATAATTTCACTGTAAACCACGCTTCACGTGGCTTATTGCTTTTATAAAACAGTTATTCCATATAATAAAGTGTAATGATATTAATAAAAACAGTTTTCTTCCAAACAATGTAGTTCCTCAGAATCAGTTGTGGTTGCAGTAAAGTGGTTGCCGAGCCAATCAGAATCAAGGACAAACTATCCGTTTTATTAATGGTCCGTATATATTATTTTGAAAGAATTGTATTGGTTAAGTCAAGCAAAGATCAAGGCATATTTTGTGAGAGTTTGAAAACAGTCTTTTTAACTTCAAAATGTCACATATTTCAGTGTTATTTGCCATTTCTTTGTAATGTTGAAATTCACTAGAAATTTTTGAGTGAATATTGTTTCTGCACCTTTGTAATTATCTTATGCATTTATTTATTAATAATAATTGCACTTATTTATATATGTATAAATATTAATCATTATATGTTCATGTTATGTCAACTGCCCTTACTCAGATTGGATATTGCTATAACAGTTTATATTCAGGAAAACATAACAAAAGTTCACTGTTAAGTGTACATGGTATGGTATGGTAGCAATTTAATGCGGACTTGTTTTCCTTGCACAGGCAAAAAGAGATGCTTTAAAAAGTCTTTGAAGCAGCATCAAAAGAAACAAACAATTATTTGGCTGAACATCATTATTGTGCATTTCAGTAAAGCTGCACTTGCATAAAAATCTCTTTGTTTTCCAATATCGGGGTGCTCTCTCAGCACTGCTAAAGTAAAATGTCAGTACTTTTACATACTCAATTATGTAGATGCATTGTTAATTGTGTGACTGTGGCCATCTTCACAGGTTGTGGACTGCTCTTGGGATGAGACTGTAAAAGTCTTCACCCCTTCATGCCTGGCCGCCCTATAGGAGGTTAGTGCACCATGAGAAGATGTTCTCCGAGGAGCCACGGATCTGTTTCAATCACAGATGCAGAGTTTGCCAAGACATCACTGCGGTTTTCCTAATGACGCTATTAAAGGAGAACCCATGGGACGTATCAGGATCGCCGTACAGATGTGGGGGAATCTCATGAGTGTGGTGTTATTATAATGTTTCTTAAGTGTAAAATCGAACTGAAAGTGAGTTTACCTTATGCAGTGAGTGCCTTATTGTTGTCTAAAGCTCATTGGTAGATTATGTAGTATGTGTATGTTGTTGTTTCTTACTGGTTTGTTAAACTTATATTAATAAATCAATCCAATCTGTCATTCTCAAAATTTTATCTTAAATCCTGAGCTTTCCTTTAATCTAATTGATATGGCCTCCCACACAATATTAACAGACACAGGTGAATATTTTATCAAAGTTTGGGACACATATTGTTTCTATTTCTCTTGGGTCAGAATGGAAGAATAAATATGCAAAGTATACGAGCAATTAAAGGTTTAACAGTAAAATACTGTTATGAAAAAGTACTGTGTGGTAACCTGTGCAGTGATGGAATCGACCATGGTATTTTGTATATACCATAGTATTAAATTATTTACCATAGTTGATTTAAATGAGTATCATAGTCATTTAACATTTATACATATTATATATTCATATAGACTAAATTGTATAGTGGCTGTCAAGGATTTTCCTGTGGCTTTTTTCTTCTTCTTCTTCTTTTTTTTTTTTTTTTTTTTTTTGGCCAAAAGACCTTTAATCACCAGAACTGATGTGAAACGATTGACATTTAAACACGAACATTTGAAAAGCGAACTGTGACTTTAGAGATAATGCATCCGTTTTCCATATAGAGTAAAATAATTTTACGATGATTTTCGGGAAGTTTTACTGTACAGGGAATTTTAGACGTGCAACAAAAACACTTACTTAAACCACTAAATTTGTCTGTAAACAAAGAAAAATCTTAAGGACAAGTGATTAAAGGTATGGTTAACTCCTCAGACCTCAGGCGAATGGAAATCAATGTATTTGTTTATTTATTTATTTATTATTATTATTATTTAGCCTATTGTTTAACCACCAGTGGCCCTGTAATCTAACTTTTATTGTGACTGAAAATACAAATGAAACGCATAGGCTACATAGCCTTTATACCACAGTATCCTATGCCTAGTTTTATTTGGGAGGTTAAACATTTTCACTATTGGTTTACAGACAGAAGAAATAAAAGTGTACAGTACATCAAAGTAAATAGATTGGCAGCAGTTGACTCCAATTCAAGCACTGTACAAAGAAAGAAACAGTCGGAGCCGCGGCGTGTCGCATTTATTCTCGGGACAAGCGCTCGTGCTGCATGAGTCACGCACGAGAGGAGAGTGGACGTGAATATTCAGCAGTGGAGTCAGAGCTCAGTGCGTAATACGGAGACGCCGGGAACCCCCAGTCTACGAGCAAAGACATGGAAGTTTGCAAAGGACGTTTTCTGGGCATTTCGGTGGCCGTCGCGCATGGATTTTTTTCGGGATCGCTGAATATTTTGTTAAAATTCCTAATCACGACCTATAGCTTCACGTATCTTACTTTAATTCAGTGTCTGACCAGCGGCACTGCGGCTCTTACATTAGAGGTGCTGAGGAGACTGGGCAAAATAGATATACCACCCTTCAGCTTCCAGTTAGTGAAAGTTTTTGCGAGTGTCTGTGTTTTGGCAACTTTGCAGTCCACATTAACCCTCTGGTCTCTCAGGGGACTGAGTTTACCCATGTATGTTGTGTTTAAGCGATGCTTGCCCTTGGTAACATTGGGGATTGGAGTGTGTGTGCTGAAGAACGGGATCCCATCAGCTGGGGTAATAACAGCGGTTCTCATCACCACTGGAGGAGCAGCACTGGCTGGTAAGAATAATTTGGGTGTTTATAAATAATATTTGTAATAGTTTTTACTTTATGCTGAGGTAATCAGACTTTTCACCCCAGTGATTATTTCTTAATTTAGATTCTTTTTGAAGTACAATTCTGTAGACACATAGCCTACCTTAAAGTCTTGGCTACAAGAAAAACCTTGGAACATTCTCATCGCAATTCCCAGGAAAAAAAGATCGATTTACCACTAGTGGGGCATGTTGTCACAACGGAAACTGTCATTGAACAGCCTAAAAGGTTTTCAGCTAAATTTAAAAAGTAAAACAATCACTAAAAATAAAACAATTAATGAAACAGCAAATATATTAAAAACAAACTACACTGTAATTAATACATTTGTAACATGTAAACCCCACATGGCAAAAAAAAAAAAAAAACCTGTTCAGCATTTGAGATCAAACTTCATTATATTGTTGACTCTTAGTTTTGATGATAAAATTCATAAAAATTATTCTAATTTAAGGTTTTGAAACCTAACAACCCAACGGAGCATAGCCATTGTGACAACTATAGCCTTCCATAAAGTCTCCCCGATGTAAAATTCCTCCTTTTCTGTATCTTCCTAATTGTCATTTATTTTTCCAAGTAGTGTCTATGTAAATATTTTATTTTAATGTTCCTATGATTATTATAGCAACAGTATTTTACTAATGTGTTTTGAACTGCTTCTGAAAATAAAGCAAATTAAGCAAAAAATAATAACAACTTGTTTTGTCTATAGTATATGACATTTAATCTTTTGCAACTCCTGCCATTCATGTGATGTCTGCATAAAACAAGCTTCTCATACAGAGTTTCATTTGATGATGGCCATAAATCACATATGGTGCAGTCTTTGTTTAACTTTGCAGTGCATCGTTCTGTTTTCGTGCAGGTGCTGGAGATCTAACAGGTGACCCTTTTGGCTACGTGACTGGCATTTTAGCTGTGATTGTCCACGCCTCCTACTTGGTGCTCATCCAAAAAACGAGTGGAGACAGTGATTATGGGCCGCTCACAGCCCAGTACACTATTGCAGTGGTGGCCTCTCCCATTCTCTTCATCTGTTCCATTGTAAGCATGGATGCCATTGACATGTGGACGTATGAAGGTTGGAAGAACCCATATATCACAGGCATCTTCTGTACCTGCATCCTCATCGGCTGTGCGATGAACTTCACCACACTGCACTGTACCTATATCAACTCAGCTGTCACCACCAGTTTTGTGGGGGTGGTCAAGAGTATAGCTACTATCACTGTGGGCATGTTCGCCTTCAGTGACGTGATGCCAACCAAACTGTTTGTGGTAGGCGTGGTAGTGAACACCATTGGCTCCATCACCTACTGTGTGGTGAAATATCATGAAACCAAAAAGAAGTTAACCTACCAGGATATGGACGAGTCCGCTAAGGATGAAGAACTTCCAGGAGAACCTTATGTGGAACCAGCCAAGCCTGATGGAGATATGGAAACTCTTCCAAATGATCTGGAGAGCGTTCCCAATGGCAGTCTGACAGCATCAGTTGACAGCCATGACCAGGGTCCAGTTTGTGAGAATAAAGTGGCAGAGTCCATAGAATTAGAAAAACCGGGGATCCCATCAGACGATCCTACGAGACAATCTCTGAGCGACAGTTATGTAGGGGTCTGGAGATCCATTCGCACCTTAAAGTTCTTTAAGAAAGACACTTTACTTGACAACATGGAGGTTCAAAGTCCTTGATGATTGGTTTCCCGCTTGACAGAAGTGCATGTTAAATTTAAGTATTGTTTAACTGATGTTGTGAACAATGTTTGCCTTTTTTCTGTCATGAACATGATTTTATGAAAAAGATTTATTTTTTATAAAAAGGTATAGTCTGTTTGTACATTAGAGGGAGAATAACTATTAAGGAATCCCCAATAACAGATGTGCCATTTTATTGACTTAAAACAAAAATATCCTTTTATTTTAGGATCAGTGTGAAATTAATTTGGGAGAAAATCAAATATCTTAATAGTCCACTCAAATATGACAATTCTGTCATCATTTACTCATCTTCATTTCTTTCCAAACCTGTATGACATTCTTTTTTCTGTGGAGCATAAAAGATGATATTTTGAAGAATGTTGGGAACACTTTAGTTTCCCAGTGACTTCCAATGTATGGACAAAAAAGGGAAGTCATTGAGAACCAAAACTGTTTGATTTAACAAAATATTCTTCCAAATATTTGTGTGTGTGTGTGTGTGTGTGTGTGTGTGTGTGTGTGTGTGTGTGTGTGTGTGTGTGTGTGTGTGTGTGTGTGTGTGTGTGTGTGTGTGTGTGTGTGTGTGTGTGTGTGTTTCGCAGAATAAAAGAAAGTCATACAGGTTTGGAACAACATGAGGGTGAATAACTGATGACAGAATTTACATTTTTGGGCGGACTATCCCTTCAAATTAATTGGGCTGTTTTTATGCATGCAGTGGCTGTACCTGTATATTTTGTGTTTTTTCTACGAATGCAAATCTTGAATAGGAGGCATTGAATTTTCCTATTTTGCATGTAGTATGCAGAACTAATTTAAACTGATTATACATCAAAATTCTGTGTATCATCCTTAATAATGCCCACCAAATGCTTTAGCTTGATGAAAGTGTGTGATAATTTAGAATCATCTTTAACTCCTGGCCATCTGGGAAATGGTTTGTTTATCAGTGATTCACAACTGGTGGGTCATGACGGTCACGACCAAGAAATGTGTTGTGAGTCAATAGTGAAAAACAATAGTGAAAAACAATATTTTATCCAAAAAATAAAATGCAACTGACCATATAGTCATGCATAGGTAGGACAGGAAAATAGTTAAACTTTTAAAAGTGAAGAGAAAATGCTTTACATATGTTTTCTTGTATTTTGACAAATTAGATGCCAAAACGGACAGGTTATGTGACATGCACTCGTTTTCATAAACCAACAAAATTTTACAAGGTAGATGAAAATAGAACCTAGACTGTATTAAATACAGATTCACTTGCAACAAGGGGTAAATGTGGTTTGAGCCGTCCATAATGTGTTTTGTGTTGTGGAAAATTGTTTATTGAGAGCATGAAATCGAGAGACAAGAAAAAGACTTTTGGGGATCTGATCACATCAGAACAAATAATTAAAGAATAGTAAGGTGTTTGGTTTTGGGACATTTTTTGTTTGTTTGTTTGTTTACTTTTCTTAAAAAAACTAATTTGGTACTGTGTTGGGTTTCCACTTGCTCAGTTTTAAAAACTGAGTACTATCACAGCTGAGAACCACTGAATTCAATTAAAGTCAATATCTATTGAGCTTGTGTTAGCTGACTTTACCAAACGTAATGTTTGATACATTTAAATGGGTTAGTATTAGCAAAAGCAGACCGCCATCAACCAGGTTTTTTAGCAACTGCTAGACTTATGAAAATGCAAAACATCAAGAAATATATTTCTAAACATAAGTCTTATAGCATTTTTTATGTAACACACAGTGAACATAAATGACGTACTTGCTAAAATTAGAGTACATTGGTTGCTTTTACAGTCAGCACTTCACCCCCACCCCACCCAAAAAAATAAAAATATAAAATTTGCTGAAAATTCATTCACCCTCAGGCAATCCAAGATGTAGATGAGTTTGTTTCTCCATCAGATTTATAGAAATTCAGCATTATATCATTTCCTCACAAGTGGATCCTCTGCAGTGAATGGGTGCCGTGAGAATGAGAGTCCAAACAGCTGATAAACAATCCACACCATTCCATTCCATCGATTAACATCTTGTGAAGTGAAAAGCTGCGTGTTTGCTAGAAGCACATCTACATCTTGGATGGCCAATGGGTAAATTTTCAGCAAATTTTCATTTTTGGGTGAACTATTCCTTTAATGGCAGGATAATGCATCCAAAGGTTTCAAAACCTCATTTTTTGGTTTGTTAGCAGTATTCATTATTCTCTGTCAGAAAAGAATCTCTTTAATGAATAAATGTAAACCAGACTTGAATGAACTAAACTTTAGACCTCTCTGAACAGTATTATCTGTTGTTACACTACACCACAGAGCAACAGAGGTTACTATATGGGGAACATTCATGTTACACTCCCCTTGGCTTTCATATATTTAAAATGATCTTTGCCTGACAATAAACAAGTAAAAGCAAATGAACTTCTCATGAGTACCAGGTGCTTTTGTTATCTTTTTCCAGTTATAATAGATGGCACAGCATGGAGTATTATCTACTTCATTTTGCTCAAGGCATAGTATGAAAGACAATTTGCCAGACAATATAGCACAAGCCCTCGGAGCCAAACGTGTTAAAAGTTAATGTCATGCTTGAAGCCATGAGTAGAAAAGATGTTGTGTATTGTGTACTGATCACATGGCTTTTCGTGAAGCATTTGTTTGGTTTTTGGTTTTATGTTCCCATTCTTAATATGGCCGATTTACTTTAACATTCAATGGTCAAACAGATTTGCATATCTTTACTTAATCGGACCAGAGTTGATTTCTAGTAGGTCTCTCTCTCTCAATTCAATTCAATTCAAAATTGCTTTATTGGCATGACTGTAAAGATACAATATTACCAAAGCTTAGTATACATGTCCAAAAAGATAAAAATAATAATATAATAACATCACAGTAATAGAATGGAATACTATAACATCTTAGAAGTATTAAACTGTAACACATTATAACGTGTGAGCACGTGATACCACAGTCTTTAACTTACATAAAAACACACATACATACTAAGGATCACTGTGGTGGACAGTAGGGTAACACACTGAGGTCAGACACAACACACACGTTCAGCTGCTGTCTCTCAAGCTGTGGCACATCCACACGTGTCTCGCAGCCAGTGCTGCTGTCTGTCCCTCTCCTAATACTATCTTTATTTGTTCTGTTTCACTAATGGCTGTAAAGTTCTTTATTAAGTTGGTGAATTTGTTGAAGTAGAGGTTTCTTATGGATATGTATTTCTGACAGTGAAGGAGGAAATGTGTCTCTGTCTCGATCTCTCCTGTCTGACAGTGAGCACACACCTTTTGCTCTCTGGGTAACCAGCTCTTTCTGTGTCCTGCCCATCTCGATGTCTATGGCTTGATGTGTTAGCTTGGACTTGGTTTGGTTAGGTTTCTTCTTTGCTTTGTATCTCTGACACTCTGGAGATAACCTTCCAATTCATAATTTGATTTTAGAGTTCGATAGAATTGTAATTTACTTTGTGTTTTAGTTTCTTGATCCAGTCTCTCTCTCTCTCTCTCTCTCTCTCTCTCTGTAATTTACTTTGTGTTTTACACGAAAGCTTGAAAAATGGCAGCCTGCAGTGAAGCACAAAAAAAAAAAGAAAAAGAAAGAAAGAAAAGCATGCTTGGACACGGGCCACTTGGTTATGTAGACTTGCCTTTGGCATAGCAGAACATTTAAGCAATATTACTTACAAATCAACAACCACAACTAGTTCATTAAGCAACTCCCATGCTTACATGCTGCCATCTAGTGGAAATATGTAAGTATTTTTCACTTGTTTACATGTTTTTTTTTTTTATTTTTTTTTTTAAATCATACCTTTCAACATTTGGGTCCCAAAATACGGGAGACGGGGGTGGGGCAAAAGTAACAATTATTATATTATATTAATTTGAACAATTATTATCAAACAATTATTTAAACTGCGTGTTTTCTGCGTATAAAGAAGGGTCGTTTTTGGCTTTGGACTAAAATAAAAAATAGAAGAGCTTATTGAAAAATGCTAATTCATTCTCTCTTCATTCTTTCGCTTTTCGTCAGGAATATAGAGTCTGAGAACGTGATGTCAGCAACGCAATGCATTTTGGGACTTGGGGGACACGGACGCTGCTGAATGTACTGTATTGAATTGTTAATTGACGGTTTTTGTTTGCTTGTACAGTTAAAAAAATATGTTACAATGGTGAAAGCTTGTTGTGTAATTAACTGCCATACTCGCACTCATGAACGGCATGGGAAAAGAATTTCAAACGGAGTGCGATTTTTCAGCTTTCCCGCCTGGAAACAGCACCTTGGATCTCAGGTCTCTGAGTTAACAAAGCGGCGTCGCATGGCTTGGTTAGCGGCAGTAAGAAGGAAAACCATCACCTTCAACAATATTTCCCGAAAACACGCTTGTTTGTTCACGCCATCTTCACAAAGGTAAGTTATAAACAAAACACGTTTAACTTTTGTTGTTGTATTTTTTTTTTTTTTTACCACTAGCAATGGAGTTGTTGTTACACCGCAAACTTTATTAGCTTAACTTTATTTTTGTCAGGGTTGTCACTTTGGTCTGGTTTATTCTTGGTTATGTGACAGAGCCCTGACACTGGTGTATATTGTTTTTGTGTGAACGTGCGTGCGCTCTCCTCTGTGTGTTTAAATTTTCATTTCCTCACCATACGCTCTTGTCTCGTTTTCGTTGGTTGTGTTCTCGTGTCTGCTGTTTTATTGTTTTGCTTTGCTTTGCTTTATTATTCAATAAAGCCCTTTGCTTTCTGTTTGAGTCCTTCCCTCATCTTTACCCACAATCTTGATAATCGCTGGTAACTGGCTGAATAACTACATAACCAATAAAATAATTGTATCTTTTATTTTTAGGCAAACCAGCCTATGAAATGCTGGAGTGTGATCCTGACTGGGTGCCATCGTTGCATCTCGGGCACAAAGAAGTTAAAGCAACGCACTCTGGGCGGTTTAAAACCGGAGTATAAGGAGACTGCAAGCTGTCACAGGGGATAATGCTGCACCTGCACCACTACATGTAGCTGGCCAGATGGATGAAACTGCAACAGCAAATGATGCCTCACAAATTGGACGACACAGGCTCAAATAACAACGTTGCAGAACAGCAGGAATGCCATCTTTGTAGCTGCAGGCGTGGTGAAATTAACCGTTTGTTGGAGGAGAACAGGAGACTGAAGGAAGAGCTAGCCCAAAAGAGAATGGATGAGGATTCTTTTAAAGGTGATGATGCTAAGGTGAAGTACTAAACTGGGCTTCCATGTCTTGCGCTTCTGATGGGTGTGCTGACACAGCTTCTTCCCTGCCTGCCACAGACTGGCCGAAAACTCTCACCTTTTCAAATGCTCCTTTCAACACTTATGCGCCTCAGGCTGAATCTCCCAATTCAGCACATTGCATACCTCTTCTCTGTGGATCGTAAGACTGTGTCCACCACATTCAGAGATACCATAGTTACAATGGTTTAGACATCTCAAACCCTTGGTGCACTGGCCGGAGACACACTGCTTACACGCCACCATGCCACATCAGTTTGTAGAGGCTTTTGGCAATCGAGTAGCAGCAGTTTATTGTGGACTGCTTTGAAATTCGCATTGAAAGAGCATCAAATCTCAAAGCTAGAGCACAGACATTTTCCCACTACAAACACCATCACACCCTAAAGTACCTCATTGGCATTACACCACGAGGCTCTATCTCTTTCATTTCCCAAGGTTGGGGAGGTCGTGTCAGTGACAAACATGTGACTGAGAATAGTGGCCTTCTTAATAAACTATTACCTGGAGACTTGGTGTTGGCAGATCGTGGATTTGACATCAGAGACAGTGTTGGACTCGTGTGTGCAGAAGTGAAAATACCTGCATTCACAAGAGGACGCAGCCAGCTGGATGCAAAAGATGTGGAGGAAACACGCCGGATAGCTCACCTCAGGGTCCATGTGGAGAGGGTGATTGGATGTGTACGCACAAAGTACACCATACTGAATGGAATTGTACCAGTCAGCATGGTACTCCCATGTCAAGGTGAAGACATGACGTTCCTGGACAAGATAGTGACTGTATGCTGTGCCCTGACTAATATGTGCCCCAGCGTTGTCATGAAACCATAAACTATGGCTGTCAAATTATTTGACCACAATTAATCACATCCAAAAAAATCAAAGTTTGGTGTTTATCAATGTTTGTGTACTGTGTATATCTAAGTGTGTATATATATAAATACACATGCATGCGTGTATAAATAAGAAATATTAATGTGTATATACTGTATACACACACATGTAAATATGTAAACACGCATATCCTGCATTATTAGTGTTATGCATATTGCATACCACCTGTTACAATAATAAACAGTGAAATTGATTAATTTTGTATCGCTTTGTTTGTGCATCATAACACACTGACGTAAATGTGTACAGTTTATAGCGAGGTTATTCAAATCTTACCCTCGAGGGCCAGTGCACTGCAGAGTTTAGCTCCAACCCTGATCAAACACACCTGAGCATGCTAATCAGTGTCTTCAGGATCGTTAGAAAATCACAGGTAGGTGAGAGGGTTGGAGCTAAACTCTGCAGTGCACTGGCCCTCGAGGGTAAGATTTGAATAACCCTGGTTTACAGTAACGCATATAAAACAGGTAAAGGGGCAGTGTAAAACAAAAGATAATTAGGTAAACAAGTATCAAGACCACATGTAAGGCAATAAGTAAAAAATTAAATAGAAAAAAACAATTATTTAATTTATACATTAAGTGCACTTGTAGTGCTAATACAAAAGGAGTAACGTGTAACAACAGTCTAACCTTCAAGTATCAAGAAAAGATAATGCAATAAGTTGAAGTTAAATGGAAAAAACAATTAAATTTAGAGGTTCAGTGCAAGTGTAGTGCAAATACAACAGGTGTAAAATGTAAGTATAACCTTAAAGTATAAAGAACATTGATAGTAAAAAGTTAAATAGAAAAACAATTAAAGTTAGAAGTTCAGTGTAACTGTTGTGCAAATACAACAGGTGTAACATGTAATAGTATAATCTTTAATTATCAAGAACATAATGCAATAAGTGGAAAAAAAGGTAAATAGACAATTATTAAAACTAATTAATTCAAGACAACTATAAGTACAAAAACACACACTCCAACGTGTCAGTGTGTACAGGAGGTACAAAGCCATGACTCAGTTTCTGAAGGTGCCTGACTGAGTCCCACACAGCTGAGGTGGAACCACTGGACTACACAATTCTCATTGTCACAAGCCACCATGTCATCTAGATCTTCAGGCCCTTTGCAAATGCACCAGAGTCTTTGCACGTTCTCACATGTATGTGTTCTTGTTCTTTTTGTGCGAGATGGCTGTAACTCTGTTGAAACAGGTGTCTTTGTGGAGGCTTGTTGAGTATAGTAACAAGAAACAAGCTCAGGTAGAGAAACTTTGTGGAAGAACTCCTGTGCCCTCTTTAGAAGTGTTGTCCAGTAGTCTGCATCTGGTAAGACCCGAACCACAACACAGTCTTTCTCTGTCCACACAACAAAGTCACAAAACTGTGATCCAGTAACGAAGATCTGTGTTTGTACTTGGCTGTAGTACATGTGTGTCTGTTTCAAGTGTAACTTCCCATCAGTTACCTGGAGACAGAAAGTGCTGTCATCTGCAAAAGCCTGCAGGATGGAGTTGTTGCGGTGCTTAAATGTGCATTTGATTTCCAGACAGCCTTTCCCACAACATGTGCAGTGAATGAGGCCATCAGGTGATGCCCCAACCTCAGGAAATAATGGATTTATGATAAATCCACATTGATCCACTTTTTAGGTTTGTGTGGTGAGGTGCTGCCATTGTGACATAGACCTGCCTTGCTGTTCCTTCATTGTCTATCCCCCATCTGATGGCAGCTGATGTTGCTGTTTTTTTTTGGGATAACACACTATTGACACAGTTGATGTGGCTGGTTTCTCAACACTAGAGGACATAACGGCATGCATATTGGAAGCTGTTATTCTTCCTGCTCTTGATGTGTACCAGACAGATGATCGATGTTGCAGTCTCGTCTGAGCTTCAATTGCAGCTGCCTGTGTCTCTGTTACTGCTACCAGGTGTGTGAGGGTGTTGCAATGCTGGAACAGGACGGGTAGATCGCATCCATCCTTTCCTGGGTCACGAAGATGCTGTAGGGACTTTGGCAATACATGTGGCTTAACTGGGTCGATATAATGATGGTAATACTCCTCCATCCCCAGAAAGACAAACGGCCTTGCTGTGAGTGTGCAAAATCTGAAGCAGGGGGTGACAGGTCTGAAAGTGTGGGCTCATGTGCACAATGATTCGTGGAGCCTAAATGAGTACGTATCCCTGAAATTCTGCTCTCTCCACTGATGCACTTGTCAAGTGCCATTCTCTTAGCTGCACCAGTGGTGAATCCCTGAAATTCTGCTACTTCTGCTTGGACCTTATCACACGTTAGCGGGCATCATCCAGTAAGCTGGAACATCAGTGACAGTCTTGGTCCCCCGTATCCGAACTGCTGCTGCTTCGATTTTAAAAAGGAGAGCCCCAACATGTGTGCAAGACTCTGCTATGCCAGCTATGCATGTGCAGTGTGCACACTCTACTTGGCCACTGGAGCTGAGGATTACCCATGGCTTGAGTGGAGGTTCATTAAGGCGTTGAGAGTGCAAAACCTATTATATATAGAAAATACTAAGGTAAGTACAAAATGAATGATTAACAAGACAAATATCTCAAATCATGTTATATGAATAAGGCCTCACACTAGACACACACACACACACACACAAACAGTGAACACACCCACCAGTGCTGTGCAATTAATCGCATGCGCATCTCATCAGTAAAGCCGGTTCCATGATTTGTAGTAAATCTTCATTACCTGCTTTCAGAGGGAGCGGCATTTACTACACAGAGCCACAGTTCCCTGACAATTAGGCATTATTGCGTTCATTACTGCAGATTGATTCCCATGTGATTAATTGCACAGCCCCGTGAACACACACACCCCGTGGGCAGCCAGCCAGAATCAAACTCAAGACTAACATATGCTGCTGATGTTAAGAGTGATAGAAATGTGTTTTATTACATAACGTACCTTTGTGCGAACAACCGTTTTCTGCTCGTTGACGCGGAAAATCTGAAGGTCCTGCACCCATCCATTTGTAAATTGCAAGTGGGATTCGAGAGATTTATAATTTTTTAAATTGATCAGATGTGTACGCACTGACACTACAAACAAGGTATGAAAATACATCGGGGAAGGTTACGTGCGGCAGCTCGTTAAGATCATCAGACCATTCTTTGTGTTCGTACGGATCGAGTTCGTTGATTGTCTTGATTTTTTCTAAGTACCGCAACTTTGCTTCCTTCTTGAGTTTTTCTTTATATGTAATCTTACACTTGTTCATTGTTCGGTCCATTGTTATTCCTACTTATTATCGCTGTGTACTAATATATTGACAGCTGACGAGCGTGTCCCCAAACATGGCCGCGACTACCCAGAATGCAATGCGCAGTGACGTAGTTTCCCAAGCTCTAAATTGTAATTGATTATCTATTATTTATTTCGCTTTTCGTCAAGAATCTGATTTTGCAACTTGCAGCGCTCATATTTAATCAATTAAACCATAGTCTTTTGATGTGCGAGCTATCTCAATTTTCATGTATATTTGTTGTTTTTTCACCGGAGCACCACCTGAGTCTTCTCCTCCTGTCCCGTTTCTATCCTTTCCTTCCAACGGTACTCGTCACTATTGTAGGTTGCCAAGTTGAGGAAACAAATGGTTTGAAACTTGTATGTGTCAATTGTGTGAGAAGGATGCGTTTCGTACAAGATCTGGCAACTGGGCAACCTTGGAATTTGTTGTCGTGATTATTCATGTAGCCTAAGGTTTGGGCCATACAAATTATGGGAGTTTTACCGGAGGCGAATATAGCAAAAATACGCCCAGTGGTATTTTTTTTATAGAAATATTAAAAATACGGGAGAAATACGGGAAAATATTTAAACGCAATGATAGCGGGATAGAATGGTAAAATACGGGAGAATCCCGGGAAACACGGGAGGGTTGACAGGTATGCCATTAAATAGTTTACATGTTTTTTTTGTTTTTTTTTTTTTTTGTGGTCCATATATGGATGCAATTAAATATGAATTGTATTTTTAATTATTTTTTAATGTTTATATTAGTTTAATTTATGTGTGCGCTATTTTTCCATTTTGACACCCAAAGAAACGGGGGGAAATCTTTCTGAAATAAAAGGCGTTTTGTTGAAGGGCCAGTGTTATTTTAGTATTATTAATATAATACAATAGTTTTTATTAATATTTTAAATTATTTATTATTATTATTGGGTCTTTATTGATCAGTTTTCATTTTAATTTTAGTTGTTTGTCATTTTATTTATTTGTTTATTACTATTTAGGTTGAATTTTTTGCTATTTTAGATTTAGTTCAGTTTTCATTTAATTCCAGTAGTTTTAGTGCTTCAGCTTAAACCTATTTCATTGTATTACTTTTAATCTAATATTTATATTTTATTTCTGCTTTATTACACATTTTGAGTAACACTGAAGAATGAGAAAGAACAATACATTTTTTTTTTTTAAACGGAAACGTACGCAGTCAGTTTTGTCCCTCTACGGACACTGTAGCTTTATGTTCATTTGACGTCAGACTGACCGGTGATTTTCAAATACGAGCGCGTATTTCAGCATCTCTGAAGTTCTTCTTATCTAATGTAATTGAAATTGTTTACATTATCTATATAAGTCATATTACGCATTATGAATTGACGTTTGATATTGAGTATAGCGTGATTAGACTTGTTTGTAACGTTTGTCTTACGGATTGTAACAATGCAAGTAAAAAAAAAAAATGAAAATCTTTTATTGTTTAATTTTAGAGAAATGGAGGCCAACAAAGAATCACCTAGTGCCTTTAAAACGCCTTGCAAGCCTGCAAAAGTGAAAAATCCAGGTAAAGTGATCTTTAAACGTCTGATGCTATGATTACAATACACGTTACATTGACTTTCTCATTATCAAGATGTTCTAACGTCCCATCTTGAACAAAATATTGCCTTTTTTTTCTGGAAAACATTAAAATAGTTAATTAACTTAAATGTATTGTTTTATTAGTCAGTGCATGTGGGACCCCGGTCACCATTCCTGCCTCTCCTTTCATGAAGAAGCTCGGCTGTGGGACTGGAGTCAACGTCTTTCTCATGAACAGGTAACTTACATACATATATTTGATGCATGTTTGCACTACCTACCGCATTATAGTGTCATGAAAAAAGTTGAAACATCTATGCCACTATTTACATCAGGATGGGTAAGCACACTCATTCACCGTGGGCCATTAAGAAGATCAACAGCAAGTGTGCAAAAAGTCAAATGACAATTTATCAGAAGCGTCTGTGTGAGGAGGCAAAGATCTTAAAAGACCTTCATCACCCCAATATTGTTGGTAAATATGTCTTTAAAATATCACATTTTAATGTAATGGTAAATGTGAAGATTATAAGACAAACATCAATTTAAATGAATGATTTCCTGTATGTTTCAGGCTTCAGAGCTTTTACCACAGCGAAGGACGGCTCTAAGTGTTTAGCGATGGAGTACGGTGGAGAGCAGTCTCTGAATGACCTCATTGAGAGGAGAAGAGAGGAGGGTCTGCAGGCATTTCCAGTGGCCACTATTGAAAAAGTGGCTCTTCATGTCGCACGTGGTTTACAGGTGTGGTTGTGAAATCAGATATTTGTAAATTTACTGTTACAGCTTTCTCCCATCTTTAAATATTGTAGTTATTACGTAATCTCGTGCTTCTACTTCTGTGTTTTGTCTTATTTCTTCAGTACCTGCACAATGAGAAAAAGCTTTTGCATGGAGACATGAAATCATGCAACGTTGTCATCAAGGGCGACTTTGAAAGCATCAAAATCTGTGATGTTGGTGTGTCACTGCCACTGGATGAAAACATGCAGGGTATGAAAGGATTTAAGATATCAGCATTATTTTCCCTTGCTTTAATCATATTCTTTTACTTTAGGTTTTCTTTTTTCTTCTTTTTTTTCATTTTGAATGATGGCCCATCAGTTGAGAAGTACTCTATTAATCCTATGAAATCTGACATATGAAATAATAGTCTGAAGAATCTGTTGCATATGTGTTTTTTTTTTGAGTGTCATATTTGATACAGCGGACTTTTATGTACAGTTTCAGATATTTATATGGCTAAAAAGAAATTCTGGTAGCTTGTAATGTAAATCAGTGAGATCGTTATAACAGACTGCTTACATAAAATGCATATAAATATAAATAGTATCAGAACTACTCTGTATCTCCCAGTAATATGTCTAAGGATGATCTTTAAATGCTTATTTTTGATTAAAGCTTTGAATTTATTCTTGGGGGCTAAGCATTTAGCTAAATGCAATAGTCAAAATGATGTGTGGATAATCAAGATAAACAATTTAGTAAGTGTTCATCTTGAAATATTAATAACAATATAAAATGTATTCTTATATGAAAATCAGAAAAGGTTTCACAGCAAAAAGGCACATGCACCATGACCTGAAGGTTGATCATTTTTAGAATGATACTAAAAGGCATTTAACTTTGTAAAGTATTAACTATCAGACAGTAGAAGGGGTGTAGTATGTTGTGTACAACATGCTTGTCAGTGTTGTGATGTTTCGAGTCTTTTCTTCAGTGAGCGATCCAAAGGCCCACTACATTGGGACAGAGCCGTGGAATCCTAAGGAAGCTTTGGAGGATGGAGTTATCTCAGACAAAGCTGATATCTTTGCGTATGGACTCACACTGTGGGAGATGATGACACTTGCTGTTCCTCACCTGGAGATGCTGGACACTGAGGGTGATGATGATGGTAAAATGACTATTTTATCCTAAGCTTATTTTGAATATATTTGGCAATTTTCACACTTTTCCATGATTTAATTTGATTTAAAGGGATACTCCATCCCAAAATAAAAATTTTGTCATTATTCACTTAACCCCATGTCGTCCCAAACCTGTAAAAGCTTTGTTCGTCTTCCAAACACAATTTAAGATATTCTGGATGAAAAGCGGAAGGTTTGAGACTGTCCCATAGACTGCCAAATAAATAACAGTGTCCAGGAAAGTATGAAAAGCATCATCAGAATAAACCATCTGTCATCAGTGATTCAACTGTAACGTTGTACTATTGGACATACTTACAGTTAGCACTACACATTTTACGCAATATGTTTTGCCCAACAATTCTTCTCCTCTGTGTCTCTCCAAATCAGCGTAGCGCTCTTCTGAATCAGCCGCACTACAAGGATACGTTTTTTACATGTATTTACGCTTTGGTTTGTAAGCAAACAGCGATTCATAACGTTAAGGTTGAATCACTGATGGCAGATGGAGTATTCTGATGATGCTTTTCATACTTTCCTGGACCTTGACAGTGTTATTTATTTGGCAGTCTATGGGACAGTCTCAAACCTTCCGCTTTTCATCCAAAATATCTTAAATTGTGTTCCAAAGACGAACAAAGTTTGGGTTTGGGACGACATGGGGGTAAGTGATTAATTAAAAAAAATTTTTTGGTTTTTGGTTGGTTTAAAGATTTAATTTATTTTTTCTTTTTTGTTAGATTTTTATTTCTGTTTTGTTTTTTTTGATGAAGATGCGTATTATGAGAGACTGGGAACCCGTCCGGCTTTGGACGCAGCCACTCTCGGAGGGGCTTATCAGAGGATGGTGGAGCTCTTCTGTCTCTGTACAGAAGAAGACCCCCATAAAAGACCCTCTGCAGCTCACATTGTTCAGGTGCTGGAGTCAAACACCCAGCTTTGTGACAAAAGCAGTGAGGTCATTATAGTTGATTAAATGTTCACTGTTAAATATATTGTATGTTTGCTGGGTCTAGTTACTGTTTTGTCTATAATTTTACTTTGTGAGCTGGTGCTTTTTCACGTTGTAAATACTTTTCTGTTGAGGATTTAGTCATGTTACATATGTTCTTATGTACTCTGTTGATCTATTCAGACATTCTAGATACTGTACTTGTCAGTGCAATTTGAATTCAAATCTGTTTTTGAACCATGTTCTTTGTGTGTAAAATCAGCACACATGCTAAATGAATGACTCTGAATTTTTGGATGGATGGAAGTTTTTTTTTTTCCCTCTCGCAAAGGGCAAGTTCTCAAAGACTATATTGACTAAAATCACAAAATAGCTGAGTATAATGAGTAATTTATATTCAACATGAAAATTTCCATTTGAAGTTAGCGTGCCCTGTTGTATTACCTGCTAGTCTATTCTAAACTAAAGGTTTTCAAAGATTCGTGATGCCATGGATGCATTTATTTACTTTCTGTTGTGAACGAACGTATAAGAATAAACAAAGTATACAGTAATTTAATATGTTTCTCATATTTTTTTCCAGACTCACTTGCACCCTCTGGATCAGAGTTTAAAAACCTCTGCTCTAAACTTTAAACATTTTGCTATTTCTTTTCAAATGACCGAATGGAAATTTTTATGTGCAGAGTAATTAAAACTATTTGGAATATTTGAATTTCACACAAGACTAAATCAAATTAACAACTCAAACCAAAAGATTCATTATAAACTGAAAACTTAAGTAGAGATCATTAACCTAAGCTCTACACTTTATTAAAAGTTTATGGAAATGGTATTCATCAATTACACATATATAATGGGCAACCCTCTTAAAAATACCATATGTGAATCATTTCAAAGATTCTTGAAACTCACTATGACAGACAGATTTACACAAAGACAATACCAAAAATATGAAGTACAATTTATTTAAAAATATGTACAAAAGCAAGAAGCATGTTCAAATGAAATGTCTTGTTCATTTAACAACTTCAAGGAAAACATACAGAGTCTAATTTTCCAAACAGGAACATGTAAGCCACGTTAGTTAACGGTTTAACAGAGCTTGCATTTGTGCTAATGTAAAGTGTCTTAAACATGAATTCATGAACTCACTTTCAAAGACAATCCATCAATCTTTGCACAACAGTAAAACATGGATTTTCTCCTGAACAAATCTGGAACACTACATGATATTAGACTGAACTTCATTTGAACATCTAACAATTTTTTATCTATTAAAAACTTATAAAAGCATTCACAAATGCAATCATACTAAAACCTACACGAAACGTTTTTCTTTAACTGATGAAGTTGTACACCAGAAATGTTGGCGTCTCGCAGTACTTCGTAGCAAACAGCTTTCCTTCTGGTGTAGGGTCAGAGAAGGCGATTTCCTCTTTGGTCAGGTGGCTCCCGTACATGAAAGTAGTCCTGAATCAGTAAGAAACTATTTTATATACAGAAGCAAACTCCCACTATAATTTTTTTTTTTTAAATGTTAAAGTACCTGACAGTGTCCAGAAGGCGAGTGGCGATGCCCTTCCTCCTCATCAGACTGAAAACCCAGATGCGACTGACACCACAGATGGCTTGTTCCGGCACTGTAGAGCAGCACCAGGCTCTGTGGTGCTCCATGAAATCCTCCTTGCTCATGTCTTTGGCTTGCTCTTGCTGTTCCAGCACCCGAAAACCCTAATTGATATCAGGTATGATGAGAGTTTAGCAAGACCAGTTCAGGGTTTCTGCAGGTTTTTTGATGGTAATTGTTTTTTTTTTTTTTTTTTTTTTTTTTTTTACACAAATTTAGCTCAAGGCTTGAATAGCTCTGCTCCTAACCACTAGAATATCACACTGCTTAATTATTATTTTTGTCTTGTTTTCTAGTACAAATGTCTAAAGATTCTTAAATCTACATTTACTTGAGAAGCAAAATGAAAATAGTTTTGTGTTTGAGAAACTGATAAAAATTAAGTTCTTGTTTTCTAGTACAAAAGAACAAATATCTGCCAACTTAATTCAGTTCAAATTCATTCAAATTTCTGAAAATAGTTTTGTGTTTTTGAATCTGATGTAAATTTATTTTGATTTAATTATGTTTAGTTGTTTTGTTTTTTTGGGGAAAAAAAATACTGAGGATTATTATTATTATTTTGCAATGTATGTAGCATTTAATGCCATGACATTTCTGCTCAGATTTGAAACCTTTTTAGTCCTAAACTTGTGGAAGGGGTAACCTAAAACCCTTTAAGACCACAGAAACACTGTCAACTGTACTTTATAGCTCAGAATGGCAGTGATACTGAACTGAAGTCAAATGGTAGAATTATTTTGTTAAACACTCACCTGTCTAATATTTTCAGCCACCAGACATCCCACCACCATCCTGTCGCTGTTAATGAACAGGTAGGTTTTAGCTGAGCTCGGGCTACTGAGGGTGATCTGCTGAAAGCCCAGTTCACTGTCTGCAATCCGTCTCACGTCCTCTGCCTGAAACAAAGCAGCATAGGTTAGGACATGCTGGAGGTTTCGCTGGACAGTGTTTAAACTATAACCAATCACTGCCAGCATACCTTTTTTGTGGCATACTTAGGATCATCAGGAAGAACGAGAATAATCTTTCCATCCCAGAACTCTGCCACAACCCTCTCTTTTTTCCAGCCCTAGAAACATACAAAATTATGTGAAATTGCAATATTTTTTCCAGCAGAATTGCTCAGCTGCATTGATAAAAAAAAAATTATGACGGCTCACCACAAACTTAATGGTGTCCAAGAAGCGCTGATGGAACTGCGTGTGCTGGAAGTTGTCCTCTGGACTATCTGTACTGTACAGCATCCCACAGGACCCACACGTGGTGGCGCCGAACTGCTTCTGACCAGCATCCTAATATACCGGACACATTAGGTGAAAAAGAACTACCAGTTTATTTCTCTCCAACAGTACTCACAATGTGGCCTTATGTCTCACGTGGGACGAAGAGGATTAATAAAAAAATTAAAAAAAATAAAAACTCACAATGATAAGCTGGTTATCTGTTTGCTTTTTCATCTCTCTTCTCAAGGCAGTTCTCTCTTTGGCCTTCAGAGCAGAAGTACCAGTCAGTGCAGAAGGAGTGCTAGTGTTCAGCGGTGGTGACAAAACCCCTTTTTTCTGAGATCTAAAACAAAGATAAGAACAACTGATGAGGATCAAACAAGACACTTTACGTGGTCATGACATAACTGATAGACTGAATATAACCTGGCAGGCACACAACACAATGTCATTAGGTTATTCTATAACATTAGCCTTATGCAGCTAAGCTTTTGAAACTTTATACATTTTTTACAGTAACCAGGACTGCTTTTTTCTGTGACCATGCTCCCCCCACTTCCTCAGTGTGACATATAATTTTGCCACAGCTGCATTAGGAATAAATGAGTATATGCCTGTCTTACCTCTTAGTGCCAAAGATGGGATAGACAGATGACTCTCTGAAAAGGGAGCAATAAAAATAAATTACAAAACGTTAAAAAAATCAGATATTGTTTTGCTTTAAAAACTGTATTTATAAAAAATAATTTAACAAATTATCTAAGATAAACTGATCAAATTAGAAAGTAAGAAAAATAATATATAATAAAAATTACTTGTTTATAAAATAAAATATATTTTTGTTTTTATAGATAATTAGTTGATGTTTTATACCTTCATCAAGAGAGCTGTTGTGATCTGGTGGTGGTATGTCACTCACATCAAACACCGAATCTGTTTTTGCCGGTGAGTCCTGGAAAACATTTTCAGTTTGAGAAAAAGATGATAAAAGCTTTACATAGTTACTAGCAGAAAATTCAACAGTTCAATATCACCTGGCTACCAGCTTCAGTGGATCTGTTGGGACTAATGGATCTCCTCAAAACCACCTTTAACTCTTTGGTAATACCATGCATATGTGCCAGGACATGAGGAGACATCTGCTCGGGGCTCAACATCACTTGCACTGACTCGCTGTCCTCAGCAACTTTATCAGCGGTAACTTTAATTGTGTTGTCTGCACTCAGGTGCTTTTTTAAGAAGATGGCACGGCGGACTGGGGAACGTTCTCCTGGTGCTGTCTGCGCTTCCTTCTCCTTTGTGGGTTTCTCATAGGTTGAGGGTTGTTTAGGCTTTGTGTTCTGTGCAGATCTTTTGAACATTGAAGTGGGCTTTTTTCCAGTGCCGAAGAAAGCTGCTCCTACAACCAGCTTGGGTTTACTCTTGGATTTCATACTGCTAAATGAAATCGGGGCCACCATGGCCCTCAACGACTGATCTGTTTGCGTGTCAGAGGGACTTTTCCCTTTGGGTTTCGCGATAAAGTAACCTTTTAGGTTAGACTGAGGACCTGTGGCACTGCCTTTCATTTGGACCTTCCTCACTGGCTTTTTAACAGGATTCCCAGCATTCAAAGGGAGATGTGGTGGTTCTTTGCTAGGGACTGATGGTGGTGACTTGGTTTCCTTTAACAGCTTCCTTTCCAGAGGTGTGAGATAAAGAGGTTTCTGCTTGCTGTAGAAGGATCCCGCTCCCAATACAGTTTTTCGTGGCGAGATTTGTTTTGGAGGAGATTTTAGCGAAGAGGTCCTCGGGATCTTCTTAGGTGTACTGAGAATCTTTTGGGGTGATGCCAGCGAGATGGGAATATTCTCTTTTTGTCGAGTGGCTCTTCTTGGAGAGTTTCTCAGGCTTGTTATTTGTTTCTTAGATGGGTTACTGTGGTGGGTTTAAACAAAACGGAAATAAATTGTTTACTATCTGTGTCATAAGAGCAAAGTACATTTCATTATCTAATATCTAACAAAATGACATCACATACCTCTCAGCATCTGGAGAGCCATGTTTTCTTTTTCGGGATAACATCTTCAAATCACCTGAAATGAGCAGACAGGGAATCAACATGACAAGAACCTCCTATAGGACGGCAGATTGTGCATTTCTGGAACATTCTGATATTTTTCTGTAATATAATTTTGCTTCCACTTATCATATGAGGACTGTGGTGAAAAAGTAGTAACTTACAATGATCAAATTTAGTAAACAAAAATCGACAAAATTCATAATTTGCGTCAGTAGACAGTGAAAATAACTTACTCGGTGACTTTAAACTGAGAGATTCAAAAGAATCAAACGTTATGTGTTTTCATGTCAAGCTTATTGCTATGATAACGATACATGTAGTTTGGCTCATAGGTAGAATATAGAACATAATTTTCAATACAAATCATTAATTTATACCGCAGCTATTTTCTAGGCGCCAATTAGTTGACAACAAACAACATCTCGTTAAAAATACGCGCAAGATCCCACAGTCAACACAAACCTCGTTCTAATACTGACAATGTAACAATATATGAAGTAGTTCACATACCAGGTCAAATAAATCCGATTCTATTTTTGATTCGGTGTGGAAACACCTGGACAAAATAATCGCGGCAAATATCTCCCTTCTCCCGCGGTCTGTTTTGAACAACGCGCCAAAGTCAACTGTGGCGCACACGGAAACGGAACAACGACTGTGTATGACTTCCGGTTAAGTGCGATTCATCTCTACGAATCGGTTCTTTCGAACAGTTTGTTTCAAAGAACCGGTTCAACAAACTGAGCGCTCCGATTCAGATTGTTGTAGCCATTCAGTTCCCACAAAAAAGTAATTTAGAATCTAAATACTTAATAATTTGGGTAAACATTAAAAAAGTTTCTTATTTATCAGAACCCACGGAAGTATTTGCTGATGTGAGCACAGTTCGGAACTTCGGAACGAATTGTTCAAACCTGAATCGTTTAGTAACAATCGTTTCAACCGAGATGTGATTCAAATAAATGATTCCTTCACCGAGAATCACGTGGTTGGAGCGCTGCTTGTTCCTGTTGTGGTCGGAATAGATGGAGCACATGACATGTGTCTCTGAAGCAGATTATTACCTCTGATGTGCTCGATGTTTTATTAAATACATAATAGCGAGACCATTGAAAGGTTGCGTCTTTGCTTAAAAGGATGGTGTTTTACTTTAAAAGCGCCGGTGAGTAGTGACTTGCGTGCTTCCTGTGCTCATGCAAAACAGTGTTTATGTTGTCCATAAAGACAGTTTAAATACGAAACAATTATAATGCTAATAATAATACAACATGGAACAAAAAGAAAGATGATCAAAACTGCAATATACTGTAACTTGACATTTTGAGATGGTGTGTCTTCAGATAAGTAACAAGAATAAACAAACAAACAAAAACTGCTTTTTAAAAAGTTGCAATGCATGCTTCTCTTGTACAGTTGTCTCACCGCCCTATACCATCTATATGGGCAAAGATAAATATGAAAGTAAGTACTGAATTCCTTGTAAATAATATTTTTTCAGCACCCTCACCCTGTGCTTGTCAGAACATCAATAACTTTTTGTTTTTCAACAGATGAAGATCTTATAAAATATGGATGGCCTGAAGATATTTGGTGAGAAAAAAAAATTTTTTTTGGTGCTTGCCACCACAAATGAATTATTATTTTTTAGTTTTGCTCTGCTGTGAAATATTAGTTTAATATATTAGTGCAGTGAAAGCCTCTTGTGTTCCAGGTTCCACGTGGACAAGCTCTCATCTGCCCATGTATATCTAAGAATGCCCAAGGTATCATATTTTTAACCTACAGTTTTATTTATAATATTTCTGTGTCAACATTTATTATGTTCTCAATTAAAGGGTACAACGATAGAAGACATACCAAAAGAAGTCTTGATTGACTGTACTCAGCTGGTCAAAAACAACAGCATTCAAGGTATGCTTCTTTACAAGAAACATAAGCATTGATAATAATGCTATTTAAGGAATTTTCTATAATGTATTTTTATTTATAGGTTGCAAAATGAACAATATTAATGTTGTCTACACACCATGGGGCAATCTCAAAAAAACAGCAGACATGGATGTCGGGCAGATAGGCTTCCATCGGCAGAAGGAGGTATGAGGAGAGATAAACTATGATTTTGTTCACACTGCAGCCAATTCTGATCCAAAACTTTTATTAGGATGCATCAGCTTGAAATTACAGAAATTAAACCAATCGGAGTAAGTTAGTAAAAATACCTTTTACTGCCTGTCTGAAGAAAGTCTGTGTGATTCTAAGGTGCTCAGGCATTACTATCGTACTTTGAAATCTTCTAAATAATTGTGAATTCTGTGTAAATATCCATGCACTATACAATATCAACAGGTGAAAATTGTGGCAGTAGAAAAGAAAATCAACGAAATCATCAACAGACTAGAGAAAACACAAGAGGAGCGCTATCCTGATCTTGCTGCTGAGAAGGAGTCCCGGGACAGAGAGGAAAGAAGCGAGAAAAAGGCTCAATTACAAGAGCAGAAGAAAAAGGAGAAGGAAGAAATGAAGATGAAAAAAGAGATGGAAGAATTAAGGTGCTGCATGTTGTTAAAATGTTGAGCATATTATGCATTTCATAACCTCAACATAAACAATTAAAGGGATAGTTCACCTTCAGTTGCTGGTCCTCACTGACTTCCATAGTATGGAAAAAAAAACTAAGACTAGCAACTAAAGGTGAACTATCCCTTTAATTTTTTTTTAAATACACTGGCGTCCAAAGGTTTGAGACCACTAGTGTAAATATGTTTATTTCGCATTTTCCAACTCAAAAAAATGTCATGACAAATTATATTATCAGCATAACAGTTTAGGCTGATCATATAAGTGAGTGAATATTCTGTTTTTATGTGTTTGTGTATATATATATATATATATATATATATATACATATATATATATACATATACATATATACATATATATATTCTATTTGTTAAATCACTCTTTTTGCTCCATATTATGCAATATTTTCAAAGTGGTCTCAGACTGTAGATGCATAAATGATAACTATAATAAAAAATAACCTTAGTTAGTACATCAGAATCTGTCCTTGAGAAAATATTTACAGGTACAGGCATCCTTTTTGTGTAATGTTTTTGGGTAAATGTTTACTTTTTGTGTAATCCTTTGAGAAAATATTTACAGGTACAGGCAGAAAATATTTACAGGTACAGGCATCCTTTTTGTGTACTTACTTGTAACATCTGTTTTCCTGTAGGAATTATTCATTTATAGTTTAGTGTTATGAAGTGAACTGGCACAAATTCTTTTATGACATGATATGATCATTTTTTCTGCAGGATGGCTATGATTCAGATGACTTCATGTAAAGTAAAGGAATGAATCTGCGATTAATAAGACCCAACATCTTCCCCCACAATATCTTAGTTGTCAAAGGAAGGGAAGACATCAGAAATGAGCCATCAGTAAGAAACAGTACTTGTGCCTATAAAGCACAATGCCAGGACTGTTCTATAGCATTTGTTTTTGTCATTCCTTTGAAAATATAAATGCAATATGTAAAGTATGTAAAAATGAACTGACAAGATAGATCAGATTGCCAATTTAAACCAGAAGAATTGAAAGATCTCTGCTGGTTCTGTATTTTACACAGTATTGTTGTTGATGTTTTTGGATGAATTAAAGATACTCACTGTGGAGATATGTTAATGGATGTGTACACTAAGACCTTTAGGGTATTTGTGCTTGTAAATGATAACCCTTTTTGGAGTGATACCATTGAAAGACATGCCTAAACTTTGGTGATGTCCTAAACTAAATAAATCTTTGACTTTCTCAGTTCACGTCTGTTGTTGTACATTTCTTAAATCATATAAATACTCATTTTAAAATAATTAAAGCTGTTTACAGAACTGAAATACATAATATTGCTTTGTTTAAGCTTTCAATAGTAAAATATTGTTACTGACCAGTCAAATTGGCGATCTCGTCCATTCAATCTGAGGAGAAATAAGTTGCTTTAGTTGACTTAAATGTCAATTGGTAATAATATCCACTAGATGGCAGCATTTTATCGAACAAATAATTTGTTGGTAAAAGACATCCACAATAGGATACAAAACCTGCTCTGAAACCATTTAAAAAGAACACAGTGATTAAGATCCTCAAACTAAAGATTGCACCAGCTGTTTCGTTACATTTATTTCTTTTATGAGATTTTATCAATGCTTACTAAAATTGCTAATCTAAAGGTCTACAGTTTGAAACCCTGATTTGTGATTTTGCCATGTTCTACTAAGAAACATTAAATGTATTTTTATTAAAAAAAAATAAAAAAAATACACACACACACACACACACATATATATATACATATATATATATACATATACATATACATACATATACATATACATATACATATACATATATATACATACATATATATATATATATATATATATATAAAATTTAAATAACCAGAAGTATTTTTATTTTATACCTTAAAATAAAACCCATCCAAATCAATTTATTGGTACAATAATATCATTGACAATGTTATGTTGTGGCTGAATGATCAGAAATTGAGTTTTTAAGAGTCTGAAAGCAGCTGACAGACCACATCCTCCTAAAGAGCTAACACACTTGTTGCGGTACAGAGAGACACACAAAAAAAGAAGTTATTCTGCAAAGGCAGCGTCTCCTGTCCAAGCCTGAGCTGGAAAATATGACCTTGGACTGCCACCTCAGATGTCCTTCACTGGCGGGATGTTTCTGGTTTGTTTATAGGAAAGATTCAGTCACACTCTTTTCAAGCCAGTGGCACTGCACTATTATAATACAGACCTTTCCAGGAACTCATTTATAAAAAGCGAGTCTTGTATTAAAACAAATTGGATTTAAACTTGGAGTTACATTGTCTGAATGATTAAATCATACTGTCATGCTCGTGGCACATAAATTTTACTTGTGGAGACAAGTAAATACACTGCAAATTAATCAAAATAACAGATTAATTCAATAATGGCACACCATTCAAAGTTGTTTGTCAGAGCTGTTTGAGTCTGGCTTGCATATGTCCTGATTCATTTCCCTTATGCCAGTGATTTCAAAAAATCTTTTTCCATGAAACCTTTTCAGAAGCAGCAAGGATCCATGTCCCTACACCCTTAAAAATAAATGTTCTTTATTAGCATATATTTGTAATTTTACCAATACTTACTAAAATTTGATAATCTAATGATCCATGATTTGTGATTATGCAACGTTCCACCAAGAAACATTACATTTTAATTTATAAAAGTTTATAAAATTTAAATCACTATGCCAGAATTATTTTATTTTATTTCATTTCATTTCAAATAAGACCCAATTGCATCCGTACGCCCAGATAAAGGTTCGTTACTGGCATCTATAATTCCATGAAGAAATTTAAAAATCCATGGAAATATATTAAAAACAGTAGAAATGGTTCTCTATAGTGGATTAAGGTTTTTCACCCTAAGAACAAAATGGTTATTTTAAGAACTGTTCACTGAAAGGTTCTTTGAACCAATCAGAAATGGTTCTTCTTAGGCACTAATGCAAAAACCCTTTTTTGGAGACATACACAGTACTGTTCCATGGCTGAAGTTAGCATCAACAAGACAGAGAAAACTTCCTTAAACCTTAACAAACCAATAGTCTGCCGTCACAGTTAGCTTAGACCTCCACTGGATGTCTGGGGCCCTGCCACACATAACCTGTCTGCTCCATTAACCTCATGTTTAGAACAAAAAGTCTCTCTAGATGCAGCTGTGGGGCACAAACCAGACCCTGTCAGCTATACTTCACATCTTCACTGGCCATTAGCACACACTGCGGCCAAAACTGCTGGCAGGGACCACACACACACGCATTCATACTGACAGAGCGGGGATAAAGAGGCAGGAAAGCAGTGAGAAGTGTGGACCGCTGCACAAAATGAAAAGGGATGTGCTTCAGTTGTCTCCTGAACCGGCCGGGCCAGCTGGAGCCTTTAACAAAAGCAAACAAGGTCATAAAGTAGGTGCGGAGAAGAACAGGCCTGGAGATGAGCCACTGTGATGTGAGGCAATATGGAGGACACATGGGGCTGATTGAACAGTTCCCGCACTGTCGGGGAATGAGAAGACCTCAAACAATGAGATAAAGTGCTGCTTTCTGAACCGCTGGGAAAAACAACAGAAACAGTCAAAGGGTCAGGATTATGAAGTGCTAACTTCATTTGTAAAGAAAGTGGAGACATCATTTCAGTATGTTCAGGCCTTCTCGTTATTGTATTGTATATGTGGTACCACTTTCTTTCAAAAAAAATTTAGCAAATTATTTCAGGACTTGCTCTTTTTTTTGGAAAGAAATTAATATTTTATGCAGCAAGGGTGCATTAAAAGTGACAGTAAAGACTTTCACATTGTTACAAAAAAAAATATATTAAATATGCTGTTCTTTTGAACTTTCCATTCATCAATGAATTATGAAAAAAGTTTCATAGTTTTCACAAATCAGCATATTATGATAACTGAACGATCACAAGTCACTGAAGACTGGAGTAATGGCTGCTGATAATTCAGGTTTGCCATCACAGGAATACATTACATTTTAAGATATAATGAAATAGAAAACAGTTATTTAAAATTGTAATATTTCACTATATTTCCGATCAAATAAATGCAGCCTATAGCAGAACAGGTTTCTTTTAAAAACATCAAAAATCTAACAGACCCCTACACTCTTACTGATAGTTTAAGTTTAGTTTAATTGCAATTTAATTGCAGTCATGGTAATTGGTGTATATTTTGAAATTATATTACAGTAATAGCTGACTAATTTTACTATTTTCATTAGACCTAAAAACTATCCAAAGGTAAAGTTTGGCTCATATCATATGAAAAAAAAGTAAACATTTTAAAACAACAAGAAAAACAAACAATTATTTTCATTGTCCACCTTCTATTATTTTTATACTGATCTAATAATATTTTACATGCAGAATCTCTAAATCTAACCCTCACGTTTGGATTTTAACCATTTAATTATGACATCATTTAGCTATTATGAATTCCACATGGGGGAAAAAAGTTAAATATGCATTCTACAGTTCAACAAAAACAAATCTGAGATTACTTTGTGAACAAGCCACATCTGTAACTGTTTTAGCTGTTCTTTACATTGATATCTTTGCATAATACCTACAACCATTTCCAACCATAAGGTACAATAATTACAGAAATTATGAACTTTATCTTTTAACCAGAAGAGATTTCTGCCCTCATTTATGGGGTTAGAACCCAGTGGAGAGCATCTCTCCAGCTTCATTCTTCATAACACATGATCACTCCCCATGGGTACAGTTAGAGTTTTCATTTATGCTTGACTTATCGGCAACATACTGCATGCTGCTGATTCACTCCAGAGGCCCCTGACACAGTGATTAGACAAGACCAACAGAGATATGACCTACTGATCTGCTCAACCCATCCAGCTGACAACACAAATTCCTCTGGCACACACACAAAGCTTACACCAGCAGCAGTTTTCCAGTCAAACCCTTATCTCACCTTGCTTTTATTTCGAAAACATTGCTAGAAAATCCAGCTAAAATCAGCTCAAGCTGGAAGGTGTTTTTCAAAACTTGGTACCTGCTTTCATATTAGCTGGTTCAAACTGGTTTATGTAGTTTACCAGCTGGTAGAGAATGGAGTTGTGAGAAGGATGTCAAAGGAATATTCATCTCAATAGCAGCTGCTTGTCTGGTGTGTGAACCTTCAGTGTACACAACCTGCTTGTTGTCGTCATCATGTTTTAGAGATGTGACTGATTAATCTGAAGTCACCCAGGATTCAGGTGTGGCTGGTTAGCATGGTTAGTTGTAACTACAGCATCTGACAGCAAAAATCTTTCTCCAGTAATGCCCATTCAAATGTATAATTAATAAGCATAAAGCACAAATATTTCCCTATATTAATGAAATAATTTTGATTTATATTGTTTGTAAAAATGTTTATTGCATTAGAATACACCAGAAAACATATCAACCACTAGATAGAAACCAGTGTTATTTTACACAACTGTATTCTTTTAAAGTACTCTTTTTAAAAGAATGCTAAAGTGTACTTCTTTTTTATAAGGGTATGTAATTATTATGTATATGTATTGTAATTTTAATTCCACGCTCATTTCAACAAAAGCTTCAGAGTGTTAGAACAGCATTTCCACAGCAGAGTAGGGTCAGAAGTTCAACAATCCTAAGTAGAGCAAAGCAAAAATTCCTTCTTCAGAGACATTTTTGTAGGGAATACACAGAGCAGGTCAGGCATGTGCGGAAAGCTGGAGAATATGTGTGGATTGCACCAGAGGGAGCCATTAAATCAAGGTCATGTGATGCTTACCATCAGTCCAAAAAACTCTTGGCGCTGTCACAATGCTCTGAAATTCACTTGGGAGCTCGGCCATATGATTCCGGATCTTTGAATACAAGCCCAGGAGGAACCATGGAGTTCAACAGCAAAGGATATCAGCAATACATCCAAAACAAAACATCACTTACAAACATCGCATATGGGGAAAGTCTCCTCTCTCAAAACGTTGCACAAAAGAGTTTAGATCTGCCTTTTGAGTCGATCAAAATCACTGGCAAATGCAAATCAAGCACTTTATACATACAGTCCCCTGCTTTCTTGATGACACTCACAACAAAACACTTTAAGGAGTCTGGAGAAGATTTCAGTCTTAGAATGAGGCTGCGGTTGAAGGGCTGTCTGAGGGAGGCGTCAGTGTAATCTTTGTGGTCTGGAAATCATTCTCTTTTTGTCCAAATGAGCTTGTTTATTCTTATCTATTGTGAAACATAGTTGCTTTATTGTGGTTAGTTGTCATTTTAACTCAGAAACTGGTTCAGTGTCTCACTGCATGAACCTCATCATTTCAAATAGCACAGTGGAAAATGGCCTGTTTTGTCTTGTATAATGACTCAGTACAGTCTGTATTTTTATTGTTTTGCCCATTTAACCACATTGCTTATAAAGTGTTCTTATTTCAGGGGGAGCATAGAAAACCTATTAAATCGTTCCTTGTAATTTTGAAAACAATAGTCAATTTGGAAGTCAGATGTTTGGAAATCATGTCTGCCTCCATGCATTTCACGTTCTCTGTACAGAGTGCCTTAGAACTGCAGTCACATAGCCTCACCATCTTTGTTTTTGCAGAACACTGAACAAATATGACAGATGACTTATTACATTTACTAAAATGTGCAGTATACAAAATGCAGTGCTCAGATGCAAAGTAAGGTGCTTTGGATAAAAGCATCTGCCAAAATTCATATGTAAATTAATAAATGTATAACAGGACTCACGTGGCATCCAACAATACAATGCACTCAGTTTAGACCAGAAATGATATTAGCTGTGATTTCTAACATCTAATTCCTCACTTTTAAATTGCACTGCAAAAGTATTTGCACACAAAACTGAATAAAAAAAATAGTTAAATATAAAAAATTAAAATAAATATTGCATGGCCAATTATTTTTGTTTGTTTATAATGATTTATGCAATTAAATACTTTTATTATTTATTTGTTTTTATTTGATTACTAAGCATAGAATAACCAGAAAAACAACTGACATCACAATTATTACCTTACACTCCATTCCAACAGACCAACCTAGAGACCAACCAAACAAACCTACATGTGATGTAACATAAACATCATGCAGAACAGAGCCCTGCATCACACTTGGCATGCCTAGAGTTGTCATTCCATCCAATTACCATAAATGCAAACAATGGCACACATGAGACTGCATGGAGACAGTGAGGGCGTTTATATAAATGAGCATATAAGCAGATGCAGCCTCCTCGAGAAATCCTCCAAGCACAAAAAAAATGCAGCATGGCGTGAGACGAAGAGGAGGGTCTTGGCTTTTATGCCGAGTTGTTTAACTGCGGTTGCCTATGAGGAGCCCTCTGGGAGGAAGAGGACTTGACTGGCAAGTAGAGCTAACAGGGTCCAGATGGCGCCCCCGCGTTTGGGAAGGACGTCAGGGGCTGTTACTACAGCTGTGGGTTCCTCTGCACCAAGACAGGGCAGTGGAAAATCATATTACAATCATTGTATGAGGTGAACAATTTGGACGCACCCAAAATCTTTCAAAAACCATATGGAGAGGTAAAGGAGGGGCAAGAAAATTTTTTAGACACATGCAAGTTGCCATAGCCAAAGCAGGGCAGAGCTGGTGTTGCTTTAATTTGATTTTCAACACTCACATGGCATGTTAAAGTAGCATGTAAGGGAAACAGCCAGGGTATATTGCCCTACTGAGGATGTTGTTATGTTATGCAGTGCCATTTCAGAGCAAAATCTGATTGGCAGAAAGAACAGTACTTGAGCTTAATGTATTAGATTACTGAGAAACCAAACAGTGGAGCAAAACAGTCAAAAACTGATGATAAATCTATAGCAGAAATCCACTGCTAAGCTGGAGGGAGGTTGATCTCATGTCAAGACACTTCTAGGGGAAAATACAAAATAGGGTTGGAATATTAGTTTAATGGAAAACTTCAGTTGATACAATATTCTTAGGGACACTAGATAAAACACATTAAAGGGATAGGTCAAGCTAAAATGACAATTCTGTCATCACTTACGCACCCTCATATTGTTCCAAACCTGTATGACTTTCTTCTTAATGTAGAACACAAAAGAAGAGATTTTGTAGAATGTTGACTCCCACTGACTTCGATTGTATTTTTTGTACATACAATTGTCAGTGGGAACCAAAACTGTTTAGTTACCAACACTCTTCAAAATATCTTCTTTTAATCTTATGAAAGAAACTCATACAGGTTTGAAACAACATGATGGTGAGTAAATCATTACAGATTTTTTTTTCTTTTCTTTTTTTTGGGTGAGAAAAAAAAAAGCAAAAGGTTAGAACTGCAAGATATAAACTTGCAATATAACTTGCAATTTTGAGAAGAAAGTCAGAATAGTGAAATATAAACTTACATTTCACATAAAAAAGTTTAAAATGTAAGATAAAAAGTTGCAATTACCTTTTCTATTTTTTATTATTTGGCAGAAATAGAATTGTGAGATGTAAATTCAGAATTCACAGGAAAAAGTCAGAATTGCATGTAAAATTGAAAATTTTGTAATGTCAGATTTGTGAGAAAAGATTCAGAATTGTGAGATAAAAAGTCACAATTACCCTTTTTATTTCTTTATTTTGTGGTGGAAATAGCATTCAGTGGATTATTAAGGGATAAAGCCATCAGTTTATAGCAAAAACTTGCTTCAAGTTTCTGCCTTTAAAACCATTTTGGATAACAAATCTGCAAAAGGGACTGAATGCACAAAACCTCTTCAGCACCTTGAATTATCATTCTAAAAAAAAAATCTTCACTAAGGGATTTTTTTTTAATTCAAGGTGCTAGTTTTACATTAACGTGTAATTAGTGCATGTCGTTAAAAAAGTATAAGGTGGGCAAAACAAATACTAAGATGATGTGCATTTTCAATGTAACTTTTTAATTAAAATTATGCTGTTTGTATTATCTGTAATGAGTGTAATACATTGGAAAATTCTTTCTTGCTTCTAGACAAAGTAGTTTCTTGGACTGAACGGCTGAAAGATGAACATCCCTTGGCTTTCCTCATGCATGCACTTCACAAATTATTTCAAATGAAACAACTCTGACTTTCCAAGGCCACTGATTGACGAAAACAACACATGGATAAGTGGGCTCGCTGGGACTTTATTCAATAAATCAATGATTTCTTTGGAAGGCCTTTCATCTAAAATGAATGAAACTCTTAAAATGTACTAATCAAATGTACCTTTGACTTGTACTGGTATTCACAATTTGCAGTGTAGCAGGAAAATGAGTTTGAGAACCTTTTGCTGCAAACACACTTCAAAGACGCTTTGCAGATTACACATTTGTGACCCCAAACCAGGTCAGAAAATTACAGACCCTTTAAAAGACCACCTGTAAGAAGCAAAACATTTCACAGCAAAGGTCAAGTCAAGTAACTGTAGTCATATATAGATGCATATCTTTTATATTTAAATATAAATACTTCAAATAGATACACAATTTTTCTGTGAATAGAGATCTGGAATAACTCCATATTATTAGAGTTTGATGTTAAGCCCTTTGTCTGCACTTCAACTGAACTCAGGTTTTAACCGCCATTTCCAGAAGATTTTTTTATGAAACCCAACCCACCCTTGTTTACTGACATACCAGAGTAGTTTCTTTTTTTATGCAAAGCATCACACCGTTCCCTCTGCCAAAGGCTCCAAACTGATGCTGTTTGTTTGGAGAGAAGCATTTCCTCCTCCATATGGTTTTAATAAGGTCTCTGAGTGTGTCTGTATAATGAAATCCAAATAATGTTCATGTTTTATTTGGTTTGATTTCAAACAATGTCTGCAGCAATTTCAATTCAATTATTTAGATCATTTCATTTTAGAGAAACAAACAAACAAAGAAAACCTTTGTATGTATCAAGTTAATCAGTGACTTGTGGTGGACTTCAGAAATGAGATGACAATTTATTTATGTATTTAATTATTTATTTTTGGGTTGACTGATGTCAATAAAGGATAAAGGCATTAAAAACATTCAATTAAGCTTAAAGAACATCTTGGCACAGTCACCATGCAACTAATACTAATATGTTTATAAGATCATTTACATTACCGTACTACATATTAAAACAGAATCACGCCAAATGCTCATCAAGTTTATGCAAATTAGTTCATTTGTTTGAATCAGACACGATCGCATGTGGTGATGTCTGATTGAGACAGTTTTTTACAATCTAATTACTGAAGCTGAAGCCAATTTGCAGACTGACTGACAAGATAATATGCCAATCAAGCTACTTTTCACCTTTATTGTCTTACTATCTCCCTCACACACCAGGCTTTTTGGACCTCTATAAGAATACAACATAAAACTCCCTTCCTCTCAGATTTTATCTGCCATGCTACTTTTGCGGTGATGTCTGAGTGAGCGAGTTGTTTACTGTATAATTACTGAAGCTGAAGCCAATTTGTGGACTGACTGACCACTTTTCACCTGTATTTTTGTCATTATCTCACCCACACCTTACATTAATTCCACAGTTTTTGGAACAAAAACAAAAACAAAAAAATCCCTCCTTCTCAAATTTCATCCACTGTGATTATTTAAATATCAAGATTTTATGGCCACTATGTAGACACTGAACAGGTCTGTAAAGAGGTCCTGGTTTTGTTCAGGTTGTCACTTTTCCAAAAAGACCTTTCACTGAGACTATTAACTGTTAGCTTGCTGTCTGGGTTTATAGTCTGTTAAGGTTTGTGTGTAATTTACAGTTCCCTGAGCACTAACTAAACTACAAATTTATGTTGTACAGGATCTCTACAGTGTCTGGCTATTTTCATGACCTTACAGGTGACTTTGTGAGGTGTGGTGTACGTCCCTTTTGACGCAATTAAAGAGACTGTTTGTGAAGTGAAAATGAAACAATAATAATGTAGTACATTGAGAACCCTTCCTGGAACATTAGTTTCAAACAGCTGTGCAAGGAATTTACTCTAAATAATGTTCACCATGTCCTTCATCACAAAATCATGCTAAAAAAAACAACACTAAGTCAAGAATGGTCTCATACTGTACATTTGGTCATGTTATTAAAAGAGCAATGCCATGCAGTCTAAGAAATCTTTGGAAGGACTATAAACCACCAAAACAAGTAAAAATGTCAACAAAAAAGTAAAAATGTCCATCATTTCCAATTAAAGAAATATATCTGACAAAATATCCATAGATCTGTGCTGATGTCAAGTCAGAGCTCTGCTGTTTTTGATTTTACCAGTGAAATGTGTGTCTAAGTTTGGACAAAAATGAGCAATTTTTAGATTTTTACAAACAATAGGTCTAGAATACTACTTAAACCACATTTTCCCAAAGAAAATTATTTTTGTTCATTGCAAAACACATACTCTGCCACACTGATACATTGGCAAGATTTTTTAAAATGTCAAGTGTCACATGATCCTGCAGAAATCATTCTAATATGCTGATTTGGTGCTCAAGAAAGATTTTTTTTTTGTTAATCATTATCAGTGTTGAAAACAGTTTTGATGCTTTATATCGTTGTGGAAATTGGATTCAGGTTTCTTTGATTAACAGATCATTTTAAAAAAAACTTTTAAATAAAAATCTTTTGTAACATTATAAATATCTTTACTGACACGTTAATCAATTTAATGAATCCTTGCTGAAAAAAAGCATTTATTTATATTTAAAAATTATTTAAAAATTATTAGTTTACATTTTTTTTTTAGTTTAAAATTGTAAACTTTGGAAAGGTAGATTAAAACATTGTAATTTTTAAAACAAATGTTCAGAAGCTTGCTTTTTTTTTTTTTTTTTTTTTACATATATTATATATATACTATTCAGATTTGCCATCACAACAACAGCATTTAAATTGCACCCTGAAGTAATGGTTTAAAATTAGCTGTGACTTCAGCACAGTCCAACGGATGTCTAGACTTTTTTGACATAATCAATTTGTAAAGCCTTTAAAATTTTTATTCATTTATTTTTTTTATGTAATGCAGTTGGTTGTTTAAATCGTAACCTAACGGCACACCATTAGAAATATAAAAGACAAATTCAGTCTCCAAATCAACTTCCATGCAATAATAATGTCACAAGTCTGTGTGGTTTATAGCTTTTAGGACAAAATCTTTAGTAGTCTATTGTACTTCTCCCTTCAACACTACCTTTGCTGTGGCAGACATTTTATTAAATAGTGAGAAAATGCTTGTGTGAAATGAATTCCGCTTGGAAGAAAAAGAAATTGGCCTCAATTTCGTGGCTTAACATCTGGCGCAGTTTACTCTGGCAAGTCATATGTTATTCAGGAGAAGGAAAACATGACACCCTCTAGCTTTTCATTTTTAAATTCCAAACTTAAAGCATAAGAAATAAGTATCTACTGTACATTGTTTTCATACATTGTAGGAGAGCAGTGCTCTTTTTGACAGAAGAGGTGAGCGACAGATTTTTCTCATGGCCCATGACTTCTTGAGTGAACTCTGTTGTTGTGTCAGCAGATCAGATTCTGACACTGGGGCAACACACATTAATGTGAGTTATTAATGATACATTGGGCTAAAATTCATTTGGCTCAGTCTGTTTCTGACAACAGAGAAGTGTCAAATAGCACTTGAGTGTGTTTTGATGATTAAGATAAACTTTGAACATTATTACTTTGCCTGGCTTATTTCGTTCAGCAGCTTTGATTGATGGTGTAAGTACACGTCTTTGGAAAGTTAGCCTATTGAGGTGTTAACTATTGAAGAATTATGTAACATTTCGGTTTAATGAGAATCTCTGACCTGTTCTTGAGGTCATCATGTTTTCTTTGGCAACAGGAAACTTCCTTGAAGTGTCATGCACCATTATAGAGGATGGCCTAAGCTTTCAGGCCAGCTGCAGACACTCGGGGCCTAAGAACACGAGAGAGAAACCAGGCGTAAGTGCTCATGAATGGGCAACACAATTTGCACACTATTTCCTAGCCTATTTGGGTGGTCATAATACACTTGGTGTTTCATTAAGTTCCATTCTTACCCATGCAAATATGGGAGAGCGAGAATGCAAGTATACAGTATGCAAAATATTATTTTGCACTGCATACATACAATTTCAAGCTGAAACCAAAGAAAACAAACTTCTGCTAGGGTTGCCATTCAAACTGTCAAGACCTTTGCTAGCAGTTGGTACCAGTGTCTAAAACCATACAGTATCATGTCAACGTGTTTGGCAATCATCACTCACATTTCTTCAATCAATCAAGCTATTTTATTATTATTATTTGTTATTTACAATTCATAACTTAATAAATGCAAAAGCCCTAGAGCATGACATCATGTCCACTTACCTAAATTCATAGCAGGTCCTAATGTTGTGGGTAGACATCTTATTTCTCCTAGGCTCTCTCCTATTTAACACTTGCAAAAGCTAGTCACATAACAACACACAGGCAACCAAAATCCAGTTCCACTGAAACTCATTAGAAAGCTTAAAAAGTTTGGCTATTCGGGTTTATAGATTCAGCTGGCTCTCACATGACCATTAAGTTTTCATTAATCAATTTCCTTTGAAAAACTGTTTGGTACCCACATCATCTAGATCAAAATTGCAGATTATATCATAAACGATAAAAAGAAGGCTGGAGATGAAGGATCAATTTACACAATAATGAATCTGAGAAAGAAATAAAACGATTGAAAAATAAACAGTTTTTTTAAAGAAGCAAAAGGGAATATGGAATTACATCACAGGGACCTCACACCACATTCAAATGTCACTTGTCCTCTCTAATGCTAATAGTTTGTTTCCTGATTGGAACTTACTTTTATCATGCAATAAGAAAAGTTAACACTAGCTGTGACAAAACCTTTATGTACTGTACATCGAGAGATGAAACATACTGTAACATACTGTAACATACTAGAATTAGTTATGTCACTAAATTGGCTCTTGATCAAGTAGATCTTATCTTAGCTCTGCACTTGATTTTAATCGTTTGATTGATGAAAAAAGTATCTTTACCCAGCCAGCACAAGTTGTTTTAATAATAAAGTAAAACAAATGATGCAGTTTGGTATGATATTTCTTTTGTAGTAAAAACATATCACATTGACATTCTGCATTTACTTGAAGAGAAACCTACCAAATAGATATTCTACATTTCCAAAATGATTTATTTTTGTCTAATAAAACAATGTTGCAGTTTAGTACTTGTCACTTTTCAATATTTCAGTAATTCGACAATTTAAATATGGAAATTGCAAATTTTGCAATTTTTTTTCCCTTAAATGTTACAGCAACATGATCTAGCAACAACCAAAATGCAATGTGAAATGTTATAAAACATTTTGTGCTTGCTGGGTAGATAGCTAATCATATTATATACATTTGTTTCATGATTTCACTATGAGATAATAAAAGTATTAATGAAAATGTAAAAATGAAAAGCCCCCCCTTTTTTACATTACATTCATATAATCCCTTTATTGTTGTGCAAAGACAATAAACTGTACTGTAACTGTAACACATCATGAAGTCCTCCTCAAAAACACATTAAACAAATTAACACATAAAATTACACCTGTTAAAATTCTATATTTACAAATTGGGAAATCAAACAAATATGAAGATTAAAACTTAATGTTGCACATTGCCAATAAATTAATACATTTGTCTGTACAGTTCACACTGCTCATTGCCTTGGTTTTGCAATTTTTTCGCACAGTGTTTCATAAACTTGTAACTGTGGTACCTTTAACGAGTGGAAATATTTGGTTTACTTGAACTCATAATAAAAATCATGTTTCAGAGTACCAGCTCTGAATGTTCTGTGATTATGTGGCAAATGCAGCACTACTAAATAAACTTCATAAAAAGCAATAAAGCAGAGTCTCATTAGTCCTATGTTTATCTGTTTTTATATGCTAATGCTGGCTAAAGACTGAGTCTAATAGTTGGTACCTAGTACAATTAATGGTTGCATAGCAGCCTGGCTCTGTAACCATTGTTAAAACAAGAACCTTTTTGAAGTGGCTCAATATACTGTAGAATTGTGCTTGAGGTCTTTCCAAAGAGTGTTGAAAGCCTATACAAAGTGTATTGTTGTTGCAAGCTCAATGTTTGAGGAATGTATATGTGGGCCTCTAAGATCCCAAAGAGTCCCCACCATCGTCTTGTTTAGAGAGAGATCTCCAAGTCGACGTTTACCACCACCATCATCACTCTGTCCAGAAAGGCAGTCAGTGTATCACCATTTGGGGGATATTTTTAAGTTTTATGTCTATCTGCTCATGAACTCTGAGCAGGCTTCCCTGGTGATCCAGGTATTCCACGTGGCCCCTGTGGTCCCACAGGGCCTTGTACTCCTACTGGTCCAGGAGGTCCATGTACCCCTGGGAGTCCAGCTTGCCCTCGGATACCTGCCGGTCCTTTGAGGCCAGGAATTCCATCCTTCCCAGGAGCCCCCATATCTCCCTTTAGTCCCTTTTCACCACGAAGCCCTGGTGGCCCTAAAGACCCTTTTTCTCCTTTAAGTCCTGGCCCACCTTTCATCCCAGAAGGTCCTTGTACACCTTGATCACCCTTAATTCCCATAGCACCCTTAAGTCCTTGAGTTCCACGATTCCCTGTGAGTCCCCTGTCTCCTTTCGGTCCCGTTACACCTACAGGTCCTTTGGCTCCTGATTCTCCCCTGTTTCCCTTTGGACCTGGTGGACCAGATACACCTATAAAGAATCCAGAAAAAAAAGACACTTAGACACTTAAAGAACATGCATGAACCTATTTTTATAGACACTACAACAGAGGTCTTCAAACCCAGCCCTAGAGGACCACTGTCCAGCAGAGTTTAGCCCTCAACCCTAAGTTAATCATGGTCTTTAGAATTTGGTCAGGGTTTGAGTAATACTCTGCAGTTCAATGACCCTACAGGGCTGAATTTGAACAACTCTGCACTAAAGGTAGACAACAACCTTTCAGAATAGTGATGTTCTGGATCAGTTTTGCATGACTGGTGTCCACCAGCTTCATCTCCTCAATCACCATTGATAGGTTCCTCACATCAGTATCGAGGCGTACATTCAGCATCATGTACTGCATTCTCAGAGTGTCAGCTAAGTGAAGGAGAAGCAAGACTGTGTTGTTAAGGTTCTGCAAATCTTCTGTGTGACTGTTCAGTCTGGATTGGCAAGAGGAACTCTCTTGGTTGATGTATTGGTACATGCTCCGAACATGGCTGACAGTTGCTTTGAAGCTGGAAGAGAGTGTGTCGATCTCCATTTCAATGGACTTTATTCTTGCATCCAAAGTCACAAAGCGTTCCCTGGTCCGGTTCTCGTAGTACTTGGCATGGTACTGGTGGTCATGCATGTTCTCCTCATGTTCATCAATGAAAGATGAGACATTGTCCAGTTGCATCTGAAGGTTCAGGACTTGCAAAGTGAGGTCATGAACCATCTCTGAACTCATGCTAATACGCTGGTGAGTGGCAGAGACACCATTTTGAATTGCCCTCACGGTCTGTGTGGTTATGCTGGCATTGGACTTCAGGGCACTTAAAACTCTGCTGTAGTTCTGCCAGTCCGCTGTTATTTTTTGAAGCACCAAGGTTTCCTCTTCTGCCTTTCTTTGAAGTGCACCTATCCACAAAGCACTAAGGGCAACAGTAGTGTTGACTTGTTGCATTGTGGCCTTCAAATCATATTGATCCTCAACAAAGGTTTTCATCCCTTGATCCGTTTCATTGATGACAACCTGCCAGCCAGTTACCTGATCCAGGTACTGACCCAGAGACTGGTTTATACGTTTGATGATAATTCCAAAGGACTGGAGGTCTCTAGTCATTCTGTTGCTGGATTGTGTAAGACTTTGCTGAGATTGGGTTGCCTGGTCCAACTGCTGCTCTTGACTGAGTACCATCTGATGGATCTCCTCATATTCTTTCTTCAGTCTGGCAATCTCCTCTTGGTATTGTGCAACATCTAAGCAGTTGGAATAGTTATTTACAGTGCTGATATCTGCAATACAACCACCAAACAGTGAATCCCTTGTCCCACTGACACAAAATACACTGTAAATTGCATGAAAATGCAGTTTTGTTTTAACAGACTGAGCACTCTGTGTGCACAGCTGTTTTGTAGGCCATTATTTCTGTAATAAATGATTCCTCATGATGTTTTGCTCTCTGAGGGGTTCACCGACCACAGGAAGTGAACCGAGAGATTAGACAAACAACAAGTTTTTCTTTTTGCATTTTCACCTTCCTGTTGAAGATCAGTGTTTTATTGTTAACGATTACTAAAACTAATAAAAATTGTAATAAAGCTTATAAAAATATTAGATAAAAACTTTGACGTTAATTGTTGCCTTGTCAAATAACTGAAATAAGTATAATAGTATATAAATCATATTGAAATAACACCACTGCAGATTTTATAATACCTACCAGTCCCCAAAATGCATGTATTGTAAAATAAGAATTCTTACCTTTTATGCTCTCTTGGACCTTGGAAATCTGTTTGTGGCAAAGTGTTTCTTCTTCAGATAAGTTGTCAACTCTCCTGAAAACTGACATGACAAATTTATTGATATTAAAACCATTATTTTAGAAATCTAGGTGATGTGAAACAAGCAAACAAACAAAATACATAATAAATGTTTGATACAAATTTCTTATTCTAAGCAAAAAAGTGAAATTGCATAATATTGTTGGAACGGTAAACCCATCGTATGTGATCTCTGTTTCCATAGAGAATAAATGTATTTGGAATTCTTTTCAGAAACTTCCTTCACACACACCAAGACTTAATCTTGGACTATGGGGACTGGTAAATTGTAATGGAACCTCATTTGTGGTTGTAATTTATATTCCATCTGTATGAATGCATGTCACCTGCTGTATTTAAAAAAGGTGCTAAAAGAAAACTGTTGACTTTTTGTCACTAAACAGGATACTTGTGTTACTTGATCAACTTACCTTGTGCAAACTTCAGATTACTTCCTACATCAAATTCCTTAACATAATAGTATTCATATTACACACATAACTGCTTGTTATACAACAAACATTTTTGAGGATTTACAGCAATATGAAACAGATGTGTGTGTGGCATCATTCTGAAATATCTAGTAGTTAGGCCTGTTTTTTCTTTAAATGAAACCATCATCTTGTCATCATATATATTTCATCAAACCAAACAACATTCTTCTTGATTTGTTTTGCCACAGTTTAACTATGTTGTGGGCTGACATGGTAGTATTACATCCTGCCAGCGGGACAATGTTACTGAAGTTCTTGTTGAAGCTCCATTGCATTTGAAACTTGGGTTTGTTGTTGTGGTGAAATATATTGTAGGTATGATACACAGTTCTTTCACTAATGACTTTTGTTGTGCTTTCATGCTTGTAAGTGGGGCAAATGATTCAGATTTGGCATTTAACATCACACATGATGTAAGATTTATTGTATGGACAAGGTTTTGGCTTACTTCTAACTATTAAATCTGGAAATGGTTGACTTTGAGCATTATGCTGAATCAAAACCCACATGTTGTAACCATGTGTTTGCAGGATGAAAATTAGGGTGCCCTACATTCTTTTCTCTGGCCCATAACTGACTCCCCCCAGCAGTGTCTTCTCATGTTAAAATGCTGATTGCTGATTCAAGATCAAGCATTTATATCTGCCTTAATCACTTTAAAGAATGAAAATAAAAAAATTAAAAACTTAATGCAAAAAAAGTGTTGCTAAGGTAGATGTTGTAGTGGTAAGAAAACTTACCAAGGGATGCCAAGACAGCCACTGCAATGATGAGCAAAGCTAAAAAGCCATAGAGCATTTTGACAGCTAGCTGAAGAGAATGTGTCTGCTGACATTTCATACATCCTCCTCTTGCTCTTCCTGTGAACACACACACGCACACACACACACACACGCACACTCAGTTCTCATAAAGAAACCTGGTATTCCCTCCAGATATGAACTTTATCACAAATTAGCCACTATATCCTAACTCCAATGTACTGTAAAAAATATGAGACTTGAAATTTAAAAAAGAGACTAAGTGACTAATACTTTAACTGAGCTCGCAAATTCTGTAAAAAAAAAAAAAACTTTTCTACACTTTGAACATTTGTCAAGACCTGCACATTTAAAACAGATGTACAATAATCACTCAAAAAACTGGTGGGTAAATGTTGACGTATAAACACACTAACAAACACTTTAAAGTCAGTCCATTTTAAGGCACGGTTTTCAAATTCAGACAGATATTTATCAAGAAAGTCAGCTTACTCTCTAACTCCGTTTTATAAACACCATCTTTTGTACTCAGTAATGCCTCATTAATAAGGATAGCAATAATCTTTCAGAAAAATGAATTTTTCTAACCTCTCAAGGGAGGAATTTCCTCTTCTTCTCCAGTTAAGTCCTCCTCTACAAAGAGAGATTGCACAAAACATGAATAAATCACGACTTTACAATTTATAACATCGTACTTGAAAGTAATCATGATTCTATTAAATCATTGTTCATCATATTGGCTAATCAAACACAGTTCCCCTTGAGACTCATCATCTATCTCCTGCACAGAACAAAAACATTGTACCATCATATTTTCAACATGTCAAGTCTCAGACTTTAATTGCAGGAGATTATAAAAGGACATCTAGATCCACTAGGGATTAAACACATATTTGTTCTTATAAGTCTATATCAAGAGGGCTCAAATAAAACTGAACAAAGAAAAAGACTCCACATACCATTAAAAAGTTGGTTCTCATAGCCACTATAGTTATCTGTAAAAGAGGAAAAAAGCAGCAGGGTTGATGTATGTGTTCGCAAATTAAGGTCAATAGATTAAATCATAAACTTTTCCTGGGGAGTGACACACTCTTGCTTTATCACAAGAAACATAAATCATAAGGGAGTTGAAATACCATAAGACCTACTTGCTAGCACTCAGCCTTAAGACAAAAACCAGTCAACTTGGACCGATTTGTACTAGATGAGGTCACTGCTGGAAAGAACCTCATATTAGCACAATTACACAAAATTGGTGAGGGAACTATTTTTACTAAATTTGATTGGATCTTTTGGAGGATTTATTCCTCCCAGGAGGAATAAAATTGCCTGGGAATATTTTGCATGTCAGAGATGCTCTTAACATATGTCAAAAAGGACCCTTACTACGGCTCTTTTGAGTTTAAGAGCCCAGGTTGCGTTTGTTTTTAATGGCATATTAAATTGTCTTGATTTCTTTACATATAGTAAGTTTTATTTATTTTATTTCATATTATTTCATATCTTTATTTTATGTCAAAGGATATATATTTACAAAGTACATATTTTTAATAATTCAATTAATTAATTGCATTTTTGGCCAATTATTTTTTGCCTCCAACACCAAAGAGATGGTTCACCAGGTACACAACATGCTTTGGGTGGGAAAAACCACAGCTGTTTTGGCTAAGTGCCACAAAATAGAACTGGATGATTGTTATAACAGCTGGAAAAGCATTGTCAGCAGAGGGTTAGCTGGGGTAAGCTTTTTTCCCCTTATTGCAGCCACCCATGACAGTCAGTAAACTAAACAGCTGATTAGTACCTGCTGAAGTGCAACCAAAATATTATACAAAGTGCATCAAGTGAGGAAAAATGGGACTATATACAACATAAGAACATTTAAGAAGCGATATGAACAAGGAACAATAATAGAAAAAATTATCAAAACTCTATCATAAGGAATGATCTGCTTAGGTCATTGTTCTGTGTGATCTTGTTCTATGAGTACCAATGTCATTATGTTTTATGTGGTCTCCAAGATTGTCCATATTTAACAGAGCATACTATTTTCCATGGGATGAAGGAATACACAACAAAAAGCATGAAAATGTGGGGGTGTCTCTATGGAAGCCTGGAATCGACCATGTTTTGGAGAATCATGGTCACACTGAAGACAAGCCAGGGTTTGCTTTGAAAATTGGGCTTTGATTCTCAGCAGAAATATAAAAATGTGGCACTGTGTTCCTGGCTGAGAAGAAAGGACAAAAGTTAAGGATCACACTTTAACAAGGAATGGTGACTCAACATTTCTACACCCTGCAGCTGCAGTGCACTGGATTTGTACGGAAGGTAAAGAGTTGTTACTGGAGGTATGCCAGTTATCACTGCCAATGCTGTTAAACATCAACCTGTTTTCTCTTTATCAGACACTACATTTCAGCAAGCACTTTTAAAATAACTTCCCTCAAGACAAGTCTCAGGGAGTTCGCACCTGCTTCATTTTCCGTTTGTTTTAAATCTTGGGACTGTATTTTTAAAACCCCGGGCACGTCTTGGAGCTGTGCTTTGCATGCCAGACCTGCCAAGTTCATGTTCTGAGGTAAAATTGTTTATACCTGCTGCTCAAGCCGCTGAGGTCAGGTCTGCCAGAGCCAGAGTGCTAGAAGGGGCAAAAGCTCGATGGGGGAGAAAGTGGAGAGACTTTACATTTCCCCACCAATCCTGGCTACACAGGTGGCTCAGAGCAGGCGCAACCTTGGGTCTTGTGAGTGTTGCCAACAGTACAGAACATTCCCTTTGAAAACGCTTACAAGGAAGCCAAGAACCTTCAAAAAGCACTATGGCTGGGTCAACAGAGGTAAACTTAAAAAGTATGAAAGTTAATGAAAGAGGCAGGATATTTAATTAACTTGCAGGATCATTCAAGGATCTGGAGGATATGGAAAGTTTCTAGAAGTTTAAGAGCATAAGATAAATATGCCAATGTTTATAAAGGGTGGACAGTCACAATCTGTGTGCTTTCAAAATTGAGTTGCATGATGTAAGGTTTAAACAAGCAGGGAGCCTTAGGTTTACATGTTACGCAACAATATAAGACAGTAAATGGCACTTAAAGGTCAAAATCTGGCCATGTCTGCTTATTGCTCTCAAAAACAACAGCAATTGCTGACCCTATCACATCAGCATGGATACAATTTAGATAGCATTAGTGGGATAAATTCTTAAAACATTGGTTATCTCGGGTATACATATATAAGTAAATCAGTCCACTCTGGCAGATGTTTTACAGTATGTAAGCAACCAGCTAAGAAAACAACATCTGTGCCCTGACCAGACATTAAAGGCTAAAATTTCATTCTGGGTCTTCGAAACACTGTGAGAATAACTAAAACCATATGACTTGTAATGGTGGCATTTAAATACCAGTCGGAGACAATCATGTACCAAAGCTGTACCAAGATGCACTTAATCCACCAAGATGTGGTTGTCAACATATTTAATTTTTCTTCAGCTCATCTTCTTTTCCAGACATACAGCAAGGAAGACAACTGTTTAATACAACACAAGAGTTGAGAACTCTCTTGGTAACAAGATTTAAGATGATATCTCATTATACAACACAAGAGTTGAGAACTCTCTTGGTAACAAGATTTAAGAGGGGGGCCATGGTTTTAACAGAAGATGATATTCAACAGCAACTGTAGTCTCAAGATTTAAGATGATATCTCATTTCAGAACTTCACAATGATTCAACTAATCCTTCAGATCTTGCATTGAGTGAGGGGTTCTCAGGTGGAACTTCCGGGGCTTTGATGTCCTAAAGAACCAATTGGCATGGTGGGCATGATCTCTAAACTGTGGGTCCACGAAATATCAAGTAATATTTACATTTATGCATTAAGCAAACGCTTTTTTCCAAAGCGACTTACAGTGCATTCAGGCTAACATTTTTTACCTAACATGTGTTCCCTGGGAATCGAACCCACAACCTTTTGCGATGCTAAAGCAATGTTGTACCACTGAGCCACAGGAACACACTGGTACTATCTAACCAGATGTATGCAGTAGGTATAAAACATCAGACAGAAATGCCTGAAAAGAGATGGGGAACATAGGCAGAGGGCAGGGTCTTTCCAAACCGCAGAAACCCAACCACAACTAATAAAGACAAGTGTCTCTACAGTTCTGGTTGATGTACAACTGCTTTACATGCGTTTTTAAAAGTATGTGCAGTTTTACTCTCGAGTTCAACTGTAGAGTTCAATGAAGAGTAATTGAAAACATTCATACTGTATATTGTAGTTTATGAAAATAAAGGAGTTAAAAACTGTAGGTGAATCTAACCCCTCTACTCCCTGCTTTAGATATCGACATGTTTACAGTCACACATGGGTTGCCCTAATTACATGAAAGTACATGCTTTTGGATGTTTTACAGCCCGTTTTTTTAAGCCAAACTTAAAAAAAAAACAGCCCCATTAGACTGTAACAAAACACATTTTTTTCTTTGACCATTAAATGGGTCTGTGCAAGTGTGTTTCATTACATCTGATGCACTTCAGTTAGATGTAATCAAGATTAAGAAAAGCCTGTCTGCCAATTACAAATAGATGCATTGGTCAGATCATGGGAAAACAGCTGAAGGGAATGTATGTGTGTGTGTGTGTGTTTCATTAGCACTGGCTCCACACCTGCTGCCCACACCAAGAACGAATAACTCGCCGCACATCTCTCACTGCATGAGGAATGCATTAGGAGCCAAGCTCTTTCATGAGTTTCATGAAAAATTGACCTTCATCTTGGATATGTTTCCTAAAAAATTAAAGATCCTACCAAAGTGTGCAAATCCACATGTTCTACTTCCCTTAAAAAAGAACTCACTTGGCTTTTGTCAACAGCATCTAAAGTGCTACCCCATCAATGTGGTTTATCTAAGAGTTTAAATAAAAATTCAACAGCAAGTGGTGTCAAGCTGAGAGGGATGACGGCATGATGTATCCTGCTTTCAAAGTAACAGAACAACAAACTCGCATCCAACATCAACAGGTCCTCTTTAGACCTTCAGAGTTGGATCTTGCATAGGTGCTGTCAGCATGCTTATGTTCACAGTGATTTACAAGTGCTTCTCACATGAATTAGAAAACCATAAATTATTAGTCATAGTAGGAATCAATAAAAAGAAACATTGCTTACCTTTCATGTTGATTATGTGAAGTCACTTCAGGTCAGTTAGGTAAAGATGATTGTGGGACTTGAGACCAAATGTATTTCACCTGTTTGGATATTCAAACTTGGCATGTATTTCAGTGACTCATCAGAATCCAGAGCATCAATCAAGAAGAATACTGGTGTGTTTACACAAAATAAGTCAAATCTGCAGACTAATCCACTGTTGAGGACCCCTGTGGGCACAGCTGGTGTGTCAGGAAGACCCCTCTATAACATGCTGCTTCTCAGCTATAGAACCAGAAGAAAATAATACAATGGACAGTAACCATGTGCAGCGTTAGGAAACATGCCGGAGAGAGGGAGAGATTGTTTCTGTGTGGGAAAGGGAGGGAATGGATGAAGGGAGAAGGAGGAGAAAAGGAGGAGGTGGGACACGGTGTGTGTGTGTGCTTCAGTGAGTCAGTCTTGAGCACCATCCTAATTATTAACAAATGTCTGGTCTTGAAGCAACAGGTTCCTTTATCTTCTGTGATCTCTGTTGTTGGAGATTTACACATCATGTTTGCCATATGGAACAAAAAGGGACGTGCTGTTCCCCAAAAGTCAACTTGTTGTTGAAAGAAGAGATAAATATTATTGCGCTAGTGCTTTTGTAAATGCAAAGTGCAGCTTCATACTTTTCAATTCAAGTCAGTGCATCTTTCTAGAATCACTATTTTGATCTATTAAACAACATCAGCATTCAGTTTGAAATCAAGTCAAGTGATACAGGCTAAGATATTTTCATGTTGTAATGACAAAGCTTCTTGTTTCCAAATGTTTTTATTAACATAAACTGGGAGTACTGATATGTTAATGAAATTAACCATGATTTATTTTGGGATTCCAGAAGTTATAAGAACTGCATGTTCTTCATTTTAATTTAGATTCAGAGTTAGATTATTTTGATTTGAATTTGTATGACTTTAATTCTTCTAAAGATGTAAAAGGGTAAATGATGACAGAATTTTATATATTTTGGGGTGAACTATTGCTTTAAGACCATAATCTGAAATAACTTATTTGAAAACAACAACAACAAACCGTTTCTTTGTATAGAATGTGATTCTCTCTGCGTAATGGCCTGTGCCTTTGAAGTCACATGACTTTTACCTCTTTTCATGCACCGTCGTTCTCCTTCCACATGAGACAAACATGCATATATCTTTGAAGTCTTCTGTTTCTGATTAAGCATGTGGGATTCATGGATAACTGATTAATTAAAACCATCTAAAATTGTTAATTATGCACTAGTCAATGGTCAACAAATGTCAATCATGGCGTCAAATTCAATGACATCAAAGAATCACACAGTTACCATGTTATTAAGTGAGAAAGGTCAATTTTGGACGAGAAATTCTGGGAATTCTGTGTCCCATGTGGACATTTTGCAACCATTCATGGAGCTGGGATTTGGGGAAAAAGAAGATGATGTAACGTTTCCGTTCATTCTCATGAGTTCATAACAAAAACAATCTTACTTCTGCCCCACTTTAAGATCAGTTCTCCCATATGTCTGTTATTGTTCATCCGTGTTTACCTAAGAGAACAAAAGTTGATAAAGTGAAACATGAAAAAACAAAAAAAAGTAAAAGAGGGAAAGTAAGCAAAAGTGCTGTCTGACAGGAATGATTACAAACATATTCAACTACCATGGAATTTAAAGTAGACCACTGTAAAACCATGGGAAGTTTCCAAAAAATCATGGTAATATCATGGTACTGTGCCTGAAAAATAATCACAATACCATAGTACTTGTTTGATTGTGTTCCTTTAGGCCATTACATTCACTTTTTGGGCTTGCTTTCTACACTTCCTAATCCACTGTTCTCACAAAAGCAGCACTATAAATAAAGTAAGAACTGAACTGAATTGAATTAATAAAAAGGTTATACTGTTTCTTATTTGACTTATGTGGCTTGGCTGGTGTTCATAGCTCACTATTTTAGCCTCATTGTTAATATGTGAGCATATATGGAAGCAAATGTGCTTCTAATAAATAGAATGAGATTGATTATGTGTTTAATGAGGAAAGAAATGTGCTGACAGCTAGTTTGAAAGTGTATTTTAATGTTTATCAGATTTCACTAGTAGCCTATAAAATAATAAACTGCTGAGAAACAAAAAAACAAACAAAAACAAAAACAAAAAACCTCTCTTAATTCTTGTTGAGTTAAAAAACATCTTTATTTGAATGAAAGGTTTAGCAGATAACCTGTTGTTAATTGCACCAAGCATTCCTCCATATGTGGTGTTAGCATGCATAAAATTACTCCAAAAACACCAACTTTCATCTTTTTTCTGATTGTGTAAATATTTAAATAATGTAGGGTAGTGTTTTATTGTTTAGTAGACTAGAAATCTGGAAATTTGTGTTTTAATGTTTTTTAATGTGTTTTTATTAGTTTATAACACCGGCACTTGCAGTGTTTCGTAGCACACTATGATGCATGATACAATTAAAGAGATTAGAGTGACATTTTAGAATATGCAAACAAAATTTTGCACAGCTGTTCTAGGAAAAAAACACTAGATATAGATTTTTCCCCCCTTAATATCTCTTCAACAGGCTGTTAAGCACTTTAATAAAGATACTGTTGTAATTCATTTGACAGTGGAGCAGCCTTTCTGCTTGTGTTCCCAGTCTCTGCCTTTCATAGGAGTTACTGCCACCCAGGGGACAAAACTAAAGTTACGTAAAGAAAGATTTCACACCAAAATCTAAATTCTGTCATTATTTAAATTATAAACTTTACATTTTAAAAAAAGTAAGAATTAAATAGTGAAAACAAGATTCCTTGAACCAATGGCAGGAGAACAAAACAATGTTCTGGAAAATGTTCCCGTTGATTAGAAAACACTGTGTGAGGGCATTTACTACGCCAAAAATGGGGTGTAACGTTTAATACTTTACAGCGTGCTGCGAAGGATATTGACAGAGGACGACCACTTTCCAGCACTGTTTTATGAGGTGAAATCTCCTTTTTAGAGGACAGGGGGTTTGACGGAGGTGATCAGGTCATATTTGCTGGATGTAAAATATAGGTGTTATGTTGTTTTTAGGGGAATGGGGGTTTTATGGAGTTAGATATTTAATATTTGATGTGTGGTATGTATTTTTTCAAAAACGCTTTAGAAAACTGAGTCAGGCCAACTTCCAAAACAAACTTGTATCCAATCAGCAGTAAGGGGCGTGTCTACTCATGATGGGCAGGAGAGAGCGCTCAGTGCACAGGACGGACATTAGCCGAGCCTAGCGATGATAGAAAGAATGCAAGTAGCAACACCCGTGTAAATATCGGATCAGCTTTCCAGCACTGGAGAGAACTCAAGGAGTGGCAAGGCCTGCGATCGGATACCAACGTTGCTTTGTCGATAGGTGAGTAACATTAGTTTTACTTTGTTTCATGGAAATAATATATGCTCTCTTTTGCTTAAATATGCTTATGTGTCATAATCATTGCCTGGGTTGCGTACGTATGTGTGGGGCAGAGCTATCAAAATAGGGGAAAGACCCTTTTGGGGTAGGGGCGTGTTTGTTTTGGTGATTTGAAATATCAACACTGGCTACCAGAAATCACTTACCTCATTAAGTCAATGTCCAAGACCCTTGACATTTAAGGTTATTTATTTATTTATTATTATTATTACATATTCTGAAGAATATATCAGTGTAAAAAGTCACCGCTGTGATGGTAGGGTGTGAGGTTGGTTGCCAGGCAGTTATAGTCCCAAGTCAAAATAATATTCTGGTCTCTAGATATGACTTAGTTCCCTCCTTCTATGTTATTGTTGGGTCAGGTGAAAATCTTAAATTTGATTGTTTAGAAAAATAACACACCTTTCTTCAACATACTGCATGATTTGTGTAGGATGAGTAACTGCTGAAGATTAAAGGGATACTCCACCCCAAAATAAAAATTTTGACATTAATCACTTACCCCCATGTCGTTCCAAACTCGTAAAAGCTTTGTTCGTCTTCGGAACACAATTTAAGATATTTTGGATGTAAACCAGGAGGCCTGTGACTTTGTATGCGCTGTTTTCCTTCAAATCAAAGCTAAATACACGTAGAAACAGTGCATCCTTGTGGCGTGAATGACACAGAAGAGCATACACAGCATACAGTGATATGGAGAGACACAGAAGAGACTGCTGACAAAGGAATTGTTAAATAAAGTCGTTATTTTTGTTTTCTTCACTTACAAAAAGTGTTCCCGTCACTTTATATAACCCAGATTGCACGTCTGATGGCAGATGGAGTATTCTGACAATGACTTTCATACCTTTTATGGACCTTGACACTGTTATTTACTTGGCAGTCAATGGGACAGTCACAGGCCTCCCGGTTTTCATCCAAAATATCTTAAATTGTGTTCAGAAGACAAACAAAGCTTTTACGGGTTTGGACGACATGGCGGTTAGTGTTTAATGACAAAATTTTCATTTTGGGGTGGAGTATCCATTTAATGCTTACTGTAGGGGTACACAGGTTTGTGCAAATCGTAAGTATAAACAATAATAGTAGTGATGCTTGCTTTAGCAAACACCATAGTTATTTATTTATTTATTTTAAAAAGAGAGCCAAAGAGTAAAACAGAGTTTGTGCTATTTTATATTTAATGAGTAGGATGACTTCACAACATTTTACAGATGCATGACATCTGAAAGAGTGTGTGGCTCGGCTGTTTGTCTAGATGTGTTGTTTGTTTGCCCACATGTCCAGTGAGGGAAAATGTGGGTTTAGACATCCTTCTATATCCCACACATCTTATAAACATGCTTTGAATCACATTTGCTTAAATATCAGAATGTTATGAGCTGTGCTTTCCTGACATTTAGGTTCCTCCATCTTTAGAACAAATCACAAAATACTTTTTGGAACAGACTGATCATAGGCCTCATTTATCTGAGCTGATGCACCTCAGTTTTTGAGTGACCACTGCCAAAATTATCCACAAATAGTGTTTGTTTCATTCAGAAACTGAAGCTCAGATCAGTGAGGCCTGTGACCGATCAGTTCCAATACAAAATAAAAAAACAGTCCTAACTGAAAGAATACAAGTTGATAAAAATATTTAATAATTTTTGACTGGGAACACCAAATTAGGTTAAAGATTTTCAGCACAGCACAAGTGTTCAACTTGGGCTTGTATAACCTGCACACTTGTTTATATAGTTTCAGCGCTGTTATGAACTAATTCTACATGATTCACTGGATTATTTTCCACACAGCTGACGAAGATGTTATGCAGGTCACATTGAGGTGATTCACCACCATTAAACAGTGGGACTGTTTACTTTCCGGTAAATTTTTGAAGGCATATTTTCCTGTAAACCCCATGTTCAGGCTGTGCCTCTACAAGCACAATGACATGAGTGAAATGGTGCAATATTGCCCACTTCTGGTCAAAGGGAGCCTCTGCCATTGAGAATAACAGTTTCTGGAACAGTCCAAAGCCACGGCCATTCTCATCTCGTGAATCACATCGTCAGCATCACCCAGCCTCCCAGTATAAAAACAAATCAGAGGAGGCACAGTCCATCTGCAAGGAAGATTAAGAATCCAAGCAGGGTGAGTACAGAGAGCATATTGCAAGGATGTTGACAGTCTTGAATATGCAAATATGGATTTAAAGATATTATTATTATATAATTGTGTATAATATATAGGCTACATTTATGTGAGATGTTATTTATATTCTGATGCTACTGATATAATACCTGTTTGCTGTTTGACGCACTATAAAAAGGCATTTTAATTAATGCTGCGTTTATGCATTTTGCCAATAACCCACTACTGCATAAATGTAAAGAAGATTCTGTTTGTACTTGGCATGAGATAGAATAACATATAATTTATGCTATTTTTGAATTACAATCCATCCTCATGTGGTTAATATCATCCAAAAAGTCTAACTGGGCTGTTTGTTGAATCGAGTTTGTCTGTGCCTTCCCTAGGCGAATTTCTATTGATTTTTTCATTGCAGAGAGGAATTTGTCTCACAGCCCCAAGTCGATGAGGGGAACTAAGCCAGGTCAACTGCATTCAGGATGCATACTGTGCCCTAGCAAGATATCAGTGTACAAAGCAAATCCCCTTACTCAGAGCAAGCCATCTGTGTGATACGCTTGGTTTCTTATAAACACCACATGCCAGAGATGTGTAACCTCATTCCAAAACAAATATCACAAGATTAGGCACAAGGACAAGATTAATACAAACAAAAGCAAGAAGAAGATAAAATGGTATGCTTGCAAACAACAAACAACATTTTTCAGGAACTTCAAGGTTAGGTTATGGAGAAAACAAAAACCTGCGAGTTGAAAACCATATTTTACATCACAAAAAAAGCAACTTTCCATGTGACTCAGTATTTCTGTCTGTTCATTGGCTCTTCCAACATTTGTGCATGTTTCTTATCTTACTAGGCTCCTGGCTTTAATTTGGCAGAGTTGGGGTTTCTATGTACACGTACAGAGGCTAAAAAGAGGAAACTTTTCCCCATGACTAACTCAAAGCTTTTATGATGTTTACTTAGACTCTGGTGTGAATTATGAGCAGCTGTTGAGGACCACTGGTGGCTAGAAATAAAAATAAAAAAACATGATTAAAAGTGCAGCGTTATTAAAAAAGGGTAATCGACTTGGTCTCACACACATCTCTCCAAATTCACAAAACTGGGATTAAGTTTTGTCAGAACGAGCTTTAGTGAAGGGGATTTGCTCCCAAATCCATGTAATCAGTGAAGGGAGCATAAATGTTTGCAAGTTTGCAACACTACTAATGATTTTTTTTCTTCAAAGCCTTTTGGTTTGATACTTACGGAAGTACGGAAGAGGGTTAGGGCCAAGCAATAATAAAAAAAAATAAAACCATCTCGAGATTAAAGTCATTATATTGCGAGATTAAACTCATTAAATTTCGAGAAAAAAGAAGAGGATTAGGGATCTTGAGAATAAACTCATTAAATATCGAGAATTAAGTCGTTGTGTTTCGAGATTAAACTCATTAAATTTAGAGAAAAAAAAGTCGAAATACAATCTTGAGAATAAACTCATTAAATATCGAGAATAAAGTCGTTGTGTTTTGAGAAGATAAAACTCGTTAAATTTCGAGAAAAAAAAGTCGAAATACAATCTTGAGAATAAACTCATTAAATACAGCCAGAATGGCAATGCCGTACGTTGTGTTTCGAGAAAAAAGTGCCGTGCAATTTCGAGAAAAAAAGCGAGAATACTATCTTGAGAATGGTTGTCATTACATGGTTGGACAAAAGCCATAGCCTAATGGCAAATGCCGTACGATTTTTCTTTATCAAACTGTCCAAGTGCCTTGCAAATTCTGGTTGAAGCCGTGCGATAACCTATTTGTCATAATTAGCTGGTTGTCATATTCATGTTGTTACTGAAAGATAGTGAGTATGCAATGAACACTGATTGGACTGATTTTTTTCTTCTCGTTTCGACTTTTTTTTTAGCCGCTTGCACGACCCCTTATTCTCTTTATTAAATTCGTTAATGTCTAATTATTATTGTGTCATTTTTAGCTAAAGTTGATAGTTTTTTTCTTGTTACACAAAGGACTTTAGGCTATCGCAATTTGAATGAGTTTATCTCATGATTATTCTCTATTTTTTCTCGAAATTCAACGAGTTTTTTTTCTCGAAACACAACGACTTTATTCTCGAAATTTTATGAGTTTATTCTCAAGATTGTCTTTCGACTTTTTTTCTCGAAATTTTACGAGTTTTTTCTCTAAACACAACGACTTTATTCTCGAAAATTAATGAGTTTATTCTCAAGATTGTATTTCGACTTTTTTCTCGAAATTTAACGAGTTTAATCTCGCAATATAATGACTTTAATCTCGAGATGGTTTTATTTTTTTTATTATTGCTTGGCCCTAATCCTCTTCCGTAGATACTGGTTAAAGGGATAGTTAACCTAAAAGTGAGTCATCATTTACTCGTCCTCATGGCGTTCCAAACCTGTATGACTTTCTTTCTTCTGCGCAACACAAAAGAAGATATTTTTATACCCAAAACAACACTGGACCCCAGTGACTTTAATGTATGGAGAAAAAAAGTAAAACCACTTAAAAAAAAAAAAAAAAAAAAAATTCTTCTGTTGTGCTCCACAAATAGAGAAAAGCATTCAGGTTTGAAATGACATTAGGTTGAGTAAACAATGACTGAATTTGTATTTTTATAGCTGAACTATCTTAAGGCAGACAACATTTTTGGCTATGATGTTACATAGCCGATACAGAATATGAAATGGTTTCTCTGGATGGTACAAAATGGCACAATAAATCTGTTTGGCCCTCTGTTCAGAAACATCAAGGTCGCAGAAAGACAAATGCCACTATTTATATCAGGCCTGCTATATAAATAGACACGCTGATACAATGGATTCATTGCCCACATTGTCTGTCTAAGCACGTCTCACACAAACAGCATTATTAAATGTGTGGGTTTTGCAGTTTTTCATGTTCATCAAAAACTTGCTGAGTCACTTTCATCACAGCTTAATTAAAAAACGTTTTAATATTAACTGACCCACTTTTTTCTGACTTACTGTATGTTCATAGTGTTACTACTTCTGAAACCAGGACACTATCAGCCACCAAAGATGAAGGTCTCATGGTCTCTGCTGGGACTTTCTCTTCTCTACCTCTCTGTGGAGTGTCTCTTACCCCCAACTAAAGAGGAGCTCAACCGTAAGTGATTTTTTTTTTTATGTGCAGACATGTTGTGCTCATTTAGGAACAGTAATGTAATCGTTATTACTTTTTGGCAGAGATCTCACTGCTTGGTGAAAAGTACCTGGATAAACAGATTGAAAATGCCATCACCGGGGTGAAGGAGATGAAGACCGTGATGGAGCGAACAGAAGAGGATCACAAGAGGTTCCGGTCTGAACTAGAGAAAACAAAGCAACAAAAAGAGGTGAGATAGATAGATAGATAGATAGATAGATAGATAGATAGATAGATAGATAGATAGATAGATAGAATAATTACGCATATCAATTACATAATCTGCATATTTTAATACAATATTTTAATACATCAAGTTAAAAAAATGAACATTAAGTAATTTATCATGAATTAACAATAAGTTATTTATAATTTAACATTAACCAAGACCTATAAAAACTGAATAATTATGTAGATCAATTAGATTATCTACATATATTAATACATTTTTAACATTTCACGTTGTATAACTTGAGAACATTAGGCAGTTTATTATGAATTAACAATAAACAACAGTATATTCATAAATTAATATTGAACTAGATAAAATAAAAATATGAAAAATGATGATTAATTACATAACCTACACTTAGTAATTCATTTTTAACATTTCAAGTTGTATAAATTAACATTAGGGTAATGTATTTTGTATTTTTGAATGTAAATAAATTTTAACATAATATAATTATATTTTAACATTAACCTATCAATAAATGCTGAGAAAAAGTTTTCGTTGTTACTTCATGATGCCCATTGCATAAAACTAATGTTAACAAAGTGAACTTTATTGTAAAGTGTACCTGCAATCAAATAAAATGACCTTCATACATTTTTAAGTTTGACTTAAATGTCTAAATATTTTCTGGGGCCCCTGCAGTTAATTGCTCTTTTTTCTTTCTTGTACATTCCATCAATGAATGCTCTGATGGAGGCTCAGGAGATGGAGGAGAAGCTGACTGAGCAACAGAGTGTGTGTAATGAAACCATGCAGGCTCTGTGGGAGGAGTGCAAGCCCTGCTTGAGGAAAGCTTGTGTTAAGTATTACTCACGCACCTGCAGCAGTGGAGCCGGCTTGGTGGGACGACAGGTGATACATCTGCACAAACATCCCTGCAATTATCCTGAGTGCATTCTGGCGTTTGCAACCATCCCTCTCTGTCTGTTTTTAGCTGGAGGAGGTTTTGAACAGGACCTCTCCCATCTCCATTTGGATAAACGGGCAGAACATCGAGACCCTTTTGGACGAGGACCAGCAGCAGACCAGACGCTTCCAGGACCTCGAGGAGCGGTATACAGAAGTTGCAGACGGAGTGGACAATATCTTCATGGACAGCATGAAGGTGTTTGACCACATGCGTTCCTTCCACCAGCCCAGCTTCTTCCCCAGTTCCTTCCGTATGCCCAGCATGTTCGGTAGTCATTCCAGCCGTGCCGCTCGTGTCTACAGGTCCCCTTTGCACAACCAAGATTTCCACAGCTTCCACAGCATGTTCCGCCCCATGATGGACATGGCCAGAAACATGTTCGACTCATTCGGGCCCTACATGGGAAGTGATATGGATTTCCCTTCAGAAGGTACATTTCAGGGTTTACAAGCCTGGATTGAACAACATGTACAAAGTTAAAAGTGTTGTAAGCAATATTCATAACACTTAAAGGGACAGTCCACTCAAAAATGCTATCATGTCGCTCCAAATCTGTATGACTTTCTTTCTTCTGTTGATCATAAAAGAAGATATTTTGAAGAATGTTAAAACAGTTTAGGTTCCCATTTACTTCCACTGATTTTTTCCCCAATAGAAGTCAATGGGAAACTAAACAGTTTAGTTACCAACATACCTCAAAATATTTTCTTCGGAAACAAATGCAAGAAAGACAATTCTGTTATCATTCACTCGCCCTCATGTTGTTTCAAACCTGAATGCATTTTTTTCATGATCATTTATTTATATATATATATACATATATACATATATATACTATATATATATACATATATATATATATATATATATACATATATATATATATATATATATATATATATATATATATATATATATATATATATATATATATATATATATATATATATATATATATATATATATATATATATAATCATTTTTTCACAACACACACATATATATTTTTTTCTTTGCTATGGCAGTATGACATAATACACGATGATATAAAATAGTAGTTTTTTTTTTTTACTTAAATACCGCTTATACCCCAGATGCCTTTAATCTGTAAACCTGTATTCATAGATGGCAGCGTAAACGAGGATGTTATTATAACTAAACCATTTGGAAATGATAAGATGACCTGCAGGGAGATTCGTCGCAATTCTGCCGGCTGCATTAAACTGAAGGATGAGTGTGAGAAGTGTAAAGAGATCCAGCATATTGGTAAGAGCAATATTAAAATACGTCTCAATTTTGTGTCATGTTATCCAGCATAGAACTTCAAATAATGTGGTCCAAATTTGAGAATTTTTTAATGAGAATTCCATGTGATATAAAAATTAGAGCTTTGTTTTCTTCATCAGACTGCTCTGGAAAGAGGCCCCTGGAGGGCCCCCTGAAGGAGGATCTGGAAAGGGCTCTTGCCAGGGCTGAGAGATTCACCCAGGAGTACAACAGCCTGCTAAAACGATTTGAAGATGAGATGTTCAACACCTCTAGTGTGCTGGACATGTTCAACAAGCAGTTCGGTTGGGTGTCCTCTCTAGCTAACCACACCAAAAATGAAGAGGGCTTCTTTAAAATACAGGCAGTAGGTGCTAAATATGTGATTCAGCGCAACTGTAACTCCTTTCACTATGTAGATCACTCAATTGGCAACATTTTATGTGCAGGCGATGTCAAAAGGCTCAGATAATGGAGAGACCGCAGGTGACACTAAAGTGTCAGTCAAACTGTTTGACGGGCCAGATATGAGCTTCACAGTGCCGGGAGACATTCCCTGGAGCGACCCTAAATTCTCAGAGGTGGTGGCACAGGAGGCTTTGGATCGTTACAAACAGAACACTGTGTGAGTCTTAACAGCAATCTTTTCCATTTTAATTAGCTAAAATCATATTATTGTGATTAAAAATGTATCTTATATATTCATGTTTTCCTCTCCAGGGTCACAAACTAAACATTTTGGAGGGCCGGCACTTCTGATGAAGAAAAGATATTATCCGAGAAAACTGAAAAGCACTTTAGAAGATCCTTATGAATTAGAATTACAATACTGATAGATGTTGTACTTGTGTGTTGCCTAGAATTATTCCTGCTGTTTCATCCTGCTTAACATTCAGAGACCCTACAGAGATTATATAGAATTAAAGCTTATGAATTATAATCAACTTCACATTGTCAAATACCAATAAAACACAAAATTCCACATTTTCTCATCTCTTAATGAGCTAAAGGGTATAGCAAGACAATTTCACACTGCAGAGTTCCAGAGATATTTTGATAAAGGTAAAAGGTCACCTTCTATAACCTTTACTCACTTTCCTCCACTGGTGGAACTTCCAATCTCCATCCAAACAGCAGAAACCTTTAAATAAGACTGAAGACACATCTCTTCTGAAAGCATGTAGAGTAATTCATAGTCTTATTATTAATTGCACTAAAATACATTATTTTTGCACTGTTCTGCATTCACTTCTGCTCTAATGGTAATAAGTTGTGCTATTACAGACAATTTCATTTTACCCTTGAATTAATTGCTTCTGCCTGAATTAGATAACTGAATGTGTTAACGTGATGAATAATTAATCTCAATATCTAATAAAAATATATATATTTAAGCAATATCAGATGAACAAGACTGCTATTCTTTATATTCTTTATCCTAAAATGTTCAGGCTCAAATTAGAGTTTTAATGTGGTTTTAGACCATAGCCCTTACTCAGGGTTGCAACGCATTTCAGAAATGAAAATGAGGCTGTGAGGGACCGAAGTACAGTGTGTTCAATGGATTGTACTGTCGTTTAACAACATACGGATTGTTCAGCCAACAAATCTTTCTGGAAAAACGTTCAGTAGACCAAAACTGCATGAAACAGTTTTGAAAGTTATGAGCTATGACCTTAATACAGTGCAAGCCATTGTAAAGACTAAGTATATCCCTCAGAGCCTTGCTTTCCTCCACGTTAAATTTAATATAGCATCCAACCTGACAATAGTCTTTGCTAAAGTCTACCATATTGGGACTTTTATCTAATATCAAAAGAGACTGAAACTATTTATAATTTGAATCATTATTCTGTATAATTAAGACCAACAGAATGACTGAGAGTGTGATATTGCTTTTATACATCAGTATAACATAAAGGAAGTTAACAGTAACTTATATTTTAGACACAATGTGTGTCTAAATAATATTGCCTGTTTTTTCCTCCACCAATGAAAATAGTCCCACACAAAGTCAAAAGGGAATCAACCATTGGGTCTCCAAGCAACACACATATTAGCGGTGTTACAGAATCAGGGTTTTTGAACAAATCAATGATCAAAGTGAAAATTTAAATGAGTCGCTCATAAAGACAACAGTTCTGTTCTTAAATGAATCAGTGTTTTTGAACAAATCGGCTAATTGAATGAGTTAACGATGCTAATGAGTTGCTCAGTAACATCTAAAGCACAGATTGATGCTCTTTCAGTAACCAGAAATCAGACAAATTGAGTAAGAGAAACTGTGAAAACTGTGAAACTAAACAAAAAAGGAAATTATTAAAATATTGTGCCATTTTTATTTTGTGTAAAAATCACACAGCTGCTAGTTCATTCTGCAGAGACACATCCATGCAGTTAAACATTTATGATCCCACAGCCTGATACAGTATTGTTCAAAATAATAGCAGTACAATGTGACTAACCAGAATAATCAAGGTTTTTTGTATATTTTTTTATTGCTACGTGGCAAACAAGTTACCAGTAGGTTCAGTAGATTCTCAGAAAACAAATGAGACCCAGCATTCATGATATGCACGCTCTTAAGGGCTGTGCAATTGGGCAATTAGTTGAATTAGTTGAAAGGGGTGTGTTCAAAAAAATAGCAGTGTGGCATTCAATCACTGAGGTCATCAATTTTGTGAAGAAACAGGTGTGAATCAGGTGGCCCCTATTTAAGGATGAAGCCAACACTTGTTGAAACATGCATTTGAAAGCTGAGGAAAAGGGGTCGTTCAAGACATTGTTCAGAAGAACAGCGTACTTTGATTAAAAAGTTGATAGAGAGGGGAAGAAAAACCTATAAAAGAGGTGCAAAAAAATGATAGGCTGTTCAGCTAAAATGATCTCCAATGCCTTAAAATGGGAGAGCAAAAACCAGAGAGACGTGGAAGAAAACGGAAGACAACCATCAAAATGGATAGAAGAATAACCAGAATGCAAAGGCTCAGCCATGATCACCTCCAGGATGATTAAAAGACAGCTGGAGTTGCCTGTAAGTACTGTGACCAGTTAGAAGGGACGTCTGTCGTGTGAAGCTAATCTATTTTCAACCCGCAAAGTCACTCTGTTAAAAAAAGGCATGGTGCAGAAGAGGTTACAATTTGCCAAAGAACACATCAACTGGCCTAAAGAACGAATATGGAGGAATTTTTGTGGACTGATGAGAGTTAAAATGTTCTTTTTGGGCAAGGGCCACAGGCAGTTTGTGAGGACGACCCCCAAACTCTGAATTAAAGCACAGTATACACAGTGAACGTACAGTGAACAATGGAGGTGCAAGCATCGATGATATGGGAAGTTTCTCCTACTATGGTGTTGGGCATATTTATTATCGCATTACAGATCATGGATCAGTTTGCATTATGTTAACATACTTTGAAGAGGTCATGTTGCCTATGCTGAAGAGGATGCCTTGAAATGGTTGTTTCAACAAGACAAGCCAAAATTACATCAACGGGCAAAGTCTTGGTTCAGCAAACCAACAAAATTAATGTTATGGAGGGCCAGCCCAATCTCCAGACCTTAATCCAATTGGAACTTTGTGTGACTATCAAAAATGCTGTTTCTCCAAGAACTGTATGAATTGTGGAATGTTGTTAAAGAATCATGGAGTGGAATAACACGGCTGAGAGGTGCCACAAGTTGTTTGGTTGACTCCATGCCACACGATGAAGCAGTTTTAAAAAAACTGTGGTCATCAACACTACTAATATTAGTTTAATTCACAGGATTGCTTAAATCCAGAAAAAAAAATGTTTGTACAAAATAGTTTTGAGTTTTTACAGTCAAAGGGTAGACACTGCTATTTTTTTGAACACACCCCTTTCAACTAATTGCCCAATTGCACAGCCTTGTAAGAGCGTGCATATCATGAAGCTGGGTCTTCTTGTTTGTTTTTGAGGAATCTACTGAACCTACTGGTTAATTGTTTGCCACGTAGCATTATAAAAAAGATACTAAAAACCTTGATTATTCTGGTTAGTCACATTGTACGGCTATTATTTTGAACAATACTGTATAAGCAATTAAATAGAATATTTGCTGTTAGTCAGCAATTAATGCAAATGTACATATGAGATCAAAAGGTGTGTATCATACAATATACAACATACCCCTGATACAGTAAATCAGCCTGAACAGCAGGGAGAAAAGGCTTGCCTTGATTTAACATGGGGGGACACATTACTGTGAAAACCTGCACACCAGAACCTAAGGCTTTGAGGAGGAGTAAAAGAAAAACAGACATCAGTCAAAACAAACGAACGGATGAAAGACATGGTGCAAGTCTATGTAACAACACAAACGTCACATTAGTTCAGACGTTACAGATACAAATCAAGTGGTTCATCATTAAGAGCCTTTTTATACTAAATGAGATCGTGAACGACATGCAAAAATAGTGACGAGAAAAGACCAATGAGAGCCGAAGGGGAGAAAGTGCAGTCATTGTTTCAGGTCTCAGGTTTACATACTGATGATGTCACAGAATTTATGGTGCAGGTACAGTCAACATTTGAGACTGAGAGAGGGACATCTGCCATCCCAGGGTGAAAAACTGTACAAGGTTGAAGGGGTTGTTTTGTAGTAACACAACAGTGTGTGTTAAGAGAAGAAAAGAAAGCAGTTTTTGATGACGTACATTTGTAACTGTCGTCCTCAAACTCTCTCACGCACATGAAACAAACACACACACATGTGCTGTCCACCAAGATGGCAAGGAAGAAATATTAAAGGGGCAGTTCATCCTAAAAAAAAAAAAACAATTCCCATAAGATTTTCTTTCTTTCATGTGACACAAAAGGTGAATTCTTGAAGAATATCCTGGCCACTCTTTTCGATTTAATGAGAGTGCTTAGAAAAAAAGCTGCATAAAAGCATTAAAGTTCTCTTTGCCATTTTGCTGAGTGACTGTCTGATTTGTGAACAAAAGATTAATCTGATTAGTTTGAATCTTTTCAACGAAAAAAAAAAAAGAGAAGAATGAATTATTCACAAATTTGACTAATCCAGTGCTTAATTTCAACTCAATGATTCAGTCACAGCAGGGGGAGGAAAACAGTTAGTTGAATTTTTTTTTTTTTTTGTGTTTTCTGTTTATTTAAGTGGTTGTCAGAATCAGTTTTCTAAAGCGTACTTCTGAAATAGTATGATCTCCCAAAAATCAGTTCTCCCCTCTTTACGACCAGTGCATTGCCTAACATGATTGTCTGAGCACACACGGGTGCCTCTAACATGGAAGAACATGACAAGCTGCCTCAGGACTCTGGAGAACAGGAGGGGAAGAGGCTCCTTCATGTTTACCAGAATTACAGCCTCCTGCCAGCCATGATGTCAGGCTCTTGCCTCACATGCAAAACAGAACCTGCAATGTCTGGGTTATTACACACACAACCACTCAGACTTTCTGTTTCATCAGAGTGCCATAACGGATAATGTTCCTGGACCCCATCCCTCTGAATGGCTGTGTGAGACAGAACAGTCTGGAGGAAGCAGCGATCGTGTCTCTTCTCACACAGTCAGCAGAGGAGTGGAGAAAGGGTGAAATTGACATCCTGCCAGAGGATCCAACAGACCACTCAAAAAAAAAAAAAAAAAAAAAAAAAAAAAACGGGGGTAATCACTTTCATACACACAAACATTCAATCTGAACACTCTTTTTACAAATGCGAAAATGGTCTAAGCTGTTCCAGTTGCACTTCAAGCGATATTCTTTCTTCTAGCAGGTCCTAAGACGACAAAATTTGGAAAAAGACTTATTGTCAGACATTTGAACAGCTCGTCGTATGAAAAAAATGTGGTCTTATTAAATGACATCTCACAGTACCTTCAACTGTTGCTGTAATTCACTGTTGAGTCTGGCTAAAACCGTATTCGTTTCTTTGTTTCTTCTAATGGAAGCCTGGATGGCCTTCTTATCTTTACCGATAGACCTGTTTTTAAACAGAACAGGAAGAGGAAGCGTACTTTAGGGTACAAGCAAACATTGTGAACAATGCTGGGCAAACCTCTCAACAAAAACTCTAGTACATATATGGGGGGAAAAATATTATATTGCATACATATACTGCATTTTATTTATGTTTATATATAAATATGTATTCAGATTTATTTATAATTATGAATATAATAAAAATGTAATTGTATGCCAACATTATTATGATTTTTATTGCTTAATTGTGAAAATAATGCCACAGTCAATAGAAAAAGAACTGATGGAGTGACTGTCAAGCGTACCGTGGAATTGAGGGCTGGGTTGCTAGAACAGTGGCTATGACGGTAGACTTTTGCGGAAGGTCTTCCACATCTGGTCTGAGCTCATCTTCTGATTTCAGTCTTCGACGAACAGGTTTAGGGGGTGGGGCCAATGGAGTAGATACTTTGGCCTATTAAAACATACATTGAGCAATTATAATGCTGAAGTAATATGCAAAATGAAGACTGGTTGGTAGAGAATGGCTTACAGAGTTGACAGTGGTTGCATTTCGTTCCTCTGCCTGAACGTCATTCTTTGCTGTTCTCATCGTCCCGGTGGTTTCTGCACATCTTTCTACCTATATATTCATATATATATAATATATAAAAAACAGTTTTAGGGTCAGTGACCTTTTTCTTTTTCTTTTTTTTTGAAAGAAAGAAAGAAATGAATACTTTTATCCAGCAAAAGTGACAGTAAAGACCTTTATACTGTATTTTATAATTTCTACAAAAATACAAAACAGCACAACGGTTTTGTTTTTATTACTGATAATAATAATTAATGTTTCTTGAGCACCAAATCAGCATATTAGAATGATTTCTGAGTGATCATGTGACACTAAAGATTGGAGTAATGGCTGCTGAAAATTCAGCATTTCCATGACAGGAAAAAAATTACATTTACAACATATTTAAATAGAAAATAATTATTTTAAATTCTAATAATACTTCATAATATTACTGTATTTTCCATCAAATAAATGGAGTCTTGGTGAGCATTAGAGACTTCTTTAAAAACATTAAAAAAAAAAACAATCTCAAACTTTTGAAAGGTAATGCATATATATTTACTGCATATATATATATTTTCAAGTTTCTTTAACTTAATAGCATCTGTTGAATTTTATTTATGTATATATATATATAAATAAATATATTTTGCATTTACTTTTTTCTTTTTAAAACAATCCATCTGTGCCTTTTTATTATTTATTTTTTTTGCACCACAAATAATGTTTTTTTCTTCATAATCTGTCATCATTATAATAAATGGCTCCATTTGTACCTGTCCACTGTCAGATGGTTTCTCTCCATCATCTGCCGGCTGGTCGACAGCAAAAACCTGGAACTGGCTGAAGTCAGCAAAGTTGGGTTGTTCTGGCATCTGCTGGGGTGATGTGCTGGTAATTGCTGGAAGACCATCTCCCTCTACCGAACGGTGACCATGTGGCACTGATGTCTGGAGATTGAACATTACATATCGAATAACTTCTATAAAAAGTGTAATAGCTATCTAATTATCTGAAAGCAATTTATACAGAATTGCTAACCACTGGGCTGTACCTGTGTGGGCAGTGGTCTGGGAGGCACTGCTGGGGGAAAGGCAACTACACCTGGCTGTTGTGGACCTGATGGAGAAGTAATTACAAAAGAGAACTTCAGCTTTTCCCAAACACACCCCAACAAAACAAGAAGCTATGAGTTACCTGATAACTGGTTGTGTGTGTGTGTGTGTGTGTGCATACCTGCAGGGACAGCAGCAAAGTTTCTGTTCATGTCTAGAGATGAGGACCGTGAGTGAGAGGCGTTGGGGCGGGGTGGGGGTGGGGGCGGAGCCACAACCTTCAGTCCTTCCGGGGAGGTGCCGGAGTGAGACCTGTAATAGCATGAGCTGTAATTCTTTTTTTGGCTGGAAATGTCACAATATGTTCTAACCAAACATGATGTGACAAATATCGCATTATCCAAATCTTATCCATGTTAATCTGAGCTTTTCTTCTAGCTACACAACACAAACACAAAGAAGAACAAAGATTAAAGTGAGTCTGAATTTGGTGCCACTGCAAGACGTCAAGTACCTTTGTCTGTTCACAGCACTGGATATGGGCTCCTGATCAGATGTAAACGAATCTGAGCTGCTATAGCCATCTCCTGTAAAAAGGAAGGGTAATAGCTCTCAATGAATTATGGGAAAAGATTTCCTGCCAGTCGATTAAATGGTTGAATAGTCCAGATGTACTTACCAACAGTGGTACCAGGAAATTTAATAGCTGCTGCTAACTTGGTCTCCTCAGAAAGTTCTGGTGGTTTCGCCATTAACGGACTTGTTGGATGTGTGTGATCTGTAAAACCAAGAGTAATCCAATTAGTTTCTAATCAAATTATCACATATGTCCATGCATTAACTAAAAAGTCTGGAATCAGTAAGATATTTTTTTAAAAGAAATTATAATTTACAACTGTAATTACATTTTAAAATATATTAAAATAGAATATTATTATTTTATATTGTAATAATATTTCACAATATTACTATTTTACTGTATTTTTGATTAAATTCAACCTAAGCATTAGAGGCTTCTTTCAAAACCACTGAATAAAACCTGACATAGCCTAAACTTTAGAACAGTAGTGTATGCCAATAATAGATTATTGTGGAAGAGAGAGTCCTATAACAGATTTCTAACTGAAAGTTACAAGTTATATGCAGAAGACATGATTCTAAGCTGCTGTACATGGCTGCTAATGTGTTTTGGGTGGTTGCTTCCTTGTTCAGGTCAAAAGCTCAAACCTAAACCTCATGGCTTTTGGTCCTTTCTTTAAATGCAAGTCAATGAGATTTTTAGGGTGAAAAATAATAATAAAAAAAAATTTTAAACCCCCAACCCCAAGTATGAGCAAAAGCAATAGTGATTAAGAAGGACAATACACCAAAAATACCGAGAAAGAAAAGACAAGTGGATGAATATTGAGAACAAAACTTTAAAATGTTACAGCTTAAAATTCAGTCAAAAATGTAATATGCACTGTAAAATCACATAAATGGACGCACCACTTCCAGTTCTCTTGAGCTCCATCTCTTGCATGTGGATCTTGCTGGGTGTCATACGAATGGGCACAGGGTGGACTATTGCTGTATCCTACAATGAAACAAGCACATCAACTGTTGCTGTCGCATAACCACAACTGTGTTCCACTGAACTTAATGAAGATTTATCATCTCAGTTATAAAGAAGAACAAGGAATAGTTAAGACCTGGCGCCAACTAACTATAAAAAAACTTTATATCACAACACCGTCAAAGGACAGCCAGCAAAGTCATCACTTGGATTACATGACACAGTGAAATGAAAGAAAGAGCATGAAAGAATTATCGATAAACTCAGCAAGCAAAAGTAAAACAAAAATTAATCATTTGATGATGGCACTGTGGCTATGAATTTATCCTGAGAACATGCGCTCTCAGAGAGAATTGACAGAGTATTGGGTTAATGAATATCATTAATCATGAAAGAGCACTGAGTGATTGACTTACAGGGTCAGCTGGTGCAATGTTAGAATCAAATTGGGTCAGAGTTTGTGAGCTTGAGGAGCGTTCGCTAAAAGTCTCCCACTGCTGGAGAGACAGAGCAGAGACATGTCAGCAAGGTAGAGCAAATCCACTCCTCACACAAGCAAACAGAAGCCATAATACAACAACAGAGAGCCCTCTCCGCCCACTGACTGTTAGGAGAAACCCGTGATTTGTCCTGCTGCATATTCTCTGGTAACCACAGAGGAACAATTGTCTTCCTAATGGCCTTATAGGCTGAGATGGAGAATGTCACATTTTATTTCCCAATAACAAGGATCAGCTTAGAAGAAACACACTGTAGTCATCAAAAGAGAACCCCCAATAATTAGATTCTGTAGATCAAAACGTTACTGACCTGTTTAAAGGTGAAGTGTGTAATTTCATAGTCAACTGAAACTGCGAAATGAATAGGGTTGGGTATCGTTTGAATTTTATCAATTCCGATTCCACTTATCGATACCGATTATTATCGATCCCTAGTTTTGATTCCGATAAGATACAAAATCCAATATAAAAAAAATCAAGTCAACATTTAGATGTCAAACTTTATTCAGCTGTGCCTTTTTATAAAGCATTCTGTTGCAGCTGAATAAGATGAGCAAAAATCAGCAGCCTACAGAACACTTCAAGAGGAATTTTGCCTGTGCTTTTTAAAAAAAAAATCTACAGCAAAAAAACACTAGATTTTCCAAAAGGCTTATACTTTGTTGAAGAAAATGAGCGCTTCATGTTTCAGAATTAAAATGCAGCACGGGGTGTTTTTTAGATGAATGTACCTTTTTAAAAGAATCGGACTGTCTTCCGTCATTTTCATTTCATCTTTCCCTGTAATGCCTGATAAAAGCATTTGGTGAGCAGTGCCATAGACAGTAAAAGAAATGGACACAGCGACCCCATTGGAACGAGACAAGTGAAGCCCGTTTTTAGCGATTTTTAGAACTTCCGTTTCTGACGCGCAGACTCAAACTAAGCTTGATGACGTCAGCACCCTGTCTGACAGATGTAAACCTTCTAGTAGCTGTGCGTGCAAACTGCCATCTTGCAGAGACGGCGAGCCGGTTTTGAGCGGGGAGTTCTTTGGCGTGAGTGAGCAGGAGTAGTAAGTATTCTGATTAATTATTTTGTATAGTATTTTAAAATGTAAATGCCAGTACGCCATATCTCTTGACGTCTCCCCGATTGCCTGAGTTTTTGTTTTCATTTATGTACTGTTGTTTATATAATGTGTGACTGAGAGTTGTTTGGTTATGACTCAATCGTTAGCCTATTTTTACAAAAAACTGTTTCTACATAATGTAACATAGAAGGTAATGGAGCCCTTTATACATTGTCGGTGTATCTTTAGAAATAAATAATGGACAAATGGAGTCTTTAAACGCCTCAGATGTAAAAGATATTCGCTGTCAAAGTGACGCAAAAATGATTGGGAGTCAATGGGATGCTAACGCAAGTGAAGTTCTGCTACAAGATGGCGGCACGCGGCCGACTTCAACTTCCGGTCGACTTCCTTGCCCCCTGAGCAGTGCTTATTGATTACAGCCGTTACCGGAGAAACCAATATATCTCAACTCCAACAGCGCCACCTGCTGGCAGAGAATTATTTTTTGCAGTCTGTGGGAAACCTTGGAGTCTGTCAGTTAAACATAAACAAAAGCATGCAGAACTGTTTTGAGAAGGTGCTTAAGTTTTGAGCTATGTATTATTACTCTCAATTGGGCTACTACTACTATACTATCTTGTACCCTGCAATAATAATTTGCTCAAACTCACTCTTATAAGAAAAAAAAAAAAAAAAGATCATCGGCCAAACATCAGCCAAAAAATCGTCGTCATATATCGGCTGCCCCTGATTTTTAAATATCGGCATTTGGCCAGTGAAAAACCCATATCGGTCAACCTCTAAAAACAGTCAGTAATAAAATAGGAACAAACAATCAATTAATAGCATAATAAATAAAATACAACTGAACCAAATTTCAGGTACAGAAGAAACTGTAATTAAAATGTTTAAAACACTTGCATAGTTCTCTTTTCATAAATAACTATAGATTAATGAAAGTTATTAAATATATTCAGCCAAGATCAGTGAATGATTTTCTTTTGTTCTTTTATTAACATTAATGACAGACAGCGGTCTCTTTAACACTGGAATGCACGCGGTCCAAAAATACTGTAAATGTTGTTTTCTTTCTCATCTTTTTACGTGATATAAAAAACATATTCCCCAACACTTAAGACAAAATCGCCTGTGTTTATGATGATATACTGACATAGTTTTCTGCATCTTTAGAAATTTAGTCAGTTTTGGCCCAGAACAACCTTTTCTACAGTGGAAATACCCGGAACGGTCCGAGAACGGACACAAACCGGGAAGCCGCACCGCGACCGCTGTTCTGCGCTTGATGTGCGCTGCACGCAAACAGGGCGCAATTTCTTTCCATTCCTGCAATTAAATAGTTTTAAATCACATTAAAAAGTGAACGCAGGAATCGTTTAGCAGAATTTAAATGCATGCTTCTTATCGAAATGGAACCGGTTTTTTCGATACATGAATGTTTATTTTAGTGATTGTTTGGGTTGTTTTTTTTAAAGTCTTCCCATCTGTCAATGGTCGACCCAACATATAAAATCCCCTGACATTGTTTGAGCCAATACAGCTGTGTCAGATCGGGATGCTCGAACAAATATTTTGCAAGCTCCCCAGAGCCACATTGTTATAATATCTTACTTAAAGTTACTTGCTACTTATCAAGCTGGGATAGGAAAAAACATTTAATATTCCAATAAAATAATTGCTTTCTTAAATGTCCTTAGTCCTATTTTGGAATATTTAACAATTATTCTGTAAGGAAATATACATGAGAAAAAAATAAATAAAATAAAAATCATACTTTGGTAAATCATGATTTTAACATAAAAAGTTGAAACTACGACAGAGGTATAATGATGACATTAAATTTACTTAAAATCATAATTATGACTTTGAGAATTCTGATTTAGCATGTCATAAGTTTGACTTATGTCATAATTATGTATGTCATGTCATAATTATGTATCTCATCATTTCGTCATGAATTTTGTAAAACATTTTACCAATGGATGTTTTATGCGGCAGAAATGTGATTTCATACAAATGTGTTACCTTGTCATCTTTTTTTTTTAAAATGTGTTACAAATTTTATTTAAAAACTTTCTCTGCTTCCAAAATGGCTTTATGCTGACATAACCTTGAAAAATAATGTCAACCAATAGCATTGCAGCCCATTGCGCTGGTATAAAATGTCCAACCAAATCCTGGTACTGTTTTCCACTGAATATTTTGTTTCACTTGGAAATGTGTCACATTGTGAAGTATTCCATTAAATGTAGTCCAGGAGGTTAATCTAAGGCTTAAAAGATTTATTTTAAAAATGAGACTTCAGGTCAGCAGTTTTGACTACAAGGCCACCATATTCCCCAACAAATCAGTGAAGAATTAACTGTAATAACAATTCTCATGAGAGTGTTACATGTCTGGAGATGAAAGTGTGCTTCGCTGGCACCATTTTCTCCTGACCAGATGTGTATTAGTTTCAATTTCCCATAAAGACACATGCAGATAGAACTACAAATAACAAATAGGAGTGAAAGAGGTAGGGTACACTGAGAAGACCAAAGTCCTAACCTCATTGCTCTGGTTGAGCTCAGGCCAGTTCTGGTTCAGGGAAGGCATGGAAGGAGACTTATTTGGAGTGACCTCCACGGGGGAAGCAGAAAAGCCCACTTCAGGATCAGGTTCTGGAACTCCTGAAAACATACAGACAGACACCTGAACATATGGAATAAGCAGAATAATACTGCATCTAAAAGGTCATACATGTCATAAAACTTCACAAGGATTCTCAAGGACCCAAGGGCAAAATGTTGCTAAGAATAAGATACAGGTTCACTTCCTATGAAGGTGTTATTAAAATATTGGAATTAGAAGCAAGTTTGTTCTCTGTCTACAATGAAACAAAAATGCTGGGAAGAGACAATATCACATCCAATTGCAACATATTTTAGACTTTATATGCAATTATGAGGACTGAGATTTTGGACAAATAATTTTATTGCAACCCAGAAGATTGGCTAGTTAGGGAGAAAACTTAGATTGAAAGATATTTATCACTTTTAGCACTATTGTAGTGAGCCTGGTTATAAGAAAATGTTAAAAAACAGTTTAACCTGTGTCTATGTAAAATAACAGAGAGAATATGAAAAGCCACACATTAACGGACCATATAACTATTGTTCAAAAGGTTGGGGTTGACAACATTTTTAAATGTTTTTGCAAGAAGTCTCTTACTCTCACCAAAGCTGTATTTATTAGATAGAAAATATTGTATTATTATATTTTAAATAACTTTTCTATTTTAATATATTTCAAAATGTATTTTATTCCTGTGATGGCAACGCTGAATTTTCATCAGCAATTTTTCCATCTTCATTGATACATGATCCTTCAGAAATAATTTGGTAACACTATACAATAAGGTTCATTAATCAACATTAGTTAACTACTTTAGTTAATATGAACTAAGCAGAACTAAGTATGAACAATACTTCTACAGCATTAATTATTCTTAGTTAATGTTAATTTCAACATTTACTAATGCATTATTAAAATCAAAAGTTGAGCTTGTTAACATTAGTTAATGAACTGAATTAATGTGAACTAACATTGAACGACTGTATTTTCATTAACTAACATTAACAAAGATTAATAAATACTGTAATAAATGTATTGTTCATTGTTTGTTTGTGTTAGTTAATACATTAACTAAGGAAACCTTATTGTAAAGTGTCACCAATAATTTTAATATGCTGATTTAGTGACCAATTTACACTTGTAATAATTATACATGTTGAAAACTGTTGTGCTGTTTAATGTTTTTGTTGAAAATGTGTTTGTGTGTGTGTGGTTTTTTTTTTTGAGCAAGTTCTAAAGATCAGCATTTATTTCAAATAGCTGATAGTAATAGCAAATAGTCTTACTGTCAGCTACAATCAATTTAATGTATTAGTATTAATTTCTTAAAAAAAAAATAATAATAAAAAAAGGAAATAAATAAAACCATTACAGACACCAAACTTTTGAATGGTAATGTTTATGTCTGAATAGAGCACCAGCAAATGGTCACAAAAAGTTATTGTAACCACGCCACAGAAGTATTTCTTGATATACCTATATGCATTTGGAAATGGCACTTTGCACATATCATATTCAGAAAAGGTTTTAAAAAGCACTCTGTATGCAGATCTGTGAAACGGTATGAAATACCTGGGCTGCATATTTCTCAATCTGAAGCTTTGTTTGGCGTGAGGCTTTTCTGCTTACCTGCTGAGTCATCCAAGTCAATAAGCTTTGGCATTAGGCTCTCAGGGAGCTTTTCAGGAAGGTCATAACCATTTTTCCTGGCGACCACAAGATGAAACGCAGCACAGAACTCATCAAGGGTCAGTGCACCATCTTTATCAAAATCTGATAGCTCCCTGCAAGGTAAAGAAGGTCAATCAATACAGATCAGATGATTATTTAAAGGCACAAATAAACAGATGATGGGGACAACTTCCTTTTACAAAGTCAGGACATTAACAAATCAAAAGCAAATGGATAAAATTAACGGATGCTGTTATGGAGTGGCAACTTTGGTTCACGGTTATGGAGTTCTTAGTTACACATCTGTTTCAGACAATCTACACCAAGGTCATTCATAATGAACAGAGAGAGACAATGTAACTCATGTACAACTACTTACCAAATGTGAGACAGTTCAAGAATAGGCAGTTTCGACTTTGTAAAAAATTCCTTCGCGGCTGAACCTGAACAACAGAGCATGGATACATTTTTAGGCCGATAAATTCAAAACAGAATAAAGGCAGTTATTGTTAAAAACAAGGTGTCACTAACCAGGGATTAAACCAGTGAGATCAGCCTGAATGGTCTTAAACTGGTTTATGTAATACTGTCTTTGCTCATCTGTGATTTTCCAGGGGTCATCATAACCACTGGTCTGTCTTTGGATTTCATTTGTGGTCATTGCAGATGGCACAGTCCGTACTGTTGTGCTCTCCGGCTGAAGTAGAAGAGCAGGGAAAAATTAGAATTAGATTTTGTAATATACTTATATAAGTCCTGCTGAATTAAAGTATTTTAATTAAAAAAATTATTGCTGTTAATACACAATATATAAGTTTATTTATTTATTTTTAACATTTTAAAGGGGTCCTATTATGCTTTTTCACTTTTTGAATTTTAGTCAGTGTGTAGTGTGTATGTTTGGGCATTAAAAATATCTACAAAGTTACAAATCTCAAAGTTCATTCCAAAGGGAGATATTTTGTTTTAAAAAAAAAATCCCTTTTCAAAAACTACAACGAACGGCTCGGTTGGACTACAGCATTGTTTTCCGGGGTTTGTGATGTCACAAAGCGGCCCTATTAGCATAGACACAGACCTGAGTGAGCAGCAGCAGTCCGCCATTACTGTTTTCTTGCTGTAGCTGCTGGAGATACACTGTGTGCATGACAAAAAGGCATTACAGGTGTCGTGTGTTGGGATGGACCAACGAACATAAGAGTCTCCATAGACTGCTGAAGACACGGTGGATAATTACGTGGTGGTCAGATTGTGTGATATTGTCCTGTTTTGCTGGAGAATGAGCTCTTGAAGCTCCGCCCCCTTCTGAAAGGGAGGCGGGGCACCAGCTCATTTGCATTTAAAGGGACAAACACAAAAATTGAGCGTTTTAGTTCATACCCTAAAAGTGGCAATTTCAACAAGCTATAAAAAATTGTCTGTGAGGTATTTTGAGCTTAAACTTCCCATACTCACTCTGGGGACATCAGAGACTTATTTTACATCTTGTAAAAAGGGGCATAATAGGACCCCTTTAAACAACATAAACAACTACCTTCTTTTCAAATTTCTAGTATGACCAGTAATTCTCTGAACATTTGGGCTTTGGCAAATATTTAATAAAGTCTGCTTTTGTGTTGTTGTGAACACAACAGTAACCATCTGTTCTGCCACAGAATCCTTGGTTACAGCAGGCTAGTGGTGACAGATCATGTTGTATATACGGAGGCCTGCATGCATTACCTGAGCTGATGGGGGATGCATTGGAAGTGTGCAGGAGGGGGGCGTGTCTGTAAAGCTGACCCAACTTTCCTGGACAGGAGGGGGTGAATGGGCGGACCACATCCCATCACCTGTAACTGGTCCTAAACAAGACACAGAGAAAGAAAAAGAAAAAGAGAAACAGATAAAAAGGATAAAAAAGGATAAGAGCGAATCAATATAAACATTTACACATCTTGAATATTTAGTAAGAACATCATGTGACCTTTAATTTCAAAAATCCATATGTATAACTGATCTTTAAGACTGCCTACTTTATAATAACTTTCATTAATAAATAACTACCACATTAAATTTGACATTATAATGTTTAATTAAATACATAAAATAACATAGTTTGTTAATGTTAGTAAGGAAGGTTATTGTGTGACCTATGTATGATTGTATTATTAAACATTAAGTACCTGGCTGTGCTTCTCTAAAAGGTGGCCAAACAACTCCTGGCACTGAGGGCTGTCTGTCAACGTTTCCACCGCTGGCCTGGCGTTTGTGCTTCCTCCAGGCATGTGGCGAAGTGGGAGGGGACTGGTGCGGTGACACTACAGGAGATGTGGTGTCCGGCTGGAGCCAGAGATAAACAAAATTAATTACTTACAAACTTTATAGACTTCCAGCCAAACAGATGGCCTTGGAACAGCAGAGATACACACTGAAGTAAATAAATAGTCATTTTACAGATCCAAAACAGTACACTTAATACATAGACTCTATGGAACATCCTGGAGTTTACTGCCTTGGCACAAAGAGTTTGTGGAACTCTTCAGTCATCTGATCAATGCTTTAACCACTACCACACAACACCCCAGGTGATAACAAATAAAAGAGCAAAATTAAGAGCAAAGACTGATTTTCCTTTTTTTTTGTCAATACTGTTGTCTAATAAATATTTATTACATAATAGACAGTGACAGCTCTAGCTGGCTACAATTATCCTATAAGTCCTAATGCACTGATTTCATATTTTGACACATATTCAATAATAGCATGCAGGATATATTCTGTAGTACCTGTGGATCTACAGTGGGCACACAGGGCTGAATCATCTCATGCGCTGACACTTTTTTGGCTTGCACTCGGCCTGGAGGTCTGGGGAGGTAGGGCCCTTGGTTCTCTGTGTCTGCAAACATGACCACGTGCCTCATCTCCTGCTCATTCTTGCCCATCACAAAGCGAGGGAGGGGCAGATCCCTGACTGCAAACACAACTCCACATTAGACTTCTGCATTCAGATTTAATATTCAACTACTGCCAGCAGTGCTAAAATAAGCACTACTATACTAACTGCTACAGCTGACTACAAAGGTCAAAAATATTGATTAATAACTTAAAATAAATGAAACTGAAATCAATAGAAACTAAGTTCATCCAGTGCATATTTAAATTCCAAGGTACTGTCAACAATTTCCTGTTGACTGTGTCTTCGTGTTCTTGCAGTATCTTCAAGGCAACGAGCCAGATCTTATTTCCTGCTTATTAATACCGCTGTCAATTTCTTATTCTTTTACAAGGCCTTGTGTCTAAGTTCACAAAATTAATGTAGTGCTTTTGCACAGGGCTTCCTGCCAGGGACCGGGTTTATATACAGAACAGCCATGATAGTCAATAAACAAACAGGAGCATTTGCATTTTGTTTTAAAGGCACAAACCAACATTTCACAGAAATATACAAGTGCAAAAAAATTAACAATAAAAAAAATAAAATAAATTACAAGCCATTTAAATGCAAAACATACTATTCCAGGACACGAACATAAATTACTAGCATTAAAAATGGCTCTTGTGTCTGCAATATGCACATTCAGTCCTTTAGAAACACAGAGGCAGTAAGATTATCATCTAATTCTTGTTATGTAATGGGCTGCAACTGCCACGATGGATTCATTTGTAAAATGAGTGTCTACAAAAAGACAAGGATGTGATAACTGTACATTAAAATAAGATTATCATCTAATTCTTGTTGTGTTTTGGGTTCGTGTCTCATCAGTAAAGCCGGTTCCGTGATTAGCGGTAAATGTCTGTCACCTGTTTTCAAACGGGAGCGGCAGTTAATACACAGAGCCGTAGTTCACTGACAAGCTACGCAATATTCTGTTCATAATTGAGATTAATCGCATTCGATTATGAACACGATATTGCTTAGCTTGTTAGTGAACTACGGCTCTGTGTATTAACTGCCGCTCCCGTTTGAAAACAGGTGACAGACATTTACCGCTAATCACGGAACCGGCTTTACTGATGAGACACGCATGGCAAATGCATGCGATTAATCGTGCAGCCCTAATTAAAAGACCCATTTGATTTGGTGCATATGGTACACATGTGCAGAAACAGCTATAATAGGGTTTCAGAAGGTTTTTTGCTACCCACCACTGTTCAGACTCTCCACGCGCAGGGGCAGTCCAGACTGGGCCAGTGCAATGAGCTTCAGTGCAATGTAGAACTGACTCCGACCGAAATGACCGAGACGTGTGGCCCCACAAAGTTCAGTAATCTAGAACAATGGAAACAGAACTACCAATCAGATGAACTGACCTTAGCATCTACAAGGTGAACATTCAAGAGCATGACCAGAAGTGAAACCTCAAACAAACACACACGATATAAAGAACTAAAGTGGATTTAAGATAATTTTACTTTTTCGATAACAAAAAAAAATTACTGATTTTTTTTTATTTTTTTTATTTACTTTAACTGGTAATTTAATCCTGCGACGACATAGCTGAATTTTCAGCAGCAATTATTCCAGTCTTCAGAGTCACATGATCCTTCAGAAATTATTCTAATATACTGATTTGCTGCTCAAGAAATATTCCCTAGTATTATCAATGTGGAAAACAGTTGTGCTGTGCAATATTGTGTGGAAAACGTGATACATTTCAGGATTCTTGGATGAAAAAAACAGAAGCTGTTTGAAACAGCTTTTTGACTGTAGTGTATTTAAATACATTAATATAGTGTTACACAGATGATATTATAGGCCAGGCATAGTTTACAACACTTCATTTTTTACAATATGTAACAAGGGGTCTGTATCTCTATCCACTAATGGGTCTCTTGTATTAGACAACAGTTTGGTGAATCACCAATATAATGGCAGTATGCATAATACAACTCACTTAAACAAGAAAACTAATAATATTTATTATTATTATTTGTTGTTAATCAGAGTTGTTGGAGTTGTTATTATTATTATTGCAAAATGTTGATGTAAAATTAATGAAACATTAGAAATCCATTCGTAGAGAAACAACATCTAAAAAAGAGTTGACATTTCACACAAGTAAACCTTCAATGAAATGCCCTTGATGACCCCAGCCAATTACTAAAGTATAAATCTGTTGCTCATGGACACACCCCTTCAAGAAACTCTGGCCACAAATCTATAAGCAACTAGACTATGAAGACCACAAGTATTTGAAACTTGTAATGCTCTAACAGTGCTGACTATAGCAACAGTTGAGATAATCAGCACCAACCATCAGTGAAGAAACAAACATCTCTCAATGACACTTCAAGAACCAACAACCATGTCCGGAATCACCAAAAAGTGTAGACTGGGTTCAAATATTATAAACAGGTTATGATCAGCTGAAACATACTTAATAAATTAGACTGTTTTGACTCATTCCACAACAAAGTGTCACTCATTATGCATAACACCAAACCTTCTTTCATGCATTAATACTTTGATAAGTGAGAAAATCACCTTTCACGAGTCATCATCAGCTGTGTATAGATCTCATGACAAAAATAGAAAATGACTATTTATGCTGATATTTAAGAGGAAGCAGGCGCAACTAATAATTCTACAGACTTGCACAACAGGAAACAAAGTTTAACCCTACAGATGCATCACCCTTTATCTGTGCATCTAACAATGATATTAATTCATCAGATCCGTCTAAACACTCTTGACATCACCCAAATGATCCATTAGAGCTATAAGCATGTCTGATTCGATGTACCCAAGCCATCAATTCAACTTACTAAAGTGTATAAGCATGCCAACAAAGATCTGTTTAATACACACATTACTGAATCAGATGCATGCTATACCTGATGGACCACTTCGTTTGAGAGCTGGGCCGCCCGGAACAGGTCCAGAACTTTGCCATTGGAAGCCACTTTCTTGGTGTTATCCACATCACAGAAGAGGAAGAGTTCAGAATAATATTTCTGCTCGACATCGCTCAGTGTTAAACTCTCCATCGTGGCATCAAACCCGCAGCTGGTGGCTTCACCTTATCAGGCCAGTGTCGTGCCTTTCGGGGTGTGAGCAAGACGAGAAACTAGCCAAGTAAGATCCTTCTGTGAAATGGACGGACTCGAAAGAGGGTGTTTTGGGGTGCTTGTTGTTGTTTTTATGTACCGTTAGTCGTTGTCTTTGCTCTTGTCTTTTGGCCCTCGCAAAGTCAACCAAACTAATATAGCCTGAGACGTCGAAATTCAGCGGTAACAACGTCGAGACTGGGTTCCGCTGTCGCGCTGGCTCTTTAAGAGGAGGATATGGCCGTCGGTGGAGCGGTGGAGCTTGTGTAGCCGCTGAGTGACGTTAGGAATAAAGTTTCGGGCTGCTTCTCTCTGCAGACAGCGCCGCCATTCCTGGACCCCGTGACGTCATGGCTCAAGCGCGGGGGACCCGGATGGAGTGTGGCGTCACAGATGTGCCGTCAGCTAGCGTTCCAAAAATTTGCTGTTTCATACATGTAAAAGCAAATTTAGCTAATCAAAACTCTGTTTAAATACATAAAGATAATTCGTTTTCGTTAATAACTGATATTAAATATATTGGCAATTAGAAATCTTCTATTTTATTGTATTACAAGTGATTTATTACATTGTATTGCGAGTGATTTATATATATATATATATATATATATATATATATATATATATATATATATATATAAAATATACTACTGTATCTTAGATTGCGAAAAAAAATCTACTATAATACGAAAGACGTTTCCAAAATTTGTAGCTATATTGATTGTATATATTTTGTGTAGTTTATTAAAAGATTCTAGAAATATTTAATGCCATATTACTGTAATTTCAATTTAATATATACTTTAGGAACTTTATATATACATACATAAAAGTTCCTTTACACTGTAAAGAGAAAACACATGCTTCAATGGCACATAAATTATTGGATCAATAGACTCAGGACAAAAAAGTAACTTACATGTTGAAACACCAAATTTGGTATATCTATCTCTTTCTCATTCTGCGTAATGATTTTTGAACTAAATTTGAAATAACTATTCGGTTTGCACCGCCATCCTGCAACACCTATCGTCCAGTGGGAGGGGCTATCGAGATAAGGGGAGGACTTAATCCATAGACTGTATAGTAGGAAGGCTTATGTAATGGTATGAGGGTGTGAGAACATAGTGGGCGCGGTTAGCGTTTTGGTAGGAGGAGCTAAAGCTAGAATAGCGGGGTATGAAGTCACACGGTGTTGCTCATAGTGGGAGGGGTTAGCGGTGTGGTGGGAGGGTTTAGTTTCATGGCACTGATCATTCGCAATGAGGGAATCCTATCTGATAGGTGAACGCGCTGATCAGTGTTATCAGATATGTTAACAGGACTTTTTGACACAGACTCATCAAATGAGCTCCAGACGAGCATCACTGAATAGTTTGCGATGGAATGGATTACTTTAATTTTGACTGTGTTTACTATGATTATTTCTTTTCATCTTCTCTTTGGCAAAAGAAGTCATCCCAATGCTCCTCCATGTATAGGAGGTTGGATACCTTGGTTTGGTGCTGCTTTTGAGTTTGGCAAAGCACCTTTGCATTTCATCCAGAAAGCCAGACCCAAAGTAAGTTAACCTATTGTGAAATTACTTGAATAAAGAATAACTATATAGTCTAGATAGTTTGCATATGCATATAGATTTTTTTTTATATATAAAAGATTTGCATAGCCTATGTTTTTTGTTTATGCAAATGTCTGACACCTGATTTCGGACCTGATTGTAACATTTCCCCCCAGATCATTAGTTATGTAAATTAAATATAAAATGCATTTTTAAAAGGATGGTAACAGCTTTTGGCAAATATAAAATGCATTTTTAAAAGGATGGTAACAGCTTTTGGCATAGATCATACAGGGTTGGTCTGCCAATGGGTCCAGAAGTCCAGCTCCTCCCCTGCAAATTTTGACGAACCTGTTGCACTCATACTGTCCAAAAAATGTAAAAGTGCAGTGTGATAATTTGATTTTTAGAGCAGAATTTTTAAAATTAACAGATTACCAATATAGTTATATATTTTACATGTTCTCTTAAAATTAACAGCCAGCACATTATTATTACTATGATCAAAATAAACAATATTAGAAAATTTGCCTTCAGACTTTATATATAAAGTACACATCTTTGTTTACCATGCTGCTTGTTCATTGATTGATTGATTGATTGATTGTGATGGCTGGCTGTTTATACTTTCAATACTTTCATTAGCAACTACAAAAATATTACCCAGACGCTATGCTGGAGCACTGCTGCTGATGTTGACGTGTTTTGTTTTTGAGCTGTGCCATACTAACCGAGTTTGAAGACAGTTCAGTTCAGCACCACTAATTTATGCAACTAGGACAGAAGCCGCACACAGTTGACACACTTTTTGTTCTGGGCACTGCTGTGCCAGTTCTCTGAAAGCATGGGAGATAATGAGAGGTTTGCTGAATAGACAACTGCTCTAAAAATTCAGCAATTGCTTCTGCCAAGGCAAGAAATCACACAAAAAGAGTGCTTTCAAGTCTTTTTAGGTTCTCTGGGGGGGTCACTGAATAAATGTATTTAATTGCCAGTTTTTGTACTGTATTTTTTTTTTTTTTTTTTACTTAATTTGCATTTTAATATAAGATTTAATCATTTGTATAAAATAGAAATAATAAAGCTTAATTTCTAAAAATAGTGTGTTTGTTCTAGTATGGACCAGTTTTCACTGTTGTAGCTGCTGGGAAGAGACTGACATTTGTGACCCTAAATGAGGATTTCCGAGCTTTTTTCACCTCTAAAGATGTTGATTTTGAACAAGCAGTGCAAGAAGCTGTTCACAACACAGGTACAATACTCGTGGTAAATGTTTAGATTTATAATTGATTGCTAAAGCTACTCTATTATTCTCTTATATGTGACCTTAGACTCTGAACTCTATGAGATGATTTATTCCTGTCCTTGACTTACTTTCAATACTGCTGATGACTGAACGTCATCAGTACAATAGTCTGTGAAAATGTTAACCTTGGATTCCTGTCCAGCCTCAATCAGCAAATATTGTTTCTATAAAACCCACCCAACCTGTGCCACCATAATCAAGGGCAGACTGACACCGGGCCACACGTCAATGCTCTCCGCTCATCTCTGTGAAGAATTTAATGACCATTTGGAGAACCTTGGAAGTGAAGGATCTGGACAGCTGAATGAGCTCATCAGGTATAGTCTTCTTGCATCAATTATTTACATTGTGCTAAATTTCCCCTTAGAAAACAGTAGACTTGCCTTCCATACATTTTGCAGCAACTGGTTGCCACACAAAAAGGGAAATTCTGTGCTTAATAATGCCGATGTATATCAATAGATTAAGCTTATGATATGTAGAGTATAACTAAGCTATAACAAAATTCTGCTGATTTGTAAAAAGGCCTAATATTATCTAATTTGATAATGCAATGAGTTCAGAAATATTAGAACTTTCCATAATGTACAGCATTTACAAATGTATCAGCTAGAATGCATTTATCAAAATAACCAAAGCAGTTAAGTGTCAAAAGTTACAAGAAGTATTCAAAATGTATCATTAAACTTAAAGTCTGCAAAGTAGTGGGAAAATATATTCAAATACCCAATTTCATGTCAAAGAACTTAACATAAACACATGTTTATAAATACCCCCCCCCCCCCCCCCCCCACACACACACACACAAAATCAAATTTTCTGTCATTGTTTGGATGTAGTAAAACACCCAAAGATGTATCAGAAAACATCTGGGTCATGTTTGCATTTTCTTCCATCACTGGTCATAATTCTAACACTGAAATCAGAATTTGGCATAAAATAATGTCCTCAGACTCATACATACATGTGGAAATTGGCTCAGAGGAAGATAAGAATGTCTTCTTTGTTGCAGTTTTTCTGTTGTTAAGGGATTGAATTCCACCTTACAAATGGTTGTCGAAAGCAAAAATGCTATGAAATCCACATCTTATTTTGTAAGAAAGTGTGTCAAGCTTGAGGGACAACAGACACTATTTTTGAAATCCGCACCCCAAAATTAGTAAAAAAACAAGTATCGGATTTCATTCAGCAAATATGATGCAGCACAGTGTACACTATAATTCATCAACACAAATCTTGTAATGTAATTAGATAATTTCAAGTAATTTATTTCTTGAAAACTGTATTATACACTTAATTTCTTGTTTTCAGAAGTGTTATGTATCCAGCAGTAATGAGCAACTTACTGGGCTGATGCAACTCTCCTAGTAATGCCCTCACCAAGCAGGAGTTCCTGGAGAAGTTCACAAAGTATGATGAAGGATTTGAATACGGCTCCCAACTCCCAGACATGTTCTTGATGTATGTGAGTGCTACTGCTGCAATATTACTGGAAGCTGCAATTATATAACACAATTAGTCTCCTGAATCATGTTTATAAGTTACTTGAAAAATAATCAACTAAAGGCCTCCCGTATCAGCATATATTATTGTGGAAATACATTCAAAACATCTATAGCCAAAGAGTTAAAGGATGCACCTTATGTGTCTTCAGGGAATGGGCAAACTCAAAGCAATGGCTGCTTTCTCTGCTGAGGAATATGGCTGTCAAATCACAGGAGACCCTCTACAGTGAAAATAATAGAAAGGTAATATAGGTAATCTTCTTTATTTCTTTCCTTTTTGTATTTATTTATGTCCCCTAATGGCAATTGGTTTTACAGCAAGACCAGCATACAAAAAAAGACCATTTACAATACATTCAAAATAACATAAAAAAAAACACAGGACAACACAAGACCAAACAACTACCTACTTCCACCACATGCCCGAATCTTTGTACCTATTACTCCTAACACAAGGAAATAATCTATGTTAACTGCGCCACATGTTCATGATAAAAGACAATGATGGCAGAAATCAGGTGAAAATGTAAAACCTTGAAAACCCGATTTTGAGAAATTCAGTGTTACAGTAAATCACTTGCTCACTTATGGATCCTCTGCAGTGAATGGGTGCCATCAGAATAAGAGTCCAATCAGCTGATAGAAACATCACAATAATCCACACAACTCCAGATTACTGTTGTTACTGATGTTGATGTTGAAACACATAGAATAGAGTTTAATGCCGAAATAAATCTTTCTGTTGAATGTGTACGTTTATAAATGTTTGGACCAATAGAGGGAGCTAAAGAGTTTCCATCAGGCTTCTAAGCCTTTTTTGTTTGACTATATGACATTTGAAGTTTTACAATTTTGTTCATAATCATATATCATTTTAGATTTTTTTATTATTATTATGGAATCAGCATAATATTAGAAATCTATCTGCTGTATTTGGCCATTGTTTCATAAAAATCCAAAACGTTTCTGATCTGTCATGGTTTCTCCCTAGACTTTACTACAGCACCTGGCTACTGCAATAAGTGACAAATATCTACCCAATTATGGTTTACTTTTGCTTTGGGCTTCCCTGGCTAATGCTATACCAGTAAGTGAGAGGTTTATTTTAGTGCTATTACACTGTATCTTTCTATGTGTTAACTCAGATTTGACATTGAACAGAATGTTGCTGAGAACTAACGTTTTCACTTTATTCTAGATTACACTTTGGGCCATTGCTTTATTTTGGCCAATCCTAAAGCATATACGATTGCAATGGATCAGATCAACGCTGCCCTCAGAGACCAAGGTAAAACCAATATCTCAAAACCAATGGTTTTCAACTTGTAAAGCCCCACCCAGACTGAATTCATTCGTTGCTTTCAGTATAAATATCAACTAACATTCATTTAAAACATAATTTAAAAATTTAGGCTCTGTAAGATTTTCTATATTTTTGACTCACCAAGGCTGCATGTATTTAATAAAAAATACAGAAAAGCAGTAATATTGTGAAATATATTTTAATAAAATGTAATTTATTCCTGTGATGACAAAGCTGGATGTTCAGCATCATTACGTCAGTATTCAGTGTCACATGATCCTTCAGAAATCATTCTAATATGCAGATTTAGTGTTCAAGAAATATTTCTCATCATTACCAATGTTGTGAGCATCTGTTATATTTGAAACTTCCCCCAAGATCCACTAGAGGACAGCATACTGACATGCATTGTCTTTAACAAGTCTTACTGAACATTTTTGGATTAAATCTGTAAGTATATGACAAATTTTCCCATATACACTAGTAAAGATGATTTGCATATTGCAAAAAGAGGTGCATTTATGCACCTTTATATGCACAACACAATAGCACATGACAGTTAAATACAAGTACAAAAATGTGTTTTACTGTGCTGTTCAGCCAGATCTATCCAAGCATTGTTACTGCATTAAACTTTCTCTTAAGCACACATCAGTAGTACTTAAAGCTATGGATAGTCACTTAGTGCTTGTGTGTTTGCTTTGCATTCAAGACAAGGAGAAGACAACGGTGACCCTAGATGACTTACAACACATGCCATATGTGAAGTGGTGTATCATGGAAGCCATTCGACTGAGGGCCCCTGGAGCCATCACTCGTAAAGTAGTGCAGCCTCTCAAATTACAGGTCAGCCATAACAGATTATTCAGCGCACAATGCATTTTATTTCAGTGTTTTTATGCAGGTCCAAAAGTGCAGGCTGTATATATAGAGATCTGCCCTTTGACTCACACAGGATACAAAGCAAACATTGCCATGCTTAATTCTCAGCTAAAACAACTCTATGCATGTTTTCTGCTTTTCAGAATTATGTTATCCCACCTGGAGACATGCTGATGTTGTCTCCCTACTGGGCTCACCGAAACCCCAAGTATTTCCCAGACCCGGAAGATTTCAAACCTGTGAGTAACTTCACCCTTCTGAATGACCTCAGCCACAGGATGAGGTTAACACAAATTCCTCTATAAAACAAAATAAAATAGACACAAGACACATGCTCATAAAATGCTTTTTTACAGCAAGTAAAGTGCTTTACTATTAAATGTTCCTGTACTTTTTGAGTTTTTTTTTTTTTTTACCCCGTTTGTTTTGCTCTATGATGGAATCGGCATCTCTTTTATTGGTATTTTCTTTCAATAAAACTTCCTCCTTCCATTTTGTCTGGCAAGCTGTAGAGTGCTGGTCACAAAGTGCTTGAAAACTCCAGCTGTGCTCCATTAAAACAGGAATAATAGGTCTGTATGTGTTCAAGGAAGGCCTGACAATTAACCTTCCGGCAAACACCTATAGAGATTCCATTACACTTCTGTCTACTAATGTCTAGAAGGAAATAGCACGGCTCACAGAGACTCGGTTAGAGCTACAGTACATCTAAATGCTTTAAATACTGTTTTTAGCAAAAGGTATGTTTAGTTTCAAATCAACTCTCTTCTTTACAGTGGAAATGCACTTAAATGTGTGTAAAGAGTGCATTCAAGGGTCACTTTCTCCATTTTCCTTAATGGAATCTTGACAATGGAACAATGAATAGATGGTTGCTGATTAAATGGATATTCAGTGGTCTTTTACATCGGAAATCTATATACAAATATTTTTGAATCTATGAAAACCTTGGAAGGTTGGACTTTTTGACCGGTTCAAAAGACTTCTAGGTTTGTTGATGCAACTCGAGCAATTGTTGATTTATGCCCACAATAAAGCCACATTAGTGAACAGATGGACATTGCAAAGAGAGTTATTCAGAAATTACTGTAAATATGTCTTATTAAATTAAATCTTAGAGTGCTGGAAGATAGGCTCAAATGGTATATTCTGGAGTGGATTATTTTTAATGAAACTTTTCTTCCCACAGGAACGATGGGAAAAGGCAGATTTAGAAAAGAATGTCCTCTTGGAGGGGTTTGTGGCATTTGGAGGGGGGGGAAATCAGTGCCCAGGAAGGTTAGAAAAACTCTTGTATTTATACAAAGTAATCATCATGTACACTCAAAAATAATAACATTTAAAGTATTCCAAGCAACTGAATATAAATGCTATAATTGAATATATATATATATATATTCCTACTAGATAAATTTGTCTCAAAATAATAAATATTCATTTTCAAGTTTTTGTTAGACATTTGCTATTAATATTGTAGGATGCAACGTTGCAACACATTAACTGATTGTAAAATGTAAAATGATTTATTGAGTTATTTTAATTCACAAAATTTGCTAAGGAGCAAAACTTCATTTTTAAATTTTATATTTTTTCTTTGTGCATTTTGTTTCTTTTTCCCTGGACAGCTGGTTTTGAACTTTACTGAACTTTGCTCAAATAACACAACTGAACCTGCTACATCATTCATGAACATGTTTGGGTTTTCAAACCAGGCACATCTGACCCGGTTGCATTTAAGTTCCTTTTCCAGTAGGGAAAGACCTAAATATATAAAAATGTCATGCTAGATTATGTTTAAGTAAGCAGTAAACATTTTTAGCAATAAAATCTGACAGCAATTTTATTATACTTATCAAAAGCTTCTCTAGGTTATGTGTTTTTGAATAAAAAAAAAAAAAAAAAGGCTTTGTGCTGGCCGGTTCAGCTAATGCTCTTGTGGTTTAGAAAAAAACAAACAGGTGATATGATAAAGGAAATTGGCACTTTTAACTGTAAGCGGGTCTGCATCCTCCATTTTGAGCATTATAAAAAAGAATATACTTTTTTTTTCTAATTTAAAACATAATAAAAGCAAAGTTTGAGATTTGGAAGCACCTTTGTTGAGCCAGGGGCCATTTTTGCCCTCTAGCAAGGTTTGGTGGGTTGGTCTTTGGCCTGTAGCAGGAACACTATGGGTTGAACTTGGCCTATAGCAAATGCCACAAGCTGCACCAGCCCATCTTTCCCCTTTGGCTCTATTGCTGAGAATGTCAGTTCCCTTAGGTTATTTACACAGAGACTGGCACAAAAAAAGTTCATAGCTTCAAGTTCAAGATTTTTGTCGGTGTAATTCGAATTGCAGGCAATACTTGTAAATCATTTAGCTGCATTATTGATAGTGTGCACTATGGCTTCATGGCTCTGCTTTTATGTTGTGCTGAGCATCCTTGGCCCTAATGTCCCAGCCCTTTGAGCCCCTATTGATGACATCATGAAGGCCCTGGGGAGTGTGCGACTGGGGTCAGAATGACATTAATAGAGCTTTATAAAGACTGGAAGAACTTTCCCAGCTGCACAGGAAGATCAAAAGCATAGGCACAGACCAGTGACCTTTCAAAACCCTCCAGAACAGATGCATCTATGTTTATCAGTCTGGGAATATATGAGAGGGAGAAACAGAAGTAAGGGAGATGAAGGTTTGTTTTTAAACCTCTGCTGCTGTTTGGTCATTTTTGTTTGTATCTTTTTTTTTCTTCTTTTTTCGCAAGGTAATGGAACTTGGTAAAGGTTTTAGCACTTGCTATGTGAACAACACAATGGAAATGAATAGGAAGTGAATTTCATCTAGTGGAAACATTTGATATTGTGCCCAAACAAAATCTTACTTAAAGATCATTTTCAACTTTGATACTTAGATTTATGGTTAGGCTTTTAAGCACTTAAAACATGTTTTGGAAAAAAAATAGTAGTAAAAATTAAAAAATAGTATTTTTGTAAATGTTTTGAATAATAATAAACAAACTTCTATAACTATTTTAAGTTTCAAATTTTTTACTTTTCCAGAATTAACTTCCACGTCTTCTTTAAAAATCAAGATTCATGACAGTTAAAAAAGTAGTAAACAGGTAGTTAATGATCATAAATATTTCATAAATACAATTTAGCACCATGAAATCCCCTAAAAATAGAAATGATTAAATAAAATAAAATAAAAATTACCAAACTAAAATAAAATACATTCAGTTCATTGAAATTCATTCATGACCCCAGCAGCACTAAAGGGTTAATAATACATTTTATAATACAAATTATAAAAAATGAATAAAATAAATAATTATTTAAACAAGTTTATATATATATATATATATATATATATATATATATATATATATATATATATATATATATAACATTTGTTTAAATCATTATTTATTTTATTCATTTTTTATAATTTTTATTATAAAATTTATTTAATATATATATTCTCCATTATGCATCTCCATTATGAGTGTGGACTATGAAATTTTCTCTAGAATAATTTCAAATGCCACTGAAATATTCAATCCACACCTACCAACTTCCTGCATTCAAATGTCACATTGTCATGAGGCGGCTTTGTAATGATTACTCAGGCTTGTATAGATCTCTTGGCTGGATGCTGTCATAAATTAGTACACTGAGTGTGGCGAACCCATGTATTTCATTTTCCCTCACTCAATCCAATCTGATTTTGATCATTTTAGGAGATTGGCTACTTGCGTCACTAACACAGTGCCCCTGAATGAGTCACGGCCCTCAAGGTTATTTAGGCTGATTATTTAAAGAAACATGACTTGCATCTCTCGCCCTCCCTTTATCGCCTCCCATTATTCCTTTCTGTGTCTCACCCAGGAACCATCTTGTTCTCTGTACCTTAATTCTTTCACTTCAATTTACCCAATATTCCCCTGTCCGCCTCCAAACAAGGTCATGGTGGCTATGAAAGGACCTGGAATTTGAACACAAAACAAGACATTCATTCACATTTTGCTTTTCTACCTGCAATTTAAATCACAGTTTTCCCAGTGTTCGGCAGCACCCGAGGGAGGGTGCAATGGCAGCTAGACAGCATGCAATATTCCATCAGAATACTAATACACATAGTGCTATTTAAGCCGGCTTGTGAAGTGATGAGCAATTCAGCACAATGAGTTTGAATCTACAAAATATTGTTTATGAGAAAGAGGACGTGAAAATGAAAGAAACAACAAGAAGCACTTGTAATTTATAGTGTCAACAGGTGGTACGCCGTTATGGAATTGCATATGTTTGTGGCCCTCATCCTCTACAAGTTTGAATTCATCCCACTGCATCCATTGCCCAAACCGGTAAGTGGCCTGAGAAAGAGTAACGTCCAATGGAGAATGGTAAATAAGCCTTGAAAGAGACGACTTCAAAGTAGGCATTAGGTTAATCATTTCCAGATGTGTTCCTATGGCAGTATTTACCCAACAACAGCCCAATCTAATGCTTAAGCAGCGTCCTGCTCTTTACCCTTGCAATTCTCAGGCCGGACCAAAAATAGCTTTGTAAATTTCGCCCACCAACGACTAAGTTCATATGAGGAACGTGGAACTAGATTTGAATCATGCATTAATCTATTTCATTTGTCATAAATGTATACTTTTGGAGGCAGATTTTTTTTTTTTTACAGCAACATGATAAATGCTTAATAAACTGATAAATACTTTTATACTTTTATTATCATTCCCAGGCAGAACAATAAAAAAAAAAAAAAAAAATTGCTAAATAATAATTTTATATATATATATATATATATATATATATATATATATATATATATATATATATACAATTTTTTTTTTTTAAAGAAATTAATACTTTTATTCAGCAAGGATGGATTAAATTGATCAAAAAACATTTATAATATTTAAAAAAAAATCTATTTAATATATATGCTGATCTTTTGAAGTTTAGATTCATCAAAAAGTCCTGAAAAAAATGTATCAATGTATCAATGTATCTATAAACGGTACAAATCAACATTTTCTAATGATTTCTAAAGGATCATCTGACACTGAAGACTGGAGTAATGGATGCTGAAAATTCAGCTTTATCACAGGAATAAATTACACTATACATTATATTAAAATAAACAACTGCTATTTTAATTTGCAATAATACTTCACAATATTACTGTTTAAGTGTAGTTTTATCAAATAAAAGCAAGAGACTTCTTCCAAAAACATTTAAAATATCTTAACAACCCCAAACATTTGAGCAGGATTTTATTAAATATATAAATATTTGGATGAAACCAAAAAAATTACATACTGTAGCTTAGAAACATAGCTTAGAAAATTTAATCATTTGTTTGCATATGCAATCTGACTTTATATTTTGCATTGCATGTAATGCAAAGAAATCCGTGCGTATAAAGAATGTCTGAATACTTACTAATGTTGTATATTATATTTATGCGGACTTGATAAATATATGTATCTGGTTCTTGTAGAGCCCCCTGCATTTGGTGGGAACCCAGCAGCCAGACGGATCCTGTACAGTGAGATACAAGCATAGATAGAGCGCTTATGTTCAGAGGGCTGTGCTACTGCTTTAGAGCTTTGTTGACAGCCTTGACATAAGAGTTGCAGAGATCAACCGCATATCCTGAGCTGAGCTTCAGAGGTTTGAAACATCATGGTGAATGTTAAACAGTGGCCTGGACACAGGCAAATACTATATCCCTCTAAAGGAAACCAGAAAATCAGTGCTAAAGGTAATTTAGGATATTAGCTTATATATATTACAGTTTTGTTGGGTCAACCTCTTGGATAACTAATGGCATAATAGAGATGATATATATCAGAAAGCATGAGGTTGTGAAAATTCCTTTCCTGGACTGAGAGACTTTATCATTTTCAGGATGTATGAAATAAACAAAATGTGTTGCCTAATACCACTGCAGTCATTTATTACAGCTAAACATCTTGTGCATGAAATGGACAAAGTAAAGACAAAGTTTATAGACAATATAACTAAGAGGAGGTTCTATTTTGTGAAGCAGAAATATGTAAACACATTATTATGTGTATAAACACTGTGCTTCTTTTTCTGCAGTGGTGAAAAGGATTGTTTCTATAAACACATCTGTCTTGTAGTCTGTAAGTTCTTTACTGCATCTGATTAAACTCATTTTTGGATAATATTACATAATATTACATGACATAAGTTACATGGAGTAATTTTATGTGCTTGGATGCAAGCATCTTTAATTTGTAAGTAAAATAGAATGTTTACATGAATTCAATATGAAGATGTACTTGATTGAATTAATCACTGGTATTGTAAACATTTGGAAGAAGAAAACCCTTTGTGCTACTTTGCAATGTAAATAACAAGTTTAATTGTGTTTCAATAAAGAACGTTTTGCTGCAGAAGTTTCCTTCTATATATTTCAGTTTACTTAACAACCATGACTGTGATTTTGCTAAGCAGGCATCATCTTTTCTCGGTCATGGAACAACATTCCTTCCTGTCAGACAAACAAAGCCTAACCTTGAAATCTGATTGGATAGGATAGGATTGTTTTTCCAGGACCACTTAGGATGTTGGATCCAGGAGCATGGCCTACTTTGCGAAATCAAAGACTCCTCAAGCACAACATTCCAGAGATGTTTAGCAGAAGGCCAATGATAAACATGGATACTAGTCTCGAAAGTGGTGTGATGTAACAAAATGAAACATTAGTGCGAGTGCCTTTAATCTGACATTCCTGTTCCTTATTATAATATGTCATACTAATACACACACACACACACACACACACAAAAACACACACACTTTTTGCATATCAGAAATGATCATTGTCCTGTGAACCCTTTATATATTTTCACAGAAACTTCCCTTGTCACATAAAGAGGGTCATATGTATGATGAAATGACATGCGATTTAACCCTATAGTTAAATTACAATGAGGTAAACTGGTGATCTCAACTCACCTTGCTCAACTGACCAGACCGCAAGATATAGAAAATAATATAATATACATAATATGCATTTAGTCACATAGTTGAGCTTTCATAGATTTTAAACATTACACTGTGTAAAGATTTGACTGTTAAATAATAATAATAATAAAAAAGAAGCCTCTGCTAAAAAAAAATTTGTGGCCTGATCAACAGTAATATTGTGAAATATTATTACAATTTAAAAGAACACTTTCATAATGTAATGCTGGTGATCCCAGACCAGTCTGATCAGACTGGCAGACCAGCGCCGACCAGCAAACCAGTTTAGACTCTTTCTTTCAGCAGGGTTTCCTTTTGTTATAGGCTATTAATAGGTTTCCTTTTTCCCTTTTATTTTAGGCTATTGATATTTACCCATAAACACTATCTCACCCAAGGTGTTTAATCGTATTTTTATGCTTTAAATCAACTCACCACACTATTCTACTCGTGCTGCACGTGCTTTCGAGTCTGACAGACGTCATTTCGAAAAATCTCTGCTTTGCCCTGCACCACATTTACTAAAAACAACCTGCTGAATGTGTCACAGCGCCGCAACATCCAGCGGGCGAAATCTCTGACGTAACCTCGCCGATTTGCATATTCGCTTTTAGGAGAACGCCATTGGTCCCTGAATCCGCCCCCCGCGCTCGGCGCGCTGTGCGTCGTTAGTGGGTTGAGCAAACATCGTTTGAATGCCGGGAAGCGGTCATTGGTGAATCAAGCTGTCTGCAGTAACGTCAGGAGATTAGTGAATCGCAGCTGGAATGCGAGCTTGATTCACAAAGGCAAGAGAGGGAGACAAAGCCACCGCGCAGAAGATACGCACTCCGGACTGCCACATCCCGCACAGGTACCGAAAAAACCGCGTCGACTTACTCCATTAGATCATCCTGCATCTGCACAGCAGTGCTTTGACAGGTGCTGCTGCTTTTATTATGGCATAGAAGAGGAGAGAGAGAGAGTCAAATTAATGCAGAAATGATTTAATAGTCTATACAACATATTATTCTATATAAAGTAGCCTGTATATTATACAGTACATAATATAGTATTGAATATTTTCTGCATTGCTTTGACCCTTTATGCATGCCACTTTTAAACAAATCACTTTTACACAAGAGTTTATGGGGACTTTGAACTTGGAAAGTCTGTATTGGTAGACAGACGTGTTATAATAACCATCCGCACAAGACTAAAAAGAGTAAGCAAGTCATTTGATGACGCTATTGGATTTGTAATAGTAGCCTAGTTTTTGAAGTGCACTCCTTGACCTTGACAGACGCTGGCAGTATTGTGCTGTATTGACAGTTGCTCTGACAGGTTGATGATGTGGCATGTTTACCATAAGGGTTTATTATATTAGTCATCAGATTGAGAGAAATGACGAATATAAACCCATATAACAAAGAGAAGGAAAGTGAATGTCAGGTGATGACGACAGAGGGGCCGCTCCTCCAGTGATGACTCAAAGGGGATGCAGCAAACAGGTTGCAGTAGACTGTGATTGACACTTAACCTTTTCATTTGGCCCTTTATGCACTGAAAAAGTAAAATGCAATATATATTATGTAATATGGAATAATTTTGCTTTAAATAGCCCTCATTTGTACCCAGCGGCATATAAAATCTTTTGCTTATAACAAATAAGGTCATGTACACTGTATTATAAACTGGAAGAGCATTTCCATTGTAAATAATTTTTAAAAGCAATACATTTAATTACTGTTTTTTAACCTTCATGATCTATTTCGGTCTCAGAGTACCCATGGCCATTTTAATAAAAATAAAAAGTTAAAAATAAAAGTTTAATAAAACAACATTTTGTGCACACTAGCAGCCAGTTTATAGCAGTCTGTTTATATTTATTTAGTGCATTTTTCAAGAATGTCATTTTTGCTGGGGCTCAGGTTGACCCCATACAGAAGCAACAGTCATATTTCTAGAAACAACATGTTAGTTTTGCCAAAATAATATTTGTCAAATGTGTTTTAATTAGGCCATAAAATATAAAAAATAATTTGATGGAGAATATATATTATTTGACAGGAATAATATGTTAGTAAGGGATTTTAATAAGAGATTTTTATATATATATATATATATATATATATATATATATATATCTTGTTAACATTTGTGTGTATGTTTGTGTACACATACATACATACACACACACAGACACACATATAAAAATAATACATATAAAAAATACATGAAACAAAAAATCATTTTGGTCAGAGTAAAGTCAGAATCAACAGAATATGAGGCTATTTGTTATAATAGTTGTCTAGTTTTCCCTGATTTATATTAGAAAAAATAATGTCGATTAACAATATTTAAGAATGCATATATACCATTAACTAAATTTGTTTGTGTTTACGGTTACCATTTTTACTCTTTAGTTTGTATAGCTACAAAGGCGATCTGGTGAATGGTATTGATTATTGTTTTAGTGAATTAGAATCTATAAATTTCCCTTGTTTAGTGACCTTGGTCATGTCAACAAGCAAACATGTCAATGGCCTCTATAGCTTTAGATAATCAGTATGCTTTTTGGCTCGGACCATTTCCAAAATTAAAGGCACTGTAAATCTCTGTAAATAAAGCTGAGCACTTATAGCATGTCTATGCTCATGTATAGTTTATGCACATCCTTATCTCATAACGGGGTCATTGTGTTATTGTAAATGAAATAGATCCCTGTCTGGAAGTCTTCATTTTAATCAAGTGCCTCACATTCTCTGCATTTCATTAGTCCTCATTCTATTTTTAGCCACGTTTACACAGGGCAAGACTGAACCAGACAGCTCCAGCCTCTATCTATAGCCTTGAGTGAAAGTGAGAGCATGCGTGTGTGTGTGTTGGAGAGCGTGTATGTGTGGCTGGTGATGGGCTTTTGATCCCAAAATAGCTGAGGGAGATTTAACAGTGCATATGACACCGGCAACAGTGCTAGCTTTGCCCGCAGACCAAGCTTGGCAGGGTGGATCATGGGAAGAAAGGGCAGGTAGAAAAGCTCTATTGAAATGGGTGCAAGCTGTTCCCCACTTGCCATTGTTGTTTGTGTGGGCTGACAAGAGACTGGCTCTGCTTTAAACCCATAACCTAATCTTTTGGTGGAGCATTAGTTACCAGGGCCAGGGGTTAACATCTGCTCGGTAGGGTTCTGGGAGGTAAATGTTCCAGTTCCGCTTCAGCTGTCGTGAGGACGAGCTTTTGCTGTTTCTTGTCTTGGTGTATAGTAAAAAATACTCTAAACAGCTCTTGCTCTGACCTCTCATAAGGTCATAAATGTCTTGTTTGTGATACAACGTGTTTATATATATGTATACACACACACACACACACACACACACACACACACACACATGTACTAGAGTATACATGTATACTATTATATACTATTGACTGTATTTGTATGTGTTTACTGTTACTGTATTCATCATTTGGTTTGTATAACTACAAAGAGGATCTGGTGAATCATATTCATTATTCTTTTAGTGAATTAGATTTGTTTCCTATGTTCCTGTTTGCCAAAGAACCCCCCGGCCCCCCCCCCCCCCCCCCCCAAAAAAAAAAAAATCAATTCATCATTGAAAGCAATTGTATCTCTTCACAAGATTTTAACTAAAGCATTTTATTCATATGGATTAATTTTATGATGTCTATGAAGTTTTGCTTACCTGAATATTCAATGGAGCAACAGAAACCTCTTAGGTTTCATTAAAATACCTTAATTTGTGTTTAAACGATTAACCAAAATCTTATAGGTTTGGAATGACACGAGGGTGAGTAAATGATGACAGAATTCTTTTAAAGGAATTGTTCACCCAAAAATGAATATCTGGCCATTTTTTACCTTAATGTTTGTTTGATCATCAGTCAATAATGGATTTGTCGTTTATTTTTTTCTGTATATTTTTTTTTGATTATTTATTTTTGATTTATAGTGTTTAAAGTATTGTGGAAATATGTTTTTGATACTTAACATTGCTCTTTTTTGGCATTTTTGGAGCTCGACAAACAATTATGATTGTGTACTGCAAAAGTGTACAATGTAGCCTGTAAGTAATGATATTAAAAAATATTTCCAATTTTGATGTTGTGTACCATTTACAGCCATGAAGGGAGAGCATTTATTTGCCAACATGAGAAGCGCTCCATTCTTCCAGCGGGTTTACCTCCTAGGAGGAGAAGAGCTGGTAGTCCTGCAGTCCACCATGGGAGAGTCCTCACTGGGAGACAGTTTCCAACAAATCACCGACTTCAATGATCTCCCCATGTCCCTCTTCGCCTGCAATGTGGACCAATCAGTATTTGAAGACCATGAGGGCAAGGTAAGGTTAAATAAAATGACTCCCATTTTGTTCCATCTCACCAGCACTTAATTGAAAGTCACTTTTTAAAAAAGTGCGTTGGAAGTTCAGCACCACTAGTGGCACCAAATGAAATCGCAAAATTATGATTGTTTCCAAACAGGATTATTACACATTTCAACCACTCTTTCTTCCAGTATTCAGATTATAAATTCACATCATTGGTTAAGTTCAAAAGCAAGAAAAGAAATGAGAGGAACATTAAAAGAAACAATATTTTCCCCTTAAGAGAGTTTGAAATTATTTTAAGCACAGTATTCTGGAAACATAGGAAGAAAAGCAGTTTGATTGCTTGGTGTGCTGGAATGCTCTAGTGGAAAAGCAGTTCCTTAGACTTGCATTACATGATTGTGAATCAGGCCTCTCCAACCCAATTATCCACGTAGGCCACTTCAGGTGTGAAATTCAGTTTGTGGGCTCTCATCGACACTGCTTTCTCCCTTTTTACAAACACTCTAAAGATTGACTTTACACCTAGAGGCAAGGGAGTATCTTTCAATTCCTTCATGTGAAAGCCTATTTGTGCTTTTGTGACTGGTTTTATTTGCTTATGATTACCTACGGCAACATACTGACAAAATGCAGATGAAACCCCTGAAATACTATATTTATTCCCATACGTTCAGTTCAAGCTATATTTGACACACAGACACATGATTGATAATATGATCTAAGGAGAAGCTGTTATAGTAGTTTTCATGAGCTGCTTTTGGCTTCAGCAACTTGGTGATAAAACATGGGGAAAAAAAAAAAAAAATTCACTCTCGTCTTTCCAAACCCATTTGATTTTCTTTTGTTAAACAAAATTAAATGTTAGGCAGAACACTTTTCCATGCAATAAAAATAAAATAAGAATGGGTCCAAAAATATTACCATTACCAAAGTAATCTATACAGTTTGTGCACTATATTTTGTTGTTTGACAGCACAAGCTCACATTCACTGTTAATGTAAAAGAGAAGTGTTAGCCTTCTGACTAACATCTCATTTTATGTTTCATGTCAAAAGATCAATGTGTTAAAATAATATGATAGGATGACATAATTTTTTTTTTTTAACTGTTCCTTTAAAGATTTAACCCTCAGGTATTTAGCTAGTCTTTAATGTGGTGATATAACAGAAGTAGTGACAGATCATTTCTTCCATATTGTAATGTGCATCAGAGTGAAATGGACTGTTGGGAAAAAAAAATTGGGTGGGGACTTGGTTCTACTGATCAGTTGTTGATTGGATAAAGGCAGATCTGAATATGAGCCTTGGGTCGATTATAAGAAATGGGTGGAATTTAAGCAGACTAAATGACTGTGGAAGTCCGGAATATGTCACTAGATAGAAGGCTGATGTTTTAGCAAAAGATCACATTATGACATAAAAAAAAAAAAATCTAATAAATAAATAAACATATCTATAAATGAATGGTTGACACTAATATTATTTACCCTTTAAGCCATTTTTGCCTCACTTAAGATAATGTTTTATCTGAGTGACATACACAAAAATAATGACTCATAACTCGAATACTGTAGCAAGGAGAGTCAAAAGGTTGGTTTGATAGAAAACTTTCTGTACTTTCAGTGGAAAAATTATTTAATTTGAACATTCTCCTGCTGAGAAATAGCTGATAAAAGTAAGAAAAATTTGAGTGCTTAAGAGAAATTTTTGTATGTGTCTTATTTGACATTCAGTATCTCAGGACAGAAATAAGGTAGGAGGATTCGTTTTTGATGATGTTCCCCAGCACATTAGCTGTATCTGTTTCAAATTTTTTGGTGATAGCATAAAGTATCCAAAAGTTACAGTATTTTGTAACAAAACAAGCCTTTTTGTTTAGCTCTTGACTCCCTGAAGGAATTTTAAAAACTGGTATTTTCTGACTCATAACTCCACAACCGTAGCAAGGAGAGTCAAAAGGTAGGTACCGTTTGATAGAAATTTTTCTATATTTTTATGGGGAAAAAAAACCTTTGCATTTGAATATTCTCATGCTGAGAAATAGGTGATAAAATGTAAGAACAATTAGTGTGGTCAAGGGAAATTTTTCATATTCTTATTTGATGTTCAACATCTCATGAAAGAAATAAGTAGGAGATAAAATCTTTTTTGGTGATGTTCCCAAACACGTGTGCTGTATTTTAATTAAATTTTGTGGTGATATCATGAAGTAATCAAAGGTTACATCATTTGCAACAAAGGTAGCCCTTCTCTTTGAAATTGTTGTTTTGAATTTGAAGTAATGCCTCACTCAAGTTTATATTTTATATAATATTATATATAATATTACATAAAATATATATATATAATTTTCATATGGGTATGGGGTGACTTCTCGTACAAAAACTCACTCCAGTTTATTCAAAACTAGCCCCAAACAAGTATGCTTGTTTTATTCTACTCAATGAGACCTTTCAAATGACATATGACACATGACTATCTGAGCTGAGTTGACATATTAGAGGACATGGCACAAAAAAACATATTTTGTAAATTATGATTTTTATTTTTTTTGTCACTTATCAGCAAATAACTCTGCATTTCTTTGGAGTTAATCAAAGTGAGACTCTGAGCTTTCAAAGATAATCCATTTTTTGTTGATCAAGGTATTTAGAAAATAATTTCCTGCTGACTTTAAGCTTTTTTTTTATGTCTCCTGAATTTTACATCACTTGGAACAGGAAACTCAGCATATTTGACCTCCAGCTGAAAATTTAGCCCAGACCTTCTTCGAATAGTTTTAAGAACACCAATCATGTGATATGCTGAGCTCTGCCAGGTCTGTCTGCCTCTCTGACCTGCACTGGACTGCATCACACACATGCACATACACAGTTCTTACACTGATCCGTCTTGACAGCTACTCTCAGACAGATTAGATCATCTGATAGAAGGGCTGTGTGAAAGGTGGTCCATGACTCGCTCCATTGAGTCACAGGCTCCAGAAGTTCTCAGTCTTTTACTCATGAATGACTCCACTAATGCAAACACGCAATCAGTAATCCTTGAAAAGTATCCTCTCGCTTCGGATTCACTTGAACCTGACTTGGCATGACTCATGTGTTAATTTCCTTACGTAACAAGTAACAGTGTTGAAAGTTATTGTTTTTAAGGTGAATTCAGTGATACATAATGAGAGACTTTGTTGTACCACACTGTTTGTTTGGTTTGGGGCAAGGTTGTGTGGCTTCAGTGCTTTTGCTTAACGTTAGGTTACACTGCAAAGTTTCAGTAACACTATGACACTGTGGGTGACATGCAGCTTTTTGGTCATGATTAACCATGAATTAAGTATCAAAACAGTTTAGCAAACAAAGCCACTGCAGAATCTGTGTGTCACCCAGCAATACAAAGCAATTTGGAATGAATTGGCTGAATGAACGATTCAATGACTCACTCTTAAAAACTAGTCACTTGTTTCATTCCTGAATGAATTAATGCTTTGAGTAAATGACTCCCTCATATAAACAGCCATCTACTGGTGTAATGATGTAACCTGCAGAAAGAGTAATTAAAAAAGAACATCAACTTTTGTATAAATTAAGTTTTATTGAATATTATATATACTTTCTGCACCAGCATATTTTTTTATAACTATTCAGGTATTTATTAATAAATTAGTCAAATAATATGGGAGTCCACAAAGTAGGACAACAGTTTTGCTGCGGGTCAAATAAATGTAGTATTTAGTATTTGAGCAAAGCTGTGAGCCAAACAGTTATTTAGCCACATAGCAAGAATTCAAAGAATAACTCATTACTTCGTGATCATCAACTAAAAGCTGAATCGCAGTGTCTATTGCAATACCAACTCCCTATTCTAAAGGAGGGAACATATGCTTAATTAGGCAGCTAATTGTGCTGATAATACTGCTCTGAATATTTGACTATTTCACCTACAAATGCCATGAAATATTAATTGATTTACAGAGCATGATTGCATCTCCTGTACTGGCCAACTTGCATTAATTGCTTTTTGCTGACCTGTTTACTCTTGATAAAGATCTTCTCTCCTTCCTCTTGAATTGATTACAGAGCACATGGTCATGGGATGCAGAAGCTGTCTGATAGTTACTCAACTGATTGCCATTTAATGAATCTGTCCCTGATTGGAACAGGAAAGTTTTACACTAATGGGTGTAATGAGACCCTCTGGCCCATTTATGTATAAGTTATGTTGATGGAGCCACAAAGGCTGGTAATGCTACACTACAGTAAGCCACTATAACCTACACTGCACTTTATTTTTTACTATATAATAATATTTTTACTATTTTTTTTATTATAAAGAGGGCATGTAATAGAAAAATAAATCAAAGTATTTGATACTTAGTTTTTGAACTTTACTCGGATTCCATGTGAACAACTAGTCATTAAATAATCTCTCCAAAGCTTACTTTATACAGAAGTACACATCACATTAACAGTTTCCAGTTCATTTAAAATTGGACATTACCAAGAAATGCCTAGCGGTTTAGTGAAAGAATCATTTGAATTCTAAATGACTCACTGACTGAGAGAGTGTGATTCAAACTGCTTTTGTAGATCTTTTTGACTGAGTCATTAAAAAGAACTGTGTCCTTCAAATTGACAAATCTCAAGCTTTCTCAACTGTTGCCAATTTGAATTTATTGAGGCACCTTTTTTGTCACTTTTGTGACCATTTCAGTCCCAGTCTGGAGACAAAAATGTAACATGATCTTTAACTGGTTTGATAAACAAATAGTTTATGTTCTGTATTGAGTTAAGGGGATTCTTCTGGATAAATGCATGAATCAGTATATAAAATACAAAAAAGTATGCCCTAATATGGGTGGGATATATAAAAGGTTCAGAGAGAGGTTGGGAAATTATGTAAATCTAAGTTCCTGAAACCACAAGGGCTTGCTGAAAAAGCATGTTTGCTATTATAGTCGGATGCCATAATGTCACCTGCATTATCTTAGCAGGAATTATAATTCTAACCTTATATTTCACTCATGTATGAGATGATTGCATTTTAAACATTCTCCCCCATAGCCGGCTGTTGCTTGGCTGTAGCCCCCTGTGACCCTGCAATCCCTTCAGCGCAGCATCCCTGATTGGATTTGGCAAACATCCGGAGAGCAATGGAATGCTCCAGATTCATGAAGCTTAATGACAGATGACAGCGAGACAGAATAGACTGTTGCTATTCTCGTTTCTCCCGCCCTCCTCTCCTGCCTGGATGTGGACCACTGTTGACTGCCCCCACTTTGCTGATTGATCAAGGGAGATCAAATTGTTCCAAAAGAGCATAAGCACTGTGCCGTTGCCTTCAGGCGTGATTCGCAGCCCTGTCAAAATGTTTGATTGTGTTTGACACTCCTGGAAGAGACTGCTTGTGCATCTGAGCCGCTGAATCAATTTAGTAGGCTGTGATTATATTAACCCCATGAAAGGCCCAGGTGATGCATAGGGTCTATTTAAAGACATATGGCATTATTAGCTCCCTAAGAATAGGAAAGCAATCTTACAGATTTTACAAAATTAGGCAGTCTGGAGCCCACGCGGAGAGCTGATGCAATGTGAATTATGTGGCATAACTCTTATGTCAAGACTAAAACCAACTGTCTTCCTTTCTAATTATTTTGTTTTGACAGCCAAATTTTCTAACTTTAAGCTATTTCCTCGTCAGGTTAAAGAGACAGTCCACCCAAAAATGAACATTTTGTCATCATTTACTCAACCTCAATCCATTCCTAACCTGTATGACTTTCTCTCTTCTGCAGAACACAAAAGAAGATATTTTGAAGATTGTTGGTAACCGAAAAGTTTCAGTTCTTTCTTATTAACTTTGTTTGTACAACAGAACCAAACAGGTATTGGAAGTCAATAGGAACCAAATTTTTACATTTTCTTTTGACATTTTGTCACAACATGTAAATGATGACACAATTTAATTTTTTGGTGAACTATTTCTTAATAATAATAATAATAATGAAAAATTATGCTTTTTTTTTTTTTTCAATGGGAAGTCAATGGGAACCGAAAATGTTTGGTTTCCAACATACTTCAAAATATCTTCTGTCACTTTGTCACAACAAGGATGAGTAACTGATGACAAAATTTTCATTTCTGGATGAATTGTACCTTTTATTTTATTTTGCATTTTCCTCTCATTATGTACTACATAAGAGATTTTTACATAAGAGACTGTTCTACGATTTTCATATTTCTATTGCGGTGGCATTTACTGAATTACCCACGTCAGCTGGTGGTACGTCATGACTATCCGTCATAGACTTTTCCGTGTCTCTCCCTTGAGCTCACCCTGCATCAATACAATTGATCTCCACTTTGGAAAGGTCACACACGCAAACCTAGACATGATTCACATAGTGTTTCACTTATGAGCTGCCACTTGAGTTGTTAGCATGGCAAACATGGAGAAATGTTCTCTGCGACAGGAGAGTGAGATTTATCCTTCAGATGTGCTGTTTGCAGAGCATGTAGTGTTTGAATTGCAAGAGGTGCGTGATAAAGGCCCCCACATGCCTTTGCAATTGCCTCCAAAACCACGATCATTTATTATTAATAAAAAACAGCAAACATACAAAATCTGCATTAATGAGGTAAAATAAATATTGAAAATCAGCAAAAATAAGTACAATTAAAACTCACTGTGAGGGCAAAAACAAATCTTGTCCCTTAATTTAAATGTATTTATTTAAATTAAATTATTTACATTAAAGGGATGGTTCACTCAAAAATTTAAATTCTGTCATTTACTCAAATTACTTAAATCTGTTCATCAAGTGATTGCATCTCTCCACAACACTTGGATAAAATCACTTGATTCATGGATTCATTTTATGACACCATGGCCTTTTTGGATCTTCTAAGTTGTGGTTAAAATGACTTTCAATGTTTGGAATTTCCAGTTTTGTACTTTTAATGGAGAGACAAAAATTTCTCAGCTTTTATTAAAAATATCTAAATTTGTGTTTTGAAGGTTAATCAAAGTATTATAGGTTTGAAACAACATGAGGGTGAGTAAAAGATGACAGTTTTCATATTTGGGTGAACAATTACTTTATAATATATTTTATTATAATTATATATCATTATTATTACAATCAATCAGTATTTATATAGTACATTTAAAAACAACTGAAGTTGACTAAAGGTCTAAACAATGAATAAAAAGAATCAAACAGCAAATGAAAAACATGTATTTTATATAATTAAATATACATAAAAATGACAAAATCAGTATTATGTAAAATAAATATTAAATTCAACAATACTAACTACAGTTAAAACAGTGATCAGTGCCCACCATATATTTAGTTAGAAAACAAATGTTTAGTTAGAAAACAAATAGTTAGGCCTCGTTAACACTGCCAGTTAAATGTGACCCAATTCCGATTTTTTGCTTATATGTGACACAGATCGGATCTGTTCTATGACGGTGTTGTAGAGGGGGAAAAAACGCATGCATTCAGATATTTCAAGATCGGTTTCAGGCTTCATTCATGTGTGGAAATAAATCGGATTTAAATCCGATATGTGCCAATGCAACTGTCATGTAAACAGGCAGATCGGATTTTCTGAGGCATTGCGTTCTGTACGTCATTAAAACTGCAACAATTTGGTACTTCTCTGTGGTCTAATAATGTCATATGTGACCTGTGCTGGCAAAATGAGTGTAAATTTGCACGGGCTATTTTGAGCTACAGGCAAAAAAAAAAATAATAATAATCTTATCTTCATTTGTACATTTTCTCCGCTCGCTTCTCGCGCTGACTGTCATCCAAAGTGCGTGCATATAATGCCGCTTCTGACGGCGCGATCCAGATAAATACACACATATACAGAATTACAGTATTTCAGAATTCACTCAGACATAATCTGCTCTGTCTTAATTGAACACTTAGGGAACTGTTGGGGGAAAACATCTGATGTGTAACATTACATTAGATCCATGCATTACAGTATAGGACGTCTAATGTTAATCTAACAATAAAAGAAAAAAGGGGAATCACTCGCTGCACTTCATTGAACTGCTTTTGTAGTTTTAATAATCAATTTATTTGTAATGAACACACTTAAGTTATTTTTACATTTGATTGTTTTTCGTACATGAATGCTTTAGTTTAGATATAAAATGATAAAGGTTTTGGTTTTTTTTTTTCTTTCTAGGCTATTAGTTCTACTGGGTTTTTTTTTTTTTTTTTTTTTTTTTTTTGCATCTGTTCTTATTTATAATAGCAAAGATAAAATAAAATAAAAAAAAATAGCTATATTGTGATTATTAATATATTTTAGTAATTTTTTGTCCGATTCCAACAAATCATAAATCATTTTGAAGGTCTTTTAATGGGGAATATAATTTTTCCCCCAATTTTGTTTATTTTTATTTTTTTAAATTGCTCATTGTGACTCGCTTTGTCAGCACAAGTCACTTTATTCTTATGAGGAAGCACATGTGGAGGCGGTAAATGACAACAACGCATGCGTGATTCAGATGGTATGGCAAGTGTAAACACATTAATCAGATATGGGTCACAATTGAAAGAACGTGTAAACGAACAGCCAAAAAAATCAGATATAGGCAACAAATCAGAATTGGGCATCAAGACCTGCAGTGTAGACGAGGCCTTAGTTAGAAAACAAATATTGACTATGAATCTAAGTTTATTTAAAATTAAATATTAAAATTAAATGATTAAATTAAATTGTTATAAAATGTATTAAACTGAGATGCTTTAAATAATGGTAAACCGTTATTTTAAAGGATTGTCAGAATGGTATTCTGTTTGTTACCTTAATTCAAATTCAGGAATTCAACTGGAATTTGAAAGGCATTCTGCATTCAGTTCTGAATAGCAACGACGCAGCTTGGTGGAGGCACCAGCACCATATCCTACTGGCTACCAGAGATGTTACGTTAAGAAATGAAAAACCTATTTAAAATGTACAGTATCACCTGTGGAACATGCACAAAAACCGAGTCGTCACAGTTCTAACACTGTACAGTTTCCTGTATGATGTCACTAAGGACCCTTGACAAAAGACAGAGGAATCTAGAAGAGTTTAGAGCAGCTCTGGTTTCATTGGGGTTATGTAATCGAGCTCACTGGTCATGAGTTCTACTTTATATGGTCATATCAGTTTTAAGTGGAGTTACGAGTATGGCCTTTTGTTCTGCATGAATTCCTTTCCTCAGGCCGAAGCACTATAGCTGTTCCAGCGCGTGTGTATGAGACTACCAACCCCAACCTCCAGCTTGCAAGGCTAAAGTTCACCGAACGGCTGAAACTGTAGCCCAGTAATGTAACGCTGCAGAAATATCAGACGTCTACCCTCTTGAATGACGTTTATAGAGTGCAGGGACACAGAAAAAAACAGGCTAATGCTATCCTCAAGTGAGCCATTAACATTCCAGTGTCACTCTTTTATTGTGCTGGCTAGCACTGATACGTGATGCTGTGGCTCTTGTTTTGCAGACTGTCAAGGTTAAATACTTGAATGGGGATCTATTAGCATTAACTGTGTGTGACGTGTGCATGACCTCTCCGCTGTACCTGTTCTCAGTGCTGCGCTCAATGTTTTTGCCAAGGGGGCTGAAAACCTACCACTCACTACACATGCTGCTTATGTCATCCTAGTGTCCTCTCTCCAAGCATTCTCCTGATCAGTTCCATTACATAATGCTCATACCTCTCACCAGTCGTCTGTAAGCTTTTCCAAGTGTCAACGACAGTTCATAACAATCCTGTGACTACAGAATACATAAACTCTTCCAAAGTGGCTTGTTTGCCTAGATAGCATCACACACAAAGGCTGTTCCAAAAGGTAGAGAGCATAATCATAAAAACCTAATTTTGGCCAGCATCACATATGCAGCATTGAAGGTAATCCCAGAATGCATTGCGTATCAGCAGAGTGAAATTGAAGATGGCAAATGAGGCTAGCTGTAACTTATAAAAACATGATTAATTATATTTTAAAGGGGTCATATGATGCAATTTCAATTTGTCCAATCTCTTCGGAGTTTTACAAGCTCTTGGTGCATAAAGAAGATCTTTAAAGTTTCAAAGACTAAAGTCTCAAATCCAAAGAGATATTCTTTATAAAAATGATGAGTCAACCACATGTGGGAAGATTTGCACAATGCCGCCCAAATGTTAACGCAAAGAAAGAAGGCGTAACGTTTATTCTCGCTGTTGCCACCACTGGCATGTTGTGTTTTTCGTTGAAGTGAAACTACTTTGTTTGGCCTTCCAAAAGAGGACATGACTAGAAATCAGTGGTTAAGTTATATTTCACCACTTGTTCAGAACAGTCCAACCCAAATATTCAGATGTGTGCTGCGCATTTTATGGAGGATGAGGACTGTTTCCTGAACCAGTAGCCTGCAATGCGTCTGTGGCACAACGGCTGATTCTATAAAGTTGGGCAGTTCAAACGTTGCAAGGACAGTCTGGCGCTTCTCACTCACACCCTATAAGTAAGTTTTTTATATTTATATTTATTTGTTTCTCCGATCACAGACATGGTTTTATGTTTACGCAACGCATAAAAAGACAGGATAAGTCATTATAATCAGTTATTATGTCCCCACTGGATGCAACAAATGTTTAAAATGGGTTTTATTGGTTTTGTCTCGTCTATTGATGTCCAGATCACGAACAAATCTTTCTATTTAACCGGATCTTCTTAGTGAACCGGTTGAACCAGTTCACCAAATTGAACTGAATCGTTTGAAACGGGTTGCATCTCCAGTACGCAGTAATCCACAAATTACTCAGTTTATAAAAGTGCCTTACACTCCCTCTGACGCAAAATAAACCAATATCCCGAGTTATTCAGTTACTCCTAACAGTACATTGACTGAACTGCTAAAAGAGAACCGATGATGGGATGTGCACGAGCAGAGCAGCTGGACTGAGTCTCGTCCTGCTGGGAGACGGTGTCACAGTGTTAAGGGGTGTAATAATTTTGTGACACGCTTGAGGCATTCGGGCAATCACAACATACTGAATAGCTGGCCAATCAAAGCATACCTCGCTTTTCAGACCGATGAGGTTTGTAAAAATCGATGCATTTCAGAAAGACGGCATAGAGGGAAAACAATAATGTACATTATATGGAAAATAATGTGTTTTTTTTTTTTTACTTAAACCACATAAACACATTGCATTACACGAAATACACAAAATAATGTTCTTTTTAGCAGCATCATATGACCCCTTTAATATTAATAATATTTACATTTACATTTATGTATTTAGAATGCGCTTTTATTAAAATTGGTTTAAGTTGAATTTGGTTTTGTTTTTTTTTTTTATTAATTTGTATTACGTTTTTATTGAATCAACAACCTTTTGTGCTGCTAACGCAATGCTGTACCACTGAGCCACAGGAACACAATTCATATTTTAATAATATTAATTATAATATTTCATTTAACACCAAAAAGAATAGAAAAAATATTTTATCCAATATTTGTGTGTGGTATACTGTATATTTTTATGCTTACACCTTTTGTTTAACAGGTTTTTTTAATGTTTTAAAAACACTGATACTGTGAAATAGTATTAGAATTTAAAATAACTATGTTCAATATTAATTTTTGTTTTTAAATGAAGTGTATTCCTTCGATGGCAAGGCTGAATTTTATGAATTTTCAACGTCATTACTCCAGTCTTCAGTGATACATGATCCTTCAGAAATTATTCTAATATGCTGATTTGGTGCTTAAGAAACATATTATCAACGTTGAAAAAAGTTGCTGTGCTCAATATTTTTGTAGAAACTGTGATGCAATTTTTTTTAGGATTCTTTGATGAATAGACAGTTAAAAAGAACAGCATTTATTTATTAGTTTTTTTATATTATAAATGTCTTTACTGTTTGTTTTGATTAATTGAATGCATCTTTGCTGAAAGTAGTTTTTTTTTTTTTTTTTTTTTTTACAAATTGTATTTGGAGTACACATATGCTACATACTTGTACATTATGTAAGTCACTTTGGATAAAAGTGTTACGTAAATGTATATACATATGCATATATTTCATTCACTGACATCCACTTAGCATCTTGGAATAAAAACTGTTTGTTCAAATGTTCACTGTTCTGCATAATGCAGAAATAGTATGAGTTCTGAACATAGCCAATGTCATAGCTATTTGTTTTCATCTACCATTTAATTGTGGCCTATTCCATATATGTGTGAATATTTTCCATATTGTGTTCTTACAACATGCATTACATGCCACAGCTGCCTACCGTTGAACCTTTGTATGCAGGGGCAATGACGTCGCTCTCTGTTCAAGACTGCAAACCAAACCCTGTTGGAAAGATGACCAAAAAGCTCTGGGCTCTGATTTATTGTAATCAAAGGCTAGAGAGTGTCTATTAGGATGCAGCTGCTACATGGATTAGCACCACAATGATTATAAAAGTGCCCTAATAGACTAGACTAGAGAATATTGGTGCCATCATATTGGTGCCTAGAGATGAGTAACACCTAAAATTTACATAAACAGGAGCGCAACATACATGTTTAAAACATTGAAGCTGACATATGGACTTTATCATGGCATTTTAATACTGTATGTAGAAACATTTTCATGTAAAACAAAGCTCTATTTTTGGAAACTATCCCTGCAAAAACAGCTGTGGTTTTCCTTTAAAATAAGATTTTGATAGTTTAACAAATTAGGACTTATAAAGTCTTATAATTCTACAGTGGTAAAATAAAATTAAATAATTATTTTTATAAATACTTTTTTAAATTACAGTGTGGTATTTATTTAATTATTAATTTTTTTTTTTTTTTTTTTTGTTTTTTTTGTTTTTTTTTGTGTAGCAGTAATGAAGTATTAAAATAATAATAATAATAATATAGTAATATAATAATAATTATTACTATAATTGTTGTTTTTTATACTTGTTTTGTTTTTACAGTGAAATATTACAAATTAATATTTTTAGTTTTTAGTACTTTTAATATTTCATTTAGTGTTTTAATAAGAACCATTTTATGCTCACCAAGGCTGCATTTATTTGCACAAAAATACAGCAAAACACTGATACTGTGAAATATTATTAGAATTTAAAATAACTGTTTAATATTACATTTTTTTAAATGAAGTGTATTCCTTCATTTAAAAAAAGAAATATTACAAAATATTATTTTTAGTTTTTAGTACTTTTAATATTTAATTTAGTAGTAGTAATAATAATATTTAATTATAATAATTAAATCATGCTTTAGTTAATATGATCAAGTGCATTAAAATATGATCATCCATATTTAACCTTGACAGACATTTTAAGGGAACCAAGAGGCCCATTGAAAATGTGAACTGTTGCTGGGATGTTTCCTCGTCATTGTGAAGAATTAAGTGTATTACTGTGAGACCACTATAGAGGAAAGATCTGAGGACATTTTTTGTGAGCTATAATGCTGGTAAAATATTAATGTCCTCCTAAAGTATGCATAGTGAGTCAGGGTGAGGTTTTACTGCACCAAGCGCTGGAAATAGCTCACTCAATCCACATTACTCACAGCAAGGCTCTTTTTAAGAATCCTGCGCAGAGATTAGTGCCATTGTGACTTCCAACCCTGACAATTTCCACACACAGTATCAAAGTGTGTGCTGTGAGTAATGACTAAAACTGGGACAGGAACCATTCGTTCCAAGAATTCTCTTTTAAGATATAGGCTAAATTTATGCACAGTTAATGTTAACAGATATTTTTATAGCAAATTGATGGCACATATACTTGCTCACAGTGGACTAAAGGACTCTTGCTGTTGGCTATACTGTCTTAAGGGTGAAGAATGTTATTTTTCATGTTAAAAACAGTTGAAAAATTAAAAGTCTGTCATTGTTTACTCACCCTCATGTTATTTTAAAATCCTCTGCTTTCTCAAAGTCTTCCGAAGAATTTAAATGTGTGATTTAAATGAAATTTAAAAGAGGGTGAGTAAATAATAACAGTATTTTGGGTGAACAATTAAAATAGTAGCAAACAATGCATGTGGACATGATCTTCTGATCAGTGAGCTAGGGACTGGCTCTAAAAGCAGTCCACCCCCGTCACTGTCACATGACCACTTACAAAACAGGGGTTTTACTCTGGTTTTTCAAATTGATTCCAAGAAAAGCCACAGTAAAGCTTTTTAACATATTACAGAGTCATATTTTGTTTTTGTTTTTTTAAAACTGAACAAGCACAGATTTAACATAACCATAACATTAATATAAGTGATGTTACTTAAACGTGCTAAATTGAGTGTGTGTGTGTTTTTTTTTTTTTTTTTTGTTTTTTTTTTTTATTTTTTAATTTTTTTTTTTTTATATGAAATTATTATATTATATTATATTATATTATATTATATTATATTATATTATATTATATTATATTATATTATATTATATTAAAAATTGTATATTTAAATTTATACACTTCCTATCCCACTTTATTTGTTCACTCAGTAGTAATTCACCGATAATGTGGGTATTTTTTTCTGCAGGTTACATCATTATACCAGTAGGTGACAAAAAAGTATTTTTTCATTCCGAATCATTCAGTAACAACATGTGATTATCTGATTCATGATTCATTCAGTCAAAAACACTTATTCATTCAGGAACGAAACAAGTAGCTGTGTATATGAATGATTCAATAAATCATAAAGTCAACCCATTTGTTAAAAAACACAGATTCATTCAGGAATGAAACAAGTGACTGTCTTTATGAGTGAGTCATTGAATCATAAAGTCAGCCCATTCATTCAAATTCATTCAAGAACGAGTCTTTATAAGTCAGTGACTGAATAATTAACACCACCTACTCTGTGTTGCTCAGAGATGCTTAACAGTTTTTGATGCTTCAATATATAATATCAAAACCCAAGTTCCTTTGGCTGTTTGGAGCTTATTGTATTAATAATTGAATCAAATGCAGAGCTCATGCCATTCTTTTGGGAACTGTATATTTCTCAGTGTTTGTATTGACCATTCTTTACACAACTGTCTTGCAAGCCAGAGGTGAAAATGAAGTTTTTCTTTTGTCTGAGACCTGCACCACATTGTTCATGATTTCAAAATAACATTTTGATATCTCTAAAGACTTTTGTAATTTAAGCTCTTAGTCAGAAATAAGAATAAACAAATGATGTGCATTAGTTCAACATTTCCAATATGACGCTTAATTACACATCACCTAATGACTTGTTTGCTGTAATCGTGTTCCTCTGTTGCTTTTGTCATCGCATAATGAGAAAAAGGCCACTGTGAGGAATGTAATATTAGGTGTAATCTTGCCTTGTTGAAGTAGCCTTCTTTATTCACCTGTCAGAGAGATGTGGAATTTATTTATCTGCTGCTCTCGGCAGACGCTTTTGAACAAACGTCTTCCCCTATCAGATAAATAAAGAGTAAAACAGCATGGAAATGTCATCAAACAAAGCCTATTAATGCTAGGAGATTAGAAGCATGTCTTTAGTTAAGACATGGCATTTAGTGCTTGCGGGAAGGGGATTAAATGAGATCCAGCCCATTTCTTTGCTGAGTGATAAATTAATCAAATTAAGAAATAATATTTCAACTCCCTTGATGTATCTGCGCAATGAATTGTTTGTGAAGATATTCTGAAGATATCGTTCTAAAACAACGTTTATCTCTGGTGGTTGTTTATGTTCAGCCGTTATCTATGTTGTAGTGTTGCTGCTGCTGGCCAATATTGTCGGGTTTGCTTGTCAGATCTCTGGATCTCAGCTTTGTTGTTGTCAGTTGCTATAAGTGTTTAAATGCCCAGGGAGGATCGCTCTGTACCATTTCAATCACATCTTCTGGCAAATCACCAGTGAATTTATGCTAACGTGTCATTCTTATTCCACCTTGTAAATTTGATGCAAATAGCCAGCTTAAGCCTCCTTGAGATATTTTTCTAGTGCCAAGGGCATATGTGAATATCATTATTCTGCTTTCAATGGCAGGATACAGCACTGCAGCAACCTTTTCTTTTTTCCATTTAGAACACCTGAGCAACCACATAGCAATGCCCTTGCTGCCACCCATAGCAACCGTTGCAATGCCACATTGCCACGTTGTAATGCCTTAGTGACCACCCACACCTAGGTAATTGATATAAAGCAGAAATAAAATTTTTGATATAAATTTAAATGAAAATTAGAAATGTTACTAACTGAAATAAATTGAGCTGAAGTACTAAAATTACTCAAATTAAAACTGAAATAAAAATAAAAATGTATGACTTTTTCACCTGTGGAACTTAAAAAGAGGAATTTTGGCAACCAGTCTCGGTTCCCATTGACTTTTAAGTTATGGACAAAAATACAATGGAAGTCAATAGGAACCGAAACTGTTAGGTTACCAACATTCCTTTATGCATCTTCCTTTATGCTGGTGAAGCTAAAGTAACTAGAAATATATATAAAATAAAATAAAAATAAAAATGACAAAAGCACATTTGCTAAAAGCCAATATATTTTTAAAATAGCAAATTAAATGATTCAAAATATAGTATAAAATATATAATATATAGTATAAAATAATATAAAAATAGTATAATAGCATAAATACTAAAATACCTGACAACCATTCAGAACACCTTAGTTTTACCACTTTATTAAACAGAAATAGTGTGGCGTAATGGAAAATTATTATGGAGTGGGTGAGGAAAATTTATCATTGAAGCTGCATAGTATGTTATTAACCACAGCTCTAACACAACATTAAGCCTTTGTACTTGTTCAGTAGCAGCCTGGTCATATGCAAATGAATTTGCTTTTGCTCATAGTAGGATGTATTATCTGTTGATAATGTACTTCTTTGGCCAGTTGGCGGTGCAGATTGCCATGTGGTAACAGTTGGGAGATTCTTGGATAAAATCTCTTCTTCCGGGGATCAGAGAAAGCTTAAGGCTTGAAATGTAAAAACGAAACTCTCAAATGCCCTTTTGCATTCTGATATGTGGCTTATATGAAAACTAGTTGTTCTACTTCTCCAAATCTGCATTGTAAATGAGGTGTTTACCTCACCTGCTCTGACGTTAAATTCTGACTTAAATTGTTTAGCGACAGTAACCGTGTATACTTATATGTATGTGAGAGATAAGGACAGGCCAGTCAGGGAGAGTAGTTATCTGGAAGTCAACGTGTGTGTGTGTGTGTGTGTGTGTGTGTGTGTATTGGCAGGGGAAAATGTGGGCTGTTTTTTTCCTGCCTTGTTGCTTTGGAGTGGAAAGTTGATGGAAATATCCAGAGTGTGTCTCGGTTGCCCAGGGCTGCTGTGTGTGCCATAATCACCTCTGGAGGTATGTGTGTGTGTGTGTGAGAGCTGGGGGGGGAGTCAGTGGTCACACCTGCCTAAGGGAGCTCTCCGAGGTCCTGAATGTCTGCTTGTTTGACACACACACACACACACACACACACACACACACACACACACACACACACACACACACACACTTTTACTGAGCTATATAAATGAGGACATACCATAGACCAGGGATCGGGAACCTTTTGGGCATTATTTTTCTGGTTAACCACTGTACCAGTAAGCAGTTGCCAGTAAAGTTGTTGTCAACGCTGCCCTGTGGCTTTTATTTATAAAACAGCTTTGATACTGAATCGCTAAATTATATTTCTCAGCAACAAGGGGGTAAAATCGTTGTTTTTGAAGTAACTAAACTCAGTTTCATTGTTTGTAGAGAGACACAGACACGTGTATTTCATACATGCACCTTTCATCTCTCTCTCTCTAAAAATGACCCCCAAAAAAGTGGCTGATGATTCCCGCTCGAATTTGCACTCTGCTTCTGTGAACGGTAAACCCCGCCTACTCTGATTTGATTGGCCATCTGAATTATTTTGATGAGTGCTGTTAGACCTCTTAGGCAGACCTGGGCCAGCTGCATAAACTTAGCCTCTATGTTAAGACAGTGTCTTAAGTACCTATTTGACCAACTAGCTGTTAGACAAGGGGTAATAATTCTTATTTTTGGATTCAACTTAGACTAATCAATGCTTTTAGTTTTATGTAACTGAATTAAAAAAATATGACCAGTTTTAAAGAAATTAGGTCTAACTTGTAAGACTAGTCTAAAGATAACTATACTAAAAATACTACTGACAATCTCAGTCTTTGAAACTACTCCACAAGAAACATTTCTGCACTTGTAATTATAAAGTATGTCTATATTTCTTATTTTAAACTTTTTTTTAATCTGAAGCAGAAACAGTCCTTCATAGTCTAAAAAAAATAAAAATATATATTTTTGTTACTTGAAATAAAATGAATGTTAACTGACATAAAATAATATATAAAACCTTATTTTATTTCAGCTAGTTCGCAACATTTCTAATTTTATTTAGTTTAACATGATATACTTCAAAAATAAAATTAAAATAAAAACTAATAAAAACTGTAGGCATATTTAAAAATAATAATAATAAAAATATTAATAAAAAAAAAAATGCACAACCAAATCAAAATTTGAGTGAATTCAAAAAATGATTCTTAACAGTTTTTAACAGTAAAAATATATTTAAAACAAGTTAAATTTAGATATTAAGAATTGTACATTCTTAGACTGTATCTTGCATTAAAGTGATTTTTTTAATCAAGAGCATGTTTTTTTATTAGTTTATATTTAAAATAAGTGTGTGTGTGGCAGGGGGGCCAAAAACAAAATGCATTTATTACAAATACAGCACTATGTAATATATAGTAGTAACAATAGAATTTGTAGAATTTTAACCCACAAGTACACAGTATTGTTGTTATCTTTGCTTTAAATTCAGAATAAAATGTCATTATATTTCTACTTTGACTCTTACTGACAGTTGCTTCAGTATCCTAGTTTGTGTTTTCTTTATAAATGAGAAGCAGTTTTGAGGAATGAATAAGGCACTATTCAAGACGTGACAGCTCTTTTTAAAGTTCATGGATGTTCACTGAAAAAAAAAAAACTATTTTATTCTTCTGTTGTCATCTCTTGTGTATATAATTACTAGTCTTTTGTGGTTTCGATAAAAGCTATTTTTCTGTGGCTGCTTTGCTTTTAAATTTTCCCAATATATTCTTAAAAGTTTAAAATATTTTGAAGCTTTTAGAGCTGCATAATGAATTATCAGTTTAGTCCACCTGACAGCACTTGCATGTACATGCAGTATAAAGATATTTATTATGTCTTATAATACACATTGTACTGTAATATATAGGGCAGATTGGTTATAGTTGTCACTCATTTTACTTCAGGAACATTTCTCAGGGTAATAAATATTTTTTGCGCTCTCTTTGAAACACAGCTGCTTCTTGAGTTGCCTAAAGCGCTATCTGATCTCAGATCTGCTGCAGGTGTTGCTCTTTTAGCTAGCAGTCACTAACGCCCACCAGCGTGCTGATCCCTGGCATTAATACTCACATTCAGAAGCCATGCAGAGAAAGAGATGGGCTCAGGGAGCAGGAGAGCCTCGGGGGCTTCAGACGCTGTGCCATATGCTGGCAGTGAGAGAGCTGTGCTGGTGGCCATGCAGAGGTTGAGCAGGGCACAGGGTTGCCAGACAGCAGGAATCAGGCACAAGGGTTTCTGAAGGGACATGATATTATTGCACATGAGCCTCTGTGTCTGCAGAAACCAGTATTCACAATTTCAGTTTTGTTCAGTTTTTGACTAAAAGACATAATCGAACGCTGTATATATAGTATTGTATTTTAGATGTTTGAAAGGGACATGCAGTCAGAGTGTCATTTACTACCATTAGGGCTGCACAATTAATCAAATTTTTTAATTGGGATTACAATTACGGATTCCACAATTACATAATCATTCAAAGCAGCAATTAATTGTTCAGAGTCCACTTATGTGTGCTTGTGCGTGTGTTTTTTTAAAATATTTTTCTCTACAGGTTATCTTAAGGGGTTTTCCATTATTTTTAATTTATATAATACTATGCATATCTTTTTTTTCTCTTTTTTTAAAGCAGAAAGGAATACATATGTATATTTGAAATTTGAGGCTTAATACTAAAACAATACTAAAAGCTATAAAAGTTTTTTTTTTTCAGTTTGAGTGTTTTCAGCATGGTATAAACATCATTCAGTGTAGACTGTCATAATCGTAATTAATAATCGCAATTACAATTTCAAGGGAATAATCAACAATTATGATTTTTGTCACAATTGTGCAGCCCTAACTACCATTCAGAAGTTTGGGGGCAATTAATATTATTATTTTAATTAACATTTTATTCAGCATTAAAATTGATCAAAAGTGACAGTAATGACATTTCTGTTGTTACAAAAAAAATTCAGATTCAGATTCATAAAAAAATAATATAAACAGTGTTCTTTTGAATTTCACATTAATCAAATAATACAGAAAAAAATGTCAGCATTTTATAATGATTGTATCTTTTTTTCCAACCAGCCGGACACAGCAGCATTAAAACAGCCAGTTACATGAGTTTGGGGCGGACCTATCTTTTTGGCCAACCAGTGGCAGATGGAGGGAGTGTTTGAGGAAACCTGCCTGAAAATAGTCATTTTTTTCCAGTTCTTTTTTATGTGGCTCAGAAAATATACATTTGCAGTTTGTTTTCATTTATTTGAAATGTTATCTAGTGGTGTCAAATTGTTTTACTTTATGCTGAAAAAAAAAACAAGCAACTGAAAGTCTTACTTTTTTTGCACTAAAACGTTATACAACATTAGATGCTTTCTTAGAAGCAGCACTAGATGGCAGACTTGTTTGAAATGAGATTGACATTGTTTCCAGATAATTCTCTCTGTTGACCGTTCCTTATGGAGGGTTTTTTCACAGCATTATTATACATTCTTCACTCGGATAGATTTCTAATCAATAATATATGTCTTCAAGCAAAGATATGAAGTTATGTCCCTCAGGTAGCATGACTTATCATAACGATTACAGGATGAAACAAGTAATATTTGGTGGATAAATAAAAGCTTGCCCTTCTAAAATTTCCTTACATTCAGTAAAGGCTCAGACGGAAAGAAATATCACACTCTTGTAAGGTGATCATAAACCTCTTGTGTTCGGTTCTAGTACAGAATAGTCTCTTACTCCCTTGGGAAAATATGCTTGCTGTACTGTTGAACATTTGGACGTGTGTAATGTTTTACTGAACTACACTGGCAAGGCCTTCCTCCTGTTAAACAAAATTTCTCTGTCTTGATTGAGTTCTTAAGGGAATAGTTAACCCAAAAATAGGGTTGGAATTGAGAACTGGTTCTCATTCAGGACTGGTTCTATTTTGGTTCTATGAATGTCTGAATTAAGCTTATTAAAACACTGCCATAACAATGCCATAGCAAAAGAAATGACACTTTAGACTTGCAAGATAAAATAAAATACAGTCAACATTATTGCGATGAACGGTTGTCCAATTTGTAGTGAAATATAACACTCTTATATGATTTTGACTCTTTTGAGCCAGATCTTTTTAATGAATAATTTAGAAAAGACTAAAAAAATCTGTCCCAGAGTGGACAGTTATGGGTCTGAATTAGCCAGACAACTCTCACTCTCACTCTCGATGATTGTTTTTTTTTTTTTAAAGCATTGCTGAACAAAAGTAATAAGTTGACTATATTCTCAGGTGAATTTGCCGACCTTATATGGTTATTTTAATGGTGAAATGGACAGCTACATCTTTATCATATTCTTTTCTGATTTCCAAAAGTTAATTTTCAGCTTGTTTTCCCTGTTCATGGGTGTTGCTTCTCTCTACTTCAATTGCATATTTACAATATACCACTATAACTCATGAAAGTGCACTTTTAACAGGATGGAGAGACGGCAGCATTACGTCTCATGAAAGTGCACCTTGTCCTCTCTCTGTAATTGGCAAATTCATTGCAAACAGCCCCAGACAGCAGAGGTTAATTGTGTTTTAAGAACGCGCACGATGACAAATTATAAATCAGAGTATTTGTAACCCTTGTGAATTGGAGCCCATCTCTGTTTAGTAATCTCTTCTTGTACGCACTCATTTGAAAGCTCTCAAGACGAGCAAACAATCGTTCATACAAATACACACACATTTCTACATATTTAGTCTGATCTGAGTCGTCATGTGTTTTCTCTATGGTTTATATAGTAAATAGGTAGAGTTCTGAGCAGGTGTGTTTGTCGTTCTCAGGTGATTTATGCATTCATTCCTTAGGTTAAGCAGCTCGAACAGCCATGGAGCCATCAGGCTGTCAGCTTCAAAAGCAATTGAACAAGTCAAATGGAACTGAAAATGTATTTTGCTTAATTGCCAATAGTGGAATATGTGCAGTGCATATGAAGTGGACAACACTTTAAGGACATACATGTACATTTTCCTATAGAAATAGATGTATATTCTATAATGGCAAAATTGTTTGTAACAATTTTGTTTTATAATAATGCTTAATTTTTTATAATTTACAATTGTTTGTGAACTAGGAGTGTGCGATATATATCATCTACGACAATATCGTAATTGCTTAAACGATATGTGATTTGACATTATCTAATATATTGCAAAAAGCAAATAAAAATAGGTCACCTTTAAAAGAAAATTAAATAAAATGTATATTTTGATTTCTTCTACAGAATCTGACAAACACTTTCACCTTGTTCAACTTGATTAAAGATACACCAGTTTAAATGGGCAAGACTCTTCTGCTGTCATGATTATATAAAAGTATTTATATAGCAAACAAGCGTTTGATATCATGCCCCCTGCAGTTCAGAATCAATAATGCATTCAAAATCTAATCAATAATGCCCAGACAAAAGTGACTGTATTATATTTCCTGGCATCCAGTGTTATTTTGTTAATTTGTCCAATTTAAACTGTTGTATGCAAGCCAGACTCAAAGTCACCATAAAACATTAAATATTGACAGCACAGCTTTGTCCTTCCTGTGTTTTTCTGGAAATAAATTGTTGCTTAGCAACAATCAGCAAACTTGTGGCTCAAAAACACAAACATTCATGTATCTTTTTAACTAACCACTTGCGATTCAGTTTAACAAAGTGCTGTCCACACTAATGAAGTTATATTTTCTTTCTTATAAGCACAAGCACTCCTTTCTTCAGTACAAAACTGTCCTTATTTTTTTTTTTTCAAACAGATAAATTAATAGTCTTTACATTCTTGGTCGATCCGTGTTTATCCCAGAGCATCTCACCTTTCACAGAAAATCTAAATATACTCTTCTAATCCACTGATAGCTCAATCTATCAGATTTGTTAATTTCAGTCCTGTACAGGTATCTAAATATAACTCAGTCAACTGGAATGAAATGGAAGAACTTTTTCCAACAATAACACGGCAGAGAGCCTGGGCTTGGGGTGGAGGATTATCTACTGATAATGAAGTATGGGCTTTGCTAATCTCTATCTGTGTATGAAGACACAGCATGTTCGGATCCCAGATCGCAGCTGTGACTTTATTATGATGCAGCATGAAGATCTTGAGCAACTGCCAGTAATGGGCCAAACCAACTCTTTCGAGATGAGGTGTTTTTGTCCTGGCCCTAAATCCTAATTATTGGGTGAAGAGTACATCTTCTCTTTGAAAGTCTTTAGTTAGATGCATATGAGGTTATATATGAGATATACATTAAAAAAAAAAGACTGACTTGCCAGACCTGACCTGTACATCACAATTTTCCAAACATTCCATATTTAACTTTTGAGATAGACATGGAGACCACTCTATTTTCCCAGGGAGTCTGGGACTCAGAACTGGAACTGGTTTATTTGACAGTGCTCAATGCACATTTTCTCTTCAAATAAGCAGAAGTGATGAATTTTCTCCATGCAGTTAAAATAGCTCTGATGAGATTGAATTCTCAGTCATGGGCCCAGACCAATAAACACTTGACAGTGAAGGACTGCCAGATCTTCCTTCTCATTTCAATACAACAATTGCATTTGGTTTCCATTGGTGTCAATGGGGACCAAATATAGCTGACAGGAACTTGGCTGTATGGGAAGTTTAGTGATGTGATGACAGAAGTCAAATCTATTTTCAGACTATTGTTGATAAATTCTGTTTTCAAACTGTTCTTGCAGACATGCAATTATTTATTTATTTTTTCTGCATTTGGTAACAATGGATTTTATTTTTTGAAACATGGGCACATATTTTTGTGTTGTTTGGTAAAAAATAATTTATGTAAATTGTTGCACTCTGTGTGATACAAATTATGTAAGAAAGGATTTATGAATGATTTACACTGAAATTTATATAGTTTAGATGAAGTTTTTCATCAACGAAGCACATTTACAAAATAACAACAACAAACCGATCATTAGTTAGTGTACATTCATATTTATCTCATGAGAAATAGCATGCAAGATTAAATAATAAGAATAAAAAAAATCTTTAGTTCATGTACATTCATATTTATCACGCAAGCCGTAGTTGTGATACTGCATTTTATAGCTACAACAAACAAGAAGTTAATATTGAGTAACTTATATTTCAGACACAATGCTACCAGTTACTTTCTCTGTTGCAGAGTTCTTCATTTATTTAAGGAATTTCTTAACGCTGATGTTATAGTTTTTTTAGTTGATTAGTCCAGTTCACATTTCCAACATAAAGATAAATGTTTCTCAACTTTGTCGCATTGCCGGATATGTCCACATGTTAGCATAAACAGCCAACACTCATTTGCATTTACATTTATACATTTGGCACTTGAATCTGTTTCCAGAAATAGCTGTGAGCTCTCTTTTACTGTGCAAGACCCAGTAGCTTTCCTATGATTGAGATGATTTGGGAACTGTGCCGTAAAGGAGAGCTTTAAACCCACATCAGGCCTGAGAAGCTGTGATGCCCCTGATTGGCAGGGACATACTGGCTGTCTCATGCTTGACTGGTGTTGTATGGCCAGGCTGCCATGTTCAGCGTTCACGCCGCAGAGCTCAGATCAGAGCCACCGTGACTCATGTGCAAGCAAGTAGGCGTCACTGCCCCACGTTAGTCCTTTAGTCTCACCACTCGGCCACCAAGTGGTTAATGCAGTTCTACTGCCTGTCACAGCTTCAAAGACACAGAGAGAGTTCATTTGAGAGTGAATGCATGCATGTGTGTGTTTATGGAAGTCAGCTGTTGTGTGTGTCGATTGTGCAGCTGTTGTGTTTTATTTGGAGATAGGTATCGTTTGTGTAAATAGGCCTTTTCCTGGTAATATCTGAAGTGTGTGTGTGTGATTGTGTGCCGATGTACGTGCCGAGCAATGTGTAACACTATTGTGAATGGCAAAGCACTTTAAAAAGCACTTTAGAGCAAAGATTCACTCTGTCAAACTATAGGCACCTGCATGAATTTAAACCTCCTGTGCATCAGCGAGCAGCACTGACCACATCAGACCCAGATTTGTTTATGGGCATTTCTTCAACTATGGGCACATTTGGCCCTGTGGATTTTTAGAAAATAAACTCTTGTAACGCTCTCAATTGTTTATTTACTTTGTCCACTAACAAAGTCCAACTGCGTTTATACATAAATCATAGAAGAATTTCTGTCATTTTCTGAAAGGTCATGAACATTTCACCATTTCAGAATAGTGCTAAAATTATCCTTTCATCAAAATCAGGATAAAGCGACACACTTTGTCTTGCCATGGCTAATTTAAATATAAAAGAATAATATTTTTCATGCCTTTGGGTAATTTAAGACAATTCAAGACAATTGACCCCTTCGCCAGGAGCTTGAATGACCAATCATAATGCAGAATCTGCCATTTTGTCGGACAAATAAACCAGACAGGAGAGTGGATTAACGTCAGTGGACTTAAACCATCTTTCCGTGGTTGAAACACCATACCTTCTGATGTTCGTTCATGTTTAATTTTATGCTATGACTAGTAAAGAGGAAGAGATGATCGGTTCACGTGCCGCTTGAACCGAGGTGCTACATTGATCTGTCACTACACATTAAAGAGCCACAAAACAGTATTTATTATTATTTATTTCTTTAAAAAATTACAAAGCTGACACTTTGTTTCATACCAAAAGTAATAAAAAAAAACTGTGATATTGTGAAACATTATTGCAATTTAAAATAATAGTTTTTATATTTTAATATTCCAATATATGTATTATTAAATATATTTTAATGATGTAATTTTTTTTCCTGTGATGAATTTTCAGCATTATTACTCCAGTCTTCAGTCTCACATGACATCTTTTTTTTTCATGAATAGAAAGTTCAAAAGAACAGGATTTATTTAAAATAATAATCATTTGTAACTTTATAAATGTTTAGTACTGTATATTGTTATTTTTTGAATAACAGAATAACAATAATAATCAGAAGTATTAATTTCTTAAAAAAAAAAAAACATACTGATCCCAAACTTTTGAATGTTAGTGTGTATACATATGAATTTGTTCAGTAATTAATTAATATATATCTTTATATATCTAAAATTTAGATAGTCTGTCTTGAAGAACTTGAAGAAGTCTTCAAGAACACTTATTTCTTAGCTAGGCTTTCTCAATCTCTACATGTTTTCTTAAGTTGAACACATCTGTCTGCTTTTTTGGAGTCTGCTCTCAACCTAATTTTATCTCTATATAATCCCAGTCATAAATTGTTCTGTGGGTCAGCTAAAATCCGATACGAAATGTACTAAATCCCATCGAAATTGTCCCTAATCTCTTTGAAATTGGCCCTGATCCCATAGAGAGAGGTCTATCAGACATGACATTCTTAAAGTAGGTGGTATCCGCAGCATGCCCCCCCCCCCCCCCCCCCCCAACCCCCACCCCTTCTCTGCTGGTACTCTGATGTCATCAAGTTAACCGTCTGGCTCTGCTGCCCACAACAGGCCAGACGAGGCAGCGCTTTGACCTTGAGAATGTGTTCGGAGCAAAGATTAATGTCAAGTCACGAGAATGAGAATATTACTAGCAGAAAAGGTTAAACACTGCATTGGTCATGGTGTATTAGGCAGCTCTAGATGACAAGACTGAGGTTATGACTCTTGAATGAGTCATTTTGCAGAAAATAATTGTATGTCTTCTTTTTGTGTGTATAAATTTCACCTAATCACATACAGGTTAATCCACAGGCAAAATAAAAATCTGTAAAAAGCCAAGATTTGCATTACAATCTTTTACATTTGCTATATGAGGCAAAAAAAAATCTTGCTATTCAACAAAGAATCCTGAAAAAATGTATCATGGTTTTTACAAAAATATTAAAAAGCACAAATGTTTGAAATTCTGATAATAACAAGCAGCAATTAAGCATATTAGAATGATTTCTGAAGGATCATGTGGCACTGAACACTAGAGTAATGGCTGCTGAAAATTCAGCTTTGCCATCAGGAATAAATTACATTTTAAAAAAAAGATTCAAATAGAAAACAGTTATTTTAAATGTAATAATATTTCACAATATTACTGTTTTTACACTATTTTTGATCAATTAAATGCAGCCTTTGTGAACAGAAGAGACATAGTTGTGACCAGAGGAATCTGAAACAGAAATTTTTAATCTGTAAAAATTGTACTCATAAGCAAGGCTTTTATTTGGCACCATCCCTTATAAATAGTGCAGCTAGTGATATATTAGCTATACTAGCATCATAGCTCAGTGTATTGGAGCAACTGCTAGGCTACGACTCTGAGCGAAGTAGCAATTTATAAGGTTCTTTAATTCACATTTCAGTCTTATAAAGCTAATTCAGGATGAAAAGGAACTTGTAGAGTGCTCATCAAAGGGAAATTCATTCTGCTTTTAAACTATGCTGAATGTGAGAGAATGTAACATTGTCTAGTTGAATGAAATTGTGTGTCCATATATTCTGTGAATATGGTGTGGGAGCTACAGAGTGAAAGGCTTTCTCCCTTGCTCTCTCTCTCTCTCTTTCTTCTCTGTCTGTTGTGTGTCTGACGTCAATACTAGCCTTTCATCAGCAGTGCCATTAATCAGCTCGCTGCTGTCCTCTCTTCTTCCTTTCCTCACCTCCCTCTCATTCTCATTGTGTGTTTGTCTCCTTGTTTCACTGCTCTCTTTCATTTTGAACACTCTTGTCTCTTTGTTTCCCATTTATTTTTCTTTTCGGTGGCTATATTTGGAAGGGAATACTAGCTTACTGTACAGTATATAATGTATTGTACACCAACCATTTTTTATTGCTTAAATTGATATGTCTGCAGTTTAAAAAAAAAAGTTTTTTTTTTCTGTCATAAAAAAAGTATGCCGTGATTAATGTGGTACCCAGAAACAGACACACACGCGTATTGTATGATAATACCATGTGTGCTTTGGTTGTACCCTGCACAAAATTTCCAAACAATTTAAACCATAAGGAAAGTGCATACTGCATAATGCAGAAAGAGTGATAGTATGTTAGTACGCCATTGCAAACATATCCTTAGTCTATATGTATCCCTCAAACACATGCTCAGTTTCTCCCATCTTGTTCTCAACACCCTCTCTACCTCATTCTGTCAGTTCAACATTCCCTGGAAAGATCAGTTTAACTCGGATCATCATTCCAGACAGGCCTCTCACACGCACTCTTCATCTCTCTTCATCTTCATCTGTTGCTGCAGATCACTGATGGTTCAACATTTGAACACACACAGGAGTCTGCTGTGCAGTATATTCAGGTGGTTTCAGTTTGAGCTAATAATCTCCACTCTCTGGCCGCTCCCTGCAGACGCACAAACACTATCTGCTTCATCAAATTAAACATGTCCAGAGAGGAAATAAAGGACATCTGGGCCACCTGAATATCCTTTAGGTATATCTAATGACAACAGCGCTCACAAATGGAGTGTGAATGTGTGATTGCATGTGTTTTTGTCTGTAAACACATAAAAATAATTTGCATTTTGTGTAAAACCAAATTATCATGCCATCTAACATTATTTTCACATTGAAAATGTTCCAAAGTGCACATTATGCTTGCAGTTTTACATAAATTATCATGGTCCATGTCATAAATTGTGATTAGTGACATGGACATAGTGCAGTATTATTTTTTTTACATTTATTAATTATATTATAAATTGTAATGTACTCCTGTGATAGCAAAGCTGAAATCATAAGAAACTCTTATTATTTCTATTGTTTCTTATTAATAATATTTTGTAGAAAGCATGATACATTTTTCAGGATTCTTTAATGAATACAAGGTTCAGAATATTAGAAAGTTCATCCTTGCTTAATGAAAGTATTTTACACATACACACATATATATGTATATACTGTACACACATACACACTACCATTGGCATTTCTTTTCTCTGCCAATCTGAATTTATTTTTGCATAGTTTGTATGTGTCTGAGCACTGAGTCGGTGTATGTGAATTTATTGCATACTGTGTTCAGCACTGTGCTGGACGAAACTGAGGATTACAGCATTTCCATAACAAAGCCCAGATACAGTACATAGGTTTAGAGTCTCTGGAATACTGCCACTGCTATTGCTATTCTGCACCTGTAGAGTGTGACCTACCCCTGAGACACACACACACACAGAGAGAGAGAGAGAGAGAGAGAGAGAGAATGAAAGTAATGGATGACTAAGGGCTGTCTGCATCACTGTCAGTCAGGGTGCATATTTATTATGTCACATGGTCTCCTGCCCTGTCTGAGATTACCTGATGCTCCAGCATGAGCTAATTTTAATGTGACAACAGAGCAGGAAGAAAATAAAGTAAAGTTGTATCATGACTTCTTCTACAGCAGAAAAGTGGAAAAATGCCTGCTGGTTGGTATAAGACCCTGTTTACTCAGCAAATGATCAGTTGATGTGTAAGTGAGCAGAGTAGTCATGTTCTGAACGAAAAACTGTTGAGTTAGTTTGTGCTTAACACTTTGTCCTTGCCAGGTACAATGCAACAAAGCCCCAAATGATATATCCTGTCTTGTAGTGCTAATCATCTGAATCTGACAACATTTAGGTTGTCACATAGTCCCGTCCACAGTAAAATCTCACCGGTCAAAATATATGCTTTTAATCAATGTTGCATATTATATTATTGTACTTAAGAAAAAACAATAACTAATAAAAAATGACAAAAGCACAACAAAATTACTCAAATTAAACACTGAAAACATAAAAAACTAGCTGAAAATATTGATAAACACTAAAATAGTATATATATGGTAAAATAATGTTTTTAATGCAAGCGTATAACACACAAAAACTAGATTTACTGAGCCACACTATCTGCTGCTTCCTTTTGAACTCCGACATCCTCCTTGGCATGAAATGAATTTCACAATGTGTTTACAAATCTTGTAAAGTGCAAGGACTCCGTTTTTAACCTTTTAAATTGAATCCATAGCTTCCTCCAATTCAGAACATGCAGTTCAGCCAAATATTATTTTTAGTTTTTACATTGGTCTCCTTCCAACAAGGTCACAAGGAAAAACCCAATTCTTTTGTCAGATTTTATAATGACTTTCATTAATAATGTTAACAAACATTACTGCATTTTAGTTAGTCATCGTTAGTCATTGTAGATTTAAATGTCACGAATCTAGGTACAGATGACGAGGAAGGGCACACCTTCTTAGGGCACGCCAAGCATGTTGTTTTCGGAGAACATGCTTTACCTATGCAGAATTCATCATATTTGTCTAGAAAGGGATCAAAGTGCAAAGATAGCATGCTGCAAATTATATGACCCTTTTAGCATGTAGAGACAGCAAACTGTTGAACTAAAATGAAGGAATAGACCACCTACAACCCCTGAACTGTACAGAAACAATGGCCTGACCTAGCACAAGAAAGCATTAAAAAAACTGCAAACTGAGACTGGAAGAAACATATCACAACTGACTGGGCACACAAACTAGCCACAGCACCATTTCCATGACATGCACCGAGAAAAACAGTGGGGAAAGATCAGCATTCAGAATAGTTCCACAAGTCACAATCTCCTCAAAGAAGATTTAACTCGAAATCCAGGGTTGTTTGAAGGATGTCTGGAGTGACTGCTCTGGCCATATAATATAAATAATTTTCAAAAGAAGCCATGGTGACACTATATGTGTCCGTAAACACAAAAAAAATCACATTCAATCCATGAAGTGGTGGGCTGTGCATTTCACACGAGGTCTTCAGTGGTGTCCTACCTGAATGAATCCACATCTTAATATCATCATTATGATGCCACGGCTATAGAAACCATCAATATTATACAGAAATTCAGTATAACAGGGTGTTGCATCACAGACAGGTATCTCATGTAGCGAGAATGAATGCCATTACTAAAGCAAACTCAGTTAACACAATTCAACATCTCCTTTCAATGCAGCCGCAGCTGCACCACGTACATCATCTCTAGCTGAAGCATCAAAATTAACCTAATAAAATGACAAAAATATAGTCCACCCCGATGTTCTTACAGACATTTATTAACTCAAATGTATTTATACAATTTACAGCAAATAACATTGATATAAAACAAATAAGCTGATTACATGTGATTACAAGTTGACCTAACAATTTAACATCCTCTTCATCTTCACGAGTCTACCCGCATACAGCAGGAGGAAAATACTAGTCAACACAGCTTTACTGGGAAAGTAAACAAGTAACATTAAAATAATTCATATAAGACAACAAAGAAAAGTGTATACATGTGTTTTAACGTATACCTACCAATTTAACATACTCTTAGGACTTTAATCTTCACAATGAGTCTCTCCGGCGGTCTGCCAGTGATGCTGCAGGAGGAAAAAGCCAGTTAGCTCAGCTTGACTCAGAAATTGAGCACTCCTTAGATATTCTTATGGAAACTTGCAAATATCTTGCAAATAACATCAAAATAAAACATATAAAGCGATAAAAAGGTCAAAAATGAAAATTAACCTACCATACTATAGTGGGCTTTCATCTGCACGATGAGTCTGTCACAGAGATGTGCCGAGGAGGTGTGTGGTTGTTTTTCGCGGTCTTTTAGTACTACTGTATTTAGATTTACAGTAGGCTAATATTTTCCCAGAATGCATTGAAAATCTACAATAACATACTGTACACAGTATAAGGTAAGAAACCTGAGAATACAGTAATAATACTGTAAAAACAACAAAAATGATTTACAATGTGCTATTTGCTAGCACTGGCTATTATGCTCTTTGACCATCCAAACAAAGGACGTGAAAATGGAGTGAAGGGAAGGCCTTGCTGGCCCTGACGGCCCACCACTGCATTTCAATAAGGCACAACAGAGACAACTCACTTTTTCAGTGGTTTTCAGAAGTATTTTTCCCATTCATTTTACATAAAACTGACTATAAGTCATTGATTATAAATATAAAATACCATGTATTTGAGGTTTATTGCTAAATATTCAGACACAAACTTAAAAAAAAAACTCTCGTAGTGCATGGCGTAGCATCCAATCCATCTAACAGTGTGCCTGTGTGCGTGTGTGTGTGTGTGCGCGCGCGTGTGTGTGTTACAGATGGTGTCCTCTCCTCTTAATTAGAAAAGTTTCATGGCATCTCAGGAAGTATTACTCTGTTCTAGCCTTGTCATCCTCAAGGACCCTAATGCCATTTGCACAGTCACTATCAGCTAGCCCAACTGGCGTATATACCAGGAGCCTCGTATCCATCCATTATTGTCAAGCCTGCTTAGATTAGCAGCTTCCATCTGGGCTTTTCTGCACCAGGTGTTATGTAGTGAGGCCTTTTCCCCTCTCAAGGTTGCCTTAGTGCCAGAGTCATTTAAGCTGTTCATTTATTGACTCGCTGCGATAAAACCAGTGCTTCCATCGAGAAAGGATAATGTAACATACATTGCACAGGTCCATTCTATCAGTTCTCTCAGAGTGCTGGAAAAGTAAACACGATCTTCTAGGGACGCAGTGCAGACAATATGATGACTCAACTGTCTGGAGTCTTTTAGCATGCTTCATTTAGGACGGCCACTGACCTTTCCGATTGTAGCTCACATGCTCTATATCTGTTTTTGTTCCCATTCTGTCTCTGTTTTTCCATTCTGACCCAGCTTTATATTGCTCTGTTACCTGGATTCTGATTCTCATTGGACAGTTCTGACATATAGCAGTCAAATTTGTTTTTACAACGTATAAATGTCCCAGCCAACCAATTTCCTACATAGGCTGTGCAAGTTTCATGTTGATCGTATCACTCTAATATTGCCTTGGCATATTTCTAACTTATTTGATGTCATATCCATTGATTTGTTTGTATTATACCTAATAGTGTTAGGTAATATAGGCAAAATCTATATGAAAAAACAACAACAGACATTTGTACCATCCTTAAAAATGTTATTTAGAAAAAAAGTTTTAAAATATACAGTATATATATATATTTGTATATATATATATATATATATATATATATATATATATATATATATTGTATATGCATATATTTGAATTGAATCACAAAAACAAATCAAACTTACTAACTCAAATTTTTGCTACTGAAATTAAAATACACATATTCATATTAATACTAATTTAACTTATAATATTTTTAGTTATTATAATATTTAGTTATAAAAAAATATATAATATAACTTATCATAATATTTTTAGAAAACCTTTAGTTATTTTATCATCTATAAAATTATAATGAAATTTCTGTAAATTTTCAATATATCCAGCCTTAAGTATTTACAGTTAAGCATTATCGAAAATTGAATAATCTGAGAAGTCCCCTTCAGCCTGCTTTATTTTGCAACTTAACCCAAGTGTTTTGTCTACATTATGTGTTTAATACATTGTTATATAAACATCAATACAGTGTGATGTCAAGCTGCAGAAACAAAAATAGCCACCTATATTTAGAAAAGTGCCCATGCCTTTTTGTTGCATGCTGAATGATGTCACGTAAATGAGTAAGATATTAATAATATATCCGTCTTGCCTGGATCCACAGACTTTCTCATCTTTCTCTCTCTCTCTCTCTCTCTCGCTGTCGTTCTTGTTCTAGAGCTCTCTTTTCCATCCGCTCACTAATGTGTCTGTGATGCGACTTTATATTAATCTGCAGTGCTGAGTCACTCTCCTGTCTTCCTTTGCCCTATCAAGAGGGAAAATGGAATCAACTGACAAAAATAAGAGGTGGAAAGGTGTTGAAATAGACAATATGTTATTGCATTACACATTCTAGCCACATAAAACTGTTTTTTAACCCAAGAACAGCTACAAAAGACAAAATAAGAGGGGAACAGCTCTGGTGTGTGCAAGTGCAAGCGAGCATTCATAAAATGAGGCAGTGATGTCACTGCATGGATTGAGTGAGAGAGAGGAGGAGAGGAGGGGTGGGGGCTTTCGCACACACATACACACTTACACACCTCTGAGAGTTACAGCAGGCTCTTCAGAGCACATCCAAACACTCACACACAGCCTTGCGTGCATTCAGACGCGCTCCTCACACATACTCTGTCAGGGACCGGTCATCCCTTCAATCTGAGTGAGCCCAGCATGCCCTCCAGGAGCGTGGACTGTAATATCTCCACCCTCATCGCTTGCGCGGTGGACGTGGAGGTGTTCACCAGTCGGGAGGTCAAGGTAGGGCAGGAACTTTCAACCTTGTTTGGGGTACGTACGACTTAGGGTTGGCCTAGCAGATTTTGAGAGATGTTAAAGACTGTGTCACATTGACATCCTTCATACTGAAGTACAAATAAAAAGGGTAATTATGTTTAGATAATGTTTGTATGTCAACATAGTAACAGACTAGAGTGCCTCATTGTGGATATCTACAGAAAAAAAACAGATTACATTAGGTTCACAAACCACTTTTGCCCCGAAAGACTCATTGATTCAAATCTGACTGTTTTATCTTGTCTTTCAAGTGATTGTTTGTGTAAATGTACCTCTTTAAATTATTTTCTGTCTAATAATTTTACCTGGTGGTTATTTAGATTTTGTGCGAAGAGGTTTGGTTTGAGTCATACGCTTGTTGTCACGGCTCTTTTTATTCACACAGCACTTAATCTCTGTGCGTCATGGTCTTACCCGACTGACCATCACTCTCTGAAGACTTTGACATGCTCATCTTTCACACCATGCACTCTGTCAGACTTACAAGGTCATCACTGATTCCACATCCTTCATTTGGATGGGTGTTTGTAATGCTTCATTGCACCCTTTGGAAATAGTGAAATCTGTTCTATTTGAACTAATGTACTTGGTTATTTTGTTTTGAACTGATTTTGTTTAGTAGGTTTTGGTTTTTGGGGGCCAGGTTGATCTATGGCTTATCTCTCTGTCCCAACTACATTTGCTGACAATTTTTATGCATCGTGTCCTCGTCAAGCATGGAAGGAATGTCAGTAGCTAAGAAGTTTATTTATTTAAAGATGACTAGAAGTCCTCCTAAGCACTATGTATCCAAAAATAGATTGGAATTTTTTTCCTGCATCATGGAAGCATCTACAAAGTAAAATTAAACTGCAATGTTACTTTTTTTTTAGTGAAACCTATAATTAATTAGGAAATAATGTAGGATAGGTTTTTTTTTCTTCATTTGACCGAATTCTGATAAAGTGAAATGCTTAAGGCATGTTCACACCAAGATGAATGCTCAGTTGCAAAATGTTTTTTCCCCCCGATTTTAATTTGAACGAATGGCTGTTGATGCATCTTTTCAGACCAATATGAACACTGAACATTTCTTTACGAAGAGGTATAAAACTGTCCAACCAATGATATTTGCATTTTCATTTAAGTGCACAGAGCCACTGTTGTTACATAAAACTATGACTTGGTGGAACTTACAGAGCTTTGAAACTATCTGTATTGTAGAAAGCCATATAGAAATAAAGGTGACTTAAAAGGTGACAGAGATTTTGCTAAATTACAGTACTCTGTACTCTTGTATTTGGTGTACAAAACACCATAGCAAATAAGAAAAATCTGAATGGCTGTTTAAAAACATGTAAATACTTTTGACTTTCTTGATCTTTACTCTGTGACAAGTGGGTGTCAGAAACAAACAATTGCGCAGCACCTTGTGTACCGGGGTTAACTGAGTTTGCATTTTCATGTCGATTTTCATGTCCATCTGCCTTTTTTTTTTTTTGCATTGGTCTGATTAGACAAATAATCTCACTTTTGCGAATATTGTACTGAATTTTCATGCAAATGTTCATTTGTGTTGGTGCGAACAGTCCTTTAGATACTGTTCTTGGCAAATATTATGTCTCCTCACCCACAAGGCCTTGGTTATGACAGCAGACAAAATATATATTTTGGGGGGCTAAATAAAACTGCTAAATTTCAATGAAAACTTTTTTTTTATTAAGGTTTGTTTGTTTTTTTGAATAAATTATACACTGCACTTGACATACTGTATAACAACAATCCATAGTCCACAAAAAAGGAGTCCACGTGCACTATACATTACAAGTCTTCTGAAGCTATATGTTGCCTTTGTGTGATGAACAATCCTAAAATGTGACTGATTTATAATCTCTGTCACTTCCAGATTAAATAAATACTTTGAGTACTGTGCATCACACAAAGCTATCATATGGCTTTGGAAAACTTACTGAAGTTTTCATGTTGTCAAGAATATAGACTGACATGGCGATATTTTCCAGTCTCATGATCCATCTTTATCTTTCCCATATGCGTCCCTCCTATTCACCATTATGAGATCATTCAGTGTTTCTGAACCCCCGTGTCTGTCTCTTCCTGCCTCATGAGTTTCTTGTGACATGTTTCAAATTGCCTGCGCTTTGACTGGCCTTAGTTTCAGCTGGGCCATAATGCTGAGTAATAGCAGGAAGAGCAGCGGGACTTCTGGGCTTTCCACATTTATTTGCTCCTTGCTGAGAACACTGCAAGTCAGAAGGTCACTTTTTTTTTTCTCTGGGTACCATGGAGGTGACCTGCTTCCTCTAATAACAGTAAGAACATCTCAGGCACTGCAGCACAATTCCTTTTCCTGTCATATAATTTCACCAAATAGACATCTTATGTAAATATTAGATTTGTTCTTTCCCTGTTCTCAGCCTTTGAACACTGTCAGAAAAAAAAAAATCATTTGATAGTCCTATAACTGGTCATGCTAGAAGACTGGAGATTCTGGTTTCATCTTTACACGATCATAAGATCTTTCCACCTTGTGTGCTATTGTCTTTTTTTATATATATTTCTATATAGCTTCAAATAATTTTTCTTTAAGTTTTTTAGTTACTTATTTTACTTAATTCGCAAGGCAACACTTTTTTTAAAAGTTTAAATGTCTCATGTAATATTTACATTTTATTTTATATCAGCTTGATTTTATTTACCAAAAACTATATATATATATATATATATATTATATATATATATATATATATATATATATTATATATGCAATATCAATCTAGGAGTAGTATTGTCCTAAGACAAGAATCAATTATGGTTTTAGACAAGAATGCATTTTGGTTTTAGGTTTTAGGACAACTTTGATGAAAGGTTTTGATCCACTTCAAATGCTGACTAGAGTATATATAATTAACCTTTTATTTATTTATTTATTTAAATAGTTTTGGTTTCAGTTAGCCATAACACAGGTGCCAAATACCACAATAATGTCATGACAGCATTTATTCCAAATCATGGTGAACAGTCTATGCAAACGAGTTAGGAGAAAACAGGGAAGATCGAAGAAAATGTATATAGACTGATCAGAATTTCAGCCTGATCCAAAAGTAATAAATACAAACTATATAGACACTACTTCAAAAAAAAAAGGCAGAAAATACAGTGCTCATCTAAATCTAGTGTCTTCCTCGATAGCATGTGTTGTGTATACACAGTACATTGTAAACATGTTTCCAAGTGGACTGATAAAAACCTGCGTGCCCTTACTTCAGGAAGTTACATAAAGCCAGCCAATCAGATTAGAGATTTCCTAATCAAACTACATTTTTTTTTACAAAATATGCAGCAGGATGCCAGTATACAGGTCTGAAACCTCTGTTTGTTTACTTTACCCAAGCGGCAACCTTCCAGTCTCTCTCATGAAACCAACACGGAAGTGACTAAAACTGCAAATCATCGACTGGCCGCTAGAGGCTGGCTCCAAAAGGGAGTCAGTCCTATAGACTCCCCATGTTAAAATGCCCAAATTTACAGCAGAAAAAAATGTTTACAGCCTGGAACAAAAAGTGGTTTTGGTCTATATAGCTAATTTTGCCCTTCATGACAACTGTGAGGGGGGTGAATTTTTTTTATAACTCGTCTGTTTAAGGAGAGGATCTGGTCTTGATTAAAAGCAGGGTACTGTTAAATTTGACATTCAGTTCAGGATTAATGTTAAGGTTAGGCTCAGTTTGCATTTTTTCCCTCTTCCACCCCCTATTAAGAACGTTTCAAGCCACAACGTGAACACTAAACACACAGCTTGGCTGAAGAACAGCTGTAATTGCTTAAATGCCTGCATGCCTACCACACCATCCTCAAACAGAGTGGAAAAGCATAGCACCTCAGTTTTTTTTCCTTCATGGGAAGGCTTATCATTCCATTCTAATGGAGTCTCCTGCCATATCTGCAGTTTACATTTTAGTATTGTCACCTGATGCATTTTGTACTCACTTTGGTTTGTCTTGGCAGGAAAGCAAATATCTATGTGAAGTTAAGTGAGGTATCACTGGGCTAATGCATGTTATTTTTAGCGTCTCTCTTCTCCTTGATGGACTTTTTATCTGTCAAGCAAAAAGCTTGTAACTGAGTGTGTCATTGCGCAGTAATTTCATGCTTTAGTGGGTTGAGATCATACAGCAGCCCAGACAACACCATAAGATGTTTATAAACTAACATGGCTGCTTGGCTGCTTCCAAAACAAATTATTTTCCCCTCTCTTTTTAATATAATTCACCCTGATTGGTCCTTCAATGCTCCACTCTCACCTAAAATGGACATGTTCTTGAGAAAGTCAGGTAAAATTGTGTTTCACTGACGTACTTTGTGATCTTTGTCCCATCCAAATCAAGCATGTCTGTTTTTCTCGCGCAACTTCTATTAAAACCTACAGTACGTAGCAATAGCGTTAAACTATACATCTCATTTATTCTGACCTTCATAAAATACCATACATAAAGGTTGCCACCTCCATCATGTATTTGACATGGAAACTGTAATGCTAGTAAAACTCTACAGATCTTGAATAGTCTGAAACAGATGTTGCTCAATCAGGAAATAAAATACACACATAATTTATTCAGAGTAATATTAAGAAAGCAGGTGACTTCACTGCAATTCAAGCAATCCAAGAATTATATAGATCAGTGGTATAAACTAAAATCAATCATAAATGCTGTAATGTCGTAAAGATTCAGGATCTTCAAGTGCACATTAGATAACAGCAAATGTAATCAACAGTAAATGTAAAAATATGGAATATGAGCATGCATTGTAAAAAAATAAATAAAAACATCTATAATAAATAATATCTCAAAATGGTACTTTAGTCAAAGCGGACACCATCGAAAACTAGTCTGTGATGGATAGTAGTACAGTCGTTCAATATATTATACTACTGTATGCCTGGGATTGTGCTGAGCCTTGTTTTTTTTTTTGTTGTTGTTTGAATTGAATTAAATATGGTGACTGTATTGACTAAAGTCAAGGGGATGCTTTCATTTTGGTCCACCAATCTACAAAACTTCAAGTTTTTAGAACATTAAGTTGGTAAAACATACTACTCATTGGTTTCTCAGTGTCATAAAATGTTCAAAGAAATGATATATGTACTGTAGTCTGAGCTCCAAAGCAATCATGGCTTTCTCTTACAACATTATTCTCATGACATTTATATTAGCAAATACCAGATGGAATCTATGTTCATTTCCACCACTTTAAATGAGGGCACTTATTGCCAACTGCTGTTGCTCTTTTTAAATGATGTGTTTCAAGGTGGTGGTAAATGATTTGCTAATGTCCAATTTTATAGGCTCTATATATATGTACTGTATGTGTGTGTGTGTGTGTGTGTGTGTGTGTGTGTGTGTGTGTGTGATTAATTTACTGTGAATGGAAAAACTACTAGCCTATGTGTCAAAGTTCTGGTATTAATACAATTATTTAGGTACATTTTAAGTCTATCATTCCACAGATCCTATTATGATTAGATAAAGTAATATTTTTAGAAAGCCAGTGGCAAAATATTCCACTGCACATAACCCTTCATCCTCCTCCCTTCATCTTGGTGTCCATATTTGTAAAGGAATGTGATTTATTTCCACTACAGATACTAAGCTTTGAAATGTCCGCTGAAGGCTCTTAAAAAGGAACAACACCATGTAACCCATGGCAAGAAAGTACAATAATACTTCAGCTATATTTACCTCCATCACCTTATGCCTATTTAAAATATTAAGTTTATTTGTTTATTAATTTGTATATTAGGCCTCAAATACTCAAGGCAGAAAGTGATGCTCATAACCTCAATGTTTCCATCAGGGTTTATTTTCAAACACATTCCATGGCTGTGGTTCAGATGTTGTATATTTTTGGTGTCTGCTAATGCAAACATAACTTTTATTATTGCTTATACTTAGGGTGATTTTATCAAACCCCTAACTGTAAGTGTTAAACTTCAGCTTGTACCTCATCCTGCACTGTTTGTGCTAAGGACAAGAATAATATTTAAATAATATTTAAAATTGTACAACATGTTTTTACTTTTCTAATTATGACAACCTCATTTTTATATGGTGAAATTTAATTCTTCTGACAGTTTTGAGTTTTATTAAAATTGTCCACTGGTCTTCTATAGTAGCATACATTTAGGTCAAAATGTAACTATATGGTTTCTAGGTATTTGTACAAACCCGATGCAAAAAAGTTGGGACACTGTACAAATTGTGAATAAAAACAGAATGCAATGATGTGGAAGTTTCAAATTTCAATATTTTATTTTGAATACAACATAGGTGACATATCAAATGTTTAAACTGAGAAAATGTATCATTTTAAGGGAAAAATAAGTTGATTTTAAATTTCATGGCATCAACACATCTCAAAAAAGTTGGGATAAGGCCATGTTTAGCACTGTGTGGCATCCCCTCTTCTTTTTTATAACAGTCTGCAAACGTCTGGGGACTGAGGAGACAAGTTGCTCAAGTTTAGGAATAGGAATGTTGTCCCATTCTTGTTTAATACAGGCTTTTAGTTGCTCAACTGTCTTAGGTCTTCTTGGTCACATCTTCCTCTTTGTGATGCGCCAAATGTTTTCTATGGGTGAAAGATTTGGACTGCAGCCTGGCCATTTCAGTACCCGGATCCTTCTTCTACGCAGCCATGATGTTGTAATTGATGCAGTATGTGGTCTGGCATTGTCATGTTGGAAAATGCAAGGTCTTCCCTGAAATAGACGATGTCTGGATGGGAGCATATGTTGTTCTAGAACTTGGATATACCTTTCAGCATTGATGGTGCATTTCCAGATGTGTAAGCTGCCCATGCCACATGCACTCATGCAACCCCATACCAACAGAGATGCAGGCTTCTGAACTGAGCGCTGATAACAATTTGGGTTGTCCTTCTCCTCTTTAGTGTGGATGACATGGCGTCCCAGTTTTCCAAAAAGAACTTCAAATTTTGATTCGTCAGACCACAGAACAGTTTTCCACTTTGCCACAGTCCATTTTAAATGAGCCTTGGCCCAGAGAAAATGCCTGCACTTCTGGATCATGTTATGGCTTCTTTTTTGGCCTATAGAGTTTTAGCCGGCAACGGCGAATGGCACGGTGGATTGTGTTCACCGACAATGTTTTCTGGAAGTATTCCTGAGCCCATGTTGTGATTTCCATTACAGTAGCATTCATGTATGTGATGCAGTGCTGTCTAAGGGCCCGAAGATCACGGGCATCCAGTATGGTTTTCCGGCCTTGACCCTTACACACAGAGATTGTTCCAGATTCTCTGAATCTTTGGATGATATTATGCACTGTAGATGATAACTTCAAACTCTTTGCAATTTTCTCTGAGAAACTGCTTTCTGATATTGCTTCACTATTTTTTCGCCACAGCATTGGGGGAATTGGTGATCCTCTGCCCATCTTGACTTCTGAGAGACACTGCCACTCTGAAAGGCTCTTTTTATACCCAATCATGTTGCCAATTGACCTAATAAGTTGCAAATTGGTCCTCAAGCTGTTCCTTAAATGTACTTTTAACTTTTCCGGCCTCTTATTGCTACCTGTCCCAACTTTTAATTATACTTCATTACCCCTTTATTGCATGACTACATTAATAATATAATAAAATTCCATATGAATATGCCACATTTCTGCCACAATACCATGGTGCAGTTAGTGTTACAGTAAATCCATAGTATATGATGGTGATTTGTAGATTGAAAAGCCTTCTCACGATCATTGTGCACAGTGTTTCTCCTGTTTATTAGCGCTGTTTTATCTGGCTTTAAACTAGTTTGAATCATCATTTTGCTGAATTCAGGCACTTTACACTGGATCTCACAGTGCTGTTTAGTGTCGAGTGACTCATCAGCGAATAAACGCATCTGCTCTAGTAAGTTCACGCTGCGCTGCTGTTTGAAATTTGGTTCAAACACCACCCATGAAAATGATAACAATCTTGTTACTAAAGGATACTTGGAGAAATAAACCTGGTCTAAATTGTGAATGAACCTGAATATCCTTTACAGTACATTGTGATACTGAAAATTCAGCTCATATGCAAAGCCATTTCTCATAACAAAAATTGGGAAATGTCTGACTGCCTTGCTAAAAAGATCAACATGAAGCTGGATGACCAAGGGAGGCTAATTAAGATGCCTATAGGGACACCGGCATCCAATGTCAGTATTGTGATGGTAGTAAATGATCTAATTTCAAGGTGCAGCAGATCAGATGAATGTGCTTTGATCAGCATTTCACACGCCATCAAGTTCTTGTTCTATAATTAGCTCTGGACGCATTTGACATCTTGTAGAACATCAGGGAAGTGCTGAGTCAGACGCCTGGAGTAAAGAAAATGTGCACATATGCACTGCAACTCTCTCATGGACTCATCTTGTGTCACCTGTCATTGCGGAATCATTAAGAATGGGTCCAGCTGTCAATGCTGATACACACCTCACATCCTGACACATGGTGGACAAGACATATCCACAGCTGTCATCTCTAGGGACGCTCACTCTTGGCTCTGAGATGAAGGAATATGCTGGAGGTTTCTCACAGATTGTGACAGGATACAAGGTGTTTGGCGCCTTTTGGAAGAAAACTGGCTCATCTGTCTCTGAAGGAGGGTACCAACGAGTGGCTCTAATCTTTCATCTTCCCCCATCTCTGGACATTTTTTTCAAGCACATTCACTATTTCCTGATGCTAAAAGTGACAACTTTAAATTCTGTGTATTGTGAAGCATTGAGCAAAACCTCCGGTGACTGACAGTAAAGAGTCATTTAAAGTGACGTGACATTCAGCCAAGTATGGTGACCCATACTCAGAATTCGTGCTCTGCATTTAACCCATCCGAAGTGCACACACACAGAGCAGTGAACACACACACACTGTGAACACACACCCACAGTTTGGGCCCATTTTATGCTGCGGCGCCCGGGGAGCAGTTGGGGGTTCGATGCCTTGCTCAAGGGCACCTAAGTCATGGTATTGAAGGTGGAGAGAGAATTGTACATGCACTCCTCCCACCCACAATTCCTGCCGGCCCGAGACTCGAACTGACAACCCTTCGATTGGGAGTCCGACTCTCTAACCATTAGGCCACGACTTCCCATAGAAATTTGTGCATTTAGCAGACGCTTTTATCCAATGCGACTTACAGTGCATTCAGGCTATCAATTTTTACCTATCATGTGTTCCCGGGGAAACGAACCCCCAACCTTGCGCTTGGTAACGCAATGCTAATAGATGTTTTTATCAAAAGCAACTGTACACTTATAAGAAGATGCCTCCCTTAAAGTAGCAGTCTTCAAAGTTAACAAGTTTGCAAAAAGTTGCAAAGCTTCAACAAATACAAGTGCTTTTGCAACCATACATTTTAACTACACAGTTATACAGCTGCTCCCTGTAAATCAGGCAACTATCAGTCCCACTAAGAGGCCAGTAACATCATGATCTGGCTTTGATGTAAAGTATATATATATATATATATATATATATAGATATAGATTGATAGCAATAAATTCACATATACACTACTGTTCAAAAGTTTGGAGTCTTATGGTCACCAAGTCTGCATTATTTGATCAAAAATACCAGCAGTAATATTGAAGCACACAGTCTTAATATATAATTACATTTGAGCTACATGAAAATAAAAATATTTTTAATGAGCACCATGGAAGAAAAAAAATATTTGAAGTCTAGATATTTATTTTGTATAAACTATTATACAAATATTATGCATTTTAAGTGTCAACTTAGTATTCACTGGTATTTTGAGACTTGTGACTTATAGGGCAACCTTCAAGGACATCAGACCAGGAACTTTCTGGTCACAAACCTTAACTTCTATCATATTAAACTTCTACATCATATCATCCACCCGATCTCTACCTGAACTTGATTTCTGATACAAACAAAGCACGTCTCCTAGACCTCACATAATGTCCCGTGGTTCCCGTGTTAGGGGTTTCACATTTTAGATTATTGTTTGTCGTCATACTGAAGTGTTTTACCAGCAGTTGGCTAGAATTTAAGGGCATATTTGAGGGTTTCATGTTGAATACCTATTTTTGGTGTACACACTGGCCTCACTTCCAAGTGCTTATGCCTTTAAAAGGCAAAGCAAACCCAAACCTAAGACATTAGCCGTTTTAACAGGTCTCTGAAAATAATGTAATTAAATACCTCACTTACCTCAAATACCTTGAGCTGAACAATCAAATCAGGAATGTGATAGCCTACACACATTTGATGAGTTTTTTTATATTATTTTGGGTGGTGAGGGGGATATAAATCAGTTTAAGCTGTTTCTATTCTAGTTTTAGATGCTACTCTAAAGGAGTGTTTCATAACAGTGTGCTTTTATGTATTTAATATGCTATTTAAACAGCTTTAAAACTTTTGTTAAAGTACTTTTCCCTATCCCATTTAAAATCATTCATTAAGCTGGAAGGGGTTTGTGAAACCTGCTTTAAAACACAAACTTGTTATTTATTTATTTGTTTGTTTGCAGTTTTGCTGCTAGGGGCAGAAATTACACACCTCACCTCTAAGGTTACAAATAAAATATTCAGAGGTCTTCTAAAGCAATGAAAATTTATAAGAAGCTATTATATCACAACAAAAACAATAAGCATAATGTTTTAAAGGGACAGTCCACCCAAAAATGTACATTTTGTCATCACTTACCTTCATTTTGTTCTAAATCTTTGTGAGTGACTTTTTGAAATGTAAATTTCTGTATTTGGCAGATATATTTATCCAAAGTGAATTATATTGCATTCAAGGTATGCGTTTTATCAATTCCTGCTTTTCCTAGAAATCAAAACCATGACCTGGTCATGCTAACACCATGCTCTACTGTTTGAACTACAGGAAGGCCAGAATTATAAATTAAATTATGACTGAATTTTCATTTTGGGGTGAACTATCCATAAATCCTCATGGAGAAAGTTAGAATGCATGTAAAAACATCTGATCTGGGAAAGTCCTCTCTTTAATACATGAGGCTGAGAGTGCTATGGGTTACCCAGACCTATTAGGACTGATTACTGAATTGAGAGATATGAGCGACCATAAAATTGCTTTCATCAGTTCCTCTCCTGAACAGGAAATTAATATTAAGAGGCTCAGCCATTCTGTCTCTCCAAAAGGATCCAGTTCTGGCTGAGCTGATTGGATGTTCTGTGGGGCATGCCTAGTCCAAAGACTTTTTACAAAGAATACAATGACATTCATCCTGTCAGCGTTATGATGACATTACTCGCAATCATTCTCTCATGGCCCTGATAAGCTTGATATTGGTGGAACAGGTCTTTCTTGTTTCTGGCACAAAAAAAAATGCTCATCTTTCTTTGTCCTCTATGAAGACATGTGAATTATTCATGCTTTGACATTTGCCAGGACAGAATTGAAATATTTATCCCTTGTTAATTTACCTTGTTTATTTTTTGTCTTTCAGAAAATGTTCGAGGCGCTGTTTCTCGCGTATGATGATGGTGTGACATTCCAGCAGTTTAAGAGCTTCCGACGTGTACGAATCAATTTTAGTAACCCCAAAGCAGCAGCCAGTGCTAGAATAGAGCTGCACGAGACACCTTTCAGAGGAAAGAAACTTAAACTCTATTTTGCCCAGGTGAGAAGTGGCTTAGGTTGCCCAAAATTTCAAGTACATTTAGAAGTGACACGCAGAACAACAGGTTAACATACAAACTAAGCATTCGTCAAGTAATATCGTGTTTCTGCCTGATTAGATCTGAATCGGAGTTGATTAAACAAGTATATTTCAATACTATGCTGCTCAAAGTGTGTAATTTCTCTGCACCACATGGAATCAAAAATTACTAGAGTTTTGATAGAATGAACTATAGAGCAATAGAAAGATACTGAGACATTAGGGATTCCTTTATACACAGACAGTCACAGTGCAGTTAGCATTTGATCATACATCATGTTTAGCGTAATCTTTCCATAAATCATGTCAGGGTCTCTAACCTTTCTCAGTAAGCAGGAAATGAACTCATATTCAGGATTAGACAACTCTAATAAGGCAGAATCCACAGGCTGGAGCAGACAGCTCTGAAATAAATGCATTCTGATAGTTGGTATTAGCCGCCCACCAGCGTAACTGCCCGAATCAAGTTGACATGGTTGTTGCAAAATGAGGGTTCAAATGAAGGACATCTTGAATATGAATGCAGTGTATTGTGGGGTTTATTTGCATTTCAGAACTGAGCTGAGTGACAGGATACAGAACTGCAATTCAAATGAAAATGTAAGGATGTTGAATTAAAATGAACTGAAATTCAAATACTTTCATATAACTCAATTTTACATAGCCTTTTCTGAAAGTTTAAAAATAAAGTTTAAAGATTTTTAAGATAGATAGATAGATAGATAGATAGACTCATGAACTGAATGGGAACCAATTGTTAAATTCTAAAGTTTTCCAAACTGTGTGGTATAGAATTTTTAAATTTTTAGTTTTTAGAGTGTCCTGGGATATAGAATATTGAAAACTGTGTATGCAGAGTGTTCAAAAACATAATGAATACTTAGGTTTTGTATGGTTAGATTATCAAGTGTTCCAGTTAGGTCTTTGTTTGACTGCATCCTGGACTAACACACTCTCTGGCTCTCAGGTGCAGAACCCAGCATCCGAAGGAGACAATTTGCACCTGGCTCCTCCCCAGCCTTCCAAACAGTTCCTCATCTCGCCTCCTGGCTCACCTCCAGTTGGCTGGCAACAGATTGACGAGGCCACACCAGTTATTAACTACGACCTGCTTTATGCAGTTGCCAAGCTTGGCCCAGGTCAGTTACAACTCACCAGTCTTTTCTTTCAAACTTTGCCATTATCCAAGTTCATCATGCACTGGTATGAAAGGTCTTACACACACCTGAACTCTGAAGTTCAGGCTTTCGTGCTGGGACATCACGTAGCATGCTACAAGTCCTTATCCTCTCAAATCAAGCACATTCATTACTCACTCGGTTAGCCATTGTCTTGAATTGTCCTCTTCACTGCAGTGCAGGTGATTACGTCCACCATCCTGCTCCTAATCAATGCACACTCTTCTTCGGCTGACCTTCAGGGGGGTGTGTGTGTGTGTGTATGAGCAACTCCCACTGTGCCCTGATGAGCGGTTACTGTAGTAAGTGCTTCTGGAGCTGCAATGTGTTTTGATTAAAGCTGCCGTGTAGATGCTTCTGTTTATCTGGGTGTTTAACAGTGCAGATGGGGGCTACGTTTGTTATGGACCACACACACTTTCATACAGTGGGCCTGTGAGTGCCCTGGCTCTCATGGGAACACCTCAGCCATCTTGGAGTAAATAAGCACATTATAAAGCACTGCTGGGTGACCTTTTCAGTGGTTCTGGGCATCTCCAGTTCCCAATTAATGGGCTACCATGAATTTCCTGTAAGGGTTTTTTATAGCATCACGTATTAAATTACAGATGATGACAGTTCTTCCATAACGTTATGTAACTCTGTAGTTAGGTTAGCCATAAATCATCTTTGTCATTGTCTTTCCATTGTCCACCACTACTTTATGCTTACAAAAAACACTGTGGTAGCAGATGATAATTTCATGATATAACCATCATGGTGGTGCTCTGAATAAATTGCTCTGAATCCATCAGCCTTTATCTGTGGGACTGTATTTTTACAAATTCAAGCCAAACACATTGTAATTGGCAGTTACTTTCACAGCTGGTTTAGACTAAAAAAATCTATCTGAGAGACCTTTTTACCCTCAGTGCCATGCGGTTTCTCATAATGTGTCTAAATTTGTCAGTATTATATCACTCACTGATCCATCTGCTGCCCTGGTAGACGCATCATCGTCTTGTATTCCCATCTAAACAGCTGCTCGGGACAATCAGTCCATCTTGCCTCATTTTGCAAACGAGCAGCTTTAGAGCATGTCGAGCACGTGAGTATATAACAGTACTCAGCCACAGGGAAGCCAGGCCTAAATGCTCTGGTTGGCAGTACATCACTTATGGAATCAGGTCAATATTGAATGTCACCCTCTGTTTGTTTGGTCTATTTTTAGCTGACAGTGTAAAAGGCGTTTGGGGATTATGGAGTAGGAACATTTGAATTATGCAACAGGGCTTGGCATTATGGACTCTCAGCCATCAAACCCCCAAGGGATCCATTTCAAAATCCTGTGAAAACATCCTGCTGAATTCTAAATCTCTCTCTGTCTGGCTCTCTCTAACTAAGTATGAAGAATGTTTAAGCATAATTCAGATGGTTTAACCTATATTACTTATGTAATAGAGCGACGCGTGAACAAATGAGCCATAGCTTATCAGAGTGGCACAACGCATACTCTGTTGTTCAGACAAATACTTTACATAGTTAAAAGCTTTTACAACTGTGATAATATGAGTCACTGTGAGATGCAAGGCTAACATGCAGATGGCACAACCAGATCTAGGACAATGAGTAGATGTTCAGGTCACATATCATCTGTGCCAAAACAGCTAGTTATTCTTTAAGAAATTCCCAGGTTTACTACAACTTAAAACAAAATTATTTTCACTTCTCCCTTAGTAAAAAAGAAAACAAAAACGCTTATTGATCTGACCATTTTAGTATATAAATAGCTGCAAGTTTGCATCAAAAATAAAATTATGTATTGTTGTCAAGCATATGAATGAATTTAAATAATTGTAAAAATACTTTTAATTTAAAATAAGCTTAATTTTGTGATTTAATTAGTTTTTTGTGTGTATTATTAAATTAATTTTTTATAATTTAATAATTATTAATTTGTTTAATTCGAACAAAATGTAAATTAAATTATTATTGAATTATTTATATTAATTAATTTAATATGACAACACTACATGGCACCACAAAAATACATGCAGAGCCTCAAGTCGTTCACCAACAGTCTTCCTGAATTGTGACATGAAGGCAACTGACAAGACAATGAAAAACATATGTGTTACATATTTTACATATTTATATCTGAATGGCTTTAGCAGGGACTGACTGTTCATGCTACCCAGCAAAGCCATAAATGCTTGATTTAGCTCACCACACCGCAACATGCTCAATGGAAAAATGCAGCCTAGCTTGCATATCATACTGTTTTTCATCACAGTGACACATAAAACACTTACTTCTGCACATGTATGTATATAAACATACATAGCAGTGCTAGATTTGTATCAATGGCTGCTGCTGAGAGGTTGTGAAAGAGAGTCATTCAGAGTTGCATAATCCCAGAGCGGGACATTGAAACCGCTTCACTTCTCTGGTGGTTTCACAGCCTGTTCTGAGGTCAGCCAGTCAGGAGTTTATTTGTGTTATATTTTTAAAGGTGAGGTGTGGTGCTAGAGAGTGTTGTTTTAAATTTTTTTTTTTGTTTTTTTTAGTTTTTTGCATATTGTTGTTGAATATTGAGTTTTTGTGCTAATGAAAAACACCTTTTTCATTTGCTGAGTAGGAATGCATTTTAAGGACTTTACATGACAGAATACCAATACTAAAATATATGAAGAAATTCAAATTATTTGACATTTTGACTAATAACTACACTAAACAACATTCACTTGTCACATTAGATTCCATCGTATTTGTAAAATGAAATCAATAGCAAACATAAATTGTCTGAGGATAAAACGTCACATTGAGTGTATGTACAGTATGCTTGTATAAAATCAGTCTGAACTCAATTACAGGATGGGAGATCACACTCCAGAGATCAAGCTGGCATCTTGAGACACATTTAACAATTAATCCTTAAGTCGCTACAATTATGCATGAATTTAGAGAACAGTACATTATTGCTATTGATTACCCCTTAATAACCTGACAGAGAGAAAGAGCAGCACTGAACTGGGTTAAACAAGGCCTTATGTCTACAGTAGATGCAGTGGGAAAGGACAGATAAATGTTACAATATTTTGTTCTAAAATGAAGAGGAAACTTAATTTCAATCTAAAAGTTCACAATAGTCACCAATATAAAAACACCTGGGAATTAACATATTTTAGTTATGTATTTTTACTAAAACATTTGAATAAAAGAAAAATGTCACACAGGGACTTCCTTAAACATTTTTGAATTTCAGAATTTTGAACAATTCAAATTAGTGACACTGTTTTTGCTACTGAAGTTTAATCAGAGATGCAAGATAAAGCATGCTAAACTAAATAAATACAAGGCATCAAAAACATTGTAGCCAACAAAATCATCACAGATATTAAATATATTGCCCACCCCTAATTTCAATATTCATTTTACATACCAGGCCATTTGACTGAGAACAAGTGATTGAGTTGTGATATTAGACTGGTTTTGCTTCAGTGAATCGCAGCCTAAACTAATGTGGGATGTGCTTTGTGCTCTGATGTTTCATTGCCTTAAACATTCAGTTTTGACCTTGTGTGTCCATGTTGGGCTTCAGTCACAAAGCTGGTGCATTTTAATAGCAATTGAAGGCGATTAGGGAACAGAGGAGACGGTACAAACTAGTGAGCAATCAACAGCACTCAAGTGAAACCATGTGGCAAGCTAAACAAACAGCCCATTCAGCTCAGGCACCTCGACTGCGTTAGACTGCTGTCGGATGGCAATAATGATTGTGGTTGTTGTGGAAGGAAGCTTTTTTCCATTGTTAAGCGTGTGTTTCCATACACACGTTTGTGTCGGAGAGGCTGCGTTTCCACATGGCTCGCACTGAAATTGTACAGTACAACAATATACGTACACACTCCAGCTCATTAAAGCAAAGCGCTTTTGTTGTTCCCTGCTCTGTTTACAAGGCGCATACCCAGCCGCCTCACCCTGAGAAAGCAAAAGCACTTAATGAAATATTCCTGCTGCATCTGTGGACGCTTAGATAACAGAGCTGGAGCCCAGCATGTGTGGTGTGCAGGGCCCAGAGAGGGTTCTTATAGCTACACAAAGCACACAAACTATGGGAGGGAACACCTGTGAACCTGATCTGGGACATAAAGAGAGCTTACACATTATAAACTACAGTATGTGCTATATGTCTCTCTTTTTGCATAAATGTGTTGAGAACTGTCAAGCACAATAGTTTCTTCATAAAAAGGGCCAGGTTTCCCACTGTCACCTAAAAATACTTGAACCCAAAAGTATGTTTCATTTCTGATGTAAATTTTTGAGACAATCACCTTTGCCGTAATTGCCCTCTAACTTGTCACTCTGGAAGCACATTAAAATGATGCCAGGACAACACTGATTGAACCATGACAGATGGCTTTATAAGAACACAAACAGCTCCAAACCTCCACTACAGACTATCTTGAGCTATAAGGCAGCAGAAATTCATTCAAAAATATAAATGTTATGCTTTCAAGAACACAATTATTAATCATTTAAAAAATACATAATGCATTACATCTGATGGACTAAAAATGAAGAAGACACTTTGACAACATTTACTGCAGTTAATTTTACTACACTACTGTTCAAAGGTTTTGGTTCAGTACGAGTTTTATTTTTTTGAAAGAAATGATTTTTATTCAGCAAGGATGCATTTCTTTGATTGAAAGTGACAGTAAAGACATTTATAATGTTATAACACTTCAATGTCAAATAAATGCTGTTCTTTTGAAATTTCTATTCATCAGAAAATGCTGAAAAAATGCTAAATGCATAAGGGATTTCTTTCAAAAACATAAAAAATCTTACCGACCTCAAACTTTTAAATGGGAGTGTATGTTCATTGTTAATTCATGTTTGCTTATAATCATTAAATGGTGCAAATTTATACAACTTGAAATGTAAAAAAATAAATGAAAATTAATTACATAGAAAGTAACATTAAACAGCATTAATGCTGTAAAACTATTGTTTGTGTTAGCAACTAGTATTCATGCTTCATGGATAAATGTGATACAAATGTGTGCCTTCGAAGGTACTGCCTCCATGAAAAGCTAAAGTTACAATTTTTGCACTATTTTTCTCATAGTGCGGAAACCCAGCCTCTTTGAAAGGTTGTAGTGCCACTGTAGAGGACTGAAACATGCATAATATCAATGGATCAAAGTACTGTACAGCATAGCTTCTCACTTTTTACTATTTATTTGAGGGTATTTTCAAACACGTCGGCAGATGGCTGACACCAAATACATGGCAATTTGCGTGAGTCATTATCCATTCACTTGCTGTTATTCAGTCTGCAGCTGGGCTTATCAGATGTGATCTTTTCCCTTGTACACTCCTGCTTCTATGGCATTCTTGCCATAAAGGGTTAATTTTTGCTTGCCATAAAGGATTTTTTTTTTTAATCAGAAGAGGGGGTTTATTTTTGGGACGGTTGCTAAGGAATGCAAAACTGTCATTTGTGTTTTTGGAGAGGAGGACTTTAAAAGGATGAAGGGAAGTGAAGTGTTTTGCTCCTCTTTTGAAAGAATGCTCTAAAAATACCCCACACCGTTTCCCTGCACCGGCCCACTGAATCTACACTAACCGGACGAAATCCATCTGGCCTTTCAGCGGCCACACTCGCTCCCCACCTCTCTCCTTCTCAGCTGTTGGATCTTCAGTGGTGCACGGCTGTCATGCACACACACACGGCTCTGGATGAGCGGTGCCCTTGAATTGAAGGATAGAGCTGGGGAGATGTGCTCCGCATGCCAATGAGATCACTGCTGTTTTAATAAAGACTCATTTTTGCTGATTTATTAAAGATGGCTCTGCAACATTACCACACAGCCTTATGTTTTTATCCTCTCGTAAGGTTTCTTATGGTCTAGGAAGACTTTAAGGTTTCATTTCTGCGTTAACGAGCTTGATTGCTCACTCTTTCTCTCTTCGGCTGTCTGACCCTTGACGTCAGTATGCAGCATTGACGTCATGCCCAGGTCTCGGGGAGAGGCTGAGCCCTCAGGAGGCTATGCAGGAGAAGAGGAATGCGAGGGATTGTAAATTTGTAGGAACATGGCTGAGGAATTGTTTGAACGAATGCGTTTTGCATGAATAAAACATAAGATGCGTAACTGATAGAGGAATTAGGTCAAAACAGTGGGAAAAAATGGGTCTAGGCCAGGGAAAAGACAGTCAACATAAGCCAGCGATTTCCAGAAAAAAATTAAGATAAGAGGGTCTTTAGAGTGTGCTAGATCCTCTGGGTGACCACAATGCACTGCACACTCATGCCGCCCAAAGGCAAAGTGGTAAACTTTGATTCTGCTTCCTGCTCTGTTCCATCCTGCAAACATACACAGTGTATTCGTCCAGCACATTTCAAATATTTACTCTCATCCGGCCCTCGTGCAGCAAAGATGGAGAGATGTAGAAAAGCAGCTAATCTCTTGTGAATGTGTGCAGTTCTAGTTTTAATTACCTGAAGTGTGGAAACACCTCCAGACCCCTCTCTGACTGACAGGCTCTATGGATTTCTAGGTTTCCATTCTCGTAGTGTTACAAGGATTTTCAGCACTGGATAAATAGCACCGTTCCCTAATGGATTCTGTGTATATGTTTAATGCTTGTAATGCTATGGATCATTGCAGGTTTTCTCTGCCTAAAATATCATCTCTCTTCTCCCATTGAGTTCTGGAGAGAGAGTGCCCTCTAGGCCTAATTGTTAGTATTGCAGGAGAAATTACTACAACAGTATTTTCCCAGTCAGTTATAAAGTGACTATATAGTGCTGCATTCCATTCAGAGTCTTAAGATGGAAAATTCCTGCTTAATATTGCAGACTTAAAGTTAGATATGAAAACAAAATTGGATAATCATATTTTATTAAATGTAGGATGTTGACTACAATGCAGTATAAGCAATGGCACAAGCCAATTAGAATTTAAAAAAAAAAAAGTTTATTGCAAAGATACTGTAAAAATGTACTCTGTCTAGCTATATTATATAATTTTCATATATACACACCAATATAATAATGAACAGCATATACCTACACTACTGTTCAAAACGTTTTTGAAGATTTATTTCATATGCTGTTTTTATTCATCAAAAAATCATGAAAAAATGCATCATGGTATCCACAACAGCAGCACAATAGTTTTCAACATAGATAATAATAAGAAAAAATAATAAGAAGAATGATAGCTGCTGAAAATTCAGCTTTGACATAACAGGAATAAATTACATTTAAAGATATATTTAAATAAAGCAATTCTAAAATATTCCAAAAATTCTAATATTATTTCACAGTATTTCTATTCTTGCTGTATTTCTGATCAAATAAATGCAGCCTTGGTGAACATAAGATACTTCTTTCAAAAATCATACCTACTGAAATCATTTTAATTTATATAAAAAGGTATTCATTAAAAAATTAGTTTTGACAGTTAGAAGTGATTAGAGGAAAGTAATCAAACTTTCTAAATTTTACTTGAAAAGCCATACTGTAATTCAAAACCAAAACTTACCAACTAATTTTAAAAACAGAAAATATTAAATTTCTCTCTAAATTCTTGTTTCAATGTGAGACAAGAAATAATTGTGAAACAGTGGCCAAATATTGAGTGTAATGACTGCAAATCAATGTAATATTCCCAGTGTTGCCATATTATATATCGCCAGCAAAATCTCTATGAAAATATTATCAGTATTCTATACATCAGCCAGAAACTCTCAAGCTTACAGGTTCTTCTCTTCTACACATACAGGTGAGAAGTTTGAGCTACATGCAGGCACAGAGTCTACGCCCAGCGTTGTGGTCCATGTCTGTGACAGCGATACAGATGAGGAGGAGGAACCAAAGAACAACCCTAAACCAAAAATCATCCAGACCCGACGCCCAGACCTGCCAGTCTCACACTGAACTCTACAGCTCCGCACAGAGTCAGGAGGATTTATCCCCTCCACCATCTCCTTTACAGGACCTCTGCCACCCTCCTTCAGAACCTTGTGAAACACACAACCAGGGTCTGAGGGACTCTAATATGTGTTTCTCATTCAGCACAAACATGTATACAATACTAAATGTGCTGTCACAATTTTTTTTATGTTGCAATACTCTGTGTTAAATATGGCTGCTCTCTGTAACTCTTTCCCAATCTGACTCTGTTGTAATGTCATCTGATCACCAGTTAGAGGCAGCATGTACCCGTCCCTGCTCTCACCTACATTTCTGATTGGCTCCTGGGCTGTGGCACATGATAATGTCAGATGTGCCTACTGGCTGATAGCTGGCCACTTGGCTTTGCTCTTGCACCACAACTATGTACCATTTGTACCCAGCAAGCCATTAATAATATTACATTCTTCATAAGGGCATGCTAGCCGCTAAATGTGTCTAAACACCAGCGCTGCATGTGGCACCCTTAGAAATATATCTTTCCTAACAAATTTCTGTTAAATAACCCTAGTATGGCAAAAGGATCACTTTTGCAGAGCAAAAAGTGCAGACCACAAGAATCATTCTCTTCAGGCCAGTGCATGTTCTGGTAGCTGTGTTTTCCGCTGTGTATAACTGTCTATGTGTCTCGCCAACAGTGTTCTTACAGAAAAACGTTAAGCTGACATTTTGACCACACCTTTCAGTGGAACCTATATAAGTTGCTTCCTCAATGTGATTTTTTTGTTTTTGTTTTGTCGTGTTTGTGCCCTTTTGAAGATGGAAACCTTAAAGAACTTTTTTCTTCTGTAAGCTCTCATTAGAGATTAGATGACATCAATGGGTAATCAGATGTCATTTAATGAAGTCTGTATTATGCACGGTTACTCGTTTCTAGAATTTAATGTAGTTGTCCAAATCCACAGCTCTGCTCGTAGTCTGAGACTTTCGCACACAAGTTCATTTCTAATCATGTCAAAGAAAACATGTACAGTAGGATGCTACTGAGACAGATCTTCCAAGTGCTATTACACAGTGGGTAACAAAAAGCAAAAGTTACGAGAGTGATGTCGGCCTTCCTTATTCAGTCAGTATCTTTTTGGTGTGCCTAATTCATTTATGGATTATTTAGCTAAAATAATCTATTTATATATCTAAAGTAAGTACATAACATCAAGGCATGCACACACCATATCCATAGATTTGAGTCGCAAAGGCACTATAAAACCAGAATAGTCGGTAAACATTATTTAGCTATGGTAAAAAGGTTATATTATTTATTCAAAGATATATAAATGTCGGCCATCCAGGACAGTACATCAACACTGTGATGTGTCATTAAAGGGTTAGTTTCTAGGGTTAGTTAATGTGATACTTGACTGCCGCCCTACGTTGAAGTATTATTGTACGAGTTTGTTGAAAATTTAAAGGGGTCATATGATGAGATATTAAGTTTTCCTTTCTCTTTGGAGTGTTACAAGCTGTTCGTGCATAGTTAAGATCCCTAAAGTTGCAAAGACTAAAGTCTCAAACCCAAAGAGATATTCTTTATAAAAGTTAAGACTCGTCCACGTACTCCTAAAACGGCTCGCTCAAAGACTCCCCCACATGTCTACGTCACAATGTGGGAAGATTTGCATAACACCACCCAAATGTTCACGCAAAGAAAGGAGTAACTTTTATTCTCGCTGTAGTATTGTTGCCATCGCCGTCATGTTGTGGAGACGCTGTGTGTTTCATTGTGATAGCGAAACTACTTTGTTTGGCCTTCCAAAAGAGGACACAACTAGAAATCAGTGGTTAAGTTGTATTTACAACACTGTTCCAGAACAGTCCAACCCAAATATTTGTGTGTGTGCAACGCATTTAACGGAGGACTGTTTCCTGGACCTACAATGCCAGCTGTTCTGACTAACAACCTGTAAGTATGTTTTCATATTTAAAGAATTTGCCACTGATGATTCAAATGAGAGTTTTAAGCAGAGTAAAGTAGCGCTTGTTGTTTCTCCGATCAAAAATGCAGACAAATGGTTTTATGTTTTCGCGACGCAACGCGTAAAAAGACAATTTAAGCCATTATAATCCATAATTATGTCCCCACTGGATGCAACAAATGCCTCGTTTGTAATGGGTTTTATTGTTTTTTTCTCATCGCGTCGGGACACGGCATCACAGTTAAGAGGCATAACATTTCAGTCACACACTTTAGGTATTCGGCCAACCACAACGCACTGGATAGTTGGCCAATTAGCGTACACCTCGCTTTTCAGAACGATGAGCTTTGTAAAAATCAACGTTTTAGAAAGGCAGGGCATAGAGGAGCAACAATAATGTACAGTATGTGGAAATAATGTTTTTTTTAACCTTAAACCGCATAAACACATTGCTTTACACCAAATACACAAAATAATGTTCTTTTTAGCAATGTCATATGACCCCTTTAAGGAGGTTATCTGGCTTAAACACCTGTTATTCAGTGTTCACCATTTGTTAAGTGTGGAAGCTGTTTTTCACAAATTTTCCTCAAATCTCTGTTGAATTGGATTGCTCTTCGGTCCAAATGCTGTTGGTTTGCAACTCATCTGTCTGTGTCCATTAGCATGAAAGAATGTAGAAATAATACACCCCATCCCCCTGAAGCAGTGACTCTTTCACTGTTTTGGAAACAGGGTACTTACAGCTCTCTCTTGACATCACCGTCTGCATTGTGACACACAGATGTTTCTTTATGCTACCACAGCCTCAAGCCTTATTTGATCTATTGCTCACAAGACAAGCAGTGCACACTCTGGTCCTCTTCTCTGAAAAAAAATCATAAAAATGAGGCATAGGATCAGTACATGTCAATAGGATAAATGTGTAAACGAATGGGACGAGAGCAATATATCAAAATCAATACCAACCAACCAACCAACCATCCACTGCCTTGGACTTTCCCTTCCAATTCATTATTGCGCTTGGCTAATCAGCTTTTCATATATTCTCTCCTCACAATGACAAAAATCTATTGCAGTCTCACACGCTGCCAGCCTTCCTTACTGTCATGTAATTTAAGATTTTTGTATTGTTCTGTATTGCACTTTCTTATTCACATGACTGTACACAGTATCACTCAGTAACTGTAATTTCCTTTTATTTTTCATGCACTCCTGAAGACATGATATTATCTCTGTTCTTAAAGTCTTTGATCTGGAGTTAGTGTCACTGATGTTGGGAAACAATATCTGTATTGTGTATACTCGAGCGAAACTATTAGTGTTTTTGTCATCTACATGTGCGTCCTGCCTGCCGACACTAAGGAGACATATCTGTATATATTAATCAATAATATTTTTACTGCATTTTTGTACAAATATTCATGGTAGCCATGTACAAGTAGTTGAGATGATTCTTTGTTAGTATTAAAAAAAAGTTTGGTTTTAAAACTCTCGTGTGGTCTGATGACTTGTAGAGGTTATAATGTACAGTATAGATAAATCAACATAAATGTGATATTGAAAATTAATAACATATTATTTTAATGTTTTATCTTAATTATGAGGACACTGGTTTGTAGTGTAAACTGTTTAACCGTTTACTGCACGTTGTTATTCTTCGAGTTATTTACCTTTAGCGGCTAATGAACCGGAAGTCTCACCCATAGGCTTACTTCAGTATTGAAGAAAAAGGTGGATAATAACGAATTAAACTGCCTAACATACTGTACATCATTACTTATAAACAATGGTATTACCTTTGTGGACAATACCGTTACTTCCTGGGTAACAATATGATTCAAGATGATCTGAAAACTGAACACCTGTAGGCCTGATACAATAGTGTCAAAACAATTAGTAATGTCCGATTCATTAACGAATCGTTCATTCGATTCTTTCCTGTGAATCACGGGGACTGGTCCTGAAAACTGAATCATTCCGAGTGATTCTCGAGTCAAAAACTCACTGTCTCACACCTTCTTTCAGTCGACGCAACACTTAAACAGCTTAATGGGAAATACGTAGTAAACAGCTAAACATGTCCAGATGGATTTTACCGGAACGTTTTAGACTATGAAATATGCCATAGCGTGACATTTGGAACCTGGTGTTGATAAAATTACATCGTGCAGTTTTTGAATCGGTTCTTCGAAACAAACGATTCGATTAGACTAGAGGATGCGAGTCGTGCTTAGCATCACTAATGATACATTTGAATAGTCTGCCCTCTAATGGAGTGGCATTGACGCTACGGGCTAAACGGAGCAATTTAAGATTTTTTTAAAGTATATTAATGTTAACAATTTCTAATTTCCTGACATTGTAGGTCAGGTGGATCAGACACTTTAGATGATAACATGACAATGATAATGATATATTTTAATTATACCAATGGTAAAATGTGCTTTTAAAGTTGAGATTCGGCAGCTTACAACAATAACCAAAATGTGTACGCTTGTTTTATTACTTCAAGAGAGAAAACATACATAAACCACAATGCAAACTTATGTCAATTTATCCTTAAAGGGATACTCCACCCCAAAATGAAAATTGTGTCATTAATCACTTACTCCCATGTCATTCCAAACCCGTAAAAGCTTAATTCGTCTTCAGAACACAATTTAAGATATTTCGGATGAAAACCGGGAAGAATTGTTGAATAAAGTTGTTATTTTTGTTTTCTTTGCTTACAAAAAGTGATCCCGTTGCTTCATATAACCCAGATTGCACGTCTGATGGCAGACGGAGTATTCTGACGACGACTTTCATACCTTTTATGGACCTTGACACTGATATTTACTTGGCAGTCTATGGGACAGTCACAGGCCTCCCGGTTTTCATCCAAAATATCTTAAATCGTGTTCCGAAGACGAACAAATCTTTTACGGGATTGGAACGACATGGGGGTAAGAGATTAATGCCAAAATTTTAATTTTGGGGTGGAATATCCAAGGATATTCACAGTCACTGGTGTTTATTTCAATGTTGAGACAATTATTATTTTAGAAGAGCTAAATTACTTTAGAAAAGTAAACCTTTAACAGGAGGCATCATCTAAAAAATATAAATAAATCCCCATTAGCTTACCATTTTATGCAATTTGACCCATTTTTTAATGGTTGCCTGTAAATGCAATTTCACTATCTACCAGAAGATGGCAGTCATACCATCTGTTACTGCTAACTACTCAAACCTAAAAGGAAACATACTGTTAAATGAACATTTTGAAACTAAATTTCAGCTAAATTCCGCATTTATTTCTGTATCTTTGAGACTAGCTGCAATAAAATAGCGAACAATCACATTTAAATATGAAGTAATTTGAATGTCATTATATTGCATTATGTAAGCAAGAATCCCAGTGTTTGCCTTTTTAAAGTCAAAATGTGAATGAAAAGCCACCACAACTCCTGATAAATCAAATTTAGTCAAACAGTCAAATAAAAACAATTACATTTTAATACCTTTTGGTCATGTGACCCTCATCAGCCATTGCATACTTAAACTTTTAAAGTGAAATAGATAGATAGATAGATAGATAGATAAATAGATAGATAGATAGATAGATAGATAGATAGATAGATAGATAGATAGATAGATAGATAGATAGATAGATAGACTTTCGTGACCTGAGTCACTAACTTGCTTAGTCCAAGAAAACAGTGTGTATGTTTGTGTTCCAGGACCAAAGTGTGTGCGTCACCGAGTGTCCTTGTTTCACAGCATTGCAAAAAGCAGCCTGTTAGAAGTTGTGCCAGGCCAGGTTCCTGAACACCAATGCTAGTCTTGCCCATAGAGGCCCTCTTCGACTGTGGCACAGGAATAGGTGCATGGAGCGGTAGCCACCTGCTCAGAGGATTAGCCAAAACCACACATGCCCACAGCCCCACCAGAGACCCTCCATAAACACCAATTGCTTTCCAAAATACCTATTTTTGTTGTGAACCGAAGCATTTGTGTCTTTGGCTCACTATTTAGAAGAATATCACATTCGCTCTATTTTGAATAACAAGGTTTGGTTGTTCTCATTTTTACATGTAAGCTCCATTATGCTTTTACATTTTTTAACATTTAAAAGCCTAATTTTAAAGCCTAAATACAATTGTGAAAGGTAAAAATAGTCAACAATTGAACTACACAAAGGTCACGACTTCAACCTCACCAGCAAAACACTTTCAATAAAAAAAAAAAAATCCTTGGAAATTTGAATTAGAACAGTTTGCAAAAGCGCAATTATAAACACAGCTATAAAGAAAACTAGTTTGTAGATTAGTTTACCTGTTTGATGCAATGACATTAATGTCCCCCAACAACCTCTGTAGTCCCATTTAGCCACTTGTTAGCACCTGCCTTTTTCAAGACAAGTAAAAGCTTTAAAAATCACAATGAGTATTACTGATGTATTTTATGTTGTAGAATAAAATGTGAAAATATCTTGAATTTGTGTTAACCACAGACATTATTTCAGGTATTTAACCAAAAAGAAAAAAAAAACTGACTTTAGGATGATGGAAACTGAAGTGCTAAAATACTTGTTTCTGGGTTTGGGCCTACAAAATATGTCATCCATTCTGCACTCATTTAAAATAGAAGGTAAAATACCTGTAAAAATCAATACAGAAAACTCTTTACAGATTTTTTAGAGTAATTTATTTATTTATTAAAGAAATAGTTCACATAAAAATAATTATCTTACACAGACCAATCATTTCGCTTCTTAAGACCACAATACATTGTCAGAAACCATGGGTATAAATTTTGTGTTTCCTGTTTTGCTCTTTCGATTCTTAAAATGACAATATTCCGTTTCAGCTGGAAATACGTCACTACACTGAAATAAAGTCGGCAGCAACTTCCAGTTCACGCAGACCTTAATGTTCTACTGAAGTGAGTAATTCATCTACATCTTGGATGCCCTGAGGGTGAGAAAATTAAAAGCAAATTTTCTTTTTAGGGTCAACTATTCCTTTAACAACACTTTTTTGCATTAGGAACGCTAATTGGTTTTCATGCACAGTTGTTTGTGCCATCAACAAAGGGTTTTGTTTTTCACAGCGTTCCTGGTACAACATACACAGATTCTGCTGTGTGAATGCAAGAGGAAAGGGACGAGGGTGCTTGTTTGCACGGCTGGGATGGAAGGAAACACATAGGTAGTAGACAGATGGAAGGATGAATAGATATGTTTGCGAATCGAATGGACAGATGGATCTAGAACAAACACACAAACATGAACCCACAATCCTGCCTGCCATAGACAACAATGTGTCTACCATTTATTTAAATCTCAAGTACACAGTAGACCCAAAAAAGTATATAGGCACTTATTGTACGCATGTCATTGCATTACACGGAAAATGTCAGTTGATTTTGTTATCAAACGCATTGGTCAGAAAAACACACATAGCTTACACAAATCATTATAAAGTTATATAATATATATATCCAACAATTTCATGTAGGCCTGGGTATACCAGTGGCGATTGCTTCAATTAAGGCAAGTTAATATAAATTTGTCTAACCAAAGGACAGTAGAAGCATACTAATTTTTACTCTTCAGCCCTATTGGGCAGGAGACCCCGGTGCCACCCAGTCCACAGTAGCCATTGGGGTTCTTGCTGAGGTACTGCTGGTGATAGTCGTCTGCATAGTAGAACTCCTTAGTCATTGTTATTTCTGTGGTGATGGCTCCAAAACCCTCTTCAGTCAGCATCTGTGACAGAAGGCCATTTATGATCAATATACAGTGCCATTTAGTGTATTTGAGTGCATTTAGCCTGCTGAGATCAGTGTATTTTTGTTGTAGCCTTAGAGTAAGTTTCCCATTTTCGGACAAAATAGAAGAATGAATTGAAATCTTCATAAATCAAGCTTTTTTGTTTTTATCCACTTATTACAAATGTTGAAATAAAGGTTTCTTTCACTAAAAAAGGTTGTAAGTTAACTTTTTAAATAATTTTTTACCAATCTTCCACCATCTCTCTGACCTCTCTCTCTCTCTCTCTATATATATATATATATATATAGGTATCATGGTTTGTACAAAAATACTATGCAGCATAACTGGTTTTATCATTGATAATAATAAGAAATGTTTCTTGAGCAGCAAATAAGCAAATTAGAATGATTTCTGAAGAATCATGTGACACTGAAGAGTGGAGTAATGTGCTAAAAAATGCAGCTTTGCCATCTCAGGAATAAACAAAATTAAAAATATACTAAAACAGAAAAGTTATTTTAAATGGTAAAAATATTTCACAGTATTATTGTTTTTAATATTTGTGATCAAAGCAAACAAAAAAAATCTTACAGGGGTGAAACTTTGTACCATTATTGTATATATAATAATTAATATATTTTAGGATTGGCTATATTCTTTTATGATATTTAACATCCTGGTGTTCTCTTCAGGCCCATGGTAAATCCTTTGTGAGGTAGTACAACATTCATTTAGTGAGAGACACAGAAAAAGGGAGTAATGCAGATTTCTAAATTGAAAGGGAACGGCAGATGTTCACTTCTTAATCCAGATGTTCAAAGTAGTCCGTTAGGAGGATTATTGAAAGTATGAGTACCCACACACTCCCAATGATCCCTGCAGCATCCACGGCTTCCACATGGCTGGTGCGTGGAGTCTATCTTGATCTGCCCCCGTTTGTCTTTCTCTCAGTCAGAGTTTGATTGTTTGGGGGGTCGATAAGAGAAAGCAGTGGGACTGTGGCTTTTGTGAAACTAAGAGATCACTGCATCCGATTACCGTTCCACAACCCACCTTTACCTGAGGACAGTCTGACCCTTATCTGAACTTAATTAAACAGATAGTTCTGATGCTGAAATCTGATTGGATCAGCCACATTAAAAGTTGTTATTGAACCAACTGTGGCTGCAAGTCAATTCTACATTTACACCAACACTTTAAAAAAGTCTGTAAAAAGAGGGCCTAGTGTACTGTGGTAATATGAAGGAATTTTCCACAGGGGTTTTACACATTTGAATTACACAATGCATTATGTTGCTGTTTTAGGGTTAAAGGAAATGTCTGCAGACTTATTTATCCTTTTTTTTGTACTGACACCTGACATGCTTTAGTGCAGAATTACACACTGAAAAAAACACAATTTCTGCACCTGGTTTTAAAACAAGTAAAAGGTTTTGAAAAATGAGTTTTGCTTGCAATAGCGTCTAGTCCACAACCTTTCCCATTCTCTAACCTCTTTCTCTCCATCTCCGCATCTCAGTGCCTGTGTGAGAGGGAGGGTTGATTCTGTGAAGGAACTTGGCAACTACCACATTTTGCTGACCATCTGGCAAGAAGCAGTTATGCACCTGTTAGGAGCAGCTGCAGGAGACAGGAGCTAGGTACAGACATATCATCTCTCTCTCTCTGTCTCGCTGTCTTTTTATAAAGTCCTAGCAAAGCCTGTATATCCATCCATCCATCAGGTGCCCTAAGGGGCCACAGGGAGCTCCGCCAGTGAAGACAAATTAATACAGGTTCAACTGGAAGGTATGCGGGCAAAATGTGCCTGCTTTCACCAGATGAAAAATTTCATCCTGTGCAGAAAATTGAGGTTGCTACACTGTCATGGAATTTGAAGAAAACGCTTAAAATGTAAAAAATGTAAACCTGCTGACAAGACCAGCATGCATTTCCATGGCAGCCCAAGCTGATTTATTATAGTTCGAAAAAATGATTTGGTGATGGTCTATCTGGTGGCATGATCTCTCTGGTTAAACTTAAGACTCAGTTAAGCCAGACCAGCCACAATGGTCTTTTCTAAACTATGGACACTTCTGAGAATAATACATGAGATATTGATTTTATAGATGCATAGGTTGTGGCCCAGATTGTGACTAAAATGAGAAAAGAATAAATAAATATATAAATAAAACAGTGAGAATAAATTAAAGTTTATTCAAGGGAAAAAAATTAAAAAAAAAATATAAAAAAAATAATACATATATATATATTATATATATATATATAATATATATATAATATATATATATATATATATATATATATATATATATATATATATATATATGTGTGTGTGTGTGTGTGTGTGTGTGTGTGTGTGTGTGTGTGTGTGTGTGTGTGTGTGTGTGTGTATATGTGTGTGTGTGTGTGTGTGTTTGTTTTTGTGTGTGTGTGTCAATGAATGCAACTTGCCACAATGTCCAATTCTTGAACAAAAGACTCTTAAGAACCATTTATTTTTAATGAGTCAGTCAAAAAGATTCATGAAACAGTCTCAAATCTGCTGCACAAGTTAGTGTCTTGAATCAGACCCAATGAATCAGTGAATCATTCAAAGCCGTTTCTGAGTTCACAACTCTCACACTGAATTGTCATTTTTCTGAACTAACCAGGAACTTGAAATCAAAGATACATATTATAAACATTTCTGTTATCATAAAAAGTAATAAATAAATATATGTTTAGTGCAATTGCACTAACATGAATTAACAACTAAGAGCATTTATTAATCTTGTTTAAATGTTAAAGGGATACTCCACCCCCAAATGAAAATTGTGTCATTATTCACTTACCCCCATGACGTTCCAAACCTGTAAAAACTTTGTTCGTCTTCAGAACACAATTTAAGATATTCTGGTCATTATTTTTGTTTTCTTCGTGAACAAAAAGTATTCTCATCACTTCATAACATTACGGCTGAATCACTGATGGCAGATGGACTATTCTGACGATGCTTTTCATTCTTTCCTTGACCATGACACTGTTATTTATTTGGCAGTCTATGGGACAGTCTCAAGCCTCCCAGTTTTCATCCAGAATATCTTAAATTGTGTTCGGAAGATGAACAAAGCTTTTACAGGTTTGGAACGACATGGGGGTAAGTGATTAATGACAAAATGTTCGTTTTGGGGTGGAGTAACCCTTTAATTCTTACAAATACTTATAAGACAAATAATAATAGTATTTTTAAAAATGAACATCAATCAAGATTAATAAATGCTGTATTTGTTTATAGTTCATGATACATGTTAATGTGTACAATCTTATTATAAAGTTTTAAAATATTCTTTAAATTCATACTGCATATATAAAAATCAATATTGCATGTATCTACACTCTGAGAAGAAAGGTACAAAAGCTGTCACTGGTGTGACGACCTTTCAAAAGATACACCTTTGTACCTTATTTAACCCTAAAAGGTGCATATTAGTACCTTTGGAAGTTTTTTGCCCTAGTGAACACCTGAGTGTAGCTTTTCCTGGTGAAATAGTTCTCTTCTATTTGCTGTCTTATCTCTTTCTGTTTTGAGTCAGTAAAGCCATTTGACATGGCCTAGCAATGCCTTCACACTGGCTAAATAACACCGCACGAGTACTACAGGTTTGTACCATCAACCGCCGCTCTCAGCAGGCAAGTGCCAACCGGCAGCTGGCCAAGCTGGCATGAGCCGAATGCAGCAAATCCCAGCATTCTGATGCCCTGCACAGGGTCTGGCTCCACCCATCAACACACCATCACCAGCAACCACTCCAACACATGTGCAGCTATTAGCAGGCACAGTCACCAAGGAGACGTGCTTTTGGGTAGCGTGGCACAGTTTTGTGCTATCAGAGAGAAGAGGGATATGACCAATTTACTTATAATAGCATATCAAGTTGTCAATTTCCATTTCTAACTTTTGGAACACATACATGAACAGCTGAAGCAAGAACCTTCCTGAAAACAGACCAGAGCTCGAGCCAAGAGCTTGTAATTATGGAGAACATTAAGATGAGTTCAATTTTTTAGGTTCATTTAGAAAACAGGAAGTATTATTACACTCACTCTGGAATACTTGATATTGATTGGTCTATCAGGGTAGTGAGCAGTCAAACATTTAGTATGATTACTGCTATATTGTATATTTAAACTGTACATGCAACGTACCAGTTTGTTCATGTCTCTTGTATCATTACACATTTTATTTTTATACCAATGCAAGAACATCTAATTGGTGTCACCTTGTTGAAAGAAATTAACATTTTTATTTTTTTGTGTTTGTTTAATTTTTTGTGTAGTGACAGTAAAGAGTTGATGTGTTAAGTAGATTAAGTTTTTTTGTAAATTCTTTTATTGAAAGATTAATATTTCATGGTATTACTGTTTACTGTGTTTTTGCTCAAATAAATGCATCCTTGGTGAGCATAATTTAAAAAAGCATTTAAAAATCTTACATTCATTTTCAAAATACTGAGTTAGGCCACACTAACCTGATATAATCACACACACTGTATAGTACAGATAGGAAGTGAATTGGAATGCAGATCTCAGGTTTATTTCTGGTATGTTTACCTTTCCTTTCTCTGTGGTGGATTTACTGAGCTTTATGTGGCTTTGATGTAGAGAACAACATTCAAATTAAAAAAATATTTTTTTATAGCAGCTGAGCACAAGGAATGTAAATAATGTCCGGTTCTTTGATTTGAAACTGCTATGAGGGTGAATGAATAAACAGCAAAGAGATGTCACCAGGTTTATTCTCATTATCCTTTTGTTTCAGCCTGACTCTAGCCTACAATTGAACTCCAATCCCCAGTCTGGCTCTGGCTCAGGGTCTCTGGTCTGTCATTATTGTTCACCTCATTCTTTTGTCTTTGAGCTCCTTGAGTGGCCTTGATGTTGAGACGGCCATTCAAAGCCAGCAAACGGTTTCATTCTCTGAGGAAGAGTCATTTTTATATGATTCAAACATGGAACAAGTCACAGGTTTGACTTGAAATCAGTGGGAATCATATAGTGAGGTGAACAAAGTTATTTAACCAAGTCAATTTAGTTACATTTTTGTCTTTGTGTATTAATAAAACAGAACTAAATCCCTCCTATTATATTTAATAAAGCTATCTAGACTGGAAGCATAATTTGTGGCAGTTTCATTTAAGTCACCTACTCTATTTCCCCATCTGTCTGAAAAAAATAAATATTATTTATATATTATTTAAACAGAATGATAGATAGAAAAAAACAACAGATTGAAAGCTAGAATGATAGATTCATAAAAAAACTATATATATATAAATGTAGAAAGAAAGATGAAACAATAGCTAAAACAATATAAACAGAACAACAGAATGATAGAAATAGTGGATGTGTTATGTTTTGTTTCTGATCTTTTTTTGCTTATGATATGTATATGCAATTTTACCAACACACATCAATCATAATAATAATAATTATGCGAGTGATTTTTTTTATACCAATGGATTAATAAGGTTAAACCAGTGAGCTGAAACCATAATAGCTGATTGGTCTTTTTTTTTAGTGAATATTTTGCAGTGACTTGCAGCTTCGACACTTGCAGACGGTTGTTTTTTATTGGGGCCGGTCTGTAAAATAGATCTACTTCAGTCAGCAGACACAAAGAGAGAATGCCACACTGGCTGGATGAGCGTTTCTCTCTGCACGTCAGTTCTATCTTTTATTCATTTGTGCACTTATTCAATCAGATCTTCATTATGCCACATGCCTCCCGTGGTCAGGGGTCACTATGCCTCCAGGGAGCATGTGGTTCACCCCATCCATGAGTGATGCTCAAGTCATGCGGCTTCAGAAAGGGGGTCGTCAGCCTACAGGGACCCAGAGTTCTCCAGAACAAAGAGGCTAGACAAACACGATCCACAGACAAACGCAGAGGGCCTGATTCCAGTGACCTTATGCACAGCCTCTTTAGTTCAAAGAATGAAGACAAAGACCTTAAGCTTCACTTTGAGGGACACCGTGATGGATGATGTCAACGCTGACCACATGCGACACGTCAGTTCGTTTAACTGGAAAGACAATCGAAGATAAAATGCAAATGACCATTGTTTTGGTTCTGCATGAGCTCAAATAATGTGTATCTCAGATAGATTCAAATAGGGTTTAGATAAGAATACAATCTACATTGTGATTAACCAAAAAATAGGAAGGTGCTATTAAAAATAGGACTTCAATCAAAAGACATTAGGCCGCTAATGCTAAAATATCTCTGAATCCCTCTAAATGTCAAGAGTGATGATTACGGAGTCATCTCTGAAACATGCGGTGGTGTAGGTGGCGTGGTGCTGAGCTGTTTGGTGACATGTTCCTGTGTTTTGTTTGCACGCTGCTAAATGCATGAAATTCAGACTAATTAATTTGCGTGTCAGACAGAGCAGTCATTTGGTATGCAAATACCTGCATGTCCTGGTTAAGCATAAAAAAAATAGAGAGAGAGAAATGTGAGAGTCAGAGATAAGGAACCTAATTTTTTGGTGAAGCAATTTTAAACTGAAGAAGGGAAACTGTAAAATTAGAGAGCAGGAAAAAGCAAGGTGTTATAAAGCTAGCATCGAATTAGCAAGAGGAATATTAGAGGCAAAGACTAAACACTTTTAAAGATGATATTCACATAGTCCAAATGATCCCTTTAAAAGAAGAGTTCACTTAAATCTTTTTGTCATTATTTACCCATCCTCCCAACCTTAATATTTTTATCTTTTACAGTGAGAAATAAAGGCATAAATCTCTAAAGAAACTCTTTTTCTACAATAACAGCTTATGGTGCCACGCTGGAATATACTGATCTCCGAAAATGCACACTGGCTTATGGTGCCACGCTGGAATATACTGAAAACTTTCATCCATATTTTATATATATATGTATATATATATATATATATATATATATATATATATATATATATATATATATGTATTATGTGTGTGTGTGTGTGTGTGTGTATGTGTGTGTGGTGTGTGTGTGTGTGTGTATGTATGTATATATATATACATATACACACACACACATATACTGTAATATACATACATATATATATACTTCATATATATATATATATATATATATATTTTTTTTATATAACCATCATATATATATATATATATATATATATATATATATATATATATATACATATATATATATATATATATATATACATATACATATACATGTATACATATATATACACATGTATACATACATACATACATCATTTTTAGTAAATAAATTCACTTCCATTCATTCATTGATGCCACCCAAACATTCAAAATGCTCAAATATGTACTCAGTTCGAGCCTGTTTTTGCTCATAAAAATAAGTTACATGTCTTTCCATAGAAGCAGACATTCATCTCCAGGACTGAGGTCACTTGTCAACAGTACAGACACAGATTATCACTAGTTACTCATAGTTAGTGGAATGTTTTAAGTGGACTATCAAAATAATGTGTAACTGACTTCTTTCTGAACTGTTTTTGTTGACCAAAACAACATTGTATGGATGACCCAGACACATCCATCAAAACATCATCTTTTGTGTTCCACAGAAGAAATAAAGTCATTCAGGTTTAAAATGACATGAGGTTGAGGCAAAATGTGTCAAATAAACTACACCTACATTTTTTTCGTTGACAAAATAAGCAGTATTATAGAGCAGTGGTTCTCAATTCCAGTCCTCGCAACCCACCGCTCTGCATATTTTGCATGTCTTTCTTATTTAACACACCTGATTCAGATAACCAGCTAGATGAGTTACAGTAGATGAGAGATCCATGCCCAAACTGTGTTTCGATTTACGTGATCCCTACACAGTATTCACTGGTTTCTACTTCCTGAGCGCAGGAAATCAGATTTGTGCTACATCACCGTCTGCGGTGTCTTCACACACAGACAAAACTAAGGGTGGCGGTACCTGGAGGTAAACCTGGTTTACTTTAGAAGGCATGCATGTGCATTTGTGTTGGGTTTGCCCTTGAGATCAGGGTCTGTGTCTTTGAGAACTCATCCACTGGCACTGAGACTGGCATGGCTGCTGAGGAAGGTGGCACAATTTATTTCCTGGCAGCTCTGTGCTTCTGTCCATAATGATGTTTAGGGCTATGAGTTCTCCCGTGCCAAAAATCTGCTCTATAGCATTTGTTGAGGTCTCTTGAGGATATCATCATGAAGGAAAATAAAACCTTGATTGTCTGCAGTCACTAGAAGAACAACGAGGGGAGGAAATGGGACGAGAGGATCAGTGGTCAGATGGTAAAGAGGGGAGACAAACACATAAAGACAGCCAGCCATCTGATCTGGAAACAGTAGTTCTGTCATGCTCAACTGTAGGCATAAATGTGCTCTGATGCTTTGGGTTTGTGGGGTTTAATTATGTTTCAGATCACACAAATGTAAATAATCAAAGTTTCTCTGGACATGTTAGAATCTCTTTATGAGATGCAAAGTGGCAAACTTGGAGGTGTAAAATACAGAATGAGAAGAGAAGAAAAGAGAAGGGAAATTCATTTTTACAGTTCTAGGTTTTTGTCATATTTTTTTTTTTGACGAAAATCTCCATTAAATTCAGTCAATATTTCGACATGCCATTCAGTTAACTACAGTTTGACTACATTATAATCTAATTTTAGTTATGTAAGTAACATTTTATTTGATGAGAATATTTTATATTGTATTACCAATTTAAAATATATTCTGTCTATTGTTTCTATGTTTCATGTATTTCTTTTTCAAACATTAAAAATTTGAATTTTGCATTTAATTCATAATTTTTGTTTGAAAAGACTGACATTAACACTGGATGAGATAACAATGACAAAAGAAAAGATAACAATGGTATTTTTTTTTAATTATCAATGTTTTGTCATATTCATTCATTTTAGCTATTTTTACTCAAATTTGACCAAAATAGCATCTATTTTTAATTAATCAAAAATCATTTGAAAAAATTAAGTTTATGAAAAAGTGCAAAATTAAACCAAATATTTAAACTATTAATCTATTAAACAATGTTATTTTTTATTTTTTTTACTTTTGATAAAAATATCCTTCAAATTTTTACATACATACATACATATATACATATACATATATATACATATATATGCATTTTAGTCAATTTTACTACAACTTGACAAAAATGTTGACTAAAAAATTACAAAATTAATTTATAAAGGTAAAACAGTGGAAAGGGAGGTTGAGAAAAGAAAACAAGAGACCAAAACAATAAAACAGTTGAGATGAGGTTTAAAAAGACGACAACAGATGACAATGGTTAGAGATAAGACGAGAAGAGAAGAGAAGAGAAGAGAAGAGAAGAGAAGAGAAGAGAAGAGAAGAGAAGAGAAGAGAAGAGAAGAGAAGAGAAGAGAAGAGAAGAGAAGAGAAGAGAAGAGAAGAGAAGAGAAGAGACTAGGTCAGAATAAATAAGACGAGACGAGACAACAGATCACAATGGCTAGAAAAGAAGAGAAAAAAAGAGAAATGATGAGGTGATACCACAACAGAATAAAATAGATTCAATGATGCACACTAAGAACAAATGTTAGAGACAAGAGCATGCAAGATGAGAAAAAAAATACGATAAAATAAACCAAAATGAGATGAGATGAGAACAGAATAGACAACAAGAGAAAATGACAATGGTCAGCCATCAGAGCAGGGGAGAGGGCTGGATCGAGGAGCAGAGAGCAGCACACTGAGGAAGGCAGGACACAGGAAGCGAGAGCAGCACTGAGCAAAGAAAAGTTCAGTTTGTTACTAAAGCAATTTGAAGACAGATTTGGCCGGCAGATGGTTGGCAGCGCAGTGTTTGTTAAACCAACTGGTCGGGTACATTAGGATGTCGAGGAGCAGCATGCATTGAGTCTCCATTTAGAACAGCCACACATGGGGGAGGGGAAGAGGGGCTGCCGGCCTGGCAAGCTGGTCAGGAAATAACAGGAGCGGTCGCAGAGCGGCCGGGCGAAAAGCTAATTAGCCTATGCATGGCCCGCAGTAACACACAGACACACACTCTATAATGAGACTCAGGTACAGTATGTTTAGTGCCTCATACGGATGGAGAGACATAGAAAATACTCATCCAAACACCTCGGCTTCCTTCCTCTTTCAATTTAATCTCATCAGTCTACTGCAGTCTGATCTGACCAAGTTTTGTTATGTGAAATACAGCTGAAATGAAATGAAATAAAATATAAATATTAGATTAAAATCTTAAATTAAATGAAAATTAGAAATGTTCCCTTGGCAGCTAACTGAAATGAGTAAAGTTTGAAGAACTAAAATTACTGGAAAACAAATAACGAAAATAAATAAAAACTAAAACTGATATAAATTAAACTTAAATAGTAATACAAAAAAGCTAATAAAAATTACAAAAAAAGCACATAAGATTATTAAAAAAAAATAACCTAAATTAAAATAATACTAAAATAACAATGCACTAAACTAGTGAACTGTCAAATTCTAAAGCACAGTTGTATGTGTATGCCTAAAAAATATAATATTTTACAAAAGCAATAAAAAAATGGTTCATCCCATAAACATTTTGGAAAAACATTTGATTATTTTTTAAAGGATTATTTGACCCAAATATACAAATTCTCCCATCTTTCACAAGAAACATAATATATTATTTATGTATATATGTATGATTCAGTGATTCATTTACGAATCAGACCTTTTTACATTTCCTGAAAGAGAATCACAAATTTTAGTCTTTTCCTCACACAAAACAACTCATATGGATCACTTTTATGATTCCTTTGTGGTGGGAATTTTGGAGTTTTCCAGCTTCTATCTTCATCTGCTAACATTATATTGATCGTGTGGTTGGGATATTCTTAAAAAAAAATCAGCATGCAGACTACAAAAAAAAAAAAAAATGGACCCTGGAAGAAATAAAGCCACTCAAGGCAGTGGCCTGGAAGAAATAAAGCCACACAAGGAATGACATGAAGGTGAGTAAATAATGACAGAATGTTTATTTTGGGGTGAACTGTTCCTTTAAAAATCAATTAGCCGTCCTTGGAAGGCCACACAATGAAAGTAAAAAAGCCACAAACACCCACTTCCGATACACCTCCTCCCTCGTAATTACAGCCCGCATTATCCATGGGAGACTGGTGGCGAAGGTGCGACTGGGCTTTTACTGCGCTAGTGTGTAATAGAGTGAGGCTGCAGTCGCTAATTAAAGCCATTGTGATTTCTTGCAGACATTGATGGGGAGGTGTAATTGGTGGACTGCAGTCAATCTCCTGGATTTTGCTCAGGGCGCACAGAGACTACGTAAACCACACATGTAGAGGCCTCGGAGGGGAAAAACCTGTCTTTTGTTAGCCCTTAATTGAGATGATAATAGATGGGAACATGCCACACCAAGTTCTTGAGACGTGAGGACAGAGAGAAGGAAAGAAAGTGAGAGAGAGTAAATGAGCACAAAGGCAGGGGGGGTGGATGAATGGAGCGCTGCCCCCCGTGGATAGAACACACTGCCCCCTTGTGGTTACTTTTACCAGCATTTTATAGCAATATGATGTTATGCAGAATACGGCTATCTTCTCCGCCAATTAACGGCCCATAAACTAAACAGAAAGGGTATGACCAGGATATTGAATATTGAACAATCTCGCAGAGGTCGATAAGAGGCATCTCCTTCATTTAAACCCTGAGTGATCGTCACTCTCTGCACTAATATGGTCTGCTCTTGGAGCAAAGCGATGCTAGCTTATGGCATTCATGTTTTGCTTTGAGAATCAGCTGGAAGGTGATCTGAATGAGGATGCTAGGGTGGGTCAGTGGTGTAAATGTGTGCAGATATTGGCTAAAAAAGGCCAGAATTAGGAGGCACGCTGCAGTGTTTATCAAGGTTATTATCATTAAGGGAGACTATTAAAACATTTTTGTCAATTAGAGTAAAGCTGAAACAAAACAAAATATAAATATTTGACAAAAATTACAAATAATTGTAAATTTAGTCAACTTTAAAATTACTGGAACAAAATTTAAATAAATTAAATTAATACATTAAAATACTCAAATTTAACTTAAATTAAAATAAAACCTTAAGTTAAAAAAAAAGAGTATACAAATAAAAGCTAATTCAAAAATGTAAAGCAATACTGAGAAATGTGACTGTAATACAAGATTCCAGTGAAGCCAGATTTGTAGATCTGCTAGGCAAAGTAGAAAAAAAAAAACCTCTTGCTCTCATTTTGGTGCTGGTCTATTATAAATATTCTTTGCTTTGAACATTTTATCCCTATGGTGAAACTCAGTGAACTTTGCATGTGTGAAGGGTCTGTGGCTAATTAAATTTTTTTGTAATTATGGGATGGATGGAATGGATGGTTGCCTAGCAACTAGCTGTTTAAATTCACAATATTCTAAAACATCAGCCCTACTCCATTTGAGCTTTAAATATCACAGAAGAGTCACTCTTCTCATGGGGAACAAGTCTGTCCCAAGGAGTCATATTTTCTGTTAGTATTATATTTTAAAATCTTATGACACACTCATCATCTTTGGACATGGTTTTTGGAACATGTTAAATGCATATGCATGAAACTGTTAATGCACCTCAACAGTCTTCCAGAAAACTTAGCTTTTCAGGATTTTCAGTGTTATTTAACATTATATAAAAAAAAATTCTCTAATTCTTATGTAAGTACATCCATTAAATATAGCCCACTTCAACAGCAGTTTCTTACACCTGCACGATTCTGTTAATTGCTACTTGCAACTGTATTAGATTTTTTTTGGTGGAATCCAAAACGGCTGACAAGTTCAAGAATATAAATACCAAATGAATGCGTAAAATTGTACACTGTGCCAAGTCTCCATCTGCACACTTGGACATTCTTATTGGAGTGATAGAAAACATCAACTGAAGAATGGCAATTTTACTCCTCAGGCTAAAACTTTAGCAGCTAAAACAAGTGGAGCCACACACAGCTTTCATTTCCAGCCTTGCAAACAAGATTTCTGATGACATCAAATCTTCCCTTATGCAACACAGACGGGCCCCCAACCCAAGATCGGAGTCCCCCGTTTCCAGCGTCCTCCAACCCCCCCTCACCGGTCTCCCTCTCCTGTCCCTCACTCATAATGGACCCAGCTGCCAGTCAGACCAGGCTTTATTAACCCCTTGCCTTCTGACACTCATTTCATTGTGGCTAGGGGTCAACAGCTGATTAGAACACCGGTGAGGCGGCACTCTACAGACGACCTTCGACCCCCAGCAGCCTCTCCGTTTGGGCAGCGGGCCAATAGGAGGCAGCACGGCCTCCCTTGTTGCCATGGAGACAGGGCCTGCTGAAGCGCAGATGGCTCGGCAGGGGGTGGAGTGGGTGGAGAGAGAAAGAGAGAGAGAGAGAAAGAGAGAGAGAGAGAAAGAGAGAGACAGCAGACAATGGAGGATGGAGCAAATAAGTTAGAGAGAGAGAAAAGGGAAATGTAGTTAAAAAGATGGCCAGTAGAGGGAGCTTGCGAGTCTACAGGCGTTTCAGAACAAAAACACAATGAGAAATGCAGAGCCTTGTGCAACTAAAATCTTCTTTGACAGCATGCAGCCTTCATAAACTCCTGTCTTATTCATCTGACCAGCTAGAATAGAGTGCTGCAGGACATATTTGATTTAACCCTCATGCTTCTCCTGTTGAAATAGCCTTTGCTATATGTTCGGACTCCCAGAGATCCCATGGTATATGTTTAAAAAAGTCCTTATAGTAATTGAAATTAACCTCTTTTTTCAATGCAAATTCTTTTAACAAATTTCTCTGACCTAATCAAGTCAAGTTGTATCTTCAAATAATGTGATACATTGACTATATTGGATACAGAAATGTCACTGTTACTATCCAATATAGTCAGTATTGCCTCTGTTTGACCAAAGCAAGAAAATACACAAACATTTTTTTTTGGATGTCTTAAATGACCACATTGCTACAACATCCCACTTTTCTATAAACATGAATTCAACCGTGAAACATGCCAAACTAAAAATTATCAATTTTCCAAGAGGAAATACATCTCTTCATACCATATTTTTATGAAACAAAACTATTTTAGAGGGCCATAGAGTGCCTCTCATTTCCAGTCATTAACAGAACCCTTGTCCATGAAATATCAGGGCAAGAAAACAAAGCAATTAACATTGAAATATTCTCTAAGCAAAAAGGCTGCTCTGCCAAAGCAATAAGAAACAAAAGGCTTTTACAAAACAGAATAAAAATATTAAGGGCATCATTATTTTATTATGCAAATTCATAAAGCAGAATCCATATGCTAGCCCCTAACACATAAGCTAAGGTTAATAGGTGACATCTATGGGAGAAAATGCTGTAACCAATCAGCATCGATGACCAAATCTCTGTATAATTCTAAATATGATTTTAAAAAGTGTCTGATTTTGGAAGTAGGAAGCTGATCAGAATGTCAGAGGCCAATAGAGCAGACCACTGGGAGTCATCATCAGCTGGAGCCAGTGCTGCGTGAAAAAACAAATAGCACACATATGCTTTTCCCACTCTGTGGCCTGCGTCCCCTTTTCTCATCCCCAGGGTTCCAACACTACAGCCTGTGTCTGTAAGAATAAGTGTGTGTGTACATGTGTGCTAGAAAAGACACTTCAAATGCCCTGGTTGCTGATCTCAAAATCATTAAATCTATTCTGCAAGAAAAGTTCTTAATATGCCTCTAAAATACGCTTTTTGATTGTGAACAGTGAGGACTTCATTTGTGAGCATGTGTGAGTGTATCTGCGAACATCAGCGTCCAGTGAGATCCATCCCTTCTTCAAGAATCTGTTGCTGAGTTACCAAATGCACCATATCACAGGAAAAGATATTGGATATTGTGTTCAGCATTTGTTCAAAATGGAGGGCTGAGGCAAGAGTGACCGCAGCGTTTATTTGTGCTTTTTGATTTTGAAAGAGAGGCTGTAGAAACCCCAGCACAAAAGCAGCCGACAGCTGATGTGAAGAGCAAGAAAGGACTCTGTGACAATGAGACAGTCAAGGTCATCTCGTCAATAGTCAAATGTGTCTTACGCGACACTATCCATAATGTGTCCGAGCATGAATACTGGCTGCTCTTGCACAACAGAGTGCTTCGGTGAGGTACAGAACACACAGCTGCTAATTTAACCTCAGACTGTGGACTGATCTGAGGGAATGAGGAGGGAAACGGCCCCAAAAAAACCCAACTATGATCATACACAAGGGGAGGGGGAGGGAGAAGGGTTTTGAAGGAAGAAAATGAGACTACAGGGGTACGGTAGGGAAGATTAGTGCCTGTAAGAACTAGTCAGTTCCTCTGCTTCTATTGTTCTAACAGGCTTGGCTTCGACGGAAAGGGTGGGGTTGTTAGCGTGAACCGCATGCAGGTTTGTAATGCATTGCACCACCGAGACCAAGAAACCTCAATTTTCGGCTCTCAACATTCGGCTCGACAACAGAGCTGTTCTGCAATTAGAGAAAAATATATGCAATAATGCAGATGGCAGCATTTGGTGTAAGTGTTTGAAGGTTCTCGTGTACGGATTTGAAGTCTCCCTTCTCCAAGCTGTCTACGAGACAAACAGAATTACTATTTCATGTGTAAGACTATATTTCCCTGCTTTGCAGAAAACCTGTTTCATCTGGCATGGATTCGCAGGTTATCAAACAGAGCAAGAACCGTTGAGGGCTGTAATTCTCAACACCTGTCCCTTCTTACTGTCCGCTTGGGGACCAGAGGTGTGAGCATACCATTATATGAGGGTACCGTCAATATAAACAGCTTTTGTTTTCTAAAAGCAGCGCTTGTCACCCGGTGGATTGCAGGTGTGTTCTGATAAGGTCGTGGACAGGAGGGAAAATACAATACTACGCCTGTTGCCTAACTTGCCTTGAAACGCCTTGCAGAAATGAAGAAATTAACACTTCACATTAATATTCCAATAGTCAACAACAATATCAATAACTCTAGTAATGATACTATTAATAATAAATATAAAATTAATGTTATACAATTTTATCATGATAGTATATTTATATATTTTTCGTACACCTAAAATTGTTTTGTTTTTAAGTATATGTGTGTTTTGATACATACATAAATGAACACATAAATAAATGATCACATATCACATAAATATTCCAATACTCAACAAACCGTTTAAAGGGGTGGTTGATTGCGATTTCCCTTTTTTAACGTTAGTTAGTGTGTAATGTTGCTGTTTGAGCATAAACAATATCTGCAAAGTTGCAGCGCTGAAAGTTCAATGCAAACGGAAATTCAATGCAAACCAAAATCTTTTAAAATTCTGGCAGTTTAATGCCTACAAAAATGGCTGGTAAGGGACTACAACGAGCTTCTTCCTGGGTCCGTTACGAACCCAGATAAACCCGTCCCAAGGAACCTGCAACAAAGGGGGCGAGGCCTTGTTGTGCTGCTTTGGAGAAGAGGAAGAGAAAACTAGGGGTGCACGTAAATATCTGTTCATATATGAATCGCGATTCTGTCTTCTAACGATTCTAATGGATTCACAAGTTTCAAAATCAATGTTCTAAAGCAGCGGTTCTCAATCCTGTTCCTCACGTCGCCCTTCTCTGCATCTCTCTCTCCCTCTCATTCTGATCATCAGATCAGCTCCAACAAACTGTTCCATTTATACACTTATTTTCACATATCAATGAGAAGTGTTATACATGGATGCGTGTACGGTTGCTGTGCTGTATTAAAGCTTTAATCAGAATAAAACCGTATATTAAAAGCTAACAGAAGCAGTAGCATTTACAAACAACAGTGTATCTAAAAGTATGAGACAACAACAAACAAACATACCATTAAGAGCCGTGCTTTCACAGGTGCCGCATGATCCTCTTCAATAATATTCTCTGCATATCAATCAGGCTCAAATTGATAAGCAATATAGAGTAGGTCATTGTTTACAATACAACCGGAGCACATTCTGAGCTTGAGGGGCGGGATGTTCAGATGTGCTCTAGAGGCGGTTTAGTAAATCACAACACACTGAGCCAGCTGACCAATCTCAGCCCATCGCATATTTCTGAGGGAGGGGCTTCATAAAAACCGGAAATAATCGAGGCGTCTGTCAGAGAAGGCACAGATCGGTGTGGAATAAAGGTAAATTATGTGAAAAATAATGTGTTTTTTTTTTTAAATGAAGCATGAACATTTTGGACTGCGCCCCATAAACACAATAAAAAAAAAATATAAAAAAAAACGTCAACCACCCCTTTAATATAATTTTATAATTATAATTATATACAATTATTGTTTTTTTATTACATTATTATTTATTTTTCATGTATTATATTTTTGTATAATTTATCAAATGTATTATGTTATTATTATTATTATTATTATATACAACTGAAGAGTGCTGAGTTCCAAAAAACTATGATGTCAATAATATTTTCAAGGACATCTTTGCTTTTGGCGCTTGATGTCCAACGTAATATCTGGATCCTGAAGCCAAACTAGTTTTGAACCAATGATCCACAAACTGATCACCTGAGGGTTGTTTGTATATGGAGGGGAAAGATATGAAAGGCCGGTAGAGGGATACCTTCTGATATTCGTCCTTGGAGTGCAATGCCTGGTCGAGCTGTTCCTGTGTATACGCATAAATGGTTGATCGATAAGTCGTTCCAACATCGTTGCCCTGGCGCATTCCTATCAAAGAAAATGGAGTGATATGTCAATGCTAAAACAGGGTGTTTGAGGATCTGGTTACAACACAAATGTAATTTTTTGTTTTTTGGGTTAACTGCTCCTTTATATTCAATGTTAAACTCTTTATAGACATCTGAGAACTAAAGTAAGTCATGTAACCATGATGTAATCATGCAGTTCAGCCACTGAGTGCATCTTATGTCCAAAATTAGCATCTATTAGTACTTTAGTCTCTTGGGAAACAAACTCCCAGTCAACCAGATATGAAATTCTTGGGAAGAGTGCAATTTTAATTAAAGCTCTGTTTTGTCTGTTCTTGATCCAGATATGACTTCTTAGATTCTGCATAGATATTAACTATGCTTGAAGAAGCCATATTGTACTGGATGGGACACTTGACTGAGGTCTTTACCTCATGCAATTGTACATTTTAAACATTACTGAGCTGTAAAACTTTTTTCAAATTACTTAGTGCATCTTTAAAAATCTTAAGCAAGATTTTTTTTTATGTTTTTTAAAACAGCAGTTCAACTTAAGCTAAACCATAATGATTTCAGTGTGAACATTAGAATAAGCCGAGAGTTAGTCATCACCACAGACACAATCAGGGCATTATACTGGCCATCTCCATCAGACTGAATGTGATTGGTTGGTGAGACACTTTAATCTCCGATCTGAATCCTCTGGTCATGATTGCAGCCACTCAAACTGTTGCCTCTCCTCTTTGTGAATTCATGATGGGCCTCTCGTAGCTCTCAAACTACTGGTTCTTAAGACTGTATTACATTAAAGAGCTGCTCTTTTTACAGGCTTTTAAATGGCTTTTTTTGTGCTTAGCCTTTCTTTAATTAACACTGCATTAAACAAAACTTACTGTGTACTGTATTGGGTTTCAACTAGTAATGAACTAAATATGATCTTAAAGGGAGATTTTACCCAAAAATGACATTTTTGTAATTTCCTCAAAACCTGTATGACTTACTTTCTTCTGTGAAACATAAAAGAAGACACTTGGAATGTCTTGGCTGCTCTATCCCAAGCAATAAAAGTGAATAGAGACAGAGACTGTTGAGCTCCAAAATGACTAAATAAATATTTGACTAAATTACTAAAAAAAAAAAAAAAAAAAAAAAACAAGTATTGAAAAATTTCTGATGCCATAAAATTGTGAAGATTTGAGGAACAGACTAAAATTCATTCCTTTAAAATCTTTCAGTGGAACATATTCATGTGGCATCCTATATGGCAAAATAAAAATATTTTTATAAAATACGTAAAAATGACCAAAAATATAGTCCTAATACAGGTTTTTAAATACTTTTGCATAAATACATATTTGCAATAAGTTAACAGTTAAATAGTTTAATTTATATTGCCTCATATTTTTGGCCGTTATATACAAATATGTTTATTTCTTTCCAAAATACAAAAAGTGTTTTCCCTAAACTGTTTTAAATTTTATATCTCTTATATAAATTTATCACAGTGTTTTGTTAACACGAAGTACATTTTGTATTAATGGTTAAACCAAATTTAAGGGTTAAACTAAATATATTTTTTTCAATTTAAAAAATATATATTTTTTATATATCATGCTGTTTTTATGTATTTAAAATACATTTTAGCCATTTATACATTTTATGTATGGAATATTTGAATGAATGAAAACTAATGTGATTTCAGACCTAATATTTTGCTAAGTTGCTCATTATGGCCTACTTTTACGGTGCTTTTCAGAGTTCAATATTTCCTCATTCAAGTTCACTGCATAGAAAAAAAAACTTTCTTTGTGTTCCACAGAAGAAAGAAAGTCAAAAAGAAAGGTTTGGAAAGACAAGAGGGTGAGGAAATGATGACAGATTTTTTTGAAAAGCAAACTATCCCTTTAAGATTTTGTGTGTGTGATGGAATGAAATGTTACCTTGTGTAGGATCGTGGCTTTCCCAAAATACCTTGAGCAGCTGTGCAAAGTTGATTTTCTCAGGCTCATAGACCACACGAACCACCTCTGCGTGCCCTGTTTTACCTGTGTGAGCAAGAGGAGCAGAGGTTACTGTGTAAACTTCATCGCCAAAAGAGTCACAGTGCGAACACACCCTTGTGTTAAACAGAGGTGGCCTGCGGTCCCAATCCAGTGAGGTCATCAAGGGCCACTGATTTTGGCTTGACTGGCCACATCTCCGGCGATAGTGTCAGTCCTCCATATTGATTACCATTATGTGTCATAAAAGTACACAGGCAGTCGATCTACCTTTGTGTCATAGCATCAGCTGGGTGCTTTTCTATAAGCTAAATAGAATTGCAACCTGAAGAAGGAAACCATGAAAAAACTTCTAGAGGAAGCTCTCCTTCTCTTAGACAGACTCATAACAACAAGAAATTACTTTGAAATGACTCACTGCGGGTTAGCAAGCATGGAGGAGAAGCATAGAGGAGCATCAAACAAACACAAGCACAATACATTACCTACTCCGCCTGATGATTATGCTCTCTTTAAGGTTGGATTCAAACAACAGCCAGCCATTAGTAGCATTCGAAAAGGAAGACATGAAGTGGGTCAGACAGAGATTAAAATGAGAATTGCTGATGCTTTTTGTTTTTCAATGTCTTCAAAACAACAAGCACTGAACAACACTGCAAGGTTTTTTTTTTTTTTTTTTACTTGTCCTACAGAAGCCATTGAAGTTTTATGAAAGTATTCAGACAATTAAATGTAATTGCAATAAGGCTTGTTGAAGAAGTTAAAAACACAATGGGGGAATTCACTGCACCAGCTAATAGTGTTGTTTATTTCCACTCATTGGAAATAAGTCTGCATTGTTTAGAGCCCAATTCACTAAAAATGATACTAGAAAGAAATGGCACAAAAACACAAAATATTAATGGCACCGACTTGCAGACTGGTTGTGAATGTTAGGTTGTGTTTGTACTTTAAAAAAAAATGACACTGACTGTGCTGCAGTACAATTTTTTTTACATTTAGCACCTTGTTTATGGTTTGCAACGAGTCAGTAAATAAAGAAATGATATCAACAATATACATTTTTAAAGAAACTGATATTTTTATTCAGAAACAACACATTAAATTGATCAAAAGCGAAAGTAAAAACGTTTTTATTGTAACAAAAAAAAACTTTTTCAAATAAATGTTCTTTTAAATGTTTTATTCATCAAAGAATCCTAAAATGTAAAATGTATCATGGTTTCCATTAAAATATTAAGCAGCATAAGTGTTTTCAGCATGTTTCTTAAAAATATATCAAAACAGAAAACATTATTTTAAATCATTCTAATATTTCACAATAATACTATAAATACACAAAATAATGTAAATTGTGTAAATAATGCAAATATGTTTTTTTAAATGATGCTTTATTTAAAATTACTAATTTTTGTGAAAATTACTCAAATGAAATTCATGCTTGTTTTTTTCATATGTTTGTTTATATTAATTTGAATCCAGAAAACTTGATTCATAGTACTATTGTCTAGCTTTTTATAACTTTATCTATAGTCTATATTTGGACTGTGAGCAGCATGTTGCAAATGAATCACAGAACATGAACCAGCTGTGACTAGAACCCCAAAACTGAAAAACAGAGGTCCTAATTCCATATCTCCCATCATTAATTTATTACCAAAGAAGTCTGCTTAATAATCTCAGCTTCAGTCTTATGGGGGGGGTGTCCTCTACGTTATCTCCAGTAAATCTATATTGCTTTGATATTAAAAAAGTAATAAAGGACTAACCTGTGGGGTTATTTTCATTACCAGGCAAGATGGCAGAGGGGTAGTAACATTATCAGAGCTCAGATATGGAGAACCAAAGCCGTGCCATTGCCCATACACCCAGGGCTGTCGCTTCAATTCACACCTATTCTTTTGGTATTTTAAAAATGCATTTAGTAGCCCGCTTGTCACAATGTTCCCAGGAGTCCCTCACTGATGAGTTTAGATGTTTTTTATCTTATTTGAGAGAAACACCATAGGTCATTATGTCATTCACAGCATCATTAAAATCGCAAAATTCCAAGAGTATATAAATGAATAAAAAAAATGTTATTGTTTCGGTGTGGATTGTTTTTGATGGTGAACTTTGAGGGACATTTTGTTAATGATATGTGATGATTTTTCTTTAGCAGATGGAAATTACATATGTCAAGGTCAATTGTTACAATTCAGTTTAAACCATGCAATTCCCTATAAAATGGCAAACCTTTTATTTACCAAAATCAAATGTTACAGTATATGGATTTGGCACTTGTTAAAACTGGATACTGCGGATATATCACCTGTGCCCATTTATCGCTAATAATTTTTTTTCGAGAACAGATTTAGAAACACACATGTGCAGTAATAAAAAGAAAGCAAAAACATACATTTTCTGAACTCTGTAACATTTTGTCAGCATTTTATGCAAATGTTCGTATGCAGTGGTAAGACAATGGCGTTCTAATGGAGGCATAAGAGCCCACAGCATTATCCTCGAACTGCGTTATGCATGTTGGCTTATGGAAGAGTAATGAACCCATTGAACCTGTTCCTACACTTCCCACTCCTCTCTTTACATTCATCCATTTCTCCCTCCCTCTCGATTTTTTCTTCCTCTCACTCTGCTCGGATTTCTTCCCTTCTTCATTTCCTCTTTGAAGTATCTAGCCTCTTTTTCTTCCCATCTCCCAGCTCAAATCCTTTTTCTCAACCCCCCATTTTTTTTTTGGTGTAATCCCCTCACCCACCCCCTCACCAGGCTGTGCCGTTCTAGACGAGTTGAAGGTCGACTGCAGGCGGCCATATTTGTTGCAGCTTGAGACCTACATTCTATCTAAGCGAAGGTACAGATGAAATGCAAGTATAGGTGTCAAGGGAAGTGCCTTTTACGGACCATCATTACAAGTGGGAGTAGTGGAAACTGCAATCCACTAAAATTCAGAAATAAAAGTTATGTGCGATACTGCAAAAGCACAATCACACCATCCTCTCATGTTCTTTCTTTGTGCAGCTCTAATTCTGCATTGCAAAATGGGTGAAAAGAGAGACTATGGGCTGCTTCAGTTTTTCATTTTATGAAACGGATGCCTTTTCTAGTTTATAAGGTGAATTTTAAAGTATTTTAAATTGCACTGTGCTAACTCAAGCTAAATTAATATGTGAATATATATATTAGGATATAATGATGTCTTCAAATGGGTTGACACACAACTTCAAGTGTTTTAAAAAAACAGGTACTATACATACACACACACACACACACACACACACACACACACACACACACACACACACACACATTACTGTTTAAAAGGGGTCAGGTAAGGTTTTTCTTTTTTAAGTAATTAATGCTTTGATTCAGCAAGGATGCATTAAATTGATCAAAAGTGACACCAAACTTTTTTAAATGAAAAATATACATATACTTCAAATAAACTTTTTCATTAAAGAATCATGAAAAAAAAAAAACATTAATAAGAAATTATTTTTAAGCACCAAATCTGCATTAGAATGATTTTTGAAGCATCATGTGACGAGACTGGAGCCATCACACGAATAAAATAAATTTTAAAATATAGTAAAACAGAGAACAGTTATTTACTGTTTGTACTGTATTTCTGATTAAATAAATGCAGTGTTCCTTCAAAAACATTACACAGACCTATGATACATACATATACAGAGATAAAGAACAATACCAATTCCAATAAAAATGTGCTCACTTCGTAATACAGCAAGAAGTTGAGAAGAAAACATCTAAATAAATAAATAACTAGATATTAAGAAAAATGTCTATTTATTTTTTACACACATTACTTTGACACTCTCTGTGGTTGAAAACAGAATACTTCCTAATCAAAACAAGCATTTATATATTGTGAAAAGTGCTTTACCAATGAACTTGGACCCAAATACCACGTTTTGTAGAATGAGCCATAAGATGCTATTTTCTATGATTATTTGCGTTGTTGGCTTTATCTTTAGTGCATGTTTCTGCTTGGCGGACATGTCTGTACCCTTTAATCCCCTGTTAACAAATGCACTTGTGCAGACAGGACTGAGATTAACACAGAAAGAGAGCTTCATAGGATTGTAGCACTTCCCTTCCCCCTCACATACCTCACATGAGTAAAATCCTGCATATGATTCTTTCGCCCCTGTCTACATTTTAAGACATCACAGGCAATGCATCACTGAATGCACAGCAAAAATAATTATAAAAATAATATCGTAATGCACTGTCAAAACACTAAAGATGGCGGATAAAGTAAAAAGACTGGGTACATAAATATAATTCATTCAGCAATAAAAATGATAGATAAAAAGTTTAAAATTATTAAATGAAAAAAGCTTCTTAGACTCCTATTCGCCTTTTACTGTGTTTTGTCACTTATGGGGTTTTATTTTAGTAACAATGCTGCCTTAGATTGTAGCTGCCTATGTAGGAAGCAATGCAACTCACTAGGTCTTAGTGAAAAAAAAAATTAAGCTATGCATTTGCACACAATTAAAGATCATATCTAGGAGCACAGCAGTCTCAACTTCCCATTTCTTCTAAAATCCTGTTATTTGTTTCAAAAGGATGTCAGCATTCAAACCCTGTATGGAGCACAGAGGGTTGCCAACCATTTCAGCACCAGCATTCATTTCAGCACCACCCAATGGACAGCTCCCTCTGAGTTTTCAGCACCCCATGCTGTATATATACCAGTTCTGCCTGTAGTGAAGGACCACCTGCTGAATCATCACACCCGGCTATACAACGGCTTTGATTCTTAAAATGTACGGTTTCTTAGAAAAAGAAGGAATTTAAATATAAATGCCCTGCAGCGAGTAACATGTTTGCATTTATGTCATCCAAACTTTGGAGTAAGGAATAGTTAAGCATACTCTGCGAGAGGTCATTAAAGCAAATTCATTTGATGGGAAATCGTTGTGACTGAACTTGCGCTAAAGCAGCATACAGGGAAAGCTTGGGAGATCAAAGCCCAGGCCTGTCATGCTCTTCCAAGCTGAGGAAAACTCGAGAGTAAGTTTAAGCTGAATGGCTGAATGTAGAATTATGTGCAATATAAAATTGCAAAGTAACAAAAATTGTTTGTACATTTGCACAATCAATACTTTACTTTTTGAATATAGTAAAAAAAAAGTACTATTGTGAAATATTATTACTATTTAAAATAACTACTTTCTGTTTGATTATACTTTAAAATGTAATTTATTCCTGTGATGCAAAGCTGCATTTTCAGCAGCCATTACTAAATTCTTTAGTGTCACGATCCTTCAGAAATCATTCTAATATGCTGATTTGCTGCTCAAGAAATGTTGAAAACATTTTTGTGTAAACCATCATACATATTTTTGTAGGATTCTCTGATGAATATTTTTTTTAAATATATATATATATATTATCAATTTAATGCATCCTTGCTGAATATGAGTATTAATTTAGTAAAAAATATCAAATTAAACTTTTTAATGGCAGTGTATATGTTCTAGCCGCCATTTTGGAATACTGCATTCATATTCTGTTTTCCTCTCTTGTTTTTTAAAGGAGCCTAATATTCAAAATCCTAAATCCAGGATAAGGAAGGAGAGGCTCGGATCTAAAAAAAAAAAAAAAAAAAAAAAAAAAAAAAAAAAAAAATAGGCCAACACAGCTAAGGCAAATCCACCCATGTCAAAAATGCCCATCTTGATTATTTCATTTGGGTAGAAGCTTTATGTTGATTTTTTGATGGGCAAACCTCAACAGTATGACCATGTGTTATTTTGTCTTGGTATATTAGCCAGTTACCAGATTATTGCTATATGAGCAACATGTGTTATCATTTTAGATATAAGCATATATGAATGCAATCTGGATGCGTGCAGATGTTACAAAAAGAACAAAACTGTAATTACTGTATGAATTCTGATTTCTGCTCTCCAATTAAAGCATTTCTATTAGATAGATAGATAGATAGATAGATAGATAGATAGATAGATAGATAGATAGATAGATAGATAGATAGATCTTTCTAATTCCTTCATCAGTTCTTGATATTTCTCAAGCATCCTAGTTTTCTTTCTAGCTATCATTTTTTCATACTGCCAGATAAGACATTTCTGTGTCTGTCCTAGCAAATCATTTGCTGCTATGCATTTATATTTTACATTTCAACTTAGTCAGCACCGGTACAGTTGTCAGTTTGTGCATTATTTATGATGCTCAAATTGTGTACATATTCTTTATGTAGCTAGAGCTCCACAAACAAAGAAGAGGAGAAGACAATAAGAAACTGAAAGCTTGGAAATGGTGCTCAGTTACTCAGTTTCAGTTTCACCACAACAAATACGGCTGCAATTTTTTTTAAAAGTTGAGGGTGGATCACATACCTGTGCACACCTCTTCATTGGTGGGGTTTGGGGTGTAACCACCAGAGTAGCCCACTTGAGTGGAATAGACCCCCTTTTGCACCCAGAACTTCCTCTCAGCTCCCCAGAAACAACCCATACCTGTGTAAAAAAGAGAAAATAAAAATAAAAATATTCCTTTTATATAGCCACAGACCATAACTGATCCATAATTGAGACAAAAAAAGGCTTTAGAAGCCTTGGAATTTAGTTCATTAATCATAGTTTGCATTCTGATGTTTTTTATGCTTTGGAGCTTCACGGAAAAAAATAGAAATACTGTAAACATGGAAAAAATAACAGGCATGAGGGTGACTAAATATTCATTGAATTTTCATTTTGGAGTCAACTATCACCTTAAAATTATGGTCACTAAGATTCTGCAGTGTACATTACTATTTAAAAGTTTGGGTTAGTAAGGTGATTTTTTTAATCATAAATTACTACATTTCATGCATCAAGGATTTCTCAAGCATCCTAGTTTTCTTTCTATCTATAATTTTTTCAGACTGCCACATAAGACATTTCTATGTCTGTCCTACCAAATCATTTGCTGCTATGCATTTACATTTTACATTTCAACTTGGTCAGCACCGGTACAGTTGTCAGTTTGTGCATTATTATTATTATGAAAGAAAAAAATATTCCTTTTATATAGCCACAGACCATAATTGATCCATAATTGAGACAAAAAAAAAAAACATCATATTTCTAGTATTGGCAGAAATGACAAGGACAGCCTTAATTCTGAGAATGTTTATAGTACACGTACGCATTTTATGGTGACTGAAATTTATACTTTGCATGTTTACATTGCATGGAAAATGCATTTAATTTAAACACCAAATCAGCATATTAGAGTGATTTTTCAAGGATCATGTGACACTGAAGACTGGAGTAATGATGCTAAAAATTCAGCTTTGAATTTTTTTTTTTACATTTTATAACATTAAAATAAAAAACTTGAAGAAAAAAAAAATTATATATATATATATATATATATATATATATATATATATATATATATATATATATATATATATAATATTTCAAAATATTACTGTTTTTAACTGTATTTTTGATCAAGTAAATGAAGCCTTGGTGAGCATAGAGACTTATTTCAAAACAATCTTACCAACCCCAAACTTTTGAATGCTAGTGTTTAAATGTTTATCTGATTTTTCCTCACCAAGTTCTCTTTGCAGTGTTTTTTGTGTTCTGCTGGGACCGAGTCTCCTCTAGCACCTTCCCACTGGTATTAAATCAACCCCTAAAATTCAAAGCTGTGTATTTTAGCTATGAATTTACAATCCCATAAAACTAAAGACTCGTCTATCACACATTTACTCATGGCCAATAAAACATATCAACCACCATAAAACTAACACCCGCCGTAAGCATTTATTACCAAATAATACTTTCCCCTCTATAACAGTAAAAATAAATTAGAGGGTAACTAGTATATCGTTATCTACCACAATGTCCCATGGGCAGAAAGTAATTCAATTGTTAAAAAAAAATCAAAATACGTACACGACTGTTGGCTTGACCAGATTTCTCTGATTTACAAGCTGCTGTGGAAAAGTGAGCATAAGGCGCATGACGGAGAATCTAGAATCTGGAGCTCAATTACAGAGGCCCACTGGGACGCCCAAACGCCAAGACTATAAGATGACGCTTTCACACGGGGGATGTCAGTGTTCAGTAAATGAGGGTGAGTGCTGTGCATGGTGTCTAGCAGTCAGAAAGGGTTACCTGTGTGGGGTGAATTGCATAGGCGCATACATACTTTAAATATTATTTTATTTGTATACAAGGCCCTGTGATAAAACAGCCATTTAATTCCTGTCTGCCATGATGAATTACACAGTTTGAGTTCAAATGAATTTATTAAAGAGACCTTAATCAGCAGTCCACAATTAATCGAATACCCCTCCCCTTTATTTTCCTCGTCATTTTGCAGTTTTGGTTTTGCACTTCTTGAAGGGGTGCATGAGGAGGGACTAATTACCTTCCACCACCAGTTGTTTTAGCTGGATCTACCCCCACGCCGCAATGACACACACACACAATGACACACACACACACGCCTGTTTGGGTTAGTTTCAGTTTAAGAATATGTGCATTTGCTCTGGGAATGGTGGCACTGTCCTGTTACCATTCACGTTGTGTTTAGCTGCAGGACACAGGGGAAACAATGGAGAGAGTGCCCTCATAAATCAACACAATGTCAAAAGGATTTCATAATGTGCTCTTCCCAACGTAGCTCACAGTAGGGAAGAAACTCCCAGGAGGATAGTGGCTCTATTCCTACGCAGCTCATTAAGTTCAACCCTTAAGTTTTGGGTTGATTCCTTTATCTTTTACTTTACGAGCACCAGGAATACTGGAGAAAGACAGGGAAGGTCAGAATGGACAGAAAGTCATTTTATTAAGGAAGGTGATATGATGGTCATTCATTCCTACGCATTGTGGGGGTTTTTTGGAGGGGAGGGGAACAACACCTGGCCGGATTAATGTATGTCAATGCAACATTTTAACATGTGACAGGGATACAGATGGGACGAGGCATGGAAAACCATTGCATGGATTAGAATAAATGGAGGTCACTGAGTTCAACATCTGGGCGCAGCCATGCCGGAGCTTCAACTTGCACGTACTGTATGAGTATGTTGCCATGGCAGCAGAGCATGCCAATACAGCCAGGCAGATAGCAGACCTACATGCCATGCAGCAGTTCACTGTATCACTCATGGCCACACTCTCTTCAAAAAACAGGTGGTTAAACCACTTTGAGTTTTAATTATAGGAAAAGCTTCAAATTCTAACTTAATTATGCTCCATTATTAACAATTATTAACAATTTTCTTGTTAAATAAATACAAAGTCCATTGTTGACACCTTTTTTCTGTAAAATGAATAAATAAATGAATAAATGTTCAGTCCATTAATGACTTTTTTCTGTGAAATAAATAAATAAAATGAATTCATAAATAAATTGTTACATGGATAAACAAATAAATAAATAAATATATTCCATCTATTGGCTTTTTGTTGGTAAATAAATAAATAAACAAATAAATAAGAATGAAAGCATGTTCAGTTCATTTTATATCCTCCTTTTAGTTGATCATATCCATAAAATGTGTTTGCATTCAAAGTCAGTGGTGTGCTTCACAAAGGGCTTCCGGAAACGTGGCTGTGATTTTTTAAAAAATGAAAAAATAAATAATAATCCTAGCTGAAACAGAGTGAAAGCCTTCTTTTGGCACAGTAAACCTTTCCATTTTAGAATTAAAATGGCACTCGAACAATACAGTGAAAGAGAAGCTTTCTGTGGAGGCCACCGCTCTAATCTAATCTGTGTAAGTGGACTGAAGAGAAGCATTAGAACAGACTTCATTAAATCACTTTCACATTCAGACTGTCAGTGCTGATCTGTTTCAACCGCTCAACACTCTCTTACACCATACAGTACATTGAGCAAAAATCCTTGTAGTCTCTTAATTCAATATCAATCAGTATAAAAATACAAACATTTGGGTTGTAATAATTGTAAAAGAATGTTTTTTAAAAAGATATTTTATCCAAAAATGAAAAGTCTATCATTGACTCACCCACATGCCATTTTAAACCATAATAAATAAATAAATATAAACTTTTGTTTTAACATGCAGATGACCTCACCTCACTACTCTACATTCTTTTTAAATGATTATTTCGCTTTTTCGAAGCAATTATATGTACGTTTTTACCTTGAAATATCAGTTTCAATATCATTCCGTTGATACTGTATACTGACTTTTAATAAGCCGAATGGTTTCTGTTTCTTTCTCACACCACCTTCTCACACCTCCCCAAAAAACGTCTGTTGTTGTATGTTTGTTGAGCAGGTAGGAAATTCCACAACAAGGGTGAATTGCTTTACAACAGCAACAAATGCACATGTACAGCTTATCCACTTACTTAACTGAAAAGTACACAAAACTGCATACAGCAGCTACATTGTAAACTTTTTCTAGCCCAATCAAATAATCTGTGAAAAAGCAATGAAACCAGAACCAGTTTATTTGTCACACTTGAAATGGACAAGTCACACACATTGCATTATGGGATACAGTATTCCAGTACAGTATGTTTGCATACTGCACATTGTAGTAAATGAGGGCCTCCAGGTGGTCTGTATGCGTATAGAAAATCTGCAAACTATGCACGGTACACACAATACAATCTTTTAAAACAGTTAAAAGAAAGCCATTCAAATCAGCCACCATATGTTTCTCAGGCCCTGTGTGCAATGCATACGCATAGAGTGGAATAGTGTTATTGATCTGCAGTGAGTCATTCTGGAAAAACGTAGCTTGCCTTACAATAAGGACTGGCAAGAGTTGAGGGTTGGGTCGGTGGATGCACTTTTGCCTTTGAACGTGAGAGGAGTGACCAAGCCACTGCCCACGCTGAGCTACAGAGCTTTCTATTACCCTCTCACCATGCTCCTGCTCTCTAATGGCCAGCGCTCACCTTAGCTGTATTTCAGTGCTATAGTGTATGGTTACACCTCAACCCATTCCATCATGTTGCATCCAAAGCACTCAGCTCTCTCTGTGTGACCTCAGAACACAGACCCAGATTGACAGGCGTTTGGAAGCAGATCTCGTAAAAAAAAAAAAAAAAAAAAAAAAAAAATCATGATTATGAACTTACATGACCTTTATAAATACTTGATAAGGATTTTTTTTTTTAAAAATACAGATTCAGAATGATTCGCTAATAAATCATTCAGACCTACATGGTTCAAATCATTTAATGAAAAAAGAGTGAAAAAATGACATATGAACAAGAACATTTATGTGATTAAATATTTTAAGGATAAATATACATATAATATAACTGAAAAGAATTATATACTATATAATTATATACTATACACTGTACTGTACTGTACTATACTATATATACTACATAATAATGAGAATAATTTATAAAGAATTTAAGAAAATAATTTAATTAATTTATAGAATTTCTATAAATTATATAAAAATCCAACAATTACTAAAAACAACAACTAAAAAATATTAAATGGTATAAAATTGCATCAGATTCATGTGTATATGCATATACAATTTCTAATACAAAAATAATGATTAAAAAGTAAAAATGTTAGAATAAATAAAAAAATATATAGGCAATAGATTTTTAAGAATAATATATTTTTATTAATATTATATTTTATTGATTTATATTTATATATTTTATTTTTATTATTATTTTTATAGGTTTTTATTTTTATATTTATTTATATTATTTATTTTACAAATAAACAATCTATTAAAATCCAATGTGAGGTTTTTGTTTTTTATTTTTTTTTTGTTTTTCAGCTAATGCTGACAGAAAAGTGTTGACAGTAAGGCCTTAAACCTGCATTATAGCACAGCTGAGAAAAGCTGCAAGCTGGCATGCGTGTTTATGCCCGAACCCCTCATTATATCTAACCAAGAGACCGGGAGAGATCTGCCTGCAGAATGACAGGGAAACCAGCACAGAGTCCTCCGTGTTCCTCCAGTTCATCCCTTGCTGCAGTGTCTAAAAAAGCACAACCGCACCAAGGCCTTTTCTCTGCCGTGGCTAATGCCCACCTACCACATCCCTCTACTTTCATTATCTTAACGCAGAGCCGGTAATTGCTGCCTTTCTGGAACAACAGAAGCATATTCATTAATGGTCGGACACCCCCCACAGTCAGATAAACAATCTAAATGTAAATGTCAGCAGGCAAAGACAATGAGTCGAGACAGAATATTAATGGCTCAAATCTAAGCGTGGCACACTTTCCTCTCAGCCGAAGAGGTTGGGGGTAGAAAGACACAACAGAGGGGGAGGGGAGGGGAGAGGGGTATTATGAAGCATTCTCTCCATCCATCCGTCCCTCCAATCCACCCCCCCCCACCAACACCTTGTTTATCCAGTGCCATGTGCCAAAGTATTCCCTGCCACCCCAGTCCTTTGATTCGCTTCTCCCATAACATCACTGAAATTCATATATGTATAGTGCTTTACATTTTATTAATCATTACTGATCACAAGCTCTTTTAGCTTTTCTGAAAGAGGCAGACTTTCATTAATGGATCAAGAAAGAAAAATAACATTTATTGGCTCTCAAAATTAATGTTTCAAGTTCAAGTATGAATACAGAACTGTGCTTAGATAATTTATCCATCAAAACCAAGAAAATTATTAACACGACAAACATCTTTTTGGTGCTGCCTAATTAACGTGTTCTTGACAAAAAGAGAAAAGATTATTAGTCTCACTCAAACTTCTTTTGTGTGGATTTCATCTAATAATTAACACCTGCAGAAGAAACAGTAGCATGAATTTGTTAATTACATTTTCTTTGCATATGCACACCTCAGGCGTTCTACTGACTGAAATTTTGTGCAGAGACAACTTTGTATGTAAATCTCGTTTCTGCTCAGTAGGTTTTGACAATAATTTCTGAAAAGTTCTCCACAAAAAGACAGGCTCCCAAAACCATTTTCATGAATAACCAAACTTCACTGACACGTAAATCTAACATTTATAAGGACAGAGAACGGTTGCATGGGGTCTAATAAGCAAGACAGCGCCATGACAGTCCCACCCCTAAAGCAAACATTTCCGCTCTCTTAGACTGTTCTGTCCGGGTTTTGGATAAATAACTAGGCTGCCTAGGAGCCTTCTTCGTAAAGCCGAAAAAACTGTCGGAATAATGAGGCTAATCAGAGGAAAGTCTTTATCCGTGCTGGCATTTGCACTCGCTGCCAGCCAATGCCATTCCTCCGCAGCGGTCTTCAAGTTAGTGCTGCTCTATTTCAGCACCGTACACCATAGCCATGAATATTCTATTAAATATATAGAGCTCCTCAAAGAAAAGCCAACTTGAACTGTCAGATAAATATTAAGTGGTATTTAAGTCACCATAATTTATGATCACCAGTATCATTTGGTACTGTCACTTTAAGCTCATTTTGCCACACGTTTGAAATATAAAAAATAAATAAATAAAAACACACACACGATTAAAGGAAATCCTCATAGTTATAAATTAACATATTTTAAATGTAACATATATGTATTTAATGAAATATAATTATATATATACATTTTTTCTTTAAGATGCAAAATTGGCCCTTTTAATTAATTTTATATATATATATATATATACAGTATATATATATATATATATATATATATTGATATATACAATAATTTTATATAATTATGTTGTTTTGTATCTGCAGTTTGACAACAGACACAGAATTGCCCTTTTTTAAGACGCTCACAATGCCCTTTTTATGATGCAAATACATTTTCAAATAAATTCATTCTAAACAGGCATAATCCAATAGGGGCTTAATTATTTTAAATATCATCTTTCAAAACTACCATGATCTGAGATATGACACTAAATCCATCACTGTGCAGGGATGAATCTGGGGTCTGAATGATCTTTTTAGGCCACTGTTGACTGAATCTGCTCTCATCTGTACAGATTTTTAGATATGGCGGTGAGATGCAGTATTAATCTATAATAGACAGAGTATTGAGTGATCCACTGGCTGCAAATTCAAACTAGCAGCATAATATTCCCTCCCTCTTGCTTTGATGATCCTGCAGGCATGGCTACACTCATTAACAACCATGTTCATAGCTCTCAGTTTCCTTCATCAGGTCTCCATTGATCTATCCCTGCCCTACCCCCACAGCCAATACTAGCTGAATACTATGCCACTCACATTAGTATTCTACTCTTATCAAGTGAAGCAACTACCTAACAGTAATAGCATAAAATTTATCACAGCGGAACAATTGTTCAGATGAATCTTTTCAATTGGCTATTATTGAATGGTTCTTTCTCTTATATGTAGCTCGTTGGAAAGTCTGATTCATTCTAGTGAATCAAATGAACAGATTATTAAGTGATTCAAGCGCATGCCAAGTTGTCAGCATGATGCTCTTCTGAGACGCAAGAGCTAGTGACAAAAAACGGCCAGGACAAATGTTTCTGGGCCGAGACTCATTGATTACTCTGCAGTGACTTTAATGAAGGAGGAAGATGTGGTCAAACACCCGATAACATTTTGGGCAGTTTCCCAGCAGTGAAACTAGCCTGCCAGAAAGACTGCCAGTTATAAGTCAATAGTATTCCCCTATGAATAGCAAACAAACAAATACACCATTCGTTGATCACTATTGTGATCAGAAGCTTGATATGTGACAGTTAAACACTGAAGCCTCAAGCTAAGCATAGGCCTACACTACATGACAGAAGCTCATTGGTATTTGTCAGTATGTCAAGAAATATCTTGTAAATGATTGGCTTCAGATTTTAAACATACATTATGTGTATGGGGGGGGGGTATAATATTTTATATACACATACACTCTACCAATCAAATGTTTGGGGTTTCACAAAAGAAATCAATAAAAAATAACACTTTAATTCAGTAAGGATGCATTCAACTGACAGTGAAAGTGACAGTAAAGACATTTAGTGTTTTAAAAAAATGTATATAGCAAATAAATGCTGTTCTTTTCAACTTTCTATATTCTTAAAGAATCATGAAAAAATGTATCATGCTTTCCACAAAAATATTAACCAAACCAAAAACAAAACAACATAGAATGATTTCTGAATGATCGTTGACAAGAGAAGACTGGAGTAATGATGCTGAAAATTCAGCTTTGCCATCACAGGAATACATGTTAAAATATAAATTAAAATATATATGTCTGTGTGTATGTGTCTTATTTTAAATTGTAATATTATTTCACATTACTACTGTTTTATTGCATTTCTGATAAAATAATAACTTTGTATAAAAGACTTCTTTCAAAAACATTTTAAAAATCTCATCTTTCGTTTATATTTTTAATGAAAATTTGATTTAAAGTTAGGACTGCCAAAGTCTGGACACACATTTTCATCATCTAAAGTTCTATGCCATTACAGTCACCATAAAATAGACATGATTTTCCAAGACAAAACTGTGACAAAATAAGAAAAACTGTGAAATGAACAGGGATGAAGGATGGATTGGAAATACTGAATAATGCTTGCTTAAGCAACTTCAAAAATCTCTCCAGCAGAGACGTGTGTGTGTCAAAAGGAAAATGAAAAACAGGCCAGTCACAGAGCAGCTCTCAGCGCTTTTGTTTTCCCCATTCTGTGGTGAAGAGAGCCTGTGAAACGCAATTGGAAATGGTTGTGCAGAGGGGATCAGGCTATAGTGAGTGCTCTGTGTGCAAAGCGATATGCTATCTCAGCCGTGCACCTCTCCTCCCCCCTCCAATGGCTTCCTCCATGCCCGCAGATTAGCAGGCCCATGAGGCATGGGAGTCAGAGTGCACACGCAGCCAGACGACAGACCCGCGACTTAGGCAGCACGTGCCTCGCCTCGCCCCTCCCCCCCTTCCAGAGTCTCTCTGCATCCCCTTCCACCCCCATCCTGACTGCCTCTATTCAGAGTGACAGTGATGAATGGGCATGCTAGGCTAATGGCGGTCTACAACTGATTGGAGCAGCCTCCTTTCTTTTTAATAACAGACCCAGTGGCCGTCATCAGCTGCATCATTTCTTCACAACGACCGTTAGTACCATTACGGCTATTGTGAGCCATAATAGCAATTATCTTAGACGAGTGAGAGCGCCTTGATGCAGAGAACAGCCATTTCGATCTGAGAGTGCTACGCCGGAGACTTATGAGTGGCAAACACAAACAGCAGGTAAATGCTAAGAGAAATTAGGTGAAATTAGCTTGGCTAGCGTTCTTCTTCAGCCAGGCTTCTGTAAACAGTTTAGCAAAGAAGCCGTTCAGAAAGGATCTCAAGAAGACACTGAATGAGGTGTGAGCTGGCAAGAACTTAAAAACATTTCTATGGTATTTCAGAATGTGTTGGAGATGTTCCTTGTAATAGCATGGGATGCTTGATTTCATTCACTTGTGTTGAAATAAGGCAGCCACTCAATGTCTTCCAACTCAATTCTGTTTGATACGGTTTTAGCTTGCAATTCACATTTATATACATACGCACAACTCATACACACCTTTAAACAGTCTCCATCCTGATTTTACAGGGTCCTTCTATCTAGACTCTTCATATACAATATTAATACTTTTAATAGCAATAGGTTTTGAATAAAAAGTTCCTTATCACTTGTTTCCTTCTGCACTTTTGAATCTTATCTTACATCTTTCGGTTTTATTCTATGAAAAGAGCTTCAAACTGGTTTGCTCCAGGAGGTTAATTACTTATTCTTGATTAAAAAAGGCCCTGTTGGAAAGCCAGTCACCTTCAGTCCTTGCACTTGTGCCCTTGTGCACATATTCTGATATATGCACACACATTCAACTGTTTTAAACCTCTATGGTATGCATTATGTTCTAACAGAATTTTTTTGACATACCATAGGTCTAATAAAAATGTAACTGACGATTTTGGAGAAACAAAACGTGAAAATGTTGGGAAACATTGCTCTGTAACTCATATAATAATAATAATGATAATAAATAAATAAATGAATAAATAAACAATGGTAGTAATATAATTTATGGCATGGTATGGCATATAACTCTCAGTAAGGAAATGCATTAAAAATTATTTTATGTTACAGAATAGTCATATGGCGACAATGTATTTTCTCATTGTACAGACAGACAGACAGACAGACAGACAGAGATAGTTAATGCATAAAGTGTTTCCAAATCAATGTTACATAAAGCTGATCTTTGAACAAAAACATCTATTTAACCTATCAGTGATTCAAGACAAAAATTCAGAAAAGTGTAGAAATGTGTTTAAATGCATATTATAATTCCAGAAAAAAAAATTCACTTCTTCGTTTGTATTTATTTATTTATTTTTTTTTTTTTTAAAGTAGGAAAGTGAACAAAAATGTTACACTAGTACACCATAGAGGGACAATGGATTGCTTACTGGGATGACAAACTATATATGAGCCACAATTATCCTTTCATTCAAAGAGAAATCAATTAATAAACAAATCATGCTCATGCAGATTGATTTAACGTTACAACTTCGATTCAACATGCACATTTACTCTACACAAACATATTCGGCCCAACAGCCAATTACCAATTTCTAAATATCCTGGAATGAAGAGAAGAGTGGATAGTTAGATGAGGACTGAACGAGCCATTAAAATACGTTACCAAGATGTCAGCATCTAAACAGATGAGGCTCTGAGGGTTTGTACAGCTTTGATTCCACAGCAGAGGCCATAATAGGAAATGAGAATGTGGTCAAATACCACAAAACATTTGGGCAGGGACCCAGCACTCAGGAGAGTCATCAGGGCTCGTCTTAATTCAAAATAGACAAATGCTAGATTGATCTTCACTGACAGGGCTTAGATTATTAGAACCGGGATTGAGCATGATGGAGCTTTTGCAAGGACACTTACAGTACATTAAAATTTACTACTTTCTCAGTTTATACACTTATCAACGGGTCTACAGTAGTTGCATTTAAATTGAACAAAGGAGCGGGTGTCCGTGGTGTAATAAATATGCTGTCACATTTACTGTTTTTTTCTCAAGTTTATTATTGTAGGCTAAATTTAATTTCAATAGAAATCCAAGTGATTGTGAATTTCGTGTGAGGGCAAAATATTTCGTAACAAGTTCAGATTGGTCATGCAAATTCAGAAAAGTGCTTGGTTTGAAAGTCACTTCTGCGTGAGCAGTGATTTAAACTTTGATACCTTTTTGAGAATATTTTTTTTTCCCACAAAAATTTTGCTAATATGTTGCACCTTATAATGTGAAAACAGTGCCAGTTTCAGCCAGATGAGCTGAAACTGACTGATGAATGCCATGACTGACCAATCAGAATTCAGTATTCCTGTGAGCATGTGATTGAAATAAATAAAAGCTAAATATAAAAAATAATGTTACAAAAAAGGGGATAGACTTAACAAAAAGGACAGAACAATCTGGATACAAGCTTCACAACACAGATGGATTTCTAATGATTGAGAAAGATAAACTTAATTCTAAAGGCAATAATGGTGGGGGGGGGCCCATAAGAAATAATATCAAACAACTTCAAGCCAACACTATAGCACTGTCATTTCAAGCGGAATTATTGGTCTATGCTTGATTTATTGCTCTGTATATGTCTCTAAACTATACACAATTTCCAACCAGTAGCAATAACTTATACACAGGAGGGTTCAAAAACATATTACAGAAGTCAAGTTCTCTCAGAAAATATACAGTTTTAAAACTCATGGAATGGATGTTAAATACGATGAGAAGTCACACACACCCTTGAACCCGCAACCCCTGTCCACATCAATTGAGGACCCAATCTTTGTCTTTTCCCTAAAAGTGGAATTTTAAACTCCAACAAGAGCTTAACAGCCTCCTCTCAAACAATCTTTTTCTCAAGGTCATAAATCTCCAGAAACAGGCACTATTGGTTTGTTTTCTTTGACAGGGCCATAAATGCAGTCCACTCATTAAAGCACTGCTTCAGCTGCACAGGTGGTTAAACTCTATTGTTCAATTATAACAAACCATTACAGGGCCATAAATTCAGTATAATAATTAGATTTATTGTTAAGTTTGATTGGTGATACAAGGAATTTGTTTTAGTGACATAAGCTTCCAGAAAAAATACAAGGAATAAGACCATTTGTAGAGCTTACACAAATTAATCTGACCCTGAACATGCCTGGTAATTATGAAAACAAACCAAAATCGGTAAGAGCAATAAACAATAAATAAGGCATTTTGGGTTACTTTCTTTTCTTGGATATAATTCAGCATTCGTCATACAGTGCTACAGAGTCACATTTCAGAGCTCAACAATAAGTAAGGACAGCTAGGGCTATAGCTTATTTTTTTTGAGTATGTATGTCTTCAAAGTATGGCATAAAGATATAATTAACAATGACATTTAAATTTTTTTTAAATGTGTTATCGTACATTAAACATTTAAAATGTGTAAAAATATGCATTTATAAAGTGTGTGTGTGTGTGTGTATATATATATATATATATATATATATATATATATATATATATATATAATTTATAAAGTGTGTGTGTGTACATTTAAAATGATACAGTTAAATACAAAATCACTATAAATAAATAAATGTCTTAAAATCAAGGCTAATATAATGTAAAATAACAAAAAAAAGTTTAAAAAATATCTGTGAAAACATTGAAAATCTCAAATAATATATTATTATGTACTACTACTACAATGTCCATTTAAAAAACAGTCCATAATAATAATAATACAATAATTAATAATTGTTATTATTATTATTATTATTATTATTATTATTATTATTGTTGTTGTTGTTTTTAATTAATTATAATTAAATTACCTGAAATAAATACAATAAAAAAAAATAGTTTTGTTTTGGGGCCAGTGAAAACCGGACAATTAAAAATCTGAATTTATGGCCCAAACAAGCAAGCAGGAAAAAATACTGTTTTTCTGACCCTGAGTGATGTATAAGATGCATCTATGTCAGACTCTCTTAACTCTCCTATTGTCAGTTAAATAAAGCACAATTTCTGTGGCTGAGTGTGGAGTGATTTGATTTTTCATACAGTCATGGCAAATGATTTATCAAATGGAGCTTGGTCTGACTGATGTCTGGTCAGCAGCTATTATTCTGGATGTTTTTGATGGACAAGCCTTGAGAGATAGGCGAGATGCAGCAGTGATGGTGCCACAGGAGTTCAGACTGTTACTGCTGTGCCTCTTGTTAAGGGTTCCTCCAGCTCCCTCAGGCCTTGCCCTTTGGTCCCTCTGCAGTCTAGCAGCCTCCCTGTGGACTTGACTCCAATCAATGCACAGGGAAACCCATTAAGAGCCACGACACCAAGAGTGGACGGGGGCCAAATGCACCCTTAACAAAAGCGAGAGTGGCCAACATCAGTTGAGTTAAGGGGTTGTGAAAAATGAGGTGTGTGTGTGCTGGGAAGGGAAAGGGACTGGGGGGTCTTGCTCTCTTGTATAGAAGGAACCTCACAATAATGAGGCCCTGCGGAGCCCACTTTGTCAATGGCTGCAAAGAAAAGGCTCTGAAAGGACTCGGTGCACTGGTGCAATTAGCCATCTATGGTGCCAAATATATCTCTCAGATTCTATCAAGACAACTTGCATCCTATTCAGTTTGTGTTCCCCACAAACAAGCTTTTGTGCTGCCTTGAGGTATATGCTCTGTGAATAGGTGGCTTATTGCATTTGTCGGAGGTCTTAACTTGATCTCTTCAAAAAAGTACATAAAGTAAAATTTGATTGGTTTGCAGCCAAATTAACTTACTCCAGTCTTCAGTGTCACATGCTCCTTCAGAAATTATTCTAATATGCTGATTTAGTGCTCAAAAACATTTATTTTATTACCATTGTAAAAACAATTGTACTTAACATGTTTGTGAAAACCGTGATACATTTTCAAGATTATTTTATGAATAGAACATTCAAAAGAACAGCATTTCTGACAGAATTTGTGAAGATGTAAAACTCTTTACTGAACTTTACCTGTTCTTCTCCAAATCACAACCACAATTTTTTTCTCATGAAGACGACATAATTTAATTGACTGCTCTGAATCACTACTGCTTTCCATACCTGTAAACAATATCTAGCATAAATGCCACAGGAAGTACTGAATGTTTACAGCTTTTTTCATTGGCTAAAGCACCAGCCAAGCAACATGTGGGAATGCTAATGGCTAATAGCTAACTTTCTCCAGTTATAGCTTTCTCCAGTCCGCATCTGGCTTTAAAATTACAATACATGTCCATTTATTAACAAGTAGCAAAGCAACAAAGAATGCTGTTACCACATATTCACTACAGAATTGCTACAGCTCAATATATTGTGCACCAGTATATACAAAACATGCTAAATGTTATGTAGCCAAGCTAGATGGCTAATGTTAGCTGGTTAGGCTGTTGATTCATTGATTTCTCAGTATTCCTCATAAATACAGATTACTAGTTAGAAAAAAAATTGTCATTCTTTTTTACTATTATATATCACCCTTACGAAAATTATGGCAAAAAAAGAAAATGTTCCATAGCATGTCTGCTGCCACAGTTTCACTCCTTACATTAAACACATTCCAACAACAGATACGGAGAAAATCGGTTTACTTTGAGCCCATGCTGTTCAAGTGCTAATAAATGGCTGCTAGTCTCTGCTCAGCAATCAGGAGCTCAATAAGTAATAACCATGCACCTTGGCTAGTTCCACACCATTACACCAGCACTGCTGATGACTCAGGAGACACTGCAGATGCGGCAATCACTAAAAGATTGTCGAGAGGGGTTGAAAGGAAAGGAGGATGAGGAGGAAAGGAGGAGAATAGGCACAGCTTGAGGAAGTAGAATGACGACCTGGGAAAGAATACAAAAACGAAGGAAACCGAGAATGTTAGACTAATGGAGGACTGACAGTGAAATGATGAGACTCCATTACGTCATTTCCGGATGAAGTGTTTCAAAAAAGAAAACTGCTGCGTCTTCTCACAGCTGCAATGTAATTGCAATGCTTGTCAACTTGAAAAAGGCCTTATATTATGGTTTCTTCATGCTGCATATGCATTCAGATACATTCCTATGCCTATGTTCATTCATCCATCTCCTCATCTGTCATCACATCCTCCAGTAGGGTCAAGTAACATACAAAGCATTTTAAAGCAGATCGGTCCACTTGGCGACCATCTTGGTCTCCCTTGGGCATCTTTTTCCAGTTATTTGAGCACAGCCCCAGTCTGCTTGAATGGGGAAGGACTGAAATCTCCAAAACTGTTCTCAACTCAAATCAGACCATGTTTTTTCAGGTTGTTTCAGCTAATACTCTACAGCTACTGTATGCAACAGACAAAACATAAAAAAGAACATTTGAACATACCTAAATACTTCATAAAATGGTTTTACTAACACAGTCTTCTGTCCTGTTCTGACATGTTTTTTAGTGAAACAAGATGTTTCAGTGGGAAAATACTGTAGGGATCTTTTTTAAAAAGAAAAGTTAAACAGACAGGAACCCTGATTTCCACTCTGTTTTCCAGGAAGAGAAATCATGTTGATTAAAAATATAAAACAATTTTTTAAGAAGTTAATACTTTTATTTAGCAAGGACGCATCAACATTTATATTTCTAACTAATGCTGTTCCTTTGAATTTTCTTTTCATTAAAGAATGATGGTTTCTACAAAAGTATTAAGCAGCACAACTGTTTTCAACATTGATGACAATAAAAAATGTTTCTTGCGCACCAAATCAGCATATTAGAATGATTTCTGAATGATCATGGGACTCTGAAGACTTGAGTAACATCTTATATACCAAAAGAAAACTTTTTTTAAATTGTAATAATATTTCAAAATATTACTGTTTGTACTTTTGATCCAATAAATGCAGCCTTGGTCAGAATAACAGAATTCGAAAACATAAAAAAAAAAAGTTACCGACCCCAAACTTTTGAATGGTCCATATATGTGCTAAAAGTGAATTATTAGGAGTGCACTAGCATATAAAAGCATATGTGGTAGCTAGCTATTAAAAAATACAGTATATATAATTTAATAGACAGTTTAACTAAATTTAACTATATTGTTCAGCAACATCCTCTTCAAACTTTTGCCATGATGACAGCTGACCTGAAAGAGAAAGTTGTAGTTGAAGACAATTTACAAGTGCCAGCTTAGGCAATTTTAAGAGTACAACGTGCATGTGCATTTTGTAGCACAACAATGTGTGAAGTCAAGCTTGAGTAGCTAGAAGCATTTGCATGTTCTCTCAACAACATTTAACTTGTGTTTTCAACTGTGACCACACATTAGCCTTTTATCAAAGTTCCAAAACTTGGATCTAACATTACGCATGGCTCTTATGCATGGTCCGGTCAGATAGAGGATAAAGAATAAATAACTGGTCAACCAGACACTCTCGTCATTGACCATCAAAACAGACCACAGGTGCTGCTGATAGCCTCCATACATCTATACTTCAATAAACTTTCAAAGCACTATGTCCTCATTTACCGCAAAAACATGGCCTGTTCGATAGCTCTCTGCGATCAGGCATGCACTTTGATCCACGCCTGTGTCATCTAGCGTTAGCAACACAGCGTCTGTCTTTATAATGAGATCTGATGAGAGGAGCGGCTATGCTCTTAGCTATTACGGCCCATTGTTTTAGCTGATTATACCGGCTGCGTGTCTGCAGCAGTGCCAACAAATCATAATCAGACAAAAAGGACAGAGACAAAACCGGCGAACCTACGCATGGGAAGAAATCAGCGACCACTCGCACTGTACTCAAACAACATCTGGCCCTTAACTATCTGCTGTTATGCAGAAAAGGATGGGAAGGATAGAATTCCTCCCATGCTAGTTCACATCACCATGATGCATGGAGAAGGTTTGGTTTATATGGACCTTTAAGAGCACTTTGTTTGGAGGTGAGTCTAGTCTCTTTGTGCAAGGAGGAAATAGTAGGCAATCATATTGCTGACATGAGACTCTGGCCAAGCTCTTATCCATTACAGAGCTTAAAGGGGAGACAAGGCACTTGTGTGTTGGAGAGGCCATGTCATCCAGGATGCTTTTAATGTGCTGCCATTAAGCTGGTCAATAGGTTCCCAGATGTCCACCTCCTAAAGAATGAGATCCGCTGCTCTTTTGAAATGTCCAGCGGTTGACTGCAGTCAAACATTTAGCTGGGGATGATGACAAGGTGAAAGATTGAACTCAACACAGAGGTAATGTGCTTGTTAGCATAATCCGATGAGAAAAACATGGGTGGACTGGTGGAACATCTTCGTATGCAGCTCTGTCTGAGAAAACAGCATTCAAAAGGGAGAAAATCGACCCATAACACTTTCAGAACACTTTAGCTTCTTATGTTACCCTGTGAATTGCATCCATTTAATAAAGTAGGGGCATCTGACGTCTGATACAGACTCACATGGTTTCAATGTAAAATGCATTTTACATAATACATGGTTAGTTGGTTTACCATAAAAACATGTAAGTGGAATTGCAATGGCAGGCGTTACTGCTTTAGCTCAATAATGCTAGTTAGCAAAATTAATTACTTATTTACTAATTGTTAATTACTGTAAATATTCTATTATGTGATGCCTGTAAGTGAAAGCTAATAAAATCAAAGGCATTGGTAGACACTATTAAGTGGAGTAGGGCTGCACGAATAATCAAAATAAAACTGAAATCACAGTGTGGCTTAAATGGCTTTGTCAGAGTAAAGCACGGCACCATTTTTTTTTTAACACAAGCAGCTCATGTTCCAGTGTTTTCAGTGTCTCAGAGCGTAATGACAAACAAAACTTTTTATTATTTTTATTACATTGATACATTATCACAAGACCTCTGGGCAAATTTTGCAGCCCTAGAAACAAGCACAGCAGACTTGGAGGTTAAAAAAACAATTACGATCACATATTTATTAGGAAAAAAAACACAATCAGTTTTTTCCCCCAAATCATGCAGCCATAGGTTTCAGCTTCCTGTCCTTAAATATCTGTGTTTGTGATTTTCATGTAAAAACACTGGATGCAGAAAGCTATCTAAAGCTATTTCCCTATAAATTCTTCCTGTTACAAGTAATTTAGGAGTGCATATATATATTAGCTTTCCTTGTCCACAAGCTTCTGCCACCTCTCTCCCACTGAAAATGCATTTAAAACATCCATAAACTAAGTATATGAAAAAAAAAAACTAATAATGAGCAATGCTAATCAGAGAAAGAGAGGGAAAGCAAGAGAAAAAAAGAAATGTGCCTAAAAGCATGTTTATTTACTTATGCCTAGATTAATAGGAAAAGATCTTTTCACGGCATGTGTTGTGCAGGAACTCGTTCCACTAAATGTGCATGAGTGTGTTTTTTTCGGCCGCATATAGGAATGCTCACTATTCAGGACCCTCTCTCGTGACACTGTAAAAGCTTTGGACTGCCTCAAAGAGAGAGAAAGGCCTTATTCACTAGCAGAGAAAAGGACAAAGCATTTCAGAATGTCCCATAGGGATGGGCCGAAGCAGCAGTTTGTTAATAACACAGCTTAGTAGTGTAATAAAACCCACTCAGCTAAAGAATCATTAGAAAATAGCCCAAGTCCCTTTAATTGTAAATCACCTTTAAGAAGTATCGAGAGAGTCATCGCTCAGCACGTCCAATGAATAAAGGAAAAATCCATTAGCTTGCAACTGTTTTATAGAAAATAGAAAATTCCTCAACAAAAGCCTGCGCAGAAAAGGAGGCAGTCAGGCAGAGCGGGTGAGCGGATGATGAGGGCATGAGAGCTGTGTGCGGGAAGGGATGGTATTCCCAGCAGGCAGCCTGGCATGAGCCAACCACTCATGTGTCAGCCCTGCATGCATCCTTCTCCCGGTCAGGGGACCTGATTTGGGACAGGACCTCCAGGGACAGCCTGGCCTGTATGGAATGGCCGCAGAAAGCTTATTAGAAGCAAACAGACTGTTCTGTAACATGCCAGCCTGGGGATGTAAACAAACACATATAAATACACTCACTAAGGCTGGTGTGGACTGAATGCTGATTATTTAATGAATACGCAAAGAGAGGGATTATATTTGGTGACTTTGATCTAAATATTTAGCTTTTACACACAAACAGTTATCTGTTGTCATATGAACCAGGTCAGCATCTACATTGATTTAAGTCTCACAGCTGTAATTACATGGACTGGTTATGCTGTTGTGTCTAATTCACTAAAAAGAACCGGCGCATAGGAGTCATTGTTGGGGAGTTGAACTACACTGGTTGTGCTCTATGCATCTGAGTCACTAAAATGAACTGATTCTTGAGAATGATTTCTTTTCTTAAGATTCTTTAGAATCAGTTAGGCAGTCAGACTACACTGGTTGCATTGTATGTTGTATGACTCACTATAAAAAACCAACTCAGAAGACTCATTAATTTGGCACTAAAAAGAATCATGTTTTTGACTCATTTAAAAAAAAAAAACGATTCTTAAGAATAATTTCTGTTTGAGAGTCTGACTACACTGTTTGCACTTTGACTAACTAAAAATAACCAACTCATATGAGTCATTCATTTGACAGAAGAATGCACATACAAACATCATTAGGTCTTTGTAAATAAATTAATAAAAATACCTAATTTGGCCTTCGTAATAAAAGAAGAAATTTAGATGAAATCCTCAGAAGTTAACAAGGATAAAAATCATAAGCCACAAATACATAATCTAAAAACAACTGGCAAAGAAAGCGGCCACTTTTTATGTGTTCTGTTTGGTTCAAATGTTAGAGCAGCAAGACAAAGGCGCATTTGAAGAGGAGGATTGTTTCAGTTTGTGGCTATGTCATTACTGTAAGCTAAAGATGAAAGAATCAGATTTGATTTTTTTTTTTCTTGTTCTCTCTCATCCTCCTACTTGCCATTGTGTGGCGCAGCTGAAACTGTGAATAAAAGATCTGCCATGTAGCAGTCAGCTGTTTTCCTCTGCCAAAATAATGGGCAGCTCAGCACCGGCTGTTTTACCTGCAATTAAGGAAGCTAAAAAGATAATTGTCTTAAAAGCATAAGTCAGTTACATAAGGTGATACTGCTCCTTCGTTGTGGTGTGCTGAAGGCGCCATATTACATTATCTCTTTGATATATGACTCTCTCATCTGCCAAAAGGATACCCAGCAAACTAAGCTGTCAGAGAGATGTAGTAAATATCATAAAGCATGTGGTATCATATTACATTTACTGTACTGCACCACAGTATTACACCAAATACCTCATAAGCAATATCATACCTGCTGATCTAAATACACTTGTCTTTTCTTTTTCCTTTATTTTTATTTTTCCTTTATTTTGTGTATAAAGTGCTATTACAAATAGATAATTGTACGTTTTAGGGGTGGAAATGGGTCATGTGAAATCTTAGCAAGTGCACCATAATCTTTGAGGTCCCCCAACACCAAAATCCCAATTTAACCCCTCACTGTACCTATCAACAAAAGCAATCGATCTGAAAAGACCTAAAATTTGAATCTGATTTTGCCATGAAAAATGGTCAGCAAATATATGCCCATCCATTACATCAGTCCACAAAAAAAAAAAAAAAAAAAAAAAAAAAAAAATCACAAAATAAATTATGGCTATGCACAAATGAAAAGTTTGGTATAATTCAGATTGTTTATTTATTTTTTAAAGAAGTCTCATATACTCACCTTCATTTGGTGATCAATTATTAATAATGGTTCTTATTATCAATGTTGAAAATAATGCAGCTTAATATTTTGGTGGAAAACATGACAGTTTTTCTAGGATTCTTTGATAAATAGAGAGTTCAAAAGAACAGTATTGATTTGAAACAGAAATATTTTGTTATTTTTGACAGTTTTACTGTCGCTTTTAATCAATAATGTGTCCTTGCTACAGTAAATAAAACTATTATTATTATTATTTTTATCTAATTTACCTAAAACCTACTTGTTTCCACAAAATAAGCAGCAAAAACTGCTTTCAACATTGATAATAATAAGAAATGTTTCTATGTTTACAAATCATAATTTTAGAATGATTTTTGAAGAATCATATGACACTGAAGACTGAAGTATCACTGGAATAAATTACATTTTGAAATATATTAAAATAGAAAACAGTTCATTTAAATTGTAATAATATTTTTTTCTTTCTTTTTTTTCAAATAAATGAAACCTTAAGCATTAGAGACTTCTTTCAGAAACATTTGAATGGCTTAATTATTCCAAACTTTTGACTGGTAGTGTATAAATGACAATAATTTATAAATAATAATATATCAATTATATAACCCACTACCAGCCAATACTACAAGAACAAATGAGAACTAAAGAAAATAAAAAAGTTAAACGTATTAACAAGTCTAAAGTTTTGGCACTGCCCATCATCGCCCAACAAAAGTGTCAATAAATAAACAAGAGGTTTTTTTTTTTAAAATGGAAAGAACATGCACGTACTGTTCCCAAAGGTGCTGGCATTCTCCACCCCCTCCCTCAGCCAGCTAAGCACTTTCTCACACAGTAATATCCTGCAAGAAGGTCCAGCTGTGCTTTCATCTGCTGATTTCATTAGGCAGAGTAGGTAGATATCAAGGATTGCATTATGCTTTCCTGTAATTCAATTCCCAGTGTTCCCAGCCGACACGTTCTTTGCATTTGCAAAGACACTTCAGCCTCCCCCTCCTACGTAACTTACCTATATGCCAGCACATTTAAAGCAATTTTCATCTGGGGGGTGGGGGGGTGCCCAAGGTTGATTGGAAAGGTATTTTTAGCACTTGTGAACAACAATGTGTTTTTACACCGATGCTCCAGATGGGCAACTTCCATGATGTTTGATTGGCAACATGGGAGCATCATCCTACATTCAAACTCTTCGGCCACAGTGCCACAATGACACTGGTAATCTGCAGGGACGGGCCTTTGAAATAGCTGATTTTCAAAAGGAAGGGAAACATCTAAAGGCAAGGCCCATGAAAAATTTATGCAAAGGTGCCAAGTCACTTCCATGCAGCCATGCTGTAGAAGCCCACTCGTGTGACTAGAACATTTTTGACAGGTCAGCCAGGCGGAACAGAGCAGTGCAGGCATGTGGTCCACTAAGGACATGGAGAGAGCACAGGACATGCTGATTCCTCTGCCTTTCAGACTGTCCAGAGGTGGCCTGCCACTTTCAGAAGATGTCCAGGAGTGAAGAACAGAGATCAGCGCATGAGAAAGAGCAGACAAAATATCACTACTACCCTCATTTAAATGGTTAAAATTCTGTCATCATTTACTAAGCCTTATGTCATTTCAGTATGGGTTATATGACTTTCTTTCTTCACTGGAACACAAAAGGAGATGTTAGGCAGAATATTCCTGCTGTTTTTCCACCCTTACTAATGAAAGCTTCAAAAATGACAAGAAAGAATAGGATAATGAAAGTGCTATAAAAGCATTAAAAAAAATTATGGGAAAAACTTTAAAAGAGACCCATTCTGATTAAATTAATCCAACAACTACATCTTAGGGGTTAAAATAGTAATACAAATGATTTTTTTTGTAATGGCTTTCACATAGAAGAACCCTATAACGCCTCCCTGAAGGTAGTAATTGATACGCTGTGGATAAAACATGGCTTAATACAGTCACAATTCTTTGTGCATTCTTAAAAACCAGCTTATTAAAAAGTTCTAATCTGCTACACTCAGATGCACATCACAATACGAAGAAGATAAGATCTGTCGCTACTTCAGGTTTATTGTGACTTTAAGTGCTTAGTACTGGTGTATCTTCATGTGCCACACTTATCTATGCTAACACAAATGTTACAAGCTACAGCAATCTGTTCCTCACACAAAGCTATCATATGGCTTCAGAAAACCTCAGCACACCAGTCATATAGACAACTTTATGGTGTTTTTAGTAATTTTAATAGCCTTTTATAGCACTTCAATAGTCTTATCTGCATAACGTGTTCCACAGAAGAAAGAAACTATGGGTTTGGAAAAAAAAACATGAGACTTAAGTTGCCATCAGTGATTCAATCGTAACTTTATGAAGCGACGAGAATACTTTTTGTACATGAAGAAAACAAAAATAACGACTTTATTCAACAATTCCTCTCCTCTGTGTCTCTCCAAATCAGCCATTTTGACAAATCTGTATCAGCCGCACCACAAGGATACGTTTTTTTATGTGTTTTTATGCTTTGGTTTGAAATAAAACAGCGCATCGCGGTTGATACAGAAAAGCGTACACCACCTGCGTACTGCTCAGATTTGTCAAAATGGCACTACGCTGATTTGGAGAGACACAGAGGGGAGGAATTGTTGAATAAAGTAGTTATTTTTGTTTTCTTTGTGTACAAAAAGTATTCTTGTCGCTTCATAACGTCACGGTTGAATCACTGATGACAGATGGACTATTCTGACGATGCTTTTCATACTTTCCTGGACCTTGACACTGTTACTTACTTTGCAGCCTATGGTACAGTCTCAAGCCTTCCGGTTTTCATGTTTTATTTCTTAATTTGTTTTATTGTGTTGAGAGGAGCTTTTACGGGTTTGGAACGACATAGAGTTAAGTGATTAATGACAAAATGTTAATTTTGCAGTGGAGTAACCCTTTAACTCGAGAACCCACCTCAAAACAGAATGTATATGTTTACATGTGGGTTTGTGATATAGGCACGTGGATAAAAAAAAATTTTTTTAAAAAAACTGGAAAAGGCAAATTTGCAAACATTGAAAGAGGGTGAGAGCAAGGAGAATGGAGAGCGAGAGAGAGATCCGCATTGGATCAAAAGTAATTATTCCCAACAGGAGGCTGCAGAGTTAATTCGACCAATCAGAAGGAGGGTGGGGGGAGGGCTAGAGGGAACGAGAACAACAGAAATAGTTTAGAATGGAAGAGGCAAAATCAGAAAGAGATACAAATACAAAGCTTTATTTACATGGATAATGTGTTCCTCATACTTCATGTTCAGCTGTGGAATGAAAGTGTTCAGTTCATTCCAGTTCATTTGATATTGTCACCATTGGCAACAGCATGTAGTCAACCACAAACACAAGGACTGCCAAGAGGCTATCATTTTGTAGAATGCCCAACACTTAATCACTTCCTTTGTCACGGTGATTAAAGAAAGCTGTTCGGAATAGAATACTAGTGTACTGCTTGTGGCATGTTGCAGAGTATATAGTGTATACCGCCCACTATTTTGAAAAAAAGGAATGTTAAACAGTATAGTGTACCATGACAAACACTGCAAATACTAGTCTCATCATCATCATCTCAGCAACAATAATTAATACTGCAATGCATATTGCACATTGTACATACTTTTAAATACATAAAAAAAAAAGAGTTAGTAGTGTAATATTATGCAATTGTGAACACATTCAGAGCTTTATCAATCAACTTAATAATGTGTGCCAACTGATATTGAATCTTCAAGACTTAATGCCATTTTTATGGATCTCATCAACAGTAATTAATGGTGCAAGCTGCGTGCAGTGTACATACATTCACATACTGCAAAAAAATAAAATAAGTATTGGTATTGTCGTACTACGCAATTCTGAATGCATCCAGAGCCTTATGAATCAGCTTATTACTGTGTGTCAATTCATATTAAATCTTCAAAACACTTTAATGGTGCATACTGTGCGCAGTGTACATACCTTTGCATACTGCCATTATCAATCAGCTGCAATATGAGTCTTTAACCCCTAATGTCATGTTATATATCTCAACAACACAAATTAATGTTGCAAACTGTGCACAGTGCACAATGTTTTACATACTAAAAAAAGTATTAGTAGTATAGTACTGTTATTTTGAACACCTCCAGAGCATACTGCACATACTGCATACTGTACACATAAATTTACATACTGCAATATCAGTAGTATGGTAGTATGCCATTTAAAACACATCCAGAGCCTATTCAATTTCAATCTTAAATTTTTATGCTATTTTTATACATCTCCTCAGCACTAATTAAAGGGGTCCTATTATGCTCTTTTACAAGGTCTTGATTTAGTTTTGGGGGTGTACTAGAACAGGCTCTCATACTAGGTTGTTCGAAAAACATATATTTTCCATGTATTTTACATTATTACAACCCCTCTCTCCCCAGTCTGGCATGAATGTCTGGAATAGTTCCTGCATCAAATGAAGGCCCGCCTGTGCTGTGTGACTGGTTAGCTGGGCAAGTGTGTGTTGTGATTGGACTGTTGTGGTGGTTTGTTTTGTGGTTGATTGTGTTTTGTGATTGTTGGGAAATGTGATGCTGGTTGTGATATGTTATGTTTTTTATAATTGATTTCTGTTAAATAAAATATCTCCTTTTGAATTGGACTTTGAGCTTTGTAACTTTGCAGATCTTTTTTATGCTCAAACAGCAACATTACAAACTAACTAAAGTTGAAAAAGTGAAAAAGCATAATAGCACCCCTTTAGGGAAAAAGCACTTAAATCATGGTGGGTCAGTATGTTTACGGCATTATTGCCCAATTTGCTTCATCTACAGAACATTTCATACTGGAAGTCCTCCTAAAATAGCAGCCTAAACGCTACTATGTTTGATGGAACTGACGACTCTCATTCTGCAACATAGGGCATGTGCGACAGACAGGGTTTTACCCTTCTGCTCACTAATGAGCTGGTAACGGGTAGACGTGGGGCCACAGAGGTGAAAGAGTGAGAGAGATCTCTTTGTGAGTAAAAATGCTTCCTTCTCCCTTCATCTTGCGATTATGTGTCAACATCAAACATGGCGACTAGCGCTCCACACCTGCCCGTCAGTGCAGTCCTTTGGAGCTAAGATTAAAGGGGGTTTTGCTAACCAGAGGTAAAAACAGTGAAATGAAATGCACTGTAGGACCCAGAACACATCATATCTTTAATTCCTTCAGTTCTTTGTTCAGACAAACAGGTGGACTGTTGCATCCTCAAAGCAAAGCGAGTTTTTTTACAACCTGCATTAGGAATCCAAACACATTTTCAGAAAGAATTATTTTGATCTCTTGAAACAGCCCTTCAAGCTGTGAGATTTGGAATTTATCATACACCCAACCGTGATGCCAAATCCACCAAATCAACGCGGTGATATTCATTTACCATCTTCTCTTCTTGGACTCAACTGTTCTAAGCAAATCCAACTTCCATCGTGTTGCACAAAGAGAGATAAATCACAGCTTTAACAATGAAGAAGATGTCATCTGGCCTAAAAAAACAAATACCAGTTTTGGATTAATCCCAATCAGTTAGCGAGACAGAAATTTCAAAGGCTATTTGATATGCTCATCAGCAGCACCGCCAAAAATCGACATCTCAATTCTATTTTCTAAATGCATGTTATTGATCTCGAATTTAATAATTTATCCATGCTTATGTATAATTTTTTTAATAATTTTTTGAGCTTTACATCTGCCTCCATCCAATCAACAACCGATGGATAGAACCAAGACCTGCCCTACATTTTTTTTTTTTTTTTTTTTTTTTTGACAAGCGGTTTCACTTGGATATATAATCACATTATGAAAAGAAAACATCTGTCGCTACTTCCATTAGTACAGCTGAACTAAACAACATTGGAGATCACTGACTTCCATTATATGGACAAAAACACATACATTTCTAAAAATATAGAATACACTAAGTCATACAGATTTGTAACGACGTGAAGGTGAGTCAATGATGACTGAATTTTCATTTTTGGGTGGACTATCTCCTAGACTTCCATTGTAAATGCAAATCTGTATGCAGAATTTTTACAAGCTGATGGAAAAGTTGAAATGATTTTTTGATAATAGAGCTTAGTTTTTTAATAATGGTTGTTAGCTTTTGAATTTATATTGTTGATTTATTGTGATGATGTTGTGGGAGTTGGTTTGATTCTTTGGAATTATTTAAGTCCATATCTGTCATAAAATATTACACAGTCATTAAGTCAGTACATAAGCCAACCACTATCTTTTGTAAATCTGTGACAAGACAGACAGGTCAGACGACGCTGAAAGCAATACAAGTACTGTGTTGACAGAGGTGTTCTTGAGCAGGGCAAAGAGCACTGTGGGAGACAGAAGGAGTGTGTAACAGGCTTTTTAAATGATCTACTTAATCACATCACACTTCAAGGTCTTCCTTTTCTGTACACATTAGGGTTCAAATGTCAGATTACATTTACATTCATGCATTTAGCTGAGGCTTTTATCCAAAGTGACTTACAAGGTGTACATTTATCAGTATGTACATTCGCTGGAAGTCAAAACCATGATCTTGGCCTTGATTTAAACTAAAGAACTTCACATTCGTTACAGTAGATCAGCAAAGAGAAAGACAATTCTAGAATAATACTTTCAGAAATATAAAAGAGGCTAGATTCTCAAGCTATTAACTGAGTTAAAGTAGGTCAACGTGCACAACGATTCACCAAAAACTCCACACTGCTTCTCTGCAAATATTAAAAGGTTTCAAACTGCATTGCTGAGAAAAGCCATGCAAACATATCAGGTTTTCTATTATCCGCAAAGGAAGTTATGAATAATTTACAGCCACTGTTACACATGCATGGTTGGACTATTCTACTAGTTCACTTAGCCAGGGAAAAAAAACTCAAGAGCTCCAAAAAAAAAAAAAAATAAAAAATAAAAAAAAAAATTCACACCTTAACAAACTTACTTATTTCTGTTGTGGCAAAGGTGAATTTTCAGCAGCCACTACTCTAGTCTTCAGTGATCCTTCAGAAATCATACTAATATGCTGATTTGGTACTCAAAATATAAAATCCTAAATTATAATATCAAACGTTATTGTTTATTTTTGCAGTGTTAAAGAAATATAAAATCCTATATGAACGTACCATAAGTAATTGTTACATTTTGCAGTGTTAAAGAATACCGTAAGACCTCCGTTCATCTTCGGAACACAGTATAAGATATTTTAGATTTAGTCCGAGAGCTTTCTGTCCCTCCATTGAGAATGTATGTCGGTATACTGTCCACGTCAGAAAGGTAATAAAAAACATGCTCAAAGTAGTCCATGTGACATCAGAGGGTCCGTTAGAATTTTTTGGAAGCATCGAAAATACATTTTGGTCCAAGAATATCAAAAACTACTACTTTATTCAGCATTGACTTCTCTCCCGGTCTGTTATGAGCGCGTTCACTCACATGTTCACGAACGAATCACACTCGATGTAACCGGATCTTCTTGAACCAGTTCACAAAAATCGAACTGAATCGTTTGAAACGGTTCGCGTCAACAATAAGCATTTGACTTAAGCTTCTAACTTTTTTAACATGGCTGACACTCCCTCTGAGTTCAAATAAACCAATATCCCGGGGTAATTCATTTACTCAAACAGTACACTGACTGAACCGAGCCAGATAACGAACGAAACATTGACTCGTTCTCGACAAGAACGTTTCTGTTGGACGCGTCCGATTCGAGAACCGAGGAGCTGATGATACTGCGCATGGGTGATTCAGACTGACACACAGCGCGTTCTGAAATGAAACTGGGTTCTTTTGGTGATTGATTCTGCGATTCTGTGCTAATGTTATGAGCGCGGGTAAACCGAAGGCTTCAATCAAGGGCAATCATCGCCAATGAAGTCATTACGTCGAGCGCAAAAGAAACTGGTGAACCGTTTTCGGCAATCGGTTTATTGAATCAAACTGTCCGAAAGAACCGGTTCGCGGAGAAGAACAGAACTTCCCATCACTACCGGTGATCCGAAAAAACTGATGCAACCGGTTCTTGACTCGAGAACGAAGTCAATGTTTCGTTCGTTATCTGGCTCGGTCATCAGTTCACAGTCAGTGTAAGTAAATGAATTACTCCGGGATATTGATTTATTTTAACTCAGAGGGAGTGTCAGCCATGTTAAAAAAGTTAACAGCTAAGTCATTGGTGGATTAATGCTTATTGTTGACGCGAACCGTTTCAAACGATTCAGTTCGATTTGGTGAACTGGTTCAAGAAGATCCGGTTACATCGAGTGATTCGTTCGCGAACCGGTGTGAGTGTGAACGCGCTCATAACATACCAGGGGAGAGAAGTCAATGCTGAATAAAGTCGTAGTTTTTTTTATATTTTTGGACCAAAATGTATTTTCGATGCTTCAAAAAATTCACCCTCTGATGTCACATGGGTCTACTTTGAAGATGTATTTATTACCCTTTTGGACGTGGACATATACCGTACATACATTCTCAATGGAGGGACTGAAAGCTCTCGGGACTAAATCTAAAATATCTTAAACTGTGTTCCGAAGATGAACGGAGGTCTTACGGGTTTGGAACGACATGAGGGTGAGTCATTAATGACATAATTTTAATATTTGGTTGAACTAAACCGTTAAAGAATTAAAGGTTCTTCGGTCTAATCAATCTTGTTTGCTTTAAATAAACAGCTAAGTGTTGTGTAGAGCAGTTTGTGAAATTTTTCCATTTGCACTTCATTTTTTGGTACTTTAATTGGTTTACCTGAGGTACTTTGTGCTTTGCAGTAGTGGTAGTCTACTCTACAGATAAGCTTTAAAAGTACAACTACATAATGCAAAAATCGCTTTTATAAGGTGTTGAACACAGTTGTGTGGCCACAGTGTGTGAAAACAACCAGCCTATAATGGTAAAAATCCACCCACTCATTGTTCTATAATCCTAATTAATCATAATCAGTCTCTACTATGGCGTCATAGTTGGGAAAAGTCACACCCATTTGTGACACTCTCTGCCCTATTAGCATATACACAGCCTTGAGTAAGAAACAGCGCTCCGCCATTACTGATTTCTTGCTGTAGCTGCTGGAGGTACAATGTCAGCACCAAAGAGCCATTAAACGTGTCGTGTGTTGGGATACACCAACAAACATAGGAGTCTCCATAGACCCCTGAGGACAGTGGTTAAATTTCATTTTCGAAGAAAAAGTCCTATACGTTTGTGCTGACATTTTACGCTGGACTTCCTTACAAACGAGGGTCAGTTCAGTGCTGGAGTTGTGCAAAGACTGCTTCTGAAAGAGGCATCGACACCAACGCTTCGTGAGCAAACATCCAGACTCCAGACAAAGTAAGCATCATGTGTCATATTTTGTTTTCAAAAAGAGCTTCTTGGCTCTCTGTAAGGCTAATGTTGCTAAAGCTACCATTGTCTCTGCCTGTTTTCACTAATGCTGCCTTCACATGCTACCAGAATGATCGTAAATAGGAATGTGGCAGCTAAAAATTGCATTTGGAAGCAATGTGAAGATCAGTAACATGGTCACCACCAGTTAAACCGTAACACTGATGGTATGCCCATGAGTATGAGCTCTTGAAGCTCCACACTCGTCTGAAAAAGGAGGCGGGAGCACCAGCTCATTTTCATTTAAAGGGGACAAACACAATAAACAGTGCGTTTTGGCTCATACCCTTAAAGTGGCAATTTCAACAAGCTATAAAAAATTATCTGTGGGGTATTTTGAGATAAAACTAGATACACACTCTGGGGACATCAGAGAACAATTTAAAATATTGTATCAATGCATTCTATGGCACCTTTAAATGAACATATTCAAAAGACAATTAAGGTTGTTAATTTAGATCTATCCAGGTGGTATATGAATAATCTTGTTGATAATTAATTATTTTTTAGAGAATAGAAAGCAATGGAGAGTTTCCAACTGGCATTTTACAGTTGCCCAAGCAGCTGTTCTGAGACGCATGGTAGCAAAAAGGGAAAAAAAAGTTTCTACTTCATAAAACAAATCAGAAATGGCACACTGAACCGCAAAGAGATATTCAATTTGGAGCCATCTTCAAAGGTCATGTCCACATGTTTGAAATTCCACCAAAGAAAGTTTAGGCCTTTGCATGTTTTGAGTACTGATGGAAAACCAGAAGGCCTTTTCAGAAAACCATAAAATCAAACTATAACGCCAAACATCATAATGCACCTGCTCTATCAGCCACGGACACATTCATCCTGGCACAGAATCAACAAAATCTCTCTCTGACTCTTCTCTGTTCTTGCCCTTTTCACAGTTATTAACTGGCAGACTGCCGATGTAGCCAGAATCCTCCAATAGCAATAAGTAATGCCAATGTGTAGATGTGTGAGACAAAAAACAGTATATTAGTATAAAAGTTGGTGAGAGGAACCTATAAAGTCAGTATAGAAGAATGGGCTGGCATGAACCACACAAGGTTGTATGAAAAAAAGCAGACCAAGAATCAGAGGAAATCATACTCACTTCAAGTACATCACGTCCTGATATATATAATAAACCGATAATAACAACTGACCGGTCTAACTGTGACTCATCAGCATCAAGGAAGTCAACTGAGAAAAAAAACCTGTAAACTTAATGACTATCATGTGATCTTTATTAATACGAGATAATACTGCATTATTGGCTTGAAAGAGACACCACTTACAGATGTTAGGAAATCAACATCCAGGCCTTCTTTATACTCCAGACGTTTGTTGACCGCAAGCTTTTGAGCACCAAAATGGCTGACCAACAGTTCATCTGCTTCTTGTACAGCATCAAACTACCTAATAGTTAGAAGACTGGAATATCACCTCAAAACAAAACAGTCTCTTCATGCCTTCCTTGATATAAGCATGTTCAAATGCAAATTGTTTTCTGGAGAAACACCTCAAAGAAAGAAGACTGTTAATGAGGACACTTGGAAAGTCACCTAACTTCTTCCAAGACAAAAACATCCATTTCCCACTTAGAAAAGAAGCGTCTTGGTTCTGGCCCTTAGTTTTAGAAGTTATGAAAGTAAAAACAAAACTTTGTAGTCCAGTCGTAGAGGCGCAAAGGTTTCTTTGGCACTTGCCGTTTGTAGTTCCAGACATAGTAAAGCCATTAGTGAGAACATAAACAAGTCAGATGCATCTTCATTTGTGGTTAAGATAACAAAGACCCCTGAAAACGCATGGTCATCTCTTGGCGCAAACAACTTCAAAAATCCAGTCCAAAAAAACAGGAATTGTCCAGAATTGTCAAAAAATGGCTTACTGATTACAATATGCATCCCTTTTTGCCCTAGCTTCCTGCGAAATATCATGCAGGTTTATTTTTAGATTTAGTTTTTAAGCACTGAAGCTGAGCTCCTGGACTCTGGGTATTTTTGATTTCCTTTGCGCAAAAGCTGAGCAAACAGACAAAGGGAGCTGCGATAGAACCCTGCCAAGTCTCGCCTGGGTTTTTTCTCTTCCATTCCTCTCCCTCTCCGTGCTCCCGCACTCCCGGCATGGCAACTTTCCCGAGAAACCCTGGCGGAGCTCCAGCCTGTGTCTGCTTGTCTGGGCCCCCCTCCTCCCCCCGAAAAGCGCCAATTTAGGCCAATTGATCAAAACGAATCTCAAATTAATTTCTCTTCTTTGCCATTCCCTGCCACCTTCATCCAGATTCGGTCCCCCCTCCTCCCTCGCCAGATGCACAGACGCAAGGACATTGGAATGTCTGTCATCCAAATCTCTCCGGTGTCCCCACACCTCCAACGTCCCTCCTTCAACCGCTTCATCCGTTGTTAGCCACCGGCACTCGAGAGTTGCTCTGTGTTTTACCTATTCACTTTCAAATCTGGGAAAAATCCTGCTGCTGTTCTTCTTTTCAGTGCCGCGATCATTCTCCGTGTGCCAAAACAGCACCTCCTGTGCTACTACTGCCATTTTTGGGGACATGGCAGGGATGCTGTGCCAAAGCGGGACAGCCCCAAGGACGCACTTCCTCATTTATATAGTACCAAACCATGCACTGCCACGAAATTGTTGTATTATTATAAGTATGGCAAATGAACAACTAGTGTTAAGAATATGAAAGTGGTTGGTCTATATTACAATGACAAACTATATTTTGACCACATGCTTCAATACAACAACACCGTTATTAGACGTGCATGAGCAATCAACTAGTCAAGTGAAGTATTTATTCTGTACTACCTAATCGACTAGTCAAACTACTATTTGAATTTCACAAATTAATTTTATTTGTATTTTTGCCTGGTAATAGTGAAATATACTTTTACACTGAATCAAAACATTTAGTTCTTGTCAAGGTCAAGCATCCCACCAAATGAAAACCACATTTGCTAAATTTTTTTTTTTTTTACATTTTTTATTAAAATGTCTAATTTAAAGGTGCTGTATGTCGGATTGACACCAAGTGGTTAAACTAGGTATTGCAGTCCAAATTCAAAATATTGGAGAGGGTTTTTCACCCGGCCTGTCCTTCTCAGACTTGACGCAGATGCAGGTTGCCAGTTTGACAACACAAAAAGGAACGAGCGCACTTGATGATGAATGAAATGAAATATGCTGTGTTTTCCGCCAACTGACAACCCGAAATACCAAAATACAATTGGGTAAACTGGCAGTGGGCAGGTTTCACAAACCAAAACAAAGAATGACATTCCGGCCCAGAACGCACATTTTCAAAGGAGAATAACTGACTGTAACATTGTTTTTCAGATAAACAAGTATGTTTACATAGCACATTTCTTAAATATCTGCAAACATATTATGGTATTTTTATGCTTTAGTAGAGTCAAAATCTTACACACAGCACCTTTAAAATTAAAATGTCTATTGTTTATATGTACAAAGCACTTAAAATTTTTTTGTAAATGCAATAAAAGTCAATGGGGTCCAAAGTTGTTTTTGAAAATATTGGGAATAGCTTGTCTGTGCTTGAGCACCTGCCCCTTTTCCGCTTGATGCCCAAAGTGCCCTTTTATCAAGGCTATTTTTTATTAAACGCCCTTTTGTGAACGGCTGACCAATCTTACTATTAGTAAAATTAATGAAAAATAATTTAGCCTTAAATAAAATGATCCACATGATGACCTTTCACCTGACGATCTCATCCGGAACGATCCCTCATTAACGTCCACGGCTGCCGGTAAGTGGAGTTCTTAGCGGAGAGATGTGCTTGTATAATTTTATTGTTCAATTATTATTATTTTACAAGAACGACGTGAAGACAGCATGCACAGCTGTCGTTTATATTGCTGTGTGTAGCCTGTGAAAGTAACGTTAGCTTTTTTTGTCTAATTGACAGGTTTTATTAGGTTTTTTTAACTATTATTTTTAATTGGCTAAGAAATCAAATACACTGCTGAACGATAACCAATTATTGCATTCAATAATATATTTTCCTATATTTTCCCAATAACAATTTTATGATTGATTTATATAGGCTACTGCGAACACCTTTTCCCCCACTTTTATCACAGAATAAGGTAGGAAATATATTTTATGGTTTCTATAAGAAATTATGTCAATTAGCACTGCTTTATTCATATATTTTATTTATTTATTACCTGGAGATGTCTTGAAAAACACACATAAACCATTTATTTTTGCGATAGTGTGTTTATTGTCTTCACATTTCATCAATCAATACGTTTCTGTTTTTTGTTCAGCTCAGCTACAGCAGATATTGGTTTGCCTACAGTGATAGCTGGATGATTTTTGTCTTGTCTTTTTATCTGTTATCTGACTAAAAACTACTCATACTTTGAAATATTATTATTACTACAGTATTTATTTAAAAAACATAGAGGTCCTTAAAAATAATTGTCACAACACTGAAAAAAAAAAAAAAAAAAAAAAAAAGACTTATACTGATTGTCTCATCCTCTGACTTATACTTATCAATCCTGTTTTTATTATCATTATCATTCAGAAAATGAATAAATTCAGAACAGGATTAGCATAGAATTATATTTTAAATATGACAGAAATATTTAGTTTTTCTGCAACAGTACTGTTTACAACAGAAGAACCACCATACCCTGTATTCAGAAAATGAATAAATTCAGAACAGGATTAGCATAGAATTATATTAACTCTATAATAATAATATATCAATAATACAATCTTTAACTTTAAATAGTCTTTTCTGTTCTGTCTCTTTTTCAAAACTGCGTCACATCACTTGCTGCTGTATCAATACAGAAGCATCCATATCTATACACGTATCAGCAAGAAATGCTCCACAGTATATTGCTGTATTGATACTTTGAGCACAACCCTATTTAAAGCCTTGTTCCATGTGCCTCTTTTATACTTTGAGCACCTGCCCCTCCAAAGGTCTCTGCACGGCCCTGATGGTGAAGCTACATTTTCAGCATCATTACTCCAGTCTTCAGTGTCACAAGATTCTTCGGAAATTAATCATAGTTAAAATGACTACTAAAAATTCAGCTTTGCCCTCACAGGAATAAATTACATTTTAAAACGTATTCAAATAGAAAACGGTTATTTTAAATTGTAATAATTTTTCACATTATTACTGTTTTAACTTTTTTTTTTTCAAATAAATGGAGCCTTGTTGAGCATAAGAGACTTCTTTTAAAATACTGAAGAAAAAAAAATTCATTATTCAAGCAATTTCAACTAGTGGGGCAAATTTTTTTGCATATTAATAAAAAAAGAAGTACAATCCCACTCCAAAAGACCACACCAACTCCAGAACTTGAAAGAACTGAACCAGTTCCCTCAGCACGTGGGCTAAGCGCCCACAAAGTTTTTTGTAAAAGCTGCTCGCGTTCAAAGAGACATCGCACTGCCCTAAGCTCTGATCTCATTCTTCCATCTGTTCTGTGGTCCATAACCTTCAACCAGGTTCATTACATCTTCAAAGCAAGACACGCGTGTGTCAGTGTTTCAGAGTGTTACCTGGCAACCTTCCAGCTCCGTGGTGGAGTCCCGTTGCCAAGGGGAAGCCTTGAGAGCTGAGCGCTGATAATCAGTTCTCTGCAGTCTGAAGGGGTGGATCTCTGCATGGGCTCGCTTCATGCCATTGCACTGAACGCCAATGTGAGTCGCATGTCAAGCAGTCTGCGGATGCTCCTGAGAGCGAGGCGTTGCAAACATTATATTTTTATACTTATTAACTTCTAGGCCGAGTTACAACAATATCCAATCATCCTTATCTAAAGTTTCCTTTACAACTTAAGTCCACAGCTGTTCATTGAAAAATGAATGCAAAGGCAATATCTCCAAAACTCGAAGGGAAATGTCCACTCGGACCTGCTGCTGGGAGGACAGGACAAGGTATATGGCTATAGCTCAAGACAGAAAGGCAGAAAATTGCTAGTTCGAAAAAAAAAAGCCTTGTTATCAGTATTGTGCCCTTGAGCAAGACAAGTGATGCGCTCTAAGAGGGATAGTTTCCCAAAAAATTTTACATTTGGTCATTATAATCCCTACACATGTTATTTTTCAGTGGAACACAAAAGGATAATTGTAAAACAATGTACATGCTCCATTCTTTTCATATGAAAAATAAATAACCCATGCATTGCTCATGCAATTTCTCCAAGAAAAAAAAATCATATATAGGCTTGGAACAAGATGAAATATCAAAGATGAAAAAAAAGGTTTTTTTGTTTTTTTTTTGAATAAAATATTCTTTTAACTCCAGGACGACTGCCCCTTTAAAAATTGCACCCACTTTGGATAAAAGTATCAATGGACAAAATGTTTTTACAAACTATTTTCTTTTGTGTTCCACAGAAAAAAAGTATGATGAGTATATGAATTGTAAATTTTTGGGGGGAACTGTACTGTTTATTATGACATTAAAATGTTTGGAATAATGTGGGTTTAAGAATTCAGAAAAAAGAATCTATCTCTCTCTATCTCTATAAAATTTATATATATATATATATATATATTATTATTTTTATTTTTTATTTTTTTTTTATTCATTTATTTTTTTTTGTATTTTTTTTATTTTTAATCTTTAGAGAGAGAGAGAGAGAGTATAAACTATTCTTTTAATCCCAGGATGACTGTCCCTTTAATAACTGTACCCACTTTATCATTCACATTGGATAAAAGTGTCTGCTTAATAACTACTATTTTAACTATATGTTTTATTTTTCCATTTAAATGATGTCAAACAGTGTGATTTAGGATTCGTAGCAGGCCTCCTGTTCCCATCAGAGCTCTTCACCCTACTTGAGGCAGCATTTCCATTTTTATGTAAGAGCCTGAGTCAGCTGTTCTGTTTGACTGCAAGTGTGCCTTTTATTGCCCTTTACTACCCTGTACTCCTGCCCCTGCGGAGAAAGATATTGAATATTTAATGCCAAGACTGATGGAGATATTACTCAGTTAAAAAAGACTCACTTTGAAAACATTTTCCTTCACCTAAATGGTACTTTAAGGTGAAAATGGATGAAAATGAAAAAGAGAAAAGGGCTGAATAAGATTTAATGGTCTTACTGTAAGGTGTCATAACAAAATATCTGTGTGTTCATTATTGAGTATGGAAATACAAGTAAATAACGTCTGCAAACATTCGCTATCCGGCTGTCTATAATAAACAAAATGACGATTTGACCTTACTGTAGCACTGCGCATGCGCGTCCCACAGTTCCAGGAAAAAGAAAACAAAGCCACCCGTTTCCTCGACCGCAGAAGACCCCTCATAGCTGTCTTTTGCACAAGTAAGCTTCGGTTGCAATTCCGTAACTTATAACATTGTATCCATCTCATCGCGTCTTAAAACGTTAAGGCACTGCCTGGTTTTGACAGCTGATCTGCACGTGAACTGAGAAAGACAAATTCACAATGCCATACCTGACACTTGCATGCTCTGCTCCCTTCCAGGTAGCGCTTCCTCCGAAGACGGCATTCGCATTTTGGAGGACATATCTCCCATTCTGTTTTGGACAAAATGACGCCAAACCAAACGCACGGAAGTCCGCGAGACCATGAGCACAAACACGCAGCACGCGATCCACTTGTGTAAAGATTACACAAGCGCATGCTCGTTACTTAACTGTTTGGTTATATATTGTAAATACGTAAGCGTGCTCTAATCAAATGTTACCTGTAATTATAGTTATAGTGCTCCGTAGTCATTATAGTGCTGTGTTGTTTGACATTTCTTCTTCCGTGATTCCAAAAAGTTTAAGAGCTTGAAATATACTCTTAATAAAAAGTGGCACGCTACTCATTTGTGTTGGCACTTTCATCGTTTTATGTATATTTTTGATTGCTGCGTGGATTGACAATTATTTTTTTTAATACTAGTACTCTTAATTTGAGTTTATATAATGCTATAGATAAAATTATGTCACCAGATGGCATGGTAATTTCACAACGTGCATTGCGAATCCATATATTGTATGCAATATTCAAAATTCTCATGTTTATGTGTTTGTATCAGAATAAAGTTTAAGATTTTTAATTCTGTGCAACATTTTTCTTCTGTCTAGTATAGGTGTATTAGGAAAAAATACGTCAGTTCTTAAATCCAATCACATTACACTTTATGTGAATTTAGGATATGGACTGATATAAATTTGTTTAACTTTAAAATAGCCTATGAACTGTAGCCTAGCACATTCATAATGAGTTGTTTATAAGGGATATCTGCAATAAATAAAAGACAGAAAACAGGACACACTTAAGTAGCCACTTCTTTGTTTAATGGGATGATATTCCCGGGCCCTTGAAGGTGTTGGCTGTCTGCAGCACTCAGAGACAGTGTCTTTATCCATGTGTCGTCAGCATAAGGGTGGATTGAAAAGCTTTGCCATCTGGAGTTCACCGCGTGTCGAATGTGTTTGTTCGAGACACGCGTGCGGCAGACGACAGTCCTCTAAACTGCAACACAAGAGAGGATCAGGAGACCTCTGCTGACCTCAAAGCAAGTGCATGGACGGGGGGTACTCGGAACCCATACAACACAAAGTGTATGGATAACTCACAGAAGATAGATAGATAGATAGATAGATAGATAGATAGATAGATAGATAGATAGATAGATAGATAGATAGATAGATAGATAACAGATAGATAGATAGATAGAGTATGCTATGTCGTTCGAGTGCTTTACTTTAGGTTTAGTAGACTACGTATTGCAGGCTAGCCTACATATTGTAATTCTTTTCAAGTTTATTGTGTAAGCTATACAAACGTATTGACAATATTTTAAGGTAGTTTACGTTAATTAACTACAAAAACAATTCGGATTGCGCGAGACGAACCTCGCGAGGCGCATAAAATGATCAATCCCCTTTAAACTCGCTGAAAATGTTAAAGGTTGAGGCCTGCGTATTTTTAAAAATAAGCCTGATAAGCTGTTGTGGGTTTACATCCCTAACCGAATGAGAACTATCAGTGATTTGGAGACGGTGGAAACGTTTTCGTGTACCAGTAAATGATAGAAAAGGATATAAAGATAAATCAGTGTTCGACAATAAATCAATGCGGCATGAGGGATGAGCGTGCGTGGGGGATGGGACTCAGCGCGCAGATGACAGGCCATATGGAGTCGGCCTTCTTTTTTGGACACAATTTGAACTAATACTTTCTAGGGTTTGTCGCGGTGTTGACAAAATATTTATTTCACGTGAAAACGTTTACGTCGAAATATTAACAATCAATGGAATCATGATGCACGATAACCTTATTTCTTTGAGGTGCTCGCGGTTTATTTGCCAAAACGCATTCCATAAGAGTATTACATTTTTGTGTTGGGGTTAGAATGTAAAAAATTACTATTTGAAATAAAAACTTATTTTTTGTTGTTCTTCAGTTTATAAACTAGTTTGAGTAGTACTAAATCGTGCGCACGAATTGCACATTGATTTGTGCATAAAGAAATGAACAGAAAGATAAAAGTGCTTTGTTTAGAAATCACGACGATGAAATAAAAAAAAAAAAACATGTGCATCTTGAAAAGTGCAGAAACCTATTTTCCTAACGTCAAATGATTAGTAACCGGCAGATGCCACCTCTTTCCACCAGAGTATAATCCTCTCAGAAGGGAAGGGAACAGAGGAGCAGGACGGAGAGCTTCAGTGTGTCCAAAAAGTTTAAGAGCTTGAAATATACTCTTAATTAAAAAGTGGCACGCTACTCATTTGTGTTGGCACTTTCATCGTTTTATGTATATTTTTGATTGCTGCGTGGATTGACAATTATATTTTTTTTTAATACTAGTACTCTTAATTTGAGTTTATATAATGCTATAGATAAAATTATGTCACCAGATGGCATGGTAATTTCACAACGTGCATTACGAATCCATATATTGTATGCAATATTCAAAATTCTCATGTTTATGTGTTTGTATCAGAATAAAGTTTAAGATTTTTAATTCTGTGCAACATTTTCTTCTTTCTAGTATAGGTGTATTAGGAAAATTACGTCAGTTCTTAAATCCAATCACATTACACTTTATGTGAATTTAGGATATGGACTGATATAAAGTTGTTTAACTTTAAATAGCCTATGAACTGTAGCCTAGCACATTCATAATGAGTGTTTATAAGGGATATCTGCAATAAATAAAAGACAGAAAACAGGACACTTAAGTAGCCACTTCTTTGTTTAATGGGATGATATTCCCGGGCCCTTGAAGGTGTTGGCTGTCTGCAGCACTCAGAGACAGTGTCTTTATCCATGTGTCGTCAGCATAAGGGTGGATTGAAAAGCTTTGCCATCTGGAGTTCACCGCGTGTTCGAATGTGTTTGTTCGAGACACGCGTGCGGCAGACGACAGTCCTCTAAACTGCAACACAAGAGAGGATCAGGAGACCTCTGCTGACCTCAAAGCAAGTGCATGGACGGGTACTAACCCATACAACACAAAGTGTATGGATAACTCACAGAAGATAGATAGATAGATAGATAGATAGATAGATAGATAGATAGATAGATAGATAGATAGATAGATAGATAGATAGATAGATAGATAGATAGATAGATAGAGTATGCTATGTCGTTCGAGTGCTTTACTTTAGGTTTAGTAGGCTACGTATTGCAGGCTAGCCTACATATTGTAATTCTTTTCAAGTTTATCGTGTAAGCTATACAAACAATATTTTAAGGTAGTTTACGTTAATTAACTACAAAAACAATTCGGATTGCGCGAGACGAACCTCGCGAGGCGCATAAAATGATCAATCCCCTTTAAACTCGCTGAAAATGTTAAAGGTTGAGGCCTGCGTATTTTTAAAATAAGCCTGATAAGCTGTTGTGGGTTTACATCCCTAACCGAATGAGAACTATCAGTGATTTTGGAGACGGTGGAAACGTTTTCGTGTACCAGTAAAATGAGAAAAGGATAAAGATAAATCAGTGTTCGACAATAAATCAATGCGGCATGAGGGATGAGCGTGCGTGGGGGATGGGACTCAGCGCGCAGATGACAGGCCATATGGAGTCGGCCTTCTTTTTTGGACACAATTTGAACTAATACTTTCTAAGGGTTTGTCGCGGTGTTGACAAAATATTTATTTCACGTGAAAACGTTTACGTCGAAATATTAACAATCAATGGAATCATGATGCACGATAACCTTATTTCTTTGAGGTGCTCGCGGTTTATTTGCCAAAACGCATTCCATAAGAGTATTACATTTTTGTGTTGGGGTTAGAATGTAAAAAATTACTATTTGAAATAAAAACTTATTTTTTGTTGTTCTTCAGTTTATAAACTAGTTTGAGTAGTACTAAATCGTGCGCACGAATTGCACATTGATTTGTGCATAAAGAAATGAACAGAAAGATAAAAGTGCTTTGTTTAGAAATCACGACGATGAAATAAAAAAAAAAAAACATGTGCATCTTGAAAAGTGCAGAAACTATTTTCCTAACGTCAAATGATTAGTAACCCGGCAGATGCCACCTCTTTCCACCAGAGTATAATCCTCTCAGAAGGGAAGGGAACAGAGGAGCAGGACGGAGAGCTTCAGTGTGTGTGATAAACTGGGCTGCTCTCCTCCTCTCTGTCAGATCGCGCTCTGCATCACACCATTTCACATGATGACCGACTCTGCTAACGAGCACAGAAACCTTCAGCTCTGGCTATTTGCTTCTAGTGTGTTTTTTCTGCCTTCTTGTTTTTTCGTTAATCTTGAAGAAATTTGAGTGATGCAACACTGTATGCGGAAATGATTTATGTCGCATCCTACAACATCAAGGTGCGCAAAAGGATGCGGAACATTTGATGGTTTTGGAAGAACGCTCTTCTGCACCGACTGCCTTGTGGACATTTCCCAAACTGGATATATGGACAATTATTATCTCGGCGGATAAAAAAACTATTATTTATATCCTGCTTCGCAAGGTGTATTTGTGTAAGTTTTGATTAAATCAGTGTGCATTATTTGTACAAATTGTTAGTCAACCAGCTGCGTCTGTGTTACTAAAGCATGTTTCTGTTTTCCTTCTTATAGCGCATATCACAGCTGACTGTAAATGCATTGAGGTGCGACTGTATCAAATTATGCCAGGCTATATTAATAGGTTCTTTGATTTTCATACTGAATGGTCGTCATTGAATGGATCGCCTAATTAAAATCCTATTTGCGGGGAATTTTCCTTTCTGTGTATGGTGCAAGGTTGGCTTTGACAAATGGTCCCCTCCACTTTTTTCCCAATATTTAGTTTACCCCCTCCTGATGCAGGTGCTTTCAACTGCCCCCACCTTCTAACATATACCCCGCCCGACCCCCCACAAGAGGCGGCGGTGTCTCTGGTTTAGTCCCCCAGTTTCCCCCCCTTCTTTCTTACCTCTGCTGCATTTTGCATGAGCTATCTAGGTCATTAGCATTTTAGCGTATGCAAGACTTGACAAAGCTGGTGAGGAGCCAGATGGGCCCTCTACTATTTTTTTCTTCCAATATATATCTCATGGGAGTTGAGCAAGGGACCAACTGCAGCAAGCCACTGATCGCTTTCTTTTTATTGCCATCACTCGGGCCCTATGTTGCACCAACACATGATGGAGAGATGCGCAGCGTCCTGTGGAAATATCACATTCGAAAAAAATAGGTAATGTAATAAATGGGAACGGTTGTTTGAATTATTATGTGATGTACAGATGCTTTAAGGATGCATGATGCTCACTGCAATGTTGGATGCTGATGATACACCAGTCGGAGGAGGACGTAGACATTTTGGTGCAACATCTTTGCTGTAGCTTAGTTGTGCAATGCTGAACATTTGCAAACAGGCCTGCTTTTCTTCGTGTTCACAGCGGACCTTGATTTAAATGTCCATACAATTAAGGCACGCGGTGAATGCCAAGAGAGATGGCAAATATCATCGATGATGGTTTTTGTAGCAGAACAACGCAACGCATATAGTCCGTTCTTTGCGATGCACGACAGTTCTTATTTTTCTTTCGTTCGGTTCTTGCGAGAGCGCGCGCGTGGAAGCAAGCCGACGCATCAATGCGGCCAAACTGAGATTTAATATTTCATTGCGTTCTTCCATAATTTTGTGTTGCGCAAAAGAGCGTATCATTGAATATTGTGAAGTGTTATTATGGATAGTTTAAAACTCTAACAAACGCCTTGAGGTTTGATGAAACGTCTTTTTGTCATTTAGGCTGCTGTCTATTCAGAGAATGCTTTTAAAATCTAGAAATGCCATATACAGTAGTCTCGTGTGCAAACCTGTGTGGGGACACGATGTCTTCAGGAGTAGATTAAGAATAATATGGATAGGAAAGCTGTGAGGCCTACAGTGACAACCAAATTATCTTGACTTCTGAACGTTCAGGACGACAGCAGTTGGTCCTAAAAATGACACTTGTCATGTGTCCTTACTGAAAATATTGAGCATGTACGTTTGTATTGTATTTAAACGTGTGTAAATAATTTTAGCTTGTCAATAAAATCACATTCACTAAGCAGACATTAATTTCTTTTTTCTTTTTATTCAATATTTGCCATTTCACATTTCGATTCATCAGAACACTTTTGTTATCTAAAACAAAATACCTTCTAAAATTTTACAGTTCTATTTTAAGACACGAAAATGGTTATCTTACGTCTGTCTACACTTTATTTTTACAATAAAATCTGGGTGTTAATTGTTCTCAGTAGCCTAAGATGCATGCCGCGAGGTTTTTAACCGTAGTTTAAGCAATATTTCATATACATTTAAATTTCAAAATGACTTTCACAATCACAAAATCCAAATTATATTTGTCGTCGAAAAGATGCAAGCAAAATTCCGTGGAAGAATCATTTAAAGTCCTATAAGAGCTTTTTATCGTTTAGTTTTAGAAAATCTTTTGTATGGATATTTTAAAAATACTACACTGTAAAAAAAACCCTTAAGAACATATAATGCAACATCAAGATCGTTTTAAAGCCAACTCATGAACCGTATGCAGCAAACATGTTCTTCATTGTTATCTGCTAAATTTAAGAGGAGCACTGAAGAGCCTTTATTTTAAACAGTGTATGAATAACACGCTTATATTCCGGTATCAGCTGATGGAAACTGAAGCGGATTTCGACATACACGCGAATTTCACATTAGTTTTATAGGCACCTTAAACACGCCATGAATTACAGCTGTTTTCACAATATTTCATTTTCACTTTATAAGAGGATGTTCATTTTTAGAGATAGGTATGACATCCAAATCATCCTTGTATTCCTAGTTCCTTAAACTTATTTTTCAAGGTCATTTAATGGTTGCTTTTTGAAATGTAGTATAGGCCTAGGCTTTTGCTAAATATAATAGGTAAACACGTAAATAGATTCTATACGCCAATCAAATCAAAGACAGCAAAGAAAACATGCTGTTGTTGCGTCATAAATGATTTCTGTACCTATCGAATTTTTTTCGTCCACGAGCGTAGAAATCAAGGTTAATGATGTGTATTATCTCCACTAGAGGTTTAAATGTAATTAAAACCCGTAATTAAACTCCGTATAGAACGTACAGGCCTTCTTCCTGTTCTACATGCGACGCTTCGTCCGTTTACAGATGAAGCGTTCAGACAATTCAAGAATAAATGGAGATAATCAAGATGTATTTTTATAAACCACGGGTGCATTACTTGACAGGCTGGAGTTTTCATTTCAAATGTTCGAGAATGAAACAAACACGAGCAGTTTGCGTGACATAAAGGCCTCATACAACTGAAAGTGAATAATATAACATCGAACCAGTGCACTAAAGTGGTCAGACATCGCAGAAGACAAAAACGAGAAATTATTCAGAACACAGAATTTTTCGCCTTTTAGCAACAGGCCTTTTCTGAGAGTCAAACCTTGGGCGGCCTTGTCGAAAATGCTATAGGCCTATCCTTTAAAGGGTATTTAAGGACACTGCATAATGTCACATCAACCTCATTAGGCAGAGGTGTAGCCTACATTAGCATATTTCATCAAAAGAATATTTAGGTCGCAGATTAAATTCAGCTGCCCCTGCATTTCAATCAGCGAGTTGGTTAATTTTTGTGAATGTTGATTCTTGAAGGACGCGGGGACACAAAGTTATTTCAGTGGGATTTATATGAGTGGATTTAAATGAAGAGTTATTGGATGAGAAAAAAAGAACATTCAAAATTACAAATCAAAGAAATAATGTTGGAAACATGGACTGTTATTAACAAATACAGAGATCTGTTAATTGGTATTTATTTATTGAGAAGAGCAGAACTACCAGATACACGCTGGTCACAGAAGGCAAAAGACAACATCAGTGTATGTTCAGGGTGCAGATTATACAACTAACTAGAGTTTTTAAAGAATTTCAAACCTCTGCTAAATGATTCAAATGTAACGTTATGCTAAATATAAACTTTCTTCTGGCATAACGCAAATTGTAATTTCGCGCAACTAACAGTAAGACAAACGTCGCTTATCTTAAACACTACATAAAAACATTTAAGTTTTTTTTTTGGTGATATTTGTTATGTAAATCTATAATAAATTAATTCATAATTACATGATACTGTATGTACTTTAACCATGACTCCCAAACCTTTTGACTTTGCTTGTTCAGGCGGTCTGACCCCATAAATCATTCCTTGTGGCACAAGCAATCCAACCAAGCACCGTCAGTGTAATGATCCGTCCAGTTATATAATAACTAGAAACTGAAATCAAAACCACCCACAAGTCTACTAATTTCTTTGATGCTTAGCCTATTTTTACATATTAAAATATTAGCAGTAGTATAATGATGCCTCATAGTTTAATGTGTTTTTATAGAACAAATATCTGACTCAAAATAAAAATAAAAATAATACTCCACATTATTACATCATGAGAACTGAAATTTATCCCAGACGACGAGTGCGAGTGCGAGTGTCCTCTTTCACCCCAACATGTTATGGTCTCCACAAGGGGGCGTTGTTTGACAGGTAACTTAATTATCATAAACCAGTTGATCATTATACATAACAAATAAACTACACTTGTGAATACCAGTGATAAGTTACAGCGTACAATTAATTTATTCAAAATATGATGCATATGCCTTCAGAAAATATAAAATATGGACATAATATCTTATTTTTATTTCAGCTGAATATTAATTTCAAATATCCTCATACAAATATCCATGAGAACACTGACAATCTTTATTATTATTTCTTATTTAGTGTTTAAATATCAAAATATCAAACTCATATGAACTAGTGGAATGTGTATTATAGTTACATATTATGTTCAATAAAGATATATTCAAAGGCTTTCTGCAATCAAGCATATTTAACACACACACATTAAATGACCTTCAGGCACTGACCGTATGCTATTTCAGCTATTAAAAAATGGCCAGGGAATGACGACCGAGAAGTGAACTTTGCTTTCGGAAAAGAGAATGAAAAAGGCTGGTTAAATGTTTAAGCAGAACAGCCGGGGGGTGGATGTGAAGAAGTGAAGAACAGGATGACGACAGATAGAGAAATAGATATTGTGCACCTTCCCCGATCTTAGTGGAAGGAATATCCAGCTGAAGGGAGACCTCCGCACCACTGTGTGATAAATTTCAGCACATCCTGACATTCTGGACTGTGAGTGGTCTAAAGGGTGAAACAAACACAAGCAATCATGATCAAAGCACCGCAGGCGACCCCAGGCAGGATGGATGGGACAAACTGTGAAGTAATGCGAAAACTGCAAATGCACCCACAAGGATAAAAAACGATGATGAAATACATCGAAAGAGAGCATTTAACACAGTCTAATAAATTCAGTCCTGAGTGTTAACCTTTGATCAAGAGAGCAAATTAATTATAAATCAAAGGATTGCGGTGTGATTGAAGACTAATTGTGAACGCTCAGAGGTAACAATGACTAACTTGTACCTTTGTAGCCATCAAGAATTTATTCCAGTCATCTTTATTTGCTGCCATCCCTGGTCTTTTGAACTCAATTTTATTGCGCAGGACAGGGTAACCTGTGTTACAAACAAAAAGAAGAAAAACAAAGTTTTGTGTTTTATAATTACACACTTGAAGGGGACAGATCACACAAAAACAAAAAAATTTGGTCATCACTTACTTACCCTCAAAACCTTTGTTCTTCTCTAATAACACAAAAGGAGATATTTTGAAGAATGTTTTAACTGTTTTTGTACAATGAAAGTTAATGGGGTCCAAAACAACACTGGACCCCACTGACTGTCACTGCATTGACAAAAAACATGGAGGAAAAAAAATCTAAAAATATCTTCTTTTGTATTCCATAGAAGAAATAAAGTCATTCAGGTTTGGAACGCCATGAGGATGAGTAAATGACAGAATTCTCATTTTTGGGTGAACTGTCTCTTTAAAAGAGCCAGTTCACAAGCAATTTAAAGAAAATATTGCTTCAACTCTGACCACCACAGTCTTTTGTGCAGATTGCCTCACCTGTGATGACGCAAGGTAGGGACCGGATGCCAGTGCTGGCTGCCACTAGGGAAGCTTCGTACGTGCCTCTCTCATCCTTCGGCAGCACCTGTTCCACCCGCTGATCCATGGACACAGTCAAAACCCACTCCCTAATCTCCTCCCTCTTCTCCACCTGAAACACAGCCAATGGGAGAGTTTACTCAAAGGGTTAAAAAAAAAAGAATAATAATAATACATGAACACCTGTGCAGTGTTTGTGGAAAAAAAGGCTTACGGTGACATTTAGCTTTGAAGGTACAGGGACCTCGAATGGGATATCTGTATCCTGGAAGTCTGTGTGATCTAAAGCATCCAAAGTGCCCTCATCAATGCCCTGAAAATTTAGAACAATTGCTGAAATTAGGTCATTTAAGGAATGTTATTAAAAAAGGTACAATAAAAATAGCATTTGAAGGAGCAGTTGAAAGCAGTAAATTAATTTATAAATGTCCATTTTTTCCATTCAATTTCATTTCCACTCAGAAATCAGCACTGTTGTCATAAATATCCACTTTGGTTATGTTTAAAGCTCACATAAATTTGTTTTAGATTATTAGACATGCCATTATGGTGATTTGGTAGTCTGTCTGAAACTAGTTTCCTTTGGATGTACAATACTATTCAAAAGTTTGGGGTCAGTAAGATGTTTGTAATGTTTTTTAAATAAGTCTCTTATGCTCACCAAGGCTGCAATTATTTGATCAAAAATGCAATAAAAACAGTAATATTGTTAAATATTATTACAATTTAAAACACCTGTTTTCTATTTTAATATATTTTAAAATATAATTTAATCATGTGATGGCAAAGCTGAATTTCTGCAGCAATTACTCTAGTCTTCAGTGTCACATGACCTTCAAAAATAATTTTGATATGATTTGCTGCTCAGGAAACATTGCTTATTAACATCAATGGGGAAAACAGTTGTGCTGCTTAATTTTTTTTTTTTAAGGATTCTTTAATAAATATGAAGTTCAAAGCAAGATTTATTTTTAAAGAGTTTGAAAGCAGGTGACTTCGAGTGGGTACAGAATTGATTTGGTACTAATGGAACTGTAAAAAGACCCCCCCCCCTTTCTCATTGGATCTATATGAATCTCATAGGTGACCTATTTTGATCTCAAAAGGGTGAATTTTCACAGAGAGGTGGGGCGTTTGCATCTATGAAGATACTCATCAGACTGCACACAAAAGAAAAAGTCTTTACTTACATCAGCCAAATCCAAGAAGCGGTTAAGAAAGATAAAAGCCATGTTCTCCCATTCCACTGCCTGCATGAGAAATATTCATCAGTGACACGCAGAACTGAAGAAGCTCAAAGCAAAAATGAAAAGTTTAAGAAATACATATTTTTTAAAACTCCAGAAAGAGGACACATCGCACTTCGTCTTCACAATGTTAGGCAACTCGAACTGCTTTGCGAATCAAATTATTCACACTTGTTGTGAGCTCTTACTGAAGCTAACAGAGGAGAATTAAGTCAATTTCCCTGGGCTCTTAGCTGCCATCCTGTTCTCTGGCTCACATGAATGGTTGAAGCAGCTATGTGATTGTGTGTGTTTGGAGCAGGGCTCACTGTGAGTTCACCTTGGCTGCCAGGCCGGCCTCATAAAAGGCCTTGTCAGCTGGAATGAGCTCGGTGTGCCTCAGGAGAGAGATGGACAACTTGGCCGCCACAGAACTCTGTAGACAAGTAAACACATGCACAAGTACAGTGACACAGATAACAAAGGTGAAGTGTATATTTTTTTTGGATGTTAAAATACACTCCCCTATCCCAGTTTATTATGCCAAGTCAACAGTGGCTTAACCGAAGGCATATCTAACATATCTGACTATCTAACCAGTCAATGGGAGGTAAGGGACTGTTCTGGAAACTTTATTGAAATCAGTCATTGACATTACACATTTGAAAGACAACATGACAAAAAGCACTGACAACACAAAATTTCAGTAGGTGCTGCTGAAAAAGGGGGTTGGTTGTAATTTGTATTATTGATTTTTTGGTAATGTTATTGTTGTTTTTACATCAGGAAAAAAGTTTATGCTATATATTGATGTATTGATGAAAGATTATGAAAAAAAAATAGTAATTAAATTAAATTGAGTAAAAATAGTAATATTGTGAAATAATATTACAATTTAAAGTAACAATAATCGATTTTAATACATTTTAAAGTGTAATTTTTCCTGTGATGGAAAAGCTGAATTTTTAACAACAATTACTTCGTCTTCAGTGTCACATGATCCTACAGAAATCATAATGATCAGAAATCATGCTGATTTGGTACTCAAGAAATATGGTGTTGCTTAGTATTTTTGTGAAAACCATTACATTTTTTCAGCATTTTTAAAAATGTATGTATGCATTTGTTTATTTATTTTGATGAATAGAAAGTTTATAAGAACACCATTTATTTGAAATTTAAATATTTTATAATATTATAAATGTATTTATTGTCATTTTTAATCAATTTAATGCATTCTTGCTGAATAAAAATTTCAATATATTTAAAAAACTTTTGAATGGTAGTGAATAAAAGGGTTTATGTAATATCAAAATGCATAGGCAATACTGCTTGCATAAAACAAAGCTCTGCTGTGAAGTATATACACACCAGCTGGTCAATGCCTTTGGCTGCAGAGCGGGTGGCATAATAGTGAGCAACCAGCAGCATCTGCTCAAACTCCTCATGGGCTGGAGAATTAGCTTCTGAAGACTTGGTCAGGTTTTCACACTGCACAGCACAGAGATACTGTTAGATTCACTATTTCTACTTGAATACAGAATCAATACTGACTAAATAACTTCCCAAGTGTAAGCCACCATAGTAACCCAGAGCTCACCAGCAGTAGAAGGATGTCCCTCAGATCGGCCCATATCTGATAAGCTTCCGCACAATCCCGGTCCCTTAGACTCACTAGCTCCAGGAACATCCGTTTGTAGATGTTGAAGTTCTACAAGAAGGAAAGGAAGATGTTTCTGATGAAATCCAAAAGTCCTTATGCTTGAAGGAAATGTATAATGTATCATTTTGTTTTCTTTCGTAAAATAAGAGTTTGATTTATTATGCAGACATGTGTCCATGTACCTGTGAATAAGCTGGCACGCCATGCTGGGCGTAAAGGTTGAGTACTTTCTCTGCCTCACCCTCTTTGATCAGGTGAGTGGCATACAGAGCGATGTACTTGTGTAGGACCTTAAAATTCTGTTGGAGAAGAGAAAGGCAGATACTCTATGAAAATGTTGCCATGTTTCCACACTGACATGTCTGGGGGGTGGGGAGAACACATGAATTGGCACCTGTTTCGAGGCTGTCTCGATGCATTTCTCCCACTGTCCTCTCTCAGCGTACATGTCAAGGGCAGCCACCACATCTACTCCAACCAACTGATCGAAAATAAAGGAAAACTATTAGGACAAACTGAAATGTAAAACTATTAAAATGATTACTAATAACATTACAATTATTAATAATATAAAAAACAACTATGCTAATTATTATTATTATGAACAATTGTTTATTTTAAATTATCATTAATAATATATTTTATAATAATCTATTTTATATTATCATTAATATATTTTATAATAATTGAATACTGACTGAAAAATAAAGCAAAACTAACATAAATTAGGATTTAAAATATTTCAAACTATTTCTAAAAATATAAAAAAATATAAATTATTATTATATAATTATAATTAAAAGTATAAAATATATGAATATGAATAATATCAAAATAAACCATGTTAATTATATTTATATAATACGTTATCATGACACTTAATAATAAGAGTACATTAAACATTAATAAGTACATTAATAAGTGTACATTGAACTAGTTTCCTCTTTCTTTTCAATAAAAAGCCCTGACCTGCATCATTCTGTGATTGTAACCTAACTGCCAGTGAAGCACTGCAATGAGAGGCAAGCGCTCACATCAGTTTGGTGACTCATATCTGTTATTCTAAATTGAATCAAGCCAATCGTCTCCATTTTTCTCTCCTCCCAACAATAACTGAAAACAATGAAGTACCAGAGCATAGGAGCTGCAGTCTGTGGTATTATGTTATGCTCATTTAATGCATTCTTTAACCTCAACTTCTATTGCTAGGAAATAGATTTTATTTGTTTGAACAAACAGGATTCTGACAGCTAGTAGATCCCTGACATTTTGAGCCAAGCTGCTAATGTGGGCGACAAGAGTTCGATTAACAATCCTGTTCCCTTTCGTTCTCCTAAGGAGGTCTACAATACCTTTGAAAGCAATCTGCTAGCATTCTCATTTATCTCAGTGACAACTATCCTGAATTTTGGTATCAGAAGCAGCAGGCAGGGGAAAAATAATTCAATTTCATGCTTTTAGGAGTCCTCCAAAATAAAATCAGCCATTGGCAAAACATTACTACAATATAACAATATATTCAGATTTATATGCTGCTTGCAATACACTAATATATGTAAGTTATTAAAATAAAATTGTGATTCATTATATTGTGGCTATATTTCAGTCATTAAAAAATGTAAAAAAAAAAAAATTTTAGTTTTTTTGTTTTATAATAATAATTAATTAATGATGATTTGTTTTTTATTTTAAAAGGGTTGGAATTTTTGAATTTTTTTTTTTTTTTTTAGGATTAGGATTAGAATCAGAAAGAGCTTTATTGCCAAGTATGCTTACGCATACAAGGAATTTGTTTTAGTGACATAAGCTTCCAGTACACAGAGACAACAAAAAAAATATAAATAAATAAAAAATTGCAAATAAATAAATTGTTTATAGAGAGTATGCAGAGCTGGGGGGCGCGAGGACTGGAATTGAGAACTGCTGTTTTATGCTAAGATTTTTCCCTCCATTATGATGGAGTTCCAGCATTTACCATCAGGCTAATTGGCAAGGCTAAGTAGCCAAACCTTGACCCATCATCTGAAGTCCTCTCTGTAATATCTCTATTAATAAAAGTGGAAAAAAGACAAATTAATTTGCTAAGGTGGACTTACAGAGTCAACTTTGCCTTGATTTTTCAGGTGCTCTTTGTAGCGTTTGTCCACATATTCCTCCAGCCTGTGAAGAGAGGAAATGTCACAAAACCTCAATAATGGCAAACTCTTATAGAGAGTGACGTCAAGATATTTACAGTAAGACATAAATATTTATTCTTTCCCAGTCAATCTTTAAGAATACACCTCATGCAGAACTGGAAAGAATTAAGACTGGATTCCTAAACCGATTTTTCTGGCTGTAAATAAAAGGCAGTCAGAGATAAACTGCGAAGGCCATCTGCACTCCTTTGGCCTTGTGCAGTCATGCACTGCATTTGTTGCACTGGGTGATTCTTCTGACAGCGAGAGAGTGATTTCACTTCCTCCCTCTCACATTGTTGGCTGTAGCGTTGTTAGGGGCGACCAGTCTGCTAAGGGCTCACCTTGGATCAAGCTCCTTGGCCACTCTTTTAGCTTTGTTCCATTCTTCTCCCTCAATGAATGCGTCTATGGCGTTCTTAATGAGGTCCAGGTTGAGGTAGAGCTCAGCAGCCTGAAAAAAAACAAAAAACATTTTATATCTAAATAGGTCCATGGCTCGAGGATGCCGAAGAATGAATGAAGTCTGTGAGCTTTTTGTGTGGTCACATTGCTTTTGTGTCATATACTAAATATACAACACTCGCACACATGGGCACACAAGCACACTGAAAGCACTATTTCCTCTTGGTTTGCCGTTCTCAAAACACAATACTGTGAAAGAATAAAAAGCTTTTATTTTGGGGGGATTTTTCAAGTATTTGTGCACAAAATTACACCTGTGAGGAAAATGAAAAACAAACGTCAATGTCAAATGGAGAGTTTTTTAAACTGAATGTGATTCTATACCTGAAAAAATAAAAGAAACATACCTCGCTGTACTTTCTGAGCTGAATCAGACGTGGCCCGACGACCTGACTGACTTCCACAGCCTTGTCATAGGATAAAAATTTAATCGCCAATTCTGCTGCCTGAAGGACATGAAAAGATGAAAAAAAAAACCTTTGTAAAAACTGTAAATGCAAAAAAAATTAAGCACTTTAGGAGCATAAAAACATTTTTCATGTTCAGATAATGTCAACAGAGTAGCTCTCTAATGGATGTACACAAACAACATTCGGGTTTGTAGTTAATCTAGGTTGAAAGATCACTGTCTTCTTTTCACAAAATCTTCAACACAAGCATTTAAAAAAAAAATCCTTTGTCTAATATACTGCTAACAGTATTCCATCTCTGCCGATTGGATGAAAACTGATTTTTGCAAGACCTTCAAGTTAAATAATAAAGTTAAACACTCAGCATACTCTGACTTCAATGAAAAAAAAAGAAATAAATCAGTAGAAATTTAAGGGATGTAGATGAAAATGCAATGTCTAGTCTTAAATTCACAGGGTAATGTGAACATAAGTGAAGCTCTGTCAAAGAGACATCTAAAATAACCAAAACTTTCTGATTATGCAAATAAATATAACAATCTATTATTTTTAAAAATTTAATTGTATTGTCTAGGTTTATAATAATAATAACAATAAAATTCTATAGTAAAATTCTATTTATTTATATTTATATTCTATGTATATATATATATATATATACACACATATAAAATGCAAAATTCCCAGTTGCATGGAATTTCTATTGAAATTGACTGGATTTTGCACATGAAAGTTTGTCAAACTTTAATCATACTTGTTGACACACTGCTAAAAAAGAATTGAAATGAAATGAAAAAAGATTGAAAATGTAATAAAAAGAATTTACTGGAAAATAGTGCTCTTTATGAAGTTAGAGGACATGATGGCTTCAGACAGGTGGCTCTGAGTCTGGACTTTACCTTCATCCAACACTTCATCAGCAAGTCTATGTTAGACGAGTCCTTCACTTTCAGATAGCAGTCGATGGCTCTGGCATACTCGCCTGTCTGTTCCCACTCCTGAGCTTGCTCAACCATACCTTCCACACCCCTGTTAACACACACATATACAGTATGTTTATTTTTCATGGACTTGTAAGACGTGTACCATTTCCTACTTTCCTTCCATCACTATTGATGTCGTAGTACTCATGGGAAGAAAAACACTCACTGCTTTTACAGTAAGTACTACCGTTTTATTAGTGCTGGCTAAATAGTATGCATTTCATTTTACTGTGAGAGTTTTGAATAAAGACTTGAAACCCTTATTTATTAAAGGTCTTCAGACTTCTGTACTTCAAATCCTGAGACAGCTTGGTGGTTAATGACTGTGAAAGCTACATGAAAAGCTTTAAAAAATCTAGTACCACATTTGTGTGCTTCAGTGTTTAGAAATGATAGCTTAAAAACTGCAAAAAGTGTACTGAATTTCACACCTGTGAAGTCAAGCACTCAATCACTTTCTGCTTCATACTACTGTACGAAAAGCCACATGGCTGAAGGGACACACATCCTACACCTATGCCTTTGAAAAGAAAAAAACACCTTTGGGATTATAAAGTGACCAGCAGAGTCAATTTATAAGGACAACGTGCCAAGAAAGTTCAGACTCTTGATTGAAAATAGGTTAATGATACACAAAGCCAATATTACTGCTGAGTGGGCCTTGAACTGACTATGCAAAATGTTTCTCCTTTTCTTCCCAGGGAAGACAGCGAAGAAGCCTTTGATGTTTTCCCACAAGTCATTAAAAATAGGAAAATTATCAGTGGAGACGGATTTGCTGCGTGTCTGTGCGTTAATGAGCTGCTCATTACGGATTTAATTTAGGATAAAAAGCTGCCATGTTCTAATAAAGGAGGGAAGCCAAGCAACGAAAAGAGGATCCAAATGTAGTTCAGAGCTGCTAGTTTTTCTGCACAAGCGCAGAGGCCTAATTTCTGAAGAACAATAAACAAGGGAGGATTTTCTGATACAGCAAATGAGACATATGAAAGTAAGGCAGGAAAAAGTTAAAAGAGAGTTCATTTACCAGTTGCCCTCGCTTTCATATTCCTTTTGAAGGACACTTAGCTTGCTGGGCAAATAGTCTTTACAGATCCGCATTGCATCAGTCCACATCCCAGCATCCTGGATAAGAAATAACTTAATAACTTAAAGCCTGCATAACTTGATATTCATAGTTAGCTAATAATAAGAAATCTTACATTTGCTCATAGAAAGCTTTTTTTATAATATTCAAACGAACAATTTATGAGAATATAATTGTAATCAATTTTGTCTTTTGTAATTTTAAAGTAATTTAAATAATTTTAAACATTTGTTGCTGTTGGCTCTATTCCTGTCATGATTTTTATTTCATTTTTGTATTTATTTATAATGTAAAATGCTAATACAGTTCAATTAATTTTGTTTTTTCCAGTGATTGTGAACAAAGAATTGAACTTTGGGAGGGTCTTACGAGTTTTACAATAAAAAAAGGTTATTGAAATGAATTATAACACGTCTCCTTTTATGTCTGACCTTGATCTTAAGGGATTGGAACAACATGAGTGTGAGCAAATTACATCTTTGTAATAATCTGCTTTTTGGTGATGTTGAATGTTGATACTACAGCATGGTTATCTTTAAAGGGCATCAAATCCATGATATTCTACAATGAAGAAGACTTTTGTTTTACTGTCTATGTACAGATTGTGTTTTAAGGATTGAGGACTCTTACTTTGTAGTATTTAATAGCTAGCTCAGGCCTTTGGGCCCTTAGCAGGAAGGCCTCCGCTTTTTGGAATTCCTTCTGGTCAAAACAGAACTTGGCCTGGCTCACTAGAATGTCTGCCACACTTTCCGGATCATGAGCCTCTGCCACTCTCTGGGCATTACTCCAGTCCTTGTTATGGACGTGCCTGCAATAGAAATAGACACACGATCATTTTTAGAAATTCTATGATACAATGTATATACAATGACCACAAGTCAGCTTGATTAAAGATACAGAAACCATTACGCAAAACCAAATAATAATTGAAGAAAGTGTTGAAAAATACACACGTTCTATGAATGGACATATCTTAGTGTCTTTTATAGATAGCCCTGAAATAAGTTTCCTTATTCCCTTTTTCATCAGTACAAAGCTCAGTTAAGGGTATTTTTGTCTCGTTTCCAGTGCAAAAATATTTAACATCCTCAAAACAAGATAAATTAACTTGCATGGGATAAAAGGTAATATTAGGATAGAAAAATAAGCTAAATTTAAGCTAAAAATAAGCTAAATAAACTTTTTCTTCATTTTTTTAAGCATACAGTAAGCCTCAGCAATTTTAGTTATATTTATATTTAAAAGAAAAAGAAAAACTTTTTAGATCATTAACAATATGATTTCTTGGAGTCATGAGATCATCTTTAGCTGCCAGCATACCACTCCTCCATTAGATCTACAAATCAAACACTCTCAATACCAGTGCCAGTTGCTTCCAGCTACTCATTACTTGTAATGTGAGAAATTGCAGAAAATCTATCAGTAATCTATGCACACAAAAAAACTGAAGCAATGCAATCCCCCCATAGAGTGGTCTGTGTGTGTACTGGAGTAGGACAGTGTGATATAAAAGCTGACTCACATTAGCACAGCCTCCTTGGGCTTCCCGGCTTTGATGAACTCAGTCTCAGCCTCATTGAATTTGCCTAAAAGTTAAAAATTACAATTATGCTGTACGCCATGTGATCATTAATAACGAGAATAATACACTTTGAATCTGGGAATTAATAATAAGTATAAAAACTCTGTGCGGGCCTGTCTTAGAGTAAGTGTAGAGTAATATGTCATAATAAAAAACTTTAATACAACAATATTGTCAAAATGTCATAGCTTTAGCATTCTGCAAGACTACTTTGATTTCACATTTTTGCAGTCAGAGTGGAAATTTCCCACTAGCAACAATGGCTGGTGATTGACATTTTTACCAACAAATTTTTGCCAATTTATTTATATACGTTATTTTATAAAACTATATTGTTATATAAAACGTTATTTTATTTATAATTATTACTTGTATTTATTATTATATTAATTCAAATAAACCTACAGAAAAAAATTACTTACAAAGCAATAAACATTCAATCTTCGCACTAAAGTCTGCATTATAAAGACCAAATCAGACATGAAAAGTGAAAAGATCCCAGTATAATTTGCATTCACAGCCCCGACCTTGAAAGTGGACCATTTTAGTTGTCTTTGTCTATTTCACAGTCACACCCGCATTCTGCTGGAGCCACAGGCGTTAACTGTGCAGAAAAGAGAAATACTTTCTCCCCAGTTAGTTATACCTGGTCCTCAAGGAACATGGCATTTTTGAGATGAATATCAGGAATCTTCGGTTTCATTGCGAGTCGGGCCAACTCAAATGCAAAGTCAAATGTGCTAAAAAAGACAGAGTGTTACATTATATGGTAAATATAGGCCAGTTTTACTATATGCATTGGTTAATTGTTATCTGTATGCACTAATTATATCTGAAAAGACTAGAAATTAAGGGACTGAAAACCACTATTAATTCCTAACACTGACTTAGCAGAGACTTACTAGTTATCAGCTGCAAAGTCAATAGCACTTTCCAAAAAGCCAAACTTGCTGAGCAGTTTAACTGCTGCCTCTCCTCCAAGACTTTTTGCCCACAGATAGGCCACTTGCTTATGGGCACTGCCTCCTCCATGGGTCTTCGCTATCTGTTGCAAAGACATGCAGAAGAACGTTGAACATTTTTACATTTAATCAACTCAAGTTTTATATAAGGCCATGTAGTGCGCACACACACCCGATAAGCTTCCTCCCACATATCATTGACTCTGTACATGTTCACAGCAGCTTTCCAGTCTTGACCCTCTAGGTAATGATACTCCGCTTCCTGAAACCTGGATTCAGCCTCTAGCTCCTGTTACAAACACAGCACATAGCACTCAGACCATGTGAAGGATCAACTGAGCAATAACAAGACAAAACTGCACCGAAAGAGACTTGGGTCAAATGTGTTTAGTAACTAAATGCAAATAGGAAGAATAAAAGAATGGCCCAAATGTTCTCTTGAACCTTGGCCAGGTGAATGTGCGTTTCCTGCAGCAGGTCTTTGTGATGGACAGCGACTAAACGGATCATATCGTCATACATTTTGTTCGTCTTGTACATGGTGATGGCCAAGTCTGGTTCATCTACTGTGGTAAAAAGCCTAAAGACAGAGAGGTACATTTCAAATATGTGAAATGCAAAGTATTAAATCTAGTATGGAATTTGACTGAAATCACAAACATGTTGACATTCTATTCAGAGTTCAACGTTTTGTTTAAAAAATAAATACATTTATTAACTATTATAAATTAACCCAGCCAAAAAGGTCAGATTAGAAAAACAACAGTCTGTGTATGTGTATGTTTTTACCGTTCAGCTTCTTTGTACTTCCCCTGTTTCTCTAACTCTTGTGCTCTGCTGATGTAGAGGGCAGACACATCCTCTTGTGACATGCACTTCACAGCAAGCTGTGTCAGAGACGGACAGAGAGAGAACAAGAGAGGGGGGAAAAATATACATAATAATTCAAATGTAAATTGCAGATGATTAGTAATAATTTAAATTGTTCATGATTTGAATAAAGAAGCAAAAAAAAAAAAAAATGAGTTGCAGTTCCATCCATCCAGTTTATAATTACTACTACACACTGATTTGTTAGCATGTTGCTATGCAATTGCTAAAGTGTTCTTGGTGGTTGCTTATTGGCAAAAGTCAAAAGAGGCCAACTCAAGTCTCAGTTCTCTCTTTCAATGTAAATCTACTGTATGGGATCTAAAGCATTTAATTATAAACAAAAATACTGGCCCAAAAATATACAGCTATCATTAATGAATGTATAATTAATTTTAGTATCTTTGCAGAGAGGCACAGTGTGACACTGACCTTATGAGCTTGCTCCCATTGCCCAGCCTGAGTGTACATATTTATAGCATCTTTAGTATGATCACCCTTAACAAACAGACGTTCTGCCACCTGAAGATCAGAGAAACAAGATTAGCCAATTCATATTTTCATATAGATTCATATTTTTCAGAGTCCATTTATTAATATTTGACAGATGGAATGTATGGTTTTTACCTCAAACTCCTGTACAGAAGCATAGTGCTGAGCTATTTTCAGGTAATATTTGGCGGCAGTCTTGTTCTCCTGTTGCTCCAGTATGTGCAATGCTTTCTTCCACTGGCGTGCTGCGATCGCTGCCTCTATGGCCTTGGTGGAACGTCTTTAACAGGGAGGAAATTACAGAGTTGGCTAAGGACAAATAAAATGGTGCCTGGAGAGGATTGTTACTTTAAAAACTCACCCAGCTTCTATGTAATGGTTGATAGCAGCATCCATTTGTTTCTGCTGCATTAGGTAGTCACCCCACACTTCCTCCAGCTTTACAACTTCTGCAGGAAAGGCAACGCGAGCCAGATCGACTGCTGTGGAAGCACAATGCAATCAGCAGAGGTCAAAGGAGGCAATGCATCTATAGCTCTGATGCTTTGCATTACAACCACTGACTTACTGTTCCAATTGTAATGTAACACCCTATTCTGATTGTTCTTACCAGCTAGGCTCACCTTTCTTAAAAGCATTTCCCTTGCGGTAGCACTCCAAGGCTCTTTGATTATTTCTTGTCCTTTCAAACAGGTCTCCTGCCTGTTGAGTTTAATAATAGTTAGAATTATTAGTAATTAGAGGGAAAACTATTTCCCTTCAAATCTGCAAACAATGTCATGGCAGTGACTTGTGCGAGTGGTTCTGCAACTCATTTCAAAGTTATGAATGCATGGAACTTAACAGTTGCCATTATGTCAAGCCACATTCCGTCACAGGTCAAACTCACCCTCTCATAAAACTCTCCTTTGATGAGTGCAGCAGTGATACGGCTGATGATGTCATGGCTTGATAAGAGCTCGTCTCTGCTCATGGCCAGCCAAGCAGCTTTGGCAGGAAGTCCTGCTTTCAGGTAGAGGTTAACAGCACCAGAGAAGTCTCCTTCATTCTCTTTTACTTCACCAGCTTTCTCATTCTGATTGGTCTCCATTAGGTAAGAATAGTAACTGTGTCTCAAATTGTCCAACTCTGGGTGGCCTTGAAAGGGATAAACATATTTAATATTAGTAAGAAAGCTGATTTTGGAGCATCATAGAGAGCTGCTAAATGCAGATAATATAAATTGCAAATAACCATTTAACTGTGCATAGTTAAGATGTTAAGCAAGTTAAAAAGGCTTATCAACTTTTATAAGGGATGTGAAAATATTGTGTGAACATTTATAAGTTGTGTGATATGCCTTAATCTTCAAAAAACCACGAACAAAACTACACAAGTTAAATGAAAATATGACTGAGACAATGGAATCACTCAAAAGGAAAATATACATGGTTTGTGCTGTCTATAATATGTTTTGTGCTTTGAATTATCGACTGCTGGCGTCATGAAACCATCAAAATTCAAGAGACATTCAGAATCCATACAAAGAATCCAAAACATTTTGTACACTGTTGCAGTTCATGGTAATATTGCAATGTTACATAGTAATAAACTGCAATGATTTGACAATTTGTTTACTTGTGTACAACAAACAGTTCTGGTTCCATGTTGGATCACTACCTGAATTCCAATGTTTCTGGGCAAAACCTGTTGAGAACCCCTGTTTAAGGCTAAATAAAACAACAAATGTGGACTAGAGGTTATGAATATTTATGATATTGTATGTTAAAACAGATATTACCTTTGCCTCTGCCACTGCAATACATTCATCCCACATGTGAAGCTCCTGGTACATTTCCATCACTTCATCCACCGCATTCTGCAGAGTTACAGCAATATTACTCGCAGCAATCAAGATATCTCAGCTCTGTTGCTCCCACATATTAACTGTCTAAAGCCATTTTTGAACTCAATTGGCAAATGGATAAAGCAGTGGCAAATGCTTTTTTCCCCCCAAAATTAACTTTAAAATTATGAATAATTATTTTACAATTATTTTTAGTTATTAATTTGAATTTAACTTAACTTTTTTATTATTAAATATTTAAATGAACAGATTTAAAACAAGTTTACCAATTTAAAGAGGGTTTTTATTAATTTTCTTTTAAATTTAATAGTTGTAGGTATCAGAAACTATTCTTCTTTACCTGTTCCATGTAATACATCTCTGCAAGTTTGAAGTTCTTATCCAGCATGGCCAGTCGTGCTTTCACCTGATAGTGGTCTGTACCATCACCACCCTACAGGAGAGGATATTAACAATGAACTGTAAAATACATAAGCACAAGTTTAACAACAACAAAAAATTTACATTCTACAAGTGAACAGAAATACTCTTAGAGCTACTACAGGTTGTGGACCTGTCTGTCTTTCAAAAAAAATTGTGTGCACTACATACATATTCCTTTGAGACTGCATCTGCAATTTTGTTGGTCTCATTTAGGAATCTGGCTTTGGACACATCCCCAAGGGCTGCAAAACACCTGTGGAAAAACCCAACAACACCTCAGAAGAGAAACAGTCAATAACAACCAAATACAAACATCACAAGGAGTGTCAATTCACATTCAACCACCAATGCTATAATAACTCAGGGTATTTAGATTGGACAGCACTGATTAGCCATATCTAAAATGTCTAAAACATTTCTAAAAATGTCTAACATGTCTAAAAGTAATAACAAGCAAACTTGCAGCAGGAAGAGTATCCAGTCAATTCTTTCATTTGCATTCTCATTCCCGGTCAGACCACTTTTTATCTGCATGCTTTATGCAGATAAGCCTATATATATATAACATACCAATCCTGCATTATTAAAGCCCCTCTAATTTAAATTCCAGCTTCAAACACTCTTAAAATGCTTATACAGTAAAAGGAAAACTCTAAACACTGCCTCCTAAAGCGACTGGATGGCTTTTTAAGGGGACCTTTGGTGCTTAGTGCTAAAGCTTTTATCCCCCCTCAGGTGAAGGGGTTTTGCTCTTTTGCACCAGATTACACACATTTTTCTTTAGGCAGAATATTATCTGAGACACATTTCTGCATTTAAAATGTAACACGTAGAGCAGCTTTCTTTAAGGTTCTTTTGACTAATGCTTCTAACATGCACTAACATCCATTCCCTGAGGACAATTTATAATGCAATTCAGTTTATATATATATATATATATATATATATATATATATATATATATATATATGTATGTATATATATATATATATATATATATATATATATATATATATATATATATATATATATATATATATATACATACATACACACACATTATTATACAAAATATACAAAAACAGTTTGACCACCCATTCTCTGACGGCACCCATTCACTGCAGATGATCCATTGTTGAGCAAATGATGTAATGCTACATTTTCCCAAATCTCTTCCCAAATAAGAAACAAACTTGTCTACATCTTGCCTGAGGCCTGAGGGTGAGTAAATTTTCATTTTTGGGTGAACTATTTCTATGCAAATGGCATTTTCACCTGTGTTTCACCTGTTGTTTAGTTCTTCTGTTGTGCCAATTAGATACATATTAAGAGCAAATAAAAATTAAAAATAAAAGGTACAAAAATAAATGCAGCAATGCTATTAATAGAATGAAAGAATCGTTAAGAAAGACAGTAAGATTACTGTTTATGTAATCATGAGAAAGGTGTTTTTCTATTGCCAATACAAGGGCTGTAATTAAATGTTTCTTTGCACACATCTGCCAGTATCTGTGCTGTCTTTGGGTAGGTGAGTGTTGGTAAACACTACATAGAAAATTCTTCCATGGGTTTGTTAAGGTGGCCCAACAAAAAGGAAATTATTTTATTAATGTTTAATTTATTGCAGGGTGAGAAATGTGTTGCCTATAACTGCAAGTATTCAAGTATTGAATTACATGACACTATGTCACTTTTGCAACTTTAAAATTGTTGCACTTGTAGCTTAGGACGACGGCCCTTTGTAAAATTGAATAGAGGAAGTTAAATAAAAAAATTATGCTCAGATGATCTGTAAAGGAATTCAAAGAAACTACACGATTTATTAATTCTGTTACACTGGTTCCTAGTTGTCAAGGTTAGACATATGATCTGGACAGCTATGCTGAATTCATCGCAGCAGTAGCTGAGTCATAGAGGTGGGTGGACTGTCTTGCTTGTCTAACCTCTCAGCAATGTGGAGCTGTTGTGCCTCAAGGGAGAGTTTACTCAGAGTTTTCCACATGGCCTCTGTCTCTGCCGACATCTCCAGGGTCTCTAGGAATGCTGTAGCTCTGCACATACATACACAAAAGTCCAGCTATAAATAAGGATACTTACATAATTTAAAGAGATAGTTCTCCCAAAAATTTTAATTCTGTCATCATTTACTCACTCTCATCATGCTTCATGATGTTTCAAACCTGCATGACTTTCTTTGTTTTGCAGAACATAAATGTTGGTAACTAAATTGTACTGGTTGTCAGTGACTTCCATTTAATGAAAAAAAATTATCTCTCATTTCTCAAATGATCTTCTTATGCGCCATGAGAATGACAAAATTTTAATTTTTGGGTGAATTATTTTTTTAAGCAACATAAGTGAAAAAAAGCATAATTGAGGTTAAATCCATGTTTATTGCAGGTGGCTATGGTATTTTTTATCTTTTTTTTTTACCTGTAATAGTCACCATCATCAATGGCTGTGCCAAATTCAATCAGCCCTTCATCCAGAGTGTAGGAGACAGAGTTAACCCCTTCAGTCACAATGACTTCAGTTTTGCCATTGGATCTCTCCAGATCTACAATATCGCCCTGTAGCAATGATTAAACACACAGTGGACTCAAACAAGAAACTGAAACAATAAGAAGCAAATTGCGTGAACATGGATGAGACTTCTTTCAAAAACATGAAAAAATCTTATCAACCTAAAACTTGAACGGTTGTGTATATCAAAACATTTTCTTCATTTTAAACAGCTTAGTTGTCTGGGTCACAGTGGTAGTGGTGTGATTCTTTGCAATTGTTTGCGTCTTTAACCAATTTGAATAGTTTTTAGTGAATCAGGTGCTTAAACAACATAGACAAGCCACGTAAATAAAATCACTATTAACTTCAGCTCACCTTGAGGGGAAACATTGTCACCCTCTCCGGGCAGTCGATGGTGTACCAAACACACAGGTTTCCTCTGTTCTGGGCCACAACTACATCACTACCCGGTACCCACTGAACATAAGGACAGAAACTCAGCATGGTGCTCTTCATGCTACTCTCAATGTCATACAGGTGGAGCTGAATGCGGAGAAAGAGACAAAAGTGACAAGTCATTCTAATTTTATTAGTGATATTAGAGCTTAAATAACGACATTCACCTCTTACCCTGAGTTTCTTGTCCCTAAAAAGCAGTTTACGCCCCGTTTCATTCAGCTCCAGCCAGTCTATCTTGGAGTCATGGCTTATAGTGCCCAGATTATACCCACCCACCAGGTCCACTAAGAAAAAAAAGGAAGAGAAAAGGATTATGGGAGATGAATTCACCAAATACCAGATGCAGATTCTTTTCGGTTGATTCAAGGCCAGAAATGAAGCATTCTAGTTAAAACTTTTAAACAGTAAGAGGCTTTTAGACAATGTTTTTTAAAGAACGGATGAAGTATTTTTCCATCAAAAAAAGAATTCTATAATAAACAGAATGATAAAAATTTGGAGATGGCAGCCATGAATATCACCGTACACACTTGTACACAAAGACATGCAGTAAAAATGGAGGCACCACCCGTTCATACAGACCCCGAACATCCGTGCCCTGACAAAAACAAATCAATGAATCTTTCATGAATCACGTTCTGTGATGTTTCCCTGAATTTCTGGCTCTTTGTTCACAAATAACCATTCTGATGGGAAGCATCACTTATGGAGGAGGGTGGGGGGGGGCAGGAAAAACACTTTCCAATTTGCACTTTCTGAACAGGTTTTAAGCACATGGATCAGTGAGGGGGAAAAGCACTCTGCTGTCTGTCAGAGGAAAATAAATTGGATGAAAGTTGTTTCTCATTTTCACCACCTGAAGAAGAAACAAGGCAAGCAGGACAGAGGGAGCATGCCAGGACTTAATTAGCACAGGAAGTGGTCAGAAGCGTGGCAGATGGCTGCCGGTAGCCAGTGAAGGAGAGGGCCGTGACGATGAAACTGCAGGGTCACCATCTAATTGAAAGGTAACGTCCGAACCTACTCAATGTCAACACACCTTACTACTGTCCCTCAAATGTTCCTCTCTCCGTGGAATCAAATAATGGGTCATATGGAGAAGGTGTCCCATTTAGAGCGGGAACAGACGATTAGGTAATTAATACCACTGATGATGTTGTTTCATTAAGCTGTTGATGACAACAGACTGAGATTTCTTTCTGAGCTACTGTGACTATAATTCACATTTTTTGCATTCGCTCAATAGACTAAATGTCTAAATTAATCTTAAATCACACGGGACATGCAAAATTGAGCTATCAGAGCAGGAAGACGTGATTAGCTTTAAAATAAAATGATGTCATCCCTAATTACCACCTGAAAAGCACTATAAAAATACATTTGAATTGAATACAATCTGGTCACTTAAAATCTTAAAACATTCAAAAGTTATTTGACTGTATTCTGTATTATAATTATTATTTCATTTCGGAAAATAATTAAGATCATGTCCCTGTTCGAAGTACTGGGCAATAACTTACCAATGGCAATAGTTTTGATGTCAATGAGGTAAGCCAACTTTTTGTTGTCCTCCACTCCCTTCTGCCTTCTCTCATTCAGACGCACACTGCAAACACAAACACACAAACCGAGGAATAAACACTTCCTGTGGGTGCTGAGGGACCTGTCAGTGCTTCATCAAGAGGAACCAAGCACTGCATTCTGACAGCACCTGACAGGCTTTATACATGAATGCTGATTTGTGATGACTAGGTCCGCTCACTAAGAGCCAGCTGTATGTATCAACAGCAACAGAAGTTTTCAGAGCAGAGTGAAATTACCAGGACTACTATGAAATCGAATGTAAATTACGCCATCTAGCGGTCAGTAATGTACCTTTGAATGTTATCAGTACAAAAATATTGTTCACTTTAAAATTATGTGATGCATTATATGTTGCAACATATAAAACCAGGATGGGCCCTAATTGTATCTATATTTATAATTTATTATTAAATGTAATTATTTGTAAATTATATATTAAATATATCAAATTCTAAATCCTATATAGATTGGTATTTATATTTTTATATATTTTTCTATATTTATTTATATTTTTTTTTATTATAGTTAATATTTTTTAATTTTTTTTTTTTTTGAAGTTTTTTTTCCAACATATAATTCATAACATCATATAGGAAAAGCCATTACAAGGTAAAGAAGGTTTTTAATTTTTTTAATGAAGGTTTATTAAAAAAAAAAGTAAAAAAAAAAAAAAAAAAAAAAAAGTAAATCATTTTGCTTTTATCTTGGCTTTTGCTTTCCAAAGTGTTTCCAAAATAGCAGACCTGATAAGGTGTGGGTTCATAAACTCTGTCCGAACAGATCCCAGGATTTCATTGCTTCCATATTCCACCAGCGCCAACTCTCCAGCGTTGAAAATCATGCACACCTACCCAGAAATATATAGCAATTTACAATTAGACAGCAATGACTTTAATTATATCAGCTAGGGCTGCATGATTCATTAAACCCAGTCGTTTTCCCTTTGCACCATTCTCATAAATGACTGAGGCATCTTAATAACACACAATAATACAATAAAAAACAATGTACCGTTTCATTTTCAAAGAAAAACTTTTCATTTCCCCCGGTCCCCTGCCACGCCACCTGTAATGAGAGAGTGATGTTGTTTATTGAAGTACAACACAGCCATCAACTTTTGCTTTCCACTACATTACACAGAAAGAAGCAGAGGCAGAGAGAGACCGCAGCCAAGGCCCTTCACCATTATCCTGTTTGTCACACCGAACTTTCTTCCAACTCCCATAAGAGCACTTTGGAAACTCAATTAAACATGGATTAACACAGTGAACCATGACAGCCCTTGAACTTTTAATTAGACATTTTAAACCTTGGTCAACCAGATGGAGGCACTGACTCTGTTACAGTATGAGAAAACTGGTCCAGAAACATTCAATACAGACTGTTTTATCTAAACTGAGACTTTAATACAGACTGAATGATCAATATATTTTATCAGAACTATTTAAAAGAAATAAAGCAATTGTAAATAATCAAACAAGTCCAAACTAGACATCCTACCTCACTTAGTTTGTTGGACACCAAGTCCCCCAGCAGCAGTGTGTCAGAGGTGTGAGCCACAAGATATTGATCCTTCCCCATGACTTTCACCTCATCTATCTCATAACCATACTGAGATTTCAGCACTACTCGTGTGCCAGTGGACAAATTCTTCACAATAACCTGAGAGGGTTTAAGAAACAAAGTTTTAGAACATCCAGTTTGTAGGCTGTAAATAAGATTTAAAATAAGAGTCACTACTGAAATGAAGGGAAATGTGCACTTTAAATATCTACAAGTATTGCTCACTTGACTTAGTCCTACGTATGTCATCTCAAATTTGTTCTTGTAAATACTCCTCCGAAGACAGCAGTCAAACAACTCGACTCCTCCACACAGTGTGCCCTGCAATTTAGAGATGTATTTACACATCATCTCCACAGCCCCTCAACTGTCCCAAGTGGCAAAGCAGCACCTCAACATCACTGAGCCACTGTTTCTTTTGTTTTTGTTATCCTGCTCAATTCTTACCAAATTATAACCATCTTGCAGACAAACTTATGAGCTGAAATGTATATGTGAGATTCAGTATATTTGCAGGATTAGTGTGCACAGGTTTGAACCGAATTGCAGCGTTCAGAAAATCTCTGAATAGGGCTGTGCAAAAAATCGAATGCGATTTTCATGTGCATCTCCTCAGTAAAGGTGCTCCTGTGATTAGTAGTATATCTCCAGCACGTGCCTTCAGATCAGGATTACCAGGTTTTCAAAACAAAACCTGCTAAATTGCTTCTCAAAACTAGTCCAATCGTGTTTCGTTCCAGGTGATAAAAATACACGTTTTTGGCAGGGTTCCCTTGGTAATATTCACATTTTAGGGGCTTAATATCACGTTATTGGTATTGGGGTCACTACACAGAGCCGTAATTCACTGACAATCTACACAAAATCGATTTTAAAATCACAGGCGATTCTTTGTCGATTTTGAAAGCGATTTTGTGTAGCTTGTCGGTGGACTACGGCTCTGTGTAGTAAATGCCGCTCCACCTGAACCAATGTTGCCAAGTCTGTGGTTGTTGTTTCGATAACGTGATATTTAGCCCCTAATATGCGAATTTTACCAAGGCAACCCTGCCAAAAAAACGTATATTTTAACCCCGGGATGCAATTTTTTATCAGAGAACCTCCTGGAAATGCGATTGGGCTAGTTTTGGACTAGTTTTGAGAAGCAACTGGGCAGGATTTGTTTTGAAAACCTGGCAACCCTGATCTTAACGCACGTGCTGGAGATATACTACAAATCACAGGAGCGTCTTTATTGATGAGACGTGCATGAAAATCGGATTTGATTTTTTGCACAGCCCTATCTCTGAAGTTCTGAAATCTTTCTAAAATTGGCCACCCAGACTGACCACAGAAAGCCGAGAGCCGTCTTTCTTCCAGGACAGAGCTGTGATGGTGTACAGGTTTGGAATCTCTTTGGGAGAAGCTTCATCCCAGACGCCTTTTCGAGGACTCCAACTGAAAACTCGCAACCTAAAGAAAAACAGTTTAGCATAAGATATATATCATGACACTGGCAAAACATTTTTGTTTTGTATTTAGTGTGTTCAAACAACTCTCTCACCTGTCATAGCTTCCTACGACTATGGACTGGCCACTGGGGCTACATGTTGCCACTGTGAATTCCTTTTCGGAGCGATCTCTGCTGTAGTCAAATGTCTGAAGCACCTGGCCCTCCCTTCCATAGGCCACAATCTTCTTATCGCATCCCGCAACAATTATGCTGTTGGTGCCCCATGCCAGGGCGTACGGTGGGCATGCATGAGTCAACAGTTTGCCCTTTCAACAATCAGAGCAAATATATATTCCATAATCAATCTTTTAAGCATGTGAATTATATTTTCTCTTATAAATACAATTAAACATAATAAAGCAGCTCTTTACCTGAGATTCCCCAGATCCTTCATCATCAACGAAGTAGCGAACAACTGTTCCATCTGCATGACCTGAGAGGATTCCCTTCCCAGAGACACTGGGAAAGTGGACCAAGGGAGATAAACAATGTTATACTGAAATTACTAAAACTACTAAAATAAAAATAAATGAAAGCTATATAAAAAATATGAAAACAATACAAATGTAATGTAGAAATCTAAAAAAATAACAATGATAAAAGCACATAACACAATTACTAAAATATAAACTAAAATTAAAACAAAGAAAATATTTAAATAAGATCCTATTCATAATATGAATAAATCCTATAATAATAGTATATAAATAATACTAAAATAACACAGTAAGCAAACCAGACAAAGAAGCAAGAATCATAGGTTCAGGATTTTAAATACATACTTTGTCGTTAGTGAGACAACATAAGAGTCCGTTCCATAAATTGTGGAGGACTTGCTTGTTTTTGTATTGGCTTGACGAACCTGCATTTGACATAAAAACAAAAAAATTAATATTTATAAAATTCAGCTTAAGGTGCAAAGCACAGGAAATGTGCCACACTTACTTTTCCCTCTGCTAGTCCAAAGATTATCGCATGCTCTGACGGCCAAACCAGACATGTTACAGCGCTCTAGAGAATAAAAACTGTTAATGCACAAAATATATGGCAATGCTGCCTAATGATGCATTTTATTTATGATAAAAATACTTACTGTTTGAATGAATTTGTTGCAAATAACCTTTTTATCTCCCCTGGTACAGAAAACATCATATTAGAAATGTAAAATAATACAAAGTATCATACATGCATATGGATGCATATTACACAAAAATCAACACTTAACACACACTATATAAAACAGTTTATTTTATGCGCTAATACATTTATCCCAGTCCTTCACTGAAGCCTATGTTTTAAGGATCACAGCAGATTTTTATATTTGAAAAGGCACTAATTAAGCCAGAATTATTAGTAACGTTCTGAAGTACTTACCACTCCTCTCCAATTTTGTAAACAAATATGATGTTATCTGTTTGAGCCACTGCTATCTTGGTTGAATCAGGAGAAAATGCCATGGACTTGACCACATAGGTTTTCTTTCCATACTGCAACAAACGAGTCATAGCTTCATACTGGAATATCTTTTCCTGATGTACTAAGAAATTACATTTAGCACTGGCAGAATACAACATATATTTTGAATATTTAATATTCAGTTCAATGATTCAATAAGTTACTGATAACTTACTTTGGGGTCTGCAGGCTTTGTAGTAAATCTGTCTCTTTTCTCTCCCTGCTCATCATACAGTATAACCACTCTATCAATAGTGCACACTGCAAACTTTGCGTTGTTAGGAGCCCAAGCCATACAGGTGACTTTCGCAGCTCCATCCTAAAGAAAAGACATTATAGATACAGACAACACCACGTTCAATGCAGAGTCGCTTGCTGAGATTTAAATAATATTTAGAATGTGCTTTCTACTGTTTCTTTGCACAACGTAAAGGCATAAGCCGAAATCTGGCAGGATACACAAGCATCCTACTGTTGCTAAGCTAAGAAGCGTTATCATGGCTACAGATAGCGCACTGCCAAGAGCTAATTTGCTAGCGTCGCTAAATAATAACGTGGTAAATATATTTACCTGAGGAGTTAGAAGAGTCTTCAGATACTTTAGCTGCATGCTTCACTTTTATAAAAGATTCGGCGGAGTTATACGGACGTATTTCTTGATATAGCCATGTTGTCAGGCTGCAGACATTTTGATAAACATAGCTTACTCCCTGGTTACCGTCGCCAAGGAAAGTATGACGTGGTCACGTAGAACAACACGAGACGTGTTTGAACAAAGACTGGTTTACATTTATGAATAACGTTCTTTTAAAAAAAAAAAAATATATATATATATATCTGGTTTAAATTTATGAATAAATTTATATATATATATTATTATTATTATTATTTAAAATTAAGTTTAATAATGATATATTGCGATAAATAAATAAAAAAACATTTCTGGAGATGCCGGGGATTGAACCCGGGGCCTCATACATGCAAAGCATGCGCTCTACCACTGAGCTACATCCCCTTCCCGTTTCAAGTATTTATCAGATGAGTATTTAAAGACAATACATCAAGTACAGTATCTAGAATATCTTTTGTGTTGTTCGGTCATTTTAGACAGGAATTTTTTTTTTCGATGAGCTTTATGGCAGTCGCTATGTGACCAAAAAAATAAATAAAAAAAAAATATTTATTTGAAAAAGCTAAATGGCCATAAAAAATAGTCACACTTATGTTGTTTGGAAATAAATGGGAAATACGCAAAAAAATACAGAGAATATTTTGTGTGTACAATCAAAGTCTTCTATAGTCCTTGCTAACTTACAATCTACAAATCATTCACGATGCAGAAAAAAGTGCACAGCAATGAAGGGGTGACACTCTAAAATATCAAGAGTGCAAAATCCATCTAGTGTGTCTTTCTCTCTCTCTCTCTCTCTCTCTCTCTCTCTCTCTCTCTCTCACACACACACACACACACACACACACACACACACACATCAAATAGATTTCCTGTTATCTCTCAGCTCAACGAAAACTCAAGCATACTGAAGCACTCAGAGACAGTCTAAAGAATACTCTTTAGTACAGTGTTCATTCAGATGGCAGGGTCAGAATTTGACGTAAAGAACATGAAAGCATGGATCCATCCTGCCTTGTCTCAGTGGTTCAGGCTGGTGGTGATGGTGTAATGGTGTGGGGGATATTTTCGTGGCACACTTTTGGCCCCTTAGTACCAATTGAGCATCGTTTAAACACCACAGCCTACCTGAGTATTGTTTCTGACCATGTCCATCCCTTTATGACTACAGTGTACCCATCTTTTGATGGCTACTTCCAGCAGGATAATGCACAAAGCTCAAATCATCTCAGATGGTTTCTTGAACACGACAATGAGTTCACTTAACTCAACTGGCCTCCACAGTCACCAGATCTCAATCCAGTATAGCAGCTTTGGGATGTGGTGGAACGGGAGATTCGCATCATGGATGTGCAGCCGACAAATCTGCAGCAACTGCGTGATGCTATCATGTCAATATGGATACCAATACCAAAATCTCTGAGGAATGTTTCCAACACCTTGTTGAATCTATACCATGAAGAATTAAGGCAGTTCTGAAGGCAAAAGGTGGTCCAACCCAGTACTAGCAAGGTGTACCTAATAAAGTGGCCAGTGAGTGTGTATATATATATATATATATATATATATATATATATATATATATATATATATATATATATATATCATACGAATAATGCAATAAGTTTTAATACAGACATTCACACATATTATTCCTCATAATAACATCATGACTTCAAACAAGCTACATGGTGGAATAGCAACATCTAAAATTAACTACACTAATGTACTCTAGGTGAGAGGTCAAACAAACACCACTGACTGAGAACTAACACGTGGGGCTCAGACACATACAGAACCACAAGCTGTTCAATCTGAGATCTAAAGTTACGGAAACATATTCAAGGAGAAGAACCACTAAAACAGCTATGAGACAACACAGATGAAGAAGGAATAAATAGTTGCCATGCCAACCAGGCCAGAGACATACATAACCAGGTTATTCAGAGCTCTGAGAGGGTACTGCACAGCCTCTGGTTCATAAAAGACATTTTTGAGCTCATTCTTGGAGGCCTCTTTTACTTTTTTGAAAATGCCTTTTTTCGACTCTTTATTCCTTATTGCAAAAAATATGTTGAAGGAGAGATAGTTTTGGTGACTGGAGCTGCAAATGGGATTGAAAAACTGATTGCCAAAGAACTTGGCCACCACAGAGCAACATTAGTCTTATGGGATATCAACTCAGGCACTGGGCAAGACAGCCAAAGAATTAAAATACACTTTCTTGAAGCCCCTGCCAATCTGGTGGATAGAATACTAAGGGTCAATGTTGCTGCTCATTTCTGGGTAAAGTAAAATAATTAATTTTTTTCCTTTATAGTGTACATTCTTTAAACCTCTGTTTTTATGTTTTCGGAACAGTGAGCTTACGGTTATCTCAAAAGCTTCCCGATATGTGAATTCACAGACTTACAAGGCATTTCTCCCAGCTTTGTTGCAACGAAACCATGGGCATCTGGTCTGTGTGGCATGCCATGGAGGGTTGTTTGCAATGAATGGCCTTGCAGGTACATTTATAGAGGGATTTCAGAGACATTGTATGTCATTGTGGGACACTAAATCATGAATATCCATTGTCCTAAGTTAAGTTTTAAATGAAGATGCAATTTAAAAATAGATTAGGTTTGCAAATACATTTTCATCCACAAGTCTGCAGCGATGAGCTTTGCAGAATCTATTGTGCTGGAGCTGCTTTTCCCTAAAAAGGAAGGAATCAAAACAGCAATAGTGTGACCCTATCTAATAAATACAAAAATGCTTGGGGGATGTCAAACAAAGTAAGCCAATACAGTTTCCATACGAAACCTGATTAGAGATTTGTGCTCTTGGTCAAGCAGAAACACTGATATTCTGCCTTTGCTAAGGAGACCGTCCTTTCTTCCAATCTTGGATCAGAGACATGTAGCAAAACAGATTGTGGATGCAATATACTACAGGAGAAGATGTATTTGCTGTTACCCTCACGTCTATATTTCTTGATTGCACTTACAGGGTATTTTAGTCCTTTAAATGCCTCTTATTGAAGATTTCAGTTCAGTTCATTTATCTTAATGTCTTTAGTCAACATTTAAAGATTAAATAATTAATTGTATTAAATTCAATAAATCTCAATAGTTTCAATATTGCACAAAACTGATGGACAAGATCTGATTTAACCACAGTATTAACTTGACCTGTTCTTGCAGTCTCATGCCTGCCAAACTGGGCATCATCTTCATTGGTGGGATGGATCTGATGGATCACTTCAGAGGGGTTCTTGTACCATCATCAGCTACAAAAAGCCTCAGCGCCAACGAAATGACAGTGTCAGTGATCCACAAACTACTCTTATCTATTACAATTAGCAAAAATAAATAATCACCAGTGAGTTTAAATGTATGAGTAATATCAGTCTACTCTAGTTTACCTGCGTAAAATGATTACAGAACTGTAAATAAATTCCTTTTTTTTCCCTCTGGGGTTCATTTGTCTTCTCAAATCAATAGCAAATTCAAAATATTCCCCTTTTTTTATACTGTACACATACACATTTGTAGACATACATGTTACATAGTCTATAATATATTAATTTATTTTTGCTCAGTTTAAAGGAAGGTTCACCCAAAAATTAACATTTCTGAAAATTTACTCTATCCAAGTTTACACCATCCAAGATGTAGATGCAGTATCGTTTCTAGGCATAGACGAACTAGGCGGTCGCCTAGGGTGCCACCAGCTGGAGGGGGCCCAAATGAACGCTCACACTGCCACTATATTTTAACATCACTGGACTACAGTACTGTCAATCTGACGATGCCTGATTGTTTGCATGCAAATTTTGCATCTGGAGCACTCAAAACACCATTAGATCAATGGGCTCTGTCAGTGAACTCTGGCAAGTTCAAAGGCCAATTTAAAATATTGGTTCAGTAAATAGTGCACAAAACCAGTATCTTGTTTAGACAGTAATTGTGGAAGTTAAGAAATCATATTGCGAAATTGTTCCAAAAGGTGTGCGTTTTTGCACTAATGCATGTGTTGCGTAATATTTTCATATAAAACTTTAACAGCCAATTAAAAAATATTTGTAAAGTAAAATTATCTAATTCACGGGGTCAGTACATCCTTTCTTAAACTGCTTTGTCTATATAAAAGCATCCTTACGGAAGTGTCGAAATGCTGAATCAATTCATTCACTTCTAACAGTGCTTAAAGTGAGCAGCATCATACACATAGAGGGCACAGTGTTGCGTTATTTAAAGAAGTTCACGTGTCAATGAGTAACAAAGAAATACTGTAAATAGCTGCATTCTGATTACTTTTATGCCACTGATCAGGCTTTTATATGTGATGTGTGCCAGCAAAATGAGTCACAATGAGCAAATTTTCAAAAATTTGTTGTTTTTACTCCATTAAAATACCTTCAAAATGATGTTGGAATCGGATGAAAAATTACTGAGTTACACCTGTTTGAAGTCGATGGAGCCAGCAAAGTAAAATTAGAGAAACACTGATTTAAAGTTTTCTTAAGGTTCCAAAGCAAAATCACCTAGCAACATCATCTTTTCCCCCACTTCTTTTCTTAATAATCATTACTAGATTAATAATAGCTATTTTTTATTTTATCTTTATTGTTAAAAATAATAACTGATGTAAAAAGAACAAAGAAACAAGTCTATAGTGTAATATTTTTTTCATTTTACATCTAAACATAAGCATTCAAGTAAAAAAAAATAATAATTTAAATTTAAAAATCACTTAAGTGTGTTAAATTACAAATAAATTGATTATTAAAACTACAAAAGCAGTTCATTCAGGGGCAGCGAGTGATTCCCTCTTTTCTTTTATCATGTGATTAACATTAATGTGACAGACGGACTGTATTAATGTACTAATGAAACAAACTCATCTATATCTTGGATGGCCTGAAGGTGAGTAAATTTTCATTTTTGACTGAGATTCTGAGAATACCAGATCTAGAGGTGGCACTGTATATCTATTATATTATATATCTTTCTGATTTTTACTAGTGTGGTTATAAATATACAATATCATTTCTTTTTATTTTGGGGTATTCTATGAGACTTACATCCAGGTTAAAATACTCGAGATACATTTGATTGTTTTGCAATTTTTTATTCATTTATTAATTAAAAACGTCAAGAAAACGAAAAATAAAGCCTCTCTGTCATTTTTGTGAATGAAGCCAAGAGCAGGCCTCTTCCTCCTCCTCTCTGACGTGGTGGTGGTGACGCGCAGCGGTTTTGCACGCTAGTATAAAACCAGCTGAAGTTCACGCGCACGGCTCCACGCTGCTGTGAGTGGAGCGGAGCGTGGACTTATCTCTTACTAACCAGAGATTTAACCCACTTTAAACATCGCAATCGGCCAGTGAGCTTCTTCTACATCAGGACAGCATGATATTGAGCCTAGATACCAATATCTAAGATCGCATATATTTATTTACCCTCCGGGTGAACATCACCCTGAGCAGCGTGCTTTTCACGTGGGAACTTCGGCGAAGAGGGAAAACGCGCCACACGGGCCATCCAGTTCGGTTCATATACTATTAAGCGCTAACGTTAGATATTCGCTGAGATTCTTTTTGCGTTAGGAATACTAACATTCAGTCATGTTGGCGAAAATTGCATCTTTAGTATTGGAGGACGGGACAACATTTAAAGGCCGTCTGTTCGGTTCCGTATCCTCAGTGTCCGGTGAAGTTGGTAAGTTAAGTGAAATCAAAGCAAATGTTACGTTACTGGAAATGTGTGTCTCTCTCAGCCCTGTTTTCTGCCGCTGCTCCTTGTCGAGCACTTCTCCCGTCTTCCGACCGGAAAGCGTGGCTAATAAATGTGTAACTGATGATCAGGAAGTTAAACGTGTCTGATTTCCCGCTAAACGTTTAAAAGTGAACACTCGCCATAGCCACTTCCCAGGGCATGTGTAACACATGCCTGACATCCCAGGCATAGTTTTAGGTTTATGCTCGGTTCAGTGAAGACAATTGAAAACAAAAAAAAAAAAAAATATTGCTTTTACTATTTTATCTTTATATATTTCTCTTAACATGCCTATATATTGTATATGATCAAATTTTTGAATGATAACTTAAGTGTCCCTGCTAGTCCGGCTAGTCCTCAATATTCTCCATATAAAATAAATCTGGAAAATGTCCCAAAGTTTGACAGGTATAAAAGTTTTTCTTTGAAGGCTAAGACAGACTCTATTGAATGCCAACACATTGGAATGTCAGATGTATAACTTGTGTTTTCCCCTTCAATTTCATGCTCATTATTCATTTAGACATAGATATTTGCAGGCAATTGCATTAGGAATGACAAAACCCCATTTATATCATACTGACTGCAACCAGTAGTCCTACTAGGATAGTCATGATGTAGAAATTTCAGTAAAAAAACAAGAATTTCACTATTTTTAAAATAAACAGCAACTAATATTCTATTTAGGCTTCTTTATTTGGTTAAACATTTTAAACAATGGCATGTAGCATTTAAATTAGTTTCATGTAAACATTCAAGTAACAACAATCACTTAAAAAAAGGTACTGATGTACAATACCAGTACTTTTGACATCACTAAGTCATATATTGTGTGTCCACAGTTTTCCAGACAGGAATGGTGGGTTATCCAGAGGCTCTCACAGATCCCTCTTACAAGTCTCAAATATTAACTCTGACATATCCGCTGATTGGCAATTATGGTGTTCCAGAAGATGAAGATGGAGAGTTTGGACTCAGCAAGGTGTTTTTCCTTCACACACTTAATATGTCATAATGCTTCTAAAACAGACTGTTCTAATACTACTGGTATGATTTGTTCTAAACATTCCTATTTGTGATCTAGTGGTTTGAATCTTCCAAAATCCATGCTGCAGCTCTCATTGTTGGGGAGCTCTCTGAGAATCCCAGTCACTGGAGCTCCGCCAAGTCTCTGGATCAGTGGCTCCGAGAGCAAGGCATCCCTGGACTTGAAGGTCAGTTAGAACAAGTTCTTCTTTACAAAGAATTGGGTTTGATTTATACAAGGTGAAGCATGTGGTTTAGTTTAGGTTTAAGAATTAATGCTAAAAAGAAATGGTTGTTCCTTTGAAACCAGGAGTTGACACTCGATGCTTGACCAAAAAGATCAGAGAAAAGGGAACCATGTTGGGGAAACTTGTGGTGGAAGGAACTTCTGCCAGTGACGTTCCATTTGATAATCCAGACACCCGAAATCTTGTTAAGGAAGTTTCCATGAAAGTAAGTGTCTTTGTGTTCTCAGATTCATTTTAATGTGTTTAAACTTGTGGAATGGCAGCTTATTTCTTGAGTTATTTATGCCTGATTCAACAGGAACCAAAAGTTTTTAATCCAGAAGGCACCCTGAGAATCACTGCCATAGACTGTGGCATCAAGTACAACCAGATCCGTTGCCTGTGCCAGAGAGGTGCCCGGGTCACCGTTGTCCCCTGGGATTATCCTCTAGACAGCAATGGTGAGCCATGGCACTGTTTTCCACATATTACTGGAGGATGTGTTGGTTTTTTTAAGATACGTATTTAAAGATACATGTAATCTGCTGTTTTAGGGTTAGAACGTGTTTTGCATGCCTAGACAACCAGACTGTAGATGCTAATAGTAATTCTTATAATCAATAGAACATTATATCACTGTGCTTCTGTGTTTCTCTAGAGTTTGATGGGTTGTTCATCAGCAACGGTCCTGGCAACCCTGAGTACTGTAAGGAGACTGTAGAGAATATACGGAAGGTGGCCTGTGTGGAGAATCCCAAACCCGTCTTTGGGATTTGTCTGGGCCATCAGCTGCTATCTTTGGTCATTGGCGCAAAGACATACAAAATGAAGTAAGCAATTTGTTAATGTAAAAATGAAAATTCTGTCATGTACTAACCCTAATGTCATTCCAAACCTGTATGCATTTTTATTCTGTGGAATACATTTTGGATGTTGGGAATCTATCAACATTGAAGCCCATTGACTTTTATTGTTTGGATAGAAAAAGATAGACATTTCTTAAAATTTCATCTTTTATGTTCCTCAGAATAAATACATAGTCATACAAATTTGTAAAGTAAATAATGACAGAATTTTTTTTTGTATATTTGGATGGACTATCTTTATTGGATGTTGTCATCACATTTATTAAAGAAAAACTGAAGGATAGCTGTGCATGTTATTAAAATCACATATGAAATAAAAGTATAATGTAATGCGGTTGCAACCACAGAAAGATTAAGTAAAAATGGCTTTTATTTAATTATTATTTTAGTAAGGTTAATATAATGCTCTTATATTCAAGATAAATGTTTCTTAATACTTTGTACAAGTTAATATCTCAAGGAAAATTTTACTTGTTTTGCAAAATGTAATTTAAACAAGATAAAGATATAGGATAATAATAATTGGGTTTTTACTGTGTAATTGAACCAGACAGCATCACGTTATATAGTTAGTGGATTAAGGGGTTTGCAGATGAAAAAAGCTGTGCCATTCCAGTTTTCATGAAGGAGCAGCATGGTGTGAAATCTAGTTGCTGAGCTCAGCAGTCTAGTCTGGTCCTGGGATAAGCGGTAGTGTTTTTGTAAGAGTCCTGGGATAGTTGCTTCGTTTGCTTGTGCTCAAGGCCGGATTAGATGCCAGTGTACAGGTCTTTCTTCAGAAGCAGACAGTTAGCGGGTTCGTTCAGACATGGTTTATGTCTGTGCAGCATTGTATAATCTTATTATGAATCTTAAAAGCTACAGCTTCATTTATGGTCTTTGTGTATTTCAGGTATGGTAATCGTGGCCATAACCAACCCTGCATCCATAAAGGAACGAATCGCTGTTTCATCACCTCTCAGAATCATGGGTTTGCTGTGGATCCCAAAACTCTCCCAGAAGACTGGGATGTGCTCTTCACCAACGCCAATGACCAAACCAGTGAGGGCATTGTTCATAACCACAAACCACTCTTCAGGTTGGCCTTCATTTCTCATTGGCGTCTTAATTACATAAATACAGTTTTAATGGGCATTAATGTTTTTAAATGTTGTATTAAGTTGTTGATGATAATTTATATGTATTTTCTTCTCATTTTCAGTGTCCAGTTCCATCCTGAACATATGGCAGGCCCAACAGACCTTGTTGGTCTCTTTGATGTGTTTCTGGATACAGTCAAAGATGCTAAAGAGGGCAAAACTGGAAAATCAGGTGATCTGTTATGATGTACCTTGTAGGATTGTTTACATACTTGTACTGGAATGACATTATTATTGATGTATTGTAATTCTGTTGACATGACTAATTATTCATAAACCCTTATCATTTTTGCAGTTAAGCGAAGACTAACAGATCACCTCACTTTCCCTGGATCTCCTGACCTGGAAGCGTTTGTTCGACCTCGCAAAGTTCTGGTTCTAGGTTCAGGTGGGCTTTCCATTGGACAGGCTGGAGAGTTTGACTATTCTGGATCTCAGGTGATTGTCAAAGAATTAAAAACCTTGAGGGGTCGCATCTCACAAGCCAACTAATATTTTTAGTTGCAGTATTTTATCAGTTTTCTGTATTAATTTGAAACTTGATCTTGGAGTAATTGAAGCTGAGTCTTTTGAACAGTCGGCTAGTGGAAAGCCAACATTTTGTCTAATCATTTTAATCTAATCGTCAGTGTAATAAGTTAACCAAAATTAAATGTAAGCATTTTTTCCCCATTGTTATTTGGTTTGTTTTTTTCTTAGGCTATAAAAGCTCTGAAAGAAGAGAACATCCAAACCGTTCTCATCAACCCAAACATTGCCACAGTACAGACCTCAAAGGGCCTGGCAGACAAAGTCTACTTCCTCCCGATCACACCAGAGTATGTCACACAGGTAAGAGAAAGCTATTCATCCCAGAGTAATTTACATGTCCTAGTTTTCTTGACCGATTTTCAAAATGGAAATGATGCTTTAAAACACACAGTTCAGTTTTTTACTCAAAGTCAAAACAGTTTTGGAGTTCAAGCGTTCATCCTGCTGTCCTACAAATAGGTGATAAAGAACGAGCGTCCAGATGGGGTGTTGCTCACATTTGGCGGTCAGACGGCCCTGAATTGTGGTGTGGAGCTCACTAAGCAAGGAGTGCTGGAAAAATACAAAGTGCGTGTGCTTGGAACCCCAGTGGCCTCCATAGAGATGACTGAAGACAGGAAGATCTTTGTGGAGAAGATGGAGGAAATCAATGAGCATGTTGCCCCCAGTGAAGCGGCCATGTCTGTTGAACAGGTCAGCTCATTACTCTGTTGTCCATCAGGGGATCTCAAATGATTTTATGCCAAGGACTTTCAGTTCCTTTGCAAGAGAACCCATTAATACTGTAGGAAATAGTAGGCTACTATAAAGTCAATTGTTATATTGTTACAATTTTTATGTTAAAATGCTGTGAACATTTTCTCAACATTTTCTGAACATTTGTATTCTCTGCCTGATTTTGTGTTCATTTTTAATTATATATTTTTTTTTTTTCTTCTAGGCAGTGGCTGCTGCTGAAAGACTTGGCTATCCTGTTCTGGTCCGTTCTGCATTTGCCCTGGGTGGTTTGGGTTCAGGCTTTGCCAATAATAGAGAGGAGATGATCACATTGGTCACCCAGGCTTTTGCCCACACATCACAAGTCCTGGTTGACAAATCTCTCAAAGGCTGGAAGGAAATAGAGTATGAGGTGGTGCGGGACGCCTATGACAATTGCGTTACGGTATGAAGCACCTAGAGCTGCGGTTTCCCATTCATTCTGTCATTTTTATTTACACATACACTTATCCAAATTGACTTACAGTGCATTCACATTTTACCACTGTGTGTTTTAACATTTGTTCTTTTCTAATTTATTTCTTTTCATTTAGGTTTGTAACATGGAGAACATTGATCCTCTAGGAATCCACACTGGGGAGTCCATAGTGGTGGCTCCTAGTCAGACACTGAATGACTATGAATACAATATGCTGAGAAACACGGCTATCAAAGTTATTCGCCACTTGGGCATTGTGGGAGAGTGTAACATTCAGTATGCCCTAAATCCTGAATCGGAGCAGGTAATTCAGTCACTTACATCATCAGGAAAAATGAGTTTTAGAAAGCAGTGATCAACGCATAATCTCATTCTTTGTGTCTTGACAGTACTACATCATTGAAGTCAACGCTCGTCTCTCACGAAGCTCTGCTTTGGCCAGTAAGGCCACAGGTTACCCGCTGGCCTACGTGGCCGCTAAATTAGGCTTGGGAATCCCTCTGCCCGTGCTCAAGTGAGTTTTTTTTTTTTTTCGTTGAAATGAGCTATTATACAGAAAGTAATTGTACACTTTCAAAGTTGCTTAAAAGTGACTGTTATCCAGGAATTCAGTGACTAATTCCACAACAGCCAACTTTGAGCCCAGTCTGGATTACTGTGTGGTGAAGGTTCCTCGGTGGGATTTGAGCAAGTTCCTCAGAGTCAGCACTAAAATCGGCAGTTCCATGAAGAGCGTCGGTGAGCTTCCTATGAAAAAAAATTGCAGTAGAAGGGTTAGGATTTCAATCTGTATATTGAAATTCTCAAACTGCTATGAAAAAAAATTGCAGTAGAAGGGTTAGGATTTCAATCTGTATTTTGAAATTCTCAAAATGGTGTTTTTGTTTGATAAAATATTAAATGGAAAAACTTAATTTAATTAAAAACATTAAGATAAAGATAAATATGAAATATAATAATAATAAATTTTAAATGCACATAATTTAAATTTTAAAAAAAATTTTTGAATTTTTATATATGATGTAGTAAAATTTATATATTTTGGTAATTGTTATATTATTGTATCAAGTTGATGTTAATTGTAATAGGGACTGTTAAAGTTTGCATTTTATAGTTTTTATTGATGCGTTATTCAAGTTTGTGCATATTTAATAATCATAGTTTAAAATGTTTCATTGTTAAACCACCATTGTATTAAAAATATTGTTTGTGAATTTTAATATGGCATAGTTCTTTATATTTTAAAAGCCAAATTAGCATCTTTAGTTCAGAAGGTGCCTTTTTTTCTGAACTCCGATATCCAGTATGTTGTGATCTCATTCAGCACTCTCTTCCATCTCAGGTGAGGTGATGGCTATCGGCCGCAGCTTTGAAGAGGCCTTCCAGAAAGCTTTGAGAATGGTGGATGAAAACTGCGTTGGTTTTGACCACACCATCAAACCAGTTTCTGAAGAGGTTTGTCCTAGTGTTGTCAAAAGTACCAATGTTGGTACTGAAATGTAAAAAATGTGACCGTTTTCCATTAGCATTTTGTTGTGTGCATCCTCTGATTGGCCATTTTGTTCTTGCGCTCAAAAAAATATGTCTGTGATTGGCTACAATGATCATCGCTTCATACTCTTCAAGTGCATGACGAGCGTTAAGCGTTAAGTGATTGCAACCCATCACAGACATATCTATTGAGTGTAAGAACACAATGGTCGTTCAGAGCTGTTTAAGAATCCCCCCCATCAGCACTCAAAATGCTAGTAGGAAATGCTGGCATCATCACATTTTTAAAATTTCATTACCAACATTACCATTTTTTTTTTGCACAACAAGTAGACAAAAAAACTACATGAAAACCAAAAAATTGACACATTTTGTTTGTGTCTCAGGAGCTGCAGACACCCACAGACAAGCGCATCTTTGTTCTGGCAGCTGCTCTGCGTGCCGGCTACACAGTTGAACGGCTCTATGAGCTGACCAAGATAGACCATTGGTTTCTGCACAAGATGAAGAATATAGCTGACCATGAGAAACTTCTGGAGGCATATAATCAGGATGAGAGTGCCATGCCACCTGAGGTCATGAGGAAAGCTAAACAGCTGGGCTTCTCTGACAAACAGATCGCCCAAGCTGTGCAAAGGTACACACAAAAATTTTAAGTTACAGATATAAATGTACTACTTTTGATATTGTATATTGTAGACCATGTAAGCATCAATTCTGGACTTGTTTTACAAGAAAAAGTTCATATGAGCTGCAGTAGACAAATCTGCTCTTTCCCCTGTTGCAGCACTGAGCTGGCTGTCAGGAAGATGAGACGTGACTGGAAGATCCTTCCAGTGGTCAAACAGATTGATACAGTGGCCGCCGAGTGGCCCGCCTACACCAACTATCTGTATCTGACTTATCACGGCTCAGAAAGCGATGTGGTTTTCGAGCAGCCCCATGTCATGGTGATTGGCTCTGGGGTTTACCGCATTGGAAGCAGCGTGGAGTTTGATTGGTGTGCTGTTGGGTGTATTATTGAGCTGAGGAAGGTGAGCCATGAGGATTAAAGAGGAAAAGGACTTTAGTGTAGCTTGAATTGAAGCAGGAAATGTGAGTTCATTATTTTGTGGAATTTCATTGTGTGTTTGTGAACTATTCATTTCACAGATGGGATACAAAACAATTATGGTGAACTACAACCCAGAAACAGTCAGCACAGATTATGATATGTGCGATAGACTGTATTTTGATGAGATCTCCTTTGAGGTAAGAAATTAAATGTGGATATTTTGTGTATTATCAGCAGTTGTCCTGATAACTGAAATACTTTTAATCTCCTTAGAATTAGGGATACACCGTATATTGGTACCCTATCATTTAACAGCTGATATTATGGATTTTATGCTGGATATTTAATTCTGCTTATTCATTTAGATTGCTTTTGTCATTGTCTAAAGTTGACTTAGAGTTAGTCTCTTAATAACATAAATGTTAATACATTTTTAATGTGATCTTTAGCAAATCTTAAATTGAATATACACCTTTTAAACTGTACATTATAATGTTGTTATACCTAAATTAATTTAAAATTATCAATGATTTATTTGTTAATTTAATTTAGATGGATAGTACAGAATTTTAATTTTTTATTATTATTAAATGCTATAAATGTTATTAATTTTTTTAATAAAAATAACATTTAAATAATTTATACTTTATAATAAAAATATTTAATATCAATATGTAGTATCTGATCATAATAAAATTGATATTTAATTAAATTAATTAAAATACTTAAATTTAATTATTGAATTTGCCTGGTTTTAATAAATGTGTCTGTTTTTACTTGCAGGTGGTGATGGACATATATGAGATGGAGAACCCAGAGGGAATTATTCTGTCTATGGGTGGACAGCTGCCCAACAACATTGCCATGTCCTTGCATAGACAGCAGTGCAGGATCCTGGGCACCTCACCTGAATTCATTGACTCTGCAGAAAACCGCTTCAAATTCTCCAGGATGCTGGACACCATAGGAATCAGTCAGCCCCGATGGAAAGAGCTGTCTGATACTGAGGTAAGATTTTAAGATAATAATTCATTTCGTTCAACTCCAGGGAATACCAAGTGTAGTGTGAAATAAATAACCAAAGACAGAGCCAAGTTCTTCTATAATTGCTTGTAATTTAAAATGGGTAATTTCACACTTTGAAATTTCTCTTGTAGTCTGCTGTGGGTTTCTGTGAGACAGTGGGGTATCCCTGCTTAGTGAGGCCATCGTACGTTCTCAGCGGGGCTGCTATGAATGTTGCCTACTCAGACACTGACCTGGAAAAGTACCTGAGAAATGCTGTTGCCGTGTCAAAGGAACGCCCTGTCGTCATCTCCAAATTCATTCAGGAAGCCAAGGTTAGTCAAAAAAAAAAAAAAATCAGGTCTGTACAAACAGCTCCCTCCTTCAGGCAGTTCCAATTAATGGTAAAATGCATTTATGTATACATGAGAGAGACAGGATTTATTTACTAGGAAATACTGTCAGTTGGCACAAAATAAAAACAAAATACTGGTTGAACATCGTTGATGTTTTTCAGCACAGACGTCACCAGAGGTGTGAATGTAATACAATATTACTGTTCATTTCATGCCAAAGTCTTGCTTTGTGTTGCTTAATTTAGTGAGAATGTAAGAAAGAGATTGCATGAAAATGGCTGATATGAATGTGTAATTAGGCTACCAGCTTGTTTTTGGTTTTTTTTTTTTTTTTTTTTTTTTTATATTCATATCAATCCAAATGAGATATTTACATGTATGGTCATTTCCCCTATTTTTTACCTTTAGATTTCCTTTTGTCTCAAATAATACTGTTAAATTATATTTTCAGTATTCTAAATTATGATGTAAAATGTAACGCCTAAACTCACTTATAACATTTAAAATGTTTAGTTTTGTATATTATGATGTTGTTTGTTTATATTTTAATTATTTTTAACATTTAAAATGTATATAACATTTAAAATTATATATATATATATATATATATATATATATATATTTTTTTTTTTTTTTATATATTATAAATATTATTAGCCATTTATCAGTTATCAGCCATAAACTGAAAATAATTGGATAACCCAGAATTTTAATATCGCTGCATCCTTACTAGTGTTATTTTAGTATTATTTATATAGTATTCATTAATATATTTAATTGGCTTTTTTTTTCTGTTTTCATTTGTTTTGTTTTATTACTATTATTACAAGCTTTCTTTTATTTTAGTCATTTTATTACAGTGTAAACTTGTTTCTGTTTAAGTTTTTCATCTAATATTTACATTAAGTTATTTTAATTTTTAATAGTTTTAGTTAACAAGTACAGCACTGATCTGCTCTTTAGTAGTATAGCTGTTTAAAGCTATTGTGGTTGCAGGGTTTATTTGATGGTGATATTTTGCTTTCAGGAAATAGATGTGGATGCTGTGGCCTGTGATGGAGTGGTCATTGCCATAGCGGTGTCTGAGCATGTGGAGAATGCAGGGGTGCATTCTGGAGATGCCACTCTGGTGACGCCTCCTCAGGACATCAACCAGAAAACCATGGAGCGCATTAAGATGATTGTTCACGCGATCGGCCAGGAGCTTCAGGTCACTGGCCCCTTCAATCTGCAGCTCATTGCCAAAGTGAGTTACCTTTTTCCTTTTCATTTTTCTTTTTTAAAGCTAGGATTTCCAAATATTTTGTGCTGAAACTAAATTGTGTGTTTGTCAACAGGATGATCAGCTGAAGGTGATAGAATGCAACGTGCGAGTCTCACGCTCCTTCCCTTTTGTGTCCAAAACACTTGGTGTCGATCTTGTTGCCCTAGCAACAAGAGTCATATTGGGAGAGGAAGTTGAGGCTGTTGGACTGATGAAGGGGAATGGCATTGTGGGAGTTAAGGTATTGAACTCTCTGTGATGTCTGTTTTTGATCTCAGTATTGTCTAAGATCTAAATAAGCTTGATCTGCGCTTGACCCTCAGGTTCCGCAGTTCTCTTTCTCGCGGCTGGCTGGAGCAGATGTGGTTTTAGGTGTTGAGATGACCAGCACTGGAGAAGTGGCCTGCTTCGGAGAAAACCGATATGAGGCCTATCTAAAAGCCATGCTTAGCACCGGCTTCAAAATCCCTAAAAAGAATATTCTCCTCTCTATTGGCAGTTTCAAGGTAGTGGATTACTTTATAGCAAGTCGGTTAATTTGAGTTCTATTCATATTAATTTGATTAATAATCTAATTCACATTACTGAAAGCTGCTTACTCCATTACATACAAAAGGTTATGACTTTTAACAAATCCTTAACCCTAAAATTTGTGATGTGAATTGTCCTGTGCTGTTTGCCACAGATAGAAATACCACAAATCATGTGGTTTGTGAGGTATACAATAATTTTAAGCATTTGGACTTAAAACATTAGTATGCATGTAATGTATGTTATGTATGTATGTATGTATGTCCTTTTTATATCGCAAATTGTATAGACTTGCATTGAAGGAGGGCCTTTGAAAGGCTATAAGGCTATATAACTGGAAAGGAAACAACCAACTAGCAGTGTTCTAGCAACCTCCCAGATCACTTTAGCATCCGCATGTCAACATATTTAAAACCACTTACAATACATTACATAGCACCTCCATGAAAATTACCAACAACAATGTAGTATAATGGTGCATGATTTTGCACATCCACTCTCACTTTTATCAGAGAATGTAGAAAATCTAGTTTCTTAAGTGAAAGCAATGTATAAAAGTATTAAATTTAAATTCTTCTTTCAGAATAAGAGTGAGCTCCTGCCCACAGTCCAGACTTTGGAGAGTTTGGGTTATAACTTGTATGCCAGTCTAGGCACCGCTGACTTCTATACTGAACATGGAGTCAAGGTACAGTGAATAACAAAACATACTGTAACTTATTAAAATGCATGTTAATTAACTTATGGTGCACATTTCTTTTACAGCTAATTTAACAGCGAAGTTTGCTGTTTTGCAATTCTGTTTGTTTATCTGTCTCCTGTCAGGTGATGGCAGTGGACTGGCCTTTTGAAGAGGAGAGTGACTGTCCTAATAAAGACAAACAAAGGAACATCATGGACTATCTGGAGGAGAACCATTTTGACTTGGTCATCAATCTGTCCATGAGAAACTCTGGTGGAAGACGCTTGTCCTCCTTTGTGACCAAAGGTTACCGTACTCGTCGAATGGCCATTGACTACTCCGTTCCACTCATCATTGACATCAAGTGCACAAAGTTGTTTGTTCAGGTGAGCTGTGACGAACTCCCATTGTTAACGACCCAACAGAATTAAGTTTATGCTACAGATGTGGCCATTAAAAATGCGTGAGAAAGAGAATGTGATTAAGTTCAGATTGTGAAGTGTGGTTTGACCACCGCGGATGAAAGTACGAATCCTGGGTAAATCCCGTTACTTTTTGTCTGTTTCTTGTTGACACGTGGATCTCCCCATTAAAAAGACCCAACACTCTAATAAAAATTAAACAGAAAAAATAGAAAAATAACATCACCTTTTCCCGAATATTGATTCATCCAAGTAGTGTAGCCTGGGCTGCTTTAAAGGGATAGTTCACCCAAAATTGAAAATTACCCCATGATTTACTCACCCTCAATCCACCCTAGGTGAATATGACTTTATTCTTTCAGACGAATTCAAACAAGAGTCATATTAAAAAATGTCCTGTAAATATCCACAGCTTTATAATGGCAGTGAATGATGGTCGAGATTTTGAAGCCCAAAAAAGTGCGCCCATCCATCATAAAAACTACTCCACACAGCTCCGGGGGGGTTAATAAAGGCCTTCTGAAGTGAATCAATGTGTCTTTGTGAGAACAATAACCATATTAAAAACTTTATAAACCATGATCTCTAGCTTCTGCTAACTTGCTGTAAACAAAACTTGGTTCTCGAGACTAGCATATTCTCTACTGCATCATCCACAAAAAAAAAAAAAAAAAAAAAACGGAAATGTCATGGTGGTTTACATTTACAGGCTATTTTTACGTTTACATTTTTAGATATAAATTCAGGATTTATTTTAGATTTTTCTCTGTTTTACAGGTAATATTATTTTTGTTTATTTATTTGTTTGTTTATTTATTTGGCTAGGTTTACACATCATGCTCCAGCTGTTCTGGATGGAAAAAATGTTTTGTGTTTGAATGATTAAAAATTACAGATTGGAGATGCATTTCCTACGTGTAGTACAACATGCCCTTGGCAAGCAATTTTTTCAGTGGCTTTCAAAAAATGGTATGGACTGAATCAAATTGAAGTAAGAGAGGGGACACTCCTTCAGCTAGTTTGTTTCAGCAATGAGGTCCAAAACAAGTCCATGCGCCATCTGGTGGATATTCTGGGAAGTGTAACAGTTTTATTTATTTTATTCTAAGAAACTGGTCTGACTAGTCTGGCATGTTGAGTGATCGGGTTTGTGATCCTGCTTGGAAATGCTCCCATTTTTATTGTGATCATGCTTGTTTATGCTCCCATTTTTGAGTCTACTTTTTATGCTTTGAAGATTGTAATGTATGTGTGGTTGGCAGGCGCTGAGGCAAATTGGTCAGGCTCCTCGTGTTAAGACTCATATAGACAGCATGACCTCACAGAAACTCATCCGTTTACCTGGTGAGTATTGCCACGTCCTTTCAGGTGTTATTTTTTGAGCTGTCAGAACAAATATATGACATTGAGATGGCTGATTCTGTCCAAAGGATTGATTGATGTCCATGTGCATCTGCGGGAGCCTGGTGCCACCCATAAAGAGGACTTCTCCTCGGGCACGGCTGCTGCCCTGGCTGGAGGAATCACTATGGTGTGCGCCATGCCCAATACCAACCCTGCCATCATTGACCCCAGCTCCTTTGCTATGGCACAGAAGGTAACATCAACAAATTACATATTCGGTTGGTTATTTACATGCAATCAAATGGGGAAATTATGTTTATGGACTCTTTTCTGTGATGAATATGTCTAGCTTGCCAAGGCCGGGTGCCGCTGTGATTATGCTCTTTTTGTCGGGGCATCATCAGACAACGCTACACTACTTCCGTTCATTGCAAGCTCTACAGCTGGTCTGAAGATGTACTTGAATGACACTTATTCCACTTTGAAAATGGACAATGTTTCTCTGTGGATGGAGGTGAGGAAACCTGTATACAGCAACTACAGCAGTATTTTATTTTAATTGATTATATTTTTACTTTAAAATAACGTAATTAATGGCAATTTGATACAATTTATTTTGAATCTACTTAAAATGTCTATTTAAAATTAAAATACATTTATTTTTATTCCATTTTATATAACAAAAAAATTTTAATCAAATATATTAAAAATATATATATTTTACATTTATTTTAAATATTTAATATTTTATTTTTAATGATGCAATTTGTCATGTTTTGCTATCATGTCACATCATAGAATTTGATTACCATTTTCTTTGCATGCAGCACTTTGAAAAGTGGCCAAAGCACTTGCCCATTGTGGCGCATGCAGAGAAGCAGACGGTGGCCGCAATCTTGATGGTGGCGCAGCTGTATCAGCGACCCGTTCATATCTGCCATGTTGCCAAGAAGGAAGAGGTAAGAACAGTAGTCTAACAACTGCATTTTATTTTATCTTCATGGTAAATCCTTCGTCCACGTTCCTGGGATTTGTAAGTAACTAAAATCATGCATCGTTTCTCAGATTCTGATCATTCGAGCTGCTAAACAAAAGGGCATCCAGGTGACTTGTGAAGTGGCACCTCACCATCTCTTCCTGTGTGAAGATAACGTGCCTGCCATTGGAAACGGCAGGGCGCAGGTGCGGCCCATGCTTGGTACACGTGAGGACATGGAGGCATTGTGGGAAAATCTAGACATCATTGACTGTTTTGCAACAGACCATGGTAATAATGAAAATTATGTGTGTATAATAATGAAATTTCTCTGCTGTGCCTCACCTCTTTTTAAAATGACATCTAAATTTGTTTGCTTGTCATAATTGTACCAACCTGTTCCAAAATCCCTAATTTGAGACCAAAATGATCAACTTAAAATTCTGCTTGAACTTTCAAGCTGCGTTTAAACTTTGTACAGACATTAATCCTGCTTTTTTTCTATTGTGCTATATATTTTCCAATTGATTTCAGACATGCCTTTCTGTGACTTATGTGACACCTGAGCAGTTCTTGGAAGCTTGCATTTATTTATTTATTATTTTATTCACTTATAGCCCCTCATTCAGTAGAGGAGAAAAACTCTGAGAAACCACCTCCAGGTTACCCGGGTCTGGAGACTATGCTGCCTCTGCTGCTCACGGCCGTCAGCGAGGGTCGCCTTACCATTGATGACGTCATCAAGAGGCTCTGTGAAAACCCCAGGAAAATATTCTCTCTTCCTGCTCAAGAAGACACTTATGTAGAGGTATTTCAGTTTGAAAATAGTTCAGATGGTGAATGGCTGCCTAAAAATTCAAAATGTCTTCCAATTTCAAAGTGATACTTGATTTATCCAGGTGGACTTGGAGCAAGAGTGGACTATTCCAAAGCACATGCAATTCACCAAGTCAAAGTGGACACCATTCGAGGGCATGAAAGTGAAGGGGAAAGTCATGAGGGTGGTACTCAGAGGAGAGCTGGCCTATATTGATGGACAGGTAAAGCTAATGCTTTGAATACACTACTATTCAGAAGTTTGGGGTCAGTGCTATGTAATGTTTTTGGAAGAAATCTCTTATGCTTACCAAGGCTGCATTTATTTGATAAAATATAGTAATATTGTGAAATATTATTTTAAAGACATTACTCAAGTCTTTAGTTCATGTGATCCTTCAGAAAAAAAACTCAAATATTTCTTACTGGTTTCAAAGTTGAAAACAGATTTGTATTTTGTATATTTTTGCAGAAACTTGAAAAATTTTATGCACCCAACCCCCCAAAAAAATTCTTACCCCAGCCTTTTTTAATGTTTATCATTTAATTACTATTTTTTTTATATTGTATTGTTTGATGCAGGATATGCCCCAAAAAAATTCTTACCCCAGGCTTTTTTGGCAGGAACCACTGAGGTGATAAAGGATGCTTCTAAGGTAATGCATGAACTGACCCTTCAAAAACCTGGACATGCATTGTTCATGGTTTAGCATTTGCTTTCTAATGTGTACTGGCTGACAAAAAAAAACAATCTATCCACTCACCAAACCGTTTGTCTTCTGTGGTGTAATGGGAAACAAATAACCATGCTTGTTAATTACAGCGTGTGAGTGAGGCAATGACTCCTGAGCGTCTCCGTCAGACAACACCTGTTGATGTGGTCCGTAGCCGTGCCCCGAGTCCACGCCGTTCAACTGGAGACGGACGCTTCATTCTCCCGCCTCGTATCCACCGTGCATCCGATCCTGGTCTGCTTCCAGGTGCTGATGGCATAAAGTGTATTCCCTCAGAGCTTGTGCATATGTAATGTGCCAAATGAACCTCTGTACTGCAAATAATTGGTTAGCAGTTACCTTTTTTTTTTAGTCAAATTTTTAATTTCAGACAGTGGTTCAGTTGGCTTTTGTTTGCTAGCATCAGTTGTTTGTTTGTTTGCGCTTGCATGTCCCATGAAACTTGCAAATGGTTCAGCAGTATGATCATTTCTCAAGCAAGATATGTCTTTATATGCAGGTTTCAAAAGATCTACCATACAACCCCAAAAGGCAATGGGTAAAGTCCATGTGATGTGTATAGTTTCTTCAAATCAAAGTCTCATGATTCTGCATTGTCTGAATTGAAAATTAATATCCATATTTTCCATCTTCCTTATTTTCATTCGATCAAGGTCATTTAAACAATCATATATATTTTCAAGCATGTAACGTAATTGAACAGACTTAAAACTTCTAGAACTAAATATCTGTGAGATGTTGTTCCTCAAACCTTAAAATCAGCTAGGAAATAAACAACAAATATAAAACTGAATGCATGCAAATTACTGCTAAAACCAGATTGAAATAAAGTGACTAATGTGTACGAAGTACTAATATGTATATATAATATTTTTTATAATCAATTTCACATTATGTTGGGATAAGAAATATTTGAAAGTCTGCCTCAACATTAAAAGGACTGTTGCTTTATAATATTAATACGTTTTATAGTGTGGTTTTTTTTGAGGCAGACTTTTTTATAACTTTTTTTTTTTTTGTGGAAAGCTAAACATTTCACAAAAACTGCATCAGCAATTATAATAAACATTTCTACAAATTTGTGAAAATTATAACTGTACAGTTACTAATCAAAAATTTGTTGTTGTTGTTTTTTTCAAACATTGCCTCGATGTTTGAGCAGCTGAAGAGGAGGTGTCATTAAAAGCACTGTATGATGCAGGTTGGACGTTTGTAGTGATGTTTACCAGAGCTTTGCCACCCTTAGCTTATGTTCTCTCTGCCAATCTGTTTTTTTTTTTTTTCCTGGGTTCATTTCATGGGCATATTTTAGTCTTTACACAAGCATAATAAAAACAAGACATGATAGTCTGTTTTCTTGCGTTGCCCATGCTTTGCTTGCATGCTGTTCCTTGTGAATCAGGTTGATCTCATTGAGCTCTAATGCCGTGTCTGGTGTATTGGTGTATTGGTGTAAAGTGATGCATGGCAGTGATGTATTGGTTGCTGATTGTGATGTTGTTCTGCTTCCATTATCAGAATTGGCTCCCCCAGTGGATACATATGCACACCCTCCTCCCCTGGCCAGGATCCTGTCACCTCAAGCTGGGCAGCAGCAGATCCTGCCTCACCCCCAGACCTCCCCGCTGCTGCACCCATTGGTGGGCCAGCACATCCTGTCCGTGCGCCAGTTCAGCAAGGAACAGGTGACATCATGTTGTCGAGTCCAGGAATATTGTATTTGTGTATTTACAGTGGCTCATCGATCTTTCTTGTCTGTCTTGGTCTTTCAGATGTCACACTTGTTCAATGTGGCTCATACTCTTCGTCTGATGGTGCAGAAAGAAAGACCCTTGGATATTTTGAAGGTGTGGCTGTATTAGTTTTCTGTTTTTTTTTTGTTTAAACAAATATCAGTGGATATTTAAAAATAAAAATGTCCTAAATATCAGTGGATATTTAAAAATAAAATGAATTGGGGTAAACCTGTGCCTTTTTGTGTTAAGCGCTGCTTAAGAGGCGAGTTCGAACACACTGCCTAACCAATCTAGAGTGCAAGTGTACCATGAGAGCGAGAGACGATGGCTTTGCATGTTCGACTCACTTTTTGTTTCGTTTTCTCTTTTTTATTTGTTCTCGAGGTTGTATGTGCAGGGATGGTTGTGTTCGGAGCTTCTTTGTGACTAGTTCACCTTATTGTTTGTGTGATTTAGTAATTACTGTTAGTTACTAAAAGATTATTACATTCACACAAGAGTTCTATCATAAGATTCTTTAAAATGTTAGCAAAAGGTAGTATTGTTTTTAAATGAAGTACCGTTCAAAAGTTTGGGGTTAGTAAGATATTACTAATTTTAGATCAATAGATGGATGGATGGATAGATAGATAGATATGCTCTTTCTTTTGATCTTTTTTTTCATCTTTGTTTTCTTCAAGGATTTATGTATAAAACTGTTTCCATAAAAATATTTCAACAAAAACAAACATTGAAGAATAGTAACTGTTTTTTGAACAGCAAATCATGGCTGCTGCAAGTTAACCTTTGCATCACAAAAATAAATTACATTTTAAAATACATTAAATTTATTAGAAATTTCTAATTCTAATATTTCTAAAAATGTATAAAAAATAATTGAAATAAAGAAATCTTACAGGCCCCAAGCTTTTAAACAGTAGTGTATATAGAGAAGGGATACTTTATTTGCCTGAAGGTAGATGGTGAGTCTCTAAAAGACTTGTTAATGGAATTAATGATCCAAAATTCTTATTTGGAAGTGTGGAATGAGCAGATTGGACCTTGAGTCAACCTGTAGACCACAATACCTTTGGAGTTTGGATTACTCCGAATCATTCTGTTCCATAACAGAGTAGATGTCACTGGATTATTTATAGTTTATTACAGCCCATTTTGAGCATTCATTACAAAATCCTCCCCCAGCTGGAGTATTTAACTGCTCAAGTCAGCAGCAGTCTGGAGTTAGAAGGATGTTGTAAAATCTGGCTGTGACGTGTCAGTTTGAAGTCAATCTCTTCCTTTAGGAATGGGCTTCTGTGGCCCTTGGAAACAGAACTTCTTGATGTCTTGAACATAGATGAAATACTGTAACACGTTCTTATAAACTCTTAATTTAATACCATTCTGCTCATCTTCTCCCAGGGTAAAGTCATGGCCTCTATGTTCTACGAGGTGAGCACTCGCACCAGCAGTTCGTTCTCAGCAGCCATGCACCGTCTGGGAGGGTCAGTGGTGCATTTCAGCGAGTCCACGTCCTCCACGCAGAAGGGCGAGTCTCTGGCTGATTCGGTTAACACCATGAGCTGCTACGCTGATGTCATTGTTCTGCGCCACCCCATACCTGGAGCTGTAGAAGTGAGTCACATTTGAATGCATTTTTTTTCCAAGTAATGTACACAAATTCTTCTATTTTCTGCAAGGCTGCATTTAATTGAGCAAAATACAGTAAAACTGTAATATTGAGAAATATTACTATTAATTTTTTTTATTAATTCCTGAGGATTTTTTGGATAAAAAGTTCAAAAGAACAGCATTTATTTGAAATAGAAAAACTTTGTCATATTTTGTATCATCTTTGCACTTTTTAATCAATAATATATTTTGTATTATTATTTCATCATTAAAATAAATTTGAACGTTTTAGTGTTTGCTAAAAATAATTGGTTGGTGTCTCAGTCTAAACAGAGAATCTTTCTGCTTTGTAGAGTGCGGCAAGACATTGTCGACGGCCGGTGATCAATGCTGGTGATGGGGTCGGAGAACATCCCACTCAGGCCCTTCTGGATATCTTTACAATCAGAGAAGAGCTGGGAACAGTCAATGGCATGACTGTGAGTTCACATGGGAAAAATATTGTCATCTTATACTGTTAGCTGGAGGTTTCCCCTTGGAGCTGAAGTGTGTAATTTCTGTGCCACTAGCATCACAGAATGTGAATTGTGTTGCTCTGGTTCTGATAACTAGATAACCCTATTCTAATCTTTGGATCTTTTTTTCTTAAATCTCAGATTACCATGGTAGGCGATCTGAAACATGGTCGCACTGTGCATTCTCTGGCTAGACTTCTTACTCAGTACAGGATCACTTTGTGCTACGTGGCCCCCAAAAACCTCAGCATGCCTGCCGAGATCATCGACTTTGTGGCTTCCAAAGGCATTAAACAGGTGCGTCACAATCAAAAGTATGAATTCAGGAGTGGACTGTTTTTTGGGTTGTTTTTTTTTTTTTGTGTTGCCCATTGGTTTACCTTTTGTTTGTAAACTTATTGTGTTTTGTCTTCTGGAGGTGTGTTTAACAGCATTGAAGAGGCCCTTCCAGAGACCGACGTCCTGTACATGACCAGAATACAGAAGGAGCGATTCGCTTCTGAAGAGGAGTACAAAGCAGTGAGCGATTTTGCTGAGGAGATCTTTGCATCTGGTTTTATGTCTGAAATGTCTTCATGTTATAAATGATTTACTCTTTCTGACAGTGTTTCGGCCAGTTCATCCTCACACCACATATCATGACGGGAGCCAAAAGGAAGATGGTGGTCATGCATCCTCTTCCCAGAGTCAATGAGATCAGGTTTGCTATTCTTAATTCAAAGCATCAGGATAAAATCTAATTTTAAGCAGGCAAAATAGGAAGTTTCATGTACGAGTGCTGAATAGAGTTTTGTTTGCAGTCTTTCATAATACTATTTTGTTTTCAGTGTGGAAGTGGACACGGATCCTCGGGCTGCTTACTTCCGGCAGGCGGAGAATGGGATGTATATTCGGATGGCACTGCTGGCTACTGTGCTGGGTCGGTGAAGGGGCCATCATAGTCTATTCTTGGACATTTGGCAGTAAAGGGAAATGTTTTATTAGCAACATACTGATTCAGTGACTGGTGTTTATTCTGTGTACTCTCCATATAGTTCCAGATGGTAAGATTTTGTGAGATAAAGTAGCCAGATTTATTGTTCCTTTCAATACTGACTGCAATAAAATTCCAGATATTGAGTATTTGATTTAAAACATGAACATTAAAGCAACCACAGAGCAGTATGGTTAAACTAGTTTCATTCTGAATATCTTAGATAGTTACATGACAATAGCACTTGAAAATAGCAGGTTGTTCAGTTTCTTCATTTCACAAAAAAAAAAAAAAATCAGAAAAATTTAGGAAAGTTATACAATAAACGGTTGTACTACTACATCTCTGACTGGTATAGTATAAATGTAAATGCTTTTTGATGTGCATTTACAACAATATAGACGTCTTTACATGTGATCATGTTCACTTGGACGTTCCAGTAGCAGACCAGACTTTTGTAACTCAGTCAACTTTGTGCAAATACTAGTGCAGCAGATACAGTATGGTAGGAAGATTACGGAGTAAAACTTTTGTAATTGTATTTTTAGACAATAAAAAAATGCAATCTCAGATTTTTCTCTTCCATATCTCTGTTGTTCTACTGCGATGTACTGGTACAAATGAAGGGAGAGAATAGCAATATAAACACGAACTGTTCGTAGACAGTAAAATGTAATAAATGAACTCTTGTCTTTTACACTAATAATGCTTTGAAGTGACGTTGTCCTGTAGCAATTAAAATGCATAAAAGAAAATATGCATTTGAAGTGAAGTTGTCCTGTACCAATTAAAATGCCAACTTAGGTTCAACACAACTGAGCTAATGTACAACAACATTTAGTGCAAGTACACACAAAAAAAAGAATGTGTATGTGTTGCTTTATAAACTGGCAAGATATTGTGGGCTTGTCTAAAAGTAAAACCGTTTATCTTTAAAAGAAATCGTTTTCTTTATTAAATTTTAAATTGGCAGTTGAGTATAATTATTTGTATCATTTTGAGTAAATTTGTGAAAAATATGAATTGTGCCTACAAATTTACGTAATTACTGAACGCAGAGCTTCAGACTTTTATTTTGAAAAACTAAAATAAACTAACTTACATGCATAGATATATCTATGACTTACATAAAGCCTGATTATTTTTCACATTAATTTACTCCGGATAACTGTAAATCATAAATTCGTCGCTTGCTTCTTATGTGCGCTGCATTTAATATGTCTTCCAGCCTTGACTGTTAAAAAGGTTATATTAGCCATTTATTCATCATAGAATCGGTCCTGGAATCATTTTCGTAGATCAAAGTCAAAGCATCGATTACTCCCAATGGAATCCTATCCATAAAACGAGATTCGATTCCGCTAAAGCTTCGACGCCAATGAATCAATCGTGCACCTGCGCACCGTCTTTCAAGGGAGTCGAACATGTTGAAGGTTCAAAGAGTCGACTCCAATAATCAAGCGCGTCCTCGGAGAGAGGACTTGCGGCGATAACAATGAGGAGCTGTACATAGGATATCTAAAGAACCATTCGGCTGAGTCTTCTATGATTCAGCCACAATTGACTATATCGTATTACCACCATTTCAAGGTGAGTTTTAATCGACTATGCTTAAATCTGCGGCCCAAATTCAACAGAAATCTCTTATTGTGGCTATGCGGGCTAATGCTAACTGCCTAGTCAGCCTTTTGCTTCATCTATAAAAATGATTGCAAATTCATAATGAACTCATAAACCAGTCAGCATCGAGTTTCATAATAGGTTTTTAATGAATGAAAATCTGTTGAAGGTTATATATTCGAAGTGGTTTTGTTGACGCCAAGATGTGAATTGGCCAGTAACGTCTCGTGCTTCCCTCCAGATTTACCAATAATCCCGAATAAAGCTGAATAAACTCCATGTTTGCCTGTGTTAACTGAGCTTTAGAGATTGTTTGTAGTTGCACTTGTCCAGGTCAAACCAAACAGGTCATAGTTAAATTGTGAGATTGAAGGAAAATACGGGGTCTAAAGGGGATAGTAATCTGTACTGGATTAAGATTGGATTATAGTTTTTTTAGGAGGACACGCTCTTTTTGAGAGAGAAAAAGTGTTGTGAATATGTTGTGTATGTTATTATATCTGATGTGCATATCCACGGCAGGATAAAAATAAACATTATCAATGGACACATGACGTTTCAGGACTCAATCCAGGTGTGTTTGCAGCTAATGGGAGTTAACGCGTGTTTTTCTTCAACTGTACTTGTCTTGTTGACAAGTGCATCGAAACAATTGTTGTAGAAAGCCTATGAAGTTGAGCAGAGGATATCACTGTTTTTAATAAAATACTGTTTTGTGCTTCATTTTGAACAGCTGTTTTGAGTAGTATCATAGTTTTTGAGACATGTCATTATTTCTAACCTGATTGTCAGTCAAGGTTGGACAAGACACATGCTTACCTGGTCTTTCCTGATTGTCAGTCAAGGTTGGACAAGACACATGCTTACCTGGTCTTTGAGAGGGCAGGTAAACCACTCTAGAGAGATTCTCTAATTTAAAATTGTTGCCAGGCCTGCAGTGCAAAAAATTGTGTGCAAATTTTTATTAAATCACCCACTGGTCCTTTTAAAGTCTTTTTAACCCACAAAGGTGCTAAAGTAATATTATAATGAAAACTTTAAAAGTGTTAAATATTTTAATTCCAAGGCATTCGTCATTTATGTTGAGTAGAATATCTCTTGCTTTATCATACCTTGAAGTAATCAGCTTCAGGTGATGTTTAGATGTCTTCTTCTCTTGCATCACCAAGGCTCCATTTATTTGATCAAAAATACAATAACATGTGGAATATTATTACAAATTAAAATGACAAATTTTTATTTGAATATGTTAAAATGTAATTTAATTCTGTGATGGAAAAGCTGAACTGGCATCAGCCATTACACCAGTCTTCACTGTCACATGATCCTTCAGAAATCATTTTAATATGCTGATTTGGTGTTATTTAAAACACATTTTTGTGGAAACCATGTTACATTTTTTTCATCATTCTTTGAATAAAAGTATTCAGCTTATTTTTCAGGACCTCAAAGCCATCTGCTTCTTCAAATGTCTGGCAGAATTATGAAAATCATGTTATTATATTAGCTACCTTGGCTTTTAAAGAGCTTGTTGTTCAGTTTTTAACAATTTTGTGCTGCCCAGTAAAACTAGTGTTGACGTAAGCTGCATGCGGTTTGAATTTAAATAACACATAAAGTTCTATCAGCTTCATCATGTCAGACTGCTTCATTTTAGGAGCATTGAGCCAGTTGTCATCATCTGGAAGAAAGTGTGTGATTAGTGTGTGTTCTCATTAGACGAGCCACAGCCGCTAGATTCATCTGAAATACACTGACTGTAGAGTTAAGCCTGGGATAACCTTACAGCTTGATGAACAGAGGCTCATCTGAAGCTTGCACAGCTGCAGTCTGATACGGGTGATTGTTTGGCTTTCTAGTGTACTGTGTTCTTTAATGAAGATGTGAATCTGTCTTCTGATTGTTTTAGCAGCCTGTGATACCTGTGTGATCATCTGTTAACTGCCTCCAAACTTTTCTCGAATGAATGAATTGAATTATTTCAAGCTTCAAAAGTCACTTTGGCTTGTGGGTTTGGGACATGTGCAGACTGTATTTATTTTGAGCATCAATAGTGGCTTTTGGATGTTTGGGACATGTGTAGAATTATATTGTTCAATAGTGGGGTTTTTGTTGTTGATAACAAAAAAAACAAAAATCCCATTATTTTTTTAATTGTGAAGTGATCCTTTAGAGATCATTCTGATATGCTGAAAGAAACTTTACTACTTATTATCAATGTTGAAAACTGGTGTGCTGCCTAATCTCTTTGTGGTAATCATACTAAAACATTTTTTTTTTGTATTGTTTAATGAATAGAAAGTTAAAAAGAACAGTATTTTTTTTAATAGAAATCTTCTATAACATTTTATATGTCAAAGGTTAAGGAACGTGTGCCAGTTTAAATTTGAGAATCATTAATTACACAAGTGGTGATGTGGTTCAGCAGGTATGTCTCAGAAAGATCCACGTTCAGTTGACCCTCTAGTACTTAAACCACTTAAAAGGCTTTAATAATCAGGGAAGGTGTCATGTGTATGCAAGCGTCTATTAGCCTTTGTCAACATGGAGTTGTAATCTGTGAGATCAGCAAAACATAATAATCATAAGCCAAGGCATTGAAAATGGGGAAGTCGTTGCTTTGCCCACTTTTGCATCCTGTGATTATGAGAGGAAGCATCTCATAAAAGTTTTCTCTTTAGTGTTTAACATTTCCTGATGGATAAGCATCTGAAAACTCCACCTGTTTTTTCAACATTAACACAGGATTTAGCTTCGCCACACCTTGTGTTCACACAGTGTGATATTAAAACAGAGCTGAGTGCTTTCTGCTTGCTTTGGCTGTGTACATTGTTCTATATGTCAATAATGTGATGCTGAGTTCTTTGAAGAGCAGAAGTCTCTTTTTCCTATTCTTCAGCATTGAATCATGGCAGACGCCAAGCCACCCTCTGACAGGCCTCAGAGGAAAATGTCCACTACAGGGGACACTTTATACAAGGTGCTGGGACTGGAGAAAGGGGCAACAGCAGAGGACATTAAAAGAGCCTACAGGTACACTAAATGCTGTCACACTAACTTGCAGTTATTCAGGTTTCTTTAGAAATATTGGATGAAAAATATTTTAAACCTGTTTATAAAAAAATCAAGACTACATTCACCAGTGCTGCTATCATACTGCCAATTATTTCGATATGTACCAGAATTATTGCACTATAATTTCTAAATTTACCATTTATTTTAGCATATCAATATTATATAATATTTCAGTATTTATTACAGTATGCTTATTTTATACAAGTGATTTAAAAAATAATATATGCTAGTAATACAGATTTTTTTTATTTAATATTTTCTTATTTTATGGTAAAGAATTAAACATCAATTGTAATTACGTTTAACAAAAATTGTTTATAAATATTTATTAATACATTTCTGAACATGTTTTATGTTCAGCATTGTATCATTATTATTTCTAAATCGAAACAAAAGACTTCTCTTTACTTTAAAGTGATAAACGTTTGCCTTGATTCTGACAAAACTTTCATTATATGAATATAATGAGATGATTAATAAAATTTTGATTTTGTATACCTTGGTTTTTTTATATTGTTATGAAGTGTTTTTAATTATTTTTTTTTCTTTTTTTTTTGTTTTTTTTTTATTGTTTTTATGTATTGTGTATAAAATTGAAGTTTGATAAATTGTTTGATTCATCATTTCAAGAGAGTTGTATGTTCTGCAAAAGATTCAGGACTTACAAAATTCTTTGTTTTACAGAAAACTGGCTCTGAAATACCATCCAGACAAGAATCCAGACAACCCTGAAGCTGCAGAAAAGTTCAAAGAAATCAACAATGCCAACTCAATTCTCACTGATGAGACCAAGCGCAAGATCTACGATGAATACGGTTCCATGGGGCTCTACGTGTCCGAGCAGTTTGGAGAAGAGAGTGTCAAATACTATTTTCTCATGTCAAAATGGTGGTTCAAGGTGAGAACTCATTTCACTTTAAACTGAGCTTTTATTTACTGTTGCATTAAAAAAAGCTAAAAGTGTGAAAAAAAAAAAGTGACGTGACATACAGCCAAGTATGGAGACCCATACTCCGAATTCGTGCTCTGCATTTAACCCATCCAAATTGCACACACACAGCAGTGAACACACACACAAAGTGAACACACACCCGGAGCAGGTACAAGCCATTTATGCTGCAAGCGCCCGGGGAGCAGTTGGGGGTTCAGTGACTTGCTCAAGTGCACCTCAGTCGTGGTATTGCCGGCCCGCGACTCAAACCCACAACCTTAGGGTTAGGAGTCAAACACTCTAACCATTAGGCCACAACTTTGGTAGTTAGGCCACAACTTCCCCCTATGTTACCGATTGCCTCAGTGTGTTGACCTAAACTGACATTCTGAAGTGATGTTAACTTACCCAGAGAGACCGTTTTGATGAAATAAGGAATTACATAGTTTTGCTTGGAGTGATGTTTGCTGTTTGTGAAGTATTATTGGAAACGCAATCAAAAATAAACAGTGTTTAGCACTATAGGCACTCGGTGAACAGACGTCATTTAGCAAGCTTTGTTGTCTTTGAGGTGCTAAATTTTGATTTTACTTTACAGATGATAGTGGCTTTTGATCCACATGTGATAATTTTCTCAAATAAGCTTAATGTAGAAAGCAAGACAACTGAGCCTGATTAAAATGCATCATCCTGTTTTGATCTCCAAAACTATAAATAAATGTTGATGTGCTTTGTTTTTTGCCAATCATTTCTCTTGTGTTTCAGCTTAGGAGCTTTCCGAAAGCTCTGCAAACTTCCTAGCATGACAAATATAGTGACTGACTGGCTAAAACTGACTAGTAGCTGGATGTTGCATATTGCAAACTTCTCCCATTGCTGTGGCATTAAACGTGCCTTTCTGAGAGAGACGTCTCTGATCTGAGGTCTGTGTCTTTGCTGCAGGGTATGGTCATGTGCTGTGCCGTCTTCTCCTGTTGCTGCTGCTGTTGCTGCTGCTGTTTCTGCTGTGGAAAGTGCAAACCACCAGAGGAGGATGAGAACTACCAGTATGTGGACCCAGAAGACCTGGAGGCCCAGATCAAAGCAGAGCAGGATGGTGGAGGTGAGCCTTGAGCTGGTTGGGAAGGGGTGCGTGTCTGACTCTAGTAACAATCTTCTTTTAGATAGTTGACTGGAAACGCATTGCTTATGGTTTGTTGATGTTACTAGTTGTTCAAAAATCTTAGGAACTCAGGAATTGCCAGATTGAAGTGCTCTGATGAATGAATTCAGTGCATCCATTGTATCAAATGAATTGATCTGTATCTGAATTGTAGAACTGCAAGTTATTACTTTCAAATATTTGTGCTTTGTGTTACTGTTTATGCACACTACCAGTCAAAAGTTTTTTTTTGAAAAGTCTCTCATGCTCACCAAGGCTGCATTTTTTTGATTATAAATACAGTAAAAGCTGATATTTTTTAAATAATAAAATTTAAAACAACTTTTCTCTTTTTTTTTATATATTTTTAAAATGTATTCTTTATTTATTTATTTATTTGATGGCATAGCTGAATTTTCAGTAGCCATTACTCCAGTCATCAGCATCACATTATCTTTCAGAAATCGTTTAAACATGCTGATTTGATGCTATTTTAAGTTTCTATTTGTAATGTCATTTGGATGTTGTTATGTTTAATATTTTTTTTTTTATTTGTGATTTCTTCATAAAATTATAAATGTCTTTTAAGAACACTTTTGATCAATATCATGCATCATTGCTAAATAAAAGTGTTTTATGTATCTGACTCCAAACAGAACGGTAATGGATAATTTAACTTTTTTAAATGTACAAAAGGGAGACATCATTGAAAGTAGCAACTTGCAGTTATTAAGTTAAAATAAATACACTGAATCCATTTATTAATATCTAGCACTGCTGGCCATGTATGCATGACCAATCTTTATTTTACAAGGGGAGACTAGCTAGGCTTTGCTAAACTCAATGCTAAAGCCTCAGCTGCAGTTGAGACGTTGTCTAATCTCTGCTGTCTCAGTAGAGACACATGATGTTGCTCAGGTGGAATGAACAGCAGGAGCAAATTTAACAGATCAAGCAAAAATACAAAACATGCAGCTATTTATAACTCTGATTCTGTATATAAAGATGTCATTGCTTTAGTTGGGTCACCCTCTGAGGTTGTTTATTATATTTGCTCATACTTGAGGTTAGGGATTTCAACATCGTAAATTAAAAAAATAACAAGTGTGATCGTTTCTGATGGTTAAAATTGTTTTTCTCATACTTTTAAGTCCTTTAATTATGAGATGGATATCACCGAGGACATGTTTTGTAGTCTAAAAGAAGATAGATTGCCTCAGATTCATATCAAATTGAATAGTCAGAACAACTTATCATCTTAAAATGTTGCACAGCATTTTATATTAATAGTCCAGGTCTGTATTCTGGTCTAATCTAGTGTTTGAAATGACTTGAAGGTATATGCAGTTTAACTTCATGTTTAATACTGAAGTCAATGACATGTCAGATGAGACAAGACTCATTTCACTTGTCTGTCCCAGGCCATTTCCCTCAGGCATTTTGAGTGTTCGACAGATGTATGTATCAGTCATCAAGGGCACTGGGTATTTTGAGCACCTCTTGTCTTGCTGATGTTAATATAGCTTTTCTATTATTTATGCAGTGCAAGCACAAGGAGTTTGGTCAATTTTGTTGCGTCTAAATATAGCCCTGGCAAATGTATGATTGTCAAGTTGAGTAGACAAGAAATACTGGCATGTTACAGGTTTTGAACCTATAGTATTCACAAAACCATTCAAATGTTTCCTAATGATCCTGATATTCTTAAAGATGCTAACTTTGAAAAGTTGGATTTGTATTTGAAAGTGTCGTCTTTTATATTTATGAGTATTATTACAAAATATAGCCTTTGTGCTATATTTTTTTATACATACATTTTACAGATATTGACCTTAATGTGTAGTAAGTGCAAACTAAGTTTATGTAAATTATGTTTACATGATTGCAGCTCAATTTTAAAGGTATAACTGTGGACAGCTGTATCCTAACAGCTGTGGAAGAATACATTACAATGAAATCCTTCATGTGACCTCTAATATAAGGTAATGGTTTCCCTTTTATTCGACAGGTGAAACAATAATTATTGTCCAGCCTATACCTAGTCCTGGTCCAGAAATCTGCAGTGAAACTGTACAGGATACAAAATGACTTGTAAGACTCTGAATGTTCATTAACAGCATGAGTCACTCCATTGTGATTGTCTACCTACACAACCCTGTGTTTGTCTGTGATTCCAAGCATTGCCATTAGCCCCTAAAAACGTTTGAGTTATAGTTCTTGTCACCCAACGTCTATGATTCCACGTATCGATTCGGACAGGACTAACATCTCCATGTTCATTACAGAGGTGGGAGGGTCTGTTTTGTACGTCTGGGCGTTGCAGAGATCACGTGCTCTGAATGTGTGCATTGCATATAGTCATGCGGATTGATTGCCATTAGTATAACCACAGTTTTATCACAAATACCTTGGTTAAGCTATTTTTAGTATAGCAAAACCATGGTTAATTTGTGGTTACCTTAGTTAAACTATAATAACCATGTTGTTTCAAATGTATTTATTTGTAGTAAAACCACGTAAAATTTTCGACAAGGTACATATGTAATAAAAACATTACGTAATTGAGTGATCTGGTTTTCAGACTTTTATTAAGACCCAGCCTCTTGGCAAACTCACTGAGGCTAATTAAACGGTGCTAGTAATGTTTTCTTATTAAGGAAAGACTATGCAATGAACTGAAACCCAAAGCCAGTGACCTGCATTACAGATCTTGAGATCTCGAGTGGTGTTTGCTTTACTAGGCCCATGCATGGACTAATGCTTTGCATGTGCGTGCTGTGGATGTCTTTGTTTTGCATGGTTGTCAGGCCAAGCCTTATTCTGCCAAGTACTTTGAACCTCCTGTAGGTTTTGGAGTTTGTTGACCAGGAGGCGGAAGGACTCCATCTGGCCCTTTAGTTTATGATTGAGCCAGACCACACAGTTGAGAAGTTAATAACTTTATAATATGTAATATATCAATAATAATAACAGAATAATTGTCAGTATTTATTATTAAAAATATAGTTGTAAAATTGCATTTGTATAAAGACTTTTACATTGTTGCAAAATTTATTTCTTTTTTATATTTCTTATTCATCAAATGCTGAAAAAATGTATCATGTCTTCCTCAAAAATATCAAGCATCACAACCATTTTCAACATTGATAATAAGAAATGTTTTTTGAGCATCAGATAAGCATATTACAATAATTTATGAAGGATCATGTGGCTCTGAAGACTGGAGTGATGGCTAAAATTTTGAATGGTAGTGTATATTATATATGAAATAATAAAAAACATATTGTGTAATAAAATATTTAGGATTAGCCTTAGAATGCAGTTTTAATTAGATCTTTATTTAAATTATTTAGAGAATTTAGTCCCATTAAAGAGCACTCTACCAAACTACACAAGGTAAAAACATTGTTACTTTTGTTGTATTTATTATTATAGACACACACACAAAAACAACGACATTTATTATTATTATTATTATTATTATTATTATTATTATTATTATCCAGCAATAAAACCACTCACTATGTTAGAGGATGTTAGAAGGCTAGTGAGTGCGAGGGTGAGTCAGCAGGAAGTGGGATTTCTGTTGAGAAGGTTGCGTCAGCATGAAGTTAAGAAGCAGGTGCATCTCATCGATAGAAATGCAGTCAACATGAGCTGTCTCATACAGAGGCACCGCTGGCCTGTCACACAGCCATCTGTTCAGTAAAGTCAACTTCATCTTTCCTCAAACCTCTATTTTACCATCCCACTTCTGTTTCGTGTCACCCTTTTTTTTCTTTACCACTCCATTTTTTAAATAAGATATATATATATATGAGGGCTTTTGTCCCATTTTAGTGTAATGCTAGAATGTAAAGAATAAATTCATTTAAGAAATCCTCTATTTTCATTCTTTGCTACACATGGATGCTGTCTGTTAGTGAGGCGGTGATTTGGAAGAGCTTCATCAGGGAAGGGAGGTATGTTTCTCAGTGCAGAGCTGTGACCACCTCTGGCCATATTCCAAGGAAACAGCATCTGATGTGCTTCACTATAGAGAACAGTGTAGGCCTAGTGTGTATTAGGGGTGTAATGGTACACGTATCCATAACGAAAATTTTCGGTCTGGGTCTTTTTGTTTTTTTACGTTTACAGATAAAGATTTGTTTTTGTTTTATTCGCTTGTGGAGTTTAATTTGAAACTTCATAGCATTTCATTTCATTTCATCAGGACGTCATCAGTGTCTACAGCTCAGTAGTTCACTACAAATTAAGTCTAGAGAAATATAATTAGAATTTATAATCATATTTTACTTTACCTGTTAGTGATGTCTTATTTAATGTATGTTTAAATAAATCTGTTATGAGAGCCACTGTGAATGAATATATTTCAACAACAAATAAAATTTATACAATTTAGAAGTTTATTTAAAAACTTCATTATGTGCAATTTGCATGTTTGCATACATTTGTTACATTAAGTTGTTCATTGTAACTTTACAGTAACTTAAGCTGAGGTAGATTTTTTTCCCTAAGAAAATGTAAATTGTAGTTGAGTTTATTTTAAGAAAGAGCAGTATGTTCGATAAACCACTGATAAAACTTAAGCTGATATATATATATATATATATATATATATATATATATATATATTATATATATATATAAATATATATATATATATTATATATATAAAATATATATATATATAAATTGTTTAGATTCCACCCCCTTCTGTACCGAAACGTACCAAACTGTGACATCAAAACCGAGATACATACTGAACCGTCATGTTTGTGTACTGTTACACCCCTAGTGTGTATATTTCCTGCTATGAAATCCCACATATCCCTCAGACAATAAAAACCTACTGGCAGTGCATCTCCAGTAAAATGTTCTGTACTTTTGGCTATCTAATCCTCAAATGTGATGGCTTCATACAAACGAAAGGAAAATAGTCTGCGTTTATCTGCATAAATGCATGCCGCAACTTCAGCATGTTAGTGCTAGTAGACCGACAAGTTGGCTGATATTTGACTATTTTGAGATTATTGACCACTTGGATGTTGAACAGAAATTGTAGTTATCTCTTGTGGTTTTAAAAATTACCAACAATCATGCCAATGGATAATGCAAATTTTCTTTTTTTAAATAATAAAGTTTGTAAATTATATTATTAGGAGATTAAAATACAATATATAAAGCTAAAATATAATATATAAAGCTACATATTTAAAAATAATATATATTACTTATATATACTATAATTATATATTTTATAATTATGATTAAATAATATGATAATATCTGTATTTTATATTGGCTACTCTGATCTTGACATTGTCCAAAACTCTTATTGGTCGACCCTTGCTTTGTAGTTTTGGTAAAGCAAAAGCATCCCAATTCTGTCCTTTATTATTTTATTGTTTATTTTTCTGTCTTTTTATTATTTTTTGTAGGCTCAAATGTCCCTGTTTTGATCCAGCCCAGTTCCACCATCAACACCTCAGAGTCCACACATTTCGCAGCCAGACAGTCCACGTACAACACCCAGAAATGAGCCACCTGCCTGTTCCTGGTCCCAGTCATTACTGAGGGGGTCCTGCTGATGGACTCTAAGGCCCCTGATGTAGTGTGCTGCCCGCAAGGCATCATGGCACCAGGACTAAATTGTGCCATTGCGCCATTCCCTGACTCTGACCCACTGGAATCGAGTGGCAGTTTGCCAAAAGACAAGGAAGCCTCTGACAGTCTCACTTCATCTGTGTCTCCATTGGTGTGTATGTCTGTCTGTTTGTATATAACTACCCGTTCATTTCAAAATAAAATCGCTATGAGACTGATGCCACTGGGCAGTGCTCCAGGTGGGAAGTGGGTTTTACTTTTGGGGTGTTTCTTTTTGAATCTGGGTATTTATTTAATTTTGTACTTTTTTTTTTTTTTTTTTTTGTGTGTGATAGAAGCATGGACATGAGTGGAATGATCCTGTGAGTGCATGCAAAGCAATAACAGCATGCCACTACTATACAGCATAGGAACATGTGCAGAAACCCCTCCCACTTATCCACAACATGGCACCTTTTTTTAGTTTGCTTCGTTAGATGGCAGTGTTTTCCATTCTCAAGTTTGCAGACATCTGTTACATTTACATTATATGGCATTTCGTTTAAGATCGAAATGGTCAATCATACGCAAATGAAAAGACATAGCTGTGTAACAACTTTTTCTCACCAAAGTTAAGGCAGATGTCTCACATGTCAGTTGATGTGCCATGCTTGGTATTTCAAGCCATGTGCAATGGTCGTACATTTCCCTAAAATCAGAACACTTGAATATGCTGTTGAAAGTTGTTTTTTTCTATGCACTTTTTCCCCACTACCTTCATAGGAGGCTTCTAATGCAGACCTAACGGCTTCAACCCTTACAACTACTACTCAACTACGAAAGCGAGAATATCTGTAAATGTGAAGTTTTAGGGGCTGAAATGGGATCAACCCTATTTTTGGTGAACGCTATGCCAAATCATCGAGCAAACCTATGCTTTCTTTGTGCTCTTAGGACATATGACAAAACGAAAATATTTTTAATGATCTTATTTATTTTTAATATATCAGAATTGAGATTAATGTGTATGACATGTTCTGAGTGAAACGATGCACTGTGTAAACTTGATTTCAAAACTTGGATCTGCAAGAGCCTCATTATTTTAGCAATAAGGAAATGCCCGTTGTGTTAAATGTGAAAGACTCAACAATAGTCAGCCAGTTACTGTTAGAAACACTACATTAGAGTCAGTACATTAGATGCCAAATGTTTTCCCTGTAAATTGTTGTTCCCAATGCAATAGTATATACTTGTATTGTACACCATTTTGTTTCTGTGTGCAAATAGAAATGTATGTAGTAGTTTCAAGTAGTGTATGGTCATCTGTCTGTTCTAGTTGTCATTTTGGGGGGCATTTTCTTATAGCCAAGAAGTTTTCCTTCATTCCATAAAAACTGGATATTGCTTTCAGAGAATAAACTTGCCAAAAGAAAAAGAGATGAAAGCAGACATTCATTGGGATATGATCGTCTATGCTCACTGGATCACTTGATTTCAATGCACAAGGCCCATTTCTGCAGTCAACAACTTACTTTTTTGGCACTTTTTTGGGGTTCTAATGATAATTATGATTTTAGAGAATTTGGGAGGTTTTGACCTCTTCACCAGTGCACACATGTGAGGTTTAATGATGCTGTGTGTAATAACCTGTTTGATGAGGGGGAAAAGCCAAGTCTGGTCTGAATTTACCAACAGCCAAAAAGGAGCCAAGAACCACAGCACTACATCGCTATTTCCCTCCTATTTTTATTCAACATGGTTCGTAATGCATCACATATTTCATTGTCTGTTTATATTATTGAACCGGAATTCATTAAATAAATGGGGATTTGTAAAATTTTGCATTTAAGATTATTCTTATTGTGATTGTTACTTCTATTGCATGAAGGTTACATTCTTAAATGTACGCCCATGTTGACATGACTTTCAAGTTTTCATTTTTTAATCAGTACTATTTTCTATGTTCAGAAATGAATGGTAGCTCAGGCCTGTTATCGTTAACATCACACTGCAGCTTCATGTGCTAAAGTTGTACCCATAAGCTTGTAATCAGCTTAGAGTACAACTCCATACACCTTGACAGCCCTGTTAACATAAGTGCACAGTCAGATTTAACCAAGGTGATGGTCATGTGGAAAGGTTTGATTCCGGTGTGATTATAGCTGCAGTCCAATTTCAATGATTTGTACAAAGATGCTGTTAGTAACAACACCTCAGGTAGCACTGAGAGTTGATGTGAAGTGTAAGTATTGCCTAAACATCCTCTTCATAATACTGACATTTCATCTCACATTTAACAGGACATAATTACTGTAAGGGCAATATTAGGTTTAGGGTTGGGGTAGGTTTACACGTTAATAAAGCATAATCTGATGGGCAACATAGCATTTTTTGTTGTCGCATTGAGCTAACATTACCTAACGCTATTTGCTAAATTTGCTACCTAATTAGATTGTGTTTTATTAACGTCTGCACCAGTAATTATTGTTCATTGTGACAAAAAATGAAGCAATATGCCCAGTGGCCATAGGTGTATCCCATCCAGCCTTAAAGGGGACATAGGATGCAAAATTCATTTTTACATGGTCTTTGCATACGTGTCTTAGCAGTGTGTGGACACAACCACCCTACAATGATAAACATCCTAAAACAGTCTCAATAATAAAGCTTTTATTATTATTATTATTATTATTAATGCCATAAATCAGAACAGTACAATGAGAAATATTCAGATGAAAAAAGCAAAAAAGATAAACAACAAAACGGTGCCAGAGGATATAACAAAAAAAGGGCCTCAATTTATACAATAGCATACCTCCTTACAATATTATGAGTTCTAATAGCCTTTTTATATGTTACTATCATTTATAAAATAAGAGAAGTTTGGTTTGGAGCCTGATAATATGAAACTTGACTTTTTTGTATGAAATTTGTTTTATCTGTCTCAAATCCACAATCATTGAAGGTCTCAATAATCAAGCTGTTTTGATTGTCTGAGCAATATGACGTGATATTGTACAAGCCCTGCCCACGACCAATTTCCCGCCCACTGCTTTCTGAACGAGGGACAATTCAAGGCATGTTTTGCTAAAAAAAAAGTCAAGGATGGATCATTATTCGTGATCCAGATGTTCGTGATCCAGCTGTACCTCCAGAAGTAGTAAGTCTCGCACTTTATATTTTTTATGATTATTTGCAAATCGCCTTTCCTCTTCCATGGAAGAGAGGGGCGGGGTGAACAGAGCTCATTAGCATTTAAGGAGACATGGATGAAATGGGTCGCTGTGAACAGAGCTATTTTTTAATTTGGCAGGGGTCATCGTGGCCTGTTGCTTAAAAGTAATAGGAGTGAATATATTTAGTCAAATACACTCAGTCAGTGATGTCACAGTGACACGTGTTCTAAAGATTTGCGTTAAGTTGAATTCCTGTGAAAAAACTTCCAGTGGGTGGAGTTTATATGAATATTCATTATAGTTCACCTGTTGTGGGCGTGTCTTTGAGACAACGAGCAAACAAATGAGACTGAAAATATTAGTGCACGCTCCTCAAATCTTGTTTAATGGATTATTTAAAAAAGGTAATGAAGTTTCAGTGTTAAGCATTAACTGCAACAGTTTCAAAACAATGCAGTTCGTGTAAAATTATAAATCATCTGAGCTGTTTTCCCTGATTGATAACAGACACACAAAGCAGAGCAAACAATAAGTAAATGCCCTATGCTAACCTAGCTTAGTTTTTTTTTCAGCTGTTTTTTATTGTAAATGAATATTCCAATCCACAACATATAGAATTGGGTTGGGGAGGGAGCATTTTGTTTTCATAGGTGGCATACTTTTTATGATCTGACAGAGTACCACCTCGCGAATTGATTCATTATAACAAACAAAGCATAGACATGATGTAAATAAGAGATTCATTGTGTGACAGAAATATGACAAAATGGGACACGCCCATAACAACCCTCTTGAAGAAAAAAAATGCATTAACAAAATAAGAAAAAGTTTCTTATATGAAATATGTAAACCATAGGTTTGCAGGTATCCATGTCGTTTTCAATTCAGGACATGTGTTCAATGTACTTAGACTTAGAAGTGTCTAATGTTATTGGCGTCAGCTCAGGCTCATGGGCTGGTTGTCTCGTTAGCTTTTGAGCCGCACACACCAGCTGCCCTGTCTCCTCCTGCCAGCCCATCCCACTTTCTGCTCAAGTTACCAGAGATAACACAGCACAGAGGAATCTGTCCTCCTACCCCTCTCTCACTTGGCCCTCGGCCCCTGTGATAGAGCACTAAGTGGGGACTTTTAGTGATGTCAGGGGGTGTGCAGTTTGGACAGTAACCCAAGCCAGTACAAACACAGCCCAAATATATCTACAGCCACTCTGCAGTTGGGGATTGAGTGGGCATCTGGATGAAGATTGGCGCTATAAAGACCAAATAATAACAGAAGGAAAGAAAGTTTGGAATCTTTGTTTTATAGACTTGAAAGGTGTCCAAAAAGCAGTCTGGGATGAACTTCACTTTGGGCTTCAAACCAGCGATGGGAGATTCAGGTTCAGTGGAGAACTTGGAGAAGCAGCTCATTTGCCCCATCTGTCTGGAGATATTCACCAAGCCTGTGGTCATCTTACCCTGCCAGCATAATCTCTGCAGGAAGTGTGCCAATGATGTTTACCAGGTATTGGTTAATATATAGTGTGGTAGTGACCTATTTTTTATGTTGAACAATCATTCTCTCTGAAGCATCCAGAAACTACTTTAACATAGAACTGTTCAGTTTGTAGTCCTAAAACCTGGAAGATAATCAACATTTTCAAGCCATCCATTCCCTCTGGATTTCCTAATGGGTTTTTTGGAATAGCAGATTTGGATTTATGAGTAAAATAAGTTCTGTGGTTAAATTAACTTGAAGAGAATTTCACATTTTGTTCTACACCATATATTACCTCATATTAGCCTAAATGTAAGTTGCTTACAACAAATACAGTTACCTTAAGGATGTGAGTGTAAGTTCTTATGAATTGGACAATTGTTGTAGTCCACATGTACAAAGTTGTTAGCATCTGGTTTTTACAATGATTAAGACTGAATCACAGCCGTGATGATATTGAGGACATCATGATTACAAGATAATAATAATATAACCTACATTTTAGATGAAATATTTGCAGTTAGGCTGTCTATTTTCTCTCCGCTAAGTAAAAACTTCCAAACAAAATTAAAGCAAAATCAACCATCTATCCAAGCAACAGTGGTGTTTCAAATAAACACATCACTTGAGTGAATGATTCAACAATGACTCATAAAGACTTGTGTTGTTCCTGAATGAATCTGTGCTTTTGAGCGAATCTGTTGAATGAATGATTCATGATTCACTCAGTTGTTGTCGCCACATGCCATATCAATGTAATCTGCAGAAAGGGTTACTTAAAATGCCCAACGATTGTCTGGAATGGGCAATCGCAGACAAGACCAGTGATTTTTTTTTTAACAAGCGGAGTGATACAAACAGCAAAAATTTGTCGCGGTGGAGTGTTAAATACGGCGGAATTTGTCTGGTGCTAATGTTGTATTTTGAGGATATAACTGGAATTGATGTTGTGTTTGTATGTTGGTGTGAGCTGTGTTGTGGTTTTTGGTTTTTTTTTTGGGTTGTTTTGTTTACTGAAGCTATACAGTATTCTATGTTTAATGAGTTGAATTTTGAATTTTGAGAATGAAACAAGACTTCAGAGGCCCACAGCAACTGTTTAATAGAGATGAATGATCCATTTAGTCTTTCTTATTTGTGCCAAATCTTCTTTACCTTGCTCCTCTGAGGTATTAGTCTAGTCATCTTATCATCAAGAAGAGGTCAGCTTTCAGAGGAGCCATTAATGTTCCCTCTGAATGGAGTGGGTGCCTTTGGGCCAGACTTTAACATGATTTAGTGCTGCTATCCATCCATAATAATTCTCATCTTTTACTTTTAACAATTACCCAAAGATAACTGCCAGACAAATTACATTTTGCTGGGCAAAGGTATCCATACATTCACCTATTAAAGCAACTTTTTCTCTGTTCAAAATTTGCTAAATGTATATAATGAGCGAGTACATCATAAATTAATCTACCAAACCGCCTTTTTGTATTATCCCAAATCACTACGGTACATTTATAATAAGTGATTATTTTTGGACTACTGTAACCTGTTCGGGCCATCACCGCTGTGGAGTAACACATAACTGCGTGTATCGCCATAGACATAAACTTGGAGAAGTAGCTCCGGTTAGAATTTTCTTTCGCGGGATGCATGCAGTTCTGTTTATTAACCGCTAGAGGGCCAAAATTTACATTGTGTTGATTTGATTGAACATACCGTATGTATTGCTTTTTAAAGCAGGTCTGCTCTTTTCTTAACTCCTTCTGTCTATATTACATAAAAATGCAGGTCTTAGGGGATTTTTTTTTTCTGTGAAATGCTATACATTAAATCATGTTGATTAACTAATATTTATTAAACTTCTATCCTTCATTGGTTCAGGCCTCCAACCCTCTTTGGCAAAACCGGGGCACTGTGTCTACAGGGGGATGTTTCCGCTGCCCATCTTGTCGGCATGAGGTGGTATTGGACCGGCACGGTGTATATGGCCTTCAGAGGAACCTGCTAGTGGAGAATATCATTGATATCTACAAATCTGAGTCTACCAGGTCAGTTTCAAGTTTGATGCATCTCAAAAGCACAGTTTTTTTGCTTTTTTCCACACCTGTTCCACACACCAAGAACAAACATTTCTGTTCCGGAAGCACTGTTATGAACGAAAGCTATTTGTTGTACATACTTCAAAGCAGTCTTCTCTGAATAGAGATCCAGCAACACCCCAAGCGGTGTAGCAAAAATACACTGTATGCCAACAGATTTTAATTGTGTTTCAAAAGTCTTGTGACACACCAATCCCGACACTTGTTCTGTTTCATCAATGAGGCTTAAACCCTGTGTAGTGACACTGATTTAACCGCTTGTGGGAGATTTGGGACCTGAGGCTCTGGTGACTGCTCCAATCCTTTGCCAGAACACTAAATATAACTAGGACGCTTTATCCCTGTGGCATTAAAACAATGTGTCATGAGACCTTCCATGAAAAATATGTGTAATTGGGTATAATAAGATAGATAGACTTTGAGTTCTTTTGTAACAAACGCTCAGTTGCTTATCATGAATACGTAATGTAACATGTTATTAATGTCTTTGACAAAAAGCAGGTCACCTGAATGTAGAGGTTGTTTCAAAGACACAAAAGAGCAAGTGTGTGTATAATAAACTGAATTTTATAAGATGTTTATAAGATTTTTTTAAATGTAAAAATTTGAAAATAAAAGTGACTATATTTGCTTTCTTAATACACCTTCCACTGTACATTATTTTAAAGAAAAATAGTAGTTTGTCTTTGCAATCTTTCATCTAAATAAGTTAAACAACCCTTTTTTTCTAGCTTTGGTTTTGGAGGTTTTGTCTTGTTTTAAGTATAAATCTAATAAAATTTTGTGATGATTTATGTGTTTAAAAAATACTTATTTGGTAAGAAGAACTAAATCTTATGCTATTTTAAGTAAATGTTTGTTTTATGATTATGATCTATCAAAAACAAGACAAAAAAAAGCTAATTTTACAAATATTGTAAACTGGCTCCATTCTAATATGAAATTTCCACTTTTTTGTGTTCAGCCAATTAATTCCTATTATTTATTCATTTATTATTATTTAACTTGGAAATACATCACATTATGGAAGTAAAATGTCTGATTTTTATTTATTTTCTTAGGTATTTCAAGGATATTTCGAGAATGTCTCGATTTAATTTTCAGACAGTCTTATTAAAATATATCCTGTAGTTTGTGAATTTGTTTTTACGTCACTTACAAAATGACAAATATAAATGCAAAAAGTATAAATAGCTTTATAACCTATATTTATGATCTCTCTTTCCAACCTAATATCATTTTATATAACTGCTCTATCAGCAGACATCCACTGGATGGCAGTCTTTCATAAACAGAGACTTTGTTTTGAGCAGGCCTGCTGCCAACACTGCACATACAAACCTTCTCTTTCCACTTGATAAAGACAGATCAAGACAGATGCCTGTTGAAAAGGTCTGTGTGAGTAATGTGCTCTTTTTAGGACAGACTATCATATTAGTTGCATCAATCACTTTTAAATGCAGCACCTGTTGTAAATGCCTTTAAAGTCAAAATTTCACATCAGCTCCCGTTATAGTGATTCACCTCAAGGGAAGTGATATTGTACCTCTTCTGTCACAAAGAAAGAATGCATGTGGTATGTAGTTTATCATTACATACACATTTAGATGGGTATAGCAATCAAAGTCATTCATAATTCCGAATTGAATTGAGCCCGTCTTTTTATATTTGAATTTGAATTGATATAGCAAACAGGATGCAGAATTCTAATTCAAATTTTTAATTGAGTTAATAAAAAATATAGTAGTTTTATATGTTGTTTTAGAAGAGATCCCTTATTTATTTTTATAAAGTCATGTTAAAATAATGTGCTGCATATTTTGTGCTGCTGTATGCAAAAAAAAAATTTTTTGATTGCTTTTAAATTTGTTTTATGTTATTGAGCTTTTCACATTTTTAGGGAAATACACTGTATCAGTCAAGAAAAAAATATTTCCTTTTGTTTGTACTACAAAAAAGGTATTGTTAGGTGTTACTGCCCATAAAAAAGGACAACTAGGCAGTGTCTCCAATAGCATGTTAGTGGTGTCATTAAATAAAAAAAATTATATTAATGTATATTTATTTATATTTATTATATAATGTATTTATGTATAATTATGTTTTTTTGTCAGAGTTGTTTTAAGGGGCATTGTTATGGTGGATGGTTTTTGCAACTTATTTATCAATGTAAATTTTTAACCTTTACGTCATGCCATAAATCTTTTTCTGTTTTGACTACAGACCACTCCTGCCTAAAACAGAACAACAGCAGCTGATGTGTGACCAGCATGAGGAGGAGAAGATCAACATCTACTGCCTCACCTGTGAGACACCAACATGCTCTATGTGCAAAGTCTTCGGGGCCCACAAGGACTGTGATGTAGCCCCGCTGCCAGACATCTACAAGAGACAGAAGGTAGAGGATTTGTACAGTGTCTTCATCAACTAGACAATTGTTTTTTAAATTTAGTTTTACTTTGTTTGTTTGGTGGAAATGACCTCAGAAAAATCACCAGCTGCTCTGAGACTGTGGTGCGATGCTTTGAACCAGACAGATGTGTGTATAGCACGCTGCCCGCCAGGTTTCACACATTGCAAGAGGCTTGATCTCACCTAACTTCTCTAGCATCAACACCCACCCACATGGGAACACACATATACACAGACCATCAGTGGCCAATGCTCCTGCCTCAACCAACAGTCCGTCTTTTTCAGATTTTTTTTCTGCCTCAAATTTGTCTAACAAAACAAGCGTTTTACATTTCAGAAGCGATTAGTCATGTAAATTTTTCAAAGTCAAGTTTAAAGGAATAGTTCATCCAAAAATGAAAAATTATTCAACCTCAGGCCATCCAGTATGTAGATGAGTTTATTTCTTCATCGGAACAGATTTGGAACAAATTATGTTACTTGCTCACCAATGGATATTCTGCAGTGAATGGGTGCCGTCAGTGTCATCTGAACCAGGAGAGAAATATACGCAGCTCAAGCATTGTTTACAAATGATTCAGGGGATTAACTTTTTCGCTGGAGGATGTGTTATTATGGATTATGGACCGGTGATTTGACCAGAGGCGATGGTTAAAAGTTGAAACGCCTTGGTTGATTTTGTTGCATACAAACATGCAGTTTTTTGTTTTATAAAACTGATGGACTGGAGTTAACTTGTGGATTACTGTGACCTTTTTATCAGCTGTTTAAACTCTCATTGTGACGGTACCCATTCACTACAGAGGCTCCATTGGAGAGCAAGTGATGTAATGTTACATTTCTCCAGCCCCATTCTGATGAAGAAACAAAATAATTTACATCTTGGATAGCCTAAGGTTGAGTAAATTTTTAGCAAATCTTCATTTTGGGTGAACTATTCCTTTGTCTGTAGCACAAATGATCCAGTGTTGAAGTTTACAACAGGTTAGAGGTTTTGTTCACATCACTAAACCTAAGTATAAACAATTGCAATGAGCTTTAGCAAGCACCAATAATTGCATATTACAGAACAGACAATACGCTTAAAATAGATACTTATATTTAAGAAAAGATTGTTCTAAACAAAACAAACAGGACGAATGTGTTTTATGACACTCAAAAAATAACATGCAGCATCACAGCAATTTTCTCAATTTCCAATGCATTCTTGACCTACATGGTATTGAGGTCTTGACCTACTGCACCTCTTGTGGTATGGCTAGTAATGAAGGTCTTCGTATCAGGGTGCAACTTGCCCTGAGAAATGAGTCACTCCTCCCTGTTGTGTTTGAGTCATAGCAGCTTCTTCTGATCTTTACTTTTTTTGTCTCTCATTTTTGTCCTCTGTAAGTGCCTGTTCTCAGCTCTCTCGCTCCCTTCAGCAGCTACCAGATGAACAATGACTAAACCTACCAGCCTTTCCCAATAGAAAACCATGTGCATGGTGGACACCGTATGTTGATCTGTTATTTGCAGTGTTCCTATGCTGAAGGTCAGTTCTCATTGTAGGAAATAGGTTCTTCTTATTGTATATCTACTTCTGTGGCTCTTGGTTTTGAGGTACTGTAACTGTATGATGTAACGCTCCAGGGTCGTAGGGTGGTTGATGCCCAAACCGGCTCCCAAAGAGCCATCATTTCAGCCAGGTGGCTATGATGACATTTTCTCTTTTAGTCATGGCCCACTATAAACAGTGAATCACTCATTTCAAATGCAAATCAGCAAAGTTTGATCAGTCATGACTGGTAACATTCTTACAATCTCGGCCTTTAGTTCACATGCTGTTCTCTTGTTTGTAAGTGTGGTTCTCACAAGTTGTATAGCCAAGTCTGACATGGCTTTCTTGTGAAAGATGACACGTTGATCGCATTGGTCATGTGTTTTCTTTCTTTTATTTTTGATGAGGTCCTGTCACAATTGGTTATATTCCGCTCTGTTTTGTCTCAGACAGAGCTCAGTGATGCCATAGCCATCTTGGTAGCCGGAAATGACAGAACACAGGCCCTGATCTCACAGATGGAGGACATTTGTAGGACTGTCAAGGTGAGAAAGAAATGGTACAGTAAACCACAACAATTATGATATTGTTTGAAAGGATTGGATGATGTGTTGAATATTCATAATATAGTCATTATGATTTAATTATTGCATTTAACATTTTGAATCTTCTTGGTTGCAATCGTTGTGAAGTTTAAATGATGGATCCTCTGATTCACCATTTTTAGCCATTTCAGACCAAATACATAGACTAAATCAAAATATATCAAAATTGATATCAAATATAGTCCAGAGTCGAGTTGAGTCAATTTAAGCATTATTTTAAGGGGACGTTTTACACAACTCTAGTTGATCCAAAGTGCTTTAAAGTATAAAATAGAATCAGAAAAACAGTATACAAGTATCAAATCAAGGTAAATATGCATACAATATATCCATACATACTACTATATATATATATATATTTGTTATAAAGAAAGCAAGGATGCTTTAAACTAATCAAAAGTGATAGTAAAGACATCTATGATGTAACATCTATGATGTTACAAAAATGATATTTGAAATAAATGCTACTCTTTTGAACTTAATATTCATTCTTTCTATTTTTTCTATTTGAAAAAAAATCTGTATGTATATATATATATATATATATATATATATGTATATGTATATATATATATATATATATATGTATATGTATATATATATATATATATATATATATGTATATATATATATATATATATATATATATTGTATATATGTGTATATATATATATATATATATATATATATATATATATGTGTGTATATGTGTGTGTGTGTGTGTGTGTATAGCCAGTGATGATAAACAGTTATAATAAATAGTTATATATATATATATATATATTTTTTTTTTTTTTCTTAATAGTTTTTTGTTTTAAATATTATATATATATATATATATATATAATAGTTTTTTTGTTTTAAATATTAATATAAATATTAAATAAATAATTAAATATTGCTCTTAATTCAAACTAAAACACTGGTCACTGGTTATCTTTTGCAGGAAAATGGTCATCGGCAGATGCAGTACATCTCTGATAAGTTTGATGAACTTTATGCCATCCTAGAAGAGCGTAAAAGGGAACTAATAGAGACTGTCGGTCGTCAGCAGGATCAAAAACTGGGCCATGTCCGCTCCCTTATCCGTCGCCACGGAGACCACTTGGAGATGTCCGTCAAACTGGTGGAGACAGCCATCCAGTCTATGGAAGAACCTCAGATGGCTGTGTTCCTGCAGGTACAATAAGTGTCTCTGCCACAAATGATCTTTCTGATTGGTGCCAGGATGCTAGGGTGATTATTACAAAAGTTTTTTGCAGCGATGCCATAGATGCCATTTTTTTTTAAATGCCTTTCAGTGAAAAGGTCTTTTTGCAGCGATGTGGTAGTTTCAATTTTTTTTTAGATGCTTTTTTTTTTAGAGTTTTAAAAAATGTATTTTCTATAATATTCTGTGTTTTGGCACCCTCCTTCAATTTACGCAAAAACCCCAGTCCAATCAATTGAAAAGTAGCACACCTTTCCTTAACAAGCTGCATGATTTGATTATCATTCATATCTGAATAGTACACCGAAGTTAAATACTTAAAAGTCTCTTGATTTTTAGCCTCAAGGTAGTTTGCAACACTATAAACGTGTCTTAAATGGTCACTTTCTATGCCTAACTCGCGCAAACCTCTGGTGCCAGTGATCAATAGTGGTACAGGTGCTTGTGAACATCTGACATGGTCTTATTGAGCTGTGTGGCGCTAATGCTGCAACACCTCACCGGGGATGCTGGCGGCAGAGCTTGTTGCTTTTAGAGTCCCCCAGAGATGCTTGATGCAAATGGTCCAGCCTTTGCATATGCTGTTTGCTGATTGACACTGTGCCTGTTGCTACATTTCAAGCATCCTTTAATGACAAGGCTGACACTGATTAGCAGAACCTCACACAACTGGAGACCCCTGTCCTTTGACTAGTGGCTAAAAAGGTCAATACTTCACCATGGCTGAGAGCCGCGGTCTGCGGAAACAGACTTTAAACAAAGGTTATGGAGAGGTGTACTTGTTTTTTTGAAACCGCTTTCACTATAAAGTGGCAGCCTCAGTTGCAGCACTGCTCTTTTTTTAACTAGCACTTCTCAGTGCAAACAGAGTGTCAAAATAGGCTGCATAACAAGTGCCAGTGATTTACTATGTTCCCTTTTTTGTGTATGCTGTGATGAAGAGGACTGCAGGTTTTATGTTTTAATCTTCTGGTGTATCCTCTAATCCTAAAATGAGTGTTCTTCTTTGGTGTGTTCACAGAACGCAAAGGAAGTGTTCAACAAGTAAGTCAGCTACGAGTGATGTGTTTAGGAGTGTCTTAAAGGGATAGTTCACCCAAAAATCATTTTCTCACCTTCATGTCATTCCAAACCTGTCTGACTTTTTATTTTTATATCAACTGTCCCTTTAAGCTAAACCATATTCAGCATGTGTGCTTCATCAATAACTGATACCTTCTAAAGGCTAGCAATCATGATTAACAACCTCACAGGCAATGACTCAACCAGCCTCCCACCGCTAACAACGCACTGTATTCTGCATTAATTCATAGCTTTCATCTGGCTCAGTATTGTGGGAAATATTCTGTACTGTACATATTGAAATCCCTACAATTTATTAATTTTCTGCTGATGTCTGCGTTTAATTGAGCTCCAAATGCTTAATGTGTAGACTTATTGAACTTGTTTCATAATTTAATTGAATTGAATAATTTTAGCCTTAGGTGTGCTCTGTATTTTGACTTTTACAAAAAATACAATAAAAACAGTGGTATTGTGAAATATTATTACGAATTAAAAGGTTTGTGTGCGTGTGTGTGTGTGTGTGTGTGTGTGTGTGTGTGTGTGTGTGTGTGTGTGTGTGTGTGTGTGTGTAAATGTAGTGCATGTCAAAAGAAATATAAGACTGAAATGTGCCATATTTAACCCTAATTAGAACAGAACAGTTTTTACAGAACTGTTATAGTCTTTACATTATATCACTGTTTACTAGTTAATGTTTACTCTTGTCATGGCCTTGTCAAGCAATATTTTAACTCTGTTATGGGAAAAAAAAAAATCAATGCAATGCACAAAGTAGAAAAATATTAAGAGAAATTAATGTTTCCTACATGTGTGTACTGTGTTGCAGTATTTTCAGGTCTATATGAGCCATTTTGGCTAAACACTCAACCCTAAAAAGTAAGAACAAAAAAATAGTAAAAGTATTTTTTTTAATTATAAATGTCATTTGTTGAAGCACATTTATCTATTCTAATTATACCTATATATAACTACAGTACTTTGCATGGCACCACATTACCACATACTGTATATAGGATTTGTGGTAATATCTGTAAAATATTCAGACATTATATACAAATTCAGATATTGAAAAGTCTTATTTGTTGAGCACAAATCTGTATGTTATTGTGAACCGAATCCCTTACAGTCACTGGTTTTATAGTAACTTTGAGCCTGAAAAGGCAAAATATGTTTTGAAAGTTGAAAGTTCAGCATTAACTTTATCACAGTAAATGCAAGTTTTCTACTGATGCTGCTAGACAAACATGTTGCCTCAAGAACTAACTTTTATACTTTCTCGTTTGTCGAATGAAACTTTATGCAATGTGTGCAATAACATATGCATCAGCATTCATCACATTTTTCCCCAAAACCTCTAACTGTTTAGAAAAAATGCTTATACTCACAACACTGTCTAGCTGTGTGTTATGTTTCATGCTTCCCTCCACCTGCGGAGACGTCCCGTGGTGTCTCGTGGACCTGAGTCACGAGCAGCTGCAGGGAGAAGAAGGAATGGAACCTAACGCTATCCGTCACTTTTATATTTGTCCGAGTGCCGCCACGACTTCACCGTTCTGTCCTTGACAGGATCACAGACACTGCCAAGGCTTCCAGCATTGAGCGGACGGAGGCAGGCTATGAGAGCATGGCCCACTTCATCATCAACACGGAGGATATGGCCGACATGCTGAGAGGCATCAACTTCCAAACAGGTAACGGTTTCACATCTATGACGACATCATCTGTCACATGCATTGATTTCTATTTACGTCTGCAGGTTAAAATTGCACTGCAGTATATTTAGAAAATGAAGCATGTACTTTTGTTGCAGGTGAAGATGGAGAAGACAGCAGTGATGAAGCCCCTGAAGACCTGACCCCCTCACGTGGTCAGACTGATGAATCAGGGAGACGCTTATAACTTATTTTTAAACCCAAGGTTAGTTTCAAAGATGAAATCATGGGTCCTTAAAGGAATAGTTCACCCAAAAATGAAAATTAAGCCATTTACTCTCACCCCCATGCCTTTCTAAAACTGTGACTTTTTTCTTCTGCTGAATATCGAAGATATTTTGAAGAACATTGGGACCCAAACAACACTGAAGCCCAATGACTCCCATTTCTCAAAATTTCTTTGTTTAATTCCATAGAAGAAAGCAAGTCAGAACAAGTCCTTTAAGGGATTTAGCCTTTTCTTTGTAATTCTTTCCGTGTTCTAACTTTTATTTATGTATATGCTGGTCTGAAAACTGTTGAACCCTGTAAAGACTATTGTATCATATTTGAAATGCACATTTCCAAGGCCTCTAAATTATTAACATGATCCATACTTTGCTGAAAACCTTGTTGTACACAGTCTATTACATGCCTTCTGTCATCTGATTGATTAAACATTTTATACACATAATTACAGAATTATACAGTATAAATATAATTCTGAAAAGTTCCACCTTCAGGATGTGGTACACGTGTCTTTTTGCTGTAAAATATTGTTGTGAAATCCACTGTTTTTTATGAAGTAATCATAAGAATAACTTTTTTTAACGCTTACTGGACTGAAACGAGTAGGTTTACTTGATTATCCACACTTTTTTTATTCATTTAGAAGAATTGTTAAAATCATGGTTTATCAAATATGATACATGAGGCTTTTGAGTAAGGTTTTTATTTGTAAATATCTGTCATCATTGTATTGCACTGCATTATATATTTTGCCCCCAAGATAGAAATTAAAGTGTTTTTGTCATAAGGTTTATGATTTAAATATATTTTTTTGTGTATGGTTTTTATTTGTATCGCATTGCACTGTGTTTTGAATAAAACCGAACAACAACCATGTTCTCAATGATTTTTATATCAAAGCTGAATATTTTTGGAAGTAGTTTTTAGTTGTAGCTATTTTAGGAGGATATCTCTGTGTGCAGATGACTATTACTGTGCTAATTATTAGGCAACTTAACAAAAAACAAATATATACCCATTTAAATTATTTATTTTCAGCAGTGAAAACCAATATAACATCTCAAACATTCACAAATATATTTCTGACATTCAAAAAAAACAAAACAAAAACAAATCAGTGACCAATATAGCCACCTTTTCTTTGCAAGGACACTCAAAAGCCTGCCATCCATGGGATTCTGTCAGTGTTTTGATCTGTTCACCATCACATTGCGTGCAGCAGCAACCACAGCTCCCAGACACTGTTCAGAGAGGTGTACTGTTTTCCCTCCTTGTAAATCTCACATTTCATGATGGACCACAGGTTCTCTATGGGGTTCAGATCAGGTGAACAAGGAGCCAAGTCATTAGTTTTTCTTCTTTAGACCCTTTCTTGCCAGCCACGCTGTGGAGTACTTGGACGCGGTGTGATGGAGCATTGTAAATGAAATCATGTTTTTCTTGAAGGATGCAGAGTTCTTCCTGTACCACTGCTTGAAGAAGGTGTCTTCCAGAAACTGGCAGTAGGACTGGGAGTTGAGCTTGACTCCATCCTCAACCCGAAAAGGCCCCCAAGCTCATCTTTGATGATAGCAGCCCAAACCAGTACTCCACCTCCACCTTGCTGGCGTCTGAGTCGGACTGGAGCTCTTGCCCTTTACCGATCCAGCCACGGGCCCAACATCTGGCCCATCAAGACTCACTCTCATTTCATCAGTCCATAAAACCTTAGAAAAATCAGTCTTGAGATATTTCTTTGCCCAGTCTTGACGTTTCAGCATTGTTCAGTGGTGGTCGTGTTTTTCAGCCTTTCTTACCTTGGCCATGTCTCTGAGTATTGCACACCTTGTGCTTTTGGGCAATCCAGTGATGTTGCAGCTCTGAAATATGGCAAAACTGGTGGCAAGTGGCCCTCTGGCAGCTGTACGCTTGACTTTTCTCAGTTCATGGGCAGTTATTTTGCGCCTTGGTTTTTCCACACGCTTCTTGCGACCCTGTTGGCTATTTTGAATGAAACGCGTTGATTGTTCGATGATCACGCTTCAGAAGCTTGGCAATTTTAAGAGTGCTGCATCCCTCTGCATCTCACTATTTTTGCACTTTTCGGAGCCTGTCAAGTCCTTCTTTTGACCCATTTTGCCCAAAGGAAAGGAAGTTGCCTAATAATTATGCACAACCTGATATAGGGTGTTGATGTCATTAAACCACACCCCTTCTCATTACTGAGATGGCACATCACCTAATATGCTTAATTGGTAGAAGGCTTTAGCCTATACAGCTTGGAGTAAGACAACATGCATAAAGAGGATGAGTGGTCAAAATACTCATTTGCCTAATTAATTCTGCACACAGTGATTAAACATTTAAACATTATGAGGAGATATAAAGTGACACCTGATATTTGTATGCATTTTATGTAAGTAGTCTGCTTTGAAAGTATACTGTTTTGAAAATCTCATTGATTTACATTAGAATTGCTGTCAGAATTTCATCTTGCTTTTATCCATCAGTAACTGCAACAAACTGCATTTTTGCTTAGTTTGGGCCTCATACATTATACATTATAAGTATGAGCTGCATATTCTCCTGTATCGTATTATAGGAGAAATAAAAGTCTGATCTATCAAGTATGATGCTTAACAAAACACATGCAAACTTTAATGAAAAAAAAAAAACTGCTTAACTTCAAAAAGTTTGGTTATTTCATACATCAGACTTTACAGGGTTAAAGTGTTTCTCCTCTATTAGTGTGAATCTGCCAGATCATGCAGACGTCCCATTCTGATGACGTGATCATTCTTGGCAACATTGGCACTCATTGTGTTATTGAGTACATTTGTCATCTCCCAGCAAAGCTTATTAAATATTCGCTGACTAAAGCCTCTGTAAGGCCGCCATAAACACTTTGATCTGGTTTATTCTCTTTTATAGACACAAAATACTTTGGACATACTGTATGGAAACACTTAAGTCACACTTAAAAATATAATTACAGTGTATGCCTTTGCTGTAAAACAAAATATCAAGCCAATAGGACATTATTTTAAAGAAATATACTAAAATGTACTTTATATGTAAAAGATTTCAAGTAAGTTTATTTTAAACTATAAAACAATATATAGTGGATAGTTCAAACTAAATGATTTAAAATAAAATTTGGACACTAAGGGTCACCAAAGGATGTAGAGATCCAAAAAACACCTTAAAATTATTTCTTGATGAGAAAACAGGCCAAAATCTAAGTTATTCACTGAAGATCTTCATCTCTGCTGCATCTCTTCTCAGTCAGTGCATCTTTTCTTGTCAAAATGCATTGATTTAAATTTCAATCTCTTCCTCACTCGCTTGATTTCAAGCTTTCATATTGACATTTTTGAAGCTCGACAGCCCCTGATCACCATCCACCTTCATTTTATAATTTATCCTTTTTGTTTTTCTATGTAATGAAGTCAGTCATGGTTGCAGCAACGTGGGTGAGTAAACATACAAAACTTACTAACCAGAGTATAAAAGTTGTTTCTAAACTGCATACTAAAAACAGGGCTCAGCCTGTAAAGTAACATTTGCTCAAAGGACATTTCCTGTTCTTTAAACAGTGGGTATCCTGTCTTACAGGGGCATCCCCACCTGTGCATGCTTTCTTTAAATAACTGTTCATTTACTTCAATGTAAAGGTCAGAATCCTCAGTTAATCAGGGCAGCGTGTGCCAGGACAGCGTACAGCTTTCTCTCTGGTCCTTTACTGATCTAAAAGGGCTGTGTGTCCATACAGTAAGATCAGTGTTGAGAACAGGGCTAAATCACAGTGGCAGGCTCTCCGAATCCTACCTCTCGGCTTCTGACACTCCGTCCACCCCCACCTGCACTCGAGCCGTGAGTCTACATCCACCCATTACTTAATAACCACTCGCCTCTGTGCCACCAGCCACCAGCTAGGATATATGGCAGTGGAGATATATGACTGGATGCATGTGCTCACAGACGCTGACCTTGTCACTCGTGCTGTCAGCCCACTGATCAATTCATGAGGGAAAGAGAGCAGCATTTGGTCTGAGTATGTGCTCAACATGGGTGCGTTACAAGCTGATGTAACGCTCTTCGTGTAATTTAAATCTGTAATTCTTCTTAGAATAAGAGGGTTTTTTGGGGTGTCAGAAGCAGGATGGAGAACCAATCTGCGAGATGAGATGCCACTTGTTTAACAGTTACTTAAGCTTAATATATCATTTAGAGTTTCCTTTCTTTATTTTATGCTTAAATGGCTTTAGATATGAAAAACAAACAGTTACGTAACATGCAGTTTTTTGCACAATGGCACTTCCTAAGAAATGAGTGTTCAGTCAACATATATTCTTGCCAATGCAAAGCACGCACTGTCCTCTCCCACTTGCCCCATTTATGACTAAAATAGACTCAGTGTAAGTGGAAGATTATGGAAGACTTAACTCGTAAATTTTATTTTTCATTTCTAGGGTATTTCCTGTGCGGACTATAAGGAGGAGGTTTTCTTTAATCCTTTCAACATGGCAAAAGTTTCTTTCATCTGGTATTTTGTGGTCCTAAAACTCCTCTTAGTTCAGTAAGAGGAATTACAAATTATTTATAGCTTCTACATGCTGGATGTTTGTTTAAAACTGTTTTGGTATTTTTTTTTTTTTTATCTCAAAATGAGCTGATAGGAAACCAGAAAACATTTGTGGTTTGTCCCACCCCCCAAAAAAACAAAATAAAAACAAACAAGTAATATGCAAATTACCATTCAAAGGGGTCAGTAATTTTTTAATGTTGCAGGCTGAATTTATTTGATTAAAAATACAGTAAATCTGTAATATTGTGAAATATTTATATATTTTTAATTTAATTTAAATAGCTGTACAAATACACTCAACATTAAGATGTATTATTTAAAAAAAAATAATAATGATAAATCACTACTTAGTTCAGCTGGTAATATCACATCTAAGAAAGCTTTTTGGTTTAATACTGTTACAGCCCTTCAGTTCATTATATGCATTTAACATTTCAAAAGAACGTACAGCAATTTCTACAGTTGCATCTCACCTGTTACTCACCACTCACCGTTATGTTCTGTGTGATGTTAATGCTTGTGTAAATGTCAGTGATGCTGGCTTTCTATAAACCTGTGTTTGCTATAATTATTACCTTTTAATGGGTGATAATGAGGTTTACATGTTTGCAGTTACTTGTAAAAGGCATGTAGTTTCTTTTATTTCTGCAGATTCATGTTCAAAATACAAAGTCATGTTTATGCATTTAGGTGCAATATAATATGTAATTTACATAATGATAAGCAATATACAATGTACAGTATATCTCAAACACTTTGTAATATTGTCCAACATTATTGTCACAAAATGTGGGTAAGTGCTACAGATCATAGTTTCCCACCATATGAGGAGAACATACTTTTGCACTTAGTATACAGTGAGCATCTGGCATTATGCATGTGGTAAATACTGGTGTTATTACCAAGTATAGCATTTTATGTCATGAAAGCACTCCCGTTGGCAAAGCCAGAGGGTGCAACCAAACCTAGGCTATTAATTTGTGTTATTTCATTGAGAATAGCTGTCATTTGAGTGACTAGTGAGCAATATTGATGCAAACCCTATTATATATAGACTGGTTACTCAAATACCAACAGGATTTGTTATGGTTTAGTAATACTCCTTCCAAAAGAGGGTTTTCACAGCAATGCCATATAAGAACCATTTTGGGTTCCCCAAATAACATTTCAGTGAAACCATTTCATTCAACTTTTTAATAATCTAAAGAGCACTATGAAGTTTCTATGGATGTTAAAAAAAAATAAATTATGGAACCATAGATGCCAATTAAGAACCTTTAGGAGTGTAACTCTAATTAGGAGGCCAGTAACTGTAAACACTTAAAGGGCACCAGTCAATTGTAGATTGATTGGATTCTTGATTTGGTTACATGTGAACCAGCCTGACTGATCATTTGCCGTGGGCAGTATTTTGAGGTCCTGGTAGGTCTGTTGTGGCTCTTGGTTCCTGGTTCTGAAATGGTCCAGAAGTGATGGAGACAGCAGCAGGTCACCAGAAACTCTTCTGGTGAACATATACATGCCACTCTTAAAAATAAAGGTTCTACATAACCTTGGTGCCACAAGGGACCTTTTTGAAGAATTTTTTTTTTCTTTTTCTGAAGGACACCAGAAACCAATAGCATCATCTGAAGAAGCTATATTTTTCATCTCCAAGGAACCTCAGCCAACTCAAGAACGAGAAGGGGGTTATTTGCAGTGGCAAGGAACCACTGAAGAACCTTTATTTCTAAGTGTGGCTCGAACAGGAGGCATCGGTGAAAGTCATATGTTTAGCAAGAGTTTGGGGATGTGAAAGAGTGCACTGAGCTTGTTCTTTACTCGCCGATAGAAAGCATCATCACTGAGCTACAGCTACTTCCCAACCTCATCTAGATATTTGCGGTTCAGTTCCGCCTGTTCCCTTTGATTCTCGATCCGCGCCATTTCGATCATGTTTCTCAGCAGGTGGAAGGTGAGGTCGATGGAGATCGGAGGATCGTCGTTCCGTTTGGAAAACTCCGTGAGCTCCTCTAAGCTGTTGTCAGAGCGCAGCTGCGGCGTGGAGAAGTGCTGGAGATGCAGGACATCGGCTGCCTTCTGCGCTCCTAGATTTCTTTGCAAATACAGAAGGAGGTAGGACATGGCGTCGTCTCCAGCCCTGTTTAAGAGCACGTCGTCCAGCTGGTTGTTTATGAGGTTTAAATCACGGGGTCGGCAGGTGCTCAGCGGAACGTGGGTGGTCAGTAAGACTGAAGTAATGAGCAGGACCAAAGGGACGGGCTTCATGCTGGACACAGCCGCGCGCTTCCTGAGGAAAACAACCAGGTGTGTTACTACAGCGGCGCGCCCTCAAACCAAACCAAAAGTTTAGTACTCAACTACACAGCCAAGGTATCGGTTAAGTGTTCATATAAAATACAAAAACTGAGATTACGAAATGACTTATTTTTAAGTAAAAGTTTATTTTAGTGAATATACATAGTGCTAATATAAATGACAAAATTTAGAAAGTATTCAAATTAGTAAATATATTTAGCATTTAGTGTAAACAAATATGAAAATGCTTATAAAAATTACAAAATTGAGATTGAGTTTCGTATATTTTTGTTAAATCATGTTAAGTAAAAGTGTTTTTAAAATCATGTATATAAATAAAAAGTGCTAATGTAAATTACAAAAATTTAGATAGTAAAGTAATAGTATAAAATTATTTTTTAAATGATTAATATTAGTTTTTAAATTATTAGTTTTTTATTTTTAATTAATTATGATTTGTTTATTTTTAATTAGATTTTTTTATTTTATATGATTTTTTATTTTATTTGTATTATTATATTATAAAAATATAAATCGTGCATCAGCTAATATCGATGAAGAGTTAAAAGAATTAGCATTTGAACTCGTTTATAAAGCAAATATCAAAACAAATTAATTATTGAATAAAAGTAAAGCACAAACATGATCACTGTTCTACGGTTTAAAAAAAAAACTATCGTAATAATTTAATTAAAATGCGTAAAAATAAACAACAAACGTAATACTTATCTACTAGCTATAGAAACCGAATCTTAAAATCAGACCCCATGTTCTCCTGACCGAACAATCAGCTCACAGAATGAACAATAATCACAGCCCTGTACAATTTCAACACTAAGATCTCGTGCTCGCGTCTAAGCTCGAATGGCCTCAAGTCAAAAAGTTGAAAGCAAGTCGGATAAGGTAACTTACTCGGTCGTCTTCTGTTGCTTTAAAAGTACTTGTAAGGAAGAGTGTTTGCAGACAGGCTGGAGTGGAGTGGAGCTCCTGGAGCTCAATGGTTATATACATCACACACCGCTCCACTGACGTCAGTCGAGCTGCATAAGCTGCTTGTAAATGAGGCAATTCTGAAGTGAAACGAAGAGTGGAGTAAAGGAGCTGTAGATCCGAAGGACAAAGTGAGACGTTTCTTTGTCTCTACAAAGTTTTCAATCAGGAAAGGTCATCTTGATGCTGTTGCAAAGTCATAAACTTGGTTTCAAAGATAATATATCCGGAGTTGTAACAGACAGGTGATCAGTTAATGGTTTTATTGGTCCTTTAACTTTAAAATAACTTTTTTTATGTATTTTTTTTAATGCACCTGAGCAAAGTGAGCTAAGGAGCAGCCGTCGTGATGGATTTCTGCATGGCTGCTCATTTGTGGTCAGGAGGACAGCAGAAGCGCGCTAGGGGACACGAAAGGCTCCGTCTCTGTCCAATGTGCTGAAATTCTTTAAGACGCAGACAGACGTCATTCATTGGCTCACACACACACACACACACACACACACACACACACATATATATATATATATATATATATATATAAAATTTTGTTGTGTTACCAAAACTTTTAATGATCACTATATAAAACTGTATATAAAACTGTAACACTTAATAAGGTTTCAGTTGTCAACATGAACACTAATTATATAGCATTTACGTTTACATATTACATTTAGTCATTTAGCAGAAGCTTTTATCCAAAGCGACTTACAAATGAGGACAATATTAATCTTTTTTATTAACATTTATTAATGTTAGTTAATATTAAGTTCAAAACTAATACAAAGTTGTATCTGTTAACATTAATGCACTGTGAATTAACATGAACACTTTTTAAACTAACATTAAGAAAGATCAGTAAATGCTGTAAAAATATATTGTTCATTGTTAGTTCATGTTAATGCATGCATTAATGTTAACAAATTAGACCTTATTATAAAGTGTTACCAAAACTTTTAATGATCTATAAGCATTTGGGAAATAATAATATAAAACCATATTACCAATACAGTACATATTAACTTATTTTATGTATTTGTTTGTCAGTCTAACTAACTGAACTGAGCAGTAACACCTTGTCTACACCAGACGTGACAGTTGTCGTGCTGCGTCGCAACAGCTAAAGTCTGTCTACACTGGACCGACAAAGCGACCGTTGAAAATCATTTGAAATTTGTGTCAATATGTAATAAATAGAACGCAGCAGCAGTTTTCTGTTGGGGATTTATCACGCCACGCCACATCCAGTTAAAATATTTCTTATCCTATGAGTGAGAGAGGGTAGGATACATAAAAATTGTAATCATCTTTAAGATTTTTTGAAAATTTTAATGCTTTATAAGGATTATAGTTTTTTTTAAAAAATAATAAAAACTAATTATGTAAAAGTATACTGAAAGTAAAGTACATATCAACTGATTCTGTGCATTTCTTTGTCATTCTAATGGAGACTGAGCTAAACAAGATTAGGCTTAAAAGATTTCTAATCCTATTATTATTATCTGTAAGAAAATTACCGTTATCTTTTTTTACTGTTTTTTTTAATAAATCGCCATGGCAGCACCGTTCAAGACAAAGTTTGGTGTGAATTGCATGATTCTCCTAGGAGGAGTATGCATTAATTCACAGCCTGATTTTTCCAAAAATCCACATTCAAACCAAAATAGCCGACTTCCTCTTGGTCGTAGCTAATGACTGTAAGGGTGTATTCACACCTGTCCTGTTTGGTTCGATTGAATCGAACTCAAGTTCATTCCCCCTCTTGGTGTGGATCTTTTGGGCAGGTGTGAATACAGCAGTCACACTCGGGTGCTGACCAAACAATCGTACCAAGACCCAGCTGAAGAGGTGATCTTGGTCCACACTCGGGTGCTGACCAAACAATCGTACCAAGACCCAGCTGAAGAGGTGATCTTGGTCCACTTCCAAACAAGTTCTAGTACGGTTTCAATCACTTGTTTTTAAATCACAATGTTTAAAAATGCATGCAAATGATGAGTTTTCGTGACCGTGGCGCACACCAACGTGACATGAGCATGCTAAATAGGCTAAAGCTTGCCACAAAAGTTACCATGTATATGTTGGGGGAAATAGAGATATTTGAATTATTTATTAATAAACTAGTGTTTTCTGAGTCAGTGTCGCTAAGATGAAATTGATGATCCTGACTCGCCATCTCATCATTGGATGCGCCTTTAGAAAGAAATGCATCTTGGTTTACATAATGTGATAATGAGTTTTTGTTTTGGATTTGAATTATTTCGTTTTGTAGTCATTTAAAGCTTTCTATAGATATATTCATCATGGAAAATAATCACTGATTTTCGGTTCATTATTGTGAAGCGCTCCTGCTCGAGACCGAGGTTGCAAGCGCATCCTGTTTGTTTTCTTTATTTTACAAAACACAACATTTTGTCATTTTTGAGCATTTGCCAATGTCTATCATTTTTACTGATTTGTGTATCCAGTTTCATGAAATTCTAAGCATGTTAAGTGCCTTAAAAACACCTGAAAAGAATATTTAAGTTTGACGCATTGCCATTGCAACAGTATTTAAGATTTCAAGAATCCCTTTGCAGTTTTACAGCTGCAGTGTTTTGAAATGATTCTGCTTAAGCTTGAAGATAATCGAGTAAAAATAAGAAGCTGATTTTGAATGATATAAAATGATACACTTCCTGATGCCAGTTGGTGCACTATAACTGACTCTTAATAGTCACGTCTATGTGACTGGCCTCATACGACGAACAGACTGCTGATGTTTCAAAGTTTCAAGACTTTTTGAACATGTTAAGGGCCCCAAAACCCCCAAAAACATTTATAATAAAAAATATATAATATTAATAATCCTTAGAAGAACAACAGGGCCCTGTGACTTAGGGCCTAATAATACTGAAATTAATATTTTTTTTGTAAAAATGCACAATGTAGTCATGAATTAAAATGCTTTCTTACTGTAAAAAATAACATTTTAAAGAGTGGCTGAGAAAAATGTATTCATCAGCCAGATGCAGAGGTTTAGTCACTGTTGACTATTGTTTCTGGCTACCCGTCGATTCCCTAGAGTGATGAAGCATTAGCTGGACATGCTGAGATATTTCTATAAGCCTTACACACTCTTGAAGGAAAATCCTAAACATGGCTTTACATTCCTGATCAGTGTGAAGAGACAAAAATACAGAGAGCCAGTATATTTCTTAATAGCAGTAGGTGTGATTTGTTGTTTTTGGAGGGATGACAGATACATTAGTTATCCAGGGACAGCTTTGTCCACTCAACGAGTTGATCTGCAGGCTGAAGCTGTGAATTGCAGTCAAGCTGAGGAACAGCCGCCCTACATCCTATTGGCAAGGGCTGCACAGAACAGGGTCTATTGGGTCAACATTGTGCTAGAAAAAAAAAACTAAATTCAGGCCAAGATTTCAATGTCAGCTGTTTCGTTTTAAATGTAGACGATATACACAGAGTCCACAAATGTGACATGACATAAGGATTAGATAATAATTGGTTAAAAAGATTCAGACACAGAAATTGAAAAAAAGGACATGTTTGATAGATTTACTGTCTTTGTCAAGGGCTTTATACACAAGATATTTTCAAGAGATTCTGGTATGAGTGACACTTTCATGAAGAGTGTAGGGTCTAAGTTATTAATTGGCTTGCCATCTGAAATTAGTCAACATTAGTAAATCTAGTTTTGAAGCTTGGTTAAAAACATTTGTATTCCTTGACTTTTAATTTAGGGTGTTGATGTGTTATGTGGTGTTTTAATGTGATGCATTATTTTTTATGTCCTTAGAATTTGTCATGATTTTTCAGCACTTTGAGTTATAAAGTAGTTGTAAAATGCGTAGAAATAAAGGAAATTAATGTTCTGGCTTCTGTGAAAGATGTATTTTATACATAGCTTTGTATTGTGTTACTCAATGCAATGCCCTAGTAGAAGACATAACATCCATAACTTTACATGTCTGTCAATCACATGTTCCTGAACCTAATCACTGTGACCACAGAAGACAAAAAAATGACTCAAAATGGATTCACATCCTGTAACAAACAGGCCTGCTGTTAGTTACTGACAAACCATAATTCACCAGCTAAACACTAGTAAAAATAGACATAAATCAAATGTATTGAATTAATATAGATTCTTTACAGAATCTATATTACACAAAAACATTCAAGTCAATTTCAAAGGTTAATAAAATGTCAGAGGTCAGAATTACATTACTGTCAGCTTTGACCTGTGTTGAGAAAACTGTAAGCTTTGTGCTCCAGTGTGTGAGTAGGTTACTACATTTATTTGATAAAAATCAACTGTTAAAATACAACAAACAAAAATGTTCCTGTGTGTGAGGTAGTGGTCAATCTGGGACATCTCATTACATCTTATTGGCTTTCCAGGAGAGGTAAGAGTTCCAGGCAACAGCCACGATCTGAACAACAGCCAATCTGAAAAACACAAGCATGAACATATAACTGTATTAGAAATTGTTTATTTATAATGAATGTGACCAAATGCAAATATCGCATTTGTGTCTTAAAAAATAAATACAAAAACAAATACAAATCCAGATGGTTTTCAGGTGTGTGTGTTATATATTATATATATATATATATATATATATATATAGAGAGAGAGAGAGAGAGAGAGAGAGAATTAAAAAAAAAAAAAATCACAAAAAATCTCCTACTTACAATTACATTGACTCAAGTAATAAGTATCAAGTTACAACAACAACAACAACAATAAAAAAAACGAAGCTACGAGAATAGTTTTTGTACGCAAAGAAAAAAAAATAATGTCGTTATTCAACAATTCGTCTTCATGTCAGCTGCATCACAAAGAATAGCATACGCTGTTTTCGTTCAGTGGATACTCTCCAAAATGGCACCAGGGTGATGCAGAGGAGACAAATTGTTGAATAACGTCGTTTTTTTTGTTTTCTTTACATACAAAAAGTATTCTAATAGCTTTGTAAAATTACGGTTGAACCCCTGATGTCACATGGATTATTTTACTGATTGATCTCCTTGCTACATTTCTGGACCTTGATCGTGGTAATTACATTGCTGTCTATGGGAGGGCCAGAGAGCTCTCAGAGTTCATCAAAACTGTTAATTTGTGTTCCGAAGATGAACGGAGGTCTTACGGGTTTAGAATGACATGAGGATGAGTAATTAATGACAGAATTTTCATTTTTGGGTGAACTATCCCTAACCATCTCCAGCACTACTGGATTAGTGCCCTGCTGCAATGGACGCATTCTCATTATCAATGATCACTTGACTTTTGAGGTTAAAAAGGGTGGTTTTACCTGTGGTGGAGGGGGATGAAATAAAAATTGGCAATCTGCACCGGAGGCCAAAGCTGGAGAAATGAAGAGACGTTGCATTACATAGAACATTACTGAATGAACTGAAAAAAGAAAAGAAAAAAGAAAAGAAAAGAATGTCAAACACAGCAGGAAAACACTTACATAGTAAATGGAGATCAAGGCATCCATGTAGTCCTATTGGGATATGGAAAATGCTGATAAAAATATAATAAAAAATGATAATTATTATATTATATTTTTTTTTTTTTTATTATATTTATGGATGATATTTAATAGTTAAGAAAAATATTAGAGAATCATAGAACTAGTGGGACCTTTTTCTTGGGCCAGTATACAAACACCTAGCAACCATCTTGAACACCCTTTGATCATAGTTCTCTAAACAACAGAACATCTTAGCAACAATTGCAATGCCCTGGAAAACAGTGTAAGCAATGAGCAGCTTAGTTTTTTTGTTAACTAGTCTTTGAACTGAAAATAAAATATATGAAGTGTTTCTGACTCTGCTGCTTGTTTCCTATCCAATGTTTCTTGTAACATTTTGAGCGAATCTACATTTCTTCAAGCATAAGCTGAAGGACTATGTGAGCACCTCAATACCAATTTTTGATTTCATGTAATTGAAATGAATCGTGCTGTTGCAATGACCCTAATCAAAACCACGAATGAATCGTGCTGTTGCAAAGACCCTAATCAAAACCACGACAGCTGTTTTTACAGATCTGTGGAAGGAACCTACCAGAACGTGCCCACAAAAATAGTAACACAACTGCTTTCAAATAGAATGATTTCTGAAGGATGATGACACCACTGGAGTAATGATGCTGAAAAATTTAGCTTTGAATACATTACATTTTATCCAAATAAATACTTTAAATGTATATTACGATCACTGAATCGTGCTGTTGCAAAGACTTCCCCTAAAAAATCTTACCAACCCCAACTTTTGATTAGACAGCTGTTTTTATAAACCTCTTTGATTAGTGTGTATATATATATATATATATATATCAACCAGTGATTTAACTAATAGGATTCAAATGTTTTTTGTAATTTGTTGATTATGTTATCCAGACACAAAAGAGTTTTTTAAAAGCTCCACAATTCAGCCCCACCGCATCAAGTGCAAGTCAGCACCCTCCTTTCCCTGGTGCCATATAAAAATCAAGTAATCTGGAACACGAGGGCCCTTTCCCTGCTAGTGCCATCTTTTGAAAGGTCAACTTAGTGAGATTGAGTGTGTAAAAGAAGCCAGTATTAGAAACTTGTGCTCTTTCTGTTTGTACTCTTTACCTTAACAGTTTCTAATTAAGAATGAACAAGAAACTGGCCACCTGGGGTGAAACTACTGCGGGGCCGAGACGTCATTATATTGTTTCTCCTAAGCTTGACATCGCAGGAGTTTAGCCCCTCAGGAGAAGAGAGATTTTCTTTTTTTTTGGACCGTTTGGAATACACAAAGACACAGAACACAACAGGGATGCTAATATGCTATATCTTTAGAAGTGAGCAACATCAAAGACCAGCCTGAATGCCCTGGAATCTGCCCACTGATAGAAAGCTGTTGGCAATCGTTCAGAACAACCCCGAAGACACAAATGTGCTGCGTTCTTGTCACTTCATTATGACAGTGATCTCTCAGTTATAGAACCAGGTTATAAAGCGTCAAACGGCTCATGATGAGAACAATAATTTGCATGTGAGTTATTGGTTCTAATCTTTTTCTGCAAGCTAATGCAAGTGAGGTGACTCTCTAGTCTAACATCTGATGATGATGTTGCATCCACTTTGTTTTTTTTTTTTTTTTTTTAAAGTAGGATAAAGTAGTCAGTGGGGAGATGGCAGACTATGCAGGCAACATAAATGGTTGTAGTGACTGTACATCTTAGCCAGTTGTGTACACTTGTATAAAGTGTAGGTAAAGTTATGTTGAATTAATGCAGATTTGCTGTGTATTTTTATGAAATATAATGTATTTTATTCTTGTATTTTATATGTAATATGTAAGTTGAATAATAATAATCTAATTATATTAAATTACTATTTCATTTTCTCTCCTTAAGGATGATGTGTGTAATTTTTTTTTTATTTATTTTAATTGGAATTTTTTTTTTTTTTTTTTTTGTAGTTCAATTTGGTGCCACTATTGGCACATAAATTACTCACTTCACCCTAAAAAAAAACATTATCGCATTGAAAATTATTCATTTTTGATCATCTGTTTATTAGAATACATAATGTGTAGACGGTCCATAATTTTTGAATTTAAGTTTTATAGCAAAATGTTTGACATCAGAATATTTTCAAGAACTCCTGGTTGGAAGTTTGGAAAGTTGAAAGTTTGGAAGGAAGGATGGCAGGAATGAAAGAAAGAATGAACAAATGAATGAACAGATGAAAAAAAGAAAGAAAGAAAGAAAATATGAACAGAAAGAAAGAATGAATGAAAGAAAAATGTGAACAGAAAGAAATAGAGGTAAAAAGAAAAGAAAAAGGAAAGAAAGAATCAGAAATAAAGAAAAAGAATAAAAAGAAAAAGAGAGAAAAAAGAAAAAAAGAAGAGAAAAGAAAAAGCAAACAAAAGATCAAGAAAAATAAAAGAAAATGGAAAGAAAGAAAGAAACTGAAAAAACAAAGAAAAAGATAAGAATAAAAAGAATCAAAACGAAAAATTAAAGCAAAAAGAAAATAAACAAAAAGGAGAAGAGAAGCAAAAAAAAGTAAAAGAAAAAAGGAAAGAAAAAGACATTATACTGATCATTTGATAATGGCATCATCCATTGAAAAATCCAGATGAGGTTAAGGTTTTTTTTTTTATTTAGCAGGTGCACTTGATCTAAAGCGACATTCAGTTCTCTAAGCGATGCAGTTTCCCTAGATTCACCATCTGGGTTAAGTGCCTTAGACACAATCAGAATACCAGTTCACACATGAACTGTCCAATTCACAGGCCATTCCAACCTGAGCTCAAACCCATGACCTTTCCATTACTCCACCACTAAGTTACTGACTAATGAGTACCAAAAAGCTGCCATTCCAGCATTAGAGTGTCATTTAGTTCTGTTTTAAAGGGCACTACTGCAAGTAGCATCCGAACTGTGATCTGAGTGATCTGTCATTCTTGTTCCACCCAATTGCCTGACCTATAGTCATTATAAAAAAAGGTGGACACCGTCAAGCCATGAGTTTTAATCAGCATCAGAGGACCTGTTTAAACCAAAAACAGCCCTATTAATAACCAACAGGCACAAAACATGTTTTAATGAATCAGAGTGGTATTCTTGGAGATGAGTCACAAAGTAGCATCACTAAAGGTGTTTTTAGTGATTGTTTTTCAGCTCACATTTCTTCCGTTTGGGTTAATGAGCGCATTTATCATTAGCTTTCTGTCTTTTCTGACATTTAGGTGACTGGCCTTTCAGCCTCTTTTCAACTCCGACACCTTTCCTACATCAATAATTAATGGCACCACTCAAAGAGACAATGCTGCATCATCCGTTGTTCCTACAAGGCCATGAGTCACTCCTTGCGGCCCTCCATCCCTTCATCCCCATCAGCAGAAATATCCTCAAATTATGGAGGGCCAATATAAGGGTCACAAGACAGATATCTGGTGTGTAAGTGGACTTTCAGGACCACTGATGATTTTTCAACGTATGTACACCAGCAGCGAGTGCACTCTGGGATAAAAAACACATTTACACCAGAACATTTTTAATTGTCAATCTGTTGATGTAACTTAAATCACTCTTTGAGAGGAGTTTTTTTTTTTTTTATATAAAACAACAGCAACAATTAATATTACGGAATATTTTATTTTATAAGTTATACTATATTTTTATTAATTCATTATTATATTATTCTATAATTAGAAAAAAAATGAAAATAAAAGTTAATATAATAAAAATAATAAATGTAATAATATTAATATAAATTTAGTTATTCCAAAACTAATCCAATAGTTTGAGGTTCTGTGAAAAACCTGTTTTTTTTTTTCATTTTTAATACTAGTCTTTCATGTTGTCATAATGCTTATATTAAATTCAGGTTTGTGATGACAACTCACCCTCTTGAGTTTGGCCACATTCTCTTTTACGGTCAGTCCATTGAGCACTCCGGAAATTCCCAGAAAAGCACCCAAGAAACACGGAGCAAAGCCCACCTGTGGATATACAAAGATCTGGTTACTTTAGAGAGGCCTTCACATTCATTTTTAGATGACACATAAATGTACATGATTAATCAAGTTAAATGTTCATAAATAAATACCATTATACATCTAATCCAGCCTAATTGTTAATTTATAGACTACAGCCTCATATTTTCACATCTGATGAAATATGCATAGCACATGTTGGTTCTTATATAAATACCATTATACATGATCACTGGAATTCTTTCCTGTGTGGTTTTCCAAAGGACATCCCAAATAGATTTGTTACAGAAACCAATCAAAAATATGTCAAGCACAGAATGAAAATGGCCCATTTGCTTTTCCTTTGACTTTTGGGTACAAAGTCCCCAATGTTTTTTGTTTTATAAGTTGAAATGGCGATGAAGCATGGAAAAAAAGATTAATTTTTAAAAAACATCTCAAGTTTTTATTTTATTTATTTTTTGTTTTTTGTTAGAGTGTAATTTTTGAGTAATTTGTGATTTAGGGTTAGTTACAGTACATGTAATTATGCATAATTTATTGTTCTTACTATAGCAAGTATAGCATGTAACGTGTAACAAACCCACTGTAAAATAAAGTATTACCACATTTAAATTTTAGGCATTTTGTTGTGAAAAAATGAAGAGACAGTGTAAGTTACTGAACAAAACCTTGAGAATTCATGTAAAGAGCTAGAAGGAGTTAAATAAAGCTGTTGACATGATGACAGTACCTGCTACTTGACTTTAGGAATCTTTGTCTTTTTTGTAAAATATTATGAATAAATCATGCTTAATAGCTAACTTAAATATCCACTGACTCAATAACACCTGAAGACCTCTTTAAGTTTTAATCAGCCTTTGTAAGCCTCTCAATAAACAAAATTTAATATCTACAGATGAAAGCAACCAAACACACAACTTCTCGCTGGCCGTACAGGCTTTTAGAAATTTAGAAAGTGGGTCTCTAAAAATAGCCCTAGAATCTCTTTTCTGAATAAATGTGGGAGAGCAGGCTGGCGTTGGAAGCGCTGTTGTTTGGGTGTAATCCGGTGATGGGGAGAGGGCCTGTCTTGCGTGCCTTTGTCCGCTTCATCCTGTACATTCATTCCACCAATCATGTAAACAATGACTTATGCAAACACTCATTTGTTTGACTGCCTATCAGAGGATGGATTACTTGACATGCATGAAGGGAGAGCTCAGATGAGATACCCAAAAGGGATAAAGCACGTAGCAACAGCAATAAATAGAAGCTCCTAAGCACTTTACATGTGTCTGCATACTCCCAACAAAGACACGACAGTCAGTTCTAAAGAAAACTTTCCATGCGTGTATTTATAACTAAAGATATTTTGTAATATACCGAATGTTGAGATCTGACTTTATTTTTGGTGTTTTGTTTTCTGTTCTTTATTTGTCAATGTTTTCTTGTAACACACAAATATGTACTAATTATGAATAAATTAATACCATGTAGTTCACATACACAAAACAACTGCTGCAATACATTTCACATGGCTCACCTGGTCAACAAGCATTTTCTTCAGAGCTGCACTTTTAGTACCACCAGTAACCAGTTTGTCCAGCACCTTATACCATCCACCGACCACTGGACCTTCAAGACACAGAAAACTTCATTAAACTCATCTCACATATGTGTAGCACTTTAAACACTTCAGTAAAACAATCATAAACACGAACTCAGAATCTTGAGGCTGTGCCAGTGGTTTCATTTGTTCACGATGTGATTATGAAAACAGCAGGCTGTAATTAGCTCCAATCCTCTGTGAATTAATGAGCTTTCTTTTTGTTTCCCATTGTGGTTTCAGTCTGGGCCTGATTAGCAAACTGATCAATAAAGGTTTTCTCCCCCACGTGACAACTGAATTCTTTGCTAAAATCTTCATGTCTGGGCAGTGATTAGCAAACTGATCAATAAATGTGTTGAACAAGTGATACTCTATATTTACTCAATAAAATTGTGGCAACAGGGTGTTTTAGTCAATTTAACACATTAGAATTAATTAGAATTAATCAACTGAGATTCTCAAATGAGTTGCTACCAAATCTGGACAAAAAACGAGAAGCACCTTTTAATGCAATTATACCTACTCTGATTGTTTGATCGTCTTTCATAGGCATTAGCAAATGTGTGCGTATCAGCTGTTAAAATCACCCACTATATTTACTTAATAAAATTGTGGCAACAATTACAAGCAATATTATGTAATTAAATTTAACACATAAGAATTCATTATAATTAATCAATGAGATGCTTAGAAATTAACCATTCAAAATGACAAATAGCACACAAAAGAGTAAAGTGGTAAAAAAAAAAAAAAAAAAAAAAAAAAAAAAAAAAAACCTTTCTTTGAGAAAGAAAACCAAAACACTATGCTAATGAATACTATGTTTGCATACCAGGCCAGTATTGGCGATTACAGGTGCAAAAATGTAATTCACGAATTCATGTTTTTTGGTTGCTTACATGGAGATGATACAGGCATCGTGTGTTCAAAAGCTTATGTTTCCAAGAACCCAAAATAGAGTTATTAAAGACACCAGATGTTTACCAAACAGAATCACTGAAGGAGAATAATCTTTGGTTACCATTACGGTGGTCGGTGTTTGCTTTTAGTTGTTGGCTCTTGACCCTTAAACTTTTAAACAATTTTTTGGTTGCTGTAATTTGGATACAGCAGTTAAACAAGACATAAAGAAAAGCTGATTAATGACTGATTTCCGAGTTGGTTGCGTCTTAGCAACAACAGGTTGTCCTGTGGTTGTTAATAAGGTCTGGTATTTTCAGCATAATCAGAGAGAATTAGAAGGGATCAAAACATAAAAAAAAGAAAAAACATTTCATTTAGGCAGACATCAAGAATCAGGCTAAAACTGCAAAAAGCATGTTGCACTATTTATTTTTACTTTTTTAAGCAATTTTTAGTAGCTTGTTTTGTGATGAGTTCTTTCTGTTATCTGAATAGCGTTTTGTCACCATTCTTATTCATACGCTGGTTCAATGAAGGTTTCCCTTTCTCCAAAATTTTTTTCTTTGAATTCTTAAAAGATTTTACAGAAAATTTTTAGGTTTCTAGTTGAGATGCAGGACTCAGAATTTTTCCCAATGATTATGACAGTGAACATCTTTTGTTCTAGCTGTTACAGCAGTGAAACAGATAATTTACTGCACTACTATAATGGGTAACTATAAAACTAATTCTGTTTTTGTGACTTTGGGTGACTTAAAAGGCTGAATGATGCCGAGTGTGCAAAATGTGAATTGTAAAAAAGTTGACGTCATGTATAAAGCTTTGAATCATACAGGTCATTTGCAAGATTATTTTTGTGTAATTTTTACTTATTTTTTTCCTCTAATTTTGAATTTGCTTGTAAGCAGATTATTTCTAAATTCTAGTGCATTGAGTAAATAAAGTGCTGTGTGTGTGAGGGCATTCTTTGCCGTCCTTTTAGCAAAACAAAGGATGAATAGAGCGGAGCTTCTGCTTAATATATCAGCCTATACTAAACTGTGCAGTGAAATCAATCACTCTGCTCAATGGCAACTTTGAAAGATTACCTGTTCCCCAATTTTGTTCAAATGAAACAGATTTTACTGCCTAATAATAACACATATTGATGTTTAAAAAGGCTGTCGAATGGCTCAGGCATAAAAGCTTTGAAATAATTTGCAGATTAGACCCCTGGACAGTACTAGTGCATTTTGTGTGTGTCATTGACAATTATGCATGTAGCACTCTGCTCTGCAACTTCATTACCTTTTTTGCCTTTTTGGTCATAAAATAACAGAGTTGTCATTTATTTTATATTTTTTGCCCTTTTTAGTTGTTATTTTATCTTTTGTATTATTATCTTATTTAAAGCAAAGGGCCAAGGGTTTGCTTGTTAATAGGAGGAGTTGATACAATTTAATCTGATTTCATCTGAAAAAAAAAGAAGATGATTGAAATAAAAAGCCCTTTGGAGATTGAAAAAAAATCTCAGGATTTGACCAAGTTTGCAAGGTTTTTGTAGCTTTAAATCTTTTACATTGTCATCATTCAAAATTTATTATACAAAAATAAATATTGTGGTATACACCACCGTTAAAAAAAAACGACATTTATAATTTACAAAAGATTTCTATTTCAAATAAATGCTGTTCTTTTGAGCTTTCTATTCATCACCCTGGAAAATATATTAAAAATTTGTTAATAATAAGATACTGTTTTTGAATACCACATGAGCATATTAGAATGATTTCTGAAGGATCACGTGACACTGACTGAAGTAATGATGCTGAAAATTCAGCTTTGCCATCACAGAAAAAATATCTTTTAAAATATATTAAATATAAAGTAGTTATTTAAAATTGTAATAAAATTTAGCTGTATTTACAGTATTTTTGATCAAAGAAATGCAGCCTTGGTTAGCATAAGAGGCTTCTCTCAAAAACATTAAAAAATCCTACCAAACTCAAACTTTTTAACAATAGTGTATGTCAGGTAACTCTGGCTTGGAAAGGCATGTAAAAAAAAATACCATTCTGGGCCAGAAAGTATCTTTCTTCATTGAAAGTTTTTTTTTTTTTTTTTTTTTTTTTGAAAGAATAAAAAAAAATAAAAAATACAAAACATAAAAAAAAATCACAATTTTATAACAAATGAGGACATAAATCTTAAAATCTTAATTTTACTTTCACAGAATGACACCCATGAAGAGTTTCAAAGCTCAGTTTTAACTCTCTTGCCCCTGTATTTAAATTACATCAGTGCAAAGTAACAAAGCTGGAGGATCTCAAGAGAAACACATAAGCAAATGGAACAGAATCACAGGAGACTTACGACAAAGAAGAAGCCAATGCTTATCATCTTGGTGGTGCGTCTCATGCTGTGATTGGCCAGCCCACGGCGCTCAATCAGCTGCTGGGAGATGACATCACCCACACCCACCAGAGACCCTGGAAGAGAGGGAGTAAAAATGAGGGAGGGAGAAAGAGAGGGTGCCAGTCAGGCATCTTTTTGCCCCCATTGCCCAGCGTGAAGGCCCGCACCCAATAACCACGCCAAGGACAACTGACAGGAAACACTCATTCAAATTTTTGCCACCCCATTCACTAACTGAGAAATGAGATATGGTATCATTCACACTACCTTCCCAAAGATTGGGGTCTTTTTTTAATAGAACTATTATTTAGCAAAAAATAAAAATAAAAAATGCAAGTGATCACAGGAAAGACATTTACAATGTCACAAAATACTTCTATTTCAAATAAATGCAGTTCTTATTTTTCAAAGAATTATCAAAGAATTATCAAAGAATTAAAAAAATATTAAACAGCACAACTGTTTCCAACATATAAGAAATATATAAGAAAGATATCAATAAAAAAAATTTTCTTGAGCACTAAATCAGTATAGATTAGAATGATTAGATCTGAAGGATTATGTGACATTGAAGACTGGAGTAATGGCTGCTGAAAATTCAGAATACATTTTGAAATATATTAAGCAATTATTGTAAATTGTAATAACATTTGAGTAATGTGTGATTGAAGTTTGGAGTAATTTTTGATGTATATTAAGAAATTATTGTAAATTTTTATTGCATTGATTAAATTTTGTAATATATTATGCGATTTTTTTAAATTGTAATAACAGAATACATTTTGAAATATATTAAGCAATTATTGTAAATTGTAATAACAATGCCACAATTACGTAATCGTTCAAAGCGCCAATTAATCGTTCGTAAGTCCACTTATGGTTATTCTGCACGCTTAAGATATTTTTTTTTTTCTTTCTACATGTTATTTTAGGGTTTTTCCATTTGTTTTAGTTTTAGTATAACATACCATTCATATTTTTTCTTTTTTTTATAATTTAAAGAAGAAACCAATCCGATGTATAGTTGACATTTGAGACTTAATACTATAGAAAAGCACTTTTTCAGTTAGATTTTTCAACTCGTTTATTTTCATAAAAAAATACGGCATGCCGTTGCATCAAACAATGGTATAAACATCAATCAATGTAAATTGTGATAATCGTAATTAATAATCGCAGTTACAGTTTCAAGGGAATAATCGACAATTATGATTTTTGTCATAATCGTGCAGCCCTAAATAATCATTAACTCTCTGAATTTTTGTTATTTTTTGTTTTTTATATTTAAGTTTTATATAAGTCTGAATTTTTATTTTTTTTGGTTTTTTAAACTTTTTTATTCTTCTACAATGTTTCAAACACGTATTCATTACTAAATGTAAAAAATAACAGCAAAGGACTCAAAATAATTGAGACCATAATTATAGTAAAACAATGGTGCAGAGACTTCAAGAAATCCAACTATTCACCCCACAATGACCTTTAAATGTCACATTGTAAATTTCACATTGCATCAAGATCCCCTTACGAACACCAAAGGGGGCTGTTTCCTAATAGCAGGGACGGATGTCATCCTGTAAAACATGATAAGTCAGGCAAACCATGCAATACATTTCTGAGATCACTACGGATACATTTAAACCATTGCAGAAAGTAAAACCAAACCTTATTTATTAATCAAACCCAGTATCAAAAGTTCCACAATGTGCCCTGACAGAGATGCAAGGTATATCAAAATAAAATCAAACACGCTCCCTCTTACATACTTGAAAATCCTTTAGTACTGTCCATTGAGACTGTGAGTGAATGCATATATAACTTCATCATAAGTGTAAGCAACTAAACCAAGAGAGACCTCCCAACACCCTAGAGCTTGAAAGTGTTTGAGTTTAAAGAGTTTTATCCATTCATCCTTGAGGAAACACTGAATGAACAGAAGCTGTTGAATATGAGTGATGGTAAGCTTTAGATAGACTGCAATTCATCACTTGCGCACACATACAGGTACACACACACACACACACACACACACACACACACTGTGTGTGCCAATCACATTGACAGAGCTGTTTCCTCCCAACTGCTGGAAATGTCACAGGTCTCCTTTCTCTTCACACACATTTCGATCACCTGCAGTCAAAGCCATGAGGGCAGCAAATAGAGCCATGCATTATGCATGTGTGCATAAACAGACAGCTCACTGGATATTGACATGTATCGGAAACTCAAAATGAATACAAACCTCAATAAAAAAAATCCAAACCAATGGAACTCATCACAAAGGAGATTTCGTTCCTTTTTTTCTTTACTGTCCTGGGAGGACCCTTTTTACATTTGCATTCATCTTTAGAGCCAAAACCATGAAAACAGGCACATTAAAGTTATTCCAGGTTTCTGATTTCAGTGATCAAGAAAACAGCATTTTCAGAGGAAAAAATGAAAATGTATCTATATTCACACAGAGGAGATGATAATGAAGAAACCATAAAAACCCATCATTCAAAAATTATTATTTTGAAAACAACAATAACCTGAAGAGTGAAATAATTATAACTAATTACAATATTTGTTAATCAAAAAATTATTCATTACAATTTTAACACAAAACACATCCCACTGAGTAATTTCATTTCATTTATTTCATTTATTTATATAGTAAATGTAATATTTATTTTAATGCGATTTACATAGTATTGGGTTATGATGTTTGTTAAATTAAGAAAAAAACCCAGGAACACATAATGAAATAAAAACATAATTAAGATTTGTTAAATGCCCGGGCAAGAAGATAAAACTTTAACTTAGATTTAAACTCATGGACAGAGGACAGGGATCTCAGAGATAAGGGGAGGCTATTCCAGAGCCTAGGTCTGACAACTGCACATGCACGATCCCCTCTCGACTTCAACCATGTTCAAAGCTGGACCAGAGTGTAACTGTTTGTGGACTCTAGACACCTGCCTGGCATGTTCAAATGTCATGCCGGTTCAGAGAAGTATGAGGCTGCAAGACCATTTAGAGGTTTAAAAACAAACAAGAATATTTTGAAATCAACTCTACGACTCACCGGCAATCAGTTAAAGGGATACTCCACCCCAAATTTTGTCATTAATCACTTACCACCAAGTCGTTTCAAACCCATAAAAGCTTGTTCGTCTTCGGAACACAATTTAAGATATTTAGGATGAAAACCGGGAGGCTTGTGACTGTCCCATAGACTGCCAATAAAATCCACTGTCAAGGTCCAGAAAAGAATGAAAAGCCTCATCAGAATAGTCCATCTGCCATCAGTGGTTCAACCGTAATGTTTAGTTAAAAATCAGGCTGCATTGTTTCGAACCATCTGAAGCCTTGTAATAGAAGACTGGTATATTCCAGCATATAAAGAATTACAATAATCCAATCGAGATGAATGAAAGCATGTTTGAACTCTTTCAAGATCTTATAGAAAAGACTTTACTCTAGACAGATGTTTCAGGTGAAAAAGCTTGAATTAACTATTGTGTTCATGTGTGGGTCATACTTAAAAGAGGAATCCAAAATAACTCCCAGATTTTTCACAGTCGTTTTGATTTGCAGACTGGCAACATTAACAGTAGTTTTTCTTTAACCACAGAGGGCCCAGACATAATTGCTTCCGTTTTACTCGCATTAAGGTGTAAGAAATTTGAGGACATCCAGGATCTTATATTGTTTAGACAAGCAAGCAAAGGTTTCTAAACCTTTCCTGTCAGTATGTTTCCAAGGCATATAGATTTGAATGTCATCTGCATACAAGTGAAAAGACACCCCATGCCTCCTTAGAATCAAACCTAGAGTTGGGCCCAAAATGGAAACTTGGGGAACACCACAGGTAATAGGAGCTACAGATGAGACAGAACCTCCAATGCCAACTGAAAAGGTTCTGTCTGTAAGAAAAGATTTAAAACAACTAAAGCCACGTCCATGGATGCCCACATACTGTTCAAGACGTGACAATAAAATGCCATTATTAACAGTATCAAATGCTGCACTCAAGTCTAAAAGCACTAAAATGACCCGGAGTCGACAGATAGTAAAATGTCATTCGACACTCTTAATAGTGCAGATTCAATACTGTGGTTAGTCCTAAAACCAGACTGGAATTTATCAAGGATACTATTCGCATCTAAGAAACTCTGTAACTGCAGTAGCACATTTTTCTCAAGGATCTTTGCTATAAAAGGCAAATTTGAAATAGGTCTAAAATTTAATCTCTTTAATCTTAATCTCGTTAGTAAAAAAATATGGGCATGGTATATTTAATAATACTATAATTATACACTATTGGCATATTATAATCCTATAATTGGCAAATTATAATTTTATAGTGCTGAAATGGCATATTTTAGTACCAAAATAAATACAGTAAAGTATATAAAATAACAGGAAAACAAAAGAAGGGGACAATTTAAAAACAATAAACAAGATTAACCTAAACTAAAACAAATATATTGGGCAACAACAGGCACTCCAAAACATAGCACAACATAAGATATCCTCAACTATTCTGATGCAATAGAACCTTGGTGGATCAACTTCTGATAAGTGAGGTCATTGTTCAAAACACATGGTGGTCTGGAAAGAAACCACTATTGTACACAGCACGACATAGCAGGAGGGCAATGAGATGAAATGCCTGGGAGAGGAGGATTCTGGGAACTCTGGTCTCTCTCCAGCAGGTTGTTAACGGGCACAGCAGGGTGATCCACCAACAGAAAGACTGTGTCATGCTCTCACTCATCCCCACACAAACACAGCGCATGAAGCCTTTTCTGATCTGTGAGAGAAATGCATTGCAGGACTCTCTGATCGCATTTTACAAACTACAACGACTTATGAGCATCGTCCTTGTGCTCCACCACAAACACTGACATAGTGACTCAGTGTTATGACATGACTAAGTGTACACAGGCACTGGACTAATGGTACCAGCAGTGGGTTTGTGAGACTAACACTACTTCTAGATTATCAGTCTCTTCAGAAAAAACACTGAGTAAGCCACAAGTTTGCAAACCTTGGAAGTTAGAATGAGATAATAAAGATCTTCTGCACTCTACAGAGGTATATTACAATGAAAAGAATAATAGAAAAAGAATAACAGAATAATAGTAATATTTATTTTTAAGATTTTTATTTTATAACAAAATAAAATAATATATTCAAAATATATATAAATAACAAACCATCATATCAATTATCAGCTGTATTATAAATATTGTTATTTTCAGAAAAACAATAACCTAACTACTGTATACACTATAAAACTAATGACAACTATATAAAGTGAAGCTTTTTATGGTGACAACAGTGTTTCTACATCTGTACGCCCTGATTTCTAAACACTCATTATGCTTCACCTTGACTGGCTAAATGCAGGATCCTTAAAAAAATTATTCTGCAGCCAAATACAGAACTGTCATGGAGAAGAAATGGAGCCACGAATAAAAAAATGCAACTGCCTTTAAAAGTAGAGGACAGCTGCTTCCTCGCATTTGCCCAAATACCATGGTTTACAAAGGACATTCTACATTAACGATAGAGTCTGGCAAGGCAACGTAGCCCCTTTTAAGTGACCTAACCTTTTCATAAAATGTCAAGGAAAGACAAATAATCCAGTATAGTAGACTGGAAAAAGCCAGGAACCTTTGCCATGCTTTTATTGGGTCATCTTATCAAAACTGCACCAGCCTATTGCTCATGGTAGGCAGAACCAGGCAGACAGGAGGGCAAAGCCTGAGTGAAAGCTAACACTTATGTTTTTTCACTTCTTGGTTCAATTTGACGTTAACAGGTTGAGAAGCACCAAAGAGTAAACTCTTAAAACATCTGATAATAATAGACTGTCCAAAGAAGACCCTTTTACATTTTCTTTCATCTTTGGAACCAAAACCATGAAAACAGGTGGTTAAAAGTTATATTCTAGGTCTCTGATTACAATGACAATTAAAATGTATTCCTATAATGACAATATTGAGTTTCCCAGCAATTACTGCTATTATCAATGTTGAAAACAGTGAAAACAGAATTGCTGAATTCACCCAAATATGAAAATTTCCCAAGATGGTAAATGGTGTACTGGAGTCTTGTGGATTACTTGTGGATAATTGTTATGTTTTTATCAGCTGTTTGGACTCATTCTGACGGCACCCATTCACCACAGAGGATCCAATAGTGAGGAAGTGGTGCAATGCCGAATTTCTCCAAATCTGTTCTGATGAACTCATCTACGTCTTGGATGGCTTTGGATGAGTACAATTTAAGATTTTTTTTTTGGTTGGAACTACTCCTTATTTGAGGGAAACTGTGATACAGTTTTCTTTCAGGATACTCTGATTAATAGACAGTTAAAAAGAACAACATTTATTTGAAATAACAAATTAAATTTTTTCTTTCATCTTTAGACCCCAACCCATGAAAAATAGGCACTTAAAAGTTATATTCCAGGTCTCTGATTACAATGAACTAGAAAACAGCAGTTTTAGAGGAAAAAATGTCCATTTATCTATATTAACAAAGACGATGACCCCATCCAACCATAAACATGGTTGTTTGTCATTACACTGTGCCAAATAAAATGCAATTTACCACACACTCAGGTGCAATCTGTCCTGTATCTCGTGCCAACTGCAGTATGTCACTCATATATGCTAAATGCATCTTGAAATATGCTGATGTCAGCACAACACTTCCCACCGTCTGTCCTTGAGGGAGAGTCTCTGGGGAAGAACAGCCCTGATTGACGCATCTTGAGCTTAGTGAAATTATCTGTGATCAATTTGGCAGGGATCTGTTTGCAGCCAGCACGTTCTCCACAGGGACCAGCAGTGGGCTCTGGCAACCCTACCCATTTAGCTGATGAGACCGGTGTGACATGGCTTACCTGCGGTACAGTAAACACATTCAAGCCTCATACGTTCAGATTTGCCCTCTTTGGATGACATTGATTTTTTCAGTTCTACATTTAGCACAGATTATGGGGTTAATGCATCGCTAATGACTTGAAAACGGAAATGTAGTGCCTTCATCCTCTCCATTCATTAATTTTTTAATTTGTTCATTTATCTCTTCCTCTTCACATCTGTACCTATTATAAATAAATCCATTTATCACTTCAACCAAGTGCATCAGTTAAAGCAGAGGGGAGTAATATCTGTGCCAATATAGTGGCAAAAAAACAGAATTGCAAAAATAATGGGTACATTCGTATACTTCACAGAGTATTCAGCCATTTTAATGTACATCTACAGTGGGTATAGAAAATAATCACTCCCTTTAAAATAATCACACTCTGTTGCTTTGCAGCTTTTTATCCAGCTGTATTTGCTCAGTGCAACTTATAACATCCAAGTGAAGGATATAACACCAACATGTCAAAAAAAAAAAAAAAAATTCACTGATTTGGAAAAAGGATCACCCCCTCCTAAAAATGACTTGTGAGCTCAATCTGGTGTAGCTAATCACCTTCTCAATGGCACACAAACCCATTTGACTTTCACCCGTGATCAGCTGCTCTCATTTTGATTCTCTCAGCATGAAAAGAGCTTTTCTGGAGCATTTCAGTCCTTGGTAGTGCAACTGAACCAAACAATCAACTAGGTGTCAAGGCACTTTCAAAAGATCTCCGGGATAAAGTTGTGGACAGGCACAAGTCGGGAGATGGACACAAAAAAATTCAGAGGCTCTATCAATGCCTATAAGCACATTGAAGTCTATTATTAAGAAGTGGAACGTATTCGGTACAACACAGACCCTCCCTGGATCAGGAGCCAGGAAGAAACTGGTCAGAGAGGTGACCAAGAGGCCTACAGCAACTCTGAAGCAGCTGCAGGAATTTATGACAAGGAGTGGTCATTGTGTGCATGTGACAACAATATCACAAATTCTCCTCAAATGTGGCTTGTATGGGAGGGCTGCAAGAAAAAAGCCACTCCTCAAGAAAGGCCACATGCTGTCATGACTGAGCTTTGACAAAACACACCTTGAAGATTCTGAGGCAGATGAGACTAAAATTTAATTATTTGGCCTCAACACAAAATGATATGTCTGACGGAAATCCAATACAGCTCAGCATCCAAATAACACAAGGGGGTGATACTTTTTCCAACTCAGTGATTGTTTTTTTTTGTTTTTTTTGTCTTTATGACATGTTGCTGGTGTTATATCTGTCATTGTATGTTATAAGTTGCACATTGTATGTTATAAGTTGTAAATACAGCTGGATAAAACAAAAACTGTCTCAATCTTCATTTCAGGCTGGTGCAACTATCATGATTATGATATAATCATTATACACAAGATAATACACTACTGACCAAAAGTTTGAGGTTATTAAGAATGAAAAAAAAAACAATTACTATTATTTACCAAGAATGTGTTAAATTGATCAAAAAAGAGAGTAAAGACATTAAAAAATATTTTAAATAAAAGCTGCTTTTTTCCCCCTTTTCATCAAAGAATCCTGAAAAAGATCATGTGACACTGAAGACTGGAGTAATGGCTGCTGAAAATTCAGCTGTGCTGTCACAGATATACATGACTTCTAAATGTTTTAAAGTAGAAAACAATCATTTTAAATTTTAATAATTCACAATATTACTGTTAAATTTACTGTATTTTTGATTAAATAAATATAGCCTTTGTGAGCATAAGATATTCATTTCCAAAACATTAAAAAATACCAAACTTTTGAATGGTAGTGTACATCTAATATAACTAAAACAGATTTATTTTTAAATTAAACATCACAACAGATGTTTAGCACTAAATTTAGGTCTTTTAAATATGACAGATCATATTAATTAAATGTTTCATATTATATAAATGTATTAAAATAATTGACTCTTTAATTAAACTTTAAAACAATGCCACTTTCCAAATTGTTTTCAAACAGACAACTCCCCTCCCCTGTCCGTCATTTGTTGGACAAATAGATACCCCCGCCCTAAACTCACACCATTGGTTGGGCAGGTTAGGATGGTAAAATGACCCACAAACAGTTGCCTCTTTATATTAAACTGGCATATGAAAAAGTAGACCCAGTATTACATCGGGGGGAAAAACACACTTAACACTGAACTTCCAATTCACTGAAGTTTTTCCATCTTGCCCAAGAATGCCAAGTTTTATTGCATTCAGTTTATTTGAAGGTAAGGTCACGTCCCTTGCTCTGCGAATAAGCGCTGGGCCACATCACTGAGAAAACATCCAGTTATTATTTAATTTTAAAATAACCCCACTTCCCTCTCGTTTAAAGCATCTTGCTGTCTAATATTAAACCTATACCCATAAGGCTAAAGTTTCTATAAATATTCAAGTCCTCTCCCTCATGAGGAAAACAAAGGCAATGAATCACAGCTCGACTGTAATCTTGATTACATAAATTTGCATCCTCAGCCACTAAGCAACATGAGGCCACTGATGATTTTAAGCATTTTGGCCAAGTTTTCAGTGCCAGTCTAGCCAAGCACCAATTAATCCTAATGCTACAGTTTGAATGACTCATAATACAGCCTGCAGCTTAAGCAGGCTCATTGATTAACAATGAAGTGCACTCTCATTCACTCATTTTGTTAAACAAGGTGAAAAGATTCCCATCAAATGGGTCTGATTAGTTAATGCACAGTAATCACACATGAAATAAAAGCAGTGTGAGGTGTGTAATTTCAGCCCCCCTGGCATCACCAAACGGAACTGCGAAATTAGTTATTGTTTTTAAGTAGACTTCAAACACTCCCTACATCTGCTGTTGCACAGAAAAAATACTGTTAAATCTCAGTTTTAACTACAAAAGTAGAATGTTATATTATTCATCATCTATGTTCAGACAAAAAAAAAAAAAAAGTCTTCTGCATAACAATTTGACAAGACTTTGATTAATATGTTGTTTTGTGCTTCCATCTTCTGGTAGAATGGTGCAATTGCAGTGAAAAATAATTTTATTTTCCAAATAAAAACTAAATGTCTTAAGGTGATGCATAAAGTGAGCATTCCTGGTTCAGTATTAGCTCAGCTAAAATTTACATTTAATAACATTTACATTTAAAACAACAGTTCAACATCTTCAAAAAGACTTTCCCCCTTAAAGGGTTACTCCATCCCAAAATTAAAATTTTGTCTATGTTCACTTACCCCCATGTAGTTCCAAATCTGTAAAAGCTTTGTTCGTCTTCGGAACACAATTTAAGATATTTTGGATGAAAACAGGGAGGCTTGAGACTGTCCCATAGACTGCCAGGTAAGTAGCACTGTCAAGGTCCAGAAAAGTATGAAAAGCATCGTCAGAATAGTCCATCTGCCATCAGTGATTCAACCGTAACATTATGAAGCGACGAGAATACTTTTTGTACACGAAGAAAACAAAAATAACGACTTTATTCATCAATTCCTCTCCTCTGTGTCTCTCCATATCATATCCAAAAGCAGTACGCAGATGGTGTAGCGCTACGTTGCGTCAATGTGCTGTTTGCTTTCAAACCAAAGCATAAATACACGTAAAAAACATATCCTTGTGGCACAGAAGAGCATAAGCCGCCTGCGTACTAGTCAGATTTGCCAAATTGATGCTAAGCTGATTTGGAGAGACACAGAGAAGAGGTGGAGAGATATAAAGTCATTATTTTTGTTTTCTTTGTGTACAAAAAGTATTTTCGTTGCTTCATAATGTTATGGTTGAATCACTGACGGCAGATGGAGTATATTCTGATGATGCTTTTCATACTTTCCTGGACCTTGACACTGTTATTTATTTGGCAGTCTATGGGACAGTCACAAGCCTCCCTGTTTTTCATCCAAAATATCTTAAATTGTGTTCCGAAGACGAACAAAGCTGTTACAGGTTTGGAACGACATGGGGGTAAGTGAATAATGACAAAATTTTCATTTTGAGGTGGAGTATCCCTTTAATCTATACTCCCACCCTGTAAAACCCACAATGACAAAGTTCAAGCAAACAGCTAAGCAGATTGTTGCTGAGAAGGGCTTTTCAGTGTTTGTATGGCTGATCTATTATTGATGCTCAAAAACAATCTTGCTGTTTAGATGTGATTGTGCAAACAGGATACATAAATATTTTATTAATAGCTTCTGAAATTGAGTTGACCTAAAGGGAATTGGAAACATCAACTACAGGCTTAAAAAGTCAAGGAATCGAGGGTGGAGAGTTTGTAGGTCTTACCAGCAGTTATAATCTGCAGTGTCCATGGATGTTTGGCCATCAGTGCATGATAAGATCTCCAAAGGCTTGCCATGTGACAAAGTCTAGGAAAAACACAGGACTATTGAAATTACTGCGATGAAAACTGCTTCAGAGACAGAGAAATAGCCAAAAACTTGAACAATTAGTATGTGGCAAGAAAAATATCAATGTCATATCATCATGGCACTTAGTTAGGCTACTGATAGATAAATGAACAAATCTTTTTTTTTACTTTATGCAACATCGTATCAACAAACTAGTTATGACTAGTTATTAACCAAGATTTGCTTATACATATACTTCACTAAAAAACGATTCAAAAGAGCCGTTCATTTAAGATTCCGACTACACTGGCCATGATATATGCATATAATTCACTAAAATGAACCGGTTCATAAGATTCATTCATTTTGGACTACACTGGGGTGCGTTTATATATTATGTATATATAAATACAAACACATGCATGTATATATTTAAGAAAAATATGTTTTTATATATTAAATATATTTATGTATAATATAAAATATAAGAATATAAATATATAAATGTATTTACATGTAAATATTTAAAAATATATAAACTCTGTGTGTGTATTTATATATAAATAATAAATAAACACAGTACACATACATATATTAAGTAAAAAAAACAAAAACTTATTTTCGTTTGACAGCACTAATTTACAAGTAAAAAAAAAATAATAAAAGTAATTGAAAATGATAAAATATGAAATATTCTCTGATTCTCTGAAAAACAACCGGCTCATAAGAGTCAATATTATGTATATCAGACTACACTGATTTTGTTGTACATTTTTGATTCATTAGAAGAATCGGCACATAAGAGTCATTTATTCAGGACATTCTAAAACGCTTAACGTGCGTAAACAAGAACCAGGGAAACCCATTTTTTCTTACTTAATAAACACTAACTACTGTCAAAATTTGATGTCAAACTGTTCAGATAAAGTGAATATTATATCGTTAAGCGTTTTTCTCCCCCATTTTATAAGGAAACAGCTTAACGGTTCAGGAAAACCACATTTCTGCCACTTATTAACAGAGACTGTCAAAAGTTTTCTTATTTTATATTAAATTGATTATTTTAAATGATTTTGTATGTTCTTTTTCATTTAAGTGGATTTTATTATTTTTAAGGTTAGGTTTGGTTTATTTCTTAATTTAAAAACAAAACGTTTTTATGTTTTACAAAACAAGATTTCACACACCCACCCTGTCATACAAAACTAAGAATATGTCATCCACTGTACATTTTTATTTTCGTTTAATACATTTTGTCTCTCAAGTGCCTAGTAACAAAGCTTACGCAACGCGCATTAAAACTACTGTTTTATAACTCTTGCACAGTCAGATTCATCCCGTGTGGAGACTTAAGTTAGACAGAAGTGTAGTCCTACCTTGTCACGCAAACAGGCGTGATACAGTGCGTGTTTAGATGTTGGTGTTGCTGAAATTAAAGCGGTATGACTGCTGCTTTCAAAGACCCCTAAGTTAAAAAAGGAAGGGAAGTGACTTCGGAAGATGTGGCTTAAGTTTAAACACACTCGCCGAACTCATTCAGTCTTGTTTGTACTTGTAACAGGACAACCTGAGAGATGTTTGACATAATTCACTTTCCCCCGTGATGCTCGAGGTGGTGTAAGGCAAGCAAACACTTCAAAGCGCAACAAGATATTTCAAAATAATAGTCCCACTCGAGAATTTATTGAACTATTGGAATCAAAATGTATTTTTGTGTGTGTGTGTGCACTGATTATAAACAGTTTAAAACCCTCTTAAATTAGGATGATTTTTTAACCATTTTATATTCATAGCAAAGTGTATCTGGAATTGGAAAATATTTTTGGTTAAGACTAATAAAACAAAGGACATACACTTGTTACACTTATATTTTTGCAATTTTTGAAGGAGAGAGGAAAAAAAGAATTAAGACAAACTTAGGCACAAAATATTTATTGCGCTATTTATACAGACAGAAAAAAAATGTTCCAACAGAAGTGGAATGGCTTGCAACACTGGAGGTCAGTTTGAAGCTCGTAAACCGATAACCCAGGGAAATTATTCATACAGTATGCAACAAAATCATTACAGTACACATCTGTGGAGAGAGAAAACTTAAATAAGAAAGAAATATTTTTCCCTTATAATAATGCTGCCTCTATAGTTAAGTCTGAAGTCCATTACTGAGATTTGATTTAGAATACATAACCAAGCCATAAATTCACTGCATAAAAAAATAAAACAAACCAAATGGCAGGTCCAACTAGAAAACAAACATACAAAGAAAAGTAAGACATCATTTTCATTATTACATAATGTCAAGTGGGACCAAACAGACAAATTTTTAATTAATACCACTGAAATATTTTGATTAATTAGAAAATTTTCATTATAAGATTGTGTCATGTGTGAAGAAGGTTACGTGATTAGCGGTAAATGTCTGTCACCTGTTTTCAAACGGGAGCGGCAGTTAATACACAGAGCCATAGTTCACTGACAAGCTACGCAATATTCTGTTCATAATTGAGATTAATCGCATTCGATTATGAACACGATATTGCGTAGCTTGTCAGTGAACTATGGCTCTGTGTATTAACTGCCGCTCCCGTTTGAAAACAGGTGACAGACATTTACCGCTAATCACGGAACCGGCTTTACTGATGAGACACGCATGACAAATGCATGCGATTAATCGTGCAGCCCTAAGCGGGAACAGGCTTTAATGTTTTTAATTAATACCACTGATGTAATGTGCATGAGTTTGATTTTGAGTCATTAAAGTGTTTGCTTACATAAGTTTTTTTGCATTGTTGTTTTGTTTATGTTTATTTGAGGTAAAAAAAAAAAAAAAAAAAAAAAACTTATATGACATCATAGTGAAAGTTCAGGAGAAGCGCGTGTTTTGCTCTCTTTTGATTTAATTTCTGCTAAAAGACTCCCAAAATGTTCTTCAATAATTATTTCTCAACTTCTGTCATTGCAAATCAATATGTCATTGCCTCTCATCAATCAGGCATGGCAAATAAACCAATGAAAAATAAATATACATTATCTATAATTTAAAATTCAAGTATGTAACAGAAAACTATAAACCTGATTTTGTTCCCCTCTGTGGCACTGTAGTGCTAAATACTAAAACCAATGACAAGAGGAAAATTATTCCTTTGGACTTAATTGAAATTTCTATTAACAAAAGTCCCTTTTCAATATTTCATGAATTCCCCACATTTTTTACACACAAGCACCATCAAGTAGACTGATATTTTGATTGGCACTTCACATCAGTATCGCCTTCAAGACACCAATCAATAAAAAAAAAAAAAAGGCAAAACAACAAAGTAATTGTAAATTAAACAACATATGTATTGTTTATGAGCAGAATTGCAGCATTGCAGCAAACAATGATATCTATTTGTGCTTGGGCTACTATTTAAGGTAGTAACATTTATGCAGATTTTTAGCAAAGCTGCAATATTATTAAAGGCAGGTTAAACTGAACCAGGCATGTGTTTTGTTCATTTAGTATAAAATGTCAATTTGGTCAAGCACTTCAAATGCACATGTATGCCATATATGCTCAGAGGTGTAAAAAGTACTGAAAAATTTTACTCAAGTAAAAATACAGATACTTAGTGAAATTTTTACTCAGTTAAAAGTACAAGTATCTGGCCAAAAACATACTTGAGTAAAAGTAAAAAAGTACAACTTTAAATTGTACTCAAGTATTAAAAAAGTAGAAGTACTTTTTTTTTTTTTCTAACAGATATACAGAAGTTTTGTTAAAGGGAGAAAACGAAACAAAATGCACAGGTCAGACACATACATCTAGTGCAACAACAACATTTAAAATGCAGTACAGTGGAACACAGACACACACACACACACACACACACAGGGAAGGGGATTAAACAGAAACTCTATCCTTTCCACCCTCATGCCATCCAATATATATATATGATTTCATTTATCAGATGAACACAAACTAAGAGTTTTAGAAAAAAACCATCTCTCTGTTTAATGCAAGTGAATGGGACGTCCAAAAATGAATATGACAGACAGTAACTCATAAAACCCATTAATGAATCAGTGTATTCTTAAGTGAAAGCATAAACACAAAAAATACAAATACCAATATTTTAACTTTGACCATGGTGTGTGGTTTCGGAAGAGGTCCCGTCCCCTTGCATTATTTTCTTGTGTTCATCTGAAGAAAGAAAGTCATAAACATCTGGGATGACATGAGAGTGAGTAAATGATGAGAGAATTTTAATCTTTGGGTGAACTGTTCCTCTGAATAGCAAGATGTGATGCAGAGGCTAAAACATATTCCAGACGGAATACAAGAATGTGTTGCATTAATGAGGAGAGTCATAGAATTAAAACATACATTAACATTTTTAAAAGGCCACTTTTTTGTGTTGTCTATTCAACATCACTGTCTAAGGAGGATAATTAAACTTTTAATTGTTTATTTGGGGTATTTAGTTTTTGTTTTTTTTCTCAGCAAATATTGATAATTATTTGTGACTAATTAGATTAATTAATAAGCAAATCCTAAAATTATTAAGATTAAAAAAATACTCATTGACAGTCTTAACTGCTGCTCATTGTGTCATATAATGACATAATATCCACTACCTGGTAAGAACAGCACTAAACAAATTACAATTTATTTAACATAAAATGTTAATTTAAACACTTTGCTACCTCAATATTCTTCCTCAGATTTGATAGTAAAATTTTGAAGCCAGACCTTTACTTGATGAAAGTCACAACTGAAGTAGAAATGTGTGTGCTTGATGCATGAAAACAATGATCATTGGTTCTCACATCAAGCACACACATTTGAACTTCTGTTTTCCATATTTCTTGTCCATAAGTTAAAATAAAACTGTAATGTACTTTTTAAGATGAAATGAAATTGTAAGGAGTAAAAATTACTGTTTTTTCCCCCAGAAATGTAATGAAGTAATAGTATAGCAATATATTTTGAATTGTAATTAAATATAGTAATGTTATCCCAAAATGATACTTAAGTAAAGTAATCAAGTAAAATTACTCAAGTATTTTACACCTAAAGTCCTGGCACCTGATCAAAGTCAAGTCAAGACCACATGAAGCCAGTTAACAAACATTGAGTATGAGCAGTGTTTGCAATCAATTACATACAGTATACTGTATTCTACACAGTATATACTGTATACTCATACTACTGAAAAACAGTACAAGATAGTTTGGTAGCATGCCATTTCAAACACTCCCATGAAGAAACTGTGGTGTGCCCTTATTATTCCACTCTTATCATTTCTTAGTTCAAGTATTAATGAAAAATTCTTAAATTGTGCTGGTCATGTGGGCACTGCAAGGAAAGCTAATGAGCAGTAATCTGACCTGTATTGAGAATCGACTCACATGTAGGACGCAGTTTTGCAAGAATCGACAGCAAGAGGCTTATGCTTATATAGGGCAGGGCAATGGGTCCACAATCATATGAGATTAAGTGCTTAAAAGTTGCAGATACAGTTGCTCACATACAGGTCTTGATGAAATTCAGTAGTCCATCCCCTCATCACTTTCATACCAGTCTGAAGGAGCATCAGTCCCAAAGTAACGGTCCCCAAAATTACCTGCAAAATAATTGCAATTACAATATATTTGGGGAGTCCTGTTTTTTCTTCATTTTTGTTAAAGGAACAGTTTACCCAAAACTGAAAATTTGCTGAAACTCACACTCAGGTCATCCAAGATGTAGAGGAGTTTGTTCGTTCATTGAAACAGAGTTGGAGAAATTTTACATTACATCATTTGCTCACCAATGGATACTCTGCAGTGAATGGGTGCCACCAGAACGAGAGTCCAAACATTTCTTAAAAACATCTCAATAATCCACACTTAATCCACATGACTCCAGTTCATCAAATTTAACTTCATACCATTGCTTCCAGCTAAAATACGGTTCTTTTATCCATAATATTGCTTTTTTCATCTCTGAATCAGTAAAGAAATATGCACAGATTAATCACCGTTTACACATGCAATTGGACCAAAACCGTTTTAAACAAATATGTCAGTGGATTTTCATGTGAAAGGACAACAGGGGATGGATTTTTAAGGGACTTTTGGATTATTGTGATGTTTTTATCAGCTGTTTGTACTCTCATTCTGACAGCATCCATTCACTGCAGAGGATCCATTTATGAGCAAGTGATGTAATGCTAAATTTCTCCAAATCTTCTCCAATAAAGAAACTAACTAATCTACATCTTGGATGGTCTGAGGTTGAGTAAATTTTAATTTTTGTGTGAACTACTGCTTTAATCAAACTGCTCTTACCAATCCCTGGAATGATGTGAAACTCATCGTTGACATTCTTGTCCACAGCAGTGGTGATGATGCGCACTTTGGGAAAGGCGTAGGCCACTGAGTGAACGCCCATCTCCGCCATGAGGAGAGAGAGCAGGAAGATCTTATCCTCCTGGACATCATGATCCTGGAACAGATGAGTTCATAAATCACCCTGATTTAAACTATACTGAGCACTAACTAATGGGGATATCAAGGTCTATAATGCAATTACACATTTTGTGTCATTTTTTTTTATAACATAACATAACATAACATAACATAACATAACATAACACCGTCAGTTCTAGGGCTCACATCTCCTATCACTTCTATTAGAGATTCAGGATAATGAGATGTTGAAATTTATCTTATACATCTTAAAAGGAGCCAAAATACTCCACAATGCCCATGAAACGTAAAAATATTCCACATCTGTGAACATTTGGGAAATTTACTTAAAAAGAAATAAATATGACCTGTCTGCTGAGGTGACTTACAAGTAAGACTCTGACAGCCATGAGAGCTGCCGCTCCCGTTGACACAGTGCTGTCCATCAGGATGACATAATCCTCACTGAGATCCTTGGGAAGACGAAGGTAATGGAGCTGAGGAGGAAATTAGACCGTAATAAGACAAACTTACAGACTAACAATGGTTTTTATATTCTATATAATTCTATAATAGTATATAATTAATACTAAAATAACACCGGTCATAATAGATAGTAGTATGTCAAACTTGCAGAGTGAATATGGTTTTTGTGTTAGCTCTACATAACACTCTTACAAAAAAATAGCTGCAAACTGACATCCATCAGCACAGAGCGGTCGAGTTTATCATGTACATTGCGACACATGTTATATGTCAGGTGAGAAGAGGCATAGATATCAAATCTGACTAAGCACAGCAGTGAAAGAGACCATGACCTGACTAGCAGGCTACGAGTAAATCATCCGTGCCATCTCACCAAGGCTGAGAACACAAGGACACATGATAACACAGACAACTTTTTAATCAGAGCTTGTTTAAGGATGTGTCTGTCAGTTGGATGGGTGAAGATGTGATACCTCAGGCTCTCCAGTGTCATGATTGGTCTGAATGAGGATCTTTCCGAGTCGAATGTCCTTACAAACAGCCATCAAGGCCTGTTCCATGGTCTCTCCTGCCCGTAAAATGGACACACCAGTGATCTATCAAACAAACAAGGAGAACAGCTATAAAGTCCTGCCATACAGATAATAGCAATACCTATGGAAACGTGTTTCTGTCATTGAATAAAAAAATAAATAAAGTCTGAATAGGAAGATATAAACAGAATTGTGAGATAAAAGTCTGAATTGTGAGATACAAATGCAGAATTTTGAGAAAAAGTCTAAATTGAAATAAAAGTTTGCTTTTACTTTTATCTTTTTCTGTGGTGAAAACAGGCTTCCATAGAAACCAAATGATTTGAGAAATTAATAGCCAAGATAACTTATTTGACCCAGCAATTGTTTTCACAAAAATATGTAACTCATTTTAATCTTCCAAATAAACAAACCCTTTTCCCGCTCAGCCTCTTTCCTTCATATACAGTTCCTTGAGGAGTTTCAACAGACACCGGCTAAAGAGAAAAGACAAAATAACTAAAATTATATAAAACAAGTGCTTTAATCTTGAATGAAGACTTGCTTCACTTCACACGATAAAAATGTAATTTGTCCATTGGGGCGCTGCCTGACACTCGAATGTATCACTGTATTATGACCAATATCCAGAGCTCATAACATCAAGTTTAAAAGTTCATAGTTGGTCATTAATGGCGGTCCACTCACCTTCAGAGGAAGGAAGGACAGGGCGTGCTCTATGAGAAGCCTCATTAATCTCTTTGAATAGAAAATAAATTCATCCCGACTGGTTTCTTTATTCCTGGAGCACAGGGGACACAGTCAGTAATGCACAACAGAGAGGATGTGTGTTTTGGAAGAGATTATGATACTATATACAGGAACCACTGGTCTGAGAGTTTAGATAAAGTGAGAAAACAATCCCTATTTTATTTTAATTACCTAATTACAAATCAGTGGCCCGAAACGTACAAACACAACTCAAGCTGTTGCTGGCCTGCAGAAGCCAAACTCATTTTAATGCACAATTAATCATTTAGCTGATAAATTCTGTTCTTCGTTTATATGTGACATAAAGTACACCTACACTGGAGTAACCCAAGGTGTATATTGTGCAGTGTACAATTGTTATGATTTTGGAGTTTGAACCTGAACTTTATATCCAGTTCAATTTTAATGATTCTATAACAGTGTTATTGAAATTACAGCATTATCTGAGCTGCGAGCTAGCAGTTTGCTAACGTTCTGATATGTACGGTGTCTGTGAAATGATGCCAGTACGTCTTTCTATTATGTTATGTATATTAGCTCCATGTAAAATCAAGCATGCAGCACTAAAGCAGTACAATTCACAACACATGACTCTTATAAGCAAGTTTGTTTAATAGTGTGATAAAAAGGTTCTGATAATACCTGATAATAGTGTGCATTCCTCTGACCTGTGGGGTGCTCTCCATGACACTCAGGGTCTCGGGTAGAGGTTGACCCTGATGGGCAGATGCCAAGGCTGATCTATAGAGCACATGGATATGAGGCATAAACATTCCACAAGGTGCACACAAGCAAACAAAAAAGAAACCACACTTTTTGTTAATGGAAAATAGACAAATATAACAATATTTGACTTTTTCCCAGTGTGAATATGGTTTGAAGAGCTGATGTGAGTTTAAAGTGTTATGGTAATAGGTCAAGGTAAAGTCAAGGCCCATTCACTTCAAGTCAGGATTTCAATTATGAATACATTTGAAAATAAAACAATTACATAATTTTCATGAATGAATCACTTTCACCCCAAAAAGAAACCTCACTGACCAATAAGATATTGACTTGGGTTATATGTTGATTAACCTGTTAATATCGTAGGATTCTATGTACGTCATCATTGTGAACCATCAGACTTGGTGTGAACAGGCCTCTAAATTAGAAGAAGAGAGAAGTAAGGGTTTTGCAACAAAGGATCTGATGCACAAGCATTAAAGAAACAGTACAACTAAAAAAAAAACAATTGTGATCATTTACTCACTCATTTCGTTCAAGACACATATGCCTTTCTCTCTTTCACAGACCACAAAAAAGGCAGGATTTTCACGCTGTTTTTTTAACATCGTAAAAACCTCTTTTTGTATATCGCAAAAGAAAGAAAAAACATCATAATTGAGATAGAGTAAATGACAGTTTTAATATTAGAGTAAACAATTTCTTTAAACAGTGAAATACTGTGATAAAGTGTCCCTATTATGCCATTTCGAATATTGCTTTTCATGCAGTGTGTAATTTAGCTTTATGTGAATGTAAACGATTTGCAAAATTGTAGGACACTCCCAAAACATAATAGCATAATGGCATAATAGGGGAACCTTAATACCAACTAGATGGTATTGGACAGTTCATTTAATTACAATATTGTAAATGTGAAAATCTTAGCAAGGAGAGAGCCACCACTGCCCTTTACAGTGTACAACAACCCACATTAATGACTGATTTGAGACATGCAATATATGTAGCTGCTAAATGTCCTTCATTGTGGCTGCCAGTTTCATTCCCATTCAGAAAGACACCACATCCTAACCAGTGTGACGTGACAAGTACTTTGTCTACACTGAACCCAAAACTGCTCCTTGGCATGATATGATGATAACCAATTAGAAGATATGTACAGGGATTTTGGACCAATCAGATTTCTACCTAGGCAATGCCACAAAAATAGAAACCATGTGATGGACAAAATGTCTTGTCGCTTTTCAGTCAATACTGGTTAGGACACTGTGATGGACTGATAGTGTGAATGCTAAAAAATTTTTTAAAAAAAATTTAAAAAAAAAGGACTAAAAGAGCAGAACATGTGTTCATCAAGTGAGGAAGTATACTGCAGAGGATGGACCCAAGAAAATTATAAAATGAAAGTGAAGAAAACAACAGAAGAAAGAAAGGCGAGAGGATGCAAGAATTTATCCTCACATATCCCAGCGGAGTTTCCTCTGAAGAAGGGAATAAATGTTCATTGGGAGACAATGATGACGAGACAGAAAAGAGAGAGGGAGGGGGAGAAAAGAACACGACCTGATTAAAGTCTATACAGAACAGACGGGCACATCACAGCCAAGATGAGCTCAGGTGTGGGTAGTATATCAGTGGTTTTTCAACTGAATCTGAATAAAATAATCAAATGACAACAAACGTCTCAGTAATGAGACCATATGCATTATCAATGGGTTTCACAGGCTGCACAGTATCTGAAAACCACTGAAATAGACCCATCCCTGTGTAAGCAACAGCATCAAAATAACATTGTGGAGGTGGAGACAAAAGGCACAAAGTCCAGCTATAGTGTTTATAAAGCTTCTTTAAAATGATATTCTTTTTCTTTACATCAGTTGTGTGCAACTCATTCAGGTCCTTAGCATACAGTCTCCACTTAAACATTTTGTTTTATAGATCATTTCAGCCAAAATATGAAAGTAAAAATCAAAACAAGCACTACCGTTCAAAGAAATTAACACTTTTATTCAGCAAGGAAACATTAAATACAAAAATACATTGGGCTAATTAAACATAAGATACTTTCCCATAAAATACCACCCCCAAACTTTTGAACGGTAGTGTATTAGCTGTTTCAATTATAGCTATGATTTTATACCAGTGAGATTTTAATACGGTCGAGGCTGTGTATCCATTTATACTGCAGCCTCAATCACACTAAACATTTTATTTGTTTAGTGTAGAGCATAGCCAGGGCTAAGCTTTTCCTTTTGTCTCCATTTGCATCTCTGCAGGTTTAAGGACAAGAAAGGAGAGATGAAGCACAGGTTTAAAGAATGTAGGAAAGAGAGATGGAAAGGAATGATGGGAAAAGCAGCCATACCTCACTGTGATTTCACGCTGGGATGGTTAGAGCAGTCGGTTGAGGGTTTAGCAAGTATTTCATTACAAACACACACAGGGAGGAGAAGAATAAAAAAAGAAAAGAAAAAAAGACAAACTCATGAAATGAGATATTCACTCTGAAAAGCCATTCCAAACAGTCAGCCCTCACCCTCTCCATGGTATACTGGGAAAATATCAGCTACTCTTACATCCTATATTTAACCTGATACAGATTTATACAATGTACATTTATGCTTCTATTTCCAACACTGAAAAGAAAATGTTTCAGCCTGATTTAACTGTCTTTATCAGTCTTACTATATGTCTGTGGACTCACGGGGTTGATTAGACAAAACACTTTTACAGACAACACATTTTCCATTGTACTAAATTTTACATTGCTTTGAGGTTACACCAGGGTTTTTTTCTGGGTGATTCTTTAATGAAATAAAAATGAAATAAATTCTTCTCTAAAGGCTCTAAACCCTTTCTGTGAAATACATCTGTCATCAATATATGAACACGAACATCACTCAGCAAACGTTCATTAGTTTTAACATCTTTGTCTTTCTAATAATTACCTTGGTAGGCACCTAAAATATAAACATAAAATCAAAACTGTCTACACATTTGCTTGTTTCCTGGTTTCTCAGCAGCATATTGTCTGAATCAGCAGAGCATGCTATTCCAAAGAAAAGAGTGGATAATTTTAACCAACAGGCAAAAGGCTATTTAGTCACTGATTTAGCAAATTCACAATATTATGGCAGGGCAATATTATGGTATGAAATGCCCACTTTTTCAAGATCCAATCAATTCCCAATGGATTCCCAATGAATATTGTGCCAGAAATTACATTTGCAAATTAATTTTATAATACTATAAAGGCGAGGATGGACTGTTAAATGAAGATCAAGATTTCTGGCCTCGCCTTCTCTTGTTTTAACCAATGCATATAATATTAAGAACAAAATATCTTGTGTCACAGGTACAGTATGACCACCAGAGGGCAAACTATACTTATACCATGAGCAAACTATGCTTATACCATGGCATGGGCTTCATATGCACACGCATGCAACATTTGTGTGTATTAGAAGCATGTGGATCATCTAGCAGGGATAACAACATGCACGTTGGCCATTCTCAGCACTTCTTTATGCACAGACCAACTAATCATTCTCACTCAGTGTCCAACAGATGAGAATGAGGAACCATTTTATTACATACCTTTTCCAGCTGACTGTGAACATGCTGAACAATCAGATCCAAGGCTACAAAATTTTCTCCACCTGAAGAATACAACGGAAGGGGACTTTTATAATCTCCATTTCACTTTCACAGACACAAATTCCCATAATTTTGAGTCCTGAACAAACTAGGAAGGTTTCACGGTAATTATTTATTGCCATACCAGCATCAAAGGCTAACTGTATAAGGTCTTTCAGTTCGATATTTATACAGAAATTCAAAAAAAAATCCAAGGTGAAACATTTTTAAATCATCTTTTAATGAAATTTCTGAATATAAATGTTGAATAGCAATATTAAAGACAGGCAGTCTGGTAAAATATGCTTAATAGTCTATGACATCTTACAAAATGTTTGGCAGTTTTAACATTTTCCAACTTCACATACCTCTTGGGACCACAATATCTGCAACCTGCACAGTGGGTTCGATGTACTGCTCGAACGCTGGCTTGACAAATTTGTTGTACTGTTTAATGACGCCTACAATGTCACGCCCTCTATCCGTGATGTCCCTTTTTAGTCGCCTGACTAGCCGGATGTCAGAGTCTGTGTCTACAAATACCTTCATGTCTAGAAGCTGAAAGACACACAGAAACAGTAATACAACACAAACATCAAGAAACTGACAATGTGTTATAGACAAAGCTTCCATCTTCCAGCTTATATTTAGCTAAGGATGTATTAAATTGTTTAAAAGTGACAGAAAACACATTTATAGATTTCTATTTAAAACAAATGCTGTTCTTTTGAACTTTCTATTCATCCAAACATCTAGAAAAAAAATGTATCACTGTTTCAAGAAACATTTTAGCAACACAATCGTTTTTAACATTGATATTACTAATTAATGTTTCTTGAGCGGCAAATCAGCATAATAGAATGATTTCTGAAGGATAATGTGATGACTGCTGAAAATTCAGATTTGCCATTACAGGATTAAATTATATTTTAAAATATTAAAATAGAAAATTGTTATTTTAAATTGTAATAATATTTCACAATTGTGATGAACAGAGCCTTGGTGAGCATAAGATACTTCTTTAAAAAAAAAAAAAAAAAAAAAATACCTCACCAGCCCCAAACTATTGAACAATAGTGTAGTTCTTCATCTAGATATTTGCTGTTTAACTAAGATTTAAAAAAAAAAAAAAAACACACACCAACAACTTCTACAGAAGCATACACCATTGATGAATAACCCTCATTGTTTTCCACTCCAAAGTGACAAAATCTTGCAAGGCAGACACAATCTGTCCAGGATCTACTACTGCCTCTCCTCGATGGTTCCTGTTACTGAAAACACGTATGAGATCTTTCAACGGAGTGAACGGATAAGAAATTTTATAAAAGCTGCTCAGCAAAGGGGAAGTCAGGATAAATCAAAGCAATGTAGTGCAGCGTGACGCCAACTAGCCAAGATGTACCGCTGGTGCTGACACTGACGCTAAAATATCATTCAGTGAGCCCACATGATATGGCAAATGCATTAAATTTGAGAGTACCAATAAACAATCCAACACCCTTAAACAGCAGTGCCAGCAGCCCTGCCAACACGACAAGGCATAACTTGTAAGACTCTGTGTGTAGGCGTGCAAGAAACGTACATGAATGGAGTGAAAGGTCAAGTGTATATCAAGTTTTAAAGGACAGGAAGTCATTGCTCATCCTTCCTTCCTGAATATCTCTCAAATGAAAATGGAGGTGAGCTGTCACTGTATTCACAAAGGCCTGCGATGAAAAGAGTTCAACTGAAAACCCTGATCCATTCATTAGCCGAATGACGTCTACCGTTTGTTGAGTTTAATTCGTTCTGCTGCACGGTGCTCATAAATCATGTCAGGATGAACTGCTTTGCCAATGCGTACACAATAACTCCCATTTTAATTTGTATAGATTTCCAGACACCACGTGCAAGGAAGGATCGAAACGAAGCAAAGGGAACCATCAACGCAGGCGTAGATTAACACCGCCTATTCACTTCCTGTGGACGCTCTTCACCATTAGAGAGACAGAAGAATCAGTCATCTTCATTGTTTGAGGAAAACAACAGGATGCAGGAGGAAAAGAACACAAGGGGAGGACAGAGTTCTTGTGCAAAGATTTTATATATCTATTCTTCATCCAGAGATGCAGCTGTTCCCTTAAATCAGTGGTTCCCAATCCTGGTCCTGGAGAACCCCCAACCCTGCACATTTTAGATGTCTCCCTATTCAAACACACCTGATTCAACTCATCAGCTCATTAGTGAAGAATAGGGGTCCTTAATCTATTTTTTTTGTTTGGAGCCCTGCTCCAAGCAGTGTTGGGGGTTCTCCAGGAGCAGGATTGGGAACCACTGCCTTAAATGATAGAAGAGACAACTAGAACTCATTATCTAGCTAACCTTTAATGGGTTTTTTATGTATATGAAGGGCTGCAGAGAGAGACAGAGACTGCATAGACAGGGCATCACATCTTCCCAGTCGGATTGTGGGAATGAGATCCATTACTCAGCAGCAGAGACCCCAGACTGTGAAATTTCCAGGAACATTTCACCCCAAATTCAAATGAAAAAATAAGCAGACTGTACCTCTTGTTTTACTGTCATTCAGTACCCATAACTAATCTGTGGGAATATAAAATACACAATATTTCCTATCTTCTCTTTTTTTTCATTACACAGCTATCTTTCTTTTCATTTGACCTTATCTTTTACACCCCCATTTTCCCCTCTCTGCTTTATGTCTCCCATGATGCTCTTCTATATTTCAGGCTATTAAGCTTTTCATTATTTTTCCTCTCTTTCTATCTTTTACTGAAAGCCCTTTGTGATATCACAAATCCCAGTTAAAGGTGATAGCTGAGACTTTTATATAATGTCCAGTGTGACAAGTTTAATAAGAGGCTTACCTTTAAAAGCTCCTTGTTGGCAAAAGCCAAGATTCCCTCAAATATCACAACGTTGGCCCCATAGACTGTTTTCTGCACAGAGGAACATAAACAGAGAATATTAAAGGACCAGGAAGAAAACAACATATCAAAAATGTTATGTTATAATCTAATCTAATACAAGAAAACGTACAAATTATTGATGAAATAGTCTGTGAATTAATTACAGCATATAATGAATTTTATTTATTTAAAAAAAATCTGGTTTACACCTTAACTGATCAAATTACACAGAAATAAGGTACACAAAATGCCCAGAAAAATGCTTTAACATTTTTTCAATTTCAAATATGATGTCAATAAACTGAGGCAGTGTAGGGAGAAACTGTGGAAGTGTGCGGTGATGCATTTCCTCCATGCTTCCCTGCTTCAGAATGAGGGGAACCCTGATGGTGTCATGATCCCATTAAGACATTAATGCACTATCACGAGGCCTCCCATCAATGGCCACTCATTCAGTATTGATCAGAAGCACAAGTGGCCTGTATACCCTACAGTGCCAGAGATCTCACTTCATCGCTCATTAACATTACAACCCATTTAACTACTGAGAAAAACCTCATGCAACTTAAATTTTAGGAAGATAAAAAGCAGCGCACATCATAAGGAATCATAAATATGTGTCTAAAGTAACCGTAGTTACTGCTACTGCTTTATTTCTATCAGGCACGACAATGCAAATTACCTGTAAATAATAAAAGCAAACTTAAACATTGTTCTCAGTTAACAATTAAAGGGTGAAATTTGACAGCTTTATAAGAGTGTTTGGTTTTGGAGTATATTAATCAGGTTTAGAAAGTAAATTAATCTAAATAAACATTAATTCACAGTAAAGTTTGCAATTTCTGAATTATATTGCATGGTAATCTGATGTTAATATTCTTCCACTATATTGTGTAACAGTCTATTTAATTAATAATGTGGCAAAAAAAGCATTACAGATCATTATTAGAACACACACTGCACTTGCATTAGCATTGCTGCAATTTTAATTAACAACATACTAACCATAGGGTTAGGGAAAGGTTTAGGGTTAGCTACATGTAATTATGAATAATTTACTGTTATTACACAGGTACTTTTATTATGTAAGTCCTATTACTACATAAGTACATGTAATGTGTAACAAGGATACAATGAAATAAAGTATTACTCTAAAGTATTTTTCTATGCTAAAAAAAATAATTATCCTATCCCAACCTAATATGACTACTGTAAGTAAACTGTTTGTAGGTTTATTTCCCCTGTGATACAATGTTTGTTTAAATTGCAGAATTATTTTTGCAATTCTGTTTGGTAATGCTAGGGATGCAGAAACTACACAGAGTTATTCTGGAGGAGAAAACAAGATAATAAGCAATATATACAGGCTCATGCATACTAACCAGACAACCACACACATGCTTACCCACTCCTTGCGACGACTGTGACTGGTAAAGTCATATACTGGCACTTTGATGCTTTTGCCCTTTTTTAGTTTTCTCAACACAGTTACCAGCAGTTCAAAATCAAAGGCATCAGGATGATCAAAGTTGTACTCGTTTCTAGCTGCCAACTCCTGCTCCTCTTTACTCAAAACCTGCAAGATGGCAAGTAAAGAAAGTTGAAATAAGAAAACAGTAAAGATTACACTGTTTTCAGTGATGCAGAAAAGTTGAGGTTGACGACAACAAAACGGCACACTATTTAATGAAATTTCCCTGTAGACTTCCCACCATAGAGAGAGAAACAGACTGAATGATTGAACCACTTAATTAGACCACTAATAAGCTGGAGGATATGCCATTAAATCAAATAAGGATTGATGAGTAGATCCTTTAGGGTTTCAGCACACCCAACAGGGGCAAGAGCAATTAATTATATTAATGCTTCAATGGTTATAACACATGAAGAAGTTTCATTTGAAGCACTTTAATGGCACAGTGGTCTGCCAATGCAACTAGGAGCAATAACACCACCACTGATGAAACATGTCATTGGATTTGGAGTCAAATTCCTCACTTTAAAGGACAGGAAGTTCAAAGCAGAAGTATTGCAGCTGGGTCCTCTGTAACACAGTTGTGAAGTACCTTGTAGAAAGAGTCCATAGAGAGCAGAACAACCCAAGGAACATCAAGAGCCTCTATGATCTTATTGGCCACGGTGGTTTTCCCAGAGGCACTTCCACCACACAAACCTGCAGGACGCAGCAGTGCATTAATTATGATAGATAGATAGATAGATAGATAGATAGATAGATAGATAGATAGACATTATGCTGACCACTACATTTTCAGATACTGAAGTTTTAAGTATCAGATAGATCTCCAAAATAAAAGGACATAACGAAAACACTACATAAAATAAGGTACAAACCAGTGGGAATAACAAAAAGCTTCTTGTTGTTATATGGACTAAAGTTACTTAAAACTACCTCGGTGTTCTTACGTCCTCGTCTCCCTGTTCCTCTGACCTTTGGGAAGATCATTCCACTTGGGTGGATTTATTAGTTTCTCTCTGACTGAACGAGCAGGGACGACATTCACACCACACATTTATTTTTTAAAGAATAATTGACTGGAGCACATCCAAGTGTGAAATTGTAGCCCGTGCGACAGGCTCTTTGTGAGTAATGGATTGCATGCTAATGAGCATAGAGCTCAGTCCTGACAGAACTCGTGTTCTCACACACCACAGAAGTGTAAACCTTCAGGCCTGCAATATGAAAAGTTTCACAAATAATTTAAGATATATAAACTACTGTTCAAAAAATTTGGGTCAATCACTATGACTTTTTCATAACAGGAAATGCACATTATTATTAGCAGAATAGAATGATTTATGAAGGATAATGTTACACTGAAGACTGGAGTAATTTAGCTTTGCCATCACAGGAATAGACTACATTTTAAAATATATTAAAACAGAAAACTGAGTTTGTTAAATCGTAATGATATTCCACTAATATTACAGTTTTACTGTATTTTTTACTGAATTAACTGCAGCCTTGGTGATCATAAGAGACATTTTAATAAAATCTTACTGATCCCAAACTTTTGAACAGTAGTGCATAGTTCATGTCTCATCGCTGTAGTTAAAGATTTTGCAAACAGGAAATAAAATCATTTATTCTCAAGTGTTTTAATTTATACTCCATTTTATATATATATACTGCTTTATTACGCAGTAATCTCTTATGAGTGTAGAAAGTATTAACACAATATGAAACCTAAATTATACCCACTTAATGTTCCTAACAAATGTCTTACTGTGCAATGTTTTTGTAAAATTTTATAAAAGTGTAATAATTCATTGCACTTTACATAACAAGACTTGATATGTCATTATCAAATAGAAGGCATGCATATCTGTCGTACCTATGACAAAGGCTTCTTTAAAGGTGGTCCCAGTAACATTGTACCAGGGTGGACGCCCTGCAGTGTAGATTGTCCTCTTATTCGTCCTCAGAAGTGGAGGCTCTGTTTTGCTTTGGCTGGTGGTCCGTTTCCGTGGAGACAGCGAAGGGGTCAAGGGACATCTGTGTGTCATAAGGCCATCGAGAGAATCCTCGCCACTACCACAAACACATAATATATATAAAAAAATATTAAAAATAAAATGCAAAAATGCTCAATTAACAATCATCAACAACTTATGATTTATCAGAGTGTAAGGTATGTGTGAGTGTCTATACTGCCATCAGACATGCCTTTAAAATCATGAACGGCCCCATCTGACCTGAGCATTGCTATTAAACACTGTTTCACAGAGAGCTTGAGGGAATCTGGGTCTTTAGGATGCCCTCAGAAAGAGCTGCTCACGTGATGGTTTCTGTTAGTGTGGTAGAGGGACTAAGACCTTTCTTCTTATCCTGTCCAGGAAACCACACATCTGCTCAGGCAGACCTGGAGCCTCGTTTGAGTAAGGCTCTCATCACATGGACAGACACTGGACACTTACTGACGCTAATGAATCATCACCGTCAGGTACAGGCCATTACACAATGGCAGTGCTGAAAAGGTCAGGAGGATGTTTGCTTTGACTCACAGACTAGGCTTACATGGATTAAGCATTGTTCACATGAAATTATATTGTATGTAGTGTGATGTGTTGTACGCATACTGCTGACCCTTGGATTTTATTTTTAAAAGAATACAAAGAATAAGATCAATTTTTGTGAAACGGCAATGGAAATATGCATTTATTCTCAATATACACTACTTACCAAGTCTGGAATAATAATGATTTTTAAATGTTTTTCAAAGAGGTATCTTATGCTCATCAAGTCTGCATTTATTTGATTGAAAATCGAGTAAAATCAGATATATTCTGAAATATTATTACAATTTAAAATATACATTTTCTATTTTAATATATTCTTGTGATGACATAGCTGAATTTTCAGCAGATATTACTCCAGTTTTCAGTGTCACGTGATCCGTCAGAATTTATTCTAATATGCTAATTTGGTGCTCAAGAAACAATTCTTATTATTAACAATATTAAAAAGAGCTTTTGCAACCTAATGTTTTTGTGGAAAACCTCAATACACTAAGTTTTTTTTTTTTTTTTTAAGATTTATAAAAAAAAATTATACCTTTAATCAACAAGGACACTGATCAAAAATGACAGTAATACTAAAGATTACCTTTTCAAATACATACTGCTCAAGAAAGACTTCAAGAAAGAATCTTAATAAATAAAAATGTATCTACTTCAATATTAAGCAGCAAAAATGCTTTTCAACATTGACATTAAGGAGAAAAAAATATTAATAACAGTGCACCTAAAATTATTGATAATTACTGAGAAAAATCTGCATATTATAATCATTTCTGAAGGATCATGTGACACCGAAGACTGGAGTAATGGCTGCTGAAAATTCAGCTTTTTCATTACAGGAATAAATTATATTTTAAACTACTTTATATTCAAATAGAAAACAGTTATTTTAAATTGTAATAATATTTTACAATATTACTGTTTCACCCTATTTTTTATTAAATAAATACAGCCTTATTGAGGATAAGACACTTCTTTCAAAGACATAAAAAAAAATCGTAATTTTTAAACTTTTGGCCTATAGGCCTAATGTATACATTACAATAAATAAATTATCTTGCGCTCTCTTTCTCTCTCTCTCTCTCACATACACACACACACACACACACACACTTAAACCTTATGCTCAATTACTCTTAATGTAAACACAACAAATAGAGCTCAGCAATGTTAGTTTTGCTTATTGACAAGGAAAGTGGACAATATCAACTAAGTTAGTAGCATTCAAATGTAACTGCAATTCAGCGCCTGTTCACACGCCTCCTTTTCTATGGACGCGAGCAGCAGATGTGCCACGCCAGCAGCTCCAGAAACACTAGCGCGTCTGTTCTGCTCATTATCTATGCTCTAGACATTCACCAACCAAAATAAACCAACAGAAGTACATACACTGTGTAAACACCCTCGACTCTCGCTGAACTGTTGCCACTGATTAACACAACGCTGCCTTTATTTGTCAACCGGATCACGTGTCGATCACACTAGCACGATAGCTGAGCTCCACAGACACTTCATCTACTCACCTGTCAGATCTCGATATCGACTGATCATCCTCCTCTCCTTCTTTCTGTTGCACCTGAACATCATTTTGCCTCATTGTCATCGCCATGTTGGTGCCGCTACTGCGCGAAAACGCATGTCCGGAAGTGCGTTTGCGTCATGCTTACTGTGGCCCCGGCGCCTAGTTAAAACGAATGATTTATAAATAACAAATTGGAATGTAATTTTCTTTTGTTATACGAACATGTAATATTTGTTTTTTTACAATATGAAAAGAGTATGGAAAGGGAAGCGTAGCTATATTATTAATCTTTTGATTATTTTAGTGAAGTTTCATATTCATCGGTATAAATTTACTAATCAGAAACCTTTTTTTTTTCTGTCGTATTGAAAGAATTAGAAAATTATATGGTTTCCATTAAGGACAGTACAAACAAAAAAGCTGTTAAAACCATGTATTTGTTGAATACTTTTAAAATTTTGTGAAATGTCAAAGCCTTTTATTGTTTGTTTGGTCTATTTAGTTTTATTTCCACTCAGTTTTTGTATTTTGCATTTGTGTAGCCTATATTTAACCCTGGCATTTCTTTCTTTGTGTTCGTGTTCTGTAATTGTTATTCATGCAATAAAAAAAAGTTAAAACGAATGATCCTTAATATATAATAATATTATATATAACGCGATATATATTACTATTATATTACTAGATTTCACCGGTTTTTTTATTATTTTGTACAATGAAAAATTATGTTAATTTATAGTATACAGAAAGAAAATTATAGCTGAGGGCACGCGCACGTTTATTAGGTTTACAGGTGTGTAGTTATGTAGTATATATATAAAGAGAGAGAGAAAGAGAGAGAGAGAGAGAGCCAGCAGGGGTAACATATAATTTAAAATAAATCAAATTCAAGAAGAAGAAAAATAACATGCCTGTGTGTGAAACGGATTGTGTGCTGGTTGCGTCACGACGTCCTTTCTACATTTTTGCAGGCTCGAACTGATAAGAACTTGTCCATTTCTGTTATACAAACATGTACACCCCTTTGCACTGCAGCCAAAATCGAGCAGCATTCATTCCCAACAGACGAAGACTTTCCGCCTTTTATGAATCCTACTAAAGCTCAGGCTTAGCTCGTAATTGTTTTTATGTCCTGGTGACGTTGCTTGGTAGCAATGGCGAACGACTGGTGCTTGGATATTACATCTGTAATGATAACGTTGCTTTTATAGGCCTGCCTTTAGCTCATAAATATTAATAGCCGTGCCTTTGCCATAGTAAGATTCGTAAATGAGTTGACTGGACTGCAGAATCTTCTGCACCAGATCCATCCGATCTCACCCGCATCCAAGTTTGCCGACTCTGCATACAGCATCGGAATTAGCCTACTGACAGCAAGCTTGTCTCTTTTCTTTGGATCTGATGCAATGAGTGCTTTCACTCATTTCTTGAATCCTTCGAAGATGGCTTGGAAGAATTATTATTTTGCCGTCTAATTAAAAACGCCTTTTTGAATATTCAGTGCTGTTTTTATTAACTCGCTTTTTCACTGGACACTGAAGCTGCACAGGACCATGGATCCTCCACCGACTTCAGAGAAATCGCATCTCATCAGCGAAAGTAACGCCAAAGTATACTCCTTAAAACTTAACAGGTAAAATTACATTCATCCGTTTTATTTATTTATCTATTATTATTATTATTTTATTATTATTACTGTTAATAAAAATTTGGAGAAATGTTATTCGAAAATGCATGGTCTGTAAATCTGTGCGCAATTAATGATCTGAATTATTAAAATTGATCTGTATGTGTAGCATTACACCATTAATAATAATAAAATGGCGATTTAAAATAGTTAGGTCTTATTGAGGATGTCGAAATCGTTTGGTATTTTCATACATAATAACATGACACTGTAGTTCAAAAGCCATATGCGCCAATCTACCTCACGAAAGACATCCATGTTTATTCTGAAAACTACACGTAATTAAAATGTGTATTTGTTAAGCATGCAGTGCATTTATTTTTTTTATTTTTTTTTTGTTTATTAAAATAATAATTTCGGTGCTTGAGTTCATTTTGGGCAGTAGCCTTTTTGAGCGATGGCCTCAGGGACGTTTAGTGAGCAGAAGAATGAGAGTAGTCTACATAGCATGGCTTCCATATGGGCTAAGCATTTCATTGTGTTTCTTTGAAGTAATAAAAAAATAAATAAATAAAAGAACATAATTGTTATCAAAATCTTCACAGCCTCTTTTTCTTCCTTCAGCACGCCGTACTAAAATGATCCTAATGCAAGCATGTGATAGAACAGTTTCAGCACCATGGACAGATTCACGAGTCGTTAAAAAGAGCAACAGTTAAATCAAACTCGTACTCAGAAATGACAAACCATGCATATTTTAAAAATATTTATAAACATTATGTTATTTCAATATTATTCCTATTCCTAATTATAAGCAGATTTTTAGAAGGATTTTGTTATTTCAATATTATTCCTATTCCTAATTATAAGCAATTATATATATATATATTCCTCAGGGGAAGAAATATTTTACTCGGAATTTTGGCTCATTATTAGGCAGAAGCATAAATAACAGATAAATTAGAGTACTGGTACATAACAAAAATTCGTCAGCATCTATCATGAATAATAAGAAAATATGACACAAAATAATTATATAATTATGTGTTTTAAATATAAGGTGAAAATAATTTTGAAATATTTAAATGCAAAGGCATATGGGTGGAAACACTCTTTGTTAAAAGTGTTACATAACACACAAATTTTTCACGTTTTTTAAAGCCCAAAGCTGTTTAAAGTAGCTTTTACATTTTTGAGGAATTTAGTATGATGTCGAGGAACATTACGATTAGCTAGGCCTATATTCTATTTAAAATGCTTAAGTTGAACATATGTTTAAAACTGCGCGATAAAAATGAGTAAAAGTCAGACGATAGTCACCACGGGCGATTGTGCAAATCTTATTTTGCCTTAGAAGTCATTTTCAAGTGTGCAGTAAATTGCAATGAACAGCCTGCTGTTTGCATTAGTTGGATTGTGGTCTTGAGTAAGAAAAGACGAGAGCTCATGAAAATTCAGTATGAATTTAGATGGATGTGGCAGGCTATTGCTAAAGCTCCTGGAACAAATAAAGGATCACCAGCTTGGAGACATATTACGTTAACATAAAGGTAATTTCAAAACATAGTACACTGGTGCTGGTACATCAACAGGTCATCAGAACAAATATCGAAGGACATGAAACAAGGACACCTGAGAAGTAGATGCTGTCCAGATAGGTGCTGTTACTCTACACAGGAAGTAGGTATTCTGTTTAATGCAATGTTTTCTCGAACCAAAAATATGCCGGTGCTTAAAATTTTTGTCTTTAAGAAAGAAGAAAAATTAGGAAATGCATGCGCTATATGTGATAAATATTCGCTATTTTTAACTATTATTATTATTATTATTATTATTATTATTATTATATCAATCCTCCATGTATAATGTTAAAAAACATTTAAATATAGATTTTGAACGTTCTTTTAAAGAAACAAAATGCTTTATTTTCAGTCTTAAAATACTGTAATATCAATTACAGGAAATCACAGCAAAACACTTTCCACCCTTTGTCTTGATCGTGTATAATGATAAAGTGCTCAGGGCCCTGATGTTATGCTCTACTGCATTTCCACAGGATCGACAGCATGTTTCAGCCTAAAACCTTCTGCCAAACTGTAAACATCTCCACATGCACCTTACCGTACAAAAGATCATTTTATAAATAAGAGGTAATAGTGTTAGATTAGAGGAAGTACGTAGTTTGTCTTATTTAAAGATACTATAAATGCTGTTAAACCTGGCAGGTGTGGTTGCCAGACATTCATTGTTTAAAAATAAAATAAAATAAAAATACAGTGACGTTCCAAGCATAGAGGTGCAATTTGTGCCAGCTGTATGTTGTGCCGATAAAATGTTAAAGGTTACTAATCTACTTTAGAAATATCGAAAATATCAACAATTATTGGTTGTCGACCATCATTATAATAATAAATTAGAAAACCACAAACTTACACTTTATAATAACTGATTCATCCAGGAATTCATGTATATTAACAAAGTAAACCCAAAGCACATATATATATTTGAATTGGGAACAGAAAGAAAAACTTTAAATTGATTACTGTGTTTCCATTCACATTTCTCATGCAATTTAAACTGCACGCAGTGAGGCACACTTCCTAATTTAAGCACAATAATATAAGGCTTCCTGTTATATTTTTAAAATAGGCTAATAAAAGCTGCAAATTCATAACAACATTTCATAGTGTCAGGAGATCAGAAAATAATATGTTTTGCTTACTGGTATATCATATGTCTGTTCAAAAAAAACAAACAAACAAAAAAAAAAAAAACTCATTCGGTGTATCATGTCAGTGTCCCGGTGGAGTGATTAAACAGACGCCGTGTTCCAGTCGACTGCCTCCTTTCAGCTGCAGCGCGCGCGCCTGATGCAGTGCTCTGGTTATCTCATGCGCACCGAGATTGCGCTTTCCGCCCCATTAGCCCCATCATAGTGTCTCTCTCATCAACACACAAGACAGAAGGGCTAAAAACGACCATGTCAGCAGATTTCAACTCAGGGTCCTCTAGGTCCTAATGGCATGTGTATTTACACACAGTATTTTCCCCTACAAAGCCCTTCTACATATTATATATAGACGAGACGAGACACGAGACTGGGTTGAGGAGAACGAGACAAAACGAGATTTTTAAACTTTTTTAAAGAAATCCTCAGTCATGAAATATATAGGGGAAATTTGTCTTTTATTCAACTGAAAAACACAAAAATGCAAAAATATGTAGGTGCATTTTGAAATAAAATTGTACTTTATGAAATTAAACATCTATTTTAATAAATTTTATGCAGGTATAAACAACATGTAAACACTGCAAAAGGTTTTGCCACAAACTCAACTGACAGGCAAGTAATTGCACAAAATTATATAGTATACATTAAAATAAATAATAAACAACACTTATAATATCCCTTTAAAGTAGTCAGTCAAGTTTATTATTTAGTAAACTAATTTCAATTTTAATAAAAAAAAAATGTTTTTTTTCCATTTAATTTTTCTCAACTCCTTTTTAATAGTATATACATTTTCACTTCAATTTATTAAAAGTTTAACAAAAGGGGCCCTTTGAAATGCATTATTTTTTCTCACCACATTATTTATATTTTTTTATTGTTACCAAATTCTGTGTTTTAGCATGTCTAACTATTTGAATGCATAACACAACTTAATTTACTCATTTAATTTTTTCTTAAAGTAGCCTTGTGAATTTTTTCCCCCTCAGAAATTCTTTGTTGTGTATTTACATTTTTCTGGTTATCAAATGAAGGCTTAAAACATTAATTTCATCATTTATCATTTAATTATCATTAAGCATCAATTATTATTTGTGGCAAAAACAAAGGGGATTGACAAGACGTGTAAAATGTAAACATGGAGAGGAAGAAATGATTTGTGTGCTTTAAAATAACATTTTAGTATTTAATTTTAGTCGGGCTGTGTACATTCGTACTGTCGTTTATTTCAAACAGGACTTTTAGTTTGACGGGTTGCCGTGAATACCCAATTCTGTGTAATATGACGCTAGTTACTCAAATACGGTTAAAAATGCTCAAGAAACTCTCCTTGCAGTTTCGGAGATGTTGTTCATGTGTTGTTTGTTGTCAAATTATCCTTTATGGGCCAAAACTAATGCCTTTTGTTTTATTTTAGTCGTAAAATATTAGTAAAGTATAGTAGTGCGAGACGAAGGCTGTGTACATTTTCTATTGTCGTTATTTCAAACAGGACTGTTTATTTTGAAGAGAATAAAATTTGCCGTAAAGGAGGGTGCCGAGGAGAACTTACAGTTCTGAGGAAGACGCCACCAAATGTATGTGCTTGCACAGTGAAAGGATATGAGCGCTAGTTTTATACATTCAACTCCAAATTTCAAAACGCTTTAAAATGCTCATCGACTTGGTTAAGTTTGACTCCTGCATAATGTATTTAAACAAAAAACGTTTGACCAACCCGTTTGGGCGCTTATGTGTTTTGACATCGCTTTAGGTGCGCCTCAGTTGTGTTAATTTTTCATACCAGTGACAACTTCCACGAAATACTTTAAATAATACAACAGTCAATAAAACCAGGAGAACAATTATGTCACGCGAAACACCTCGGAAAGCAATTTAAAGACCATCGGCAGGTTAGTTGAGAAAAATAGCCATAGAAAGGAGTATTTTTGCTAAATATGTGCACTACATTACATATTTATTATATTTTCAACTTGTGTCATTAAATTAATTTGTTATTATAATGAAAACTGCATTATATGTAATTTTTTAACTAGTTATTTGAAACCTTTAATAATTACCAGCTGATGTTATGTTTACAAGCATTTATGTGAGATATATGTTATCATTTGTAATCAATGAGGAAAAACAAATCCCTTTAAGTGGCCAGGGCAGAAGCTTAAACCTACCTTCGTTCTGTATGTGATACAAAGCGACAGAAAGAAACTCTAACTGGGACTAAACAGCTTTAAACAAGTTTTAACAAGGATAAGATATATGGTTAAGTGAAGTATTCTACATGTTGTTAGCATATCTGTACCTGAAAACGGTGCTATATGAAGCCTACTGTTCACTTGTCTTCAGTAATGTTTGAACTTTTTACATGCCGATCTACTGTATGTATGTTTTACATGCATAGTGGGGCCGGTCTGGATGAAGTCCAGGGATGACTTTTTTGGTACATGCCCTTATATTATATATATATTTATAGGCTGAGTTGGTGGGTTTTGACTGGTAGTTCATGCATTTAATTATAGGAGCCTATCCCGGCTTTTCAGGCCACAGACGATTTACATGATATGATGTTATAAAATTTGCATTTTTTAATTCCTCGCATAACTCCCTGATAGGCTAGCAACTAGAACGGTTATTATATTATCTTTTTGATGGCTGATTTACATGTAAGAGTTGTAAGTCATTAAAATGGTGCCACTACACATCATGCGTTGTTCTTACAGTGAATTCTCAGGTCCAAAAGAAACTTGTCCAAACTTGCTTTTGGGAAATGACGACATGGCTGGTGCTATCGAGCTGAAGAGGCCTGTTGGAACTCATTGCCATGGAAAAAAAGCAGCATTCACTGAGAGCCATGAGAAACTCATAGCAAAGAAGAAACTGTTCATCGCCTCCATAGTCTGTCTGGTTTTCATGATTGGAGAAGTTATAGGTAAGAACACTGCCTTTTTGGAAAAAGTATGGGGTTTACTAATATGATGAAGCCAGAATGTTTGAAGAATTAGCATAAACTTCTCATAAATATAATAGACTACATTAAACGCACATCAAAGTTATGCCAATGTTTTACCACTGAGTAGTTCACCGAAAAATTAAAATCTGCTGAAAATTTGCTCACCATCAGGCCATCCAAAAGTAGATGACTGTTTCATCATCGGAACAGATTTGGTAATCAGGAAATATGCACAGATCAAGCACCTTTTACAAATGAAAACTCTATATAAAAATGTCAGTGCAAAGCATTTATTTAGCTTTTTCCTTGAATGCCAAAATTGTTCTCTTCACAATAAATGCTCTGATTGCATTTCATAATCAAGTAAATGATGATGGATTAAGCAATTTGTCATTGTAGCACAAAATTACTTGAAAAATGCTGGATCAAAACCAGTCCTTGACTCATCTATTAAATGTGATAAGCAGGCTTTTCTGTTTTGTTCAGTCTGTACAGCACTTTTTGTTCAAGTCAGCATTCACAATCCAGGTACACTTTAAAATAACGAGTCATTCTTTCTTTTAAACTAAATGATTTATGGTGTGTAAGCTTTCTTCAAAGCCATTTGTGCCTCACTTCACAACGATTTCTGTAATGCTTTCAGAGTACAATAAAATATAGACATTTCAGAATGAATGACATTTACAGTGAATGCTTTATGTGAATAATAAAAGCAAATTATCTCTTGTCTACACTCTTAAAAATAAAGATTATTGCCATTGATGGTTCCATGAAGAACCTTTAACATCCATGGATGCTCCCATTGCACAAATGGTTCTTTATAGTGGAAAAAGGTTTAATTTTTTTAAAATGTTCTCCACAATAAGAAAAAAATTGTTCTTTTAATAGCAGTTCACTGAAAGCTTCTTTGGGGAACCAAAAATGGTTCTTCTATGGCATCACTGTGAAAACTCCCATATGTAATTTTTTTTTAAAGAGTGTATCTCTCTAAGTTATTTATTTCTTATTCTCTGCTGTTCTTGTGATACAGGTGGTTATCTAGCACACAGCCTGGCCATTATGACTGATGCAGCCCACCTTCTGACTGATTTTGGCAGTATGATGGTCAGTCTTTTTTCCTTGTGGATCTCCTCAAGACCACCAACCAAGATAATGAACTTTGGCTGGCACAGATCAGGTAAGTCCATCCCAGATTTCCCATCTCAATCCTCTCAAATAACATTTGGCATACATTGTTGATTCTGAAAATGTGAAATCTAAATCATGCATATAAATGAAAGAAATATTTCGCCCAAAAATAAAAACTACATTTTTAATATATATATTATAAAAAGTCAATTTTTGCTCACCTTCATGTTGTTCCATACCCATATGCTGTTGTTTTCCATGCATGTAACTAAGGAAGGATACATTTCATTACATTTCATTTTTTCCATACAACAGTAGTTTATAGTGAACACATTTGTTTGTCAAACCTCAAAATCGGCATAAAAATATCACAAAAGTAATCAATAAATTTTTGTTGTGCTATATTCTACATTTTCTGAAGTTATTGGATAGCTTTTGATGAGAAGAAGACTGAAATTTAAGTCATTCTTTTTTATGTAAACTACTCCTTTAAAGCAGATTTTAAGACTTTGCTACATCCAGCTATGATGTCAAACCATATTTGTCTCAAATGAACATCTCACAGAGATTCTGGGAGCCTTGATATCTGTGATGTCCATCTGGATTGTGACTGGGGTGTTGGTGTACCTTGCCATTGAGAGGATAGTAAAAAATGATTACGAAATTGAAGGCCATGTGATGCTCATCACCTCAGGTTGTGCAGTCTTGGTCAACATCATGTGAGTAGACGAACGCTGGAATTATAAGAAGCTAAGGTTTAATAGTTTAGGTATAATTATGTTGGCTTGACAAGTCTACTATTTAAGTTGCTGCTGCTTCTTCTGAGACCAATGTTAGAGACACACTAAAACATGCTAGCAATAAGCTAAATCATGCTACAAACGTGTTTGCAACATTATACAGACTTTCTCTGAGAAAAATCTTCAAACCTCAAGCTATTCAAAGTTTATTTACAAATTTCTTTGAAAAAGGCTTTGTCAATCCAGCATCAAAATGTGTCATCAAAGTTATATCTAATTTTTATATAAAATCTCAGTTATTAGAAATACAGTCAAAAGTCAGAGATTTAATTAGCAATTGTGGAATGTACAGACACTTAAAAAAATTAAACAAGGAAAACTTGAATTTGGATGAATTGATATGCTTTTGTGTGCATTATTGTTTCTATTCCAGAATGGCCTATATTCTACACCATTCCACGACCTTCCACAGTCATGGTTCAGGCTACCACAAGATTGATGAGAATGGGATGAGCCCTGTGGGCCATGGCCACTCCCACAGCCTCCTGGGTAATCATGGGAACACCAGCGTCAGAGCAGCATTTATTCATGTTTTGGGGGATCTCTTACAGAGCTTTGGAGTGATGGTGGCCGCCATCATAATCTACTTCAGGGTAAATGAGCACTACCATAAAGAATCATCCTAAAAATTTGTCTTACCTCTTTCAAGCCCTTAAAGCCCAATATAAAATGGAATTCAGTCCAATTAACTTCCATTTGCCAATGAATCAGAATAATTTGTGTAAAAAATGGATTGAAAAGTTGTTTCCTTTGGAGGCAATATTTTTTATTTTTTTGCTTTTAGAATAGTGTTCACTGATGAACAGTAAGAGTCATTTATAAAGACAAATAAGTTAAATTATATTGTTTAAAAAAATCTTATTTAATGGCATGCAAATAGTTTAACGAAAGATATGAATATTTACTGTATATTTATTCATTATTTTTTAAAAAGAAAATAAATTCTAAACTAATTATTTACACTTCTGTTTAAAAGTCAGTAAGACCTTTTGAAAGACATTACTTATTCAGCAGAATGCATTAAAGTCATTAAAGATATTAGAGTAAAAACAAATACATTTATTAAAAATATATATATTTCAAATATTTAAATGCTGTTCTTTTGAACGTATAACAGTCTATACAAAATTATATAGCAGCATAACTGTTTTCAACGTTGATAAGAAATTGAGAGTTTCTGACTGATTTCTAAAGAATCATATGACACTGAATATTCAGCTTTAGCATCACAGGAATAAATTCTATATTAAAATAGAAAACACTTATTTTAAATTGCAATAATATTTCACGATATTGCTCTTTTACTGTATTTTTGATCAAATAAATGCAGCCTTATTGAACATAAGAGCCTTTAAAAAAATCTTACTGACCCCCAACTTTTGAACAGCAGTGTATATACCTTTTCTTTTTTTCTTTTAGATTATTTATTTATTTGAAATCAAATTACATTATCTTAAAAAAGAAGAGGACACTGAATTCTTCCATGACTCTAAAAGCACCTGAGCGGAGAATGTTTCTTCTGACATCTGTAGTCTAATTCAATTTGACACTTTGCAAAGAACCATCTGATTTTGTTCTTTAATGCATCAGTAACTCCTATTCTCTCTCATGCAGCCAGAATACAAAGTAGCCGATCCCATTTGCACTTTCCTCTTCTCTGTGTTCGTCCTGGGCACTACCATTACCATCCTGAGAGATGTCTTCCGCATTCTCATGGAGGGTAAATTTGCACATTTAATAATTAAATTACAGTTGCCTTATTCTCAATCACACAAAAAATGCATGCAATGTCAGTATATTTTCTGTTGCATAATACATATTGTTTAATATTCTCCATTTAAAGGTGAAGTGTGTAACATTTCAAACTAATTTCCCAAACACAACACAAAAAAGTTAAAATAAAATGATACTCTACTATGGATTTCTCAGACAGGTTTGCCTCTATCCTTGTAAATTCAGTGTCATGTGTTTGTGTTCAGGGGCCCCCAAAGGAATAGAGTTTAATTCAGTGAAGGAGGTGCTGCTGTCTCTGAAAGCAGTGAAGGCCATGCACAGCCTACATCTATGGGCTCTCACCATTGGCCAGAGTCTGCTGTCTGTTCACATAGCTATTGGTAAGTTCATTAAATAACATTTGCTTCACAGTACATTTATACTGTTACAGTTCTTTTACAGTTCATTGGAATTCTTCTTTATGCAAAATATTCATTTAGTTTTTCTAAATGTATTATTATTATTTTAATTATTTATTGATAAGGATATTAAATGCTATGTTAAAAGTGTCCTTTTTGTGCCTCATATCTCCAACCCTTACTGAATTAATTACTGTACATTTTATTTGGTACACTGTTTTATTTTATTTCAGTGGGAAATAAAACATGATTTTCAAATGAAATATTAAAAAATATTTTTTATTATTTATTATTATTTAAATATTTAAATATTTTATGTTTGTTTTCCTTTGAATATTAGTAAAATATAAATTATCCATAGCCCCCATTTATCACCATTACATTTTAAACAAATGTGTTGTGTGTGTTAAACAAAATTAAATTTTACCTAAATTTGGTTTTACTGTACTGTATAGAATATAAATGATGAGGTCTCTTTGACCCTGTGGTTCGAATGGAATTTAATATTCATCGCTTTTATGATTATTATTATTTGTGGCTAGTTATATTGTGGATATTATATAGTTATATATATATATATATATATCTCAATAAATCTGAATTGTACAGTGCTGCTTGAAAGTCTGTGAACTCTTCGGAATCTATATTTCTTCATAAATATGACACAAAGGATCATTAGATTTTCACACAAGTTCTGAAAGTTGACAGAGAATCCAATCAAACAAATGAGACAGAAATATATACTTTGTCATTTATTTATTGAGAAAAATAATGGCAGCTAAACGTTTCTTGTAATTGCTGATCAGGCCTGCACAACTGTTTGTAGGAATTTTAGCACATTCCTCAGTACAAAACCGCTTCAGCTCTGTTAGTGGGTTTCCTCCTATGAATTTGCTTCAGGTCTGTCCACACCATTTAAATTGGATTAAGGTCCGGACTTTGACTTGGCCATTCCAATAACATTTGTTTGATTGGATTCTCTTTCAGGACTGTGATGATCTTTTGGGTCATGTTTATGCAGAAATAGAGAAAATTCTGAAGGGTCCACAAACTTTAAAGCAGCACTGTATATATCTGAATACATCTAAATTACCTAATTTCTAGGTACTTCAAATTTTCTTATAATATCTATACACAAATGGCACCTGGGAATGACCCTAAATCCTTTTGCATTTCAAGTTTTTTTAATACCAATATGATACAAATACTAGTATATTAATATAATATAACTAGTGTCATATTATACTAATATTTGTATACTAATATGACAAAAATATATGAACATTGATGCACAGCATCATCTATTTAGACTAACTTAACCGGGTTTATTTTTTCCTCCAGAGGAGAACGCTGACCCTCATAGTGTCTTAAAGGAAGCCACTGAACTCCTTCAGACCAAATTTGGCTTTTACAGCACAACCATTCAAGTGGAACCTTATTGTGAGGACATGATCCACTGCGCCCAATGCCAGGACCCTATGGACTGAGTTGTCCAAGTGCACCGGTGATAGGAGGATGCCTGTATAAAATGTATGCACATATTAAGCTTCATTGAGGGTCCAAGCCAGAAATGGAAACACTGTGCAAATGTATCATCTACATATCATTACGAATATGTACATGCCAAATGCATTTCTATCGATTACCAAGGAAAGAAAAAAAAAAGCTTTCACACTGTGCCATCTTAAAAGTGCATCTTCAGCATCAAAAATGCATTGGTTTATGGGAGGAATAGCTTTAAAATGAAGTGGTGATGTTTAGCTTAACATACTATATGCAAAGATAAACTGAACTGAGTGGCAGCACATAAATATGAGGCCTGGAGGCATCACTGTGAGCCTTTTTATTGTGACTTTGCAAGGTTTTGCTTGGATAGTTTGTTGTCATGGTTTGCATCATAAGTTTAATGTGATTTGTTGTGTGTTTGTCTTTGGGTGGTAATGGGTGGGTATTGGTTTGGTTTTGTTGAAAACAATTAGATGGGGTTTATTATGCCCCAGCCAGCCTTGCGTCCGCTGTCAGCATGGTTCTCTAATCAATGTGAATGTCCACCAAACTGCGGCATGATGTTGTAGGGCTTAAAAAGAGATTGTGCTCAAGTGTAATTATGGATTTTGTTGGCGATCTCTTACTAATGTCTTGTCTCACGGTACAATACTATCTGCAAAAGCAAGCGAGTGATTAACTCTCTTCTTCCTCACTGGCTGCGATAGTGAAAGTGTTGTTGTGGTCTTCATGTGGCTTTTAAAGAACAGTGGAGATAAAATGGTTGATGAATGAAACAACTAAGAGTGATATTAAAGATGAAGTGTGTAATTTGAAATACTTTAACTATCTCGGTTTCATGTGCAGAAATTAGTATAAGTAAAATATTCTAGGCTAATATCCCAACAAATTCATTTGAGTGGTCTTTTGAAAATTCAGCCTTGCCATCAAAGAAATAAACTACATTTTAAAATATGAATAAATTTCATAATTAAAATAGAAAAACTGTATTTTACAGTAAATGCGGCTTTGGTGAACATCAGAAACTTCTTTCAAAAACATTACAAAATCCTACCAACCCCAAACTTGCTATACACAGTATGCAAATATCTGTTTACAGTATAGCTGACAACATTGGGATTATACCACAGCAGAAATTTTGTTGGGTATTTTATATCATTTTTAACATTTCCCAGACTCACTATTTGATCAGACTGTCAAAAGTGATATAAAATGCAATTTTATACCCTATGTAGAAGATTAGTCGACGTCACTTCCTGATTTATACATACTAGCAAATTTCTGTATGTATAGAATAACTTAATGTACTACAATTGCAAAATGTGCAGTATACAACATACCATTAATGCAATTAAATTGACTTTACATCCAATTTGATGAACAAACTGGTAGCAATATCAACTATCATTTTTATAATTCCTTTTTGCCTCATTATTTGAACAAATTTTTACACACCAATTGATTAAAATCATAGAATATACACTGCATACTGCATAGTAGTATTAAATATTCAATTCTAAACATTTAGCCAAGTTTGAATAACAACAGAAAAGGAGTGGAAAAAAACCCCAGTTTGGAATCAATCATTAATTTTGCAATCACATTAGATGGTGCTAGTACTGGCACAGAAATTACACACTTCACCTTGCTAGGATGCTGTTGTGGGTCACTCTTGTTTGTCGAAGTCAAGCATGCTACAGTCTACAGACAACACACCCTCCATACACTCTTGTCTTCAGGATCTGTCCAGCTGTGGTCTGTGATGAGGTATAGGAAAATACATTAGCCTCTGGACACACACACACACACACACACACACACACACACACACACACACACACACACACGTTTTGCACAGAATTTCCATCTCTGATCTCGCCACACTGCCGCAATGACTCTATGACATTCCAGCAAGTGGTGCAACACATTTCTCATATCTCTGCAGCTCAAAACTGAGGTCATGGCAGTAACATACAATAACAGAGCACATGACTTCTTAATGTCTTTTGAAAAACATTTTTCCATTTACAACACGGTTTTCTTTCCATTCTTATTTTCGTTCAACTTTAAGAGCCCCTGAATGTGCACTAATGTTCATTTACACTCTATGTGAAGATTTTATATAAATAAAACACTGAATATGATTTTAGACCAATAAATTGACAGATAATTGTGTGTTTTAAAGCTTGCGTGTACTTATAAAATGTAGCCATTGTGATCTGTTGTGGCGTTGTGAAAGAGTTTTAAGGGTTTGCTTGCATGATTGTTTTCTTTTTTTAAAGTGACAGTCAATCATCATAAATGGTCAACTCAAGGACCTCGCAATCTCACTGAAATTTCATTCAATTCTATATTTTGTCTATTTGTTTTGATAAAATGAATATATATTTTAAATGTGAATATCACAGTCATTTATAAAACAGAGAGTGAAAAAAATGATAATATGAAAGGACCAATGCATAACTAGTATATTTTTGATAATGTTGGGGTTGAAGTGCCAAAACTCTGCATTAAAAATTTTACTTTTAGAAGGACCACAGTAACAATTTACTGTGATTAGGAGAGTCATTTCAACAATTTCTATTAAAGGGATTAGCAGCCTTTCATTATATATATATATATATATATATATATATATATATATATATATATAAAACACATGTACTGAAAATGTATTGCACAACAGGAATAGCCCGCATGTGTTCATATGCCTCTGATTTTAAAGGTTTTTAATCCAGGAACATGTCTTCCTACTTGCATTTTTAAACATCTAAGGTTGTATAGTTTATCTAAACTTACATCTCTGGGAAACAATCAATAATCAGATATTCTTAAATTCAAGTAAAATACAAACCCTCCTAGTATTATTTGCTAGAACAAGTCGGAGACTTACTTAGAAAATTGCGTCACAACTCAAGGTAAGATGACTATGACAAATCGAAAATCTATTTCAGATGCAGGTGCACTCAACCTAATGAAAGCTTCAAAACTGATAGCAGAGTGTGAGATGGTACATCATTGGTCATGTTTTTGACACGTTCTGCATTTTGTGTCATGAACTGAAAGACATTAATGTTGTTCTGTGGAAAGTGTTAATAATCTACATGATTATTTTTGTCGTGCCTCAGATTTGTTTATGTGTACAGTATACAATTTTGCTTCTTGTGTAAACTTATGTCTATAAAAGTCCTGTGTGTAAATGTTTTATCCTTTATGTGACCATATAAAGCCACTATATAACCAGAAACTAATGATGGATATTTAATTTTTACATGCTTTTAATTTTATATCTGTCACATAATGTGTATGATTTTTGTAATCTGTAATAAAATCATGCAAATCAAACTTTTGCAGTGTCTTACACAAGAATAATCCATAACAAACCATGTTCTATTAATTAGTGGTAAATATGCAAAGCAATTTGATCTAAAATGATGATGAAACAATAGAATTACACTTTTCTGTAGCTGTAAACAGTACAAAAGAAATATAATTTACAAAGTATGAATATTTACTGATAAAACAGCCAAAAACTACTAACCATATCCTGAGCCCCAAAGAGACATTGAGATATTTAAATTAACACACTAAATCGAAATCCATTATAATAAGCTTCCTTATTTAATCTTATCTGACAGACCAAAGCAGCATTAAACTGACTGGCACCTCTCCAGATTCTCATCACTGGAGTTAATTACATTCACTCAGACAAAATTGAGGTGATGAATTATGAGGCGGGTATCAAAGTGCTTCTGATCTTAACGACAGAGTGCTGTTGGTTCAGGGACAACATTAACTTCATGATGCCCTCTGGGTAGACCTGAGTAAGAAGAATGTACAAGCCAGAAAAGAGGTAATACAGACTTGAAATGGGTAGGAATAACAATAATGGACAAGAAAGCTCAAAATGCAGAATTAAAGGAATGGTTCTGCCAAAAATGAACATTTTGACTACTTACCCTCATGTCTTTCCATACCCGTTTGACTTTATTCCTTCTGTGGAGCACAAAAGGTGACATTTTCACACATGTAATGGCCACTCTTTTCCATATAAAGAAAGTGAATAGGGATCTGGGCTCAAAAAGCATCTAACCAAATAAATAACAAAACAAGAAAGTCCACAGAACTGAATTAATTCACTACAGTAGCCAAATTTAGGTTCATTATAATCTTCTCACCTTATTCGCAAAGCTGCACTGTGATTGGGCTTGTTATCGTCAATGATTGGTCAACTTGCAATGACATCAGAATTAATATACTGCATCTAAAGGCCTGATATTTGAATATATGTAGATGGGGACAGTGAAGGGCAAGATTTTACATTTTAATAGAATGGAAAAACTATTCTGTTTTCATGTTCCACAAAAGATAAAAAGTCATAAAGGTTTGGAAAGACATGATGATGATGTTTAATTTTTGTGTTAACATTCCTTTAAAATAAAGATTCAGGGTAAGAAAACTAGAGCTAAAGGGGAAAAAAACCATCTTGATATGATAGCGAAGAGGAAAAGCTAGCAAATATCAAAGATTCAATCCAATGTTTTCTCACTAAATGTCAAGATGGATGTGTTTGATCATAATTTAGCACTGAACTGGAACAGGAGGAAATGGAGAATAATGCTCCCTGTAAATGGCACGGGTATATAAGTGCGGAGGATTTCATTCTCCAAACATACTTTGGAAAGAACAACGTGTTGAGATACTAAACTTAACACAATACAAACAGACTTTCTGTCCGAGCTTCACAATGGTGCAAAGTTGTTCAAAAGGTTTTCCTCTCTGTACAGTACTAAAAACAAAATGCACAAAAATATAAAAACAGGAATATGCAGAGGCTTATCAAAATAGTTTTCCTTCTTTCAATATAAGTTAAGGATAAAAAGTGTGTCATCAGTCTTCTAAAAATAAAAGTCTCTCAGCCTATTAAGACAGCACAGTCCATTTCATGATAGAGCTGAGAGGGTGTGGGGTGGAGACTAGTGCAATAGTACTGTATCCGCTGTGCTGTGACGGACAGCTGTTGCAGAGTCATCGGGCTCCTGAGACTGGAACATGGCGCTAAACTGGGCTTGAGCTTCATGCAACTGCTTGAGCATCACGGAGCAGCTCAGTCCACGTGCACAGTTCACACGCACTAAACCCGACTGCCCGCCTGACAGGATCCAGTTGTATGCATCCATGTTTGGGTTAAAACGGACCTGAGAGAATAAAAACACAAATTTTCTTAAAGGGGAAATAACACACACAGTTTCTGCCAATCTCATGTTAATCTTAAGCACTTTTAGAATAGTACTGCATACTTCCTATCTCCGAAGAGCATTTAGTTTCATCACATTTATAAAAGACAGATACAGCTGTATGATTCTCTCCGAAAACAGCCGAGCTCTTGGAGGCATGCCGTGGGCAGTGCTAAAGAGTCACGAGCACCCAAAGCATTATGGGAACTGCGTCCACTCTTCCCATAATGCTGGGTTCTTTGGGAAGCTGAAAATGGTTATCTTTCCTTCACATCCAAAAACTTTTACAAAGCCTGAAGGAGTGTATTTAGCATAGAAATACTCGGTCATACATCCAAATAGTTTTTTTTAAACTTTGGCCACGTTTAGCATGAGAATCCAACTCTTTAACAGTGTAAAGAAGTCAGAATGCATGAAAAAGCATATATATAGGTCTGAACCTCTACTCAGATTAATTAGTAATTACGAAGGTCTGTTTAACCTTCTGGTCCTGCATGAATGATGAATGTGTGAATGTGTGTGTGTGTATATATATGTGTACACACACTCACCGGCCACTTTATTAGGTATACCTGTTCAATTGCTTGGTAACACAAATTGCTAATCAGCCAATCACATGGCAACAACTTAATGCATTTACGCATCTAGATGTGGTGAAGACGACTTGCTGAAGTTCAAACCGAGCATCAGAATGGGGAAGAAAGGGGATTTAAGTGACTGAACGCCGAATGGTTTTTGGTGCCAGATGGGCTGGTCTGAGTATTTCAAAAACTGCTGATCTACTGGGATTTTCATGCACAACCATCTCTAGGGTTTACAGAGAATGGTCTGAAAAAGAGAAAATATCCAGTGAGCGGCAGTTGTGTGGATGAAAATGCCTTGTTGATGTCAGAGGTCAGAGGAGAATGGGCAGACTGGTTAGAGATGATAGAAAGGCAACAGTAACTCAAATAACCACTCGTTACAACCAAGGTATGCAGAATACCATCTCTGAACGCTTATCATGTCGAACCCTGAATTAAATGGGCTATAGCAGTAGAAGACCACACCGGGTGCCGCTCCTGTCAGCTAAGAACAGGAAACAGAGGCTACAATTCGTACAGGCTCACCAAAATTGGACAATAGAAGATTGGAAAAACGTTGCCTGGTCTGATGAGTCTTGATTTCTGTGTCTTTGAATATATACTGTATATACATGTAAATATTTCTTAAGTGTGTGTATTTATATACAAATAAACATAGAACACACACACATTATGTAAACAAACTTATTTTATAAAATTATATAAATTATATATAACATTTTATATGCATTATACATTTTTTCAATTTTATATTAACATTTTTCATTTTATTTTTCATATTTTACAAATTATAATATCAGCATAACATTATGAGTGATCAAAATATCAATAAAATGCAACTGGGCATTTGTTACAATCCTTCTAACTTAATCCTTATCATGCAGTCTTATTCAGAAAAACTCACCTTCTCAATCTACACAGTCTGCTTTCCTGCTCTCATCCCATCATCCACTCTAGATCCAGAGTGACATTTTCCTAATTTTACAGGCCATTAGCTTCCGTCCATCTTACTTAACTGTTAGCAAATCACCCGCTCTTCCTCTCTCTTCCACTGGCCTGTGCAAATACAGCAGTGCACTGACACTGCTACACACAACTACAGCTTATCTAAAACCAGTCACAATACAGGTTCAGTCTACACAGGGTGATTGCTGATGGATCACTTTATGGGGAACATATTTAGAACCAAAATCTTATATTACATGGTGAAAGTATACATACATATATATATTTTTATACACAGCTCTCTTGAATACTTGATTTTGATTGGTCTACAGCAGACCCCGTGGTCTAGTAGGTAGCCAACTACTACTAAAAATTCTCCTCGGGTTTCAGACGTTATCAGACATAAAACAAGCATCAGATGCAGCTGGCATGCAGATTTTCAGGTTATTTCACAGCCCTACACTGATAGGGTGCTGCAGGTGTCAGTGAGGGCCTCAGCTGGGCTTGTGTGCTGCTGTATAGATAAATGCAATCTCACCTTGTAGAGCGCGCTCAGTGGCATCTGGTCCACTTTAGCAACACCTTTGACCTCATGCTGGTGCAGGTGCTTCATCATGGGCCGATTTTCACTCTTAGCAAAGGTCCCCTGAGAGAGAGAAACAAAACAAGGTGTGAACACCCACACCAGAGTTAAGTGAGCACTAGATAAGTAGACATAGCTTTACTGTTCCCACACTTATTATAGCGGGTATCATCGACTACTTCACCTCTTAGCAAAGTTCAAAATGTCACAACATCATAATTAGATCGCTATAGCGGGTATCATCGCTATGTTCAAACATGAAGTCCAAAATCCAAATGGTCCCACGTCTTATCTAGCCAAACCACGTCACAATCACAATCATTCTCTCCTACTTAAATCGTTTTACTGGTAAAGGACCTTTCTTTGCACGTCTCGTTTCTATCTATCATCTCGCTAGTTTGATTTACTTTTTTAATTTATTTTTTTTTTAAATAAAATACCATGGTTTGGCATAACACCCTTTTGCTGGTATGTGCTTGAAGCTGCTCAAAGTTTTCCTCAAAAATCATAATTCATTACAGTGCATCATTGGCTATGCTTAGCAAAGCATTACAGTGATTTAATTATAAGGAAATTTTCATTTGAAAGCGAACCACTCCTTTAATATATTATAGAAATACCATAAATACCATATTTAGTACTGTCCTGAATAAGATATTTTACATAAAAGATTTCTATATGTAGTAATAAACAAAAAACAAAATAATAGTTGAATTTATAAAAATTACCCCATTCAAAATTTTACATATTCTTAATTCTTAGTACTGTGTGTCATTAGTACCTAAATGATGATTTGTAATGGTTAAGGCCCCAGAAGGAAACAATGCATTATGGGGGTGAAAACTTTTGAACAAGATGAACGTGTACATTTTTAAAATTGTAATTATCTTTTTATTTTTTATTTTATTTATTTTTTTTTTTAATACTGCCCTTCAGGAGCTACAGAAGATCCTTACATGTTTCCCAGAAGACAAAATAAGTACAATTTACCATAATCTCCAAATTCAAAAAGCATGGTAAGCCTAATTAGATCGTAGAACCATTGGCACCAGTGTTTTCTACAATCAACTTTGCTCACAATGCTTTTGAGAAACGCAGTCCTGGCCTGTTTCAGACTGTGGTCTTAAAGTGGACATGTGCAGTGTGCTGTGGATGGACGGACGGATGGGGGTGGAGCGCTGGAGCGTGAGACAGCAGAACAGATGGAGCATCTCTGTGATGGGGTGTAGGCCTCCAGGCAGGCATGACTTTAAATTAATGAAGGGTGCAGAACTTAATCAACATATAAAACATATGATGCTGGATGAGTCTCTTAGGGATAGGAGAGAGAGGGGTGCCACTATGGTAACATGCACTCCTGGGTTCTCCTGCACTCACTCAGGTGTGCTGGGAAAATAACTAAGCCAATAAATCCAATCCGGCCATGGCACCTGCACAGTCTGTGTGTAATGATCTGTGGAATAGGCTGCAGTACACAGTCACTATCACACACAGCTCATACATAAACACCTGCTATCACATTCACACATTAAAGAGGACACTAATAGATTTTTGCATGGTCTTGCAAACACATACATACATACTAGTCAACGTTTTACACATGAAAAACATACAGAAAATCAGGAGAGTATAAACCATTATAACTGGGGTGGACACGTCCTTCCCACTTCCAGCAATTTACACCCACTTTATTGAATTTTAAAGGTATGGTCCATCAGAAAATTTAAATTATGTCATTACCCTCATGTCATTCCAAACCCACAAGACTTTGGTTAATCTTCCAAGCACAATGAAACCTGAGAAGTTCCTGTCCTTCCATTGAAAGTCTAAGTAAATAAAACTAAAATACCCAAAAAAGATCCAAAAAGGTCATAAAGGCGTCATAAAACTAATCTATATAAATCAGATGGTTTAATCCAAGTCTTGTGAAGAGATACAATCACTTTATATGGTGAACAGATTTATTTTAGGCTTTTATTTACATCTTGTGTCTCCCATATGAGATGAACTCCATGTTTATGTGTTTATACATTAATAAAAGCTAAAATTATATGAAGCAATCATATCTTTTCAGAAAGACTTGGATTGTGAATGGCACGATTCATATGGATTTGTTTTACAATGCCTTTATGAACTTTTTGGATCTTTTAAGATTTGCTTACCTGGTTTTTCAATGGAGGAACAGAAACCTCATCAGGTTTCATTAAAAACATTTTAATTTGTGGTTTTAAGGTTAACCAAAGGCTATGGGTTTGGAATGGCATGAGGGTGAGTAAATGATGCTAGAATTAAAATTTTTGGGTGAAATATTTGACAAAAATGTAGCCAGTCCCATAAAACGACACCTCCAGGGAACCCTAATATGGCCAGCGCCAGCCTGCTTTTCAATAAAGCAATTATGAATATTAATATTAAATCACCTAATTTTCTGTAGCTCACACTGTAGAGCATGGCCATAGCATGGGTTCGATTCCCAGGGAAAACAAGAACTGATAAAATGTAAATGTGTGAATTTAATGCAGCATAAGTTGCTTTGGATAACAGTGTCTGCCAAATGAATTATATAATTCATATTCATGAGCCTGCCTAATAAGGTTTGCAGTGCGCCCCTTTACTGTTTTTAAAAAAACTATTTTATGCAGAGCTCTGGTAAAAATAAAAGAAAGTGGATAATGAGGCAACAAAAGATCAATACTCTCAAAATCTGATTTCCTACATCAATTCCCAAGCATGGAGAACCTAACATGAAGAAAACTGCTGGAAGATGATGGAATTAATGATTGCACAAAAATCATTTAAAAGTCTTTTTTTTTTTTTTAAGTTTCTCACCAGGTCCAAGTCATGAAAGTGGAGATAGTACTTTCCGATTGCTCCTTTGTAGCTCAGTGGCTCCTTCCTAGGATTACTTGCAGCATTTTCCACTTCCTCCTCTTCATCTTCCTCATCTCCAGGCCTCTGAGCGGGTTCAAACTGGACCATGTCAGTCCTGTACACTGACTATGTGGGTTGAACAAAATAGTCAATGTTAATTCAAGGTTTGCATATGTGGGAATTTAATGAATGATAAAGAAACATACATATCTCCGTCGTCTAACAGAGCTGGGGTCGATGTCTAGTTCAGGAAGCAAACTAAATAAACTATTTCCTCCATTGTCCGCAATGGCAAAAGTATTAATCCAGTCAGACATAGAAAGGCTCTGAAAAAAGTTGTTTTGTCATTATTAAACCATTTTGTCAATACTAAACCATATAGAGACTCTGTGTAATGTCTATATACCCAAACAGTGGCTTTTCTAGGACACACAAAGTAAGGCTTGATTCCGAGGTAACCTGAATCAAAATAGTGAACTCCATGTTGTCCAAACCTACACACAGCAAAGGAAAATGACGATTTAGTAAAAATACAATTTTAAAACATCATATATTCAGAAGAGCAAAATTTTTGTGGACTGACGTAGCAAAACAACACTCCTGAGCCATCAGGATGCCGCTCCAAAAAAGGGGCCAGTACACTTCAGGGGACAAGCAGCGCTTTACTGCCAAAAGAGGCACGTAGCTTTTTCTCACGTCCCACATTTTAGCCATGCGGTCATCTCCGACTGTCACCAACAAATTACTGCCAACAAGAAACATTATATAATTCCTGCTTTTTTCATACCTCATCACAATTACAGATAGATCAATATTTTTTAACAGCAATCACACTCGAAATTCAAATTCAGTATTTACACTTCGCATTCAAATTTTCTATTTGAATATATTTAAAAATGTATTTTGAATATTATAAATTACAGAAAACTTATTTATTCCTGCGATGGCAAAGCTGAATTTCAGTCCAGATTACAACATGCTGTCGGTACTCAAGAAAAATTGTGCTGCTTAATATTGTTGTAGAATCAGAGACAATTTTTTTAGGTTCCTTTGATGATAAAAAACCAAACAAACAAACAAAAAAAAACACGCATTTATTTGAAATAGTAATCTTTTGTAACATTATAAATGTCTTTACTGTCACTTTTGATCATTTTAATGCATCCTTGCTGAATAAAAGTATTTATTCTTTAAAAAAAAAGTCCTGCTGACCCCAAACTTTTAAACACTGTCTGATTTGAATGGCATGAACTTTTTACAGAGACTCTTGCTGGAGCAAATATCCAGATAACAGAGAATGTTCTCAGAACTTAAGCTAATGTTCTTGCACGATTCTCTCAAAGTTGTGAACATTCTTCCAGTAATGCCAATAGAACATTTGTTCAAAGTTATCGGTCTTTAATAACATTCTCAAAACGTCAGCACAAGATTATTTATACATTTTTATGAAACATTTTAGTTGAACATTCGTCTAACATTTTTGAAATGTTACTAATTTACTAGTTTCAGTTCAGAGAACACTCAAAAATAGCATTCCCATAATGTTTGTACAGTTATGAAAATTGAATTTTAATATTTTTTTAAACATTTAAAAAACTGGACATTATGAATGCTTTGAGCTGGGTTGAAGTTAAATGCTTGCAACATGTAGAGATCAAACTAGTAAGCTTCTAGTTACCAGCCTTAACCACTACACCACACCATCCCCCCCAAAAAAAGAGGAACCAAGGCTGCTGCGAGCTAGTGTCCTGTTGTTAAGATTATCTGGGAGGAAATGATGTCAGTTCAGTGTGTGTATTTCTTCTCTACACCGCCAACCATCTTGCTTCAATGCTTGGAATTTTGTGCATGCGTACAAATTGCAACACCTCAGGGAAATGACACACAGAGACTGTTCTGCTTTTTCTGAGGTTGAGGTATATCTGAATTCTATGCAAGCGGTCACATTTTGAGAGTATAAAGAAGAAGAAAAAAATATCCAAACACAAGAAATCTCCACCTGATTTCACTAGCCCCCTGTGGTGAGTGGGAGAGGATGTCATTTTCCAAATGCACTTCTCTAATGCCACTCACAGGAGCCTCTTATAAGGTCAGACTGCTTTAAATGTAAGTGCTAAGAACAGGCTGCTGAAACTACTGATGCTGAAACAACACATGATTGGAATGGTAATGTATTTAATCTAGACTGCTTATCGGTTCCTAAACGAGAAAACTTCATGGGTGGACTGTATCATCATTCAGCTAATGTCACACATGAAGATTTAAATACACTACGAATAGCAATAAAATAAATAACACTGGATGATGCAATCAAATATATCAGGCATAACAAAAGGTGTTAGCATAACAGTATTTTCACAGCTTATTCTGTGTAAGATCAAGAATCTCCTATTTAAACAAACTTATGCTAATGTTTAAAAGTTTAAAACAATTAAGATTTTTAAATGTTTTTCTCATATGCTAATCAGGGGTGCATTCATTTGAGAAAAAAACAGTAGTAGTATCAAAATCTGCTTTCTATTTAAATATGTAATTTATTCCTGTGATGGTAAAGCTGAATTTTCAGAAGCCACTACTCCAATATTCTGAAATCATTCTAATAGGCTGATTTGGTGCTCAAGAAACATTTCTTCTTATTATCAATGTTGAACAGTTGTTCTGCTTAATATTTCTCTGAAAACCATGACACTTTGTTCCAGGATTCTTTGATCAACAGAAAGTTCAATAGAAAAATCTTTAAATACTACCAATCAAAAAAACAAACAAAAAAAAACTAATCAACATCATAGTCTGTCTAATCTTACATATGATGCTACACTGATGATGCTCACCTTGAGGCTCTGCACCAGCACAGGGTCCGGATTTTCTCATCATGAGCATGGAAACAGTGGTATGGGTAGAGAGACACACCACCATCAGGAGACCTGACTTTCAGTAGCGTAGATTTACTAGCAAGATCCCACAAACCAACCAGACCTGGAAAAGAGAAAGTGAACAGAAACAATCACAAACATACAATACTGCTATATATATATATCAGTGTTGGGGGTAACGCAAGTAACGTAATCAGATTACTTTTTTCAAGTAACTAGTAAAGTAACGCATTTCTTTTGAATTTACAAGAAAATATTGGAGTTACTTTTTCGAAAAAGTAACGCCAGCTACTTTGTTTTCCCATTTATTGACTGACAAGTCTCCTGTCCCCATATTGGGAGAAATCGGAAGTACAGAGGCCTTGTGTGCGCTGTGTGAACATGATGTTACTGTAGTTCTAGACTAAATATGAAAGTGCATTAATTCATCCCACTCGCCAAAAAAACAGGTATGCAGTATTCATCAAAATTAATTAAAACAGTGAAATGCAAACTCAGAATATGAAGCAAACCTGCAATAATAATGTTAAATAACACAAATGTATCTAATCCCATTTTATAAACCAGTGTCTTTGCTGCTGACCTTTGATGATCCAGTTCAACCATACTAATAAGCAAAAATGACTTTAGATAAACTAACAATTGTGCTCCATTGTTTTTTTTATTTTTGAAGAGTGTTGAACCTTCTTCTCCTGCGTTCTACTGTACAGGCGAGATTTACTTTTCCTTCAGCCTGAGGTTTATTCATTACAATTTTTGGTTTTAATTGGGTTTTTCGTTTTGTATGGGTTTTTCTTATTTTATATAAATAGAATTTATTGTATTAAAGTAAATCAAGAGTAATGTGTTGCGTTAATTTAATTTAAAAGTAACCAAGTTACGTAATTAGTTACTTTTATAGGGAGTAATGCAATATTGTAATGCATTACTTTTAAACGTAACTTTCCCCAACACTGATAAAAAATCTTTATGGGTATTTATGTATTTGTAATGCTATATATATATATATATATATATATATATATATATTTTTATGCATTGCTTTTTAAAGTTAGTTTTTCTGTTTATGTTAAAAAATATTGAATTTGTAAAAAAATGTGTTTTCAATTTGATATTATGTTGCAGCCAAGAGGTTATGTGGTTTGACGTGGAGCCAGTCCATAGCAAAGCACAGACCACTTTGACCTTTATGATCTGACCGGTTGGAGCCCATCTTCAAAGTCAGAACCTTCTTCACCTGCACAAACACAACACAATAAAACAGATCATATAACACTGATGTAGAATACATCATCCATCTGTAAAGATGAAAGAGTTAATGAGGTAAAGCAGTTTATTATATATATATATATATATATATATATATATATATATATAGAATATATATATATAAGAGTTAATGAGGTAAAGCAGTTTATTATATATATATATATAAAATACACACTTTCTTTATATCTATATGCACTAATTATGATATTTAATTAATATTAATAAATAAAGTAATTAAATTAATAATAAAGGATGATCACAATTTAACATTTGCTCAATAGTCAATAACTATTTAGTTCTGCCATCATCCAAAAAAGTTTGCATTAATCCTCCTCTCTGCACTTATCTTTTCTTTTGAGGGGCCCCTTCTACTATGACAGTTAATTTCCAGAATATCATCTCTTGGATGTGTGAAAATGTTACGTAGACAGCCTGTAAAATGGCCCAGAGGAGTTTTAGTGAAAAGTCACTTCAACTGTGAAATTAAGCTACAGTGAAAATTACACATGAGATTCGAGCAAACCTTCCAATGATCTCTTGCCATTCAAGTCTGATGCTTTCAGTCTAATGCAATGTATGTGTAATACATCATTTATTGTGCGGAATCTGTGAGAATAAGAGGCATGCTACTGAAGTGGATATTGACCTACCCGGCATATCAGCGGTGCTTGGCTGGTTTCTCCTATTGGAAAGCACATAAATGTGTTCAATGTCATGCACTTATAGATAGGAGCATTACTAGTCAACACATGACTGCATTTATCAAGAAAAACAATCAAAGGAACAAGGATCAAATGACATGTGCTTATTTGAAATAAACTGAAGCGTAAACAAGCAGCAGTTCAGCTTAATGTCATCATTTAAAGGGGTCATTCACAGTACATTTGATCTTATACCAGAGTTTATTAGTATTATTATTATTATTATTATTATGGTTTTTTTTTTTTGCATCAAAAAGAGTCATGATTTAGCTTATGACCATTTTCCACTCTCTCTCTCTCTTGGACCATTAGAATTAAATGGGCTGTTTTTGCTACTATCGCTTTAAGACTTTTGTGTAAATTGCCTGTTTCCTAAAAACTACAAACACTGCAAAATCTGGAAGTCTGAAACAGATTTCTGTGTATATCTATGGCTTTTTTTAGTGCAAACTGCTTAAAGCACTCTGCTAAATAACGCAACACCACAACAAGACAAAGAAATTCAAAGTTCTTTAAACAGGGATTCATATTCTCGATAACCTGACAATATTAAACAAAAGGGAAGTGCTCGAGGTGGTGAATAGAGTCACGTATATGAAAGTGTGTGTGACTGTGGACAGACACTTTGTGTAGAGACAGAGTGTGTGTATAAGAGTGCGAAAGTGATATATAGCTGCATGGCTTTAGGTCGGAGCCGTACAGAGCGGTGACAGGTCGATCAGGTCGATAAAGCATCGTACCTCTGATCCACTCATTCTGGCAGCATGGCAAACAGCCCTGACCAGGGGCCCTTTTTCTGGACTGACTAAGGTCTTTTTGACTGACAGGTCCGGAGGAAACGGGTGTCAGGTATTCGGCTGAAATTCATGGCCTCAAACACTAACAACTGCGTAGCGATGCATCTTTTTTGTCATTTCAATTATAGATCCTTGTCTGATGAAAACAAGCCAGTAAATTATCGCCATTGACAAGGGATGAGTCTGCGTCTCTCGTCACCTCTTCAAGGGACACCCTTTCACTTCAAATAAAACCTATTTATAATTATCTCCCATAAAACCTCCAGACCTGAGAACATAATGGGAAGTTGGAATGTGGTTAACTGTTTTATCACTAGCCTTTTGAAACTTCCTATAATTGCTACTGTGGGTTCTTTTCAATCAATAAACAAACCAATAATCAATCTACAGTACAAAAACGTTCAAATGAATGCACATGTGCTCTATACGATACAGTGATTTGCATGAAATTAGAAGAATAATATAAATTAACAAAAACCTGAACATTAAATAGAAAGACAACGCAAAATAAAAAGAAATTAAAAACAAAAAAGCAATAAAAAAACTAAATGAAAGACAATTATACAATAAAAATTAATAAAACAAACAAAAAGTTAAACAATTCAAAATAAACAAAAATAAAAAACATGTTCCTTTACATTCATATGCACATTAAAATATTAATAAATAAGTGGATAAGCAAATACTAAATAAAAAGCAATGAAAAACTAAATTAAAATACAATAGAAACAAATAACAATAAGACAACACAAAAAATAAAAATAAATAAAAATAAAAACAAGTGAAAAAAAAAAAAACAAGCAAAACACACATGCTATAAAAGCCAAAGAGCAGGTCTGAGGTCAGTGAGAAGGACTGTACGCTCAGTAATGAAGGTTAGTTCCCTGAGGGTGGAAAGAGTTCTTGACCAGAGCTCATTGCCGGGTCACTGACCAAAGACTCCAGGAGAGCGAGTCCAGCAAGAACCACAAACAGCCTGTCAACAGGAAACAGTTCCCAAGCTCATCCCAGGGCCAGTGGGGAGATGTTAAACTGGTGGAGTGTGAGAAGCAATTTATGTGGTAATATCAGGAGAATACAAGGGGAATAAAAGAGCAGCGAGAGAAAGAATAGCGTTTGAAAGGTCATACAGCACTTTTTTAGTTGGACAATATCCAGCTTATCATTAAAAAAACTCATGCACATTCAACCAGGATTTCGTTCTCTTAAAGGGATAGTTCACCCAAAAATGAAAATTATGTCATTAATGACTCACCCTCATGTCGTTCCAAACCCGTGAGACCTCCGTTCATCTTCGGAACACAGTATAAGATATTTTAGGTTTAGTCCGAGAGCTTTCTGTTCCTCCATTGAGAATGTATGTACGGTATACTGTCCATGTACAGAAGGTAATAAAAACATCTTCAAAGTAGTCCATGTGACATCAGAGGGTCCGTTAGAATTTTTTGAAGCATCGAAAATACATTTTGGTCCAAAAATATCAAAAACTACGACTTTATTCAGCATTGACTTCTCTCCCGGGTCTGTTATGAGCGCGTTCACAGCACATCCGGTTCGCGAACGAATCACTCGATGTAACCGGATCTTCTTGAACCAGTTCACCAAATCGAAACTGAATCGTTTGAAACAGTTCGCGTCAACAATAAGCATTAATCCACAAATGACTTAAGCTTTTAACTTTTTTAACATGGCTGACACTCCCTCGTGAGTTCAAATAAACCAATATCCCGGAGTAATTAATTTACTCAAACAGTACACTGACTGAACTGCTGTGAAGAGAGAATTGAAGATGAACACCGAGCCGAGCCAGATAACGAACGAAACATTGACTTGTTCTCGAGTCAAGAACCGTTTCTGTCGGACGCATCCGGTTCGAGAACCGAGGAGCTGATGATACTGCGCATGCGTGAAGCAGACTGACACACAGCGCGTGCTGAACTGAACTGGTTCTTTTGGTGATTGATTCTGAACTGATTCTGTGCTAATGTTATGAGCGCGGGTAAACCGAAGGCTTGAATCAAGGCCATCAGTGCCAATGAAGTCATTACGTCGAGCGCAAAAGAACTGGTGAAGAACGTTTTCGGCAACCGGTTTTGTTTGAATCAAACTGTCCGAAAAGAAACGGTTCGCGGAAAAAGAACAGAACTTCCCATCACTACCGGTGATCCGAAAACCGATGCAACCGGTTCTTGACTCGAGAACGAGTCAATATTTCGTTCGTTATCTGGCTCGGTTCAGTCAGTGTACTGTTTGAGTAAATTAATTACTCCGGGATATTGGTTTATTTGAACTCAGAGGGAGTGTCAGCCATGTTAAAAAAAGTTCAACAGCTTAAGTCATTTGTGGATTAATGCTTATTGTTGACGCGAACCGTTTCAAAGCGATTCAGTTCGATTTGGTGAACTGGTTCAAGAAGATCCGTTTACATCGAGTGATTCGTTCGTGAGCCGGATATCACTAAACTGCAGTGTTGTGAAACGCGCTCATAAACAGACCCGGGAGAGAAGTCAATGCTGAATAAAGTCGTTAGTTTTTGTTATTTTTGGGACAAAAGTATTTTCGAAAATTTTAAAAAATTCTAACGGACCCTCTGATGTCACATGGACTACTTTGAAGATGTTTTTATACCTTTTTCTGGACGTGGACAGTATACCGTACATACATTCTCAATGGAGGAACAGAAAGCTCTCGGACTAAATCTAAAATATCTTATACTGTGTTTCCGAAGATGAACGGAGGTCTCACGGGTTTGGAACGACATGAGGGTGAGTCATTAATGACATAATTTTCATTTTTGGGTGAACTATCCCTTTAAATGTCCCTTTTCAAGTCTCCACTAAGAATCGATGCTAACAGCTTCAGTCATTTGAGAGAAAGAGATTTTTAAAGAAAGCATTTGTTACATCCGAACTGCTCCTTGTGGCCTCAGGAAAGTGTAATTAGGAAACCATTAAAGCTTAGTGTAGGATCAATGAATTAGAAGCTCACAAACAGAGAGAATACTACACTGGCAGTGCTGAAGAAACAGAGATGGTTCATTAATGAACGTGGGCAGTTGGTTTCTTATCTCTACTGGAGCAGGGCCTGAGTCTACCACACAGAGGGCCCCAGAGGGACCAGAAGGATGGACCGTATCACTACTCAATAACCACAGTAATCTACTACAAAAGAGGAAAGTCTGAATGATAAATAGTGAGGATGGAAATTAAATGGGCTTACTAGTATATTAAGGGTAGGGCAAAGTTTATTACTCATACTGTGTTATGAGGATGAGGATGTGCATGACAATGTATTTAAAAAAATGTTAATTGTCTATGTTTCATTTCCATGTTCCATGAAATTTTCAGGTTTTACATGGCCATTTTTGATAAAACATTTAATAAGATTATTTTTTATTCATTTTTTTTTTATTAAATCACACCATATTCAATTATTAAGTTATTATTCAATTGTATTGAAAATATTCAATATTTATTGAAATGGTAAGTTTTTGTTATTTAAATTATTTTTTTCTTTAATTATATATTTAGATTTAAATTATATAAATCCATAAAGCCACTTATGCTGCTTTTTTTGTTTTGTTTTGTTTTTTTGGAAAAACTGTGGTATTTTTAAACAGCATTTATTTGAAATAGAAAGATTTTGTAGCAATACGTCTTTTCTGTTACTTTCAATAAATTTAATGCTGAATAAAAGTATTAATTTCTTTCTCTCTCTCGCTCAAAAAAAAAAAAAAACTTTTGAACTTTAAAAATTATTTGCATTTTCATAAAAATACATTATAATTAAAGGGTTACTCCAGCCAAAACTGAAAATTTTATCATTAATCACTTACCCCCATGTTGTTCCAAACCTGTAAAAGCTTTGTTCGTCTTCGTAACACAATTTAAGATATTTTGGATGAAAACAGGGAGGCTTGAGACTGTCCCATAGACTGCCAAATAAATAACACTGTCTATGTCCAGGAAAGAATGAAAAGCATCATCAGAATAGTCCATCTGTCATCAGTGATTCAACCGTAATAAAGTCGTTATTTTTGTTTTCTTTGTGAACAAAAAGTATTCTCGTCGCTTCATAACGTCACGGTTGATCCACTGATGACAGATGGAGTATTCTGTCAATGCTTTTCATACTTTCCTGGACCTTGACACTGTTATTTATTTGGCAGTCTATGGGACAGTCACAAGCCTCCCTGTTTTCATCCAAAATATCTTAAATTGTGTTCTGATGATGAACGAAGCTTTTACAGGTTTGGAACGACATGGAGGTAAGTGATTAATGATAAAATTTTCATTTTGGGATGGAGTATCCCATTAAATATTATCTAATGCTTTTCAAATATTAAATTTAATTAAAAATATAAAAAAAAAAGATTTAAGTTTATATTAACATTAATTTATAATAAGATTAATATGAATGTAACATTATTAACAAATCAATTAAGAATATAGTAAACACAATTTTGCATTACTGTATCATGAAACAATATATTATATTGTAAAATAATGATTTCACCGCAGGTAAAGGGTGCTCCTAGGCACAACACAAAGAAGAAATGTTTCCATCATGCTCAAACAAGACTGCTACACGAGTTACAAATTAGGTCCCAGGGGTATAATAGAAAAAGTTAATGGTTCGCTTCTTACCAGGTTCAAACCTGCAAACTTTCAATTGGCATCTTTGATCTTTAACCAGTAGACTACATCACTCAGTATAAATATATTATCTGCTCTTGAGATATGATGGACTGGAAGGCTGTATGCTCAATCAATTAAATTATGATGTGCATTCATCATGTTAACCCAAGGCTGGCATCTGGATACAGTCAGTAAACACAGTAGTGGCAGATCAATGCTAGAGGGAGAATGTCTCACACACACACACACACACACACACACACACACACACACACACACACACACACACACACACACACACACACACACACACACACACACTAGTCTGTCTCTCTATCTTACTTTCTTACAGTCATCATTTGTGATTGTCAAAAGGGTCTTTATAGTTCAACCAAGCCTATAATACCTACCATTCCCATTTAATGTATGTAAATTTGAATTCTGTAACATCAAAAGCAGCACAATATAACAAAATGCTTGCTATTCACATGTTTCTTCCAAAGAATTTCATTTAGTCAGAATACACATATGTTTGAATGGTCATTGGAAAAATATGCTTTTTGCTTACAGAACGGTAAACGGCTCATAAAGCAGACTCAGCTAGGAGGAGAGATTAGTATGACTGGAGATAAGCGACTGTGCTTTGAAAAGGGGGGGGGGCTGCTAATCAAACGGCTGAAGGCAGTGAAACTCAAATAGGCACTAGACCCTCCCTTCCTTTTACTAGCTCTCTCACTGTGACTGTGATGAATGAGAAGGCCTAGGAGGATAATCTTTTGAAAACACACACACACACACACACACACACACACACACACACACACAGAGAGAGTACAGATAATGTGTTTTTAAGAGAATGAAATAAAAGAGGAAAACAGGGAATGATGCAGCGGATGGCAGGTCATCAGTCTGTTCCCAGCACTCCCTGAGGAGAGGCCATTACGAGCTCCGATGGGACAATCATCCTACGCTGGCCATTTTATCAAAGCATGAGGCCTTGAGATGTGCAATGAAATAAATTAAAATCCCCTCATCCACATTTATGTGCCTGAATAGCTTCAAAAAAATATTTGCTAGACTAATATAATATAAAACTAGATTAATATTGTAAGCCGACGTAAAAAAAAAAATATATATATATAACAATAATAATTATATTTAAATAATAAACAAATATTATTATTATTTAATAATGATAATAATAATAATAATAATAATAATAATACACAATTATTATTATTAATGATTTAGGTAACAATAATAATTATTATTATTTAAATAATAAACATTATTATGATTAAATGAATGAATTATAATAAAGAATAATAATAATAATAATAATACACAATTATTATTATTAATTATTTAGATAACAATAATAATTATTATTGTTTAAATAATAAACAGATATATTTATTATTAAATGAATAATAATAATAATAATAATAATACACAATTATTATTATTATTATTAATTATTTAGATAACAATAATTATTATTATTTAAATAATAAATGGATATATTATTATAATTAAATGAATGAATTATAATAAATAATAATACATAATAATAATTATTATTAATTATTTAGATAATAATAATAATAATTATTATTATTATTATTATTATTTAAATAATAAACAGATATATTATTATTATTATTATTATTATTAATAATGAATGAATGAATGATAATTGTTTTTGTTATAATCATTTGATTTGATTGATTCATCTATTCACATTTTTACATTTTATGCATTTAGCAGACGCTTTTATCCAAAGCGACTTATAGTGCATTCAGGCTATACATATTTTTATCAGTATGTTTGCCCTTCATTCATTCAATAATATCTATTATTATTATTTTGTATTACTAATCATTATTTGTACTAATAACTACATATTACTAATTATTATTATTAAATTAATAAATGATTAATTATTATTTTTATTGTTGTTATAATTATTTGATTTGACAAATTAATCTATGTATTCATTTAATAATAATAATAATAATAATAATTATTATTATTATTATTATTAATAATAATAATAATAAAATGATGAATTATTAATAATAATTATTATATAATATTATTATTTGTTTTATAATTTATAAATACATAAATAAATAAAGCAGTTAAACAGTTAATCTTCAAATAAATAATTTTAGGAAATTCCGTGTGTTCTGTTTTAAACTATGTTTTCCAATATTTGTGAAAATTAAGCAAAGACATCATACAAGACAGGTTAGCATTTGTTTAGTGGTAATGGGAAAAATGCATTATGGTACTTGGCTTGAGGCTCCTCTGTCTTGTGCTGCCCTCTTCTGGGAGGACCAACAAATTGCACATTAAATCCCTGGGAGATTCTAAATTATGAGTGATCATATTCCAGCAGAGCAGGGATCTCCAACCCCACCCCTACAGAGCTACCACCCTGCAGACTTCATGCCCAACCCTGCTCAGACACACCTGCCTGTAATTATCAAGTAACCCTGAACACCTTGATCAGCTGGTTCAGGTTTGTTTGATCGGGGTTGAAGCTCAACTCTGCAGGAATGTGGCTTTTCCAGGAGCAGAATTGGACATCTCTGTTCTAAAAGACAGCCTCAAGTGTCAAAGAGACAGAGAGTGAAAATAGTCAAGGAAAAACTAAACTTTGACTGTCTTTGGAACAGCCATTTCAAGTGGACCTGAATGCTAAAATATATATATAACCTTACTAAAGAAATAAGAAGCATGGGTTATGCATTTCACCATTTACTCGCCTTTACTCTGATGGTGTGCTGCAAGGGCTTCTGGGTGTGGAAGACTGTAGACACCAATGCTTCCATTAGAGAAAGCTGCTGCTAAAACACCTAATCTAGGCATCTGTGGAGCCTGAGAAAACCCAAAATACATTTACACCAATGTATACAGTAAAAGAACTAAAAGTTCTTTTGTTGCATCATTTTAATACAGTTGTTTAATAAAAAATTTCTCTCTTTGAACATTCTTAAACCTTTTGGTCTAATGTCATTTCATACCTTTCTGCTGGTAGAGGGCAGCTCCCAAACTCCCGCAGGACACCACCTTATATTCCAGATGCATCCGTCATCTATCGCCAAAGCATATGCTAGATGAGGAGCAGTTGAGGGCCTGAAGTGGGGGGATAAAGTCAAAAATGACTATTTTATTGTAAAACCCAACATTTCCTCTTAAAGTTGATCTGTAAGTCTCTTATCAGGGTCACCTGCTTGTGCACTGAAGGTCTCCGATTTCCCACAGCTGCAGTAAGACAGGGCCTGTGTGCAGTTTGTTGATTTTATGTTCGTCATCCATGCCTTTGTGGCAGTAGACTGCAGCATACTGTCTTGTGGCTGCCCCATCAGGACATGGGCACCACTCCAAAGACCGCACAGGACCCCCCACAAAGAAAAGAGCATCCCAGCGCTCTGAATGATGTGGCAATGATTCAAACCTGCAGATTAGCATATAACATTATATATAGGAGTACAAATACACTACTGTTCAAAACTTTGGGATCAGTCAATTTTTTTTATTATGGATTATTTCGATCCCTGACAAAACAATGTATCACGGTTTCCACATAAATATGATACAGAGTGCAATTTGTTTTCAACATGGATAATAATAATAAATGTATCTTGAGCACCTAATCAGCATATTACAATGATTTCTGAAGGATCATGTGACACTGAAGACTGAAGCAAATTACATTTTAAAATACATTTGTAATGTTTCATAAAACGACTGTTTTCAATGTATTTTTAATCAAATAAATGCAGAGTTAGTGAGTGTAAGAGACTAAAAATCTTGTCAACCCCAAACTTTTGAATAGTAGAGTGCTTTGCAAAAAAAAAAAAAAAAAAAAAGGCTGAAAAGTTGTTAAAGGGGTCATATGATGTTGCTAAAAAGAACATTATTTTGTGTATTTGGTGTAATGAAATGTGTTTATGCGGTTTAATGTTAAAAAAAAAACACATTATTTTGCACATACTGTACATTATTGTTTCTCCTCTATGCCCCGCCTTCTGAAACGCGTTGTATGAACTGAAGTATGAACTGCAAGGGGTTTGTGAGTTAATGAAAAGTTAATAATTAAAATATAAAAAATAACTGTTTATTAAAAGAATCAAAAGAATTAAAAAATAAAAACATATATTTATAAATATTCTATTTGTTGAAATAGTCAACAATGAACTGTAGAGAACCATGAATTTTATTATTAAACGTCAATGTGTTGTTCAATTATTCAGATATTAACTCTCAGTGGGTACTTCAAATAAATATTTTAGGTCAGTACTAGTTGGAATTAATCGTAAACTAATGATATCTTACCTCTTCACTGTTTGCAGTTGGATCTTTCCCTTGATGCCTTCCCGTGTAAAGGTAAAAGAAGCAGATTCTTTCTCTTGGGGCAAATATTTTTCAGCCTCACTGTTTTGAAACAAAACGACTGTTAAAATTAAGATTTTTTAGATTCCATTAATATTAGGAGTTCTTTAGCTACACTGATACCTGTTAGACAGGAAGTGCCAATCTTTGGCAGAAGGAATCCACTCTGGAAATACCCAGGGGGAAAAGTTTTCATCCCGGCTGGCAAGAGCATTCGATGAAAGAAGGACAAGCATCATCAAGACACAAGTGATACAAATAATATGAATAGTTACATTTTACATCATCGGTGGATGGCTTACAATTTTTTGGTCCTATTAAAACAGTTCCAAACAGACTCCATGACATTGTTAGCCAATCCATTTGGAAGCAGGCACTGCCATTGAGCATAACACAATTAAATTAGACAACACAGACATGGAAATTAATGTCAAAATCATCCAACAGTGCAAAAGGTTTAGTTAGTATCAGATTATAAACTTGCATAATTTCCTCTGGGTGCTCTGATGGATGGTCTGGATAATCTGCGCTCCACGTTCAAGCTGACGTCTGGCTCTGAATCTTCTTCTTCATCTTCACTCTCTGCCTCTTCGTTTTTTCCTGGGGAAAAGTCCTCATCGTCATCCAAGTCGCTTTCATAATCTGGAATTTTTCTTTTCACCCCCCTTCTCCTTGGTGTTTTCTTTTTCTTGTCAGTGTCATCTACTTCACCAGATTTGGACATGTCTTTCGTGGAGGATTCTGATGGAGCACCAAGATCCTTGGCAAGCTTGTAGAGATAATCTAAAGCACTAATCAAGATGGAAAAGGAAAACTGATTATTAACATCATAACAAAATTTAAAATAGAGAGTGTTGTGAAGACAAACACAGCGTTGCATACTAGGAATTAGTGCTCTGCATTTAACCCATCCACGTGCACACACACACACACCCGGAGCAGTGGGCCACCCTGGGCTGCACCCAGCTGGGGTTTCGGTGCCTTGCTCAAGGGTTCCTCGTGTAGTGTTAATGGACTTGGATGAGTGGGCTGTACATTCACTCCCCCCACCTACAATCCCTGCCGGTACCAAGACTTGAACCCAAAACCTTTGGATTACAAGCCCAACTCTCTAACCTTTAGGCCACAACTGTCCCCACAGACACAGCTGATCAGAACAAATGGCATCCTAATGAAACATATCAAGCTTTTGTGTTGAAATGCTTTGTGAAATGTTTAGTGAGTGAATGTGAGTTTTCTATTTGCATCCATGTTTTTGCTTCTGAAAAGAAAAAAAAAAAGCCACTTTGTGAGTAGCTCAACATTAAGATTGTTGCCTGATGTGTCCTGATCAGAACATGTCATCTGAGCATTGATTATTCTGGAGTAAGATTACTCACTCTGCTGCAGGACTGCAATGCATTGTTTTCAGGAGATATAATAAATATTGCAATTTACAAATTAAATACAGTAGTAATGTCTTCTAAATGCATGTTAACACTACATTTTTTCTGCATGTGATTGCTGTTTAACAACTAGTTTTATTGCAAGTGATTGTACATTTTGTATACATGTTGTATGGATTTTGGGAAACATACACTTTCGCAGCTCTCCTCTTGGGCCGCCCACTAGAAGTCAGTTCCGGAGTATCAGAGGCTGCTGAATTGTCATGTTGTGGTGGAATCTGTGGAACGATCTCCTTTCTTCTCCTTCCGGCGGGAGTCTTTTCCTTCGGTCCTTGCTTCTTTTGGGTTCCCTCTGTATTGACTGGGTTTTCCTGGTCCACGCCTGGGGGACCCTCAGAGTTAGGTGTGTGTCCTAAGAAAGCCAGACACAATAAAAAAAGTTTCAAAGAATGATGTGGGAGTTAGATGCATTTCTGATTGGACATATTTGAAAAAAAAAATGACAAAACCACAACAAAATTACTGAAATTTAACGAAAAATATAAAAAAACCTATTCCAAAATATTATAAATGATAATAGTATCTTAATGATACAAATGCAGCAGTACATCAGAAATGGTCTTTGGCAGCTTACCAGGCGTTTGCATCTCTAACTCTAACATCCTCTGCGGCTCTGAAGAGTCAAGAACTTCACCTGAATCCTGCGTCGCTCCTTTACTCTCATGGTTTATCTGTGCCGACTGGTCATCAGTGTCTTTTTCACATGGCAAACCCATTTTTTCGTCTTTCTGCTCACCCAACTTCAGGGCAGCAGCTGCCATTAATACCTATTCTTCCGCAGAACTGCTGCCAGCACAGTCTAGAAGTCAAGAAAAATTTTGATTTTGTATGCAAATGTATATAAATATATATTCTCCTAGATATAAGCGTGCTCAAAACAGAATTCAAGCAATTTCCATGATATTACAAACTCAAAAGATACTCAGGCCTATCCAAAAACCATGGTATTATCACGACATCATGCAACAGTTTTGTTGGCACTTCTCTCTGTTAGTGTGATACCAGAACAGTAGTAAAGTACAGTAGTAAATCCACGCATGCGCACAGTAGCGATGACAGGCGACTTGCCTACAGCACATTGAGCTCACTCAGTTTTGCAAAACAACAATTCCTCAAGAAATTCAAGTTACTGCTGCGAGATAAATAAATAAACACTTTTGACATTACGTTGTAGAAAGCTTCCACTCAACATAAAACGGTTTTTAATATAAACATATACTGCCTTGAGATATGTTCCTTCTAAGACCAGTAACGTGTCTTCTAAAATACAACTTTATAATAGTCTCAAAAGACTTGCTTCCAGGCTAGGACAGCGCAGGAAAGACATGGGCTTTTTTCTCCGACTCGACGGGTTTTAACAGTGGCTCAGGATGATCAGTCACTTTCATTCAACCACACAGTTTAAGATTCACGCGGGTTCGAATCCAACTCACTCGACACTAGGACATACTCACCGCAATCAGATCCCAGCCAGGTGCAACGTCTTCGTTCCCGATTTCAATCAAAACGCTTATATTCATTCGTGCTGTACAGAAATTTGCTGATTTCCACGACTTTCTGGCTAAAGCATTTTTTACGCCATGTTGTAACGCTCGCCTGCTCACTACTGCCCCCTATCCAGCCCTGCCGCCAGAGAGCTTTTTAAATCCGTGCGTGATCCCGCCTGACCACGAGGTGGTAACAATGTGGTCAAGCAGAGTAGAGTACTTTATTATAATTTTTCACATGCACAACGTTAAAGAGGACTGATTTTACATTTCTAAGTTATTTCTACTTGATGCATACTTATTTTAATGTCCATGTTTTGTTATTGTAAAGGAATATGTGAATTTGTGTAAAAACAAAAATGAACAAAGAACTCAGTAGAGAAGATTTTAATTCAAATCAAGACAACAAACTCGTTTTCTCTCTATGACATCCAGGAACACGTGTACCTTCATACTAAAGGTTAAAGCAGCGTAGATCACAGTCACAAATTAAACAAATACAGAGCATAATTTCTGTGGTGTCAGAATCACCCTTGATATCGCAAAAAAAAAAAAAAAAAAAAGCATTCGTGAGCATACATGCAACTGTTTTAATAATGTCGGTCACTAGTCCACTGTAAACTTAGAGGTACAGAGCAGAACTTACAGAAAAATAAACATAATGCTCGACATTCAATATACGTGGCTTATATTTTAATTCTGCATATCCTACAAATATATACACTAGCATACAAAAAAAAAACATATTCAGCAAGGTTGCATTACACTGATCAAAAGTAAAGACAGTAAAGACATTTATAATGTTTCTATTCATAAAAAAAAAAAAAAAAAAAAAAAAAACGTGGAAAGTATCATTGTTTCCACTAAAATATTAAGCAGCACTGTTTTTAATGTTGATAATAATAATATGAAAAGTTTTTGAGCACCAAATCAGCATATTAGGATGATTTCTTAAGGATCATGTGAGTGAAAAGTGAAGTGACATACAGCCAAGTATGGTGACCCATACTCAGAATTCGTGCTCTGGATTTAACCCATCCAAAGTGCACACACACAGCAGTGAACACACACACACCGTGAACACACACCCGGAGCAGTGGGCAGCCATTTATGCTGCGGCGGCCGGGGAGCAGTTGGGGGTTCAGTGCCTTGCTCAAGTGCACCTCAGTCGTGGTATTGCCGGCCCGAGACTCAAACCCAAAACCTTAGGGTTAGGAGTCAAACTCTCTGACCATTAGGCCAAGACTTCCCCCCAGTGACATTGAAGACTGGAGTAATGATGCTGAAAATTCAGCTGAGCCATCACAGGAATAAACTACATTTTAAAATATCTTAAAATAGAAAGCAGTTATTTTAAATTGTAATAATCTTTCACATTTTTACAGTTTTTTGTGTATTTTTGATCAAATAAATGGAGCCTTGGTGAGCGTGAGAGACATCTTTCAAATCCACTAAAAATCTTACAGAGACAAATCTTTTGAATGGAAGTGTATCTCTTTAATCTTTGGAGGTGAACACTGGAAAAAATCCATATTTGGAAAAGGAGCAGAAATGGTTTATGAATCACTTCCGGGTTGCTGGCTGGACACAGGCTTCGTGAGGGGCCTGCTGAGGGCCCATTGGTCAAGTCTGTGTGCCGCTGAGTCCTCGGCCTCTGATTCGCTGCTGGAGCTCTCACTACTGCTGCTGCTGCTGCTAAGGCTGTCACTGCCACTGAACTCATAGCAGTCTTTCTCCTGTCTGCTTTCCTTCTCTTTCTGTTTGTTTTGCCCCTCCTTCCTCTTTATTTCCACTCTTCCTGGGGTTGCTGTTCCACTTGACAAGGGCACCGCTGACGCCTGTCTATCCCGCCAGGTGCTGGGTACTTGGGGAAAACTGAGGCCTGGGTTTGGTGAGGGAAGATCTGGACACCTCATGGAATCTTCCTTTGGATGAGTCTTACGCAGTTTATCAAACTTTGAAGTCTTAGATTTGGACCGAACAACAAACCAGTCCTAGAAAAATAATAAGAGTGAGAATATTTACTATAAAAATGTATATTTGTATGATATATAAAGAGCATAAAATGAAACAAAATTAAAAATGACTGTGTTACCTGAGAATGAATGGAATTAATGTGGTACTTGACTCCACTTTCAGAGCTGAATTCTTTCTTACATATCAAGCACTTAAATTTCCCAGTTTCAAATTCTCCCTGCAGAGAGAGAGAGGGGGAGAGAAAAAAGATTCACCAATATCAGAAAACCTTAGAAATGTATTGATTTAGGTACTAATAACACGGCAATGTAGTTTCAGTGTATATACTGTATACTATACAGATGAATATCTTTTATGTTTAAACTGCACTACACCACTCAAACATTTGGGGTCAGTATGATTTTCTGAAAGACATTAATACTTTTATCCTGCAAGGATGCATTAAACTGATCTAAAGGGACAGTAAAGACATTCATAATCTTACAAAAGATTTCTATTTCAAATAATTAGTATTCTTTTGAAATGTATATTTATTAAGGAATCCTAAAAAGTGTTACAGTTTACAGTAAGCAACCAATAAAAAAGGTTTACTGAGCACATTAGAATTAGAATTATTAGCAAAATTAACAAAATTAAGGATCTTACAGCTTTGCCATCACTGGAATAAATTACTATTTAAAATATTTTTTAAATATAAAATAGTTATTTTAACTTGTAATAATATTTCACAATATTGCTGTTTTTACTGTATTTTGTGTGTTCTTAAAATGAAAGGGAAATTTTTCCTTACCAAGGTACATAGCCCAAGATGAGCCTTTAGGCCAGATACGCTGGTATAGACGCAGCTACATCCCTAATTTGACAACAAAGATGATCATTACACATTGATTCAGCAAACCATTCATTCACTGAAAATCTTTGCTCTTGCATAATGCTACAATCAGTGCAAAACATAGGTAAAACATTAATGAATGGCCCTTTAAGTTAGACCACAATGGTAAAAACACCCGGAATAATAAGTTTATGCATGATGTTCACACCTTGTTTGGACATTGCACTTTTTTATGCAGTTTGACTTCATTCTTCCACTTCCGTAGGGTCTCCTGGCTAAAGGCCGGCAACCCTGGACGAGAAAACTTCAGCTACAAGGACACAAAAACACCATAAATGCTTATAAAAATGTATTAAAAAAATTTGATTCTCCATTCACGATCCTCAAAAAGTGACAGAGAAACTAAAACCTTTTAGTGAATCCATTAAAGTGTGCTTTTACAAATTTGAAGATTTCAACCATCATCAACAGAAATAATAAAAATCTAAGTATTCAAAACAAATAAAGGTGATGCAGCCTTGCAAAAAATAGCTTCACACAGGTTCGGACTTCTTCACAGCCCTGCAATTGCAATATGTCGACATAGTTTGACATATAAATATTTTGCAGCACCTTCCTGTCGTCTGGTACCAGGTCACGCTGCACTTTCCTTTTGGGCCATTCCTTCAGCAGCTCTTCAGTGGCGATCTCTTTCAAGTGGAACACGGCCACCTGTGCTGACAAACGCTTGGTGCGTCCGCTCTGTGTTCGCTCTGGGATGGGCTCTTTCTGTGTCTTCACCTCGTCTATTTCACTTTCTTGGGTCAACTGCAACAACAGATAATAGTGATCTTTCATTCGTGAAAACATCAACAGCCTGAATGAGAATCTGTCATGTCAGAACAGACATTTAATTAAAAGTTGACCATATTTAAATAAATTGACCACAGGGGAGGAGGACTCACCGGACTTCGCTCATTCTTGAGATGGTACTCCAGGCCCGCTCTGGAACGATACGCTTTTCCGCAGTGTTTGCAGTTCATTAAGAGCTTCTCCAGCTCTGACGGCTCCTTGCCGCATTTCTTCATGTGGTACACATAACCCATTATACTAGTGAACGTTCCAGTGCAACCCTAAAACAAAACATTCAGCATCTTTTAAGGTATTTAAGTTATAACAGAAGTAATTCTAAACATCTGCAATGGTGCACAGTCATTATTTAAAATTTTACTATTACTACTATTATTATTGATTTATCATTTCATCTACCTTTTATTATAACTTTAACACTGCTTTTTGTAAGAAGTCTCTAATGCTTATCAAGGCTGCATTTATTGAATCAAAAATAGTTAAATATGTAATATATGTCATTTGTAATATTTTAAAATGTAAATTATTCCTGTGATGGCAAAGCTGAATTTTCAGCAGCCAATATTCAGAGTCACATGATCCTTCAGAAATCATTCTAATATGCTGATTTGGTGATAAAAAAAACAAACATTTCTTATAAATATCAATATTGAAAATGATTCTGCAGCTTAATTTTTTTCTGGAAACCCCCAAGATTCTTTGGTGAACATTTAGTAACATAAATGCCACATACTGTCACATTTGATCAATCAAAATTTGTATTCTTGTTGAATTCTTTTTAAACTTTAAGCTATATAGATAAAAATATTTTTATATTATTGTTATTACACTACAAATTCACATAATTAAACCTCCACAAAGGTTTAATCCATACTGCATCATCAAATTATTAAAAAAGGGAAGTAATTATTTATTGCAAAGTACTTTTAATTGTAAAATATGACCACACCTCTTTTGAACATTTTAATTTGCCCATCCTCTTTAATACTTTCCGCAATTTTTCCTTCACTGCTTGGTCAGCTAAGTCATTCCCAGTATCTGGAATGGACTGAAAACAACAGCAACATCAACAAAAATAAGAAAGATATCTTTGCATCAACACCATTGTCAATGTCACTGCCAATTTAGAAAGAAAAAAAACCTAACCAAGTTGTTGTGGTCAGCCATGAGGTGGTACTTCATTCCAGTTGAAGTTCTCAGTTGTTTCCCACAGTCAGGACATGTAAAAGGATTCTACACAAAGAACAAAAACAAAATCAGGTTCAGAATTCAAGCGAGAACTAAAAAAATCGGCTACATCTCTATGATATTTTCACAAACATTACTATGCACTCACCAACTTGCAGGTTTCCAGGTGCTTCTTTAACCCATCCACTGTCTTTCTTCCAGCACTTTTGCATTTTGGGCAGCTTACTCTACCCTTTGCCAAAATCTGAAGCTGCCATTTTTCCTCCTGACTTCCTGTAAAGAACCACAAATGAATACTTAAAAATGTGTCTGTGCTGTTTTCATTCGGTCTTATGTACCTGGCGGATAAACTGGGGACTCCTTCTTGGTGTGCTGAGATGATTTCTGCTCCTGCATGCTGTCAGTTATCTGATTCCTCTGAGTGAACTGAGCAACAGGAACTATAACAGGTACTGTTAAAGGAAAAAGATGTAGTCTTTACTTTTCATGTTTTATCATGCAGATTTTTAAAGACAAATATAAGAATTGCATACCTGTTTTCTTTACTTCCTCAATGTATTTTTTTAAGGAGGGCTGGTCAGTTTTCTCCATCTTCTGCTTCTTCTTCAATTTAAAATCTGTGGCATAAAAACTTGTGCAACTTTTGGACATAATCTAAAATGTTATATATCAATTTATTCTACTTAAATATGTTTAAGTCTGTACTTACCTGTCTCTCTTAAAGTATCTGAACTGGATCCATCAGTTTTCGCCATCACTCCGCTGGTGTGGTCAGTGAGCATGTGATAGCTTTCCAAACCACTGACTGTGATAACTGAACTGCAAGATGACCCATGATCTAAATCCTCTGTTGGTCTCATAATCACAGGCTGGAGGTCATGGTACCTTAAGAAATGTGTTAATGCAACGTTAATATTTTGACACCATTATTAATCCAGTATATGGTGCAATAAGTTACTACATAAGAGGCAAACCTTATGAAAAGATTGTGAGAACAGACTAAAGCAGTATTTATGATTTATTAAATAAAATTTACATTTTACAAGAAAACACAAAACTCACTTTTTTCTGGTGTAGGTTCTCTTTATTTTCTGAGAGCTTGTCCCCTCATTCTGAAATGCAATAATAAAATCAGTTGTGATGATATTATGTTTAGTTTTGTTAAATGCCTAAATATATATCTTATCCGCTGGCATATTGATGCATAGCTCAAGTTGGATGCTTGGTCTTACTTTGGATGGTTTCGTTCCACCTTCAGCCTCTCTTCCCAAATCTTTTATGACATCTGTTGAAATTGCAATCAACTTTTTATAATAATTTAAAATATATTTAAATAATAAAACAATATAAATGTAACAGCTCTAAAATTACATGTTTAATAGATCATAATTCTACACCAGCCCTAATGTAAATTGAATTCATTTCATACTTAATCACGATCTGGGAATGCAATCACTTCAGAATAAGTCATATAGTGCTTACCAAGTTTCAAATTTAGTAAATCTTACATTAATACATAATTACCTTTTTTGGGGGGGTTTAGTTTTGGTTTTGACATTTTCCTCTTGCTTGGTACACATGTAGCAGACATGTTATAATGGGTCTGATCCATGATCCTATTCCACAAAAATCAGTGATAAATACACAGAAGCATGCATAGGGATCCAGTACTATCTATATTACATGATATCATAATCAAAAATATATAACAGTCACATAGGTAAGCTCCTGTGTGGAATTTCATTATTTCATTAATCCAATGTCCCTCAAGCTGATACTAAGACTGTTGCACTAAGACTAAGAATCTGAAAAATAAAACCCATTTGATTGCATGGACTGACCCTGCTGCATTTAAACACTGAAGCTGCACGCAGCCCTACATGCACCTTTATTGCAGTCCATAGTCTTCAAGACCACTGCCACCATCACTGCCCATCAATACTCCCAAGCCAAAAAAAATTATGCATGAAGGCACTACGTCAAATAAACCCTCTGCGGGAGAATCCGACCGTCAAACAATCCGTATGAAATCGACATACCCTAAACTTTACATTTAGAAAGGCATATTCAACACTCCACATTCACAAAACAATCAAGAGTAGCTATAACATTACCGTCCTTTCGGCGAGATCACTTCATTCAGAACACGCCCCCTTTTCTCGCCAGCCAATGAGAAATCGCTCTTCCCACAAAACGCCAAAAGAGGCGGGTCTTCACGCAACAACAATCTCTCGCTGGTGACTGCAGGTCCTGGATCAGATTTTCACACGCCTCTGTTGTTACACCTTGCTGCGGCTGATGCGCCTTTAACTGAACTGGAGTCAGTCTGTATACAGAATTCAACCAATTTAGTTTGATCTGCATCAACTTTCGGTTTCGGTACACTAGAAATGAGCAACGCAGGGTTTTCTTGGTCTTGGTCTTCTTCAATTCCCAGTGGATTAAAGTGGATTAATCCAAACACATGGAGGTCCACCAAGGAAAAGGTACAATTAACAAACATTTAATGTCTTTTATTTGCCAGCTAATATTAATAATACAAAGCACACTACTGTTGCCTCAAAGATTATGGATATGTGCCGGCAAGGAAGTAGTTAAAAACTACCATCTTTATTTCCATGTTTTCGAAGGGAAGAGTTCTCCGACAACAAATCAATGCAATCTCACAGTCTTCTGTCCTAGATGGTATGTATGCTACCTGATAATATTATAATGCCATTTATCTATCACACCCCCAAGACAAATGTTAAAAATACATTTATTAAACTAAGCTCTTGCAGTGTGACAGCATGCTACATTGTCCACCTGTTTCTAGATGCAGAAATTGATGATGCTCAAGTCCTTACTTTGACCAGAGAGGATCTGAATGAGCTTTTTCCAGGTATTAAGAACTTTCAGCTCAGAAGGACGATTATGGCAATTATCACAGACACAGTGAAGGTAATGTCTTTGGTCAAGATGCTGGTGCAATTGAACTTAAGTGGCCCTCCAAAAATATTTGCACACTCAAGTTACTCCTAAAAGTGTAGGATAGGGGTCACCAAACTCAGTCCTAGAGGGCCGGTGTCCTGCAGAGTTTAGCTCCAACCCTAATCAAACACACACGCACCAGCTAATCAAGGTCTTACTAGATATACTTGAAACTTCCAGGCAGGTGTGTTGAGGCAGGTTGGAGCTAAACTCTGCAGGACACTTGCCCTCCAGGACTGAGTTTGGCGACCTGTGGGAGTTGCATGGTATTAGATAACAAGATATCAAACTTAGTGGCATGATTTTATTTATTTTTTTAACAATGACTTCTAACCAATAAGTTTTGGATGCATGTTTGAGGCCATTTGCTCCAAACTGAAGTTCAAACAGGTGTAGTATGTGGAACATGTTCCACTAACATTTGACAACCAGAAGGTGTGCAAATATTTAATATTAATATACTTCAATATTAATATAATATTAATTGTAACTTTTTTGGGGTAATTTGATATATTTAACAATAAAAGGTCATGTTACAGAAACCAAATACAATGTAAACTGAGGAAATTGCATGCATATGTGCATGCTCCATATATTTTATTTGTTTATGTAATAGATAGTGTATTCATCTGTAATTATTCATTATTTGATTCTTAAAAGGATTCACTTCAACCTGGCCCAGAAACATTTGCCGGTGCACTGAAGAATTTAATGCACAAAAGCAGTGAGTTACTTTTGACCTACAAATCTACCATTTTCAGTTGTAGCAGAGAACCAAGGGAATTCTCCTTGTAAAAGAGATGTTTCATAGCAGTCTTATGACTTTTTCCTAGATGATGCCACTGTACAGGATGTTTTTTTGAATGAGTCCCTTCGAGCATTCAGAGATGTGGAGGATCAGCTCAAAGCAGCACAGGCATCTTTGAAACCGTACATTGAGGTCTTGAATAGTCTCACCGAGGCATCATCTAGACAAGAGAAGTGGGATACAGAGGGAACGTCAAGCAGGAGAGAATTTCCAAGCTCATTCCAAACACATATGATCTCTCCAACCATTGGTAAGAGTTAGAGTCCCTTTCATCCAAGTGCTCTAAACCACTTTTTTTTTTTTTTTTTTTTTTGCAAATATAACCTTGTAAGAATAAGATATTAGAACATTTTTATTTTTGCATTATTACAGTGGAGTCCTGAGATTAGAAAGCACTAGTGATGTGTTTCTATATAGCATTTTTCTAAATTAATACAGTTTTTTTTAATCATTTGAAAATGTAACAGTTAGGACTCCAACCCCCGGTTTCACAGACAAGGCTTAAGCCTATAGTCCCAGACTAAAATTTAAGTCTGAGCTGTGTCAACTGAAAGAAACTTGCACTCATCTTAAAATATATCAGTGCCTTTGTTTTGGCTCAAGATGCACACCAGTAATGCGTTTTCTAAGTCACGTTTATGAAAAATTACTTAAATGTCCTAATTGAACTATGGCCTAATCCTGGCTTAGTCTAAGCCCTGTCTGTGAAACCAGGCCAAAGTGTGTTTGAGAATGATCTGAAGAGCATCTTGAGCTTCATTAAAAGAACACCTGACCGTCTGTACAAGAGTTCACATAATTAGCAACAAATTTAATTATTGAAATTATCTTAAAAATTTAAATTAATAATTAAACTCATGTCATAACTTAACCTATAGTATTATATCTATATCAAAATAAAAAATCCAGGTTAAAATTAAATTAAAAATCAATGTGGTCTCACATTTTTGGGCCCACATTTTTCACGCACCCCTTCTCATTTGCAGAGCCTTCAGTGAGAGTGTTTCCACTTGTGTGCGGTCAAACCTTGGGAACTGACAGGCAGATTCTAGCACAACTTAAGGGAGTTAGAGAAAGTGAATTACAGGACTGTCAGCTGATACTGGTCTTCTGTCCTGTGGTCTCACGAGCTGGAACTGACACTGGAGAAGCACTTAAGAAAATTTCAGGTAATGACAGGCAGAAAATGTATATAATGAGCGAGTACATCATAAATGCATCTACCAAACCATCATGTCAATATATTAAGCAACATGATACATAATACAGGTTTCATTGAAACATCTAATGGTTTAATAACTGGACTGGAAATTAGTCTTTCATAGGTCATTAGCCCTTCATACTTGCACCATCTTGAGCAACTTAAATTGTAATTCTAAGTCATTCTTCAGGGGAAAAAAAATAATTTTGTTTGTTTTCACAGCTGATAAACCAGCAGTACTGGTGACAATGCACCATACCTTCCACCCTCACTACGTGTGTCCAAGCTTCAACGTAGCATCATCTCAAGTGAACATTGTGGAACGTGTTAATGTGCTCTTCCATGACTCATGCCACGGTCTTCTTATGTGTCCAGCAAATGAAAATGCAATGATCAAACTTCAGTCTGTCTTAAACCAGTATATGTAAAAGGTCTTGTATCAAATGCTTTAAAATGTCAAACGTTGATAATGACAATTCAATGTATTTATGCTATATGGTCATATAAGTGACCAAAAATAACAAGCCTGCTAATAAACATTTAAGACTGGCATGTTGATTCCAAAAATTTTATATATTCAGACAATTTTATCACAATTTTTAGTAAGAAAGCCAATAACAAGAACACTAGAAAAACACCTTTTTCATCAATGCTCTGATATCAAACCATAATGCTTTCAAGTTCTCACCTTCATGTAGGCACATTTAAATTCATGTACATCTCACACATTAGAGAAGTGATACCTCATCCCATCATTAATATCCTAGCTTTTTAAAAATGCATTATGACAAAGTAGTTGTGGTGGTTTTACAAGCAAGCTTGTAGGCAACCTACACTGAAAACACATGTGACTCTAGCAGGTGCATCAAAACCTGCCCTGATTACTGAGCTTTTCTTTCAGGAACTTCCCTTTATCATACTTTGGCCAATATTGTGCGCAATATTCACAAATCACTAATCGAAAATAAGAAAAATAAACATTGTAATGGTTTCTCAAACAATATACGTATCAGAGTTAATATACTGATTTAGGGAGACGGTCCTCACAAACGTAGTCCGGCATCCTGGAAAAAATTGTTGGCTTGGTTCTGAAATGTTCTACAGCCAATCGCCACGCCTGATGAGTAACCAGCTTATAGGAATTTCCGTAGGCACACAGATACATTCGTTTGAATAGCATTCTTTGCACCACACGAGCTTGGATAATCATGGACATTATTTCCCATTAACACACTCAAAAGGGAAAAACAAAAGGCAGAAACATGTATGATGGTACGGTTGAGTCAGTTGAGACAAAAGTGCCGATCGTTTACATTCGAGTGACTGGCCAGAGCATTTTCTGCTTATCCAAGGTTTTCGTTTGAAAAGCTCTGTGTGTCACTGGCTTGGACCTTTCTTCTTATTGCTCCAGTAATTGCTGTAGGCCTCTCTAAACATGTTTTTGCAGCATAGCTTAGCCTTCAGGCGGGAGCAGATGAGGAAGGAGCCGCCCATTTTGCGGTGCAGGGAGTAGGTTTCTTCAGGTGGAGGGATGAGGCGCTGTTTCAGCATGACGGGGATGAGGTTGTGGATGCGCTCCGTGGTGCTCTGCAATCCAAAGTCAAATGGCTCTTCGGAGGCAAAAGCCTCACCCAGGATCATCACCGCATCCACGTGGGCATTCAACATGGTCTGGATGAGGAGAAGAGGTTGTGTTAACATGACTATCGTATGTGTAGCTTAAAACAAAAATATCTGGTATATACTACCTTAGACTCATAACCAGTCAAGAACTTCATATCTATGGATCGCTTCAGCACTCCTTCCCGATCGCCATCTGCTGCAGCCTTGATGATCTGTTTTAAAGAGGAAGATCTAATCAGTTAAAGAAATAAAACATCCACTACTTTCTATTTTAGATGTCTTACCTCAATATAAACATCAGTAAAACTCTCATCAAACCCTCTTGTTGCACCAAAGTCCAGCAAAGCAACCTGTGGATTGAAGAACAGCTTGATTATTAAAACAAACAAAAAAACACATCTAAGAGATGAAGCCAAAACAATATACGTACTTTTGATTTACTGTACAAAAAAAAAAACTCAAATAAAATCAATATACACACACTATGGTTCAAAAGTTTGTGGTTGGTAGGAAGTTAATATAAATGTACATTTATATGATAAAATGTTGTTTGGAATAAATGTAAAGTTTTTTTTTGTTGTTTGGAATAAATGTTATATATATATATATATATATATATATATATATATATATATATATATATATATATATATATCTATATATATATATATATATATATAAAATCAAAGGTAATATTAATAGTAACAGTAATATTGTGAAATATTATTATCATTTCAAATATCTGCTTTGCATTTAAATATATTTTAATATGTAATTTATTTGCGATGGCAATGATGAATTTTCTGTAGTCATTACTCCAGTCTTTAGTGTCACATGATCCTTCAGAAATCATTCTAATATGCTGATTTATTGTTCAAAAAACATTTCATATTATTATTATTATATTGCTGCTTAATATTTTTGTGGAAACTGATTAAAAAAAAAATCCCCAGAGGAATAGGAAGTTTAAAAGAACAGCATTTATTTGAAACAGAAATATTTTGGAATATCATAAATGTCTTTACTGTCTATTTAGATCAATTTAATGCATACTTGCTGAATAGAAGTATTAATTTCTTTGAAAAACTTTTGATCAGTAGTGTATTTATCTACAACACCAATCAAAGGTTACTAATTCCTATTTTCTACATTTTAGAATAACAGTAAAGTCATCAAACCTATGATATAACAAATGAAAGTAAGGGAATTATGTTTAATGCATCAAAACACTAATATTTCAGCTTCTTCAAATACACCAGGATTCAAGCAGGTTTAAAGCAAATTAAGCCAAGTGTGTCTAAACCAGTAGTGTAAATAACCAGGAAAGATCAGTGATAGTGACGCTCTTACCTTGTGGGTTTGTGGATCATAAAAGAAATTGGACCAGTTAGGATCCGTCTGCATGTATCTGAACTCAAACAGCTCCCTCAGACACAGGTTGAGGATGTTCTCGCAGATCTATGCAAAAATAAAAAGTATGGTTACTTCACCAGCACTGGACTGCTTTAATGAACACGTAGTACTTAGTATAATGTCATAAATCAGTTCTAACTCAAAACAAAAGTGTTTTTCTAGCTGTGTTATGCATTAATATTTTAGTTGTATGTTTTTTTTCTGTTTTTTTGTTTTGTTTTGGTTTGTTTCATTTATTTTTTTTTTGGTTTGATCAACACAGTTATTAATTTTTAAACTGCATTCCTTGCATGTTTTTCTTTTTGGTATGGACATGACCTTGTTTACACTTTGCCCTACTAATGTAATAAAACACTTCCACCACCAGGTGGTGATAATGCTTCAGGAAGATCACTGGCTTCCACACTGGCCACGTGTAAGACCATGTGACTCAGGCATCATAGAATACAATGTGACCAAATTTTAATGTGCTTCTATAACTTGCTAAACAAATGCTATATGCAAATTACTGTAAATAACAGTAGGAGAACTCAAAGTACTAGAAAGTAATATGTATTCCAGTCCAATAAGGTAAAAATTGTTCATAATCCAATTACAAAAAATGTTTTGAATGTTTGTAAATAGATAGACAATAGCCTTAACCCACTCATATAGTATTAATTTGATTTGTGAATGTCTTAAAAAGCCTTAAATTTGATTTTAAAAGTCCTGCAGATGCCCTGGTAGATGTAATGGTCTGGTTTCACTTCATTTCATTCATTGCAAAAACAGTTTTACCGGCACTGGCGAATACCTCATTTTTCAACTCTTGTGAAAGTCCATCAGCCTGATCCAAGGGAAATCCAGGCACCAGTTCTGTGGTGAGGACGTGCTGGCTGCTGAGTTCGTCAATTACCTCTGGCACGTAGAAGAAGGGGTGATCTTTCAGGAGTTCCCTGCCAAAAACCACAAAGCTTCTGAGTCACTGAGCATAAGTCAGCATCCCCGAAAAAGCATGCCACCCAGCACGTGCACCACAGACAGGACGTGATGATGAACACACACACACTGCTTCTAAAGGCGTGTGGGAAAATCCAAGACTATTCTCTGGGTGTGAGGATATCCACAATGAAGCCTAAAATGAGGGTACGTCAGCTTGAAATTATAGCTTGCCAAGTAATAATGGTTATGTCAACTTTGAAATGCAATCAAGCTAGCTATTTGAAAATGTATCTAGCTACATGAAATATTATTTATTTATATATATATATTAGCTGCACATTTCTGCATTGCAAAGTAATTTACTTACTTTTTTTTTAAATACTTAAATCAATGTATTTTTCTGAGACACAGAATGGCATAAGATAAAGCTTTCTTTTCTGAGAAATTCTCAAATTTAATTGAGGTTTATTCCCTAAAATAAGAAAAATATCTACCAATGGGGTAGGAAAACTAAACTTCATTCAAAGGGAAAACAAGTTTCTCTCTAATGGCAGATATTTTTTCTTGTTTTAAACATAAACACACTTAGTTTTGACAAATTTCTTCAAAAATATTATTTTTGCATCTTAAATGTATACTGATTTAAGAACATTTAGACTGGAAAATCACAAAAATACTGAATAAGAAAGTAACATGTAAACACTACTGAATGACAACTAAATTGAATGTGAATCTTTACTGAACCGGTTCAACTGAGCCGTCGCTAAGCCTCGGCTTTATTTTTACAATTTATATTATTCTATAACATTCTGTAAAACTACATTGCAAACACCATTTTAATAAATCTTTAAATAAAGCTTTACTAACTTAAAAACATACTGACCAATTAGCAACTGTTTTCAGATGATCTTTTGCTCTTTTCTTATCTAAGTCTACGGAGGACTGATAAGTTGGATAGTTTCTGTTAAACTGCATTTAAAACTTTTCAAATTGATTGGAAATATAGATTCTGTTAGGTTATCAACAGTAATCACAGACCATCTAAAGGTCAACTGTCCAAATGAACCAATTCAATAAAATCAATTGGGCTACCTGACAAAGAGAGGATATTCTAGAAGAAGTGTTTGATTATTTCCTCAGCTCTTTCGGATGCAAGGCTGTGCGCGCAACGTGTTTAAACTACGTCAATACTTGCAGGAAACAAAAGCGTTACATCATTTTGAAAAGAGCTTATCTGCTGAACACTGAGAGTCTCAGTGGTCTACTCAAAAGTAGAAGACACATCTCATCTTGAAGCCATGAACGTAACTGTATCTCTCTCTTGGAATGCATTTCATTTTTCACCCTCCCTGTGAAGTCAGGGTCCCAGTAGAGAACAGGACATAGGGTACGGGCTTGTCAGTGTTTATTATTTCCATTTGTGCTATATTTAAAATATGTCAGCACGTAAACTGTTCCTTAAGATCAAATCATTCAATCCCTGGCATACAAGCTAGGTGGTTATTTTTGGGCTGAGGCCACAACGCTCCAGACGATACAGTGCACAATCATTTGGAGCAGTTGTAGTGTTTATTTTCGTGTGTGTAAACCTTCCTTTCAAAGGCATTATGGTACAGGATAGATTTAGCTTGGGTATGAGGCACATGGCAGTCTGAAATGTCCTGTAGGCTATCTATGAGGCCACAGCCGCCCAGGATTTTATAAAGCGGTAGATTAATGAATAGAATGATGGGATGATCTGAATTAGAAGTGAGAAAATGTCCACTCACTTGAATTTCCGAGCACACTTGGCTTCCCTTATGTAATCACACTCCAGTGCCAGCTCACGTCGCATCACATCTATCAAATGCTCCGGGAACAGACCTGCATATTCACAGACAAAGTCAGACATGAGTCAGTAGGTTAGTTCATATTTTAAAAAAATGATCTGCGTCACTAAGAGGTGGCACTCACAATTCCTCAGAATTTATGCTTCCCTTGTGAAAAAGAAGTGCACTTAATTGTATTGAGTGTGTGCTTGTAGTGTACTTCAAATCTTAAAAGTATATTTAAAAGAGATTGTACTAGCAGATAATATAATTGAAATAAAGAACCATTTAAGTGTAGAGCCCTTTATGATGTCAAATTTAAGATTTACTATAAAGTACAATTAAGTCATTAGGTTTTACTCATCTTTTATCATGCTTTAAAAAAAAGTAAACACACGACAACACACATTTCAATAGAAATTTAAGTATACTTTAGTTATATAAATGCTTGTCAGTACATTCAGCAGTACATCACCATATTTCAAAGACAGTAAAAGTAATTATGAAATTACATATAAAGATATTCATAAGTTCAAATAATTGCATTTAATATAAACGTAAACTACATTTAATTGGAATTAAGTGCCTGAAAACAAGTTCATAAAGTATACAGGTGCTGGTCATATAATTAGAATATAATCAAAAAGTTGATTTATTTCACTAATTCCACTAAAAAAGTGAAACTTGTATATTATATCATAACATCATTCATTACACACAGACTGATATATTTCAAATGTTTATTTCTTTTAATTTTGATGATTATAACTGACAACTAAGGAAAATCCCAAATTCAGTATCTCAGAAAATCAGAATATTGTGAAAAGGTTCAATATTGAAGACACCTGGTGCCACACTCTAATCAGTTTATTAACTCAAAACACCCGCAAAGCCTTTAAATGGTCTCTCAGTCTGGTTCTGTAGGCTACACTATCATGGGGAAGACTGCTGACTTGACAGTTGTCCAAAAGACGACCATTGACACCTTGCAAAAGGAGGGCAAGACACAAAAGGTCATAGCAAAAGAGGCTGGCTGTTCAAAGAGCTCTGCGTCCAAGCACATTAATAGAGGGGCGAAGGGAAGGAAAAGATGTGGTAGAAAAAAGGTGTACAAGTAATAGGGATAACCGCACCCTGGAGAGGATTGTGAAACAAAACCCATTCAAAAATGTGGGGGAGATTCACAAAGAGTGGACTGCAGCTGGAGTCAGTGCTTCAAGAACCACTACACAAAGACGTATGCAAGACATGGGTTTCAGCTGTCGCATTCCTTGTGTCAAGCCACTCTTGAACAACAGACAGCGTCAGAAGCGTCTCGCCTGGGGCTAAAGACAAAAAGGACTGGACTGCTGCTGAGTGGTCCAAAGTTATGTTCTCTGATGAAAGTAAATCTTGCATTTCCTTTGGAAATCAGGGTCCCAGATTCTGGAGGAAGAGATGAGAGGCACACAATCCAGGTTGCTTGAGGTCCAGTGTAAAGTTTCCACAGTCAGTGATGGTTTGGGGTGCCATGTCATCTGTTGGTGTTGGCCCACTGTGTTGTCTGAGGTACAAGGTCAATGTAGCCGTATACCAGGAAGTATTAGAGCACTTCATGCTTCCTGCTGCTGACCAACTTTAAGGAGATGCAGATTTCATTTTCCATCAGGACTTGGCACCTTCACACAGTGCCAAAGCTACCAGTACCTGGTTTAAGGACCATGGTATCCCTGTTCTTAATTGGCCAGCAAACTCGCCTGACCTTAACCCCATAGAAAATCTATGGGGTATTGTGAAGAGGAAGATGCGATATGCCAGACCCAAGAATGCATAAGAGCTGAAGGCCACTATCAGAGCAACCTGGGGTCTCATAACACCTGAGCATGTGCCACAGACTGATCGACTCCATGCCACGCCGCATTGCTGCAGTAATTCAGGCAAAAGGAGCCCCAACTAAGTATTGAGTGCTGTACAGTGTTTATACTTTTCATGTTCATACTTTTCAGTTGGCCAAGATTTCTAAAAATCCTATCTTTGTATTGGTCTCACGTAATATTCTAATTTTCTAAGATACTGAATTTGGAATTTTCCTTAGTTGTCAGTTATAATCATCAAAATTAAAAGAAATAAAGATTTGAAATATATCAGTCTGTGTGTAATGAATGAATATAATATACAAGTTTCAATTTTTGAATGGAATTAGTGAAATAAATCAACTTTTTGATGATATTCTAATTATATGACCAGCCCCTGTATAATTTCTTTTTTAAAAGAATGCTAAAATGTACTTGTTTTTCCACAAGGGTTGGCAAGACATTAAAAAATATCTTGGGTATCTAGCAAAAAGGAGGATCGACAACATTATGGTGGCATTTACAAGCTTAAATGAAAGTTCAGACTATGTTTAGAGGATTAGGCTTCTCTGACAGCTGAAGATTTAACTGGCATTGATCATGCAGCAGTCGAGAATGGGGTCAATGAAAGTTTCAAAATCAGTGCAATTTCATAAGTTTATTATTTTGACAAAATATTCCTAGAAAATCCAAAATATTTTAGAGCCTACAAAAATAGAAAAAAACATTTTTTCTTGAGCTCCAAATCATCATATTAAAATGATTTCTGAAGGATCATATTACACTGAAGACTGGAGTAATGATGCTGAAAATTCAATTTTGCCATCACGGGAATAAATTACATTTTAAAATACTGAAATAGAAACATTTAAAATATATATTTTAAAATACTGCTGTTTTTTTAATCAAATGCAGCCTTGATGAGCATAAGAGACTGCTTTGGAACTCAAACTTTGAAATGGTAGTGTATACTTACTGTAAAAAAATAAATAAAATAAAATGCATTAATTAAAGATTCTAAAAAGTCTCTAAAATCAATATTTTCAGGGTGACCGTAGGAACCTTGACAGAAGATGATGTGCAACCTGCATAGCAGTGTCTGCTTCTTAAAATATTAAATTATACTAATTTGGACTGGGAAATAACCAGAGGCACCCACATTTTGACACATATGCCATCCACATGCATCCAATAATTTATTTGTCTAAAGTTCAAAAAAATCTAATGTATGTGTATTCAGATCACCTTCAGGAAGGGCGTTGCTCATGCTCAGGACAGTCATCAGGTTATTTACGTCACTGTTGATACTCTGTGCGACTCCGGGGTACTGCAGGAAACAAGAGTATGTTAGACTGGGCTCAAAAAAACAACAACAACAAAAAACAATATTATACAGTAGCAGTTCATTTAGTTCAAACCGGTAAGAGTATCAGGCAGACATGGACTGCTGACAACAACAACAAAAAAACACCTCCAGCAAGACAGCCTTGACCTTTTTGAGCACATTTTTGGGGGATAGTTTATTTCAGAACATTTCAAAACTGTTTGTTTTACTAAAAAAAAGTAGAGAGGAGAGATGCCAGACTTAGGTTATCTAATCATAAACATTCAAGTCGATATCTTTTGCAAAAGCAGTTAGCAGTAATTGCTCTTTGGACTTCAAGCAGTCGGTGCTCCAACTTAACCTATTAGAAGACTGTTAAAAAGTGCATTTTACATGTACGTAATAGGAGGAAAGCTTTGTTTGTGATTTTGATGTGGAATGTGCTAACACAAACAAAACAATATATTACTGCTAAAAACCGTTCTCTGAAGAATGATGTGATTAATGGAAGTATTATGTTACATGTAACTGATAGCTAATAAATTTAACAAATTGCACTAAACTTTCACTACAACTTGTTTCTTCATTTAAAAAAAGTATTTTTTTCTATTTAACCTTTGATTGGTCAATGACTAAAGCAGCTGCAAAAAGATTGTTTTATATTATGTGGCGTCCAACTGAAAATGAACTGTAATCTCATCTTTAATGGCCTTTAAGCATTATTGATCGGCAGGAAGTTTTTAAGTTAGTACTTTCTGCCTGCAACCAACCTGGATTTTCATGGCGACTTCTCGACCGTCTTTCATCCTGGCCAGATGCACCTGACCAATGGAGGCAGCAGCAAAGGGTCTTTCCTCAAACAGATCTAGTTTCTCCCTCCAGTTCGGTCCCAGGTCATTATTCAAGGCTTTCTGCACAGATTAAAAAGCAACAGATGTGTATTTAAAAAAAATACAAATACTGAATTGATATGATTTTCAGATGTATTTCAATATTTTGTAGTTTATGTAGACGGTACCATCATCTGTTTGATGGGCATGAAGTCAGCACTCTGACGCACACGTTCGAAGATCTTGGCCAGCTGTGGGTTGATGAATGCATCATCTGAAACATTAAACACACATCCAATGTTGAAATAGTATAGTGCAACTCTTTAACAAATGTCAATTGAAAATGATGGCCCCAGTTTATATCTGGTATTAACATCCTTCCTGGTTGATCCGATCACAAGTGCTCAGCAGAAAGATTGCCAATTACATTAACATCAAATGTGTTTCCCGTGAAAATGCATTTTAACTATTAATGCAGCAAACTGCTTGCAAACTATAAAAAGTGTAGATACACTATCATTTTGGTAAGTTTTAATGTTTTTGAAAAAAGTCTCTTATGCTCACCAATTCTGCATTTATTTGATCACAAATAAATACTGCATGTGAAATATTACAACTGAAATTTTTAAATAAATGTTTTCAATTTTAATATGCTTGGCAAAGCATATTTTTCAGTTCAACATGATCCTTTAAAAATCATTGAGAAACCGTGATTGTATAAACATCGTCAAAATCACTGTAAAGAATGGCCTCTCATGGTTTATTTTTGTGCAAAGGTTCGCTGATAGGCGAGTAGCTGTTGTGTTTAGGACACATTAGTGTTTACACAACAAATCTGATGTGGTCAAATGCTTTCCTGAACTTTCAATGTGGTTTGAATGATTGGATAACTTTGCATTTCATGCTGCCCACTTATGATTGGATCACTCAAGGCAGATGATGTTAATTCCAGGTATAACGGGAGCCTGTTTTTTCTGCTTCTTATAAAGTTCTTATATAAAAAGGGTGTCTGCAAATACCAACAATACAAAATAGTCTTGCATTTCATCTTGCTTATTCTTTAATAAATCTGTTGTCATATTGCATGTTTACTGGGCTGCAGTGCACAGTCAATCCAAACATGTAAACAGGATTTTAGAGATGGTTTCACGAGAACTAACTGTCTGACAGATGTACGCCATCGTAAACACTCAAGTCTTAATGAGCCAGTGAGAGAGAGAGATGAAAGAAAGGAAGAGATGAGTGAGAGAGAGAGAGAGAGAGAGAGAGAGAGAGAGAGAGAGAGAGAGAGAGAGAGCGCTAAACAACAACTTGCTTGATCCAAACCCAGTCAAATGTAGAACTGCTAGAGAGTTGAAGATTTTCAATTTGACTGGCTCTATGTACATCATAAGTGACTATTAAAAAATAAAGCTTATTTTTATGATTGCCATGGTTTTTATCCTGGTTTACTTATTTGACCCAGATTCGTCAGATTCTGTCGCTGAGGAATGTGGGCTACTAAAACCCTATTCAGGCGGGACTAGTTTTCCTGAAGGAGGTTCGAGAAATCAAGTGTCAATAAATCATATGTTTCATAACCAACATTAGAACAACCCTTTAGTTTGGACATCTCTTGATGGGTAATTGTGTGTGTTGTCCTTTCAAAACTTCCTGAGGTGTAACATAAAGGTCACGTTTCTGGCATAGCTGTGGGCTTATTTTGGAGCCTTTCCGATGCGAGCGCCGTCCTTCACTGCCAGTCAAAGGGATCTGCAGCTTACAAAATATTGCCTATCTTGATGAGAATGATGTGGTGCATGAGTCCAGTGCATGAGCAGCGGCTGAGGTTTGGAAATGTCATGCATGGAGGCTGTGCTACAATGATCTATGCGCTGCATTCTTGATCTGGTGACACAGATGCATTTGTTCTCACTTTCCAATACACACAGAGCGGGGGAGAATGACCTCACATGCCTACCAGAAATAATCAACATATTTGCACAGGGAAGAGAGCCATTTTTGTCACAGAAGAAGTCAGACAATATTTGAGTTGCTAGTCAATGCAGACAGAATGATTCAACGATTTTTCAAGAGTTATGAACTAGAAAGCAAATCGTCTCTGTTATTTATGTTATTTTATTTACAGTAGAGTTTGACTGGTGTAACCCTTTAGATAAAAAGATCTTTATGATCACAAGAACAAACTAATTCAAGTGTGTCTAGACTGGTAGTGTTTGAGGACCCTAAACAGTCAGCAAGCAGAAAAGTTAGCATCCATTTTCCACCACTGAGTGGAAAATAACGCAGGAAGGACACATGAGGTTATTTTATCTTTAGACATTTGCATATCAGTGTGAAAATAAATCTCATCTCCAATTTCTCTGCACCTTTCTGTAAGAGGATTACAGTCACTCATATCATCAGGCTGTAAACCCGAAACAGGCCTAGATCACGTACCAGTCTAACTTGAGAATGGCCATGACTTACAACCATCCCAACACTGGCAGCAGCCGTGGGTTATGAATCCTATCAGTCTTGGAGGACACCTCAACGGCCCTAATAAATCCTTGAGGAGTGACCTGGTCTAATGTGGTGAGTTGTTATATACAGTACAAACAGAATTCTCTTACCCTGTATACTCAGCATTTGGCCGAGCTTGAGGGCCGCGCCACGCACTTTACACAAAGTCCTGACGATACGCTCCGCATTGGCCTCCGAAAGGAAGGGGCTGTTGTCCAAAACTGCCTTCTTTTCACCTATGTGAAATTACAAGAATCTGTCAACATTTTGGACTGAAAATACAACTTAAAGGAGTAGTTCACTCAAAAATGTAAATTTTTTGACTGTCAGACTGTCATTAATATGTTTTAACTTTAAATCCACCAACATATTTGTTTAGAACTTGTTTGGAATTTATTTGGATTTTAACTTATAAATGGTGCTTGATCTGTGCATATTTCTCTCCTGATTTAGACAAGACAACGTCTTTATTGGAGAAAACAATATTATGGATGGAAGGCTAATATTTTTAGCCCGAAGCAATGGTTTGAATTGAAAAACATCTTGAAGAATTTGTGTATTATAAACATGCCGGACTGGATTCATGTGGATTATTGTGATGTTTTTATCTGCTGTTTGGACTCTCATACTGATGGCACCCATTCACTGCAGAGGATTCATTGGTGTGCAAGTGATGTAATGCTAAATTTCTCAAATAAATAAAATATTCAGCACAGTAATGCCCTAATGGGAAAAATGGACCCATATTTTTCATACAGATGTCCAAAAATCTCAGACAACCACTGTATGTGACATTTGAAACAAAAAAGAGAATCCGTGTTGCTGAGAACCATTTGTCCATGTAAACAAAACCCCACAAACTGCTGGATCAGGGTCTCCTTTATCTTTGTGAGGACATTAGTGCTATTCCTGGATGTGATGATGAGGTCAAAGGTAATCATTATCCAGCACGTCGGATGTCTACATAGATAAGATCTAGTTACATGCTGCTGTCCTCAGAACACATTTACACTCTCAGTTCAGATATGCAGTCAGACTGACATAATGCAACTCTGTAGATAGCTAAACCCTGCAAAGGACCAGTTTAACAGGAATCTATCTAGTATTCTCTTAATATGATAAACAAAGCTTTGAGCTTTTAGTTGCAAGCAAGTAATTATTTTGGCATTTTTCAATGACACTCTTCAAATAATTAAAAAGTTTTTAACCCAATATTCAAGATTAACAAAGTAATTCTGATAATTGGTTACTGGAAAAAAAAAAAAAAAACTTAATCTAAAAATTGAGAACACTTTTTTTTTTTTTTAACAAAAAACAAAACATAACATCCACAAAGTAAAAAGTACTGCATTTAAAGACAAGCCTGAATACTTAATAAATTAAGCATTAAAAAAAATTCAATCATATTAAACTAGTTTGCATTCAGAATTCTACATTAAACTCACCTCTGCAAAGTAAAATAAAAGAATAAAAAAATATGTTTGTGTTTATAATCTTTAATTAAAATGTAATGATTTTCTAAACCTTTACAACAAAGGCACGCAACAAATGCTGATTCACGTTGCCTTTAAACACGCCAAAACAACAGTGGCAGTGTATGTGTCGGACTAAAGCTCTCTCTGTGCCATAAGAAGATTTGAAGTTGAGCTGAGAGATCCTGGATGATGGAAGGGGTGCACATATTTGCATGCACAAGCGGTGAATGAGGTTAAACATTTCAAGAATGAAGGACAAACTTTTAAGAAGAGTACATTTCAATAATCTATTGGCATTTTTCATACCAATTACACAGATGCATATAAATATTTTAACGGCTCATCTCTACATTAAAATGCTGCCTTGACAGCAGCCTAATTTAAGTGCACTTTAGATCAGGAAACTCTGTAAATGTTACTGTGTGTATATTATTATACATACGTTCCAATTTAAGCAAACACAGACAGTCAAAAAGAGCAATGGTGCTCTCCTGTCTAAGAGTAAATAATACCGTACACACACTAGATTTTCAGTACTGCTTGTACTGAAAGAAAGGATGAATAAAAAAAGGAAAGATCTTTTCACTGCTATAAATGATGCACACTGGTTAAGATCAGGGTCATTGTGGGTTCTTGTAAGTAGTGCACTTGTGTTTATGTGTGGGTGACTTGAACATAAATACCCACAATCTCTTTCCAATTCTTTCCTGTCTCCTCACTCACTATCTCTCTGTTAATGAAATGGTTTAAATTCCAAAAACAAACAAACCAAAAAATCTAACTGCATGCAAATTTATCATTTTTAAATCACACTATGCCACACAACATCTCAATAATCAATAAAATGTTCTAATGAATGTTTTGCTGTTATAAGAGCAAAATGCAAAAGTGTCATTTCATTCACTGATGTGCTTCACTCAGCAGTGCTAAACAAGCACTGCATATACTTACTTGATGGCAATCTGCCAAAATAAAATCTAGCTGATTTTAGGTTATAAAATGATAAAATTCATATAAAAAAAAATACTAAAAAACAACTGTATTATAGCATGTGTATTTTATTTTAAAATATAACAGTATTATTACACATTAGTATTTTATTACTTTATTTAAAATAAATAAAGTGCAATAATATTACTATTATTGAACTTATTTTTTTATAGAATTAGTTATATTTAATGGGTCACACGATGTGCAATGTGAGCACAAAACCAAATCTCCATGTGCTCTCATGAGAACCAGACTAAAAAAAAAAAAAAAAAGTTATGTGCACCTCTGACTAATAACAACAATAACATTGTACTGATCCAAATTGTAACCAGTTCAATTCTAGTAGATAATGCAATTGCCTTACCATTCTTCTCCTCTGATCTCAGGCTTTTCTTTGCCACTTCTGCCAAGGCTCCAATACCCAAACCCAAAGCAAGACCTGCAAGAGATTTAACAAAAAAAAAAGAAAGTAAATGGTCCATAAATGAACAGAAGTTAAATGCTGTAACAGTCATTATCTCACACCTCATATCAGCACTTCCATCATGTAAACAAAGCTTTTTTAAAAATGAGCTGTATATGTTAGACTGATTTGTGAAAAATAACCACTACAACACTGGAGCTTTATAATGTCAACTTGACAAAAGGAAACACCAAAATAGCATTTCCAAAACACTGTGTCAGCACATTTTTGCTGTGGCAGAGCTGAGAATCAATAACAAGTTTTGGTGCAATCTTCAGTAGTTATGTAATTTTGTGATTAAGCAACAACATTTGGGAGGGGCTTCAAGTCGGTTGTAAATCAAGCAGCGCAACTAAACCTTAGTGTAATCCTGCAAAAAATAGGGCTGATGTTTTCACCCAGGTGTTTTTTTCAAGTCTTTACACGCCTTACAGAAACACGTGTAGTTTTGACGCTGACTCTTATCCCGTTCAAGTTTTTCATTAAGACTTCCGGGGAGGTTCTAGGTCAGTTGTGGTTGATGATTAAACAGGTTCGTGTTTTTATGTCTTTATGGCTGCAGGAGTTTAAGCACTCCAAGAAAACACAAGGGCCATGCCAGGGTGCTCAACAACTGCAACATCTGATGCACTGAACTGCATTTTCTCTTTTTAAAGAAAACATTTGTGTTCCATTGTACATGCATGGACTAATCCACATATTTGCCCAATCCAGGAAGCAAAAGTTCCAATCAAAAATAAGTATAGGATAAAAAAAGTTTGGAGTCAGTGAGATTTTGTTTGGAAGATTAAATTAATAGTTTTATTCAGAAATATTGCCTCAAATTGGTTACAGTAAAGGCATTTATAAATATTATAAAATATTTCCATTTCACATTATTTTGAAATTTCTATTCAAAGAATCTCAGTTTACACAAAAATATTAAGCAGCACAACTGTTTTCAACATTAATATGAAGAGATGTTTCACCAAATCAGCATATTAGAATGATTTCTGAAGGATCATGTGACACTGAAGACTGGAGTAATGGCTGCTGAAAATTTTGCATTGCAATCATAGGAATAAATTACATTTTGAAATATATTAAAACAGTTATTTTTAATTGCAATAATATTTCACATTACTATTTTTAGTGTATTTGTGATCAACTAAATGCAGCTTTGCGAACATAAGAAATTTTTCAAAAAACATTAACCAATCTTACCAACCCCAAACTTTTGAACTATTATTACTACATATACTATTATAGCTATTTATTTCAAATTCAGAAACATCACTGTAATATTTGCACATTTTGTAAAAAGCAGGGCTCTTCTTTTGTATGCTGGCACAGGGGGCTTTAGATGGCTTTCCGATTGCCCGATAGCATGAGCAAGGATACTGCGGGCCCAAGCCTCATATTACAAAAACAGAGGGATATGCTTCTGAACATAAACAAAAGGTAAACAAAAATGAACATGCTGCCTAAAAACAGTTTTTAAGGCACTGATTTAAGGGTCACTAAAATTGAGATGAAGAACGCAACCACATGAAAGCATGCCAAAGTGATGGATACTATTCTCAGACGCAATTAATCACTATATTTAACTATCCAACGAGAGCCAGAGGAATGGAGCCAGAGAAGGGTGGAACCGGATAGCTCATGTCCAGGAGTGAGGTCAAGGTGAGGACAAAGATCAGATACATCTATAACATTACACCACTTTAAAATGCGACAGCTACATACAAATCACTATATTCAAACACAAATAATGTTTCCTCTAAATTGTCTACTGTTAGTATAAGTCAAAACACTACTAATATTATTATTACTTTCACCAAATATTCAATTATTAACAAAGATTGAATTATTAATTAACATTTATACTTTAAATTCTATATAATTTATAGAGTTCGATCTGATGACAAGGATTCCAACACATCACCCAGCATGCACAGTGCACACACACTAATAGCAGATGAGAGCAGATATATGTTTAACATCTCACTTCGTGAACGTCAGTGGAAAACTAGCATGCAAGCAAACCTGTGACAGAGAGCTACTGTGACCACCAGTGTTTAATTTTCCCATGTGACAGCACTTTTGACTCCAAACCCTCGGCTATATCCATCCATTCGCTGCCTGTAACTGTATTCAGCACTAGTCCTCTGAGAAATCACTGATAGACTGTCTTTTGAAGAACAAAAGCGGGTAAAATTACACACCAGAATGGGACGCTCTATCTCAGGGGAAACAGGTGATGCACATTCCCAGACCGGTTAAGCTCTGACCCATAATCCAAGGCAAGGGGCAGCCACAGTCTAAGATATTGCTGGTTAAAATGTAGATTAACCTTGACCCCTCAATCTGGCTCTGACATGCTGTTTGAGGAGAGAGACAGAGCTCTCTGGAACAGGCCTTAGATCAGAGCATGAATAACAACAATACCAGAAAAGACAGCAGCCTGGAAAGCCAAATATACCAATCCAGAAACTATGTCAAGTCTATTTGATATATTTGGTGGAAACACAGGCTGTGCAAAATTTGAAGGGGACTTGTGGTCTGGTGGCCTTGGCTTGTTGGGTTTGAATGCACCACGCAAAAGCAAAGGTTTTGAATTACCAGTTGCATTGTAGAAATGCCCTAATTAGTGTAATCCATGCTTAATTTATTCCTCCAATGAAAGAGTTCAGTAACAGGAGAGTTAATAAGTGTAAAATATTCAACTAGCCATGTAAACTTAAGTCTGCTCACATTCTCATTTTTGGGTGAACCCTCCCTTTAATACTTTTATTCAGCAAGTGTGCATTAAACTGACCAAAAGTGACAACAGTAAATACATTTATAATGTTAAGGATTTATTTAAGGTTTTATTTCAAATAAATGCTGTTCTTTTGAACTTTCTATTCATTAAAAAAAAAAAATAAAAAAAAAAAAAAAAAAAAATTATTAAGCAGCTCAACTTGTTGAAAACGTTCACAAGCCCCAAAATAAGCATATTAGGTTGACTTCTGTAGGGTCATGTGACACTGAAGACTAGAGTAACCCCAGAGTTTTCAAACTGAAGACTAGAGTAAATTCAGCTTTGCATTACAGGAATAAATTACATTTAAAATCTATTCAAATACAAAACAGTTATTTTAAATTGTAATAATATTTTCACAATGTTACTGTTTTACTGTATTTTTGATCAGATAGTGCAGCCTTGGTGAGCACTTTAGGTGAGTTCTTTCAAAAACATTTGAAAATAATCTTACCAGCCCTAAATTTTTGAACAGCACTGTATGTACATATACATAAATATATAATAATTTTAGTAACCTTACCTCCAAAATTCGCTAGTCTCCCAAGCCGTGTGACCGGTACCTTCCGCTCTCTAGCTCTTTCACTAAGCTACATAAAGAACAGACATACAATAGACAGTTGTGGAGAACAAGACACATTAACAGTGCTTCAATGTGTTATGTTATTCCAATTACAAATTATACTTTTTTTTTTTTTTTAAAGTACTATTTTCTTAACTCAAAATTATGACAAATTCCACAATTTGTATGATCCATCTAAGACTACATAAAAATAAATGTGGTGTTTAGTGGTCATATATGTGTTAGTTTACTCCTAATACAAGCTTTTACTGATACACAGTAATTTTTTAGTTTTTATTTTTTGCAGCAAACATTTCATAGGGTCTTCAATAAACTGCAATCAACTACTAAGGGCTACTTTAGGGTTAACAAGTAAGTTGCATTGCCACTATTATTATCCTCTGTAATGCATGACATATATAGGTGGAACAACTGTCTATTTACTCATGGGTGATGAAGGATTGGAAAAGGTCGCCTGTACCATTTGTTTATGTGGTTTGGAGCCGTTTCGCTTTGCCTCCCTGGCTTTTTCAATGTCCTCAGCTGTGATGCCTCCCACAGAAGAGTGATCCTGGTGATAGGATCGTGTTTGTCCGGTGAACTGGCTTGTAGGGTCCTTGTAACCTTCGAACAGCTTTGATTTTCCTGAGGCCTGGCTGTATGTGTGCGCAGCAGCAGCTGTGTTAGCGTCCCTGAAAACTGAATCACTGTTCAAACCTCCATGTGCTTTGCTCTCAAAGTCCTCCTCTGAAGCTGTGAAGTCATACTTGGAGTCCACGTCTGTGTTGAAATCAGAAACACTCTGCTGGCCACCTGTAAACTCCTTAAAAAGAAATATATAGAACATCTTTTAGTTATTTCATGTGCTTCCCCACAGTTGAAATAAACAAATGCTGTAATTAATGCTATATTGTAAATAGAGGCATGGCTAAAGGGTGCCATTAGACACGGGCCATGTTGCATAAACTGGTTAGACTAGTCTTAAAAAGTTAGCCATCTAATTTGTTTTCTTCTAGACTGGTCATAACAGTTTAAAGTCAGCTACAAAAATTTAGTTTGGCCCAATTTCAATGAAAAAAGTGAGACTGATTATCTCTTGGCTAACTGCTAGTTGGTCAAACTAGTTTCAAGAGGTCTTACATTTAAGGACGGAGAGACAAGATTCGTGATATGGCTTAACGTAACAATTAAGCCTAAGATTTCATTTCATAAAAAGGGGCGCTGCACGTTTCGAAGTCAATATGCAGCATGGGTGTTTTTATATGAATGTGTCTCTAAAGGGAACCAACTGTCCTCAGAAAAGTTTTGATAGCATTTTCATTTAATCTTACCTATTATGTGTGATAAAGTAGCGTTTGAGCACAGCGCTGCTTTGTGTACAGCTGTTACCAGGGAAACCTATATTTCTGCCATTTCAAAAGCCCCACTTAGGCTACGTTTACACTAGTGCGTTTTAGTTTTAAAGCGCTACGGTTACGCGTGTCGTTTACACTACTCCGGCGTTTTCGACTCTTGAAAACAGAGACTTTTGAAAACGCTGCAAACCCCGTTTTAGTTTGAAAAATTTGGGTTTGGGGTTTCGTTTTAAATGGTCCGGAGTTTTGGATTTTTAAAATGATGGTGTGGATGCCGTTTTTGTTTGTGAGTTTTGTTGGTTGGCGTGGCTGCCAACATTCCTTGTTCGTATTTTTTGTGGTTGTATGATTGGTCATGTGACCTGCATTTTCAGTTGTGTAGTGTGGATGGAGATCGTTTCTGAAATGCAGTATAAACAAGTGTAGACAAGGATCGTTTTTATTTCACAAACGCACTAGTGTTAACAGGGCCTTAGCTGCAGAGAATGAATTAGCATTTTCAATAGGCCCATCTGCTGTTTTAGTTCAGACCAATGCAAACTTTTTATGCAGCAAACACGCAGAGTTGTAAATGTGAGATAGTCAGTAAGATTTATATTATTTATATGCTTGACTCATCCCTTTTCTTAAAAATGGTTTAAAGGCTGGTGATGTTTATCATTTTATAAACCTGTTTCTGAACTGCAAATCATGTCACTGTACAGTTTAATGTCAACACAGACATTGTCTTACCCCGTTTAGTGTTAATTTTATTTGTGAGGGCCTTAAAAAGTGTCATAAAAAGCCTTAAATTGTTTTTTAAAAATGCTGCAGATATCTTATAAATAGTGAAATAAAATTAAAGGGTCATAAAAAGCCTTAAATTGTTTTTTAAAAATCCTACAGATATTTTATAATAAGTGAAATAAATTTATTTATATATATATATATATATATATATATATATATATATATATATATATAATTTTTTTTTTTTTTTTATAAATATATATTTTTTTTTTTGGTCTGGTCTGAATCTGAGGAGTACCTACCCAAAGGGTTACCAGGGATTTTACAACACAATCAGGTATGCATTTCTGATGTCTGATAAAGAAACCTCAAAACACTTTGAAATGCACAATCAGTTCCAGAGGTTTTGATAGCACAAATAGCTTGGCAGCACACACCGTGCTCCTATGCTCTGAAGGCAGTAATCTAATCTCCGGGTAGGCCTACATTTTATTTGCATAATCGTATTGCTGGAGTTATTATATCTTAGGTGTGTTGTGGAGAAAAACAACAGAGGTGTAACCCAACACCATTATGTGCACACTGAATTAGAGAAAACCATACTGGTGATTAATCGAGGAATAACTGACGCATGTAACCATAAAACATTAAAGTAATGAGTCATGAAAGGCCTTGGTAAAAACAAAATAAAACCGTTTTAGGTGGCTTATTGCTACTTATGGTGTTTTCTAAAAGCAACACGATAAAGACTACCAATGATCAATACGTAATAATAATAATAATAATAATAATAATACAATATTTATTATTAATAGTATAGCAAATATAATATTTTTTTGTTATTGTTATAATAATTTAAAAATAAATATATATATATTTTTGATAAAAGTTTTTTATGCTCACCAAGGCTGCATGTATTTGATCAAAATTAAAGTAAAAAACGCAAGATTGTGAAATGATACAACAACAATAAAAAACTGTTTTCTATTTTAATATATTTTTAAATATAATTTAATCCTGTGAATGTTCAGCATCATTACTCCAATCTTCAGTGTCACATGATCCTTCAGAAATAATTGCAATATACTGATTTAATGCTCAAGAAACATTTCTTCTTGTTATCAATGTTGAATACAGTTGTGATGCTTAATATTTTTGGGAAAACTTTGATACAATTTTTATAAATAAAGTTCAAAAGAATGGCATTTGAATTTTTTTGTAACATTATACATGCATTAAGGCATTAATGCATCCTTGCTAAATATTTGAAATAATCTATTTAATACATCTAATTTATATTAATATAATTATTCAACCAAAAATGTGTGATAACAGTGGACTGTTTACAGCAATGGTTTGTAGAAACCTGTCTCATTACTGTAGAATTTAACTAATGCATTGTCACAGCTACACTGCCTATTTTACAACAGCGTCAAACATTTCTCATCCAATCTAAATTTATAGCCAGAACTATCCATTTTATAATGGAAACTAATAGCATTTATAGAGGTACCCACCTGGAACTTCTGCATGGCCACACTCATGCCCTGTTCAGCTGTCATTTGCATGCTCTGGCTTACAGCTTGGAACCCACCACTACGCAGAGAGCCTGCCTGGGTCTCAATCAAGGCCTGGCTGAGCTTGGCTAGGCCTCTCATCAGCAACAACATGTCACCTGCCATGATGGTTCCTCTTTACACCTACTGTACAGGAGAAAAGGAAGTGATTCAATAGCCTCAACCTCAACCGTTTTTAAGCCAACAATGATGGTGGAAAACAATCACAATAATTGTATGCAGTTCAAAAAAAAAAGAAAAAAGAAACTCACAAGCATAACATTTACTGTCACTATGGTACAATGAGCTGGTAATACCATTGTACTTTGATATGTACCATTATACTGAATTATGACTATAATGACATACAGTACTTACATGGTACTCTGCGGTATTTCAAAGAATATTATGGTATAACCATAGTACATGTATTACTGTGTTTCATGCAACACTAATATATATGTTTTTTTGGGGCTATAAATAAGCTTGTTAGTGCAGAGAGAGACACCAAAGCAATGTAGTGTGGAGTGCTAGCAAAAACATTAATAATACATGTATAATAATGCATTGTATATGGTTGTTTATTTAATAGTGACGACTCGTATTATCTCTTTAAATCAACATCAGAGTGTCATCGGCCATCAACAAAACAGCTGTTATCAGTTCTTGGCAGCTCTATCAAAGGTTAAACATTTTCACGATGAGACAAGTGTCAAAGTCTTTAGTCAATGACTAACGGTCTTACAAAGTGGCTGCACACACTGAGTCAATCACAATAAGCATATGAGGAGCTAACTTGCGATTCAGTCTAATCTAGGGTGTGCGATTTATATTGTCTACGATAATATCATAATTGCTGCTTAAACTATATGTGATTTGACATTGAGTAGATCGCAAAACCCAAACAAAAACATACTCAGAGAGTGCACGCATACACTATGAGATGTAGGTTAGACTACAAATATACAAATATGCCCCCTTATGACTTTTATATTTATCATCTAATATAGTTAAAAACACACAGAGTTAAGTTTTTTTTCTCTTAAAATCTGTAAAATTGCAAAAGTGATATTGATTTTATAACAATCCTATAAACAAAATGTTAATAATAATTGACTTACATTTTAGACACAAGTTCTGTTTTTGTTTTATTTCGTCAATGAGAATGGTTTCAAACAAAGCCACAGCAAAACAGATTTGCTTCTCTGAGCAACACATAGTGGTGTTTCGTTACTGAATCAATCAGCCGTTTGAACAAATCGGTTGAATGAATGATTCAATGACTTACCTACTGACTTGCATTTAAAGTAAATTTTCCTTTTTTCCCCAAAATAATTTCAAATATTAGTATTCAAATTTTTTTATTTTTTGTTATTATTTATGCATTTGTAACTGCAGGTAATCTGCATTCATGTCCTGCGTTATAAAAGGTACATTTCATTTCTGTTACTCCTGCAAACTAACCACCACACAGAATATGAAGAACATCAAAAGCTTTGGGAGTCAGCTGTCCCCGTCAGTCCTAAACCTGCCAAAACACGAGCACATGCTCAGCAAAATATTGTCTAATTATTGTTATATATATTGTTTAGTTATTGTATTGAGATATAATTTTTTGTCATTATCGCACACCCCTAGTAAACACCACTGTAAAACAAAACGATGAAAGGGTTATTATTCTTTATTCTGCCAGCTCACCACTATAAAAAATGCTCTTTACTTACAAAGCAAGGTGGAAAATGCAAGTGGTTTTGCACCAATAAACTCTGAGGCTTCGGAGTGCAGACACAAACAAGCTTAACCGAGGGGAGGGGATGGATGAGAGCTTGACTCTCCTGTAAATAAAGGGCTTTAAACCTGGCCTCTTTCCCGAGGTAAAGGATTGCCTACAGGGAAAAAGCTCTCAAAAAGACCTTGAGCAACTTGGCAGGATATAAACACACCTCATGTGTGAAAACAGGTAAAAATTCAATGTTCCGTAACATTGTAGTCACATACTTAATTCTGCAACGTGATCATCCCTCAGTAGCTGACAGGAAGATATGACACTAGAAAACAAGGAAGTATTCTGTTTCCATTTTAAAAACAGTCTGGCTCTGGAGCATTCAGTATTGTTACACCTGAGAGAGGCTGCACATGCCTAGACATATCTGCATATTTGCAACTGAGACATTTAGCATGTCAAACTAACAATGCTTAGTGCAAACACTAAACGCTCTGTTGCTTAACAAAGGAGCACATTGCCTAAGCTTCAGGGACCTACTGTGTCACAACTGCAAGATGTTTAACGCAACTGAATATACAGACTTACATTCAATATGGGTCAAACTACAACACCATTCAAAAGTTTGGAATTTGTAAACTTTGTAAACTTCCAAACCCCTTCATTCATCTTCTGAACACAAATAAAGATATGTTTGATAAAATCCGAGAGCTTTTTGACCCTGTATATACAGCAATGCAACTAACACGTTCAAGACCCAGAAAGGTAGTAACGACATTGCTAAAATAGTCCATGTGACATCAATGGTTCAACCTTAATTTTATGAAGCTACGAGAATACGTTTTGTGTGCAAAAATAACTTTATTCAACAATTTCTTCTCTTCAGAGATCCACGATGCACCCCCCTGGAATGATGCTGCAGAAATGCAACAGTTGACCTTTGTTGTGCAAACTTTATGTTATAAATTATTTTCAGCTTAGTCTAATGAATTTTGTAATGAACATACTTAAGTTTCAGCCTTTTAACCTACTGGAAAGGCTCACAGAGGTCAATTCTCCAGTTCTACAGGCTTCTGTGGTATGTGTATTTTCAGGAATACTCAGTGGGTGGTCAGTGAGATGTAGGAATATTTAACACATTAAATGCAAAACTTATGCAAAGAATTTATTACATCTGTGATGCTTGAAATCAATGAAAATATTTGTGTATGGTTTTAATGACAACGCATAAAGTTCTACAGAGAAAGTATCAGATAATCTTAGGCCATCTCATATCTTTCAACTGTCAACACCCTCTCATTTCCTTCACAGCCAAAACAATGGCTGCTCCTCCCCAGGACAGGACAGGCCTCTTAATACATCACACACTGAAGTGTCAAGACAGACAACCATGAAAAAAAAGCAACAAATGACAGCCATTTTAGGACACCCTCTTCTGTGGCAAACCAATCACAGCTGTTATGTCATATAGAAGCGGAACATGAGTGAAGACAGGTTGAAATATGCTTCGAGATGCAGGACTTGTGGCAGGAAATCACCAAAAGGCCACGCTAATATAAGTGAACCCAAACAACATATGAAAATCACAGCCAATCAGTTTGTTAGGGGAAACACCCCTTTTCTTTCTTTCTGTTTGTATGAGGTCAGGTTGTGAGTTACTGAACCAAAAACAAGTGGCACATGGTTCCATAATCATAACTGATAAGTGTTCATAAATACATAAATTCATTATAACTATTATTACTATAAATACATAATTTATTAATTATTTTATTTATTTTATATTTAATTAATTAAGCTTTTTATGAATTTTATTTTGTTTAATTTATTTAAATTTAATTTTAAATGCCATTTTAATTTCACTTAAAATTAAATAAACATAAGGCACTGATTTAAATAACTAAGCAATAAATTATTCAAATAAGCAATTATTTTACGTGATTCAATTGGCATCTGCCTGCCTGTTCAATTAGTTTGCAGTGAAGCAATAAATGAAAAAAAAAAAAAAAAAAAACCTACATTAATTGTGCCCTGCATTCGGGTCATTTAAGCTAAATTCTAGGCCGGTGCTGGCATTTAGTATCCAAGCAGCTCTGCAAAATAACAAAAAAAAAAAAAAGGAGTATAAACAAAGATTTGGCTTAAGGCTTATGGTTTTTACAAAGAGGTGATCTCCACAACAGCTGCCTTTATTTCATTTAGTTAACACATTAACACATCTCTGAGCTTGCTTTGCATAAACTGCACAGAATGGCCTGCAAAAAAATCATTTATTTTAGTCAGTATCATGGTTTTGTTTTTCTTTAAAAATACCTAAACATCCTTAAAATTACTTACTTAAGCAGCAAATTTATGTAAGACTTTTTTAACCTGTCAAGAACTGACACTTTGAACTACACTTTTTGATTTTGAAGCATTTTTCTTTTTAGAATTATGCTTATTCTTCAATGAGTTTGCAAATAGGATAAAAAAATAAATAAACTTAATTCAAGATATATTGTCTTCTCAGTCAAATGTGAAGACTTTTAGGAATCTTTCCTAAAAAAAACAAAACACTAAAATTGTGCATGTCATACATGTCAACTTGTTGCCAGCGCTTACTGTTTTAAAAGAATTTCAGCACAAAAAATCACCTGCAATCCTAGAGCATTTAAAGAGGAAGGGAAAATGTGTAGTGTAAACAGATCTTGTGCTTTGACAGAGTTTTGTATTGTGAAGATTTTTGCACTCCAATGATAAGCGTTATTAATGTAGTGTTGTTTGTTTATGGGGAGTTTTTTGAGGCCAATATATAAATGTTCCCATTACCACGTGGACAGAATCAAAACACATGCACACAATGTACGTCTAACCTCACCAATCTATATGTACAGAAATAGTATATACATATAAAATATTCGAACTCAGATCAACGCGCGATAGGAAGCATGCAACACACGACACGTGAGTGTACCCTGCCACCTCCGGAGGTCTGTGCAGGCCACTGTCCTAAAATACACGTTACTTAAAAACAATCCGCGCTCTTTTCATTCCAGATTATCAATCAATTAGTAATATACCTTAATGTAAGTTTATTCATCCTTAGAACTTAGATTTATTGGTGCTTACCCCCAGAATAGTCAAATTTGTGGCTGTGCTCACTGTCCAGCTCTCTTTGTGCGCTGGATCTGCGTCCATGAGATGAGAGCTGTTTACCCTTCTCAAGTGTTCTTGACAGAGCTGTTTGGCTCCTCCTCCAGTCGTCTACTATTGGTTACTCAGTAGATGCGTGGCCACAAGGAGGCGGTGCTTAGAAACTTTATCTGCGATTTTATTGGTTCTTTTCTTGTTCACTCAACGAAAGTGCTGACGAAGGACAAACATTAAAAAAAAAAACACTCAGAACAAAAGACATGCGGTAGTAAACTAGTGATGCGCCTAAAAAACACAGTTTTACTAAATTAATTGCTATAATACAAATAATAATACAAAAGTAATTAATTTGGTCTGTCTGATGCTATCACTATTTCGACTGTTTATTACTAGTTATTCATGAGCAGTTGCGTCACGACAATTAAACCGATTCCTATTGCAAATTCTACCAAATTATACTGCTGAATTTACGCATAATTCAATTTCAAAACAACATACTTGGCCCTTTACTGCCATCTAGTGGTCCAAAATCACTTCAGTTGGCCCAAAAACATTAAGAACAGAGGCGATTATTGCCCCAACATAATTCACAGAAACTGAAAAGCATGTGTCTGAATCTAAAATATCTATGAAATGAATCTATAAAATATACAAATCAATCAATAAATATAGGCCTATTTATACTGCCTGACAGGAGACTATATAACTGATCCTGCAATGCAGGGTATTTTGTGTGATTAAAAATAAATAAAAAAAGTGACTCAACTTTTATTGACCATATTCTACTCTACACTATTCTATTCTATTCTATTCTATTCTATTCTATTCTATTCTATTCTTCAGTTATTAATAAAATATTAAAATATAGTTGCATGTACTGTGTTTTACCACTAGGTGGAATACATGTCATATATTATGATTCTGTGACGAGTAGTTACCTCAAATATTAGATGACATATATGAATTTTCAATCAATAAATATAGGCCTATTTATACTGCCTGACAGGAGACTATATAACTGATCCTGCAATGCAGGGTATTTTGTGTGATTAAAAATAAATAAAAAAAGTGACTCAACTTTTATTGACTATATTCTACTCTACACTATTCTATTCTATTCTATTCTATTTTTTTATGTTTTGTTGTTTTTTTATTTTATTATTTTATTTTTTATTTTTTTTTGTTTTTTTTTTGTTTTATGACTAGGTGGAATACATGTCATATATTATGATTCTGTGACGAGTAGTTACCTCAAATATTAGATGACATATATGAATTTTCATTTGTTCGTTTGTTTACTGAATTTGATGAAGACAGTTTCATCTATAATTAATGACATGTTAAAACTCTAAATAAAGTGGAGTTTTTTCCTAAAGGTTATTCTACTGTTCCGTGTTGCCTATGTGGCCTGCAAATTGAAAAAAATGTGCTTTACTGGATAAAGCTGGACACTTAATTAAACATAAACTTATCAAACATACTGTGTGTTGACATACAGTAAGCAATAACTTGACACATTTTGTAGGCATTACAAAATGTGTGGAAAAATAAGCATTTGCAATGATGCGTCAACATAATATATTTAGATATATACAATGCTTTATAAAGACCATTTCTCACGCTTCTTCTTCTGCAAGGCTGAATCATCAACTAATGCAATACTCAAATATTCTTAAGTAATTTTAACAAACGTGTTTTAATGAAAGACCATCATTGTGCAACTTCTCAGTCTTAATTCTTATTTATTTTAATGTGGGCATAGGTGATTTCTTTCTAACTCATTTGAAATTCATATATACGAGCTCTACGACTGCACAGACATGACTTAATAGCTGTTGCAGTTGATAGGGAAATGTTGGTGGAAATGAATTATGCTGGCTTGAGGGCTCACATGTCGCCCATATCCTGAAACTTCGAAAGTTCTCAGAGACAGCTCTATACTTTGAAGAAAGGAATCTTATTGTTGAACATGGTCATGCACCCCATCTCAATTACAGAGGATGGAAATTTAATTTTCATACCACCTATCTGCAAGCCTGTCTCATTCAAATCAGAGTGGCCACCGAAGCATTATATTTTCCATCCACTTTACTCATGCATATGACACACTTTCCTTTGTTCGGTGAGGCCGGTCATCAGTGCATCAGAGAGAAAGAGAGAAAATCAGAGCGATGTTATCATGCTGTACATTGGGAGCAGTAATAGCAATTGTTGTGGTAGGTGAACTATATATCAGCAGGTCAGTTAAAGAACTTGTTTCATTTCTTCCTTTCTGACCTTTGCAGAGTCTAGGCCCGTTTTTATGGGTTTCATGTCCATACATCAGAGAAGACATTCCCCACTGAGCTACTAAGACCCTTCTTCTGCTTAGTTGGTGAGTCATTCAAACTACAAATACAGGTTGTTAAAAGAATTTATGGGTAACACTTAATAACAACTTTCATGAATAATATCAGCACATATAACTACAATATACAATGCTTAACAGTGAGGATGCAATTATATTCTGGATTGAAAACGACTACACATTACATTAAGAATCAAATATTAAAAATGTAAGTAGAGAGAGAGAGAGAGAGAGAGAGAGAGAGAGAGAGAGAGAGAGAGAGCAAGATAGATCTTTTGTTAAAACCTGCTAATCATATATTATTATATAATTAATGTATTTTATATTAATATTAAATATTTGAAAGTGGGTATGTAAGTTCATATACCCACTTTTAAATATTTTATATTAATATAAAAATATATACAAATGTATTTTATAAATTAAAATACATAAATATAAAAAAATAAAAATACATTAATATAATATAATACAATACTTATGTAAAAAAATATTTGAATGTTTGCATTATGTTTCACTTGATATATATATATATATATATATATATATAGACGTATAAATATTAATAAAATATAAAAATACATAAAAATACAGGAATGTAATTATACTACACTAACTAGATATTAATTCAATTGCTATTTGCATTATATATGTTTCTCTGTAATATATATATATATATATATATATATATATATATATATATATATATATATATATATATATATATATATATATATATATATATTCAGCAGTCTAGTTAATAAAATAAAATATCAAACGGAGCTCTTCTCCTCTGAGCTGAAGTTTAAGACATCAAGCCTCGTTCTTCCCCTTGTGCTCAGTGTGCGAAAGAGCTCAGGGAGGCTCTGCCTGTTCCGTTGAATTCAGACTCACTGTCATTTTAACTTCCTTCCTGCCTTTTGTACATTAAACAAACATACGGCTCGAGGTGAACAGCTCGTGATACACAGTAACACAGTTCCATTGCTTTAAATTGGCGAAAGAACTCTTGGAATGTAACAGCAGCGGAGCAGCTCAAGTTTTTATTCTGCTACGGGTCTCTAATTCACGAATCCGCGCCTCAGCGACAATTTAAACAACAGCGTCTGCAACAGGGAGACTTGTTGGTAAGCATCCGACTTTAGTGTGACATGATGTAAAAGTTCACTTTTTAGAAACATCTGTATGAAGGAGACCTAAAACAGTCAGACTCTATCTGACTTAGCGAAGTGTATTAAGAGAGAGGCAGAGATCTGTTTAGTTTATGGCACTGTAATAATGCAAAAGTTTTCTGTTCTGGGTGTAATATTAAGGGGTTGTTGAGACATCTTAAGTAGTGATGACAATAGAAAGTGTATGTTTTATGCACCGCTGTTCTGAAAACTGATTAAAATACTATGAAACTACAGAAAAACTGCCTAATATTCACTAAGTGTTAGGTGTGAATGTATATGAATGTGTTCTACCACTGCAAGAACTGTGATAAAGTTACATTAGGATCCCTGAAAAAAAAAAACTATCCATTTATGTTCTTATTATTTATGCATTTCTTATACATAATAGTCTCAATGGAAAATCATTTTTCTTGGAATAAGAATGTGGAAAATGCTTCTACTGAGTTCACAAGAGAGTCAGCACGTGTTTTTCAGCTCATTCAAATTCAGTGAATGCCAAAGAGTTTGCAGCTCAGTGAAGGACTTTTGTTGAGATGCTTTAAAGCCTTACGAGAGTCATTTATTTGTTTCATATAAGTTCATATTAGCCCTCTGCTGCTTTATGATCCTCTGTGATGATGAACGGCTTTTAGACATCACACTTGCTGTGAAACACAAACAGTGTGGTACACCAGTGACGTGGGATGCCTCAAGATGCATTTGAATTGTCAGAGCAATAATGGACCGTTAAAATCACTTAAAAGGGTGGTGGTTGGGTTAAGAGAGAGGAGGTGTGTTCCAACTTTGACCTCTCCCCCTCGAGTTAAAATGCAGGGCACAATGTGTTCGTCCCACCTGACTTCTTAGTCAAAGCATGTGATGTTTATCTTGACTCTACGAAAGGCATCGCTATTTAATTCGAACAACCGAATTCATCTTAAAGAGGTGGATGTTTTAATTCACATATGGTTGCTGGAAGGTGAGCATCCTGACAGAATGTTTAGAAAAAATTATATATTTGCAACTAAACAGTTTCTATACAGATATATTTTGCTGCTTTCTTTGGGTTGATCCTCGGATCATTTGCCTCAACTACAAAAATAATAAGTACCACTTGGAAAACTTGCAGGAAATTGCTCTGGTTCATTATGAAATCATTTGCCGCAGCCTTTGAGTTAATCAAATTTCAATGCACCAGTTAGACTAAACTTTTTCCCATGTCGTAGCTTTTGCTATAAATGGAAGTGGCTAATAGATACCTCACTGACTTTTTTGCTTAACATTAGCAGGGTTGAGGTCTCACAAACATCAGTTAGTAAAAAGACACAGGCACTTTTTTTGGTATGTGAGAATTAATGTACATCATTATCTTTTCGTTTACAGACTGGCAAGACAAATTAAATGTGGTATAAGCATTATGGTATTTGGAATGTATTATTTATTAATTTTGTATGAAGTTGTATTGTATTACACCCCCAGTCATTCTCTTTTCCAGGCGAAGACATAAAAGGTTATGTTATGTTGAAAGGTTATATCTGATCAGCTCTGTGTATGGTTCTGCAAATGGAAAAAGGTATTTTGTCTGACGCACTTTAAACTGTGGGTTCATATTATCTAGACTCCCCTGAGTGAATAAGCAGTGTGATTTTGTAAAGATTATTCAGAAAAATAAATGAGTGAGTATTAGTCAGAAGGACAAGCAAAACTTGCAGTGTCTCACTACAGAAGCCAATGGAAATATCTTGATAGCAATCAAAACCAACACAATTATAAAAATCTTTGGTGATCAGCAGAAGGCGTTTACATGAGACAAATCTATTGTTTGTATTTCAGTAGAAGTGTTTAAGGCAAATGAATATGACGACAGTGACCACAAAAAGGCACTTTTGCCTTCTGAAATGCCCTCACGATAACGTCTTGTTATCATAGCCATCACATTCAGTGTTTTGCACAAAACCATTAAACCATCTCTTGTGCTTTGTTTCAGCACTCTGCTAAAGGATAAACCAATAGTGGATATAATATGTGAATGAGGAAAGGAGTCTGGGATTGTAATTTATTCTACGTGTCAGCTTACCTTGGTTCCTATTAACAATGGTTGGCTCAAAAGGCCAATGGACTTTGGATGAGTAGACCTAAATGGGAGCAAAAACGGACAGAGTCAGTCTGCCACTATGGCAGCTTGTGCTCTGAACAGCCTGATAATGATGAACCCCAACAACCTGACCAATAATAGCAGCCCTCGGACAGGAAGGCCTGTGCTCCCAGTGCCTACATTTAGCCCGGTGCTGGGGGGCAGCGGAGGTCCCTATAGCCCCAGCAGCCTGAGCCCTGGGTCAGCAAGAAAATCTTTCGTCTTCCCAACAGGTACTGGTTCCAGTTGCCAAAGGGCACATTCACCATGTCGACGGCCAGAATCGCTGGGCGTGCATGTGGGAAGTCGTATACGAAGACTAAGCAGGTCCGGCCTGGAGGACGAACAGGAGAACGAAGAACGGCGTGCCACTCATCAACTTGAGCACCACAAGGAACTGCAGAACGTGGAGGTGAACAAGAAGGTGGACCTGTTTGAGGGCCAAATATCGGCTCTGGCTCACAGCCGAGAAGCTCAAAGAAGCCCACGGATTTCTCGGAAAAATCCCCTGAATTCTGTTCCTGTCCAACTTGCCAATCTCTCCTTAAACCAAGAGGAAACACTTGTGACGCAGTACAAGGATCACTCAACAGGGATCCCCAAAGAACTGCAAAATGGAAAGCGCTTCTCCGGCATGGAGGAGGGGCTGCAGGTCAGCGGTGAAGAGAAGGACGGGGCTGACCCAAATACAGAAGAGGGCGGCCCACTTGAGAGCACATCAGCAGGAACTAAGAGCAATGCTGACAGCCCTACTTGCAATCACTCAAGGACTTCATCAGAGACCAATAAGTGCTCAGCATCTTGGACTGAGACATGTTTGACAAAGGTGGGAGTTGAGCCAAAAGAAACCCAGGCAGAGCCCGACGGGGTCAGTCCTGAGGTGGGCTCCATCCCCGCTGTCATTATTACGGATCACGGCATGGAGGTCAGTGGGGAGGGCAAGGAGCCCCAGGTTAGTCCTCAACCTTACAGAGCCATGAGGAAGCTCTCCTCTTCTTCTGCCTCATCAACGGGATTCTCCTCTTCCTGGGAGGAATCAGAGGATGACATTTCCAGCGACACAGAGCGGTCCCCAGCCTTCCTGCAGACACAACAGAAAGCGGTAAGACCACCTGTTACACTCTGTTCTCTTTTGTACTTAATTTGTTGGCTTTTGTAGACAGGACAGTGGATAATTGACAGGAAAATACATTGTCAGAAAAGAAATGTGCAAATATTGCACCTTTAATGGTACAACAGCTTGTCATAGGGACAGTACTCTTAAGGGACAACTTTGTATTCTATTTACCCCTTAAAGGTGCATCTTAGTACCTTAGAGTAGTAATAAGTACCCTAAAAGTGCTAATATGCTCCTTTAAAGGAGGAAATAAGGTAAAAGTGGTCCTTTTAAGGGTACTTCCCCAAGGTACAATTTTTGTAAATTTTTGCCTGGGAGTGTACAGGAAGCCAGATAGGACTGGGACTTGAACCAGGATCGTCATGATCACATATGTCTGTTGCAACGCCTTACCTTCTGTGCCACAACTCCGACAACCTGTCCTTCTTTTAATTCAATCCCTGATTCTGTAAGGTTTGATGGGTTTGCAGCAAATGTAGCTTACATTTATGAATTTAACAGACACAGTAATCGAAAGTGACTTACATTACAGCCAAGGTATACGCTTGATCAGCTCACCCATTTCCTGGGAATTGAACCCATGACCTGGGTGTTGGCAGAACCTTGCTTCACTGTTTGAGCTACAGGAATGCTTACGAAATGTGATGTTGTTGCTATCAAACACAAATGCTTTTTAGATGTCTACAGTTTCTCTGTTTGGCAGAACTACTTTCAGGGGTGTAGGTTTTATCTTAGAAGTGCTTATACACGTACCAGTCAGTCCCACAAGTTATGTATTCTCGACTTCCTCCATTGCATTCACACTGTCCTTACACTCTTCAGCTCAGGGCTCGTCTGTATTCACCCTGAGTAACTGTTGACATTCTCACATACAAAGGTACTTCTGTGTCCTGCTGTCAGATGGACTTTTTTCTCTGACTTTAGTTGGCCGCCTTTTAAACAAAGTACAAAAGCAGAGCGAGGAACAAATAGCTGTGTATAAAGTTAGCGACAGCAACTTTTCCATGGGTTCATTCATACTCTAATTTTTATTCATGATTTGTCATGAAGTGGTTACATGGAAATAAACACTTTAGTTGTATGTTGTGTGTTTTATTAGCTTTTCAAACAAAAACATTCATTATAAGTAAATGAAACATGGGGACCTCATAGTCAACAGCATTAGTAACTATAAAGAATTCATCTCATACCTCAAGCATATACAATCATATCCTGCGCAAGTGACATGTGTGACGCACATTCTATGGGGTGGCGCTTGTCTCTGCGACATGTTTGCCCTGGTAAGAATGTGTGGGCCTGCCTATTTAGGCATGTCACACTTGCAGATGCATCAAGAGACCCTGCAGCTAATATGCTGTTACAGAGAAGCTCATTGTTTAGACATGGATGTCACACAGTCCTCCAGCCTCACACTAAGTTGTAGAATAATGTGGCTCTGCTTGCCACACAGGCTCTACGCCGCAGGTCCCTTAATGTGACGTCTATTCCTTATAAACACAGTGGAGAAGAGCAAACATCCTATTGTACCATCTGGAGGAATGATAGCACTATGAAAAGATTGTTTAACTATTCAAGTGATCACAAGGATGAGATTACTTGATAGCCTTGAACTTCTGCGATGGAATCTTTGCTTTTCCCGGACATGTGCTTTTACAATGGAATGGCTTTGGTTTTGGAGGGCAGAACGTAATGTTACTATTAGAGCTGCATGTTGTTGGGATTCAGGGAACAGTCAATAACAGTGAGTTTTCTAATGCTCACTTTACTGGTCTGAATAATATACTACACTTGTTAATGACCTTTAATTAAAAAAGGTGAATGACAAGTATTTGTGAAAACTTTATTTTGATTAGCTTTCTCAAAAGTGACTAGTCGATTAGCATGTCAACAATGCGGCTAAAATGAATTCTAGTTTTTTGTTTGTTGGTTTTGACATTTTAGTGGTATGGCTGCTTTAATTTGCATGGTGGGAACAAGACCATATGTGCTATATGACGAAGTGCTGCCCACAAGGGCAATTTTGCATTTTTATGACAGTCTGTAAGCTTAAAAATTGTTTTATTTAAAAAAAAAAAAAAAAACAAGTCTTGAGAACATTGCACTTAATTCTATTCTGTTTTGCCTTATGTAGCTGTACACAACAACGCTGTATGTGAAATGTGTCTCAATGGTGACAGTTGAACTTGAAACCAGGATAATAAAGATAATAATACAAGTGGGTTTCCTTACAAAGGATTAGTCGGCTGTGCCGTGACAAAGGGACTCGGGTTCAAGTCAGTCCAAGGTCATATCCTAGTACTGTTCTCCCTCTATATCTCTCCTTTTACTTTCCAGTTGCTTCTAAATTGACCTTTGTAATAAAGGCAAAAAGTCAGTAAATATAATAAAATAAGTAGTTCTGCACATCCCTAGATTATGGCCACACACAGATGTATTCTATATATAAATATATATTCTTTTGCTTATATATATATATATATATATATAATATACAAGAAATATCTGTGGCTTGGCTTTCTTTTCTTAAGCTAGCCTTGTAGGACAGCCCTTTGGCTCACACTGTGTAAATATTCTATGGTCATTTCGGTTTTTATTCACTTGGTTGCTTCCAGGCTCTGAGGGATCACAAGAGTATCACAAGGATGCTTTTCAACTAAAAATTATTAAACAGATGCTTTCAATGATCTTATTCTTTCTTCCAAAACAGGTTAATCTCACATTTCGTGGTTCTGCTTAGCCTCTCACCATACGCAGTAACATGGTCTGGGGTAACATTCATGAGCAATAAACATATCTGTGTTAATTTTACTCTACAAACACTTGCAGCATGGCTTCTGTTTTGTGAGCAGCACCAGCCCTTCGGAAAATGTAATGGTGATAAAAACCACAAACTTGTTATCAGTGCTTTCGGTCAAACATGTGACCCAGAAAAGTTTCCAGTGGGCTTGCCTTTTAAGTGCTAATGGCGGTGTGTTGTGGTTTAGTACTGCTAATTACGTCCCAAGTGCTCAGCAGAGGGGATCCCTCAAGCTCGGTTCCTTTGACAGCTGTTGTACATTTCACTTCACTGAGACTGCAAACTCATACATTTTTTTTTTTGGATCTCCAAATGTTTTCTAATAGCACAGAAAGTGAAACTATACCACAGATGAGTTTCTCAAGATGAAGTTTTCCCTGCACTTCCTCCTTTCGACCAATTTAAAGGTGTGTCGCCAGGATGTGTTTAGGGAATGCACCTGGACTGGTTGTTAAGTGTGTAAAAATGCACCATTTGCTCTGCTTTGCTCCACTTTTAAGAATAATTATCGTTGTGTATCTTTAAAAATGTTCTTCCTGCTGCTTTGACACGCTTGCAATGCACTGTTGTTGTTAATGTGGCAAGTTCTTTTAATAAAGATGATCAGATATGCAAGATAACACTGTCCCAGTGTAAGTCAGAGGTGCGGTTCACTTTTATGCATGCTCAGTAACTCTCCTGATCTGGTGTCTCCTTTTCCTGTGTCAATCAGATGAGGGAAGATCCCTCGTCTGTGTGTTTATCTGTCTCTGCACAGAGGCTTGTGGTTACTTGCTCTAGCAAACCAACAGCAAGTGTAGCCTAACCAAGCCTGCTGTGAGCAAAGCTGTGAGCATTTATATTGCAAGTCTTTTTCACTTTTTGTTTATTTACCACAGTGCCAAGCTGCATTTTATTGCATGATTCAGAAAAAAATGTGTTACAATCAGTGGTTCATATCTGGTATGTTGCAGGTCTGTTCTAATGGAAACAGAAGCTGAAAAAACAATGTTAAATGGAAATAACTAACCATATAATCGTGTAGTTAGGATATCAAAATAAATAGGAATAATGAACTTCTATTAACATTCTTTCACCCCACACAATATAATACAAAAACCTAACTCCCCAGACAATATAATATATAAAATATAATAATAATAAAATAATATAAAATGCAACTAATCATATAATCATATGATTTGGGTAGCAAAATAAATTTGATTAATTAATTCTTAAAGGAAAAATAAGTTTACATCAATCATTCCCCCTACACAATATAATATAAAAATAAAAATAAAACATGTTGACTGTATTGTATTATTCAATATTGTAATATTGAAATGATGTTACATTACATTAAAATGATTGGCAGTTTAATAAGCTCTGACATGTTAATGGTTGTTTTAACTTTAATATAAGCCCAACAGGTTTGAAAGTTTATGAGAGAATTTGAATAAGGTATGATGAAACTTGTCTAGGCCTGTGGATCGCTGTAGGCTGCAGGCTACAGCAAGTGGGCGGACAGCTTTCTAGAGATAGTGTGTGTGGCACACGTTCATGTAAAAATTGAACACACTCACAGGCTGTTTATTGTTGGCTAATGTTGTCATTCTTAAAGCAATATCATGGACAGCATGAAATTATTTAATTATACCAAATAAGTCACCACTTTAGAGATCATGAATTGATTGGATAGTAAAAAATTAAGTGTTATAAACTAAAAGGGAGCCAGTACAAATGTGTCTTTGCAGTGAATGGGAGCTTTCAGAATGAGAGTCCAAACTGCTTATAAAAACATCAGAATAATCCACAAGTAATCCACATAATTCCAGTCCATCAATAAATGTCTAGTGAAGTAAAAAAAAGCTGCATGTCTGTAAGATACAAAACCATCAACACGTTTTTAATTCAAAATATTGCTTCCAGATAAAATACTGTATGAGTCCTCTATCCATAACATAGCTTTCTCCAGTGAAAAAGTCATCTAAATCAGGAGAGAAATATACACAGATCAAAAACCATTTACAGGTGAAAACAATCCCCAAAAAATCTAAACAAATACTGTATATTGGTGGATTTTGATGTGAGAGGAGAACAAACACACAGTTTGTTTGGATTACTATCAGCTGTTTGAAATCTCATTCTGACGGCACCCATTCATTACAGAGGATCCATTGGTGAGCAAGTGATGTAATGCAAAATTTCTCCAAATAAACAACCTAAATAAATAAACCTAAACAAATCATTTACTACAAGAGTGGGAATGTGCACTAAAAAGTAAACAGGTTGGCTTCATATTATAGTTGTAATTTACACATGACTACCTGTAATTTATTTTAAAATCTACTTGTGGCACCAAACGGACTGCAAAAAACAGTAATAGTTTAAAATATGTTTAGCAAATACTTTCATCCCGCCCCCATCATCCATTAATCTAGCTAACAGGTAATCCTGCCCCAAACTTACACCAATGGTTGAGCCAGAAAATCGAAAAGGCTTTTTAAGCCAAAAACTAAATGTACTAAAAGTGTGCATTGTTCAAATAAAGTATAAATGTCCAGCAACCAGATATAGACTTACAAAACAAGCCCTTTGTATTTGTTCAGTCTTAGCATAGCTTTGCTCCGAACTCTTACACTCCTGCAGCGGCGTGCGAGCCAACCCAGCACAAACAGTTTTTGTGTGAGGTTGATTCTGTCACCCCAACTGTGAGCATACAAGTGCTCTAGCATGATACACTGGAGGATCTGAAGGCTACGAGCAATGGAAAATGTAACACCCCTGTGGTTGACGGTTGCCTGGCGACCAGCTGACGTCAAGGCATGCCTGGTTCAAACAGCTGGGGTTCTTTGCTGCAGCAGTGCTGCTGGAGGGAGCCGTTTCATATGCAACAGACAGGAAGTGCACCGGCCCCTTTTTTAGTTGTGCCGGCCACTTTTTTAACAACAGGCTTCACTTGTACGCATCGTAGAACACTTCAAAAGGGGAAACCACCCTAATACTACTAGTGTGTGGTTGTTTACACTTAAAATGGGAGGAAAGAGCTCTAGCTTTTTTTTTTAAAAAATTTGTAGTTAGTTTTCTTTTTTTTTTTTTAGTTTTGCATGTTCTTCCATTTACCCCTACTAATTCTGCAAAAAGAAGAAGAGCCACAGAATGACATGAGCCATTCTTAGCACAGCTGGCTGTGATAAGGAATGTTATTGTGACTGTCTTTCTGAGAAACAGATGAGTGTCATGGTTTACTTCTGGAAATGAGCAGTGAGCTACTTCTTTGATGCCCCCTGCACATCGCTACACTCTCTTGTAGTGGTGACTTTGATGTACAGGTGTAACCCACGGCCTGCATTCCTGTCCTTATAACATAGCTTGCTGCTGGAATACCTGATTCAGATTGGTCAGTCATGGAATTTTGCACCACTAAACTGTATAACTGGCCACTGATTCAGGGAACTGATTTTATGTTATTTTTTTCTTAATAAAATAACCTTGAATCAAGTCAATATTTCATGCTGTTGTATAATTCACAAAATAATGTACAGTCAGTATGCATTTGCTCTGATTCAAAACCACGTGAGCTGCCTAAAACAGCATGAAACTTAATTATGCTAAGATATCTATATTTAAGGCAACATTGCATGCATAATTTTCAGTGTCCATATATATATGTATGTATATATATATATATAGAGAGAGAGAGAGAGATTTAGTTCCAGTATAACTGAATAGAGTCAGGCTAAATTAAAGTTTGCAAAAAAATAAAATATTATTTGATTTATGATGTAAAGTGATGAAGAAAGAAAGAAAGAAAGAAAGAAAAAACACTTTAGTATAGGGACCAATTCTCACTTTAAAGTTACAATGTTCAATGAACCTAATCAATTTGAGAAATGAACAAAATTAATATATAAGACACCTTGTTTTAGCCATATTTTAAGGTATTACATGCATTAGTGAAGTCAACAAATGTCCTGAAAAATTAATTCAGGTTGCGAGAGAAATGTTTATAATACTGTACATAAACATATAATTTAATAAAAAATATAAAAATAATAATGTATTATGTAAAAAATATAACATTGTATAATAAAATATAGATTGTATATTATATTAAAAGAGCAGAATTGAATTTTGTTTGCATTATTGACAGACTATTTTCCTGTTTAACACTGTAAAGTTTCTTTGACAATCTGTATTGTATGAAGCGCTATATAAGTAAAGGTAAAAAAATGCAGTGTGTTTAAACATTAATTGTTTTAATCAATATATTTGTGCTTTTATGCTTACTGGAGAATCATAGCATCAGCTTAGCAACCTTCTAACGTGTCGAGTCTCTTGTATTGCTGTTTGTGTAGTTGCTGCATTTGAAGTGTTTCAAATTGGTCACATGTGAGGTTCGATGACAGTTAGAATGCTGTCTATGTAAGCAGTTCCCTATGTAGGCAGTAGACAGCTCACTATGTTCTGAAGCAGAGCTATTATGTTGTGTACATTATCCCGTACACAGAGCAGACCTACCCCTTCAAAACTCCATTATACAGTACGTCATCTTCAAACTAGGAAATATGTGAAGAGGGTGTATTTTATTTCAACAAATCCCATAAGGAGCAAGTGATACAGCTTTCTGCTTAGCGTCTTATAGCAGCTTTACTCCTTTGTCCACATTAAGGTGCAGTAAAACGGCAGTTTAATGGGAGGTCTTGCTTCTGTGAAAGAGCTTTCCTGTCACTGATGGGAAAAGACCGGTTTCAGGACAAGCAGGAACAGCTATGACATGCTTGAAAAGGGCAGGAGTGTCAAGAAACGTGACAATGTAGCTCTTAACTGTCAAAAGGGGAATTCATGCTAAATAATACTCTCTTGATTCCTGACATGTGTTGAGCTGTATATCCTCCTACTGTATATCCTCTAAAAGTATTAAAGAGTCTATCTGAACCTAATTTCTTGGCTCTTTATTTCATGCACGTTTTTTTTTTCTGAACAGATATGGTCTGATGCAATTTAGACATGTACCTGACTTGCCAATGGAAACTTGTACCTCAGGATTTTCAAGATACAGATGCTGATCTGAAATGCCTTACCTTTTCCTGTAAGAAAGCACTATGCTTGAGCATATCATATCATTTTATCATATCATTTAAAGTGCCATTTCCTCAAAAAGAATGAACAATATGTACAAATACACACTTGAAGATCATCTTTCTAGCCTAAAGCAAAACAACCAGTCCTGACCTCATGTCTTTGTCAGGCTCAGGCCACAATACTATTTGTATCCTGATCCACACTTCTCTGATATTTTTTTAATTAAGTATTTAAAATAAAAAATGAAATAATACAATATGCAATGTAACTGTACTTAATTAATTTGCATTATATACAGATTTGTATCTGTATATTCAGACTTAAAACTATATATTCTGATTTACATTTAAATAATTAGACCTCTAAATATATTCAGAGTTACTTATATATATATATAATTAAATGACAGTTTTTCATTTAAGCCTTATTATTATGTAACTGAAATGAAAGTTTTTTTTATTTTTGATCCATTTTACAAAACAGAACAAAGGTCACAGCTTTGGGTCTTCGATAACTCATTGATAATTTGCTTTGTTTTGGTCTTTTACTAGTGAAAACGTATCAGTGTTGGTGGTAAGGCTGGCTGCACCGACTGCGGGAGCATTTTGGTTCTTGAGGGGCTTATGGTGGCTGTCTAGCCTCCAGAAAATAACACCCAGTCTTTGGTCATGTTGCTGAGTATTGCTTGCAGATGTGGAAAATACTGTCTAAGAGCCCTCTGCACTTTCCTGTCTCACAAGAGTGGTTCCTCTCAAGGGGTTAAAAGCCACTTCCTCCCTCAGTGCTCAGTGGAAACTTTAACAACACCCGTGAGGTCAAGGAGACGCTGTTAAGAGCGGCATCCCTTTCCTTGTGCTGGATATAGCTCACACTGCCCTTATCAGAACAATGGCATGACCCAGCGCCACGGAGTGCTCCCCTTGTGATAAGGCGCTGCCGCTTCCGCTCCCCAATTTAACAAAACCCTGAGCTATTGATAGTTACTTTATAAAATAGCAAAGAGAGAGGAGTTTAAGAAGGGAAGGGGGCCTAAATGAGTAATGGAGAGATGCGGTTGCATTTACGTCCTTTACGGGACAGTTTATTTTTCTGGCATTCCAAAAGGATGGCAGCTCAAAGCCAAGACTGTCAGCATCTTGTTATTAGACTATTTTGTGTGACTCACGCAGGATTACGTCTTCTTTCTACGGAGGCTTTGCTTTGATTGTTACTGCGGGCTGATGTTTACAGAGTAACACTCTGTGGTCTTCAGCAAAATAAGCACCACTTGATAGTCTTAGTCTTCTGGCACTGCATGCAAACATCTATTCAAACTCATAGGTGTCTGGTGTTTGCCAGGGTGCATTGCTGTCGGAAACTTTTGTGGTTTTGAGATGATGTTGCACTTATCATAAGAGGGGAGGTTGCTCACCTTTAGTTCTCCTTTTGACCCTGTTGTGTGTGCCATCAAATACTATTAAAGATGTCATTTCTCACCATACAAAATTGAAAGAGCTTTTTGTTCATCTTATGTTTTAAATATCCAGGGTTTTAACTTGCATGCTTATGATTAAATCAGCAAAGCCAATCCAGGAAATGATCTGCAGTACATTTAGAATGTAATATAAAATAGAGCTGCATTTGCAAAACAGTTGCAATTTACTTGTGGAACTGGGATAATTGATATAGATTGCAATCACAGTACTGTGGAAAAGCATTTGTTCACTTAAATACTTTCCATTTGAAACACATATAATGAGTAATGCTCTAAAGAAAGTAATATTTAACCTCTCTCATCGTGTCATTAATTTCACATCTGTTTCACAAACTGGACTGGATTTGAATGTTCTTATTGGAACAACAACAGAACAGTTGACCCAGAAAATTGTAGGCCTAGTTTATGTCATCATTTACTCACCCTCATGTCATCCCCAAATTGGATGACTTTCTTTCTTCTCTGGAATAGAAAAGGAAATTTGTACAGTAAATGTAAATGTTTTTTTATGGAAATACAAAGAATGGGGAGATATTATACTTCAAAACACTGCAAAAGCAGCGTAAATGTATCGTAAAAGAAGTGCAATATATTCCAAATCTTTTAAAACTATATGATAGTATTGTTTGTGTGAAATTTAAATAACTATTCACAGAAAATCAGTGCATCTCGTTCTCTGCACTCATAAGAATTTATGTGATGTAGTAGTAATGTCAAATTTATGAATGATTCATTCTTTTGAATTGGATCATTTCAATGAATCAGTTTATATGGTTCACAAAACTAGTCTGAAAATTTCATTCAGGAATCAGACTGATTCAGTTCTGATGATTCAGAGATTAAAAGCAACTGCTATCACGACTCAAAAAGGAATAGAATGTATGTAACACACGTCATATGGACCGTATTTATAATACTTTCAATGTGCTTGCTGTGCTTCTGCATCCTTTTGATGCTTGAAAGTTCCGGTCCTCATTTATTGTAACTGCATGGAAAAAGGTGACCGAAGGGGAACCAAAAATGACAGAATTTTCATTTTTGGGGTGAACTAACCTTTTAAGTATTTCTCCAACCACAAACCAAGTCATGCAAATGTGTTTCTGCATGCAAATATGGGACCCTGACTAATCTGAATGGAAGCTTCTCTGCTAGGAAGGCTTGTTTACCGTCAATGTTTTTATATTTTGCATAGAACTTTAGCATAATTAATTAATTCAAAAAAATTTACCTCTTAGCAGTAAAATGATACATAATGATTGATGAAATTTTCAAGTTATGAAATGAGTTATGAGTTTTGATACTTAAACTTATATTATATGAACACTCAAAGGAATAGTTCACCAAAAAAATACAAATTCTGTCATAATTTACTCACCGTCCCAAACCTGAAGACTGTTATTTGTTCTGTGTAACACAGAAAGAGAATTTAGTATTTAAAAAAAGTTTTTTTTTTGTTTGTTTGTTTTTAAATGATGACAGAATGCTTATTGATTTTTATTTTTATTGACTTTTATGAATATTTTGAACTGGTTTTTATTTTTATTTTCCTGTTTTCATTTTAGTTTATGTTTTAGTAATTTTGTTGTATGTTTTTAGTAATTTTATTAGTTGTCGTTGTTGTTTTTTTGTCTATATAATTTTATGGTCTTAGTTAATAATCCCGGTTTGGGCAAACTATTCCTTTTTAAATTATGAATAGATTTCTGTTGTTTCCCGTATTAACACAATGAAAGAAGAACTTTGAAAATCTTTCTCATCTTCGGTCTGCAACAGTCATAGAAATATTTCATTCATCATCAGGTTTCGGGAAAAGGAAGTCAGTTTCTCACAAATCACCTTGGTGATGTCAAAACAAGGTGCTGACCTCATCTCAGTCTGAAAACACTGGTGAGACTGTCCTTTAGATATTTAAACATTTAGATGGCTGATCCTCTTGACTAACAGACTGCAGACACCTACGCACGAAACACATTTAGTCACACAGACAAAGAGAAGAAGTAGTTACTGCATCAAGTTAATTTTACTCAAAACATTTATTTAAAAATAAAGGCGGCAACTTTACTATATTAAGTGCTATTTTTTAACAGAGCAGATGTGACTTTGAGGGTTTCAGATTTAATCTTTGGACCAAAATCATGAACAGGTGTTATATAAGCTGTTTGTTTTGCTATTTCCAATTTTCAGAATTACAGGTGAGTTTGAAGAACACTGAACATTTGCATTGCTCGTGGCCCTCGCAGGCATGCCATAGAGTTTTACTGTGGTGTCTGCACATTGAGCTTGGCCTACCAGCTTATTTGCATGGGCCAATTGTGCTTTTGAATGCTTTGTATGGAAACAAATGAGAAATTCACATTGCCCTGCACTTTCCTTCACTCAAATTCCAGCTTACATTGTGATTGCATGCAGTACACTAGCGCATGATCTTACCGATTTTTACCATGTCATTTTTCATCACGCACATGTGGAATTTCATCGCCCCTGTTTTGATTTTTTTCGCCAAGTCAATCATCCTGATGGTCAAAGATTTACAGGTAATAGATTCTGGTTTGCTTCAATTTCTCCGTAGTTGGACTGTACATTGCATTCCCGCTTTTTGCGTGTTCAGTTATTAAATATTTTTGCCTAATTTGATTATGCTTTCAGCTGCCAATAAGGGTGCAGTACTCTTAGTTCAGTTTATCACTTTTTAAGCATGTTTTCCCCAAGAATCAGAGCAGAAAATGAAAAAAATAAATAAAAAAGAGCAGTTGTTTTACACAGTGGGCAACAGTCCTGACCGTGGATCTCTGAAAGAGTCTACAACTTCCATCTCTTCCTGCAAGTTTTCCATTCATTTTGTTTTCCCACATCCTGAACATTTCCCTCACTATAAAAATCTCTCTCAGATCCACTTTGTCTTTCCACTGAACTTTAATTTGTGTAGTCATCGGGAGGTGGGATCCTGTGGTCTTCTGTTCTTAATCTGGCAAACACTACCTGCCTATCAATCCTGAAGTGCTTTTTGGAGTGGTCCAAACCACAGCACACTGACAATATTTTTTTATATCAAATGCTTGAATATTAACAAGAACCTCTGCATATTGTAGGTATTTGTTTAATTTATCTGATCAGACCTCTCCGTCACTTTAAGTAATCTTAGCTAATCTGCTGAAATAAGTGCTTTAAATTCGTTTTGTAAGTGTATCATTTGAGTTATCTGTATTATTATTATTATTATTTTAAATGTTTTTCAAATACAAATTCAAAAAAGTAGAGGGAGGATAGGGGACATGGAGGGGACACAGGAAACAGAGCAGCCCTGACAGACACACCACTGCTCCCAGCCCCTCTTTAACTGCATCTAAAGGGCGAGAGGAACTGTTTTCCTCCACTGGAGCAGAACAGGACAACCTTCATGTGACAGATAAAACTCATGCTGCTCTCAGATGATGGTTCATACCTTTTATGGGCCTCTTTCTAGACTAAGTTAAATCAGACCTTTTCGGCAGAGATGTTGCAGGGAGTAATGTCCAGCTTACTGAAATAGTTCATCCAAAAACAAAAATCCTGCCGTCATTTATTCACCCATAAGTCGTCCCAAACCTGTATGGGTGGTAAAAAAAAAACTCTCCTTTGCATGAGAGAAGAAGTGACATCCGGTCAGTGAACATATCATTCAACATTCATTTAGTCAAATCTTTTCAATGAATTAAAAATATAAATATAAATAAATATAAAATATAATGCACAAGTCATATGGATGACTTTTATGATAACTTCAAAGTGCAGTGTTTGTCATTTTGAAGCTTTAAACACCCATTTTATATAAAAAAAATGGCAGGATATTCTTCAAAAGTTCTGTTCTGTGTTCTGCGAAAGAAAAAAAAGTCACACAGGTTTAAAACCACAAGAAGTTGAATAAATAACAGAATTTTATTTTTGTAAATTATTCTATTAGCTACTCAGGAAAAAAAAAGCACAGCACCCTGTCAAATATGTGCCATTTAATTCTAACTTAAATGCGTTTTATAACCTTCGGTACTTACATGGCTGGATCTGTTATTATTGTTTAATCGAAATGTATGACAAAGCGTCTCTCAGCAGATTTTGAATGCTCTTTGTGGCTTGTGTTTGTCAGCCGGATAGGTTCTTTAGGTTTGGAAGGGGGCTGATTTGTGGTCATAGTGTGTCCGGGGATGAACTGCTCTTTCTGGTAGAGCTGGCTCAATCTGTGCTCGGGGGGGAGAGAGGCTTCCCTGGTCACCCTAGGAAACCCCCCATCTAACACTGAGAGCAGAGTAAAGAATGTGTTTACCATGCCAACATGGAGAGCTAAAGTGATCTCACTCAAGGACATTTAGTGAAGTGGAATAACAGTGTAATGGCTCAACGGAGCAGTTCCTCTTGAACTGGAAAACAGCCTGTTTTCTGCATGCTGTCAGTATGTCCAAATAGAGCAAGAACATTCTGAGACGGTTCCAGGTGAAACGGTTCACCTTGACAGGAAAACAAGCTTAAACGCCCAGATTCCCTATTCATTTGCAGGGTTTATGTGCTATAGTGAATCTTGATGTATGTTTGTACATAAATCCTTCACATAAAGTGCTTTACTATGCTGTCTGTGTAAACGATGATATCAGCACTGACTGCTGTAGGAGCGCCTGCAAACGTATGTAAATACATGCAAAAGACCTGTTTGTTTATTCTCCCGTATATTGTGTGCCGGGCCATTTTTTTATTTTTTTTTGTAGGAAAATGAACCCCACCTGCCAAATCTCATTATATAAGTAATGACTCATCTTCCTCCAGGCATGTTTTTTTTTTTTTCAAAGTAACATGGACAATAAGCAAAATATTATTAGAATTTAAAATAACTGTTTTCAATTTTAATGTATTTTAAAATGTAATTTATTCCAGTGATGCAACGCTGATTTTCAGCAATCATCACTCCAATCTTCAGTGTCACATTGTCACATGCTGCTTAATATTTCTGTATAAAAAATCATGATTTTTCAGGACTGATGAATAGAAAGCATGTAAATAGCACAGCATGTATTTGAAATAATATTAATAAAATTAATAAGTATTAATAATAATAAAAAATCATACTATATATATATATATATATATATATATATATATATATATATATATATATATGTTTTGATAGCGGGGCAAAGTTTAAGTATTGTTCGTCTTGTTGTATGACAAAAGATTTTTTTTAAGTATTAATACACCATCTACACTCAAATAATGCAAGGTCATAAAAACTAAAATGCATAATATTTTGACATTTGAAAATGCTGACTGCTGTTTAAAATAGACTGCTGTCACTGTTGTAGCACTTGCATTTAAATGGGGACTCATCTTGCTCACTTTTTGTCATTGAACAGCATAAATCATGGAAGAAGATCAAGAACATGGTGCATTGGTCACCATTTGTGATGTCCTTCAAGAAGAAGTACCCCTGGATCCAGCTGGCTGGCCATGCAGGTAGGCTTAAAAAGGGTGGTGTAGATGCTACTTTTCATGAATCATAGACAGTTAATACACTCAAAACACAGAGTATTGTGAATTGATTTGAATCTAAAAAAAAAAAAACAATAGTAGAAAGTTTATGCTAATGCTCACTATAGCACTCCTTGTTGTAATGCTGAGAATGCAATGCTATGCCATTTGTCTTTGCTCTAAACAGGCAATTTCAAGGCAGGGGCCAATGGTCGCATCCTGAAGAAACACTGTGAGTGTGAGCAGCAATGTCTTGATAGGCTAATGAGAGATGTGCTAAAGCCCTACGTTCCTGCTTACCACGGAGATGTAGAGAAGGATGGAGAGCGGTACAATCAGATGGAGGACTTGCTGGCAGACTTTGACCTACCCTGTGTCATGGACTGCAAGATGGGCGTCAGGTTGGTTGCTGAGATTGTGATGCTACACTGCCTCACCTGATCTTTTAGTATACAAAAATCTAAACAGTATACCACCCAGAAAACCATAGAAAGAGCCAAAACACCCTTTTTAGAATCCAGAGCTCACCTAAAACACCCAAGAAATGACACGGAACAGCCCAAAAACCATATAGCAACACTCTACAAACCCAGATCACCACTGTGACAAACACCCTAGAAACCTCCCATAACACTCCCAGAATACAACTTAGTAACCACTTATTAACACTTTCTGACTGCATATCCTTGTAACTTTAGAGTTTCAACTTCAACTTCAAGCTCAGCTTTGAAATAAACCCATAAAAATTATAACTATACACTTTTTTTCCATTAACTGAAATAAGGCTGACATAAATATATATATATTACGTGAAAAACTTAACCTAAACCTAACTTAAATGAAAATATGAAATGTTGCAAATGCTTTGGCAACTAACTGAAATAAAATAAGTTTAAATACTAATATTAATACTGAAGCTTAGAATTCAATCTGTTATGTTTTATAAATTCTTATATCCTGTTTAAATTGAAAACAGTTTCTTTCTCTTGTGTCTAATAAAATAATCAATAAATCACTAATAAAAGATATAGAAGATAAAAGTACACCGGAATCCCTGCTAAGAATCATCTTTTCTTATCATACACTTACACAACAGCATGTCCACTGCTGAAAATCTAGTATGTTATTTTAAAATGAATAGTTCCATTGACACATTATTTGTACAGATGTTATACATTCCAAGCACCACAGAACATGAAGGAGGACGTCCCTCCCCAGAGGCTCTGTGTCCTCTAATCTGCTGAAACATAGCTGAACTTGCTACACATCGGCCATCGCACATCACTTTTTTTCTCCTCTCTCACTGCTCTGTTGTTTCTGAGACTACTCTGTTTGCTGTTGCGGACCTGACTGAATCACAGCAGCAGCCATGGACATATATAGAGATAACCAGATGGTCAGGATATTAACAGAACCTCTGCTAGCCTGTCCAAACAAAACAATGCAACGCTTTCAGATTCACACACATTCATTGCACTTTTCAGTTTCTGCGGCAGTGTTTTCCAAGAAAACTCAAGTCGGATAATAAAAGGAGAATAAATATTTAGTTATAATGCCTTTAGCTAATAAGATCAACAGCATTTTATTGCGCACTACGAATTTCAACAGAATTTGATTGATGATGCAACACATGCAACAAGTTAGGTGAAAGAAACTGAGCCATTGGGTCATTTTTCCCCTCTCTTGCAGGACATATTTGGAAGAAGAACTAACGAAAGCCAGGAAGAAGCCCAGCTTGAGAGCTGACATGTACCAAAAGATGATCGAGGTGGACCCCGATGCGCCCACGGCACAGGAGCATGAACAGAAAGCAGTCACTAAGCCACGCTACATGCAGTGGAGGGAAACCATAAGCTCCACCGCCACGTTAGGCTTCCGGATCGAGGGCATCAAGGTGAGACATTCAATCATAAAACTTTTTCACAATTCTCTTGAAACCTGTGGAGACAAATGAGAAGAAATTGCAACATCCTGAATGGTGTTACTTCAACCGAATTTCTCAACTTCACTGTATTTTCAACTAAAAGGTTGAATTAAAGTTGTGAGATTTCCTGATGATTCCTGATGACAGAAGTTTCATTTTTGGGTGAACTGTCCCTTTAAACAACTGTACAGCTCAAATAATAGACAAGCTTTTACACATGGATTAATATAAGAATTAAAAGAAGCTTCACATTTCTGCTTTTAAATCTTTAAAAAATTGGCCCCATTCACCGGCATTATAAGTGCCTCACTGTAACCTTGATTTATATTTAATACAAATTATTTATTTTTTTGTGAGAGTAAACATTATGCCACAACAAATGCTATTGTTTGAGCTTAACTTGAATCATGAGTTGATGAAAGGGATCTTTTTTTATCTGGGGAATCAAGGCAGCCTTGAATCCACGTGTCTTTTAATTAGATCCCAGATTTTAGACTGAGGTGAAGGGGCAGGGTTGGCCATTTTCAAGAGGTTGATTGTGTCTGAATGTTCCTGTCATACACACAGCCTGTTTGTGGCACATCCTTTGTGCTCAACATCAGTCAGTGACAGGCCACGGCTCTCACAACATGATTTCAGTTCTGTAATTCCGGCCTACCGCACACAGCCCTAATAATGTAAATACACCCTCATGGAAAATGTCCAAAAGACATCAGAGAAGCTCGACAAACCTTCAGCTAATTAAGTCAAACCAGGCAGCCACAATTCCATTAACATACGGAAGAGGAGATTAGAAAGCTTATGTTTGGTCTCTGTCATGATTTTCCAAAAAACATCTTTGTTAACAAGAGCTCTGTAGATGTCTTGCATGAATAGGGAAAGATTGGTTCCCCTTTTGCTATTTCCATTAGCACAAAGACCAGGTTCTCCCTGTCTTTCTCTTTTTTTCGCAGATGGGGGATGCCCTGGGTGGCTCTAAATAAAGTCTTCCCTGAATAATATGCAGAGTTCTGTTATGTCTGTGGCTTAGCTGCCTGTTGTTTATTATGTCTATGCCTATTGTGACTATTGTCTAAACTTAGAAGCGCATTCATTTGCCAGCAGTCCAACAATATTACGTTTCCGTGGAGATGGTTCCTTGGAAGGCAAGCATCACTATTACTACGGGTCATACTTATTTCAGCAAATACTTAAATAGTATTATTATACTCATACAAAATAATAAATCAAGACTTCACAACCACCCAAACACCCTATAAACAACCTAAGATACCCCAGCGACACTCTGCATCCCATTCAGAACACCTTAGCAACTACATTGTAATGTCCTAGCAATGACTTATCACCAAACACCTTAGTAACCACCAAGCAACCACCCAGAATACCCTAAAAACAGCATTACTGCAACTGTAATGTCTCAGAAACCTCCCAGAACACCCTAGCGACCACATAGCAACACTCTGAAAATCACTCCAACCTTAGCAACTGGATAACAATGTCCTGGTAACCATTCAGAACAATTTAGCATTTGGGCTTATGAAAAAGTATACTTCTTTTTATTACTTATTAAGAACTGATTGTGCAGTTTTTCCTATGCAAGCCTCTGAATCAAAAATGAAAAAGGTAATTGTGACTTTTTCTCATAATTCTGACCTTTTTGTCTCACACTTGTGAAATATAAACTCCCAGCTGTGAGTAAAGTCAGAATTGCGGGATATAAACTCCCAATTGTGAGAAAAAAATGAATTGTGCGATACAAACTCACAGTTGCAAGAAAAAAGTCCGAATTGTGAGTTTATATCCCTTCTTTTCTCAAAATTGTGTGATATAATCTTGCAATTAAAAGTGATAAAGTCCAATTCTGAGGAAGAAGACTGACTTTTTTTTTTTTAGAATTGCAAGTTTATATCTTGCAGTTCTGAGAATTGCGAGATGCAAACGTGCAATTGCGAGAAAACTTTATTTTTTATTCAGTGGGAGAAACAGGCTTCCATAGTGTCCATAACATGCTTTTTTTTCATATGAAAACATGACTTATGAAAACCTCACGACTTAGAAATAGTTTTTCAACAATTGGTCTGTGTTGGCACAAATGTATCAAACATGTGCCCTGATGCAGACCTGGCATTGGTTTCATGTTTCTGATCTTTTTTTGACCAGCACAATCAATTCTTCTTCCCTTTCCCTTCTACAGAATGAGGATGGAACAGTTAACAGGGACTTTAAAAAGACTAAGACCCAAGAACAAGTGACTGAGGCCTTCCAAGACTTCGTCAAAGGAAACAAAAACATCCTGGTAAGCGTGTGCTCATGTGTTTATGTGCTTTAGGGCCTTCTGCCAATTATTAAGTCTCCTGTGGCACATGGAGGGGAAGTGAGTGACAGGTGGAGCTAAACTCTCTCAGTTACCCCCAGGGTGGTTTGTGAAACTAAGGGTTTCCTTTGTGTGGTGCAGCCCCTTTAGGGTTATATTTTTTTGAAACCAGCGAAAGCTCACCTACTGGCAGGGAAAACCACTCTTCGAGTTGCACACAAACTTGATTATATTACAGAGAAATACACACATTCAAATACAAAGTGCTTTGCATAATGCTGTAGTTGACACATGACTGTCATGTGTATTCTTGTGACATCAAAGTACTGTAAATATAATCTTAATCGGTTTAAATATTAAAAAGCTGTTTACACCTAGCACAAAGAAATTTTATTTCATGGCCGGATTCCCATGTTGTACCAGGGGTGTTTCCTTAAAGTTCAGCCTTACAGACAAACAGTTCCAAAGAACCTGTCCTTGGCTTCTTATGGAGCATTTATTTAACCCTGTGTTTGTCCACAGTGTGTCCTGGAACTTGATGTGCATACTGATTCCCTTAAAAGCTCTGTGATTCATCTGATAAATGTGCTTTTGATTTTACAGATAAACTTGCTTTTATTTCCACAGTGAATGTATAATTAACCACCGCCGATTTAAATGCTTTAATGTAATTATTGTGGTGTAAATTAGAACAGAGCATGGTACTGTATGATCTGATAGCACACTAATAAGTGATGACTCATGTAGGGGTGACACTGAAATGTTGGTTTAGTATTCAAATATACAAGTGATTCACCAAAATTCACCTTTAAAAAAAATTATTTTCTCCATTTATTGCATGTATATAAACATTTTTTGAACAACAACTTTATTAGAATGTATAAATCTATTTTCATTTTAATAAATAAATATTGCTCATGCTACACACTTTAAATAATGTTAGTTTAAAAATTCTAAATATTAAAAATGTATTAGAACATGTAGAAATTAACATTAATCAAGATGAATAAATGCTGAATGTAATATTTAATTTTTAGCAATTAACTAATGTTAACATATAGAACATTACTGTAAAGTGTTAACGCATTTTTAAATAACTTTCCATAAGTTGGACTCTTCAAAAAAGAATAAAACATATCTTTATATCCCCTATTCATATATATATATATATATACAATATTTTATAAAATACATTTTCAATACAATAAAATACAAAACAATAAAAGTTTCATATGGATTTAACAAAAATAATGACTATAATACTATTTTACCATGATTTACAAAAGATACCAACAAAAAATGTCATTCAGTGTAACAATAGTTTATATACCAAAAAATTAATTTGAAATTGAATAGAATTTAATTTTAAATAGAAAATTTAAATTTAATTTTAAAATAGAATTTTAAGTAATTTTAAATCTTTACCAATATTTGCCACTATATCCTTCAAACCACTAATTTTCATCCATATTTTGACTTTTTTTAAAAAAAAATTTTTAGTAGATGCTTTACTTGAATTTAATGTACATTATATATATATAAAATTATTTTTGTAAATTTAATTTGATGCAGACACCAAAATGGGACGTCTCCTCTTTGACCAATAAATAGATTTAATGAAAAAAAAAAGTCTTATTTTCTCAATACATTTTTTTTTAATATTACATGGCGACAATATTATTCTGATTAAAGTTTTATGGTCACTTACACTTTGTCTCTTTTCCCTCAGCATTCCTATCTGAACCGACTAAAAGAGATCAGGGACACTTTGGAAATTTCACCGTTTTTCAAAACACACGAGGTAAACAATCACTCTTTTGTTTATCATCTTAAGACACATTACAAATGCACCCTTTACCCACCCATGTGATAAGAGCATGTGAAAATGTGGAAAAATAATAATACACAACAGCATCTACAGTATGCAAAGACCAGCTCTGAAGTAATTATCTGATTACACTGGATGCTGAAAGCCAGAATAGCAACTTAGTTGTATGCAAAGCATTACACAACCACTTTTTTTGAGGTTTAAAGACAAATATGCTAGATACACTTAATATATCGTCAGTGTCAGAACTTTGTTTTAATACAAGGAGGTAGAACAGGCTATGCAAACACAAAGCCTTGTTTATTCGCATTAACAGATAACAAAAACAAACTGTATGGTGGAAAAACAGGGCACAGTTATAGCTGTTTAATAAGTGAGCATATGTTTGCTGCACGAATATAATGGAAACAGGATATTTGTGTCTATTGTGTCACGTTTTCACATGTATTTGTGATGAACCATTTAAAGTCTTGTAAAGATGCGTCACGCAAGGAACAGACTCTGACATTTGACGCATTTCCGTGTCGTGCGTGTGTAACTTTTCCATCTCTCGTGTTCAGGTGATTGGCAGTTCTCTACTATTCGTCCATGACAAACGGGAGCATGCAAAAGTGTGGATGATAGACTTTGGGAAGACTACTCCATTGCCGGAGGGGCAGGAGCTGAGCCACAGTGCCACCTGGGTGGAGGGTAACAGAGAAGACGGCTACCTCTATGGCCTAGACCACCTCATAGACATTATTTCTAATATGCTAGCTCCTAAACCTCCACTAGAGTAAAAGGATTCCATCTTCTACACTACAGTTCAAGACCTCGCTGGGTTCCCCTAAAGCTATCCTAACCGATCGCCCTGTCTCGCCAAAAAAGAAAACTGTAAAAACAAAAATGCCAACTGCAATGGCCTGTAAAACGAGTGTGTATGTTTGTAAACTTGTAGATGCTGTACATATAGTGTAAATGCCAGTGTTTTAGTTCAGAACATGTGTGAATAGGATTTTTGCAGCTAGCGCTTTAACAGACAGGTGAATCTCAAAGCCACACTCTCTTAATGTGCGTTCTTTTCAAAATGCTAGTGTTACGGAAATGTGTAAAGCAGTTACAGCTCTGTTTTACTCAATGTGATCGTTTTAATATTTAGTTTTTAATTTTACACAGATACCATTTTTATTGAAACAAAAATCACAGTTTTAAAAACTATAACAATCAAATTGACCTCTAGATGTTTGAGATATTCATATTTGCAGGATTCTAAAAATATCCGCTTGTTTTAGTTTTTTTTTTTTTACCCTGTTAAGATAATGTAAGTAGTGTTAAAATACATCATTTATACTGAGTGCCTATAGTAGAACAAATGATTCCATATGGTGGATGGTCTTATGTTGTGCTTTATACTTACGTTCTTCATTTTGACATTCCTTAAATTCAGTCGCCATTTATGTGCCTAAGTAAGGCTGGGTATCAACACAGATTTTCCAATTAATTATGATCTTTTGAGCTATTCATTAAAACAAGTCATTTGTTTCAGTAATCTCTCTACACTAGGTGCGCCACGTGTTTTTTGATTTGCTAGAAAGAAATGACTCATTAGCGTCATTCATTTTGGGAGTCAAGCTAGAAGTTTGTGATTCATTTTTGAATTTACTCCCACAGGATTCTGTCTCACTCCTGCTAAAAGTAAGATCTGGTCCTACCAGTCCCACTATGTGTTTTTGCTAAGTTGCTAAGATTTACTAATAAGACTGAGATTCATGTAAAAGATTCTGATTCGCGGCTCACAAGAACCATTTCTTTGTGAATCTCACTACACTGGAAACATTCTTGCATGCAACCCTGTGAGAACAACTCAATATAAAGACGTTTCCCGACATCATTTCATAATACAAAGTCATTTTTATTTCATCATTCTCAAAACAGACTGCAAACTCACTTTCTCAGCTATGACACACTGGTAACTATGACATGCCATGTCCCTGCTGTTGAATCTGTAGTGAGTAAAATCGGAGTAAAGGCCTGTCACACCAAGAACGATAACTATAACGATATGTTTATTGTAAGCGTGCACCGCAGGTTTGCCGTCTGCTGCTTTAAATGCTTGAGCTCTTTAGAGCATGATGGATTCTGATTGGCTCTCAATTGTTTTTTATCATTCATTAGCTGGAAAAACGAGTTTTGAAAGAGATTCCAATGCTATTGTTCCTCTGTGCCGTTATCATTTTAGTTTTTGTGTGTTGTGCTATTCTTTTATTTTAATTTGAATTTTTTTTATATATATATATTTATTTTTTTTATTGGTTTGTATTTATTTATTTATTCAGAACACTGTCCCATCTGTAGGATGGGAAGTGTGGTGCAATTTTAATAAATGAAATCTGAACTGTTTAAAGAAGATCATGATTAATTGGAAAATTTATATTTTTACCCAGCCCTATGCCCAAAATAATCAACTGAGTGCCAAGGTTTTTCTCAGGAAGTGGCTCCCATTCAAGAAGACTATTAATCTTTCATCTCTGGTATTTTTTTCAAGTTCTCTTTTAACACACAGCTCCAACTAACCTTGGAGTCACTATGGTGACCTTGTCTATTTGGTTAAAATAAGAACTTTTGTACAAGGTAAAATAACATTTTTTTTAAATACAGAATGTCACCTTAAAGGGATACTCCACCCCAAAATGAACATTTTGTCATGAATCACTTACCCCCATGTCGTCCAAACCCGTAAAAGCTCTGTACGTCTTTGGAACACAATTTAGGATATTTTGGATGAAAACCGGGAGGCTTGTGATTGTCCCATAGACTGCCAAGTAAATAACAGTGTCAAGGTCCATAAAAGGTATGAAAATCATCCTCAGAATACTCCATCTGCCATCAGACGTGCAATCTGTGTTATATGAAGCGACGGGAACAATTTTTGTAAGCAAAGAAAACAAAAATAATGACTTTATTCATACACAGCATACGGTGATATGGAGAGACACAGAGGATACTGTTGACAAAGGAATTGTTGAATAAAGTCGTTATTTTTGTTTTCTTCGCTTACAACGGAGCTTTTACGGGTTTGGAACAACATGGTGGTAAGTGATAAATGACAAAATTTTCATTTTGGGGTGAAAACAAACTCGCACATCTGTTGACCAAAAATTTCAACCATTCCATGCAAGTTCAAACATTGCGAATGCTCATGAGATCCTTAAGAAATGTTGTTCTTCCTTTGAAAAGTGCCTGAACGCAGTGCTCGATGCAATTCCTCCAAATGCTGACTCGCCACTCTTCAGAGCGCATCATGTTTGAGAGAGATGATTGTTGTTTGCATGACTATTTGCCATGCAAATGAACTATCCCTGCATACCCCCAAACAATGAGATAATGCTCCAAGCAAAATATCTCCGGAGATAAAATCAAATTTGTTGGTCAGTATGGAAACCATGTGCTGACACCAGCATAAACGCAATCAGTGAATAGTGGTTGTTAATTTAGCCCGGAGCGAGGAACACCTAGGGCAGACCTACACGTCGGGACGTCAACACGACACATTCCAGTCACAGTAAAGGCAGAGGGGTTATCAAGAGGCCTCCAACCAAATGTCACCACGTGTTTTTACCCATAATTTATTTATGATGAGAGAGGACAAAAGGTTAATGGGGGGTGGTGTGGAAACATTTCTCAAATCCCTGTCCCATATAGCCACAGTTCCCTAAACATGCTTAAAATGGGTAGGCAAAATGAAATAGGTCAAATCATAGCTGCTGTTAGTGATTTTTTATTAGGTCTACCGCACATAAACTGTCCTCACAACCTGACTATGGGAGAAATAATACTTCTCTTCTGGTTCTGTAATCAACTACAAAATTGCTGTTAGTTAGCCAAGAGAAAAAAAAATCTAATAATAATATATGAAATAAGGTCCCTAAGAAATGTGACTCACTTAAAACATAAATAATTATACAATTAAACACTTGCGAGGAGAAATAATGCTTCTCTCTTCTGGCAGTGTAAACAGACAAAAAACTGCAGTTAGCCAAGAGAGAGAAAAATATCTCCAATATTTTTTAACACATGGCTACTTTCAAGAAACATACTTCTTGTCATAATAATAGTGTAGGAATGACATCTATCACAAGATGTGTGTCACAAAACCAACAATATTTTTTTTTTTTTTTGGTGTTGTTAATAATGATTATTGCAGCTTTTTTAATGTGTTATAGGTTTTTTATTTTTTTGTTTTTTCCAAATTACTTTTATTTTTTATTTTTTTACTAAATCTTAAAGTAGTATGTACTTTCTCCCTACACAAGCTTAAAAAATGGAAGTAGGGCTTCCCCTGCTGTTTATGGTGCTGTATTACAGAGAACAAGCAAAACTGACCAAGTCCTTCTTCTTGCCCTTGATGTTTTACATTTCATGCCATATTTGTGAGAGGTCAAAAACTGTGGGAATTTCTAGTGGTGTCATACGCATACTTATATTTATATTTTGCACAAGAACACTAAATGTAGCTGCATTGTTTTTCTCCTCTTGTTTGTTTGCCTTTAAATCTCATATCTTGGTGATATAGCAGTTCACACTAATGTTAGCTAAGCTCATTGCTGTGTAAATGTGCAAATGTCTCTTAAAGGAAATAAATCTCTGAAACCAGTGACATTTGACCCTGTTGCATTATGTTGGTCAAGGCCTTGCTGCACCTTGAAACATTTACACAACAAATCTATCTACTATCTATCAGCCAATATCTATATTTTAAGGCATTTTTTTTTTTTGCAGCTCAATCCTGCTGTATGTTTGCCATGGCAACTGATTATTATTATGATTGGTTGTACAATTTTACAGGAACAAATGAACATTTTGTCAAAATTATGGATGGTTTGGCTTTTTCTTAGGGATGTCTGTAGGGATATCTGGTGATATTACAGAAAACATTAATAATTAATACATGTAATCTTTTACAAATCTTAAAATGTATTTAAAAAAATTATTTACATTGTAACACTGTGAATTTTAGTTTTTAATGTTTTATTTTGAGACAAAATAGTATGCAATTATAATATTGACCATATACTGGTTGTCAGTCATAATATAAAAAAAATATTGTCTTATCAGTGTCATCTGGATTTTATTATTATTGCATCCCTAATTTTTTTTTCTCAGATTATTTGTGTAAAAACAGGCTGCTATAGGGACTTCCAGATTTCATCACCTCTGTTTTAAAGTAAATATAATGAGTTCTGTACAGAGTTTGTCATCTTCCTCTTTATTTTACTTTGTACGTAGACCTGTACAATGCACCAATTTCTTCTAATTAAACATTTAATTTCAAAACCATAAGAATTAAAGGCATAGTTCAGACTGGAGTTTTAAACTGGAGAAAGTGGAGTTACCTGTACGACTTGTACTGTATTAGCCAGAAGCAAAAGCATTTGAAGTTAAAAACTTCTTGCTGACTTTGTTAATTACAAATACAGATCTTTTCACTTCCCAAGAGGTTAACTGATGGATTACTTGTAGATAATTGTGTGTTTTTTTTGTTTGTTTTTTTATAAGCTGTTTGAACTCTTATTCTGATGGCACCCGTTCACTGAAGAGGATCCATTGGTGAGCAAGTCATGTAATGTTGAATTTCTCTAAGAACTGCCATCATGAGATATATTTTGGGAAATAAATGCTTTCTACGCCGTGCAGGAAATAAATAAATGGTCACTTAATGAATGTTCAAACAGACATCTGAATTATTAATGCCAACATTGGTGTATATAAAAAAAGATAAACGCCAAAAAGTAAGTTACATGATGATATAGGAACACCTCGAAGGTTTTAATCAAACTGAAATGCTGGAAATATGATAAAAGCAAGTTCAGTTCTTTCAAAGTGAATAGTTGCCACCTAGTGTCTCTGTTGTTTATTGCACTGACATAGTCTAATGCTTATCCAAATATGTTTTTTTTTTTTTTTTTTCCAAATTATTTCCTCATAACATTAATGACATTTAATGTAGATAAAGGTTCAGTCAGTAATACAGATCAGCAGTCTGTGCAGTGGTTACATATTTTTGGCATCCATCTATCCTGACCTGATCAGGCTATTGGCCTATGGTGCAGCAGAGGGTGTATTTTTCTCTGATGGCATAAATAGTGGAGGTTAAGCAGCTTATTTTTCATTTTCTGCTCTTGAATAAACTGGACTCCCTTATTTAGTCATACTTGGACTGAGTCACACCGCTGGCAATGAGCCTCAGAAATATTAGCCTGCGGAGCAGGGAGCTTGGGAGTGAGGCCATGTTCAAGAGTCAGGAAGCCAACCGCCCACCAGCCTCACACTCACAGCTACACTAATAAAAAGGCCATACAGCAAAAAAAAAAAAAAAAAAAAAAAAAAAAAAAAAATGTATGAAGCCCTTGACCCACAGCAGTATCCTACCCATAAAGCACTGGTATCAGAAAGCACAGTGCTAAAAAAATACATTCGGTCATAAATCAAATTTACGGCAGAGCTCAGAAGAAACGAAGATAATAAGACACTATAATTTTGCCAACTCTTTAGTCATAATTCACAAAGAGTATTACCTATTCTCTGTAAGAAAGAAGTGAATACTGTCTTACTGACAAGGCCTTTAGGTATAACTTAGGTAAATGATTATTAAAATAAATACAGCATTAAATCTATAGATAAAATTAGCATGCAAATCTATTATGAGTTTTCATTAATTCTACGCCTTGGACCAATCAATAGAATGTGACACACATACAGAGACAGGCCTTACAGAAAATCATTAAAATATTTAAATACCGTCTAAATCTTTAATAGAACTATGATAACGCCACGAGGCAAATAATGGAACAATATCACATATATTATATTATTAATAAGCAATCTGAATTACATGTTATCCTCTGTTAATTTCTCTCTCTTCCAGCTGTTTGTTTGTCTTACCTGTCCTTGTTTATTTGATGTTTTCGTTTAGCAGTCATTCGAAAAGATACAGTCTATGGTGGAAAACTATCCAATGCAATGCATAATGTATATTTATTTTAGTTTAGTTCCCTATGGACCTGTGGAATGCTTCCGTTTGTTTTGTGATATATTAAGTAAAGAGTGGGGTTTGAATTTCATGTATTGCTTTCCTGGGGAGAAGAGAGTGTGTGGGTGTGAGAGATATTTCAGTAGTTTTTGCAAACCTACATCCAGACCATGACGTCCCTATGATGTCATCTGTTTTTTTTTTCAGAAGCCTAACATCATGAGCAAATAACAAAAATAGATGCGAAAATATGAAATACATAAACAGCAATTTATAAATTTTGGCGTTCAAATTATTATTTTGCTGACTTGTGTGGTACTCAGTGGAAAGTATTTTTGGCATATGTGCGGGTGCATCCTGTGGATAGGAAGAAACTGGAAGGAATGATCACTGTTATACTTTTTTTTTATATATAAAATATAACATTAATTGTTACACATTTAATATTATAACAGCTGTTTTGAGGCTTTCATTTTTATTTTTATGTAGTGAGCGACTGTAGAATGAGTGCTAATCTAAGTGCGCCATCTGCTGGCTGTTCAAGGAATAACAAAACAATCCTAGGAAGATGCATACTGCGATATAACACATAAGGTTAATTAAACGTGCAACATTTTTCATAATTTTGTAAAAATATGAATGTAAATCTGCAAACAGTGTCTTTCAGACTGTTGGCAACAAGTGGCTTGAAAACTGCTCACTTTAGCAAGCTGCACTTCTGACAGGAACTAGGGGTGGAAACTAGTTTATGCAATGGTCATGACTTTTTCTGGCAATGAAAGATGTTAAAATGTTAAAACTTTTTTTGTGGCAGTGAGAAATGTTGAGAAAGGGTAATAGAGCAGTGAGGTATTCAGCCCCATTTGTTTGGGTGACGCAGGAAGTATTCCTCCCCCGACTGCAACCACCCACTCTTGTCTAATACGTGAGGAGCTTGACATCTAAAATGAGCCTAGTCTTAGTGCACCTGGTTGCTTCTTCAGGCTTGACACCTTTTTGGGGGGCACAGTTGCACCATAGTGGTTTTCTCGGAATGGTGGATGTGGACTGGGAGTGATTAAAGATGTCTATATAGATAGAGGCCAGTCGTGCAGCATATGTTCTTGATGTACATTAGTTTAAACCTCAGAATCTTTTTATTTACCCATCTCTCCCCAGCTCAGTATGGTTCATAAGAGTCTTCATGGTAGAGAACAGTTTGTTTGGCATGTAGATCATGAAAATGTTTGGTTTTACAAGCGCGGCTATACAAATGACATTAAATTGTTTACTGAAACTATTCACAGTGCCTTTAGTTGGTTTTATAACGAGAGACGAGAAAAACCAGAGATACTAGAATGCAGGGAATGCAGGGAAAAGGCCTATGAAGACAGAATACATGCCCAACTACACGAGGAACAGCCTTATTTGGAGGCAAATAATTATGCTTTGAAAACAGAGCCAGAAAAACTATAAGAGAGAGAAAAACAGATTTTTAGATTTTCAGGGACAGAGTTTATCTATGTTATGCAAAGTGATCTAATGCACAAAGGCAAATCTACATATTTTGTTGAAATCCAAATTGGGATTAAAAACAAATTACTTATTAAATTTAAAATAAATAATTCACAATATGACTGTTTTTATCCAATACATGCAGCCTTGGTAAGACTTGTTTCAAAATCATTGAAAAATGATTATAGATAGAAATGGATGGATAGATGACAGACTGATTTCCTTTGAAAACAACTCTTTATATCTCACGCAGTGTTGCTTTTAATTGTTTCACTGTATTTTTCATTGGAGAGTAATGCAAAAATACTTAAGTATTTTAAGAATTATAAGATGTATTCTAAGAAGATTTTGTCTCAGCTACACTCAGATTCAGAGAAATTGGTATGAAAACTGAAAGCCATTTTCAGTTTATTTTGCTTGTAGTTGATAGTATTGGCATATATATATATATATATTTATATATATATATATATATATATATATATATATATATATATATATATACATATATATATATACAGTATATATAGTACAATAGATAAGAATCATTAATCTATTACTATTCATCATTTGCATGATAAGCATCAATCATTTATAGCATTTAAAGCACTTTGGTATTCAATGTAGTGAAGAGCTACTTTTATTGTAAGACAACATGGCATTTGAAAAGTCAGACAGGATTCTTTGCCATTTTTTTTCTTTTTTCTATCCAGACTTGGAAAGGTTTATCGATTTCTGAGCAGCTTGTAGACAACTTAAAATGCAGCTCACCTGATGCAATTTAAAGTATTGTGGACAGAAGTACTAAACCCCAGTCTTTCACAGCTATCATTAAAACCATCGCTCAAGCCAGGAAGTAATTGTGCACTCAGTCATATGCACCCAATGCAAAGCAGGAATTAAGCCAGGCAAACAAACATTGGGTTACAACTTGTTGGTTCTGATGGTCTGTGGTAGTTAAAAGATGACTCTGATATAAATAAAACACAATTTCACAATACATATTTATTAGATTGTAATTAGAGAACAAAAGAAGACGCCAAAATGACACTTTTTAAAAGCAGAATTTATTAGATATGGTACCTCTGACATTTATGGAGATGTGACAGCATCGTTGTGTAAGTGTGCTTAACATATGTTTGGCTGTACTATATTTATGCCTTTGGACTTGGATTATGTTGTTTGTATTTAAAAGGCAGCACTAAACACAACAGCACACAACTTTACACAACTAATTCACTTTCTGTCCATATTTATAACAAATTCTCAAACACATTCACACCAGAGACCAGCTAATAACTATTAATAATATCCAAAAAAGAGACTCGACAAAATTAGAGACTCTTCTGTGTGAGTAATAAATTAGAAACCAGTTCAGAGTACCTCATTTTTGGGGCTTAAAAGGTTTTTTCTAAATATTTTCAGAATATATCACACACTCAGCAAGAGCACAAATTCTGCTTGCTCAGTTGCTGCAGTCATTTGCAACTGTTGTTTAATTTTTCAATGTCAAACATAAATCATAGTGTTTTGACTATTTCAGTTTGCGTTGTGCCTTTCTCTTATGTCGGTCACATAAAAATAACTCGCACTTAATTACATTATTTTATACCCTACGCATGGGTTGATTACAGTAGCCAGTCACTATGGCAACTGGCCTACCATGATTCACCAATACTTAGCTGTTTTACTCAACAACAGATAATTACTGGACAAAAAGGTTATGTTTTTGGCTGATGGTCTCCGGGTATTTAAGACTAATAGACTGATAATAACAGGTGATGTATTTGTGCAGAATACAATGTATTTTTTATAAAACCACATAAATACACACTTTCTGATTTATAAGGCTTAATTTGAGTAATAAAACCACAGCACACTATAAAGAAATACTGGAGACACTGTAATGCACATGACATATAAATATTCAGTGTAATATGTATTCATAGTGCTCTGTGGGAAGCAAAATATTAAAAGGATAGTTCACCCCAAAATTGTTATTTTATATGAACAGACATGAGGGTGAGTATATAATGACAGATTTTCATTTTTGGGTGAACTGTTCCTTTAAGATTCTTTCAGCTACTTCATTAGATACCTCAAAGCTTTTTAACAAATATTTAGTTTACAAACTGCAAATGTCTGTAGTGTATATTGGTCAATTTAATACATACATTAAGACTAAAGAGTAAGATTAAGATCGGTTTTCCCTGACAGGTATAGGATGTGTGTTCGGCACATAGACGGTTTGCACGTTTGCGCAATTTTTAGAGATATTCACAGATGTTCATGCTCTTCTGCTGTCCCTCAACAGTCAGGTGCCCTTAATGCAGTACCTGACAGGGAGTAGCAGGAGTTGGGGTGAGAATCTGCATGTGATCAACCCCCGGATCTCCCAGGCCATGTGGGGGCCGTCTCAAAGCGCCCATTCGTGTTGGCCGGACAGCACAGGAGAAAGGTGCACATTCAAGATTAGGTTTGGAGAAGAGCAATCAGAGCTGCTGAGGGGTGGCCTGCTCCCTGTAGCCTGAAAGTACAAGGGCATCAGAGTTCACAAGACAGCTATTGGATGAGGGCATTAGGGTTTGCTGGGGGGTTGGTTGTTTATTTTTGCATGAATTTATAATAATTGTATATACAGTAAAAACATAAATGTTGCTTTATAATAAAATGAAATAGTTTAATAATAAAAATAAATAAAAATAAGAACATAATATTAAAAAATCTAAAAGCGCATAATGAAATTACTGAAACTTGAACTAAAATGAAATGTAAAATATAAAAATAAAGGTTCGAAATAATAAATAATAGTATATAAATAATATTAAAATAACTATTATTTATTTGATTAATTTTATATTTTATCAACCGGGTGACCAAACAACAGTTTTATTTCTTACAGAAAGCCTTAGGAAGATTTGAAAGCATACCTACAGTAGTATATATAAATAATAATAAAAAAGGCTCCTCGCCAACAATACTGAATGCCGTCAGTAGGGCGTCTAGAGGGGTGACTCAGTTCGGTTTTTATATGTAAATCTCCTTGAAAATGCCTAGTGGTGTATACATTTTTGAGCACTGGTTCAGCTGGCGAAGCAGTCTTATCCGTGTACTGAAATATCACCGGTTTTGCTTTATCTTCAAGTATTTATAATGATATGTAGAATGGGAATAGATTAATGACTCATGACCTTCTTAAAGCATTGCATTATAACAGGTTAAAACGCAGATGACTCAATGCATTAAAGCTTTTAAATGATCAAGACCCAAGCTTCAAATAACAAGCCAATACTTTTTTGCATGCAAGCCATTAAGTAACCTGTACTGCACACTTTAAGGTAAATATAGTTAAAGGGATGAACAACTGTAGATATTTGGTAATATTCATGGCATTCCAAACCCGAATGACTTTCTTTCTTAAAGAAAATCCTTTCTTAAAGAAAATTATTTTCAGCATAATGAAAATGTTTTTTTTTTTTTTAATTCAAATTTCTTCATTTAATCAGTTGATCCAGGTCCGAATGACTCGTTCACAAATAGAACTGATCTGATTCTCACTAACTCAATGATTCAGGTTATTAACAGCCCATAATGCTACTGTATGGCTTTAGATGATCGTATACTTTTTTATATTTCCACTACTCCTTATTTAATCTCATTATATTAGCCCCATTGTTAATTTCTCAGATCCTGTCACTACAGCGTTCAAAAATACACCTTTTGTGTTTCATGAAAGAAAGAAAATCACGCAAGTTTGGATTGTGCTTTCTGAGGTGAACTATTACTTTAAAGGCTGCTGAGCCACAAAGGCAAGGCTGCTGAAAGATCCTGTCAAAGGGCTCGTGCGACTGAAGGAGTTAGTGGTGCATTGTAGCAGTCTCTGTATGAAGTCGCACTTTTGCAAAGCGTCTTTTCTAATGAGCGCTATGGTTCTACTGGCATTTAATGGACAAAAAGACTGAGAGGAGACTGGCAGATGGCAAGTGGTGGGAGGCACATTATCCGAGATGGATCAGAATAAACAGGATGGGAGAAGCAAAGCTTGAAGCATGGGTAGTGATAATGGGCTGAGACGAGTGACCAAACTGTGATAAACAGGATTGTGTAATTAATATTTTAAGATGTTTTTTATTGGTTTTAGTTTGGTTTTTTTTTTATATTTTTCTTTTAATAGATTGGTTTTCATTAGTAACATTCTTTACTTTCACTAGTAATAACTTATTAAGGGTTACATACACACTGCAGTTTTGATATTTAAATGCAAGAATGAATGCCCTAAATTTCCATAATTATGTAAAACTTCCATATATTTTTAGATTCACTTGCACACCAACTGAAATATTTCAGGTCTTTTTATTGTTTTTATTAAGGGCTTACATACACACTGACCAATACAGCTCTGAAAACCCACAATTCCTAGCTCAAAAAAAGAAAAGTTTTGATATTTAATAATTATTGTTCAATGCACTCAATACTTGGTCGGGAATCCTTTTGCAGAAATGACTGCTTCAATGCGGGCGTGGGCATGGAGGCAATCAGCCTGTGGCACTGCTGAGTGTTTATGGAGGGCCAGGATGCTTCGATAGCGGGCCTTAAGCTCATCCTTGGGGTCTTGCGTCTCTCAACTTTCTCTTCACAAAACAGATTCTCTATGGGGTTCAGGTCAGGATAGTTGGGCAGGCAATTGAGCACAGTAATAATGGTCAGTAAACCTAGGTGGTTTTGGGCACTGTGCAGAGAGGTGCCCATTCGTGCTGCGTCTCATCTCCATAAAGCTCAGCAGATGAGCATGAAGTGCTCCAAAAATCCCCTGATAGCTATATCATTGATAAAAACATGTGTGTACCAACAAGCAGTATGCACCTGGCACCCCAGACCATCACTGACTGTGGGTATGACACACTTCAGGATTTTTTGCATTTCCTTAGTCCATCCAGACTCTGGCACCTTGATTCCGAATGACATGCAAAATTTGGAAAAAAGTACTTTGGACCACTGAACAGTCCAGTGCTGCTTCTCTGTAGCCCAGTCAGGCGCGCTTCTGCCGCTGTTTTTTTTTTGTTTCTGGTTCAAAAGCACACGCCTGTGCACGGTGCATCTACTCCAGACTCAGTCCACTGCTTCGCGCAGGAAGGTCTGGAATCGGTCCTTCTCCACAAAGGGTCCGGGCACCCTTCTCGTTGTAAGCATTTTTTGCCACACTTTTTTCCCACAGACTTCCCACTGTGGTCTTGATACAGCACTCTGGGAACAGCCTATTCGTTCAGAAATTTCTTTCTGTGTCTTACCCTTCGCAAATGAGCTTCTGGCAACAGGTCGCACAGTCTTACCCATGATTTTTGAGTAAACCACTGGGAGTTTTTAAAAGCCTCAGGAATCTTTTTGCAGTTAATTAGTTTGATTCAGATGATTAGGTAATAGCTCGTTTAGAGAATATTTCATGATGAAAATGAGATATTTTGGGTTTTTGAGCTGTGGCCATAATCAGGTATTAAAACAGACCTGAAATAGTCAGGCAATAACTAAAATATATGAAAGTTTAAGTTTGAACATTACATTATGAAAATAATGAAATCACAATATGCTAATTTTTGAGAAATGTATAATGATAACTATTATTCTGGCGTCTCATTTCAAATATATATTAAAAATAAAAGTGACTTATATACATATGTTTTTTTTTGTGTATATAAGTATTTAGTTTAATTATGCCAAGATGATTTTTTTTTTAGATATATTTAAATATTTAGTTGATTGTGTATAATAGTATTGAATTTAAACAGTAAAAGAAATAAATCCAAATATATTGAATAATGTGATGCATCTCATGTCTGTGAATAGGAAAAAAATAAACATTTAATATAAAATAATAATATTCTGTTTTTTATGTTATATTATAGATTTGGTATTATTGATGCTCATGCCTCCAAGCTAATATTGAAATTCAAATTTTTAATATTTGCTGCCTCCAAGCTTTAATGATAAAGGCCTAATACTCCTAGACGATATTGTAGTTGCAAACATTGCAAACAAAGAAACATTGTGTTTATAATAAAACACATTTTTTGCAGTGTAACTGCAGTATGTATGTGGCCAATGCTTGCAGGCTATGTTTTATAATATTTGAGACAGGTCTGACTATAAGTTATGACAAGACAAAAGTCAAATATAAGGTTCACCTACCTTCAGAGACTTTCAATCCAAAAGGTTGTGAAATAGCAAAATAAATAAAAAATAGATTAGAATTATTTTGAATCATATGTGTTTAAATGTTCAATGACAGTACAAACGTTCCACAGGAAAAACATGTGACAAAGTTCTGTGAGTTGCTTCGTCCACCTACACAGAACAATTACTGCAGAGCTTTCAATCCACTCCTACCACCAGACCGCTCTAATAGTCATTGTTCAAAGGATTCTGGCACCTTCTACAGCCCTGGAAGGCGGAGGTGATATTAGAAGGAGTGAGAAAGATTGAACATGAACGGAGCTGACTATGGCCCACAGCAGGGTGACTGATGAAATCCTGTCATCTTCTACACTTACTACGCATGTGAAATGGTTTGTTTAAGGATAGTTGAAAAATTAGGGATAATTTACTCATCCTCATGTACTTCTTAACCTGTTTGACTTTCTTTCTAATGCTTAAATAAAAAGATTATATTTTTTATGTTGTTTTTTCTGTTCTTGTCTGTGTGATGAAAGTCCAAGACAACATTTGATGCTATTACCTTCAATTGTATGAACAAAAACAACCCCCAAAAGATACTTTTTTTATATTTTTTGTGTTTGACAGAAGAAAGGAAAAAAGTTATATGGTTTTTGAACAACATGAGGGTAACTAATGACAGAATATTAATTTTTGGGTGAACTATCCTTTTAAATGTACAGTATGTTCTAGTTTTGCTGAAGATAATTAAAAAGAGGTCTGTGAAATCATGAGCACTGATTTCCTAAAGTGCATATAGTGTGATTAAAATGAATATTTATTAATTATTTTTAGACATTATTTTCTTTTTTTATTGGAACACGATAATATCTCTAATTATTTTAAGAATTTATTTTGTAATATTTATTTGGTTTAACAACAGTTCATGGTGGCTATCAATATACAGCAAAGGTCTATAAATAAATAAATAAGCCAAATAAACACCATAAAACTATCAAAGTGGTTAATACTCTTGGGTTCCACAAGAAAACATATATGTGTGCTAAAATATATTATCTACCAAGACAGCCAAAAATATTAAGTAAATAAAAAAGTGCTTGTAGTGGTATTATTGAGGATTACTCACTTGCCAGAATGACCATGTCCATTCCCCAAAATATGCTCATGATCCAGCCCACCATGACAATGGCTGTGATGATCTGGATGAAGGCGGCTGCGATGTTCAGCCAGAAAACGCAGCACATGTGCCTGTCGGGAAGATCTGTCCTCGCTCCGCACAGAACCGTGAAGGCTGAGACGAATGTACCTGTCACATTAATACAGTGAAATTCTGTCAACATGGGATGATACGATCCTCTTCTGTGGTTAAAATGGTTAAAACATGCAATATGACCTCAGTCTTGATCTCAGCTTAAAACCGCATGCTGTAATGATATCATTCATCATGGTGTGAATTATATCGTACATTACAGTAACATCAGAGACATAATTATGGCATAAAATATTAACAGAGGAGCTTGAATATAAATTAACATGGTGATTTTAATAGCAGTCAGTGTCAGATATGCCTGTAGCTTTTCTTACATCTGTGGTCTGGATGAAATCAATGTTTGTATTGTGCTTAAAATATTATCGTTGAATAACAACTTACATTTTGGTCTGTCATCACACTTCTGATAACTTGCAATATTGCACAAGTCATATGGAATACAAATATGGTTCTTTTTTGTCTTTTTCAGACCGTATTCATTATGAACTGTCGTTTTGTGAAAAATATCTCTATCAAGAATCTTTAAAATTTCTAGAACATGAAGGTGAATAATAACAGAATTTTTATTTTTGCTTGATTAAGGTGAAATTAAAGTTAGCATAAATGTACCTTTTCATTATGTATTTATTATTATAATGTATTTACAAGTAAAAAAAAGGAAATTTAACAAGAATAAATGTAGGGCAGGGACTGGTTTTAATTTTTAATTGACTGGAAGATTAAAACTGGGCTTTACAGCTGGATGGAGTCAGACTGAATGTGAGTTTGTGAAAAAATAGCTATTTAGCTATCGGTTTGTTATGAATGACATCAGCTTTGGTTAAATATATTAAATATTCATAACATTTGTTTCATGTTTTACACACACACACACACACATACAAATATATATATATACAGGTGCTGGTCATATAATAAGAATATCATCAAAAAGTTGATTTATTTCACTAATTCCATTCAAAAAGTGAAACTTGTACATTATATTCATTCATTACACACAGACTGATATATTTCAAATGTTTATTTCTTTTAATTTTGATGATTATAACTGACAACTAAGGAAAATCCAAAATTCAGTATCTCAGAAAATTAGAATATTACTTAAGACCAATACAAAGAAAGGATTTTTAGAAATCTTGGCCAACTGAAAATTATGAACATGAAAAGTATGAGCATGTACAGCACTCAATACTTAGTTGGGGCTCCTTTTGCCTGAATTAATAGTCGATCAGTCTGTGGCACTGCTCAGGTGTTATGAGAGCCCAGCTTGCTCTGATAGTGGCCTTCAGCTCTTCTGCATTCTTGGGTCTGGCATATCGCATCTTCCTCTTCACAATACCCCATAGATTTTCTATGGGGTTAAGGTCAGGCGTGTTTGCTGGCCAACAGGGATACCATGGTCCTTAAACCAGGTACTGGTAGCTTTGGCACTGTGTGCTGGGGCCAAGCCCTGTTGGAAAATGAAATCTGCATCTCCATAAAGTTGGTCAGCAGCAGGAAGCATGAAGTGCCCTAAAACTTCCGGGTATATGGCTGCGTTTACCTTGGACCTCAGAAAACACAGTGGACCAACACCAGCAGATGACATGGCACCCCAAACCATCACTGACTGTGGAAACTTTACACTGGACCTCAAGCAACATGGATTGTGTGCCTCTCCTCTCTTCCTCCAGACTCTGGGACCCTGATGTCCAAAGGAAATGCAAAATTTACTTTCATCAGAGAACATAACTTTGGACCACTCAGCAGCAGTCCAGTCCAGTCCTTTTTGTATTTAGCCCAGGCGAGACGCTTCTGACGCTGTCTGTTGTCCAAGAGTGGCTTGACACAAGGAATGCGACAGTTGAAACCCATGTCTTGCATACGTCTGTGCGTAGTGGTTTTTGAAGCACTGACTCAAGCTGCAGTCCACTCTTTGTGAATCTCTCCCACTTTTTTGAATGGGTTTTGTTTCACAATCCTCTCCAGGGTGCGGTTATCCCTATTACTTGTACACTTTTTTCTACCACATCTTTTCCTTCCTTCGCCTCTCTATGAATGTGCTTGGACACAGAGCTCTTTGAACAGCCAGCTTCTTTTGCAATGACCTTTTGTGTCAATGTCAATGGTCGTCTTTTGGACAACTGTCAAGTCAGCAGTCTTCCCCATGATTGTGTAGCCTACAGAACTATACTGAGTGACCATTTTAAGGCCTTTGCAGGTCTTTTGAGTTAATTAGCTGATTAGAGTGTGGCACCAGGTGTCTTCAATATTGAACCTTTTAACAATATTCTAATTTTCTGAGATACTGAATTTGGGATTTTCCTTAGTTGTCAGTTTATACCCATCAAAATTAAAAGAAATAAACATTTGAAATATATCAGTCTGTGTGTAATGAATGAATATAATATACAAGTTTCACTTTTTGAATGGAATTAGTGAAATAAATCAACTTTTTGATGATATTCTAATTATATGACCAGCACCTGCAACAATGAATCATTCACAAATCAAGTCCAGCAACATCTATTAAGAAACTATGATTTCATGTTCACTTTAAAGAGCAGTCTGCTTTTAAATCTGGGAACAGAGCAATTCCAAGGAGACAATTTCAGTATTTAAGTATGTGTTATGCTTTTCTGATTTTCCACAGATCTGCAGGACTTGTCTGAAGAAGAGTCTCATTTGGGAACTTTAACCATGGTACTGTAACTCGCCAAGACAACTTTTGTCAGATACATTTTTCTATCCCTTTAAATCCAGGGGAATTAGGTTATGAATAGCTTTCCATATTTGTAAGGCCAATAAGCATAATTCACACTGAAGGAGTCTGAGTGAGCAGGCAGCACTATACTGCCAAGCGCAGTTCAGCGTCTCATTAGTGTTATCACAATAATAGATTCTAATGGGGAGGACAGCGGCTGAACATTAGCATATCCCACAAAACTGATGAGGATCCTTATTATGAGAAATGTTCTTTATTCACCCCAGATACAGCCTGTTCTTTAGGTAACAGTCTGCTGCTATTAAATGTTTGGCTGTTATTGAAAAGAGCTGGGACAGAACCTCTTTTGGAAGGGGCTTTCCAAGTAGAGAAGGGAAAAAAAAACTTTTCACAGTGTTTTATTCCCACGGCCGATATACAAACAATACACTTACAGACCTGCTCCTTAAAGCAGACAGCTTAAAATAAACACCAAGGAATTAAAGAACGAATCTAGGAAGTGGAAAAAGACATTATCTTCTCAGTCCCTTGACTTTAGGAGGAGATATGCGTAAGCATTCTCATTCATCTCCAAGGCAGTTGCTTGACTGATGCATGCAGCCCTTGAAGTAAGTCTAGATGAAATAATACATCTAGAAATTTAATTTATTCCTGTTAATTTTTAAGCTGAATTTTCAGAAGCCACAAACAAACAGTCTTCAGTCTTCCATGGTCCTTCAGAAATCATTGTAATATGCTGATTAGGTGCTCAAGAAACATTTATTATCATCATTATGTTTTGCTGCTTAATATTTTTGTGGAAACTGGTATTTTTTTCAGGCTTTGATTAACAGAATGTTCAAAAGAGCAGCAATTATTTGAAATAGGAATCTTTCATAAAATTATTAATAAGTCTTTTTTGTCACTTATAAATTTAATATGTCTGCTGAATATAAGTATACATATTTTTTTACCAAATCTTACTGACACCAAACTTTTGAACGGTAGTATATACAGTATATAAACTGAAAACAAATTGAAATATGTTGAATATAAATTGAAACTGACAGACGGATGGACGGACAGAAAGATAAACAGATGACCAGACAAACGGAAGGATGGACAGATGGTCAGACAGGTCAACTGTGGACCAGGATGAAAGAACATCATTTACCAGAATGCAGTACATGTGTTATTTTAATTTTTCTTTGAAATATATATATATATATTTAATTCCTCTTCCTGTCATTTAAATTCCAATTCAGCTTACTCTAAGGTTCACAAATTCACAATGAATTGAAAGGGGGCCAGGTCTCCTGTCCTGAATCTTGCTCTGCCACCTATCCGTTGCTATGATTTCAGTCAGCATGGTTGAGTGAACACTGCTCAGGTCATGCCAAACAGAGCTTTGGGTGTTTGTAGCACCCTAATTAAAGTGAATGAGGCAAGGACCCCCACTCCACCATATTATAACACACACACACACGCACGACAAATGTACGACAAACTGTACGATCTCACATCAGGCTGTCAACAATGCTTTCTTCCTGTCAAACTGCTTAAAGCACTGGATACCAAGGCAAATATCTGCTTGCATATGCCACACATATAATTTAGAGGCCACATCACATGTCATAATGATTCAACAGAGACATGCACACATTCACACTCGTTTTCTCTATGAAGAAGGGATGCTTGAAGATAAGATACAGTAGGGTGGTGAGGGGTCCTAGTCCCTGCACATCAGGCTCACAATCACTATAATTTCCCTCAGCCTTCCTCACATGCGCCCCATTGCCAGTGTGGGAGGTTAATTATCCCGTTCAGTTCCTTTTCTTCTGAGAGAGACAAATGTTGCTAGGAGAGCGTGTGTGGAGGTTCTCGGGTGCCATTGTCATTTTTTTTTAAAAACATATGCACTGTAAGCACATAGTTGTGTTGACCCTTGTAGCTGCAAGGAATGAAAATCTGTTTTCTTCTCTCCCATCGTTCACCCTCTTCAGACTGGAAACTAGTGGATGCATCATTCAGTATTTTTCAGGAAGTCTTTCACAAGACTCCTCACTTGTTGATTGTACACATTGATTGAGTTTCTTCAAGTCAGAAATCATGTTTTGTCAAAAACCATTGGATAAAACAGGAGAGACAAAGAATGACCTTAAGCCACAAAAGACTTTCAACAAGCTCTCCCTCTCTAAGTATTTAAATAGAGCACAATAGTAGGGGCCTATAGAGGTTATAACACTATTCAAATTCTCCATAGAGATATTGAACAATTTGCAATAAAGAATAAACATTTCACAAAAGACCATATAACTGACATCACTTCATAAGCCAACCTGAAAGGGTAATTTGCGACTTTGAATTTCTATTTTACAATAGTAGTTTTTGGTTAATGAGTAAAATAAAATCTAAATGGTCAATAATACTAATTAATAATGGTTCACACAAGTTACTTAAGGACTAAATTCACAAAATTCTCTTTTGAGGTAAACTACTTTTAAAAACTGCGGGGTCAGTAAAAAATGTTTAGGTTAAAAAGAAATTAATGCTTATATTCAGCAAGGACCCATTAAATTGATGACAAGTGACAGTACAGACATTTGTAATGTTACAAAAGATTTCGATTTCAAACAAATGCTGTTTATTTACTGTAACTTTATATTAATCAAAAAATCCTGCAAAAGTATATCACCCTCTCCACAAAAATATTAAGCAGCACAACTGTTTATAACTGTACAACTGTTGCTTGTAATAAAAAATGTTTCTTTAAGCAGCAAATTAGCATTTTAGAATGATTTCTGAAGCATCACGTATATATATATATATATATATATATATATATATATATATATATATATATATATATATATATATATATATATATATATATTTATAATATTACTTTTTTGCTGTATTTTGATTAAATAAGCCAGTAGCATATGATTGTGTATATTTTCTTGAGGGAGTCCATGGCTCGAAAATGTTAATGAAAACAGGAATCAAGGAAATGTGAGTTTTTGTAAACTAGTGGAACTATATGTCTTCTTTTTTATTTTCTTATTTTTTGAAATGCATATGGAGAAAATCAAACACAGTGTACATACAGCACCTCTCTAACATTAAACATGCATGCCATGTTTGGACCACAGGTGGCAACTAAAGGCCCGAGAGCTTCATGTATAACAGAGTCATTTCGAAAGCGAGGTGAAGGATTGGCCTCACGGTAGGCCTAGAGAATAGGCACCGCGACCATTCCGGAAATGGAAAATTCCACAACAGCTCTGCAGCCTCTATTTATAATAGCTCAAGGATGAGAGCCAAGACAGCTTGTGAGGAGTCTGACTGCCTGCAGCCATCACAGTTTTCAGCCATTCTGTGAGGAGCTGATTACTCATCAGTCATTTACTGGCTGTTCAATCCATTCCGCAGAGAGAGTCATTTGGGTTAACATTGTCTTATATCAGGCTCACAGCCTTTAAAGGGACAATTTCCCTTGGAGTGACTGAGCCTTGAGAAGATCAAAAATGATTAAAAAGCATGCCAGAACATTTTGTTATATGAAAAACCCCATAAGGGGAACAACTTGAGTAATTTTCATTACCCCAAAAGTTAAAATATGAGATGAACTTTATTGCCAAATCTTACAATCAAATTTTTCTGTTCAATGAGTTTACCGTTCATTGCTAATATATACTTGGTCATTAATCACACTGCAAATTTTATGTAATCTGAAGCAAGATCATCAGTGTAATTTGTAATCGGGTGACTCTGCTGATTGCCACAGTGCAGCTGTATTAAAAATGAGACCAATAACAGTCTCTGAATGATGTTATCTCATTTTAAAGAGACCGTCTGTATAAAATTACAGCGCTCAGTGGTCTTCTATCTGTTGCCACAAACATTGTGCTGAAAGCCATTTTTCTGCTCTCAAATCTAACTACTGTCACAAGAACATCAATTGTGCCCTCATTTCAGTAATTATGTATAATATTATAACTGAACTGAATCTATCAGCTGCAATTTAATAAAAGAAATGTCATATTTTGGTCTGAGATGTCCTGTGTTTTTTTCACTGCACTTTTGAGAGACATTAGTTTCCTGTTTGTTTGGGGGGGGATGTCCACCACCTGCCTACAGTCTGTTCACTGATTGTCTAATGCATATTTAACACAAAACTGGGAAGTTTTTTTTTTTTTTTTTTTTTTTTTTTTTCGGTCTGACTGTTTTAGAGTAGTTCAAATCTAACATTGTCCAAATATGCATATACTTGTCTACTATGATGCATGCTAACAACAATATATCAAATAAGCAGTATATCCACATATGCAGTATTATTATAACAGAACTGAACTAGAGCTAGCCTACTCAAATGAACACTACCATTCAAAAGTCTGGGGTTGTTTTTGAAAGAATCTCTTATGTTCATCAAGAATTAATTTACTTAAAAACACATTAATGAATAACAGTATATATTTAAAGTATATATTTAAAAAAAATCTTACTGACTTCAAACATTTAAATAACAATGTAAGTGTTGTAGGTAGCAAGAAAATTGTTCCTTGTGATTAAATTAAACACTTGAAGCAATTTCATTTCCTTTTCTTGTTACATGTCAGTTAAGGTCAAATTACAATGCTAAGCTAGTCAATGTATGTCTGGGAATATGAATTCATACATACCCATGGAACATACTTCATCAAAAGCTGGGAGGAAAGTTCTTCGTTGAATTTCATACACACTTGAAAGTATTTGATTTCAGACTCATCTTAAATTTGCATTGCAAAGCTTTGAATATGTTAACACAATGAAAAGAGTGAAGTAAAAACACCAAATTAGAGCACCACTACATTGTTGACCTCTGCAGTCAGTTTATTTTTAGTTTGAATCCATAAGAGAGTTAAGGTCAGATACAGTACAAGAGTCCTCTGCCTGACAGTCACAGGCTCCTCTGAATGTCTGTTTTTTCTCTGTAATTCCGTTTGCTTAACATATTATTCAAGGTTTAAAAAAGTAAAGGAATCTAAAAGGATAACCATACTCAATTGTTTTGCCTGTTTAAGTGCACTTTGAAGGACCCTCTTGGAATGAATTAATTTGCTGGCTTATCTACCTCTTTCAATCTTAGCGGAGACAGGCAGGCAGGCTTCTGCTAGTATCTGCTGTCATGGAAACTAGAAGAGCACCAGGGCTAGAGCGATAGGTTCAGTTCAAAGAGTGTTGGGATAGCATCGGCATGAGCAACACAAATTTCTCAAATTGCCCTGCTGAGGAAATAGTTTAAACCATCCTAGGCTGATCTGCAAATTAGTTTGATGGATAATATGGGATACCAGTAGAAGACCATGAACCAGCTTAGGATGGTTTATGCTGTTTTTATCAGCAGGGTTATTAGTAAGAAGACTTCTGGTCAAATCTGTGGTTACTGTGATTTACTGTACATTCCTGGTTGGGTAAAAATATCTTGTGGAAATGGGAAAATTAAAGCAAAAAACATTAATTCTAAAATAAATTAGTGAAGTGTGGCCAAGTATGGTGACCCATACTTGGAATTTGTGCTCTGCATTTAACCCATCCAAGTGCACACACACACAGCAGTGAACACACACACCCTCCACAGTCGTGGTATTGAGGGTGAAAGAGAGCACTGTAGATTCACTCCCCCCACCAATAATCCCTGCTGGACCGGAGACTCAAACCCACAACCTTAGGGTTACAAGTCCAACTCTCTAACCATTAGGCTACGACTCCCCTCCCTCCAATTATTCACTACATTCAGTTTTAGCATGTTCATAAAACTGTTTCTGAATGCATAAATGCATCTGAAGTGATCGACTTTTGTCTTTTCTTTGCACTTTAAACACTCATATTTTAAATGATACTCTAATTTTAGGCTTAAAGTACAGTCCATTTCAAACAAGGGGTTTGTATGATATTCACTAATTCCCTCTATTTGTGAACTTAAACTGGAAAGCTTAGAAGAATATTTTATTCCTTTGTATGTATTAAATGCCAGAAATCTGTATGCTCACCACAAAATATTAATTTTTCCCCCTTGTGAAAATCTTCCCATTTAGATTCAGGCCAGGTCAAGATGAAAAGTTACCAGTTTTCCACTTTTAGACCTTGAGAAACGAATTTCTTTGGATGAAATTCCATCTACTGTATATCTGATTACATCTAAACCAAATATATTTTTGAAAAGGTTACATTTTGTTTAACACAAAGCCTGAAATAAAACAATATTTTTCTAGTATGCCTGAACAAATGAGCATACAAGCCTAAAATTAAACAGCTGTGAATCCAACAGTCAAAATAATTCTGATGCAACAGATTTTCAGAATGGCTGACAACATAAGGAAAAAAATGTTTGCCAGTCAGGAGGTTTGAGTGCAATGTCACAATTTAATTTTAAATCTGCAGTGTTGGATAGGAAAAACTGTTTAGAACCAGAGGGATTTACTAAACTGCAGTTCACAGAGACTCAACACAGTAATGCAATCTGGGATATGAAGTTCTTCCACCCTGGTCTACAAAAGATCATTTATTAAATATAATATAATATAATATTTAGCCATCCATCCATCCAACAGCAAAATTCAAAGTTAGTCCTGACAAACTTTGCTGTTTTAGATAAAATTTCTAGTTACAAATTTCTTTTTTACTTCATTGAAATTCCAAATTGTCCAAAGAAAACATTTTTAGCTTTGTTTCACGAGTTCACACTTACATATAATTAACTGAAGTTTATATAATGCATATTTGGCGTGCTGTCCGGAGGGAGGGCTCCGAGCTCGGCCCGAACCCAGAGTACTCCCCTCTATATAGAGGTGTAAAACGAACTCTAAGTGGAGGAGATGGGGTGGAGGGGGGATGCTGATAAACCGTCAATGCATAGGGGTAAGTCAGCTGTATTTATACCCTAGAGTTGATTATCTTAAGTGTGCTTCACCTGTGCTAATTAGGCTAAGTATCTGACGTGCTCCTCCCGAACCTTGTTAATAAAACATCATTTAGTTGCAGAATATGAAGCAACTTATTTAAAAGTATGCTTATTGCATTATTAGTGTAAAGCAGTGGTTCCCAACCTTTTTCAACTCGCGGCCTACACAACCAAACACATACAGTATGTTTGCGCGGCCCACTGCAAAAAAATTAACTGACCCCGTTATTGTTGGCTTAATAACTTAGTACTCAGAAGCTAGATTGTTAACTGTGTTTATTAAATGAACTAGGGCTGTGGGATATGGACAAAAAAAACTATCGTGATTTCTTTGATCAATTTTGCGATTTCGATTTTAATCACAATTTTGACACACACAGATATGCTTTACAGTCATAAATGCATTCAGGATGAATTTGAAACATATTTCCAAAAGAAAACCAATTAGAGCTTTATCAAAAAGTTGTAACTTCTCTAGAACAGACATAAGTCAAAATAATCACTATAGTAAAGGTGTAACAAAATTTCTAGACTTATGGCAAAAAATATATAAATAAATAAATCCTGTGTCCAGGGACTTTTTTTCTTTTTTGCTATACATTGTTCATAGAGCTCGTTAATTGTAGCGGTGCCTCAGGTGGTGAAATAGATTTGTTATACATTATACAGGTTCACACGTAGGCCTACTCCGTCTGCAGTGCGTATACAGTATGTGTATGCGGTGCAGAAGCAGCAGCGAGAGCGCATTAATGTAACGCGAAAGCACATTAAATTAATGCGCGAGCGCGAATCTCTCTGCTCGCACGCACATTTCTTTTGCTCTGTCACAAAAACAGACGCGCTTGCTCAGATAGCTGCTCTAGCCCGGAGAAAGTGCGCGCACTTAAAACGTGTCTCCTCTGCTCAAACTGCGTCCTGTGCAGTCACAACTCTCTCTATGCTCATGTGCTAGATATTAATTCTTTTCGCACGTTTTTATTTCTAGCCTTTTACCGCGTGCAGTGTGAACACTCTGATTCGTTAACATTGGCTCGGAAAAAAGGCGCATCACATCTGTTCTCGCGCTAGGCGCGTTGCATTCTGATTAGATCGGATAGCATACTGCGGGAGGTCAGGGCCGCGAAAATTGGGCTATAAAGCTATTTAGAAATCGCGCACGCTCAAATCGTGATTTTATGACAATTTCTATCGCACAGCCCTAGAATGAACTGGCAATGAACAGAAAATAACTCGGGCTTATTTAATTATATATATATGAAATGATGTTATTATGTTATGACTTAGACATTTTTACATATATTAACAATATAATTTTTTATTTTAATAGTAATTGGTGGGCCCACCTTCAATACCATCGCGACCCACTAGGGGGCCACGGCCCACAGGTTGAAAACCACTGGTGTAAAGCACCCAGATGCCCAGCTCTGTCATTGTTTGGACATTAAGTCTATAAATAAGACCCTCATAATGTGTGCACATGCAAATTAGCATGATTTGATGATTTGAATCTAAATTCATCTGGCACCCAACACATGCCCTGCAAAGTATCTGCAATTAAAGGTGAGGAGAGCAGGTTGTCAAGCATGACTCACTAACTAGAGTGGTAATGGTCTCTGACAACCCGAGTGCAGACAGTGTGCTCAAGAGAGCCCCATTAGGCACTTGGCATTTTCCCTTTATCATCGTCAGCTCAAGAGAGCCCCATTAGGCACTGGAGGGGCATTGGATCATCGGCGGGGGGGCCACTGTCGTTTGATAAATATTTTTTTGACGCATTGGCAACATCATAGTAGCATGGAAATCCAGACCTAAATCTGAAAGATCTATATAGAATGACAATGAAAGATTTTAAGGCCCGTTCACACAAAGAACGATGACTATAAAGATAACGATATTAGCGTCCACACCAGCGAGACGATATCTTCTGTTTATTCTAAGCGCACGCTCGTCTGGCGCTTTAAATTCTCGAGCGCGCGTTACAACAGGATGGATTCTGATTGGCTGTCAATTTTTTTATCGTTCATCAGCTGGAAAAAATCGTTTTGAAAGTGATTTCCAACGATATCGTTTTTCTTTGTCTTTATCGTTATAGTTGTGGTATGGACGCTGCTGTTCTTTAATACTGAAAACGATTTTTAGAACTATATCTTTTTCGTTATCTTTATAGTTATCGTCCTTGGTGTGAACGGGCTTTAGACTTTGGGTTTTATCTAAAAGAGGAACAGAAAGACAGCGCTGAAATTTGCTGTTTTGCCGACCGGATACGGTTCCAATGATCTATATAGAATGACATTCTACCCTATAATGTTAGCTCCAATGATCTATCTATATAGAATGTCATTATATATTTTTTTTTAAAAAATTTTTTTTATACCTGTCTTGATTCCTAATACACAACAGATGACGATTGTTAGGTTAAACGTTCAGAATACGATTCAATATAAGGTTAGTATAGCAGTTTCAGCACGTCAGCGAATGGACAGCGACTCATTCTCGCGTTACATTTTTGGGAAAATGTACATTTTTGGGAAACGCGCGAGGAATTGCGGCTAACGTTTTATAACCTTGCACGTAGAGAGCGCTTTTAAGAGCTAAGATAGGCTAGGCTACATCGAGGGAAACCCGGCCCAGAACAGATAGCCTAAACAACAGAACAGGACAGAAAATAATAATATAAATATAATATAGGCTAAAAAAAAACATAAAATTGGCCTACAATGAATAGCTATATATTTTTTTATACTTAATAATTAACAAATTATGACGACAAAAATAAAACACTGAATCAGTTTGAAGCTTTGAAAAACCGGCAAAAAAAAAATCTCCCCATCAGACAAAGTGTTTTCGTATAGATGTTTCTGAAAACTTAAGGCTTTTTTTCTTAATAAACGAGTTGGACATCATCACACAAATGTCTGCGTATGGACCAACAGAAGACTAAAAATTCGCCTGCAGAGAATAAGGATGTCACAACAAATATGAGCCACTCACACAGGGTATAAGGTTTAACTGATTTTGTAGTTTTTGATTTGCGTAGAATGCAAATTCTGTAGAACTTGAGAAATAGATAAAAGAAAAGAAAATACAGGAAAATGGAAAAAATAAAATACAGAAAATACAAAGTGTGCTTCAACAAATAAAATAATTTCTTTAAACACACCGTTTTTTCTTAGGGTTCCAGGACTTTAAATACTCTAAAGGACTCATTTTCTAAACAAAATAAATAAAGGACAAAAATAAATGTATTTTCTGCTATTACTTTATGCTAATACTGGGTTTTAACCTGGGTTACACACCTCCCAACAGTTTTATGCACGCACCAAGCAGAAATGACATAAGGCCGTATATCTTTACAGACAGCCAAGTATAAAACACAAATGCAGTTAGAACCCACAAACATTCATCAACAATTCACCTGTGTGTTTTTTTTTTTATAATTAGCTGCTAACAACTGTCTATAATATAGACGGACAAACTGTTCTTCAACTTGAAATGGATTTTGCGCGCGCGCTGCAAATCAATGGTAACAAGTTTTACTCGGCGACCAATAAGCATTCACCATGACGAAGCCTAGTAACGTGCCATGAGCAACCAAAATTATGCATTTTCCCCATTCTTTTTATTTTATTTACTTTTAAGTTACAGTTTGAACATTTAATATTAAAATAATAACTAAAAGGGATTTTTTTTTTTGGGCCACGCCATGGCCTGTAGGAGGGGCATCAATGACCGCTAGGGGGGGCACGGCCCTCGAATGCCCCACCACAGCGCCGGCACTGATCATCGTCATCCAAACATGGGCTCTCTTGTCATAATATTCCGCTCTAGTTTATGTATGAGCAACTGTGCAGCAGACAGGAGCTCAGTAAACCATACCCCTGTGCAGAGATGATACAAGACAGGCACATAACTGCCTGCAGAATGCATTTTCATTTCATAAGTATTTATACAGCATATGCACTGATTCATACTGAACGCTTGCGTCCTCCAAAAGCACTCCATGTCCTCCAGACTCCAGAGGGACTGGCCGAAACTTGAGGAGGAAATGCTATGCTGAAGTGGACTGCAATATGAGATGACTTGAGGCACAGGTCCAGTGGGGGCTATCCTGATGGATGAAACCAATATTGACACAAATACCAGAGGGCCACAAGTGACTGAGTGATGCAGTCACCGGGTTGAATACTGTATGTTCAATCTAACTGCAACTATCAGAGATGGATCCAAGCTCTGCAAATGTCCCGGATGCATAAGTCTGGGCAGAGATGAGCCACATATTTCCCATGCCCTGGTATAGGCACACAAAAAGTGAGGCTGGATTGACAATATTGTTTACCAGATTTTAATGGTGCAGTAAGTAATTTCTAAGAAAACGCTGTTGTTATATGAAATCACCAATACAAGCACGCTCCTACCAAAAGATCATACCCCTGTCTTGATAGGTCCGCCCCTAAATGTACAAACATGCTATGTTCTTACTGGTGATTGGCTACAAGTGTGTTTTGTTGCTTTGTCCAATTCACTTTCAAGAGTGTTTCTCAGAAATCACTGCACCTTTAATTGATTCTCATTTTGAGGAACCAATATCAATTTAATGTGACATGACAGATCGCTGTAGCGCCGCAGTTCGAGTGGCAGTGCAGAGACGAACAAATCATCTCTTTCTTTTTCTACTAGTTATAGTTTAAAATACACATGAACATCAGAATGTATGAAAAAAAACAGTACAACTATTTAAATGTATCACGTCTCATTTAATCACTCAATGTGTCACGTAACATTAGAATTACCTCAGAAAAGACACTCAGTACACAAACCTGTTATTGATGTCTCATTTATTGCATGTTTTAATATTTTTTTTAATTAAAACAAGTTATGGCAAACACAGTTTAAATCAGGGGTGTCAAACTCAACTCCTGGAGGGCTGGAGGGCTGGAGCCCTGCAGAGTTTTGTCCCAACCCTGCTCCAACACTCACACCATGTAGTTTTCAAATAAGCCTGAAGGACTTGATTAGTTGTATCAGGTGTGTTTAATTAGCGTTGAATCTAAACTCTGCAGGGCTCTGGCCCTCCGGGAATTGAGTTTGATACCCCTGATTTAAACATTTACATTTTAACAATAAATTGGAGTAGAAAATATCATTAAAAACTAATTTTAAAAACTGTCTTAGTTTAAATGTTAAATATTTGTATACATCTAAATAAATTGAATACATATATCAAAAATATCTAAATATATCCAAACAAACGGAAATCTGAATCAAATAGAGAGCTTGTGAATTGAAATTGAATTGATTTGTAAAATCTGTGTCAATTCCGATTAACAAAAAGGGGTAAGTATCCATAACTGTGGGGTTAGAAAGAAGAGATATCTGATGTAATGCATGATCCATAAAAGACGAGGGAGCCAAAAGGTATCAGCTCACCTATCAAGACAATACACTTGGCACAGATAAGATGTGTTCAGGGTAAAGTTTCAGCACAATGCTTTTGAATTGAAATAGGAGTATTCCAGGAGTATTCTTTTGTTACTATTTCTGGCATATTTCAAAGACATTCCCTGAGGTCATGCTTCCAAGCCTTATTAGACATAAGGGAGATCAATATTCTTCTGGAATGTGTGCTTTTATGCTTTGAAAATCGCAAGCTACAAAGTGATTCTTTAAATGTGCAGTGGTAAGAGAAATAAAACAATCCGTTTGGTCTTTGAAGAGTGACATCATGACATAATCTATTGGCAATTAAGAGGCATGTTAGATGAAAGAAGGCGGTCACACAAGCTGATCACACACATGACAAAATACCAGAGATGAACAATTACTTAGACTGAACTAACATGATTGAGAATCAAGTTGGAAATGACAATATCAAGATGGACAAATGGACCGGTTAGGAAGGAGAAAAGGTCAAGTTATTAATCAGAGTAATGGAGTGGATGCAATTTATTTATGATTGTCTTGAGTAACTGTTCTGGTATGCTCTCAAATGCATGTGATGGATCTGTTACCACACTTCAAAAATTGGACATGAGCTGAAAAAAACAAAAAAACAAAACAAAACAAAAAAAACATCTTGCATTGAATCTTGACCTAAATGTCAGTGAAAAACACAATCTGTTCCTGTTCGCGTCCAGATATTCCAAGTGTGTTTTGGTGCTTTGTGGCTCAATAAGAAATAAGGTCGTTCATGATCATAAAAATAATCAAGTTTAAAACACATGTGGCTGGGTGTTAGAAATATAATATTTGAATTCACATTGATTTTATGCATTTTTGAAAAGCAATTTCTAACAAAAATGACTAAAATGGACATTAGGTAACAACATATATTTCTTACACTCTGACTACAGTGTAGGCATATTAATCATTATATCATGCATTTTTAAATCACAAGCCAAAATATTATAGCATTTTCTTTGGGTTTTACCATTTGACAACTTGTACTAACCATGATATCATTTTCTGTTTATGATATAATTTCACATTACAAAAATGGCTTTCTGCATGTTTCTTCTGCCACTTTTATACAAACAAAACCAGTTTAATATCTATTTTTCTAAACAATAATAACACAAGGTTAGCCAACCTACTCAAAGGTCCTCCTGTTGAGATTTTCAGCATTTTGATTAGACTTTTTCATCAGTGTACCACCCACGTGTTTGACTTCATGCCCCACAAACACATAAAAATAGATTTTAATTCAGTAATTGAAAACATGTTCAATGAAGGTGGATCCATTTGTCTGTATGAACTGCGTTTTTATGTTTTGTTGTGGAAAGTAATAGACACGGACAAAAAATTAACGTCACGTCATTGACCCATACAAAAATATCACCAAAATCATAAAAACATAAGGAATGCATGAATGAATTAGAAACAAATACAATAAGCCTTGCTCAAAGTATTTATACATGGAAATGCAAATGGAAAGCATAAACAAAAAGTATAAGCAATATAATACACCTTATGTATTACTTTAACTGTATAAGAATGTAAGATTTTAAGCAAATTTAAATGACTAAAGCGCGCTCTGAAAGAACTTGTTGATGGAATGCAGTTCGTTTCGGGTGTAGTGTTATATCTTGCAGGTGGTTGTGTGTATACGAGCGAATCTCCTCCTCGTACTCACCCAGTCCGGGAACAAATGTGTTGAGAAACAGGCAGATGACAGCTACTGGGAAAGGCATGTAGGGGATGGCAGCGCGTAAAGCTCCTTTCTTCTCCCTGACTTGAACAACAACTCCGCTGGTAGAAGACGAAACTCCTTTTTCGTTCATTTCTGTGTCTTTCTGGTCCATTTCACGATTTTCTAAACTACTTACAAAGATTGAAATCCTTGTTTTGGTTTGTACTGGACACTATCAGGTGCAGCTCCAGCGCGAGCGTAAGTTTTGTGTTGAAATGAGTGCGCGCACTGAACGGTAGGCGTCACACTTACTACTGTGTCAGTGAGCGATAGTACATAGTTACACAATAGATTTAAAGGCACAGTTGTGAATTCAACGGATTTAATCGACAGATTGTAACTAGATTATCCCGATTGTTCGAAATATTACTGATATCCAGTAAATGTTTGTGCTCAATGTCTTCAAAGGCGGTAAAACAGTTTCACTGTCAGAATTTAAAAGCATTTAAAATTCAGTAAATCAGTAGGCCTATGTTTCTTTAACGCAAAAAGTAAAATCTTAATTTCTTTATATGTTTAAAGAATATTTATAAATTTATACATTTTTCATATTGCTTAAAAATACTTTAGGCTACAATAATCAGTAAGTATAAATGTAGCCTATATAGTCTTTTTAGTCATCAAATCTCAACTTCCTGTAATGCTTTAGGAGCTCAATGAGAACACAGAGCTCAAGGAAGGCAAACACAGACACCTTCTCCTGCTGGTGTTGCTCTTGAACAGTATTAGCCTATTGAAAAAAAAATTAAACAATTATTAGATAATTTAAAATATCAATTGTGTTTAATTTTTGTCCTGTTGATTTTATTTCCGGTTATTTAAACCACAGTCTCCCTTTGCCTCCTTTGGGAAAATTCACCTGCTGTTTATACAGAAGGATAGTCTTTGGTGAGCCATGGCCTGTCACTGACAGGTTTTGAAAATGGCAATGTGTTGCACCTTGACTCAAAAGGCCATCCAAAGCCAGAGCCGTCACAATGAACCAAGCGGCAAATCAAAACCATCTGGGCCTGTTGTGTCAACAGCTGTGGGTCTGAAGGTGTGGCACGTAGAACACTTGTCATTTCCCAGCATGCAGACCGGCAGCAGTCTGCGTAATACATTATTACAGTGGATTTTTCTTCTTGCGCCATTATTTGAACATGCACATACTTAATGGTTTAGCATGGAAATAGTAAGAAAATTATCAAGTAATATAATTGATATAAGGATATTTTGAAAAAATTTAACCCTCTGGTGCTCCTCACATGATGGTCAAAATGACCCTTCTTATTTCAATGAAATATGTTTTAGATTTATGTTTTTCTTGAATGCTTTGAAGCACAGATTAGTTTGGTCTCTTTTTAAAGAATACACTTGTTAGATTGTTGAAGTGAAAAAAAAAGCGAAATTTAAAAATTGTTATAGAATTTTAAGTTTATTGATATGAAAAATGCATAAACATAGTATTTTAAAATTTTATGCGAAATATATTTTCCAAAACATGATTTAGTCTAAAACTGTGAGAAAAATATAAATATAAACAAGTTGTGTTCCAAATTTGAAGTTGATATTTCAAAATAATTAGGTTCCAGTAAGATTTTGTTTAGATGTAGTACCAAATATTTTCACTAGATGAAATTTGTTTCCCATTCGTTTCCAATGCTGTTAATTTTTGACCGTGAGGAGTGTGACTATAGTTTTTAGGACCATTTAAACTTTTTGATTTATGTCCATGATTTTGTGAGTTGTGTGTGTTCACATAGCAAGTGCCAAAACCTTTATAAAGTTTCATACCATTCTAATGAAGTAAAACATGCTTAAAAACAAAACAAAAAGTAAAAAAATTCAATCGAAAAAATGATGAAAGAGCACCAGAGGGTTACATTTTATTTCATGCAGTATTGATGTTATCATTGGAACACTCTTAAATATAAAGGTTTCAAATAGGGAACATGCAGTGATGCCATAGAATAACTATTTTGGGTTCCACAAAGAACCTTTCAGTGGACAGCTCTTATGTTCTAAAGAACGTTTCGTGCAAAAGAAAGGTTCCATGGATCCTAATGGTTCTTCATGCAAGATGTAATTAATTTACATTTTTTTGAGAGTTGGTCTTTTGATTTGGTTTTAATTTTTTATTATTTTCTAGATTTCATCTCCAAATCACTCCATATATAGAGGAATTAAGCTTCTCCAACGTGAAAGGACTTTGTGGTTATTTTTACCCTGAAGGAATCCATTTAAAAGTGCTTTATTTGCAGTATAATTATATCAGAGTGTTCATGACAATCCAAACGCTGTAGTATAAAGAAGTCTGAAGGGTTGTGAGGTGCACGAGCTAATCTATAGCCTGCGCTGCGAATATGTGTTTCTGGTTTATTTCCTTGCCCCTGGGAAAAACAGCCAAATGAAAACAGACAATCGATTTCATTTCAGGCTGTTTTGACATTTTGCACACATGCACTCTTTGTGTAATGATGTTAGTCTATGGATGCTGAAGCGATTTAGATGCTCCATTCTTAAGCTTAACAAACATGAACCAGTCGTCAGACATTTCGCTATAAATATTCATGAAGGTGACCCCCCACCCCACCACCATCCCAAAGTCAGTCATTTTATTGTCAGGTCACCTAGCAACAGGCTATTCTAGGCAGACGTGGTTAATATAAAATCTTTCTTGTATGACATCAGCTGTGAAAGTGTAACATGAAATGCTAAAAAGCCTTTCTTCATGTGCATGCATTTCGCATTCCACATGGTTTTAGAAACCAGGACTCCAAAGAAATATCAAATGCATTGTAAATGCATAGGATGACATGTTATAGTCTTCCATCTGGAGGGACAGGAGTAGCTATTGGCTTAATATTAATGATTACTTCATATCTCGATTTTAATATTTCTTTGGCCCTTCAGGCAAGAGGGGGGAGTGGAGATGCATGCACAAAATATATTGTGGCTAGCTTTCATCCACCAAAGGCTGTAGAATAAACAACTGCTTATGTATTTAGAATGTGATAGTCAGTCATTTTGTCATAACGTCTGTTTTAAAGCCAGCTGATCCACTATCCACTCATTGCTTTTCTTTTAACTGATTTTCAATTTTATCGCCATAGTGCAGATATATATCCTGGATGAAGAAAAGGCAGGACAATTAATCCTGGAGTCGTCTTTGCATTTTGATTGTCAAGTATGAATACAAGACATTTCAAATAATTTGTCCACAATCTGTGATAAAACAAACAAACAAACAAACAAAAAAACACACACTGGCTGGCATCAGTGCTTGCAACCACCTGTCTGGTTTCATATCTTATCTGCTACATCAAAGCTGTCTGGTTCATTTTCTAGTCGTGGCCTTCACGGGGAACTCATGCATGAGTTACCCAGGAAACATTCTCACAGCTTTCGGTTTTTGAGTTCGAGTCTCGAGCCGGAAGGAATTGTAGTTGGGGGGAGTGCATGTACAGTGCTCTCTCCACCTTCAATACCTTGACTAGGTGCCCTTGAGCAAGGCACCGAACCCCCAACTGCTCCCTGGGCACGGCAGCATAAATGGCTGCCCACTGCTCCGGGTGTGTGTTTCGAAGTGTGTGTGTGTGTTCACTGCTCTGTGTGTGTGCACTTCGGATGGGTTAAATGCAGAGCACGAATTCTGAGTATGGGTCACCATACTTGGCTGAATGTCACGTCACTTTCACTTTTCTTTTTATTTGTATGGTTAATTGTAGTTTTCTGATTTTCTCGACTCAGCTCTTGGCTGCTGATTATTTTGTAATGAAATATTACATTTGCAGCCGTGTCAGACAAATAAAAAACACATGTCTCATTTCAGTTGCTCTGTAAGTAAACAATATTGATGCTTACAGGCTAAAATTGAATGAACCAACAAATATATGTGTGTATATATATAATTATTTTATGGGGTTATTTTAACATGTTGAGTGTGTGTGTGTGTGTGTGTGTGTGTGTACACACACACACACACACACACAGAAAATTATTAAACAATTATTAAACTTATGAACTTATAAATGAACATACAAATAAGTCTACATATGTTTATAACCATATTAAGAGGCTGATAATTGTACTAGTTAAAACCTGACGCTGCATTAGACTAGTTGTGTAATGGCGGCCACTAGTGGTTAGAGAGGTAACTGACTCCAATGAGATTTTAGTGAAAGTGAAGTGTCATACAGCCAAGTATGGTGACCCATACTCAGAATTTGTGCTCTGCATTTAACCCATCCAAGTGCACACACACAGCAGTGAACACACACACCGTGGACACACACCTGGAGCAGTGGGCAGCCAATTATGCTGCGGCGTCCGGGGAGCAGTTGGGGGTTCGGTGCCTTGCTCAAGGGCACCTCAGTAATGGTATTGCCGGCCCGAGACTCTAACCCACAACCTTAGGGTTAGGAGTCAAACTCTCTAACTATTAGGCCACGACTTCCCACAAGCATGAACATTTAGGACATGAAAACAGGCTGAATGAGCAGAGCATGGCATAGTGATGATGAGAGAAGAGAAATCTATCAGGAATCTCTGGAATAAGTTATCTGAGAGGACTGAAGGGAATGCGGGGATACAGGAATCCAAAAGCTTCAACTAGATAATGAAGAATCAAAGGAGCAGATGTAGAGGATGACTCATTTTGATGAATGGCAAAGACTTATAGCCTATTTACTTTATTTAAGGACTATAGCTGTCAAAAAAGAAAAAAAAAAAAAAAAAAAAAAAAAAAAGAATTTTTTTTTTTTAATTCAGTGAAGAAAAATACAATTGAATTAATTCACTAATTAAAGTCAATTTAACACTGGGTCCTGGTAAAACGTTTAATATATATAAAAATGTATTATTCCTAATGTATGTGTGAAATTATGACCTAAAAGGCTGTCAAGAGAAAAAGATGTATGTATGTATGTATTTATTATTATTATTATTATTGTGCAATTACAGCATCTAACAACAGGGTCATACAGGACCACCCTAACCAGCCTTCTTTATTTTTTAATCCTTTGGTATAAAATATAAAAATATAAAATTCAAGAAGGCCTGGAGAAAAATGAAAATAAAAAACTAAGAGAGAATGAGCTAGCAGAACAAGCTAGGATAAGGCATTTCTTTAAATAATAATTGTTAACATTAAATTATAGTAGGCCATGTGGCTATAAGGATTGAGGAATAGAATTTGATTGAATAGAAAGAAGGAGAGATTGATGAAAAAAATCAGACTTTTCTTGAGCAGTAATTCCTGAAGAAAAGACAAAATAAAATGGGAGGGTTAACATGCCAAACTCCCACAGATTCACACAGTAGTAACAATCAACCTCACAAATGTTGCTGACAGCCTCAGCGTGCTACTGAATTAGCTATGATTAGTCAATCAAAAGAGCCATTTAGTAATGTATCTTTGCTTTGTGTGATGCACAGTGTTGGATTTAGTACAAAAAAAGAAGGAAAAGGACAAAGGTTTCAGAAATATAGATGCAAAATGAGGAAGAATAAATAAGAGCTCTGGGCAGTGATGTTATAAACCAAACATTACACATATATTATACATTACACAGAAAAATATTACACATACCTTTATTTATTTCTGCTACATTTCTTCCCTATATTCACTCTTTTTGAATGTTTAAAAAAGCTAGTGTTATTGTACTGTAAATTGAAATGTATTTCGTTGTTCACTGTGCTGTACATTAACATATAGTAGACTGCATTTTATATGGCACTGCACTGTACAATGTCGCAATGTCTTTGAGGCTGTGAGTATCCACCAAGATCTTTAGTCTCAGATCCCATATCTCTGACGGGTCAACACAGATCTACCTTTTTGTAATGAAACTACAATATATATATATTTGTGTTTAATATCTGCTCCCGCTTGCATTTTTTTTTTTTTTTTGCTCATTATCAGACTGAGCCATAAACATGTTTCAAGCTGATACTCAACCAAAAAATAAAAAACACAGGCAAACTTTTTTTTTGATTTTAATTATAGCATTGCTTTTTTTTTTTTTGTTCTTGTTTTCTATTGTATCTGTGTTTTTCATTACTCCTTGCTTTCCATCATTGCCTTTTTGTTTTGTGCTCATCTTCACTCCTGCATCACTGTGATTCATAGGAAGAGCGGACAAAATATCATGTAACAAAAAGGGATGGTTTGTTAAACTTCGGGGAAGAGCAGACAAGCAATTATCATGTAATTGTAAACTTTGTATTTTGGAAAGTTTGAGTATGTTAGCTAAGCCATCTTGTGGACTTTTTTTTCACATGTTAGTTACGTTTAAAATAATTGGGATAAACAAATGCTAGATGCTGAATTTGGAATATCATATTACTGTTACTAGTTCTGTCATATTTTATACATAAAGGATGGAGGGTAATGCTCATCATGAAGCTCTGTCACAGTGCCATCTTGTGGTTGGTGATATTTACAGCAGCCATAAAGCCATAGGCTACTACACTTTATTGTCAACTGACAATAGAACTTTTTCTTGCAATTGGTATTTATTTTTTAAATATATAATGTTTCGTAAAAATAACAACCTGATAACCAAATAAAAAAATTAAAAAAGCTATTGATTATTGCTCCTTATTGATTATTGAAAACATTCACTGCTCAGAATCGAAACAACCTGATTGTGCCAACTAAAGTCTAGACTGCTGATCATGTGATTCTGTAAAAACTGCTAGACACAGGGCTTCATTGAAAGTATAATATCACCACTAGCATGATATTCCTAATTTAGCCTGTAAACAAACTTGAGTGTAAGTCTCTGCAGGTTGGAGTAGTGGGCGTATCAACAGGCAGAGATTGGCATAAAGAGATTTTGTTTACACATGCAGGTGGGTTGTAATTGCTATATTTGTGTATGAATTCATAAGAGGGAAGTGACAAAAGCATAAATGATGCCTTTGCAGGGCACTTTGTAGGGAGAGAAATCATGTTAGCCAAGCTGTTGTCATTTCACAGGGGTTTTTTTTAACTCACAGTTGACAGAAATCTTGATTAGAGACTTTTCCTATTGTTGCTGGAGTGGTGCTGTTTGTGTTGTGCAGATGGACTCTGATGCTTTTCTTTCAGAAGATAATAGAGACGTCATATTTAATTTACCAGCACCCGCTAATGTTATTTACAGGTGCTCAGATAACATTTGCAACATACCTTCTTGTCTACCCTCCCCTGTACCGCTGCTGACATCAGACATGCTAACTTTCCACAGGGATTAAAACATTGAGTCCTATTAGCTCTACTACACCATTTATGACCATATAATTCACTCAATCAATTAAAAGCATTCACAAGGTACAATCAGTTTTAGGGAAAAAATAAAAGGCTGAGATGTAATCCTTTACTAGTGAAGAGGCATATGCTTTAAAATACAGTATGTGATCACATTAATTGCTCAGTCAATTAAAATAATTCACAAGATACTATCAGTTTTTAGAAACAGTTATGCAGCCGACAACAGAATAGAAAAATGGGATTTCGTTCATTTATTTGTTTCGTTAAATACTTACTCATTATTTGGACTTGCGTGTTTTGTGTCAGATTCTACCTAGCGATGTGACTCTTTGAGGTGAATTAGAGTAGTTGTCTACGAGCTTGATTTTGTGGATATAGTATTCTGCAGACTTCAGTTCCAACCCTGCTCCAACACACCTGTCTGTAATTATCAAGTAGCCCTGAACACCTTGATTAGCTGCTTCAGGTGTGTTTGATTGGAGTTGGAGTTTAAATCTGCAGGACAGTAGCTCTCCAGGAGCAGGGTTGGAGACCCCCTGAACTAGAGTCATTTCTTCTAGTTGCTGGAGTGGTGTAGTTTCTGACATTGTGATTGACTCTGGACTCTCGTCACACACTCATAGGAACGCCCACCTGGAGGGCAAAACGAAGCTTTGCTCACTGACCGCAAGTTATTTTTTACGCAGTTTGCGTTAAGCATGTAGTAGTAAAACGGAGATATAAAAAGGTGATATTCAAACACCTTACGGATGATGTATATTTTGTAGAATATACATCATCAGAATATAAACACAATGTGCACATTTTCACGTTAAATGGTTTCCCATATAAAACCATTATAAGGAAAACACTGAACCATTAAGCGGATTGCGTTCATATTCCAGCATCATCTGCTTGCCTATGTAAACTATGCATCAGTAATATGGAGATTACTGAATTTGATCTTTTAATATTAATGTTTTAAATATATTAAGCAACTTTAAATGTTTTTACAACGTTTGTCGAACCGTTTAATGATTGAAATATTGCCGCGGGTGCTTAATATGGATTGCAAATGGCCAAAACTTGCATTTTGTTTACCTTTGTTTTTTTTTCTTTTGAGAGGTGATGTAAATATTTGCAGCTGTGAAACAGATGGAAAATTGATAGTGCTGCAGTTCTATGGATGTTTTGCCCTGCAGGTCTTCGAGCCGATCACATGACTGAAAGCTATCAATAGTTTCAGTCCGATGAGAAACAGGTCACATCACAAGCAAGAGAAAAACATAATGTGATCTACAGTGGTAGAAGTACTTTCTCTTGTACCCTTTTCTAATTCTGTGAACCTAGCCCTAATTGCTGACAAGTGTAACCTGACAAATGAAGTCAATTTGATATTTTGCTGTTTCCTCCTTTTCCATTTCATGAAAAAAAAGCATTTTCTTGTTTATTTTTCACCCATATTCCATTTCCATACATCTTTCAATTTAGGAAGGAGAAGGACCCCCACACACTTATATCCTGTCTTACATTTGTCAGATGCCTTTATCCACAGTGACTTATTACAATCAAGGCCTCCATGTTATTAGTTTTTGCTACAGGAAGCTACAGGAAGGCTCTTGAATTTTCACTTTTTTGCTGTAACCAATACGAGACATGAGATATACCTCATGAACAGAAAGCAAATGCAAAAAACAGTATAAAGAAAAAGACTAATTAAAACAGAAAACATAACACATAAAACTAAAAATGAAAGATTAGAGAAATTAACAGTAGAGTAACAAAGCCTCAACTCGGGAAAGAACACATAAAGGAGACAATATCAAAAGAGAAAAAAGGATATGATGTCAAAAACAATTGAAATGAGTAAGTGATTATAATAGAGTAAGATTTACAAACCATGGTCATTTTATATGGATATAAAGGACAACAATAGGACTGATAATAAGTGAATCAGTAAAATGTAGGGATGTAACAATTCACAAACCTTTTATTATTGCTTGGACAAAATGCCACACGTTTCTTTGTTGAATTTAAATGTAACACTATAATAATATACTAATACTTGCATATCATTGCTCTTTTGGTTTTGATATGTAAGTCGCTTTGGATAAAAGCGTCTGCTAAATGACAAAATTTAAAAATAATATAAATGTAAATAATAAAACTAAACTGAAATTTTAAAACAAGCCCAAAATCAAATAAATAACACAAATCTCTTCATACTGTATAAACAAATTAAGGCTTTCTCTGTGCTCTTTCCATTTAAAATTAGAGGCAACCACTGCATTTTAATCATGATCTAAACAAAGATGCTGCATACATGCAACATGAACAGTTTTTAAATTAGATTAAATTTGAAGCAAAAACAGAATGGTTTGGCTACAGTTTTGTGAAATTATACATAAAAAAATATCTGCATGAAACAGAAACAGCTGAACAAGATGCAGATTCACTCTCTGCAAGCAGGTGGCGCTTAAAGCGTTTCCTTGGTTTCTGCTGTAAACGAAGCAGGGATGCACTTGTGAACTTTAATATGCTTTATACAGAGGCAAGATGAAAAGAGAAAAAAGAGAAAAAAATATTGTAAAGAAATTTTGTTAAGATAGTGAGTGCATTCATAGAAACTCCTACCCCTAACTGAATCACAATTTGTTTAACATCTCAACCGATTTGAATCGTCACATATTTAAATTGATTTTCAACCAGCTCGCTGTTAATCGTTACATCCCTAGTAAAATGAGGAAAATAGTTGATGATTGAGCAACAATGTCAAAAGCCTGAATATAAAAAGAACACAAAAAAAAATCCCACCCACAGTTTCATACAGTGGTAACAACCAACCACACGAATGCTTCTGACAGCCTCAGTAATGTGCTCATGAATTAGTAGTCGACTGAAAGAGCCATGACTGGATGTATTCTGATTATTGGTCACCATACTTGGCTGTATGTCACATCACATGTCATGCTAATAGATGTCACTGAGGAGGATGCTGGTGGTGGAGAGCTGTTGTGATGTGACGCTTGTGGCAAAAAGGTGTTAAAATGCTGTGTTTGTTTGTGCGTCTGCAGCATTTCACATTAGCTGCTTTTCCACTGTCAGTTAAATAAACAAACAACAAAAAAAGATTTGCCTGCAAAAGATACTGTAATTGTACAATAACATGAAGCCTGCGAAATCTGACCACAGCATTGTCCTGTGCAAGGGTAGCAGTTAAACAGAAGGTATAGGGGAATAATCCACCCTCACTTTTGTACCTTTTAGGTACTTATATGTATCTTTAAGGTACCAATATAGACTCTTTAGGTACAAAGGTATGCCTTTTGAAAAGGTACTGCCTCAGTGACAGTTTTTTTTACCTTTTTTTCTGAGAGTGTAAGGTAAAATTAGGGTCTTTATGTTATGCTATTGTTATTATTATTAGTACATTGCCGTTATTATTAAATTAAGATGTTTTTATTGCATTTTTATTTTCAAATAATGTTCAAAATCCACTATTGTTTCACCATATTTTTATTGTATGGATGTGTTAAAATTCAAACAGGTTTACATTAAACTCAACAATTTTAGTTTAAATATGCTTTGAATAGATATATATCACAATCATCATAACTGAATAACAGCATTGTGCAGGTGCATACATAAGTTTTTATTTATTTTTATTTATTTATTTATTTTTTACATAAAAGCTTAAAATCAGTTTGAAAACTGTGCAGTTCAATAGTCTGAAAAGAGAAGGGCCATTCACATCTTAGTCGCTGTCTCCAGAGCTGCTGTGTGACATCTTAATTTTTTGATCATCCACCAAGTTGATCAGTCTCTGAACCCATTTCTCTGTCGGGTCAACACAGATCATTCTTTGGGCTTTTGTGGTGATACTGAAATTTCAAAAGAGTAGATGGTTCATAATTTCACATAATTAATTCACAATTCATTTTAATTAAGAAATTACAAAAATACTCACATGACACCATTACTGTTGCACTCAATATGTGTAGTATGATAACTCTTAACCTGCTTTACTGGGATTTTTACATTGGAAAAAGAAAAGCAGCACTCATCGGGACCATGGCTGACTGCAGGGAAAAACAGTGTTAAAAACACTAAATATAAATCAATACATGGGATATGTAAATAACAAATATACACTAAATTATTAATAGTCAATTGTTTAACTAAAAACAAAAATCAAGAAATAAAGAAAAAGACGTACATTCACTGCGTGCCAGTGAGCAGAAAGCGAAGAACACAAGGCAGGAGATGAAGATGCAGTAGGGCTTCATGTTTGAGTCTGTGGTTGCTTGTAGATCAGATCTTGATGTGTTGGTCGCTTTATCGGAGGCTGATCGTCTCGAAGATGATCACCTCACTGATGCTGTCCGCTTTATAAAGGGGTGAGGCTGTACTTTCCACTATACAGACCTATAGGGGTTCAGTCCGACGAGGAACGCGTGACATCACATGCATGGGGGAAAACCGTGATGTGGCCTGCAGAGGTAGTACTTCCTGTTGTACCCTTCCCCAATTCTGTGAATCTAGTCTAAATTGCTGACACAGGTAACCAGAGAAATGTGGTCGATTTTAGTTTGCCTTATTTAATTTCTTATTTCTTTTCGTTAGTTGATGATTGAGCAACAATGTCAAAAGCCTGAATATAAAAAGAACACAAAAAAGTCCCACCCACAGTTTCACACAGTGGTAACAACCAACCACACGAATGCTTCTGACAGCCTCAGTAACAGTGTGCTCATGAATTAGTAGTCGACTGAAAGAGCCATGACTGGATGATGACAGGCATCATCATTCTCAAGTGTCGTGATCAGCACTGCTGCTGTTGTATCGATCAGTGGTTGGATCAGTGTAGTATTCAATAAACGGGAAAAGGGAGCTCAAGTACTGGACAAATCAATTAGGCCCAATATACGGGATGTCCTGGCTAATACAGGACTGTTGGCAAGCCTAGATAATAGACTACCTTCACACTTACACATACTGTGTGTTTATTATATATCCTACATATTAAATATCCCCCATATAACTTACTGATGTATTTCTATAAAATATAGTTAATAATAATAATAATAAAAAAGTCAGGTCTTAGAATTATGCTAGATATTTAATGAAAACTGTCATGTGAAAATTGCATCATTTTATTTTAGTCTTGAATGGAAAGCCCCTTTGAAATACTCATTGAACAAATACACTTTTTAATATCTGCTGCAGTGGATGGATGTATTTTCAGTTAATGACATATTAATAAATGTGCTTTGACTGTTAAATCTTTTAACTATTCAGAGATGCGACACTCAAAGCACTGGCCCCACAGAGTCCATGCTTGGAGCTAGAATAATACAAAACCATTATTAAAAAATTAATTCTGACATTGACATTTCCAAAGCAGTGAGATAGGAAAAGGTGCTATTTAGGCATCAGATAATTTTAGCATCCTTGACAAGATTTGCCTGCAAAAGATACTGTAATTGTACAATAATATGAAGCCTGTGAAATCTGACAGCGGTATTGTCCTGTGCAAGGGTAGCAGTTAAACAGAAGGTATAGGGGAATAATCCACCCTCATAATTCTTTTGTCTTTCCATATACATCAGTAAAGCTTCATTTAAGTAATGTTTAAGGATTAGATAAGGTAGAATTAGGGTCTGCATGTTACCACTTTTTCCCAAGTAAATGTAATATAATAAAGTCTGCTACTGTTATTATTATTAGTAGTAGTATATTGCTGTTATTATTAAATTAAGATGTTTTTATTGCATTTTTATTTTCAAATAATGTTCAAAATCCACAATTATTTCACCATATTTTTATTGTATGCATTTGTTAAAATTCAAACAGGTTTACATTAAACTCAACAATTTTAGTTAAAATATGCTTTGAATAGATATATATCACAATCATCATCATAATTGATTAACAGCATTGTGCAGGTGCATACATAAGTTTGTATTTTTTATGATTTTTTTTTTTTTAAATAAAAGCTTAAAATCAGTTTGAAAACGGTTCAATTCAATAGTTTGAAAGGAGAAGAGCCGTTCACATCTTAGTCGCTGTCTCCAGAGCTGCTTTGTGACATTTCCTTCATGTTTTGAGCATCCACCAAGTTGATCAGTCTCTGAACCCATTTCTCTGTTGGGTCAACACAGATCTCTCTTTGGGCTTTTGTGATGATACTGAAATTTCAAAAGAGAAGATGGTTCATGATTTCACATAATTAATTCACAATTCATTTTAATTAAGAAATTACAAAAAATACTTACATGACACCATTCCTGTTGCACTCAAGATGTGTAGTATGATAACTCTCAACCTGCTTTACTGGGATTTTTACATTGGAAAAAGAAAAGCAGCACTTATTGGGACCTTGGCTGACTGCAGGAAAAAAAAGTGTTAAAAACACTAAATATAAATGAATACATGGGATATGTACATGGGATACATTTAGAAATCAAGAAAGTACCTAACAAATATACACTAAATTATTAATAGTCAATTGTTTAACTAAAAACAAAAATCAAGAAATAAAGAAAAAGACGTACATTCACTGCGTGCCAGTGAGCAGAAAGCAAAGAGCACAAGGCTGGCGATGAAGATGCAGTAGGGCTTCATGTTTGAGTCTGTGGTTGCTCGTAGATCAGATCTTGATGTGTTGGTCGCTTTATCGGAGGCTGATCGTCTCGAAGATGATCACCTCACTGATGCTGTCCGCTTTATAAAGGGGTGAGGCTGTACTTTCCACTATACAGACCTATAGGGGTTCAGTCCGACGAGGAACACGTGACATCACGCATGGGGGAAAAACGTGATGTGGCCTGCAGAGGTAGTACTTCCTGTTGTACCCTTCCCCAATTCTGTGAATCTATTCTAAATTGCTGACACAGGTAACCAGAGAAATGTGGTCGATTTGAGTTTGCCATATTTTGTTTCTTATTTCTTTTCCTTTCATATTCCATAGAAAACATCTTTACATTTATGATGGACCCTCCTAAGGATCCCCATGTACCAATTAACTGTCTTAAATCTGCACTTTCAGGTTGCATCTTCTCAAGAAGGTGGCCAAAGCTCTAAGGTGCAGTGCAATGCAAGAAAAGTCCCTTTCTGCAAATGCATGGTGGAAAATGAGTCTGGGGCTCAATGCAGGAAATGGTGAGCTCTACTTATCGGTGAAGGTGGAAAAGTGGTTAGACTGAAAGTGTTTTGTGTGGTTAACAGATTTGCACACAGTGTGATCCGAACGCAGATAATATCAGCAGTTACTCACTGAGTTTATACCACATAAATAATGCTTTATCACGATTCATTATCAGGTTTAAAATCAATTCAACCACATACATATGAAAACAACAATTTACTGAGTAACTCTTATGATTTTTCTTTCCTTAGATTCCTTGGTACTTAAATTTTTTTTTCCTTTCATACCTTTTGTTTTTCCTCATATACTATTTTGGGCTGCACGTATCAGGTCATTGTTCCTCTTTACCCACTGACCGCATATTACAGCACCTCCTCGAACACCATTGTACTTGTTCTTTATGTACAGACCTGTAGACCTGTTTCAAACAGACATGACTATGAATGAAGTATGATCTCCTATTTCCATTCTTAGGCTCAAACATGCCTCTATTACATCCATTTCTCTGTGTGAAATCTACGATCTAAAAAGTACAAATAAATACCATGGAGTTACTGTATATAATTAGTGTGTTTCAAACATGACTGCCACCACAACAACAACATAAACACCATTTAGTCAGTTTTCAGGTTTTAGTGATTCATATTTAGGGATATGATTAATGCTTATTGTGTCTAGCAATGTGTCAGCATTATATTCAGAATCTTGTAACATCTTGTTCTTGATGCTTAATGCATAAACTTTGTACTTCATTTGTACTTTTGACTTCCTGTGTAGGTTTACTCAAAGATGCATGCTTCTTTTTTAAGTGATAGTGAAAATTATTTCAAATAAAATCTTAAATATCAACACACCAAAACAAAAACAAAATACAAATTTTTCATTTATTTCTGCGTAGCAGGAAATAATAATAGTTACCAGTTTGTAAATGGGCCTGGCTGGATTTTCTATAGTATTAAAACTGACTTTAAAATGTAGTTTGCAATATAAGGCTGCTTGTCTGACAAAATGTACATGCAAAAAGATTAAGAATCTTTCAATTTATGTAGACAGATATATCAATAGATAGATAGATATGATTAAAGTTGAGGCTTCAGCCGTCTCTGACTCATGCATAAGCAGGTGTGGGTTTTTGCAAAAGTAAGATATGAAACCACAGAGCTCCAAATAGAACCACAGAGGGAGGTCAGGTTGATGAAAACATCGTATTTTTCCCTTTCAACCCCACGTTTACTGGGTACGCAAAAAACAATTATTTGTCATCTGTATATAAATATTAGTATGTAAATGTATTCACATAAATACTTATATTTAAAACTTGTACTACTATAGTTGTGATTATTTTATATACACATTGAAAAAAGTGATAACATGTACATAACATGTTCTATTGTCTCACCCTTAAAAATGTATTTCAGTAATGCTGAATAATACTGAATATTATTTTTACAAATTAATATAAATATTTTTAAATAAAATAACACTTCTGAATATTATTATTTTATTTATTTGTTGCCTTCTTTAGAAACTACTGTAGGAAGTTAATTTTAAATTACATAACAAAACATTTTACTGCAAGGATGATCTATTTGACTTTTGAAAGTGTGCAAAAGTGGTAAATGTGTGTGTATAATATAATATAATATAATATAATATAATATAATATAATATAATATAATATAATATAATATAATATAATATAATATTAATAGTGATGACTAAAATTTGACTAGATTTCTCACCTATGTGGTTTTATAAACAATGATCACTGTAATGAAACTGCTTTCCGTCCTGGTCCTACAGCTTAAAGTTCACATTTTGCAGTGTCTCTTTGGATGCATGATTAGCTTTGATCTTTGGAGAGCTGGTGTACATTGTGCCACTAGAAATTTTAGACTTTTTTGTCAAAACCTCTGATACTACTTGTTTAAAGACCTTGTAAAAAAAAAAAAAAAAAAAAAAAAAAAAAAAAACTTTTGATCTTACTCACAAATGAGCAGCCTGTAACATCAAAACCAGATGTCAGGATACATTACAGCAATAAAATAAGTAGCTTCATGGCTTCAAGGCAGTTCAGGAGACGAGCCACTAAGCAGTGCTATTACATGTAAAATCATTTGCTGTCCCAAAACCTCTTGTTATGAGAGTAGATGATATCTATCTTTAAAAAAAAAGATACAGTATAATACTTAACACTCCTATTAGAGTCACGAATATGGGGTACTGCTTTGTTAGACTAAATAATTTATTCACAAAATACATAAAAACTGATAGTGATTTTTTTGACAAATCAAACTTTTCCTCCAAAGTCCTCGGTGTCAAACATAAGCATAGCCACTGAATCGATCACATTGGATGAAATAGCTCTGTCTAAAAAAACCTACATATCCTGTCATGCTCACAGGCAATTTTTCTCTTCACACAGGATACAAGAAGCTGATAAAAGGCCTATGCAAACAGGAATGTGTACCTTTCTAAAGAGTACTGTCTGTATTTTTGACTTTCCTCAACCCCTTTATTATCTGCTTACATAATATCTGCTGTCAGAAACCCTGTGCTGTTTTAGGAATGTCATTTTACATTAATTGGATGCAGTACATCATTGTTATTTGTGCAAGAACCTGCACGGCTATGAGAAACAGACCTTTCAGTCTCATTCTTATCAAAACCCCGTGAACCTAAACTTATCATCCATTGTAAGAAGGCAACTCAGTATAGATGGCATTCCAGAAAAGACAACAATATCTTGAAACGTTAAATGAATAATATACATTGCTGCGTATAGAGTAGCTGATGATAGAAATGTAAATAGGTTTTCTCAACATTTCTCATTCTCTAATATTTATATTTTATTTCAGTTTTATTTAAAATACTGAAAACAAATTTTAATAGTTTTAGTTGATTAACAAAAACAACACTGATGGCAAGTGAGAATATACAATATGGCACATTTGCTGATCAAGGCAAATTTCGTGGTTGTGGTTTTGAGTGTCTGTATGAAACCTCCTCATTTACGAACACAAATGAAGTTACTAAATGTTACCCTGCAAAAAAATAACCACACACACACACACACACACACACACACACACACACACACACACACACACACACACACACACACACACACACACACACACACACACACACACACAAATCCCTTCTGAACCCATTTTGTTTCATCATTTCTCATGAGAGAAATCGCCAAACAAAGACAACTTACTAGAAAAATGCCTTGCACTGGGATGAATTCAAGAGGAGAGGAGATTGATAAACAACTCCATAAGAGGTGTTTTGTAGGCAAATGCCAATGTTGACTGAGTAACTGGCCAACTGCGAACTGAATTTCTGGGATCATCACACTGATAAACCACAGACAAATAGCTGTTTGGTTTGGTTGACCAACTACAGCAACCACTGTCTAATACAGAGAAGAATGAAATTAGCATGGCCTTTTTATGCTAATACTTAGGTATAAATACTTAGGGATAATACTTAGGTATTTTGTATTCAGTTTCACATATTAAAAAACAAACAAACAAACAAAAAACAGCTAAATCACATGATAATCTTTGCTTTGCTCGAGGACTTGATGTCATAGGGAATACAGACCAAGCATTTTAACCTATTTGACTTTAAAGCTTTTCATTTTCCACAACAATATTTGATGGCCCCATTACTTTTCCAGTTATTCGTGATTTACTGGATATTTAAAAAATAAAATTTTCCTCCAATTTCTACAGCATAAATTAGTAAAAATGTTTATTCATTATAAAAAAAACATCCCATGAAGTTTTTACAGTTGTGGTAATTTGTCTTAATGTACCTTACAACTTTGGGTCTTCATTTGCACGAGAACATGGGACAGATACTATAGACATTAGTCACTCCATGAGATGTAAAATAGGTCCGGTGTGTGTGAAGCTTGCCACACTTTCCAAAAAACATTAAAAAAATAATTATAACAAATGTATTTCATAACAAGGACAAGCACAACATTTTTTATCAACTGCTAAAGAGGAATCGTTGCCCTAAAATGAAAATACTGTCATTATTTAGTAATTTTTTTGTGTGATAAAATAACAGCATGTTTGTTTTGAATGACATGAGGGTAACTAAATATTTAAATAATTGAAATTTTTGAGACAACTATTGCTTTAAAGTTCACATTTAGCTTCATATATTTTATAAATTGTTTAAAACATGTCCAAACACACAAATCAGTGACTTGAAACTTTCCTGATATGGGGCAGGGCCTCTGACCCAGGACAGCACAGCTGGGAGTTCTTTCAGATGAGTTTGGGAAATTTTCTCACGAGACGAGACTCTTAAAAAGATCTAAACAAACACTGACAAGAGCACCACAAGACTTTTCAACCTCATTTTGGAACAAGATGATCACCAATGCAACCCAACTGTATTCTTTGCACTAAATAAGTATGGTAGAAAAAGGAATTTCAATGTTTTTCTAACTACACAACACTACAACAGTTAAATCTAGTTATTGGCTTTTAGAGGTTACATGCTGTTACAGTGACTCTGGAAATGTAATACGTACTTCGAGCACAGCAGCAGCCGTTCATAATTCCTTACATCTCTCTCAGACATATCAGATTACTTGTTCTTCTCCAAAAACATATTTTCAATGTTTTTCTTGATTTATCCCTCGTGTGTTTATCACCTAATCGGTTTTCTCAAGCTGTAAATCTGGCAAACGGAAAATCACATGTTGAACTTTGGGACTTTTGCGAACATCTTTGTTCCATCCTCCGCACATGCCCTCACCTCAAAGGTCAAAGATCAGCCTTTCAGCACATTACATCTCTGTGTGAGCACAGCTATAAAATGGCACTTCTAGTAGACATTCCTTTTTGACATTTCATAGAAGAAGGGCTTTGGTGCGTCATCAGTGTTTTGGTTGGCTGTAGAAGGAAGAAGACATCTCCTAAAACATATATTCAGTCAAACTTACATGCAAAGTAGTAATTGGTAAGGCAGTGCCAGGCACAGTTTAATAGCTTTAAAAAGATCAAATATGACATGTACACATAAGTGCAATTACTTTTCTAAGTGATCAGACTTTGAATTTTTGGCTGGTGAACGAAAAATTCCCAATGGCTTACATTGACGGAGGGACTCAAATCATATCTAAAGACGGAAATATCATAAGCAATCGATCTAGACTAGTATGTTACCACTTTCAGCTAGTCAGAACACCCTAGCAACCACAGCAATTCCCCAGCAACCACTTTTAAAGACACATTGAAGACACCTTTTCAATGTATTTTCATTGTAAATTTAGAAAATGTATGTGTGTGTGTGTGTGTGTGTGTGTGTAATAATAATAATAATAATAATAAAACAAATATAATATTAATAAAGCATAAGGTCTTTAAAAAAAGAGAGAAATGTCCAGGGTAGAAGACATTATGTAAAAGTTAAAACACTGCTGCGTAGGCTTTACAAAAACAAAGTCAAGTGATTCCCATGAGGCCACAAGCTATCATCTGTGATAATCACCACTACAGGAAGTGAAATGCATCAAAACAAACTGGACCTCTGTTATAAATATGAATGGGCCATTGTGACTATCTAGGCACGAGTTGGTTGGGTTGTACATTTGGCCAAGACATACAAGACAGTGCCCTTGTGTGTCCTTCACCCATGCTGAGGAGAGAAGTATAAGACCCGGCCATGGCTGAACAAGATTCCCCCATTCTGCCCACAGAGATATTGCTCTCAGACCACAGATATCATAGTGTCAGACAGCACATACTTCATGCGGAAAGAAGCTATTTTGGGCTACCTATAACTGTGTGTTCTGGAATGACAAGCAGATGATAACCAACTAATAGAATATGCTAGAATAATTATTTCTTACTCTCAGCTCAGCTTCACAAGAAAGCTCAGTGTGTATAAACTGTCTGCAAAAGATTTAACTGCCTGTTATAATATACAAAGGAATATAAATCCTTACAGCGTCTTTAAACGTGAAGTATGCTGTTTCTGCGCATACTACTGTCACCTAGTGGAACTACACAAATAAAGCATATTTCCAAACAATCTTTACAAACGCCCATTATATACATATACCCTTATACCATAATTATTATATTTACAGTATCTTACTATTTCATATGGGGTTTGACAGTAAAGAGCTGACATGTGCACCAAAGACAGTAATGAGCTAAAATGTGTGGCAAAAACTAGAGTTTAGCTTACCTGTAGAGAAGAAACTCCACACGAGTTCAGTGTCTTGATTGAAATTCAAACATTCCATCAAAGTCTTGTAAAAGCACCGCCAGCATTTACCCTTGTTTTACCCCATTGTCTATCTCTGTGTATTTTGGTAAGTCTTCGGATTTTGGCTTGTAACCAAATTTGGATTTCTATTCCCATGTCAGCCCGGGTCCCACACTTGGTAAACACCCTCTGACTCAGCCTACTACAGTAGCTACACCCAAACTCTCGCCATTGACATATCTGATCCGACCGCCCTAAATGTTTTGATCAGGGGTCTCCGAACTCGGTCCTGGAGGGCCAGTGTCCTGCAGAGTTTAGCTCCAATTTTCCTCAACATACCTGCCTGGAAGTTTCTAGTATAAGACCTTTAATTAGCTAGTTCAGGTGTGTTTAATTAGAGTTGGAGCTAAACTCTGCAGGACACACACCGGCCCTCCAGGACCGAGTTTGGTGACCCCTGGTTTAGATGGTATCTGGGTGTCTCAGTGTGTTGTTTACACTTTTGGGGGAAATAGACCCATGAATGGAATATTTATAGTAGTGAATGAACAATAAACTGGGTTAAGTTAAGAGAATGTATTTTGACAAAAGTCTTTCAAACTTCACCTTTAAATTTTGGTAATCAATGGTTTACATGTACTACTCATTGTCATGCATTAGGGGGAGACAAATACTCACAAACTCTATACTGGGGTACTATTGAGAATGTAACTGTAACACTTTACTTTTTATTATTGTATTTTTAAGATATTTTGTGACGTTTTTGGTAGTCCAAGTGAAATATTAGATTGTCGTGATAAAAGCTGCAAATGGATGTTTTTTGTTTTAAATACTACAAAAATTTCCAGAGACTGAGTGTTCAACTCAGAATGGAGATGTTAATCATGTTTGCCGCATACTTGGAGGCATTCTCCTCACATACTTGAGAGTGTCTTCAGGACTGTGTGCTGAGTAACACACTCATGAGGCCTTGTGGCCCGGGTTCAGTGCTCCTCTGCATTGCTGTCAGCCAGCTCATCTTCAGCTCTGTCAAGCAAGGGCTCTCTACGTCTGAAACAATTAGCAACTTGATGTGAGCTTTTAGAGTACAACAGCCCAACCTTGACACCCGTGACAGTCTTTCAGTTCGGCAAAAGGGAAATGTGAACAGCACTTTCTAAGAATATCATATTCTTTGATGTGTCATTACTTTAGTGAAAATTATTAGATAAGTTAAACTCTTACTAAACTATTTCTGATCCTGATAAGCAAAAACGTTAAAATGGTTATTTAAAAACATTTTCACAATTTTTATGCAAAAGCGTTTTGTTGACTGTATTCATGCATGCAGCTCAACCACTAAACAATTAATTTTGTAAATCTTATTTAATATAGATGTTTAAATTTTAATGCCAGAAAACAACAACAAAAATACTGATCATGGTTTTAAAACTTGGCCCAAATTTCAGTTTTCAAAGGGTTGCAAAAATTGTATTCAAATCTCTGTAGTTTCTCTGTCTAGATTTAATTTATTCAATATATATATATATGCAAACTTTCTATTTACCAATATAAACATAGGCCTGACCTGCAGTACACAGACATGGCCTTTAGTAACTGAATTTGTTCATACTTTTACAAACTCATAAGACGATTCTAGTTTTACACCCAATGACCCTGCAAAAACATGCACAAGAACGTTTTCCCTTGCTTTACTTATTTTTCTCTCCAGTGTAAAACACACTTTAGAATGTGATAATTTGACTTTTGAGATATAAATTTTTTTTTTTTTGAAAAAAATATATGTGGAACCAGTTGCATAATACAGAATAATTGGGAACAGAAGTTAGAGCTGTATTGTCTCATCTTTATTATATCTTCCACTATCTGTGTTCAGATTCTCTTTACAGCTGAATTTCTTAGCCATGGTTGATCTTTTCAGCATTATTAATGAAGCATGCATTTGAACAAGTGCTGACATTTCTGTACAGTATATCCTCCTGATATCCTTATCCTGAAAACCATATACAATTCTGTCAAAATGAAAATGACTGATTTCCTGCTGCCATATTCATTGCCCCGTATCTGCCTGAAAACACTGAATATTTCATATTTCATATTTTCCCCACATTTAAATTTTATGTTTCAATCTTCAAATCTTTATTCAAAGCTTTTGAATTCAAAGCTTTCAAATCAAGAAAATCTTCCTCTTCCTCTCATGGGTCAACATTGCAAGGACCCAAGGTCAGGGAGCATACTCTTGCACAACCCTAAAAAATATGTATTTATTAATGAAATAAGGACTTTTATTTTTATTATCTGTTATTTTGAAAAAAAAAAAAGATGTAGGTCTACACTTGGTAATTCCATAAACCCTTGATTTCTTCATTTTACCTCTTCATTTGTGGAGTTTCTTGAGTGTTTCAGGTCATTGTTTTGTTATTGCTATGTCCACTTGTGGTTCAGCCTCAGCCTTTAGACAGATGGTCTCACATTCCCCTCAACTACTTTCTGGTTTTGTGTAATTTATGGTTGACTCAGTGTCGGCAGTCTGGCCAGACCCTGAGGCACAGCAGCAGCCCAAAAGCATAATGCTTCCATCACCAAGCTTTACAGATGGTCCGAGGTGCTGTTGGCCAAAGGCAATCCTTGTTTTTTGCCAAACATGTTAAGCTTTGGTGCCAGTCAGCTCTAACTCTGTCTCATCTGTCCACAACACACTGTTCCAACATTACTTAGATGTAGTTTGGCAAACATGCCTAATGAATCTGCAGTATAAATCCTGTAGCCTCATAGGTTTCCTGATCACTTCCAGAAAATGTTATTGGTCAGCTTGTGTGGTGAAATCATTTGACCTGATAGATAGCCCATGGTTTGAAATGTCCCCAAATAGACAATATTTCAATCAATCAGAAATAACAAATTGATAATGTTGAAAACGTTTGAAGATTTATAAATTTGTAAGATTTTTCAATCAATCAGAAATAACATATCTATCTATCTATCTATCTATCTATATACAGTATATGTGTGTGTGTGTGTGAAATTATATAGAAATATATATAGAAATTAATACTTTTATTCATCAAGGACACAATAATTTGATCAAAAGTATGACAAAAATGTTACAAAGAGGTTTACATTTTATTTTATTTATACTTTATGTCGCTTCATAACGTTATGGTTGATCCACTGATGGCAGATGGAGTATTCTGACGATGCTTTTCTACGGAAGTTCTAAGCGGCCATGCCATTATAATTTTTTTTCTTTTTGGTTTTCTCGTTATAACGACTTAATTTTCTTGTTATCTCGACATAACGAAGTTCGTTTTCTCGTTATAACGACTTAATTTTCTCGTTATCTCGACATAACGAAGTTCGTTTTCTCGTTATAACGACTTAATTTTCTCGTTATCTCGACATAACGAAGTTCGTTTTCTCCTTATAACGACTTAATTTTCTCTAAGAATTTACAAAACTGCGCCCAGCAGGTGGCACTATAGACCTGAATATAACTGATGGGGTGTTGTATACTATCCACTTTACTGTACGCGGACCTTCCTCGTGATCGCTATAATTTGTGCAGTCTTGTTTATTACTGACATTTAATTCATTCATAAATGTTAAATGCTTGAATCAATATGAATATTTTGTGTATTCAGTTCCTGCTAGATGCATGAGTTTCACCAACGCATTCTGTTTCATCAATAACTGCTTATCAAAACCAAGGTTGACATCACTGTATTCTGTTTGCACCAATATATATTATATTTGTGCTTCTTTTAGGCTCATGATTAATTTAAATTAAATTTTTATTTAATGATTAGGTAGTTAATAAGCGGAGATGTTCTGTTTATCTACAGTAGGACGGGGTTTAACAATGTAGGCTGATGTGCTTCTTTTCCTTATTACTAATCTTTATTGTTAACCATATTGATGAGAAATGTGATGTATATGTAAAAATCCATAGGCTAATTTAATTCAGTTTTGTTCTGTAATGTTGTAATGGTTTTTTTCTACACGCATAGTTTTAAAAACTGTATTTATTATGGAAATAACATACTTTAAAAGAATTCACGGTAATATGTGACGTCATTATGTTGTGACTGACGACATGAAATTTCTCTACTAGTCTTCTCCCTGGCGTGATTGTTACTGTTTTATACACAAAAATTGTAGCCTACTTGATGTACTTGTACTTTGATGTTTAATAAAAATAAATAAATAAAAATAATTAAAAAAAAAAAATCTCTGTACTGTTTAGGCTATGTGTTGTAGCCATTAAAGAAAACATATTTGGTTTCATATTTGTTTAAATATTATAGGCTAATGTAATTTTTTTATTTATTTAATCAATGTTTATTATGAAAGTGAGCATGCAGCATGAGAAAGATATGATACATCATGCGCAATAGCCTATGAGACATGGAGTGGGTAAGACATGATTTTGACCACTTTATTCAGTTTTGTTTTGTAGAAAGACTCTGTTTAAAAGATTTTCGTTTTGTATAAATGTATCTTAATTTTGATCAATATTTTATCAACCCATTGCCTGTATTTAATAAACAAGCAAATATATTAGCAGACAATGTAATAAGGTGCCGGCACATCACTTGTATTGCACGTGAACTGGAGGGCGCAGAAACTCAGCTTGTGCCTCACAGACAGTTTTGAGAAATATAGGCTATCTATTATAGAAAGCTTAAAAATGTCTACTTTTAAACGAAAATATTCAAAACGAAAAGAAATAGGCTACTCTCTGAATATGTAGGCCTAATCCATATGAAATGTGCATTTCTCTCTGGCGTTCATGGCGAGTCCGCATCGTCTTTGCAGCGACACAGAAATATTAAAATAATTAATCATTAGTTTATATCTTATACACTATATCTTAATCCCACATTAAACACATATGTCTGTTTTTTATTTTTTTTTATTTTTTTCACGTTTTTAAGTACAATATTAGGTTAATCCACAGCCCCCCACCAGGGGGGGCTGATGCTATGACGAGGGGGGCTGCAGCCCCCGCAGCACCCCCCCTTCCCGCGCCATTGCACACACACATACACTACACGTACACATGAACGCTCTTTTCAAACAGAAGCTTATAACACACATGATATCTGCCACATAATGACTACTACAAATTACAAATTATATATAATTTTATTTCATATTAAGGGAAAATTAAAAGGGAGTTTAATCCAAGCAGCTCTAATGGCGCGGTGTTGCCATTTAAACATGTTAATTACAAAAACAAAACGTTCGTTGTACTGTCTCTGGAAAAAATCAACAGTGATTGATGAGCCTTTATTTATACAGTATTGTAGACGTTATTATTACCTAGGCGAAGCAAAATTTGCTGAAATATAGGCTACAGTAAGAGCGCCTGCATGGCTGTCCATCAGATGCCTGTCAAAGTTGAGTTCGTTACTATAGCAACAGTAAAAACTTTCATGTCGTTATAACGAGGGAAAACAAACTTTCGTTATGTCGAGATAACGAGAAAAATAAGTCGTTATAACAAGAAAACAACTTTCATTATGTCGAGATCATGAGAAAATTAAGTCATTATAACGAGAAAACAAGAAGGAAAAAAATGATGGCCGCTTAGAACTTCCGTACTAAACGACTTTCGTTATGTCGAGATAATGAGAAAATTAAGTCGTTCTATGGGACAGTCTCAAGCCTCCCTGTTTTCATCCAAAATATCTTAAATTGTGTTCCAAAGGCGAACAAAGCTTGTACGGGTTCGGAACTACATGGGGGTAAGTGATTAATGACAAAATTTTCATTTTGGGATGGAGTATCCCTTTAACATTGTGAACTGCCATAATGAATAATTGCATGAAACTTGGACTGTTTAAAAGTTTCTAAAGACGAACAAAGCTTTTACTGGTTTGGAACTACATGATGGAACTTACAGAAGCCAGAAGCTTTATTATTATTATTATTGAAGTAATTAAAAAGGGCAGAGTAAAAAGAGTATTTTAATCTGGAATAAATTAAAGTCAAGATGTAACAACAAGACTCAAACAGAAAACCCGAATACAAAGGACTTTTAAACGAGTTACATCTTTATTAAGTTGGATAATGTCCACCTCCCTAAACAGTAGTGTCTCTCATAGTTTTTCCACACTGGTTAAAACACAATGAGCAACAAGCACACGTACACAGACTACTTCACAATACATCTGCGAACCATATTGCACCCATATACATGTACATACTTGGTCAAACGCACAAATGCACAACCCTACATTATGGCAAAAATAAAAAATCTGATGTGCAAACATTATGAGCACATCTGGAATTATTTCATTTGAGACATCAAACTGCGAAAGGAGCATTAATGAATGTCTTTGAAGAATGTCAGTTTATTTTATGAGCATGTAATGGTATTGTAGAATACGACATCTCTAGTGTCACGAATCTGATTGAGGCGGGTGTGTCTCAAGGCACAGAGGCAGCTTATAGTTTTGATTGACTGACTAAGCAGGCATAGAGGTTTAGTTAGATATCAGTGGAGATTTTTCACATAAGCAAATGTGCATCCAGATCAAAGCAGATCAGATTTAAAGGTAAAAGTATACAAAAAAGTTAAAATCCTGTCATCCTTTAGTTGTGTCCAAATGAGTAATATATATTTTTTTCTTAAAAAAGGGATAGTACACCCAAAAATGTCACCTCACTCTCATGTCGTTCCATTTCTTTCTTTTTTTCCTGCTGAACACAGTAGAATATTTCTGAAGAACATTGATAACCAAACCATTTTGCTTTCCATTGATTGACAATTGCATTTTTTGTACATACTGTACAATGGAACTGAAACAGTTTAGTTCCCAACATTCTTCAAAACATCTTCTTTTGTGTTCTGCAGAAAGGCAGGTTTGGAACAACATGAGAGTGAGTAGATAATGACAGATTTTTTATTTTTGGGTGAACAGTCCCTTTAATGTCAATGACGCCAAACGTCAGTAGATCTTGTAACTGATCATAAGAAGCCAAATTTACAATATGTACGTATATGGCAATTTTCAGCAAATAATCATTTAAATTTGAGCCTTTTCTTTCCACAATGCTATCACATGGCTTCAGAAGACTTTGAATATAGTATATAAGTCATCTAATTACTTTTATGGTAATTTTTATGAGCTTGTATAGAAAAGAGCAGTGTGACTATTTTGCTAAAAATCTCATTTTTTTTAATCAACCATTTGGAATGACACGAGGGTGAGAAAACAGTGACAGAAGTATTATTTTTTTGAGTAAATTACCCCTATAACAACCATCAATTCACGTTCAGATCCTAAAAATCTGCATGAGAAAATGCGACAGATCTAGATAACTGTTTGGCAAGGGGTGGATACAGAGGTAAAGAGTTCATTAAATAATTAAATGCTGATATAATAAAGTAATATGACTAAATACACATTTAGATCCAAAGTCACTGCTCTTTCAATGAGCATGTGAACGCAGAAACGCTCAGAAAGAGCTCACATCACTTGAATAAAGCCGTTTTGCAGCATCATTCTTTTTAATTCTTTGGAAATCAGACAGGAATTATTTAAACACTACTATTACCCTAGTTAGTTTAGACATGTTAGGCATTAACATATACAGTAGACTTCTGACAAGGATACTAGCTCTACGGGTCCATCAAGAACACTAAACACTGAATCTTCTGACGTGACGGGCTATACAGTTTTAACAGTCTCTTGGTCAGGCTAGAAAGGACTCGCATTCACTAAAGATGCTGCCTTAACGAGAAGAGAATATAGTTACACCTACTTCTAAAAGGAATTTCGCTTTTCCTGCTCGATTTTAACAATAGAATACAACTGACACAAAGATTTAGAATAAAGATTTGTTTTTCTGCATTAATTAATGTCTCGCCCCTCCTGAGACACAGATCAGTCTGATATACACTACTGTTCAAAAGTTTGGGTTCAGTGATATTGTGATTTCTGAAGGATCATGTGACATGGAAGACGGCTGGTAACCGAAATAACGGCTTCTGAAAATTCAGATTTTCCATCATAGTAATAAATTACATTTCAAAATAGATTCAATTTGAAAATAGTTGTCTTGAATTGTAATCTTATTTCACAATATTACTGTTTTCACTATGCCTTTGATCAAAATAAATGCAGTCTTGGTAAGCATAAGCGATATTCAAAAGCAACTTATTGACTTTTGAACAGTAGTGTAAATTGAGTGTGTAAGTGAAATACATTTGTGAAAGAAGTGAAAGAATTTTAGTGTGTCCTAACAAGACCCAATGCAACAAGTAATCATCTGAACGCAAAACAGCTATGCAGCGTGACAACGACAACTGATCAGAAGATAATGTTTAATATAATTACCTTAAGTAGATTTTTAAACCTATGATATTTCACTGTGGGAAAGGCTAGCAAGTAATTTGTCACAGAGACTGCAATCATGCGATCAACAAAATGCACTTTTTTACATTTAATATCTTTTATCGCATGATGTCTGGTTAGGACACAGTGTTCTAGTCATGAGATGAAATTGAAAGACTTAAAATCTGAAAGCACACATAAAACATTTTTAAACACTGCAGACAGCACAATTTGCTCATAAAAAATAAAACATAACTAAATTAAAAATCACAAACACAGGTCAAAAGAGTTGAGGTGGGTAATTTTCAAATCCATTCTTGCTAGTGAAGCTTAAACCACACATTTCAAAGAATAATTTTAAAATAAATTATTTATAGTTAAGATTAAACCACACATTTCAAAGAATAATAATAATAATAAAGGCCAATTCCAATACTCTGCTTTTGGAGGGCGGCACAAGATGAGCAGGCAGTTCGCTTGGAAGCTCGTGACCTTCTAGTTTGACCTTGATCAGATGATTGGCCAAGGCAAACTCCTCGTCATCGAGCATCCCATCGTTATCAATGTCAGCCAGTTTCCAGATCTTACCCAGCACAGTGTTTGGCAGCTTGGACTTCACCATCTCCTTCTTGGCATTGGCTCCAGTCACTTTTCCATTGACGGGTGAGAGAGTGTAGAAGATTTCATCATACATAGGTTTGTCACGTGCCACCACCCATTCGACTTCATCAATGCCCTCGCCGGCTCCCTCGCCATAACCGTGTCCGAACGGCCCATTCATGGTTCCCTCGAAGGCACCGCCCTTCACCACCTGGTTGGGGTGCTGCGTCTCCTCCTGGCGCACCAGAACCATAAGCTGGGCGATGTCGTGAGCCAGCATGTCATCCACGGTGTCCAATAACTTCATTTTCAGAGGATGGAACTTGTTCAGATCATGTGCTTGAAGTTGCTCCTATTCAGTGGGAAAGAACGCTTAAGAAAAAACACTGTAGGAAGTAACAAAAGATCCTGTCGACATCTGTTGATATTTAAAGGGTAAACCAGCTCCACTCCCTTCACATACTCTGTTCCAGACAGGCTGTGTCAGGCTGTTAATGCTTAGGCTTCTTTTGGAAATAGTTTCATTGGCAGAGAAGAAACATACAAACTAACTAGCCAAATCTTGTCTGAAACAAAATTTACTCAATATTCATTTGTTTATAGAACTGTTGTATAAAAACAACAGTAATATAAACAGCATTTATACTCAAGTGATTTTTTTTAATTATAGAAAATGCACATCATCAGGTTTGGAGAGGTCCACCCAAAGCTGAAATTTATATAGCTGTTTGTTGATGTAAAAAATGTGGGACAAATGATGCTGATTTTGAATGTGCACTGAAAGACCCTTTAGAAGCATTCTTGAGTCAGCCTCAATCTTTGTTGGCTAAATTGACCTTACCTGCATTTTCTTAAGATTAGGGAAGTCTCCCGGGGAAATCTGGTGCTCCTTCTCAATGCGGCTGTAGATCTCTCCCAAGCTGTTAATCAGCTCCTTCTTTTTGTTGTCCTTCCCAAAGACTGAGGGCATATCTTTTTTCAAGGAGCTAATGATGTATGCATGGACCTGTGAGAGCACAAAAGAAAAGCTCCTTTTAAGTTTATAGAGCAAAAATCAGTTTATTACAATTACAAAGAGCATGCCTGGGTTGTATTTATCACAAAAAAAAAAAAATTATTAAAAGGGACAGGGAGAGAACTTAAATGTTCTTCTTTAATGCATCCAGCTGGATCTGGAGATTTAAATCGAGTTTGACAAGTGACCAGCACTGACAGTCCCCAACACTTGGGTCTCTATGGCCCAGCCCATGTGTTTTGAGCAATGTTTGTACTGATGGGGATAATAAAGGATTTCAGACGTAAATGAACCGACATCAGAGTGTTTTTTGTTTCCTTTTAGATGACAGCTTTATGTTTGACTACCTATGTTATTGTTCTTTTATACAGTGGGTATAGAAAAAAAATCACCCCCCTTTAAAATAATCACATTTTATCGTTTTGCAGCCTGAATTGAAGATGGACAGTTTTTGTTTTATCCAGCTGTATTTACTCAGTGAAACGAAGGTCTGGAATCTATGGCAGCTTTCATTGGCCAAGGCCTGCCCATGTGGCCGTTTGACCGACATGTCAAACAACCAATCACACACATACTTTAGAAAATCCAGCATTTAGTTGATCCTGATAAGCACTCGTTGTCACAGTTGTAAACACTAGGCTTTCTTCTTTCGTGAGGGGGTTTGGCACAACTGTATCTTTGTTTCCAGGTAGAACGTTAAAGAATGCGACACATGTCTCGCGGAAATCCTGTAGAATTCAACCAATCTGATGATGGCTTTGACAGTCCTGAAATGTTTCTACTTTTGTGTGCCATATGCATCAGACGTTTAGCCAACGGTCCATGGGTGTGGCGTCTGAGGCTGAGACTATTTATAACCATGTCTTTATGAGGAATGTCATTATGAGTCATGATCCCTCAGTATCTTTCATCACATTTAACAATCCCCACTAATCATCTGAGTCAAAGTCAAGGGCTTTCTTTGCATTTTCTGGTCTAGTTTTCAGATGTAGCTGATTATCTGCACAAACAGTATCTTGTTTGACTTGCATGTTTAATATATGTATTCACATATATTCACATTTATTGTATATAAAAAGAAAGGGAGAGGCAGACAGATATATGACTACTTCATAATGTCCTTTGTTTTTTTTTTTACAGAACATATATATACAAATATATGTTAATAGAGCTGAATCAAGCTTAGATTCAAAATTACTGTAGAGGCAAATATAATGTGCTTAATGTGGAGTCGAGAAAAAAAAAATCAATGACTCTGAGTTCAGTCTTGATCAAAAATGCAGGCGAACATCAGGGTCATTCACAGAGCCACATCAGCAGAGTGTATAGTTTGGAAAATGGCCTCATTACTTGGGCAAAGTCTGCAAGACCAGACAGACAAAAGGCCTGTAAACACACAAAGTGCATGTCACTGCTATTACTTTTATACTAGAGCTATATGCTGGACCACATCAAAAACATGTTGGAATGACAACAGCATTCACAGCATCTCAACTAAATAAATGGAGAAAAAGAGACCTTTTATTCTGAATCACACACTAAATATTTTCCATTGAAAATCAACATATAAATCCATAAGTGCTTGTTTTTGCTTTTAACAAAATTTGCTAGTCAAAGTTTGAGCAGTTTGTTAGTTGTTTCCTGCTTTTGGTTTCAGGAGTGGTTTGGTTCAGAACTTTCCAAGACTTTGGAACATAAAGGATTAGTTTACCCAAAAAGGAACATTCTGTCATTATTGTCTGATGTTCCAAATGCTGTTATTTTTTCTGTGGAACACACTCTATATTGAAAGAGTTTGAAGTGATGACTGCTTTTTTATTTTCATAGCCATGGTAACTATTATTGATCATTTTAGAAGGGATGATTTCTCGTCACTTTCACTTTCACTTTTTTTGTATTCTGAGGAACGAATAACAGTGACTTGAAGAATAACAATGAAGAATAATGAAGAACAGTAAAGAATAACAATGATTTCCTTTATTTATATGCAGCAACGGTTTGAGTTAAAAAGCTTCATTTGTGTTCTACTGAAGAGACAAAGTCACCTACATCTTGGATACCCTGGGGGTAAGCAAATAAACTTAAAATTTCATTTTTGGATGAACTATCCCTTTAACTTATACTGTAGATATAACCTTATTAACAATCTAGTTGGGTCATTTTTTGGTAGGCTACATGTCAAATCTCAAAGGCTAACGTAATAGAATTTTACCTTAGCAAGACGAGCTCTTTTGATCAGATCGTTGAGCTTGCGAAGGGCGGCGTTACGAGGCAGCGACTGGATATCCTTGAACAGGTCTTTCTCTTCCGCCTCAAACAGTTTGCGATTGTCTGGAATCAGTAACGGATGTGACCAAAAAGAGCCGATGTAGACACGAATCACCTCAGGTGTGTTGACAATCTTCCCCAGTGACCACATGAGAGCGCCGTAGACCCGCATTAACTGCTGCGTCTCGATCTGGTCGGCCTTATTAAGCACAACGCGGATCTTGTCCTCATGGTTCTTGAGGGCCTTAATGACCTCTGAGAACTCGTCTGAGATGTCCAGCTTGTGGGCGTCGAACAGCAGAATGATTCGGTCCACACGTTCGGCGAACCACTCCAACACCGCAGCAAAGTCATAGCCTGAAGGAGAGATTGGAAAAGAGAGTGATATCCTGTCCAGTATTTACAGTTCACAAAGCTTTCGCACCGGATGGATGCTCGCACGAGAGCAGTGAGGCAGCCAGCCAATCAGAACGGGCAAAATGACCTTGCTAGACCTGGCGCTCACCAGTACTGAAGCTGCTGACTCTCTTCCAAGTATCATTAAAATGCTCGGGCCTGTTGTGGTTTTTATGATCTAATGTCTGCCAGTAAATGGCTTCTGCAGCTCAACTTCACTCCCTCTCCAGGGATGCAGACAGTTAAACTGCAAGTCCACCATTCGAGAGGACAGCAAGATGATGACTCATTTTAAACCAAGGCTGCATTACGTAGAATATTATGGAATTATTGTAACTAAATGATGCATTTAGATGCATTAACCAATATTAGCAAATGTGTTTTATATTAAAAGTCAATCTAAACGATAATAATATCTACATCAATATATACAGTGTTTTTTCCCCATGATAATTTAAAATACTGTACAGTACTTGGAAGTATTTACAAGTGTATGAACATGCATATGGTGAGTTTCGTATAAAGTACTGAATTTTTTTTTCTATGTCTGATTTCTGCATGCAATGTCTGTATGATTCAGAATGGCTGTTTATGAGTCTGGCTCTCTAAAGAGCCGCAGACTCTTGTGAAGGAGCGTAAAACTAGCTTTTATATTATCTGGGTGACTGCACATTCAACTGAGATTTGGGAAGGGGTAGACTGCTAATAAAGGCAGAATCCTGCAAATGAAACCTAATGCTGTGGTCTAATTAATTTTGTAATGCATGTTATGATATCTCTAAATCTATTTGCGTTGCTGCTATGCAACCGAGTACAGAAAAAGGTTATGATAATGCAATACTGCTAAATGAATCAAAAGCCATGCCGTTGTGTCTGAACCAGCCTCAACAGGAGATTATTACTGTGCAGAATTTTTGCTTTAAGTGGGGACAGACAAATAACTATCCCATAGCAACCGGTTATGACAACATGTGCTCGTGACAAGAAAATCATAACCTTGCTAGAGAAAACAAGGTTCACACTGACAGAAGAAAAACCTTGAAAAGCTAAACTATCAGTACTCATATACTGCAAAAAATAAAAAAGTTTTTTTTCCCCCCTTGGTCCACCTCTACACTACATGCCTACATTTGCTCTGCTCAGTGATGTTATTGTTTACTAAAATTAAAATTATTATTTTTTTGCTAAATCAAATGAAGCTAAAATAAATAAAATATGAACATTACATAAAAAATTAGATATGCTGGCAACTAACTGAAATGAAAATAATTTAAAGCTACATAGAAATAACTTAAAAAGCCAAAAAATGACAACACTGAAGCTTAAACTAAAATTAAAATAAAAAAGCTAATTCAAAATATTGATAATTGCAATACCAGTATATCAACTGTAGTATTATTTAATGTATAAACTATTAGAATTAATTATGATTTTTAATTTTTAAGTCTGGACACACCTGTTGGAAAAAATGGTTTATAAATAAACTTAATATGTGTAATAAGTTGTAATTTTCCAAATTTTCCACCCTGAATCATTAAGTTGAAAGACATCTGAAAGGAGGAAAGGTAATGATTGATTCTTACAAGGCTCTGCTGTTGAGTCTAGCTGTCCTTTTTTTTTTTTTCCTGATGTACATCTTCTGCAACAACATCCTGCTTATCCTTAGATACACCGTCAGTGTGCTTCCTTCATAACCAAGCATTTTTGCTATGACCCTGACTGAAAATGAGTACATTTACAGGAGTAAAGAGGAATTAGTCCGTTAACATTCTGGTTTTTATTGGTTTTTTTGTGAGTGTGCGAAGTTTTTGTCATGCCCTGACATTTGTGCTTTTTTCAGTTTGCTTATAAATATCTAAATGGCTAAAGTCTAATCTCACTGTAATCAGCACAAACTAGGCTATAATAATATGTGAGCAGCATGTATGTACATGATTTTTGAGAAAAAAAATGTTATTCGTGGTTAGTGAAAAACTAAAAATGTTAAATCACTTGAATAAGGCAATAAAAACATATAGAAAATTGGTTCCCAGATATTTTGAGAACTGGAGCTTGTAGCCTAGAATTTTTTTTTTTTCTAAATGATGTGAAAAATCATCTTGTTTACTCACTTACAGAAAAACAATATATTGATTTAAATTTTCTAAGACACTTTTTGTTGGTTAAAAGTCATATGCGAGTAGGCGTCAACTATCATGAATTCACACCTGAGAAGACAAAGACCTGCATAATGAGCTGCATAATGAGCCATTCAGTCAGCTGTGTCAATGAGAGGGATGAGTTACAAGAAAGAATGTGAGGACAAAATAAATTCTATTTAATTTTATGTTTGTAGTTTATTTAGAATATATTTAATTATCCCACAACATAATTTAATATTCACTTGTGAGTGCAGTTAAACAGTTTTATTAGGAAAAATCAAAGCTGGCTTTCAAACTGAATTTTTTGCATCATTACTCCAGTCACACAATCCTTCAGAAATCCTTTTAACAATCTTCTTTTTACTACAAAAAAAAAACATTTATTGTTATTATTATCATCATTGTTATTATTATTATTATTATATTATTATTATTATTATTATTATTATTATTAATGTTGAAAAGAGCTGAGAATATTTTTTTTTAGGTTTTTTAGGGGGGTGAAAGAACAGCAATGATTGTTACATTTGTTACAGTTACATTTATTGGTACATTTATATTATTTACATCAAGCTTTTGAATGGTATAGTAGTGTATATTGTTATTGAAACTTCATAATATTTCACTTGATTATACATTTAGTCAGGAATTATAGTTTTGGAAAAAGTATTTGGAAAAAGTCTAACTAGTAAAATGTTTACACGTTATGTGGAAAACTAGTACAAGTATATAAATCAATAAAAAGAGACTTACTCATGTTTCTGATTTCTGCTGAATAAAGTGCTTCATTCTTTTTTCTGAGGAAATCAAATCTCAAATCCTCAACCACATCACATCTTTTTGGGGGAGAATTATGTCTTATTCCTCTCATCGCGAAGCAACAGTAAAATAATAAAAACTTGAAGAACAGTCTCGCTGCGTTGTCTTCTGTTGTGTGGGCGTATTCAAAAGCCGCGCGCTTCAGTGAAACATTTGAATCTCAAAAGCGCGCTCGGCGCGGGGGCGTGGTCGCATTAGAAGATAATGAAGGGAGACGTGAAAAACGGACATCGCGTTGTTTTCATATGGATTACTTTATCACAGAATATTTGTTTTTCAGCAGCACTTGTTTAGTTTAAAAGTAGACATGTCAGGCTTTCTATATAGATATCTCTCTCATGTCTCTTCGTTGAGTATTCACTGAGTTACAGTTCATTTTAATGACGCATTTGTATCTGAAGATCAGCGCAGACAAAGGCTGCAGACAGAATCTCCTTGTTTGTTATCTTTATTTTATAAGTGCACAAAGTTTTGTGTGTTATTATGTCTGTATACAAAAAAAAAAGTAGACCCTTTACAGATTCGATTGATGTATTGCACTTATCTGTACGATCAAAAACTGAAAGTGTAATTTAAGTTCTTTTCGGGGTTATCAGGAGAAAATACCCCAAAACGCGTATACGCGTTAATCGACTCCAGAGGGTTAATATTTCAATTTATTTAAATGTAATTTGGGTGTTATTCGGTGTTAATATCTTAAAATGGGTGTATGCGGTGTCTACAGGAATGGGGTGGACCATCCCTTACGATTTGGCAGTTTCACTTGAGGAAGCTTTATTGTCACCTGCAATAGTGTGTTTTGTCTTTTCAACAACTTATAGATCTCTATCCAGAATTATCGTAACTTCAGACTGGGACTAGCCAACTCAATAAAGGTCTAAGAAAGATACCATCTACAGTAACAGACACATGAGACAGTGTCATTGAGAGCAGGACAATAACAGCGGTGAAACTGAGCTCGGTATTACAGCTGTGATTATATTGTTGCAGAGGGACAGATCTGAGGGTTAATATCAGGAGGCCTTATGATTTCACAGCACATCTGGTGTCGAGTGGTGCTGGAACTTCATTGGTGTAATAAGCTGCAGGTGTTAACAGTAGTTTGGCAGTATCTACAATACCTCCGTATGGACATTTACGCAGGAAGCTATAACCAAAGCCATCTTCTGTAGCAACTGTTCATGGGAAGAGAAAGATATAAAGATGTCAAATTACAGTAACACAAGAAAAAAGAATAGACTTTTAATTAGAAATGTCTCAGATTCTTCCCTGAATGACAGAAGTGAAAGTTTAGGTAGTTCATGGCACTAGAAAGCGAAACAGTCTGGTATGAACTGATGAAAAAACAAATACAAAAAGGGAGATATAAAAGAGCATGAAAAAAAAAGGAAATGGTTTTGGTTGACACTGTGCTGCGTTTGCACTCTGCAACATCCTGAACTGATGAAGATGCTAAAAAAGATGTTAATGAAAGAACATGCATAATCAAAACCATAATCATAAAATGCATCATAAAAAAATATAATGATTTCTTGCAATTCAGTTAAGATGGTGATTCAGTAACCGCTCTAAACAATTCAGTTTAGTGAATGATTTGCCAGACTGATTCAAACTGGTAACCCAACTTTTTGAAATTTTCACAAAAAAAAATCCTACTCATATGTCTGGGAAACAGACTCTACTGGTCATGCTGTGTTTCTGATTTACCAAAAAGGGATTTGTAAGTTTTAGCTTACTGTAGTTGTGCTGGATGTCACTGATTCACTCAATAGGAACCAGCTCATAAGAGCAATTTGTTTGTGAATTCAGACTACACTGGTTGTGTTGGATGTTATCGATTCACTAAGAAAAAAAAAAACAGCTCAGGAGAATAATTTATTTATTTATCATACTACACTGGTTGTGCTGAGTTTTATTGGTTCACTGAAAAGAATTAGCTTATAAGAATAATTTGTGAATCAGACTACACTGGCTGTATTGTATGTGTTGTCTTGTACACAATGCAAATGAATACTTATTTTCAGATCCTAAAATGTCTATTTACACCAACTCTGATGTGACTAAATAACAAATACAAAATATTCACACTAAGATAAATGTCGAATATTCATGATTCAATAATCAAGTAAATAGGCTTGTCAGTAGGCTTGCTTGTCAGTTAAGACTTTTCATTTCGATGAAATATAGCTACAAGTTGTTCACCATAATGTTGCAATCTGAGCCTAACCTTTTTCCAATTAAAAACAAATAGCAGCAGGTATGTGGTTTTGAGCTTCATGTGGTTCAGAGCCGAGGTGTTATTTAAGACAGCATGCTACTACAACAAATCTCTAATGCCATTAAATGAACCTTAACCACAAACAGATATTTAAGTAACCACTGCTTATCTACAAACCTACGATCATCTGTTACACAGTCAGCTGAACATATAATACAACAGAACCACTCCAGTGATTGGATTTGGCAGATAGCATTTCCTGGAGGAAATAAGGTCTATTTCACAGCACCTGCCTGTGGTGGAGGTAGAGGAGAGCTGGGAATAATAAAGCTACTCTTGGGAGCAGTGCTGGCATGCAGTCAATAGAGCCTTACAGCTGCACGCTCAAAAACATGCTACACTGCCAAACACTTGATAACAGAGTAGACCAGAGAGAAAGGGATAATGAGTCCTGCAGAATTACAGCGATTAAAAGTTGAATGATAAACCTAATGGCAATTCTCCACTAATGACTCTCTATGCAGAGGTATAACTAGGATCATATGGTCCCATATGTATATATATATATATATATATATATGTCTATATATATGAGAGAGAGAGAGAGAGAGAGAGAGAGAGAGAGAGAGAGAGAGAGAGAGATGTTGTTTTGATGTTTGTCAGACAAAGCCGTTTAAAAGCAAATGCTTTCTGTGAGATGCTGTTCTTGTAATAGATGCATGAAAAAGTGCTGATGGGTGTTAGAACTGTATAGATGTTATTAATGGAGTGATCTGAGTGGGAACCGTCTCTCAGTGTTGGTGATGATCTAAACACTACAGCTTCAGATCGATCCGGTTACTGTAGTGATACTGTAGGTAACACAGTTAATCTCAACTAGTCAAATTATGATTATATAAAGAATTTCAGTGTCTAGTCTGGTAGATAATGCAGCTTATTTTTGTCAAGAACCATCCACTCCATCCATCCAACAGAAAGAATCTATCTTACATTACCATTTAAAGGACTGGGTTGAGTAAGATTATTATTATTTTTTTTTAAGAATCCGATTAATTTATTCAGCAAGGATGCATTAAAGTGCTCAAAAGTGACAGTAAAGACATTTATAATGTTACAAAAATTTATATTTTAAATAAATGCTGTTCATTTGAACCTTGTATTCATCAAAGAATCCTGAAAAAGGTATGTTTTCTCTAAAATATTAAGCAGCTGTTTTCAATATTAATAACAACAAGAAATGTTTCTTAATCTGCAAATTACCATATTAGAATGATTTCTGAAGATCAAGTGACACTGAAGGCTGGAGTGATGGCTGCTGAAAAATTCTGCTTTACCATAACAGGAATAAATTATATTTTAAAATATAATAAAATAAATAGAAGAGCGTTATTTTAATTCATAATATTTCACAATATTACTGTATTTACTGTATTTTTGTTCAAATAAATTCAGCATTGGTGAGCATCAGAGACTAAAAACATTAAAAAGTGTAATGTGTAAATGTTTCAATGTGCATGTACAATGGGCCCAAAAGTCTAAAAGAAGTGAAAATGCTTTGATTTTGCACTTTTGACACATTATCCCATTACAAATTATACTAGCCTAAAAATATTTAAAAAATATTTAGTAGGTAGAACTGGAAACATTTAGAATTATAATCCCTATTTTTTTTAATTATTGTTGAATCTTATATTTTTGTAATATGTATGTATGTATGTTTTCAAGATTCAAGATTCAAGAATATATATATACACACACACACACACACATACACACATATACATATCTTAAGCGTTTTTTCCAGGTTAATTTAATTTGATTTTCTCAGATTCTATGTCTTCTGTACAGCACTTTATAAACACTAAAAGGTGATTAGAATAAACTGACCAGCTATATAATTGTGTACAAGCAGGCCAATCAGACTGGACTCTTTCAGCAATTTCCTGTTTTTTGTAAGTACAATATGCATCAAACAGTGATCATGAATGGTCTGTGGGTGTGCCATCTGGGACTAAGGCTGAGTAGAAACACAGCAAGAGCATCTAATTACAGACACACAGTGAGTATAAACAAACACATACACCTGGCTGAATACACCTGGCCAAATGCTCCTCAGAAAGAGAACTCACAGAGCATGCAGGAACATCTTATCTTACTTACAGGAACCATATCTTATCTCACTGATCTGATTCAGTGCATATAACCAGTCAACGGGGAAAAAACTGCCTATAGCCATGAAAATTAGTGAGAAAGTTCCTCCCTATAATCTCATGTGACTGCTGAAGAAATTCCACAGACCTGCTGGACATATTCAAAAAACAGAGGACACATGACAGACATTTTCTCATTATGTCCTGCTAAATACAACCATCTCACTGATGTGTAAATGAGAATTTTGGAAAGGAAAAAGTGAGGAGAAACAAAGAAGACAGCTGGGATGGAATTTAACAAATCTGGTTCTGACTTCCTCCGTTAGTCTTTGGAACACAGTTTAAGATATTTTAGATTTAGTCCGAGAGCTTTCTGTCCCTCCATTGAAAATGTATGTATGGTATACTGTGCATGTCCAGAAAGGTAATAATAAAAACATCATCAAAGTAGTCCATGTGACATCAGAGGGTCCGTTAGAATTTATTGAAGCATCGAAAATACATTTTGGTCCAAAAATAACAAAAATGACGACTTTATTCAGGATTGTCTTCTCTTCCGGGTCTGTTGTGAACGCGACTGCTGTGACTGTTGACGTACGACGCTGCTGACGTGTTCTCTTCCGGGTCTAATAACAAAGAAAACACGTCAGCAGCGTCGTACATCAGCGGCGTCACTGCAGTGTTGTGAACGCGCTCACAACAGACCCGGAAGAGAAGAAAATGCTGAATAAAGTCGTAATTTTTGTTATTTTTGAACTAAAATGTATATTCGATGCTTCAACAAATTCTAACGGACCCTCTGATGTCACATGGACTACTTTGATGATGTTTTTATTACCTTTCTGGACATGGACAGTATACCGTACATACATTTTCAATGGAGGGACAGAAAGCTCTCGGACTAAATCTAAAATATCTTATACTGTGTTCCGAAGACGAACGGAGGTCTTACGGGTTTGGAATGACATGAGGGTGAGTCATTAATGACATAATTTTCATTTTTGGCTGAACTAACCCTTTAAGATCAGCATGAAATGAAAATTCACTCTATTTTGTAATGCATGAAATATATCTTATTGTTAACATTAAGTTTGGGTGCACTGGTCTTTTTGACTAATACATTATAAATTAGTAATTCGTTTGCAAATAGCACTACATTGGACAAGAACTTCACAATAGAAACTTTCATGTTCAATTAACATCTCAGCTAATACAAATTCATTTGTAAATTCAGCAACTTGTGTCAGTTGCCACATAATGTTCATTTCGTTACTGAAAACTAAAAATGTTCGTCGCTGAGATTTTTTCCCATGACTAAAACAAGACTATGATGAGACATCAATAAGGTGAATAAACAATAACTGTGACTATATCAACATGCAATATCATTGACGATAAAAGACGAGACTAAAACCAAAATCAAAATAAATATATTATTGCAGACTGCCTCAAGAGTTCAAATCCCCAAATCAGAGCATCTCTGTTAAAATGATACATTTTCTGCACGGTGTTTTGCTTAATTTTTGCAATCTGGCAACCATGTGCACACGCTCATTCTTCATTACGGAAGCTACGATGATGATCTGAAAACACCGACAAACAATTAAGCTGGAGTTTTGAGATGTTTGGCTTGAATAAAAGTGTCATTCAGCCAGTCTGTGATCTCGACTATTTAGTCGACATTCTATTGATTTGTGATTATTGGTGAATTAAATTATATTATATATATATATATATAATTTTTTTATTAGTTTAACCATTATACAGCATAACAAAAACAAAAACGTTTTAATTGACTTAAACTAGACTAAAATGCTCAGACATTTAGTTGACTAAAACTTAAACTTGACTAAACAAAAACAAGACAAGGTTGTCTAAATAGGATAATAACTAAAAAGTACATGTGACAGAGAACTAAGACAGAGACTAGTTAAAAAGACTTTCTGTTCCAGTATATTAAAAAAATGAACCAGTTCTCAATTCCCAACCCTAAAAGAGAGACAGACGGTGAGAGACAGAGATAACCATTGTAGCAGCACATGCTTAGATCCAGTGTTCAAACAGGAAGAAAGAATGCTAAATACTACAAGATTATTGTTATGAGAGTAGCAGAATGCAGTCTGAAGTGAAGGTGCCATTAGTTGTCATGAAACTGCTTGCTCTTCTCTCATGCACTCATGTGTGAGAACTTAATGACTTAATCCACAATTCAATGGAAACTTTGAAAGCTCACAAACAACATGTTCAGTGCGATCAATAGCTCTTTAAAGCCGGAGCTACGCAGCCATAGACTAGCACACACACCAATGCCACTTGGTCACTGTAGCAGTCTAGTTTTTGACATGAGTACTATTGCATAATGTATTCTGTTGCACATAATACAATAATACTTTGTAAAACTTTTAGGCAATATTGAATGTATATACTAGTACTCCAGTGTGTATCTATTTGATGCACATAAATTACACACTTACACTTTGTTTTCTACAGAGGCTCTAGTATCAGATGGCGACTAATTTTACTGCCACATTAAAGTGCTTACCTTTAAACCTACATTTACTGCTTTCAGCACAAACAAGAGCTACTAAATATTTGTCCGCTGAAATCACAGAGGACCTTGGAGAGCCTGGCTCTTGGCTCTGGCCTCAGAAACATGAGTGTCTAATCCTCGGGCTGTATCAATCCGGTCTGTCAGGCTGAGTGCTTGGGTAAAATGAAAAGCGCTGATGCCAGGAAGCCCAGCGGTAATACTATGGGCCGCTTAGCTGCAATGGACTTTTCTGAATGAGTGATGAAGTAACCATGAGCTAAACAAGCTTAGTGTTACAAGGGCATCAGTACAGTAATTCAACCAGAAGTGACTTTGTACAGTAACTTTTATATCACTGAAATTATATCATTTAACATTTTTTATGAAAGTCTAGAATGCTCAATCATGCATGAAATGTAATGGCAGGTGGAAAACTTATGCATACGATAGGCTTAAGAGTCAAAGCTTGTTAAAAAAAAAATCTACTTGAACCAAATAAGTTACAAAATATCTACCGTGAATATCCATTACTAAGCATTAAGTAGCAAACCAGAGAACAAAAAGAAGAACACATCCACCATCCTTTGATACGAATACAGTTGTGGCTGAAAAACACTATAGATACAAAACACTATAGATACAATTTAGTGCAAACTCAAATACATTGTATCTGTTCTTAAAGTTATGAGGCAAAACAACATTCTTCATCTTGATAAAGCCTCGTCTCTCGTCATATTCAACACAGACTTTCAACACATCACAATTAAAAAGTAAAAACAGATTGAAACTTCAGTTACACAATACACCAATACACCAACAGTGTTGCTTTTCATTATAAAAATCACGAAGACATCATGAAAAAATTATAATCGCTTTTTCTCAACATAGCGATCAAGTGAACTCTTTGGTAGTTAGTGTTTCTTATGGAAAATCTTTTTCATATGATGCCACAGGGAAAAAAAACTAGTATTGAAATTTGAGATCACATGATCTTGTTATGCTGTTGTTCTTTGAAAACATTCGGTGATTGGTATAACCAACCACAACAATACTTAACCATTAAACCTAGTTATACTAAAATGTACAATGAGTCACTTAAAACCTTTTAATATTTGTTTACGTCCTGCAAAATATTACAAATTATGTGTATTAAAATAAAGGTTTGGCAAATCCTACTTAATAACATCTAAGATGTGGGTAAACCAAGGAGAAATTTTGGGGTCAGTAAGTTATAATACTTTTATTCAGTAAGGACACAATGGCTTGATCAAAAGCCTTTGAATTGTCTGAAAATATTATGCTTCAAATAAATGCTGTTCTTTTGAACTTTCTGAACTTTCAAAGTATCTTAAAAAAATGTATCAGGGTATCCACAAAAATATTAAACGACAACAATTTCAAAATTGATAATACATTTCTTGATCATAAAATCAGCATATTAGAATGATTTCGGAACGATCATGAAACACTGAAGTAATCGATGCTGAAAATTCAGCTTTGCCATCTCACACAGTATTCCTGTTTTTACTGTATTTTTGATCAAATAAATGTAGCCTTGATGAGCATACTGATTTATAAACAGTACCATCTTTTGAACAGTATTGGATAAATATCAATAGCTCCTGATTCAGATGATTTTCTTCATCTGTGCACATGCATGTTGATGCATTTTGGAAGTCAGTTACCTCTGCTGATCCTTTGTTTCTCTCCGCTCAGGATTCCTGGGGTGTCAATCACACTGATGCTCTCCAGAACAGGGTTGGGCAGCTGGGCACACACAAACCTGAGGGCCAACCCAAACAAACCAGAGTCACACTCAAGGACACTGCAGCAGTCTTCCAAGCACATGACTGGCACACTAACCATCAGTTTCCACACTTTTATGCTTCAATCTTGATTTGAGCTTGTTGTCTTTGCTCTCTCTTCAAAATGAAAATATACATTTGTCATAGAGTAAAAAATGCTCTCTGATTTCACACTGCTATAAAGTCCCAAATTTCGTAGTAACTTGGCATGAAGACATGGAGCAGTGTGCCATAAATCATTATTTTGTTACCATTTACGTTACAGTAGTTTGACCAACCTGGACATAGTAAAACATAAAAAGCAAGACAGACTTCACATTTTTATAGCCTGAGAAATAAGTCTGCTCTGAGATGCTTTAACAACAAGCCAAAAACTAGTATACATGGCTTTTGTGGCTTAGTGTGTGAACTAGGCTCAGAAAAAGTGTGTCATGTTTTGGAGTGAATCACTAAGGACCTGAGGCTATGGGGAAACATTATCCTAACATTATTCATTCTCCTTTAGACAGTCCCTACTAGAACACATTGGACACAAACAACTTGAAACCACTGAAGAGCACATTCTAGCAATTACATTTCAGAACATCTGGCATCAGACCACATGCTAGTACAATGCATGGAGTGGATGAGACCAAATATGAAAGTTAAGCAGGAAAGTTTTATTTACTATGGGAAACTACTCAAAACCAAACTTCAATCTGATTGAAGAAATTATAAATATATAATACCAATACTAAATAATTTGATGTGTAATTCTATGCACTACTACACCATGCTCACTGAGCTGCTGCTATTTGTGAATTCATAAATGATATAGTTATCTATAAATAAATCTGAAAACCAGGGCAGTTGTCTCAGGCATTTTAAATTACATAAACCTACAGCCAAACAGGGTGCATGGCAAGTCATGAACATTTTTCATGAAATTTGCATTTGCAGAAATATCCAAAAATGAAAAATCCTGTAACTATTTGCTCACAATCATGTCATTATTTTCTTTGTGTGGAACACAAAAGATAATATTTTAAACAAAATGTCAATTTTTGTCCATAAAATGGAGGTCAATATTGTTGTGGCCCCCATTTACATTAATATGGACATTCTTCAAAATATTTTTATGTTTTGCAGAAGAAAAAAAGTCATACAGGTTTGGAACGACATGAGGATGAGTAAATAATGACAGTGCTTGTGGTTCTGGGTGAACTTTTCCTTTAAAGTTGCTGCTCTTCTGACAGAATTACATGAGAAATATTCAAAAATATGCAGGCTTTGCAATTGCAAAAGGCAAAGAGACAATTTTCTCAAGAGTTTCTGCTGATTTCCACAACAAGCAGACAGTCTGCCAAACCATCAAACTATGTAGTACAGCAAAGACCACCTGCAACAATAATCACATGCATGCGATTGCATCACTTGGAGGTTTTATAAAGGAATGTTACTCTATCGTTGTGTAATTTTAAGACTGTGAATGACAGCCTGTTTAATAATATGCTGGTGAGCTCGATGTTATGATGTGCTCTTATCTGTCTGTTGCTCATTCACGTGACGGGAGGTCAGCATGAGGAAACTCAATCAAGAGAAGGAATGTTGCCTAGCACCAGCCCCCCTCTGTGACATCATCATAAGATAGGAAGACCATGTTACATATGCAAACCTCTGCCCAGACTAAAGCTCTAAACATGTCCATTTCAATAAACATGAGAACTAAAACAAAACGCACTGTTTTATCATTGTTTGAATCCCACCTGTTAAGGAAGGCATTGCCAAAGGCGTTGAGTTTCCGAAAGGGTTTTTTGGGATCCACTACCAGAGCGTTTCCTGGTATTAGTCCCTCCATGGTGCCATGCATCACTGCTATGAAGGAGTCAGTTGTGGGTTCTGGACCAATCCGCATACCAGGGAAGTCCTGTTCCAGGAGATATCTATACAAAAAAAATAAAATAAATAAAAATATGCACACACAAATGCATTTAGTTGCATGCAAACACTTTTTAATGGCGATTATCATGTGTAAAATATGACAGTTATGTTGTTGATTTGAGAAAGTTTGGTTATTTAAAATGGTTTCTGTTATAAAAATACAGTGAATTCAATATATATGTAGCATTTTTACATATAGAGTCCAAGAACATGTAAAAAAAAAAAAAGATCCTTTTCTGCACTTTTTCTAATTGAATTAACTTTTTACATTTTCAACATAATTTTGTTGTAAATTTGAATAAAAAATAAGTTAAATATCTTAATCATTTTATGTCATATTTTTTTTAGATTTGTCATTTTTTTTTATAAACTTTTAGTTTATTTCCATGTTTTAAAAAAGAAAAAAAATCCCTAAATTCCAATCTCAGTTCTCAGATGTTTGAAACTTTTATCCACTCTTTGGTGTCCATCCCTGTAATGGATGCCTCATGTATTGTATTTTTTTTTTTTTTTTTAAAGAAATTAATACTTTTATGATTGATCAAAAGTGACAGTAAAGACATTTATAAAGCAACAAAAATGTGAATTTCAAATAAATGTTTTGAGCTTTTCTATTCGTCAACAAATCCTGAAAAAAATGCATCACAGTTTCCACAAAAATATTAAGCAAAATGTTTCTTGAGAACAAAATCAGTATATCAGAATGATTTCTGTATTTAGCTTGTAAGACTATGTTCACATAATGGTTCAGATGAGTTAATAATGCTAAGATCACACTCTAATGGAGAATGTGAGTTTGCTAAGATAATGTTTACTCTTCTCAGCACAGAGCCATTCAAACAGACCCTGCTGTGGACATGTGATGGCACTGAGACTGTTTGGAATACAGTGCAGGTCAGAATGACAGTCTGAGAAACTACAGAACACTTGGCTTCAACTGAGAACTTTTTTAGCTACAGTTTATGTCAGTAACACAAAAGTGTAAACAGGACACTGGTGTCATTTACGATAGGATGTTTTGCCATGGCCAATATATCTAATACAGATGAAGTTAACTCTTGCTTTTCTGTAACTCTTACAATCATTCCAGTGATTTCAATTCCACTTCACAGTGACAGTGAAGACTGGAGTAATGGCTGCTTACAAAACAGTTACAAAACCCCAGGAGCGACAGTGGTGGATGAAGGGATGAAATGATATGTGACAAGTTCATTTGAGCATTTGAATTGGTCAGCTAGAATGACTGCTCGCACATTTCACTGTGTTAAAAGTGCAATTAATTTTACATTGACAAAATTACTGGACATGAGTGTCTCCAGACTCCAGCTCCTTTTAAAACAAAGTGCAAAACAGTCATGAGCCAAACTTTTGTATTATGTGACCATGTTGAAAAGATTCAATGTTGAACTTGAAACCACCCCGACATTATAATGAAGTGTTTCATGGGCTTTCTCACATTCAGGAAGCACACATAGAAAGCTGAGCTTATTTACTTTCGTAGTTATGTGTTCAGTCAGCAGAATAGCCGCTGTGTCCACTGAGGCTCTCATGGCCCTGATGAATAATGCACAGGAGGAAAGAGAGCCAGAGTGAAAATGAGGAGGCACGTTTGTTATTGCTAGGACAACACCTCACTCTCACATTTAACACTCACCTCAAGCAAAAACACAGCTCAGTTACTAAGATGTTTGGAGATGGTACAATTGTTTTGTGTTGCATTAACTTGATGAAAAATACAGTAAAAACAGTAATATTGTGAAAGATTATTACAATTTTATTGAAATGTTTTCTGTTTTAATATTTTAAATTGTAATTAATTCCTGTGATGACAAAGCTGAATTTTCAGCAGCCATTACTCCAGTCTTCAGTGTCACATGATCGTTCAGAAATCATTCTAATATGCTGATTTGATGTTCAAGAAATAATCATTGTTATTATCAATTGGTCATCTTAATATTTGTGTGGAAACTATTTTTTTTTCAGGATTCTTTGATTAATAGTACAGTTTTAATTCTATATGTAATGCAAATATCTTTTCTGTCACTTTTTAATACATTCAATGCATCCTTGCTGAATAAAAATATAAATTTCTTTATAATAATAATAATAATAATAATAAACAAACAAAAAAGTAGCTAGCCGCACACTGAATCCAATGCAGACTGAAAAAGTCTAGAAAAACATATCTTCAGTGCTCCAGTGAATTTTTTATAATTAAAAATAAAAAAATAAAAAAAACTCACTAATTTTGAGGAGTAGTGAAAAGAAAAAAAAAGTGATGTGACACAGCCATGAGACATACTCAGAATTTGTGCTCTGCATTTAACCCATCCAAAGTGCACACACACACACACACACACACACACACACACACCTGGAGCAGTGGGCAGCCATTTATGCTCAAGGGCACCTCAGTCGAGGTATTGCCGGCCCAAGACTCAAACCCACAGGATTAGGAGTCAAACTCTCTAACCACTAGGCCACGACCTCCCCAGTAGTGTAATTCATGGTTAGAATAAAGTAGACTCAAATTAAATGCTTGCTTAATGAAATTGCTAATATATCTACAACTTGGCAATGAATTCAGAACAATGTTCAGGTTAGTCTTAAAAATGCTGTAATGACCACATGAGTCCTTCTAAAAATGATATCTGGCATGTCTCTATCCACATTTACGTCTCTTAAATTTTCTACATTCTGGAACCTTTTGACAAGTTACTATGGCAATTCTTGAGTCGTTGGAAGTGTCTCTCGTTTCCTGGTGATCTTTAGCAGTCTGTTGCCTTTAATCTTGATTCACTGTAGACCCGTAAACCTTAAATCACCCAGCAGACAACCATCACACCACAGCAGCGACATTGTGTCATATAGATACATCTTAGAGCTGGAGCCAGGCCTGGTCTGTTCACAAGGTAACCGTCTGTCAAAGCTAAAATTATAGTACTATGTTAAGAACCTTGTTTAGCATGTAACATCAAGATCTGTATTCAATGAACACAGAAATTAGGTTCTCATGTAAACAGATTAATGATATCTGTAGCACAGAAGTCATGAAATATTTTGGCTTATAAACTTCTCGTCAATTACTTTTTTAATCTATTTACATGCTTCCCCAACAGATGAATCAGTCTTGCACTGATAAAGCTTTTGTAAAGTTACACATGTGTTCACTCAATATAAGTCCTTGTGGTGAACTGACAAGGAGCCATTAACATTCCTATAGGATTGTGAGGAATCTCACATGGAACATGCAAAACTGTTTTTTAGGTGTTACAAATGTGATTGCTACAGTTATTCAGATATACAACATACTAAGGAGGTTGTGTTTGACATGACTATTTTATTAAATCATCAACAGGAGAATATTGTATAATCATAATCATCAATATTGAGAATATTTTTTGATTTTATTGTAATGATATTTTGTCAGTATTTTTATAATTTTTTTTTATCGTTTTATTTTAATGATTATTACATTAAATACTAATTAAAATATAATGACTTAATGCACATTAAAATAATTAGAAATTACCTTATATTAAAGTATTATATAAGGAGAATATATATTTATGTATGTGTGTGTGTGTGTGTGTATATATATAAATTACATACAAGTATGATGCATTATATAATGTTTCTGCATGTAATGTATAATTTATTATAAATATAATAGAGTGCTTAATTATAAAGTTTCCTAACTGGTGTCTTCTAAAGGGTTCAGGACGCCAGAAACTGTTTTACAGGAGCCAAAACTGCCATCTTACCTTATGAAGCTCGTTTTGCCAGTGGAATACTGTCCCACCAGGAGAACCATTGGCTTATTGTCAAAATCTGCTTCCTCTAAAGCGGGTGAGTGAAACTCGTGGAATTTGTAGTGTTCCTCCAGTGGAAGCAGTTTGGTTTTGTAAAGCTTCTTGAGTCCTTCACTGACAGTCTGGAAGACCTCTGGATCTTTCTTCCTCCTGTCATCGGTACCCAACCAGCTGAACATGATGCAACTCGAGTATAGGCAACCGTAGACGATGTATCTGTTTTTTCGTGTGTTATTATTATTTCGCAATATGCACAAACGAGCCGAAGACCTATTCAAATGAATGGATTTGTAGTGACGTCGATGTATTTCAAGAGTCCATTGAAACTGTTCCCTTGTCTCGATAGGCCACTCACGACACAAAACGCACAAATGACTAGACCATAATTACGAAAAGATACCGATGCATTATATAATATTCTGCTTATATGTTACGGTCGAAAACATGGCCAAACATGCAGCCTTTCATTCAGACTTTGTTAGAATAAACGCGCGCGCCGCTAGAAGCTACAATGTATCACTGAGCAAATGCAAGAGATACAATTTCTATTATGAAAGAAAACGAGCGCCAAATCCTCCAGTAGAGCAGATTCACTCACGATGACAGTCGTCCACAGACTTCCCACTGCAGCAGATTTAAATACCAGTGCGCTGTAGAAACCCGACACTAGAGGAAATGCCCCACTGGCAAAGCCCCACCCAGAACACGAGAGCTCCAGTCAGGGATGCAGCGCCAATGTAGCGGATGGTGATGGTTGGTACTGCTGCTGCTTTTAAAACAATACAATACAATATACAGGTCCTTCTCAAAAAAATTGCATATTGTGATAAAAGTTCATTATTTTCCATAATGTAATGATAAAAATTCAACTTTCATATATTTTAGATTCATTGCACACCAACTGAAATATTTCAGGTCTTTTATTGTTTTAATACTGATGATTTTGGCATACATGAAAACCCAAAATTCCTATCTCAAAAAATTAGCATATTTCATCCGACCAATAAAAGAAAAGTGTTTTTAATACAAAAAAAGTCAACCTTCAAATAATTATGTTCAGTTATGCACTCAATACTTGGTCGGGAATCCTTTTGCAGAAATGACTGCTTCAATGCGGCGTGGCATGGAGGCAATCAGCCTGTGGCACTGCTGAGGTGTTATGGAGGCCCAGGATGCTTCGATAGCGGCCTTAAGCTCATCCAGAGTGTTGGGTCTTGCGTCTCTCAAATTTCTCTTCACAATATCCCACAGATTCTCTATGGGGTTCAGGTCAGGAGAGTTGGCAGGCCAATTGAGCACAGTAATACCATGGTCAGTAAACCATTTACCAGTGGTTTTGGCACTGTGAGCAGGTGCCAGGTCGTGCTGAAAAACAAAATCTTCATCTCCATAAAGCTTTTCAGCAGATGGAAGCATGACGTGCTCCAAAATATCCTGATAGCTAGCTGCATTGACCCTGCCCTTGATAAAACACAGTGGACCAACACCAGCAGCTGACATGGCACCCCAGACCATCACTGACTGTGGGTACTTGACACTGGACTTCAGGCATTTTGGCATTTCCTTCTCCCCCCAGTCTTCCTCCAGACTCTGGCACCTTGATTTCCGAATGACATGCAAAATTTGCTTTCATCTGAAAAAAAGTACTTTGGACCACTGAGCAACAGTCCAGTGCTGCTTCTCTGTAGCCCATTTGCTGCTGTTTCTGGTTCCTGTGCACGGTGGCTCTGGATGTTTCTACTCCAGACTCAGTCCACTGCTTCCGCAGGCCCCCCAAGGTCTGGAATCGGTCCTTCTCCACAATCTTCCTCAGGGTCCGGTCACCTCTTCTCGTTGTGCAGCGTTTTTTTGCCACACTTTTTCCTTCCCACAGACTTCCCACTGAGGTGCCTTGATACAGCACTCTGGGAACAGCCTATTCGTTCAGAAATTTCTTTCTGTGTCTTACCCTCTCGCTTGAGGGTGTCAATGATGGCCTTCTGGACAGCAGTCAGGTCGGCAGTCTTACCCATGATTGCGGTTTTGAGTAATGAACCAGGCTGGGAGTTTTTAAAAGCCTCAGGAATCTTTTGCAGGTGTTTAGAGTTAATTAGTTGATTCAGATGATTAGGTTAATAGCTCGTTAGAGAACCTTTTCATGATATGCTATTTTTTTGAGATAGGAATTTTGGGTTTTCATGAGCTGTATGCCAAAAATAATCAGTATTAAAACAATAAAAGACCTGAAATATTTCAGTTGGTGTGCAATGAATCTAAAATATATGAAAGTTTAATTTTTATCATTACATTATGGAAAATAATGAACTTTTATCACAATATGCTAATTTTTTGAGAAGGACCTGTAATATAATATAATATAATATAATATAATATAATATAATATAATATAATATAATATAATATAATATAACACATATAATATATTATAATATATCACAATATGCTAATTTTTTGAGAAGTAACGATATTACAAATATAACATTAGTTTACACTAATATTGCGATATTACAATATAATTAAAACTAAAAAAAATATATATATATATATAAATATATATATATATATGAGAGAGAGAGAGGTCTAAATTAAATTATATCTAGCCTGTATAATGGTATGTTCAGTTTAGTGTTGATTGTTATAATCTATTTTGTAAAGAAAGACTAAGGTGGGCCGAAACACTGTGTAATCAAGCATGACAGAATAAGTTAAATATGTTGAAAGATTAGTCTGCAGGCAATATTCAGCATACTGCAGAGCAGTCGAAGAGGATTCAGTAAATAATTGTGTAATTAAGTGTTATTTAATAAGTTTGATGTGTTGTTGTGTAAATGATTTTTTTGTGGGCATTTTTTTTTTGTTTGATTTAGTAAATTGATTGGATTAAATCAACAGAAAATAGAAAGCAAGACATTTTATCAATTTAATTCATGGAGTAGAAACTGTGACTATAGCTTTCACCACCAGATGTCTCTCTCACTCACACAATAGATTTGATCTTTCATTTCAAAGTTTTAATTCAAGTCGAGGACAAAAACATATGATTGCTGCAGAAACAAATGAAAACAAACTGCTCCTGTAATTACATCATATTATTATACAATTCTTGTGAGAGATAATAATTCTTGTGCCAGATAATAGATGTAATATGCTGTGAAGCAGTTTCGTCATGTAATGTATAGCAGAAACAAATTTCTCCCATTTGTGTTTTTGATGAAAGGAACATAGAAGCAAACAACCATGACACGTTTTCCTAGATGAGGGGCATATTTTTATTAATTGAAAAAGGAAGATAATTGAAACCTGGCTATTTAATATTCAGGAGCTGTATTGTATCCCACTGTTGTCCTTGTTAGAGGCTGATGAAGCACAACAGATATGAAGACGCACTTCTGCTAAGCTCTGTTTCATGTGCATGAAGGCCTGAGGCTGTTCGTTTTGCTCTCTGAATCCCCATTACAAGAGCCAACTGTTGTTCTGTTGTACTGTGACACAACACTAGTTCACCTAATGGACGATCAAAGTAAAATAAGCAAACTGTTACACACAATAAGAAGAATTTTGCCCTTGTAGCACTGTGGAAATCCTAATTTAACAGGAAACTGCACTGTATCAAATCTAAACAAGTATCAAACACTATTAAAGTGACGGTTCACCAAAAACAGAAATTCTTATTTACTCACCTTTTTGCATGATTTTTTTTCTTTTTTGGTTACCATTTGGTTACCATTGATTTACACTGTATAGTAATCAGAATCAGAATCAGAATCAGAAAGAGCTTTATTGCCAAGTATGCTTACGCATACAAGGAATTTGTTTTAGTGACATAAGCTTCCAGTACACAGAGACAACAACAACACACAAAAAAACAAAAAAACAAATTGCAAATAAATAAATTGTATGAACAGTTGTGCTATAGATGACAATGGAATAGAATAGAGTAAGATGCAGAGATGTACTTGGATGGAGGGGTAACAAATAAATATAAGAATATTGCACATTTTTTGCATAAGTGGGGAACATTTAACTGTAGTAAGGTAGTTTTCCTCTAAGAACTGTTTTAGCTTTTATTAGAAGGATAGTGTTGTCATATAATTTGCCATTAGGCCTATTGTCCTAAAAAAATTAAATAAATTTCAGTGTACAAATCAATCAGCCTAGCATGAATAAATAAATATTAAAATAGTATTATGAAATTTCAGACAACGGAATGCTGCAACTGACCAATCAGAATCAAGTATTGTAGAGAACTGCATCTTAATTTTATTTTGGGGGGTAAACTATTCATTTAACTCAGCCATAAACTTTATGGAAGCCACTGGAATGCAATCTTGACTGAGGCTGCAGGAGGTATTTGAGTATATTTTGAGGGAACAATGAAAGGAAACCGTCTTGTAAAGCAGAGAGAGGTGTGGATACCTGGGGAACGCGATGCTCCATCTGTCTTATCATATATTTAAGGAATAAGTCTCTGGGGCAGCTCGCACAGACTTGATTTATACTGTGTCATACATCATGACAAGGTCGCCAGGCATAGCATCTATGAGCAGCAGCGTGTTTGTGTGATTCTGTCACTTTGATGGAGTCCATGAGGCTATGCAAACCTGCTGCTTGTTTGTGCCATTTCACTTGTGAATTCTGAATCTGGGCAAATCTCTGTATAGTAATATCACAAATGGAGGTTACTTAAAGGAATCTGTCACCCTGCATTTATCTTCTTGTGATTCTGTCACGTCCAATTTCCTACAGTTCATGGCTGTGTAGCATTACATACAGACTTAATGTATTGATAGGAAAAAACATAATTTTTTCTTCCTTGCTCCTCTTGAGCTGTGATGTGGGCTGGCGGCTCCTTCTGAGCATTTAACAGTTTGAGTGGCTCCACAAGGATCTAATTATACACACATATTAAGCCATACAGTGGAGTGTTTAATAGCATAAATGCCGAGGTGTTTTTTTTTTTCAATCCTGTTCAAATTATTACTATGTCAGGTGTTGGGTTTTTTGCAGCTAGCTCTTGACAATCCAGTCTCAAAAAATATCACAAATGATTTCGCTTTACAGTAATATCTCAGTTATTCCTTCTAGAAAGCAATGAGATTAAGGAATAGTTCATGCAAAACTGAAAATCTTTGGAAAATTTACTCACCAATGGATCTTCTGCAGTGAATGGGTGCTTTCAGAATGAGAGTTCAAACAGCTGATAAAAACATCAGAATAATTCACAAGTAATTGACACAACTCTTCACGTGTTATGAAACAAATCCATCATATTTATATTATCTTTTAAGTGTTGCTTCCAAATGCCAAAATACAAGTCCATAATCCATAATAATGCTTCCTACAGTGAAAAAGTCCATCCCCTGTTGTCCTGTCACATCATAATCCACCAGCATATATGTTTAGAATGGTTTTGAACTGTTTTTGCTTGTAAACAGTGCTTGATCTGTGCATATATCTCTCCTGATTCAGCTAAAATGACTTTCACTGGACTCATATTTTAGCAGGAAGCAATGGTTTGAAGTTAAAAATGTTTTAATTATGAATTAGATGTTTTTTTTTTTTTTTTTTTTTACAAACAAGCAGCTTTTCACTTCCCAAGATGTTAACTGATGGACTGGAGTCATGTGGATTACTTATGATATTTCTATCAGCTGTTTGTACTCTCATTCTGACGGCACCCATTCATTGAGCAAGTGATGTAATGCCAAATTTCTCCAAATCTGTTCAGATGAAGAAACAAATTCATCTGCGACTTGGTTGGCCTGAGGGTGAGTAAATTGTCTGCAATTATTCATGTTTTGGTGAACTATTCCTTTAACTGGGGAGTTAAAGAAAACCTAGTAACAGTCATTTCAGATTAGATCTCAGCTGTGATTTCCCAAGATACTAAAGTATGCAATGAAATGTCAGCAAGCTCAATATGAACTCAGATCACCTGGTTTAGGGATAATTTTATTACAAAATGTTTGAGTCATGCTACCCACATTCATTTTATAGCTATATACAGTAGTTACTTAATGAACAGTATGTCAACAACTGTCAGATTTTTCTATTTTTAAGGAATTTTAAAAGAAATATCAGACACAATATAAACAGAACTCATCATGAACTAAAAGTATAATGTTGCTGAGCTTCTTGTGAATTAATCATCTGTACAGTACATGATATTCAAATAAATAAATAAATAAATAAATAAAATCACACCATACATTTATCGTCATTTGATATCCCGTTTCCTAGAAATATATTATGGAAATAATATGGTTGTTAATGCTGTTTCATGTTGAATTTGAATAAAACAACTATTGAGCAAATGCAATAAACAACATGTAAGCAATAACATATCCTTTGAGAGGACTGATGGTTTTTCAGTCACACTTTTAATTAGACGTTACACAAAAATCTAAATGAATGCATAGTGAATAGAGTTCAAAGGGATATAATAAGATAAAAAAGGCATAATATGCATGCAAATATATGAGTGTATTGTGGTGGGAGTGATGGAGGATTTGAAAGGAGGACAGAGTGAGATGTGAAAATCACCTGGCCTGATCACTAATGGTGAGGAAGCTAATGGACTGATGGACTAAACTGCAGGTGGGTCAGAACCACAGGCAGATTAGTGGGTCAATCACAGAGCACTCCCATCCACAGCAGGATTAAACAGCACTGTAAATGTGTGGTCTGTATCAAATATTACTGCCTGAACATTATTACGGCCATTACGACAATTCAGTGTTCCCACAATGTTCAGAATCACTTCCTATGGACGCCTGCTGCTGCATGATTTATGCCTCTGATTTCCTGCGACTTTCAGAAAAAGATCAATGTTAGAAATAACGCTGATTTTATTACGCTAAATTCTCTATTCTGTTTTAGATTGTTACATTATGATCTTATTGTGCTTCTTTAGTGGTTGATGAGATTTCACTTTTTTTATGAAGGCATTTTCAGTTTAATAACTACAAAATGACTTATTCTGGTTCTAGTGTGGATTCCCATCCTGTGCATAAAGACATGAGTTATTTTGAAATGCATTCAAGCCTTTAGGATTGTAAGGGTCACACTTCATGGCTATTTAAAGTATGATTTCTTTGATCATTTTCATTAACAAAAATATTTACTAAGAACGTTTTGCTTATTAAGTTAAATTGCTTATTAAGTATGGAAACATTACATCGTAATGTTCTTTGAATGTTCAAAACAGCCATTGAATTTTTATTTTTTTTACCTTTTTTTTTTTTTGGTTATGCAAACAGAAGATTCCATTCCATTTTACATTCCATCACTTTGCAAACATTATGGTAATGTAACTTTCGAATGCTTTATTTTGAACATTATTAAAGCTCCAATAACACTGAACGAACATTCTGTTAATATTACTAAAAAACATTTATTCATAACTTTGAGAGAACTTTACCAGAAATTTAGCCAAAGTTCTGAAAATGTTCCCTGTTAGATGGATTGTTACTAATGTCTGCTTTGCGTTCAAGAACATGTGAAATGTGGGAATGAATGACGCTTGAATGGGACATTAATTCATCTGACACAGAACAAGACAGCTTCAACTGAGAGAGATGAAACACCTGTAAATAATAGAGGAGCTATAAATCAATGCTAGCAATCTCACCGAGCAATACAAAGTTTTTATATAAACAATTTTAACTCTTAAGTATCAACACAGCTGTTTTATGCATTCTGTAGGTGATGTAACATGATGCAAATGAGCTGTTGTTCAAGAACTCAAGGAGCTGTGTCAGTAAAGAGATTGAGGGTGACATCCTGCCAGTCAGGTGCATTCATGCGGAGTGATTCCGTCTGTCAGGCACTCTTCCCACAGTTCAGCTCTTTGTCACCGCTCTGACTGGAGTGGGAATTTGGTGCTTCAGCCATGATGGATGACATTCTAATTGAGGATAGAGAAGGTGATGTTCAAAATGATCAGTGGGCCTCATGAGGTGACCAGATAATCAGTACAGGCCAGAAATGTGGATAGTGTGCAGTGGTAGAAATTAGGTCTATGCTGGGGACCTGAGTTAAATCTGGTCTGGGTGTTTTGAGTGAAGGCTTTTTTTTTTTTTTTAAGGTGAATTGTTGAAGAATACAGTCTGCCTACTTTACATTGTTTGTGTTTAAAAGGTGAATTGTTGAAGAATAGACTTATTCAGAAGAAGAATCTTCTGAAGCAATACAATAACATACTGAAATGTAAGTAGTTTTTGAAACTAGTTTACATTTTTAACTATTTTTTTTTTCGAAAAGCATGTTCTAGACCAACTTTTCACATTCATGAGAGCAAATCGTTTGAGTCAGATAATTTTTAATGAATGAATCAGTTCACCCAGTTCTCAAAATCGGTGTGAATGATTCATTCACGAATCAGACTGATTCCCTGTTCACCTAAATGACTCAATGATTCGGTTGTCTCGGTTAACTTAACAGCCTACTAGAAATGAAGATATTTTATTATCAATGATATTGATGATTGTTGATATTACTTCTCTTAGGAATACTTGATTCTGATTTGTCAAGCGCAGCATCCAGCAATCATATATCAGGCACTATTTTCATGTCTCTCGTATAGCACCACTCACACTCTCATTTCATACAAACTTAACTGCTGCCATCTTGGGTCTGAAATATTGATTGTAGTGAAAATGATCTCAGAGAACCTCAGTAGGTAGTGTTATTGTAATACTGTTGCACTGTTAATCTTGCTACTAGGTTAGTTGGTTTGTACATTGTAATGGACAATTTTTTCTTAATAATGTAGCCTGCAGGTTTCATGGTTTCATCTGAAATTAATATTTTATGTCTAAAAATATATTTATTACATGTCAAGTCACTATAATAATTTTTATGGTGGTTTTACAATCTTTTTGTAGCTTAAAAATGCAAGTCCCTATTTATTATAATTGCATGCAAAAAAAGAGACCCACATTCAAAATTAGTCCTATAATCTAGTCTCACAGAAGAAAGTCGTATGAGTTTGGAATGACATGAAGGTGAGTAAAGTATGCCTGAATTTTTATTTTTGGGGTTAACTATCCTTTAAGCAAGAAAGATTTTAAATAACATAATCTCAAGGGGCTTAGAGTCTAGAAAAAACATACTATACACTGTTTTAGCTTCTATGTTTGACAAATATCGTTGCTTTATAAACAGTCTCTAATCTATAATTTTGCCTAATTTTGCCTATAACTAACATATGTTACAGACAGTAACATTGTCTTTCTTTCACACTTTTCTCTGTATATACGTCTACAATAAAAGAGAGAGAGAGATTTTCTTCCAGGCCAATTCAATATTGAAAGCATGAATGTGTCACTCCATGCTATCATTGCCTGCAGTAACTGCTTTTCTGCCATGATAGGCTTGCAAATCTGAATTTAAAACTGCAGTAGTGCTAGTATAGGATGTAATATACACAGGTCCTAATAACTCACTTTGACAGAGTTGCTATACAGTTGCTTTCTTTAGAAGCTCCTCAGAGTGGGCTGTATAGGATAATGGTTCAAAGTCATGCATAGATTTATCAAGTACAGCTAAAGAATGTCTATTGTGCCCATTGTGAGCTCAGGAGAATGCATGCATGTGTTTGAGGCTATTTCTAACAGCATACTAAGGCAATCAAAGCCAATAATTTGGCCTGCATTAGGAGAATAATAAAAATCCACGTCCAAAAAGGAGAAATCCATTTGCACACTTTCCCTCTGTATCGCTCCAGTCCCAAAACACATTAAAAAGTCAGATGAAGTGTATGAATTCATTCTGATCCATTAAAGCACAGTCAAAATGTAAAAATAGGTACAATGCACCAGTCTTGCACAATAATGTTTCTGCTGCAGTCAGCAGCTAAGAAGCTCAGTGGATCAATGAAGCTCTATTGACACCACATCTTTTTCATATCATGAGCTATCGCTGCATGAATAATTAAACTGATCAATCTAAGCTGGGCAAGAGCTATTATCCTTATTGACTCTGACATTTCTTTATGAGCACTGTTGAGCTTCTGAAAAGATGGTGAGATTGTCTTTTTCAGACAGAGTGAAGAGCAGGATTTTTGAAACATGACCTTTTATTGACAGGGGCCAGAAGAAGACTGCTAAACAACAAGAAATTGGAGAAGAAAGTAAGTAAACTCATTTATATGTCAGATAATATTAATTTGATCTGTAGTTACTAGAATTTGAAATATTAGAATTATTATTAGTAGTGTTGTAGCCATTTTTATAACAATCATCTTATCTTTTTGTGTACAGTCGTGGCCAAAAGTTTTGAGAATTACATAAATATTAGTTTTCAAAAAGTTTGCTGCTAAACTGCTTTTAGATCTTTGTTTCAGTTGTTTCTGTGATGTACTGAAATATAATTACTTAGCACTTCATACGTTTCAAAGGCTTTTTTATCGACAATTACACGACATTTATGCAAAGAGTCAGTATTTGCAGTGTTGGCCCTTCTTTTTCAGGACCTCTGCAATTCGACTGGGCATGCTCTCAATCAACTTCTGGGCCAAATCCTGACTGATAGCAACCCATTCTTTCATAATAACTTCTTGGAGTTTGTCAGAATTAGTGGGTTTTTGTTTGTCCACCCGCCTCTTGTGGATTGACCACAAGTTCTCAATGGGATTAAGATCTGGGGAGTTTCCAGGCCATGGACCCAAATTTCAACATTCTGGTCCCCGAGCCACTTAGTTATCACTTTTGCCTTATGGTACGGTGCTCCATCGTGCTGGAAAATGCATTGTTCTTCACCAAACTGTTGTTGGGTTGTTGGAAGAAATTGCTGTTGGAGGGTGTTTTGGTACCATTATTTATTCATGGCTGTGTTTTTGGGCAGAATTGGATGAGAAGCAAATGAATGGTTTAATGGTGTTTTGATGTTTTAATGTTGGAGTGATGATGGTATGGTTGTCCTTTTCTTCTCCGGACAAGCCTTTTTCCAGATGCCCCAAACAATCGGAAAAGGGCCCCACACGGAGAATATGACTTTGCCCCAGTCCTCAGCAGTCCATTCACTATACTTTCTGCAGAAGATCAATCTGTCTCTGAATTTTTTATGTTTTTGGAGAGAAGTGGCTTCTTTGCTGCCCTTCTTGACACCAGGCCATCTTCCAATTGTCTTCGCCTCACTGTGCGTGCAGATGCGCTCACACCTGCCTGCTGCCATTCCTGAGCAAGCTCTGCACTGGTGGCACTCCGATCCCGCAGCTGAATCCTCTTTAGGAGACGATCCTGGCACTTGCTGGACTTTCTTGGACACCCTGAAGCCTTCTTTACAAGAACTGAACCTCTTTCCTTGAAGTTCTTGATGAACCTATAAATTGTTGATTTAGGTGCAATCTTAGTAGCCACAATATCCTTGCCTGTGAAGCCATTTTTATGCAACGCAATGATGGCTGCACGCGTTTCTTTGCAGGTCACCATGGTTAACAATGGAAGAACAATGATTTCAAGCATCACCCTCCTTTTAACATGTCAAGTCTGCCATTCTAACCCAATCAGCCTGACATAATGATCTCCAGCCTTGTGCTCGTCAACATTCTCACCTGAGTTAACAAGATGATTACTGAAATGATCTAAGCAGGTCCTTTAATGACAGCAAATGAAATGCAGTGGAAAGATTTGTGGAAAGGTATTAAGTTAATTTTCATGGCAAAGAAGGACTATGCAATTCATCTGATTACTCTTCATAACATTCTGGAGTATATGCAAATTGCTATTATAAAAACTTAAGCAGCAAGCTTTTCCAATTTCCAATATTTATGTAATTCTCAAAACTTTTGGCCACGACTGTATATTATTAATTTGCTGTATTTTTGTTTGTATTTTGCTTTTTATATTTATAAAATAAAAAGTAGCATATGGTTTGTTTTAAAATAAAATAACATAAAATAAATGCTATTAGTGAATTTTTTAAACTAAGTTATGTTACACTGTAAACCCTAATATTAACAATTAAATATTTTAAAACACAACCAAGTGGTCTTAATTAAGGATAATTAAGTAACAGTTCCTTTATTTTACATTGATTGTGCAAGTATTGTATTGTATTGTAGTTGTTGCTGTAACCTTAAATTGTGTAGCTCAATACAAGCACATCAGATAGTCGCTGTATTTAATTGCACTTAATTAAGATGACCTGATATGGGTCATTGCATCAAATCTGTCTCACAGTGACTCTGAAGTGACTCAGACTGTAACCTTGGTTATTATGGGCTGGTCAGACTGCCTCAGATCTGTTCAGCTTGATTTCACAACTAAAGAGTAGAAAATCAATGAGCTCTAAAATGATCTGCATGGGTCAACAAGATGACCATGAGCCTGTTGACTTCATAGATCTCATTCATCTTGTTCGTGATGTCTCTCTCTTTATATCCTTTAAACGCAATGACACACACATTAACACTTCATTTCAAGTGGATACACAAACATATGCTTGATATACAGTAGCTCCAGTCTAGTAATATAAAATGAGGAATTTACTTATTTTCCCTCGTATATTCCATAATCTTTAATTCATTCAATGATTCGTTCATAACACTGAATCATTCACGAACTAAACAAGCGACTAGGTGCTTTCCTAATCGCCTACTTATGCACTATTCTATGAAGTTTTGTACTATAGATAGTGTGAGTAATGCGTTCACACTGAAAATTCCAAAAAGAAAAAGTGCACTTTAAACACCTGGATGATGCACTTAACCGAAAAAACTAAGTGTGGAATGTTGGACACTTCATGCAACTGTCGCAGCTGTACTTATGTAACAAAGGGGGAGGGGCTATCAGACTCTTATAATAAATGACAAAACCTTACATGGTTGAGTACACAGTGCTTAAGTACATAGTGTATGAGTGCATAGTGTATAGTGCGACATTTGGAACGCAGCTACTGTCTTTATGAGTGAGTCATTGAATCATTTACTTAATCGATTCGTTCAGACACTAACAAATTCACGGAGACGCACAGTTTCGGCTTCTTTGAACTTTTTCATGGATTGTGCAAAAATAGTACGCAAATTAACTAGAAATAGTGTATCCAAAATGCTGGTTACTCAATTGTGTCTTCTTGTTTATTTAACTGTTGAATAAAAGCACAACAGTTGTAACATGTCGCATTCCTAGTACTTTTCTAAATATAATTTTTTTGCACATGTGATATTGCTTCAGCAGCGGTTTGTGGTTTAATCTCTAAAACATCACTGATAAAATTCTTGTCTGTCAATACATATATTGATCCATAAATAATTTTCCTGACAGCAAGGGTGTAGGTGTGGTTTTGGCATTGCTGGGGACATGATGGTAGACAACAGACGTGTAATTGTCAAGTTGCAATTTAGTAGTCATCTTTGTCACTAACCTTTCGTGTCTATATCCATGTAGACAATCCTTATATGCCACTTTGGTTGAAAGTGTCAACTAAACGACAAATTAGCCATTAGTAAAACTGGAAATTTAGGGGAGCATCATCTTGATAACTGCAATATACAGGGATTTACAGATTAAAGCATTTAATGGCTGAAGGACGTATGTTTGGGCTGAGCAGTCACATCAGCAGTGCTTGACAGAGGATGTGGTGTCATTGTGAAAGTGCACAACCTTTGTTAAAGTTCCACAAGGCACTTTTGACTCCAGCTAATTAAAATTCCCATTTCACCCTCAATAACACTTTATTATTTGGTTGAGTAACTTCCCCTTCCCCTACACACTCTGACTTTGTGTAGAAGTACATGCTCTGCTGTATCAGATGAGGTTTAAGAGGTTTAATCTGGCCAGACAGAGCCAGTAGTAGACTGATCCTCCTACTTTGAGGTAACACAACAAAATAGCATAAATTAATGTGTTACGTGCCCACTAACTGCCACTCACCATAACCGCTAATTTGCTTAGTAGTGCCAAACACACACTGAAGCATCCAGCATTTTCCTTACAGAGGGAAGCTGTTGAAGCCAAGTTGAATACAAGAGAGCACCATATTCTTACCTTGTTGTTTGGAAAACAAAACAAGTCAATCTACCATGATCACCATGATGCTCATAGTAACATTGCTCTACATTTATGTAGAGCGATTCATATGCTAGCTGTACATGATTACATATTCTGAATGCCTCTAATAGCTTGAAGACTGAGAACATCATGAATACATTTATAACAATATACATTTATAAACTAATCAAATTAATCATCAGTTTTCCCCAGACTGTTCTCGTGTCTGATGAAAGTATGTTCTGCTAAAACTGTTAGGGCACAATGCAATGTTATTTTTCTCCTCCTTCAGCAATGCAGAAGGTTGTGTGAAGTTCATCTGATCAATTCTGCTGGTGAGCTCTCTGTGGGAAACTTCAGAGACTTTTTATGGACACCTCTACATACAGCAATCTACATACTCGTTAAGATCTAATTCTGCTGGGTTGCACAGGAGGCAGACAAAATCATCAGAGACAGCTGGCTCCCCGTTTAATGAGATCTTCTCAATCTTTTACTGACCATTTATTATAAACTGGTTTTTATGAAGGTCTTCTGAGCGTTACTGGATAAATATTTGTTACAGACAACCATCACAACACAACAGAGTAAACCACCACTTCCACACAGCAAATTAAACAATGTCCATCCTCTGAAACACTGTGAATACACTGGTCTGACGGCATCTGCTGCCAACACACTGCAGTCATGACCACAGACTGTTGTTATCTCTCCAAAACTAAATCCAACCTGCTGTTAGATCACTTCACAAGCTAGCAGCTGCTTAGGAGGACCATAACAACATTACAACAGGCATACTGCCAGGGCCCTGTTTGGAAATGCTAGAAGCCATAGATTGCATTATAAGGATAAGAACATTCTTTCCCAAGAAAGTAAGGTTATTATTAGATTATTTTTATGTCCTGGAAGCCATTAATCTTCTCAAGTTGTGACCACCGACCATGCAGATTGCATTTTCTTTCCTCTTCTGTTGTGTATTTAATTAAATTAATGGAAAAAAATCTCAGTCGTCCAACAGTGTAGCAGAATAACCATGTTCGAAATCGACAAAGACTCAGTGTTTTAACATTGGAGACAGAGTGAGATTAAACAAAGCAAGCAACATAACATATTGGTCATTTGGGAAGACCCTAATATATATATATATATATTATATATATATATATATATATATATATATATATATATATATATATATATATATATATATATATAATTCAGTATTTCAGAGAGCCACCTAATAAGCCTTAGCTTGTCAGGCCTAATAGTCAGACAGCTTGTGAGTGCAACACAATTGGAGTGGGTGGAAACATAATGTCTCTGAACCCCTCTGAAGCACTCAACTAAAGAATGTCATTTTTTTGCAGCTCAGTTTACCAACTGGATGTCATTTTAGCCCATCCCTTAGTTTTCACACACAGCAGAAAACAAGAAAAATTATCATAGCCTTAAAGATGATAAAGATAGCAACATAGGAAACAATTAGTGTTTTCATCATGTCTTCTTCTCCAAATCTGGTCAGTTGATGAAGAAACAAACTCATCTACAGCTAGGATGGCCTGAGGGTGAGTAAATTTTTAGCAAATGTTCATTTTTGGGTGAAATATTCCTTTAAGGAATCAAACTGTTGTAGGCTCCCCTGTGCAAGTTAATATTATGCTAATGTTCTCTTTGTTAGCATGCAAAAGCCATTTTTCATGCTGATCCCGTTGTTTTCAGCCTGAATAGATTCGTTTCTTATTTTTATGAAACCGTTCAAAGTCCAGGTTGCAACTGTTTATTGAATTCACCAGCTTTGTTTTTCAAACCAGAAATAAAATGGCCTTTCAATTTATACTTTCAATTAACTTCACCATCCCATACCTCTCTTTATCCTCTGCCATGATCTTTAGCCAGCAGCAGTTTGAAACGGACAGAAAGTGTGTACCGACACTACGAGTATGTTCTCTTGCACCTCTTAGCTGTGTAGTAAGTTACTGTCAAGACTTACACCCATCAAACAACACCCAAGGCCTGCTCTTCAAATCCACTCTCTGTCCAATTTAAGGTGAACTGTTTTTGAACGTGTTCAAAGTTACTGCAGAACTCAAGTTGAGATCTGCTGTCATGGAGGGAAATCTTTGGACCCTCAATGTTGAGATGGTGACCAAGACAGCCTTATTAATGTTCTAGTCCTCAGCAAGCTGCTGTCAGCTTGTTTTAGATGTTGTGTATGCTCATATTCTCTAAAACAACAGCTCCACTGGCAGTTGAGTCGAGGCAGTTTTTGAATTAAATTCTAGTTGCATGCAGGCAGTCATAAATCACCTGCCAAAAGGTGCAAAACAGAGGGAAATTTGTCACACAGACGTGTTGAAAAGAGATTATTTATTTTTTATTTTTGGCAAGGAATGTCATTAAAAAATGCAGCTATAGAACTACAACATGTCAGTCATTTTGAATAGCACAGATGAGAAGTGCAGATGTTCACGATCCAAGAAAATGACTTTAATATGTTGGAGGGAGGTGAATGGCTTGCTACAATTTAGAGACTAAAATAGCAAATCCCTCACATAACCTGCAGTACCTTGTTCTATTCAATGGATGCCTTCAATGTGCTTATAAGAAGCAATCTTCAGCAGCCACTATGAGCTGCATTATTGCGAAGGAGCTTAAATTAGCATTTTTTTCCCCTACAAAATGTCAGTACAGATAACAGTACAGACTATATGGAATATTTGTACATTAAAAGTTAATTCGTCACACTGCAGGATATTTTCACATGAATTAGTGGAGGCAAAAATAGTGACTGCTACAGGGTTCTTTCCCTTGTATACATATAAATTATTACTTAAAATTTGTAACTTAAAATCTTGATACTGTTTTAAGATGGTATGATTTAGTAAATTATTCATACTAGAATTTATATCCATTAAAATGAGAGATCCTGTTCATGTACATCTGTACTCCTATAGCATTGCAGCACAAAGGTAATGAGTTTGATTTCCAGGAAACACATATACACATATGCAGTATAAACCTTCAATTTATTATGTCACTTTTAATAAAGTGTCTGCCAAATAAATATATGTACGTAAAGATTCCAATGCTATAAATATTTTTTTAGATTTTTCAACATAGATTGATCATGTTGAGATATTTTGTATCATTTTAGAACCATAGGAAAGAAAAGAAAAAGGATCAAGTTTCAGTTTTATCAGTATGCAATTAGTCATAGCATCTTGCTCTCACTTCCTTAATTTATATTGCATAAATTATCATAATCTCATGAATAATGAAGAGCTATAACAACCTAACCCTAACACACACATACAGAGAGAGAGTTTCCCAATACTAAATACTACTATTATTTATATAAAATATTATTTATTGAATAATATTTTTTAATAAACAACAAAAATAGCCATCATAAAAGTTGCTAGGCAATTAATTCAAAAGTACAAAGGCAGTGCTCTGATATGCATTAAAGATACATAAAATATAACGTGATGAGATTTTGCCCTCAGCCAAAACTATTTGCTCTGGAACAAATAATAGATTAATGAGACCAAAGACCAAAGACGTTAGATTTACCCAAAACGAATTACTGTCTAACCACTACAGAGACATCAGAGCCAATGGCGAATTCCAGAAGATCTGGCGGAGGCGAGGCTACTCTCGGCAGGTTCATGAGAGCTGAACGACCACTGACACCATGGAGCTCACATCTCCGAAAACGTTGAAACAAATGTTTAAATAGACGTTATCTTTTTTAACAAACTGCATATTTGAAGTCTAAACAACTACATTCTCGCCTTAAAAACTCTTAAAACTACATTCCGTGACAAAAAAAATGTAAAATTATAGTGTATTTGGGCATACGTCATGACACTCGCTGTGAGAAATACAGGAAGCAGAGTGATACTAATGGTGTTATCACTCTAATATTGCACTCTTATCAGCCAATCAGATTCGAGGACCAGAAAGAACCTTTATAGTCTATAGTGTGTGTGTAAACACTAATTATGATATAATAAAATTATTAGATATTCCACAGTCATTCCATTAATGTGTGTGTGTGTGTGTGTGTGTGTGTATATATATATATATATATATATATATATATATATATACATACATACATACATATATATATATATACAGTATATATTTTTTTTTATTTATTTTTTTATTTATTTTTTTTTTTTTTGAGTAACGTGACTACTCAATGTGAGTAGTAGGCCTATGAACACTTAATACAGAAGTAGCAACAACAGACAGATGTCTGGCGGATCAAACCAGCAGACTGACTGATGCCAAGCAGCAAAGTGCACCAAGATGATATCAGATCCTGGCATATAAGACAAAACCCTGGAGACACTACAGACAACAGTGTTGTGGTCCCACTGGTGGGCTCTTTTGAAAAACATGCGTCCTAGTTTCCAAAAGGGTGGAGTGAAGGAACATATCCTCTGTTCTACTGATCTGATCTTTCCACACGCACAGCTGGGGGTCGCTTGAGATTCCTCACAAACCCTTGGGAGCGACATCAGATGAGGTGCGCCTCACCGAGAATGGCTCACAAATCTTTTCAGATTCCTTTACGTGGCTCACATTCTTTCATGCATTACTTTAAGTGCAAGCTATTAAAAGTTCACAGGTGAGCACTGACTTTTTCAGAAATTCAGGTCACAAAATCTCAGTGGAGACGCTTAAAGATAAAAGTCTTCACAATGGAATCACGACATCTCATTAAAATCTGAAGCAGTGAATATCACACTGAGGTGAAATAAACAAGCAGCAAGCAAGGAAAAAGAGAGATTTTACTGTACATTTAAAGAATTTTTTATGATATCATTTTATCTTATATTACTATTGATGATATCTTAGGAAAACAGCATACAGAAGAAAAAAATCTGTATATCACACACACACACACACACACACACACACACACACACACACACTATTGCGATTTAAATTATTGTTTTTTTATTTAAATATACTTTTAAAAATTTATTTATTCATGTGATGCAAAGTCTTTAGTGTCACATGATCCTTCAGAAATCATTCTTTTAATGATATTATCACTATATTTTAATTTATTATCACTGTGGAAAACAACTGTGATGCCTAATATTTTTTTGGAACCTATTTTTTATAATATATATAGCATTTATTTGAAATAGAAATCTTTTGTAAACACTACCATGAAAATTCAGCTTTGCCACAAAAAAAAAAATATATATATATATAGGGGTGCTAATATATATATATATATATATATATATATATATATATATATATATATATATATATATACATATATACCAGACTATACATATAATCCATTACTGGTTTATTTTTATTTATTTTTTACTATAATAATTTTTTATTACTAATATTTTTTATGACTATTATTTATTTAGTTATTTATTGTAGATGAAAATCTTTGTATATGTATTGTTTTGCAGTGTGAGAGAAGAGCCAAGAACTCTGAGAGCCCAAATGGCCAGTCAGCACTCATAGAGCATGTCTAAATAATGCAGGAGTGAAGCAGCGGCTGATGTGACGGACCTGACAGACTGGGGTAAATGAAAGTACAATCCTCAATGTCAAGCAGACAGTGGTTAGGCGGAAGGTATTTATTCACCCATTGGGTCTCCTGTGCACATTGTGTGCCGTGAGAGGTGACAAATGTTATTAAGATTGCCTAGTTTAATCTGATCCCAACTGAGGTCTTATCGTTAGCAGGATCTTAAAAGAGCCTCTCAGCAGTGTATAGATTTCAAATATAAGATTTTACAGGGGACATGAAGGACATTTGGATGTCATTAAATGTATGAGTTTTAATTTCTAGCCTAATTAAAATCTAAGAACATTTTTACCAACAACACAACAGTAGAGGACAGAATCAGCATTCATGAAGAAGGTGAAGACCTGCAGTTAATGATGCTTACAGTTTTAAATCACTTACGTAATAATATAAAAACTAATTTAGTAGAGAAGATAGATAGATAGATAGATAGATAGATAGATAGATAGATAGATAGATAGATAGATAGATAGATAGATAGATAGATAGATAGATAGATAGATATATAGATAGATAGATAGATAGATGTGCAGGAGCAGCCACACAGAAGAGAAGGTGGACGTGTAGTTTGACACATAGTGCTGAACAGCAGCTGTGATCTGAGATGCTTGTACATGTCGCATGTTTGATGTGAACACAAAGCACAAAAGCAGAAAAACGTTTTCATGTCTGACAGGACAGTGTCTTATGTGTACTGTGTACTGTACATGCTCATATTGTCTAAGAACAGTTCCTGTTACAGAATATTCCTGAGTGGATTATTCTGGAGTCTCTTTGTCTGGTTTGGCTACTTTTCAAATATGAAAAGAAAAAAAAAACAGCTCCATGCAAGGCAGTTGGCAGAGGCTTCAGCTAGATCCTTTAGAGGTAGTTCACCCAAAAATGAAAATGATGAAAATCTGTCATAATTTGTTTCAAAAGTGTATGATATATATTTTTTTAATTTCTGCAGTCAAATAAGATCATATTTTTTAAAAACCAACTGAACATGAGACAATAAAAAACATAAATCCACATATTATATTTGCATTCTATTAAAAGGCCTCTACTGAGCAAGCAACATTTCCATGTGTAGGTGGCTGATAAATGAACTTATCATATAATGCAATTATGAAATGATTTCTTTGTTTGACTTGGTTCCTAAGCAGTTAAACATCAGGCCGCGTGAAAACCGCATTAGTCGGAGGGACCCAGGAGGCATCAAAGCGCAATCAACTCATTTAGTGCCCCTGTGCTTGCTGTGTAATTACTAAACCACAGCAGCCAAATGGAGATCGATGGCTGACCGAGAGGCAGAGTGATGAAAACAGCGAGCGAGAGAGAAAAGGCTTATGCTCAGCTGCACATCTGAAATGCCATGTCTGCGCAATAAAATGTCACAACACGCCGTGTCTGCTGCAAAACAAGATTACCTGATGTCAAAAGCACAAGATACATATACAGCCAGTCATGCAAGGGGAAAAGCATCAAGCATGGAAGATTCACTGCGGCTCAGACATCAAGCAAAGTCAAATTTGGTGGTTCGAGCTACAAAGCAGAGAAAATGAGAGAGAGGTAATGCAGGGGTGAATCAAGACAGCATTAATTTCACTCTAGAAGGAGCACTGATGGGGAATGAGGGGGGATTTTTTTTTAAATTAACTAATTTAATTTAGGAAGCTACAGGAAAAGAATCTGGTGCAAATCAGTAAAATGTACTGAACTAAACAGGAACCAATTTGGCATTGCACAACACCCTTTATCATCTCTAATTTTGTTAAAACACAGAATAGAACTGATACTGCCATTTTTTTGCATAAAGCAGCATTCTCAGCAGAGGTCACTGTGTATCAAGGCTACTTTCTTTTACAGAGAATTTAAAGGAATTGTTTCCAAAGCTGAACACCAAATCAGCATGATTTCTGAAGGATCATCTGACACTGAAGACTGGAGTAATTGCTGCTGAAAATTCTGCTTTTCCATCAAAGAAATCAATCACATTTTAAAAATATATTAAAATAGAAAAACGTTCTCAAAAATGTCCTGCACACCATTACATACCACCAGCAGACCCGAACCACTGATACAAGACAGGATGGACCCTTTCATGTTGTTTACGCCAAATTCTGACCCTCCCATCTGAATGTCGCAGCAGAAATCGAAACTCATTAGACCAGGTGACCTTTTTCCAATCTTCTATTGTCCAATTTGGGTGAGCCCATGTGATTGCAGCCTCAGTTTCCTGTTTTTAGCTGATGAGAGTCGCACCCAGTGTGGTCTTCTGCTGCTGTAGTCCATCTGCTTCAAAATTCGACATGTTGTGCATTCAGAGATGCTCTTCTGCATACCCGTGTTATAGCGAGTGGTTATATACTTTTGCCTTTCTATCAGCTCAAAGCAGTCTGGCCCTTCTCCTCTGACCACTGGCATCTGCCAGGCATTTTTGCACACAGAATTGCCGCTTACTGGATATTTTCTCTTTTTCGGACCATCCTCTGTAAACCCTAAAGATGGTTCTGTGTGAAAATCCCAATAGATTAGCAATTTGTGAAATACTAACAACCATGCCATGCTCAAAGTCACTTAAGTCACCTTTCTTCCCCCAATTTGATGCTCGGTTTAAACTCCAGTAGATCATCTTGACCGTGTCTACATGCATAAATGTATTGAGTTGCTTTCATGTGATTGCCAATTGGCTGATTATATATATATATATATATATATATATATATATATATATATATATATATATATATATATATATATATATATATATATATATATATATATATATATATATATATATGATAGATGAACTTGAGAACTGTGCAACTGAGCAGCTAAGTACAAGTTCTGCATAATAATTATTTAAAAAAAGAAAATATACAATTCTTCAAAGATATCTGTTTTTGGATCTGCATGAGAAACAAAAGTCATTTGGGTTTGGAACTACATAAGGGTAAAAAAATGGCAGAATTTTCTTTCTTTTTTTTTTTTTTTGGTTGAACTGTCTCTTTAAAGAAGATAATTGCCAACCTCTCCAGAGTGACTGACAGTTTGAGACGAAATTAATGAGGGGAAACAGTATGCGCTTGAACACGATTGGCATGATCAGCAAGAAGGGGTGAAGAACAAAGGCTGAGAAATTACTGCAAAATCCTCAATTCTTCATCTCCTGACAGCTATTCATCCCCGCTCATCTTAGTCTTTTTGGCAGGATCTTACATTTTCTTCTAGCGGTCATTTTCTTGACCTTTGTCTCTGGCAGAGCAATTTCATCGTCCTGCCTCCAATATCAGAAAGAAATATCAGCGGGGTTATGCAGTTGACAAAGGGGCAGCACATAACAAGCACTGCCAAACTCCTAGACATGAACTCAGAGAAAATCGATAATGGACCCACTGGTCCTGATCTTTTAAACGATGTGGACTGATGGGAGATGTGGGTGCTGGCAGAGCTGAACAGAGCAGAAGCAAAAGTGGAACCATGGATCTTCAGTTGTTGACCTCCTGAGTGACTATAGCATGGTGGAGTCAGTGGGGTTACATTAACACAAACCCAGTAGAGAATCTTTTGTGTCCTCCCCCTCAAGTGCACAGAACCCTGCACTGATGGAGTTGGCAGGGGATGCTTTATAATAGAAACTGTTACTGGCTAAAACAGAGAACTCTAGGATCCTGCTGAGGATTTTGGAAGGACAAATCAAGCTTTTAACCCTACAAAGCATACTGTATTATTTTCTTCACTGAACAGCATTGCTTTATTATGGAGCCCCACAAATGACATGCAAGAAAAAATAAATTTACGAAATAGTGCACACGATTTCGCCCTCCTATTTTTTTCCTGCATGTGGGGCTCCGTACTCTATATGTTTTGCCCACCACAATAAAAAACTACAATATGATATGATACAATATGATCTTTGATCATAAAACTAAGCATTTAAATATCATCTTATGACATATTATTGGGAGATACAGAGTGACAAATTATATATATATATATATATATTAAGTAAGTAGTCTACTATAAAGATCTTTTTGATTTACATTACATGCTATCAGAAATCCATCTTACTTTTTGGCCATATAAATATCAGCAACTGCATCAAATTGTATATTCTCAGTATGAGTTTTTCCCCCCTCGAGTATGAGCTCCATATTCTCCTATATCATACTATTTGAGCCGTAAAAGCCTGAAGTATGAACAACAAAACACATATGCTATTAATGAACTAGTTATTTCATGTTAGGCTTTACAGCATTGCTCTAATATTCAATAAATGGCTATCATCTGAAACTACAAATATCAGAACATTTCACTGATCTGCTGTAAATACAGTAATGATCATTCAGTGGATTGATATTTATTACCGTCACTCATGGGAATGCTGTAGATATCAAAACACTCTTCTAGAGAGTTTGGAGAAGTTATTTATTAAACAGCGCTTTGAAATACCTTATTCTGATTGGTCAGTTGTGCCAATCATCTGATATGTCCTAATATTCACCGTCATCCATAGCAAAAGGTTTCTTATTACTGGAGGCCCATATAAAGGTAAAAATATAAAATAATCCTCTCAAATCAATATTTCATACATGACTACACATTTCCTCTTACATATGCATATGAAGAACCTATTTCAGTTCATGTAAATGGTTTTCAAATTGTATTTACTTAAGGAGCACAGTTGTGATGATTCTGCCAACAATGACTTTAGTGGGATTTAAAATGACAATGTGGCCAAAGGCTGTACGCTCTTCAGTGGAGTGTTAAAGTGCTCTAATGCTGGGGATCCTTTCACTCTCTTTTTTCTCTCTGTGACTGACAGAGGGCAAAAAGACTGTAGGGGTCTTGGCCCTGCTTTCAATTGAGAATGACAATTTGTTTTCTCTTCACAATCTGCTAAGGGATCATCCTAGTGTTTGCTTCTATCAGCATCAAACTATTAGCCTCAGAACAGCTACATATGGCATACTTTCATTTCTTTGTGTCTGTTTTGATTTTGAATGTAGACATCTTGAAAAGCAAGCATGATCTGAAAGTGACCTCTAAATTTGTTTTTCAGAGTGTTTCAGTCTTGGGCTGGTAAAAGGCTAAAACTGGATATTCAATGCAAAATAAATCAACAAATAGGAAAGAACTTAATTTTATGGACATTATACAGTAGCAGTACAGGTTAAGAAGATGTAGTAATGTCAGCCAAAAACCAGGTTGTTCCAGAGGCGAAGCTAGTTTCCTACGCTTTTATGAAATGTTACACAAACAAATGCTAGAGATATTGTCTTGTGTTGACCCAGGAACTGTACATTTAATTAGAAGCAGTAACTATATTATGCAGCCGTTTTGAGCCATTTTTATAGCCTGCATTATGCATTGCAGCAATAACTAAGATAAGGAAGACCAAAATGGACCAAACTAAAATGAATCTCTATTCACAAATGTAGAACAGGATTCCATTCAAAATCTTGATGTTTTCTGTATTGTATGATGTGAAGCACGCAGTAGTATAAGTGTTAGGGGTGAAGGTTTGAGTTATTTGGTCACTGGCTGTGATAACCCACAGTGGCAGCTTGGCAGCTCACAGTTGTCCCTTGATAGCCATTCTTAAAGCTGGATAATGATGACCCCCCACACCATGAGTCTTGAAGACAGGAAAATCTCCCTGAGACAGAGGGATGTACATGGAGACAAAGCCTTTCTGTCGATAACTGCGAACTTACAAGACGAATGAGACGTCTGCTCCTGCTTTTCAGTGATTGCGTTTCATTTTCATGCGATGCCAAGGCTGGAGTAATTGTTGTCCACTGAGACATAATAAAGCTGGTTAATATGTTTCTCTATCTGGACTCCAGACCGTTTCCTTCAATACAGTGGAAGTTAATCCACCTTGGGTGAATGATGCTCAAGGTCGTGGCAGGGGCTGCTCTCTCTATTTAGCATCAGAGAGACACTGAATTTGTCTTTATCTGGCTAATGCAGAGCTGGAGTTTTCAGCCCTCCAGTGATGCAGTGTTTCATGAAAAGTTTCAGGCTTAACACTGGACATTTTGAGACATTAAGTGTGTTATTATCTTAAAGGATACAGGTATGCTAAGAAAAATAGTCCACTACAATGTACAAAAAAATTGTCCCAGCAACATATTACAGTCATATTAATAATGAAGTCTTTTGAGGTGATATTTTTACTATATTCATTAACTAAGATGCAAAAAGAGACGACAGTTGCATTTATAAGAAACAAGAGAGAGCAAGTTCACAGTTGATATAAATGACAAAGTAATGCCAGCATATATTAAGATGCAATCACATTTACTTTTTTCGACAAATATTTGCTGTTGAAATACAGTCATTTCAATAGGAATCTTGGATTTCGCCTAATGGCGAATGGGTTCATGTGGAATCAAGTGATGCCATAAACAATTTCCCAAACACTCCTTCCATCTGCCATTAGTTGAAAAACAGATAGACCTGCCCCCAACCCACACCCTTAGAATCCAACATAGTCCAACCAAGGTGAATCACAACATTACAAAAAAGTATTTGAAAAACGACAAAACGACAAAGGTACAAAACTATGCACTTAAAATCTTTGACATAAAATAAAAATGATGGATAAATATAAAAATGTTTTTACATTCGCTAGTTTTCAAATATCTGATTGGTGTTCAGGTGTAATTTTTCCACCAGGACTTCTGCTGTTAAAAATAAAGTGAAATAATGCGGACAGACGGCTTCCACAGAAAAATATGATTAACAACCTTGTAGCACACAACAGGTCTGTCTTTAATGGTTTATAAGTAATGGTTAAGAACCAATCAAAATGAACAGGACTTTTACTCCTGGAACCTAGTTGTTCACTCTGTTTGTTGAGCCAATGTTGCTGTACAGGGATGATTGTGAGCCAACGACAAACATTTTGATAGTGCCACCACAGAGCCACATTTCAAAGAAATCAACATTTAAATGGCCAAAAATTGTCACTGCACATTAAGCAGGAATAAAAAGTATTTCAACATCATTATACTTCAGCTTTTAAATATCACAGTTACAGTGCTGCTGAAGCAATTTGTAGGTCAAAAGAAGAGATCTCTATGATATAACGATTTTTAAACCATAAAGAAGCGCTCCTGTTGTGACATCCTTAACCACCAGGATTCCGAGATTCTCTAAAAATAGACTCCTCTGCATTGTATTGACTAGTGCAGCTCTCCTACACATATCATTACATAACACGTCTGAGACAAATCTTCCTGCTCTCACCCTTCTCATCTTGATCTTCCCTCATAATGACTCATTCTCACTGAAATAAAGTTTAAAGAGTGCAGACTTTTAGAATGTCAGGTATCAAATAACGACTCAATGGTTTGTTCTTCAAAGCTATTAGGTCCAAACTCTGCAATGCCAAGGAGTTTAACAAGAAAAAACAAGTAAAATCACTACAGCATCAGGAAGGGCTATGTAAGAAAACACCAGAACCTAATTGGATGTAATTGCCGGATGCAGGCAGCCAGACTATAGCAAGTGATGAGGGCATCTGAGCTGCGCCACGTCTGAGTCTCAGTATTCTCCCGGCTCCTGCAGAGCTCATCCTTCTAATGAGAAGAGGAGGACAGACTGAGGAAGTGGTAATTGGATCCTCCCTGTCCTGTCGCCTGGGCATGTGTGGCGATGTGGCTGTGCTTTATTTAGATCCTCTAGGCAAACAGTCTCAGTTCTCCACTTGCCAGCAGCGACCACAGAGCTCGTGAGAACAAACCACTCCTGCCTATCTTGAGCTCATTCATTTGCAGAAGAGAAGTTTGCTCTCTGCAACTGCATGCAACAGCTATGCCATTATATTATGAGCTAATGAGGTTGTGCTGACATGCTAATTAAAGCAGGCTGTCTGCACAATTCGTTTGGGATTTGTCTACTTTTGATGATCATGTAAACAACTACCTTAAATATACTTTTAATCACTGTTTACTTACACAACCAGACGAAATGGAATAAATGCAAGCAGCAGGCCATTAAGAAAAAATAGGGTATTTATTTAATGTCAGTGTGCTAGCAGATATATCTCACAAGTGCTTCATATTGGGGTAAATTCAAGCGAAACAAATAAAAAGGTTGTGTGCTGTTCTCCAGTGTGAGTGTGTGTCACACTCGGTGTGTGTCTCGCAAGTTTGTGTGTCCAGCTGCCAAACTCTGTTCTGGAGAACATCAGCATGATTGACACTCTGGAAACCTAGGGAGGAAGACAGAAGAGAAGATCAGCCAAAGCACATACAGGCAGACTGGGTAGGTTAGACCATGTTTAATACTTTTAGTTTTTTTGTTAACAATAACAACACTGCCCAGAAGCATTGTGAGCCTAACTGATCATACAGATCATTGGTGCCACTGATTTCTACAGTCTACTTAGGTTTACAATGCTTTTTGGAAATGCAGCCCTCGTCGAGATGCTTAAACAAACAGAGCAATATTTTGATAGTCACAGTGTCTTCAGGGGAATCAGCCAACAAGCAGCTTACTTACAGTTGACTCTGCATATTAAACTGGGATAGGAAAAAATATTTTACTATTAGAAAATTACACACTTCACCTTTAAGTATTTGCCTGATTATCTCTAAACCTCACTCAAATTTGTTTTCCTTAAGAGCAAAAACCTTCAGCACTTGACAGCACATGTTTTTTATCAGACAAACTGTAGAAGATAGCATTAATATAGAGGCAGTAATGAGGTCATGTCATTGAGTCAGAACGTCCTGCAATCCCAGCATACCTGGGGTGTGCTGAAGAGACAAATGGAGTGGACATAGCCGCACAGCAGGACACAGATGTAGCCCCTCTTGGAGGTACATGCTCACTCTCTCTGCCTCTCTATCCATCTTTGACTCCAGCTGAGCTCTGAAAGGTGAGGAGAGGCCAAGGAGGAAGGATCACGAGAAAGGCATCTCCCATCTCTGAGTGTGTGCTGACTGTTCACATGGGCTGATCACCAGCATTTTACTGCTCTCGATGCCGTCCAGAGCCATCTCGCTGTCCACGCAGAAACGAGACACCAGGTGCTCCAGGTGAGTGCCAGATTTCTGCCAACGCTGCAGTAACACAGGAGACATAAACACATGTGAAAGTGCACATTAGCTGTGGACAGCATAAAATATCTTGCATATAATGTATAGAACACATTCATACTTCCCATATATCAACTTATATGTACGCCTCCCTGCACAACAAAGCAAATGTTTTCTGAAGCTACAGTATGCCGCATGTCCCTGACATGACAAATGTGTCGGGACGTGTGGAAATGCTGACATCGGCCTGAGAGTAAAGCCTCTCCTGAAGGGTTGTCTAACACTGGGACTGATACTCATAGAGCTGATGTTAGTGGGTTCCTCCGGGAGCTTTCTAAGTGCATCTTGATTTATGGTCTGTCAAAGATGTCTCCTGCGTTCTCGCCGGGAGTGACTGCAGTGGAGTTACCTGCTTGCCGTCGCTGATGTTGCATGGCACGAGCAGTATCTGGGAGGCAGGGAAAGTGGTAAGGATGGACAGACAGTGTTGCTGCTGGCGGATTTGCTGTCCATGGGTGTAGATCCACTCCTGTGTGGGAAAGAACGCAGGCTTTTCTGATGCTGATCCAACATATAATGAAATGAAAAAGCAATAGCAATTCCCTTTCTAGAGAATTACTGTACACAGATTTCAATAGACTGCATATCTTTGCTGTAAATACATAGATCTTACAGATGATTTAAAGGAATTGTAGCGTGAACCAGACAAATTAAAGATTCGATCGGGAGCCTGGTTGAAACATGAGCTGAATTCCACAGAAAGGCAGGATGTTGTAAATCAACTCCCAGCACCACAGTCTGATAACCGACCAACTCTTTCAGAGAACAGCTTTCAACATTAACACCATTAGAACAATTATTGACAATTTCAATTCGAAGAAGAGATTGTCTAATTTGGGGCAAGTCATCGAAGAAATGGACAGTCTGACCGTCACATGTAAAGCCATGAGAGTAAACAAGATCGTTGGATTGACTTCCCCCCACCTAGCAGAACCAGACTGAAATTCCTAAGGAGATCTGTTAACCCCTCTGGTCTTCACAGGACATATCCTTTCTCCCCAGAATGGCACAGAGAATGCCTTCCAATGCATATATGCACCAAATGAACTCAAAAAAGACTTCTAAATGGATATCAGTCCATTGCTCAACTCCATATCATACATGAAGCCACACATTTGATTTTAATGTTTCTAATCACTTATTGTGTATGTCTTTTTAAATAACTCTTGAATAGCTTAAGGGATCATATTCATGTTTAGTATGTGTGTGTTCGAATATTCTTGCTTGAAACGTTTTCTGACCATCAGTTATTTGTCAAATGTATCATATTCTTGTTATAGGAATCATGCCCAAATTATACCCTGCAAGAGCGGGAAAATTCGGACCACGAGCTTGATAAGATAACATATGATTTATGAATGGGTGGGACAAACATCGGAAACACCCTGAGAAAAGACAATATCTAATTGGTCAAGACAACATTTGAGGTGTGTGCCAAAAGGCCAGTTTAAATACTCAGGACACCATCAAATTATGCTTTTAGCTTTGCTTTTAGTTTAAGCTTTTAGTCATGCTTTTGGCTTTTAGCTTTGAGCTTTCGTTTAGCTTTTGCTATCAGTCATGCCGGCTTTTAGCTTTTGCTTTTCGCTTTTAGCTTTTAGTCATGCTTTGTCATTACTTTTAGCGTTCTTCGAGCGCCGTTCCAGCGTGCTTCGGCCTGCACGCCTGCTGCTACTTAGCCACGATGAGAAGAAACACCACCTAGTCTCGTCAAACGTTTACTTCTTTTCTTTTCTGTTTGAGAGTTTCGTGTTCTGAGTTAAGTTTTGTAACGCCGTGTCTCCGAGTCTGACCTCGCGTGCCCGTCTGAAACTACAACCAGCCCACAACTCTGCATCTTCAGCCAACGCCCAACCACGGGCTTCCCAAGACGTCCCTTCAACGACTACTGAACTTCCAGCCAATCAGCAACTTCGGGAAAACCCCCTTTTCAGCGACAACAAAAGGGAACCCCGTTAAACAGGCAACGCAAGTAACCTCCAGACTCACATCTGTACTGGTGTTATCTAATATAATTTTAACCTCATTGAGGAACTCAGTGCGAGGGTTAATTAAATGATTAAATGGTTGTTCATGTCTATGCAATTTCACGTATTGCTGTAAACTTGGGATTTCACATTTTCATTCTCTTAAACTCACTCTTTCCTAACGTTCTATCCTCCTGCAACTTGTGTGAATGTGTGAGTGCGTGTGCTTTTGTTTAGATTAGTTTATATGTCTTAGATTTATCTAATAAAGCCTTATTTATATTGAAAAGAGAAGTATCTTGTGTTTTGTGCTCACAAGTTAATGTCTTAAACTGCCGATCTTGTTACTGTGCTAATTAATAGTGTTTTTCACTATACTTTGGATATTAATATCCAGCGCAGATTTGATGTTATACGGCTCGTTCAGTGAATCGCTGGCCGTTTCTGTGATCAGCCGTGAAAGTGTGATTCTGTTCAAATTCCCTTTAAAATCTTAAATGATTCCCTTTGAGCTAAATTGACCTGTTTCCCTTACAATCTTTGCTGTAAATACATAGATCTTACAGATGATTTAATGGAGTCGGATCGTCTGGACTGAGGGACGACTTCTCACTAAGAGAACAAAGGTCTTTCCTGATAATTAACATTTGAACACTCTCTTGAACACCCTCCTGCATAAGTAAAAGTGCCATCGGAGATGCACCATGCCTAGCAGTTCACACCTCACATCACACTCCCTCCTCACACTATGATCCCCATCCTTTCTCCCTCACCTGAAACTCACTCTAAATCTATGCAATGTTAAGTGTATACAGCAAGTGACTATATATGCTTGGTATCATTTGAAATGTCTCAGTTTGCCTGGTACAATGGTCTCAACCTTACAAAAGTAGACTAAAAGATAATACAGATCCTAAGAGTCAAGAGATATTTTGATTACTGTAATTGGAGTGCCCTTTTTCAGGGTTTTCCATGTAAATTACCTTCTGTTCCCTTTGAGGTGTAAACTACACTGGTCTGGGACCTGACTTAATCAAATTCCAAATGTTAGTTTCTGTTTTCATCTCGGGGGATGTTTGTCTTGGTCTGAGGTATTTAAAGGATTGCAGCAAAAAAGGATCAGGGCGATTTCTGTAGCCAGAAAGCCCGTAGTGTGGTGTGTGTCTCTTCACTTCATACTTTGTATTTCACTAGAAGTCATGTATGCATCTTTCACTCTTAGATTCATCTTTGAGAATTTGATGTCTTGTATTGATTTGATATCTTTGAATTGGGTATGTAATTGGCAGAATACATATTTACCTGACTGATAATAAATTGTTACATTTGATTTTATTCGGTGTTATTCTGTAATTATTGACTCTAGTAGATTACGTTGTATACTTGCTAGCGCATGAGCATGAATGCACGAGTACACACATTAAAGAATAAATAGAATAATCAAATGTGAGAATAATAATAATTAGAGATAGACAAACAACCAATTTGCCTTTCAAAAATTCCAAATTCGAGGTCATACTAAAATGGAGTCAGATTAGATCATTAAATGGAGTCAGATTTGAGTTTAATCTAAATTGAATAACTCTACGCGCTGAAAAGACCGAACACGCAGGAAACCTTCAGCCAGCACCGGATACCGTCCTTGGACCGTGTGCGTGGACCTTACAGCTTACTCTCAAGACATCCAATATATAGATAAAGAGTTAAAATGCCTTAATGATGGGCTTGTTTCTTACATGCAGCTTTATGCTTCACAAGATTAATTGATGGACTTGAGTCATGTGGATTATTGTGATGTTTTTATCAGCTGTTTGGACTCTCATTCTGACGGCACCCATTTACAGCAGAGGATTCACTGGTGAGGAAATTATATAATGGTAAAATTTCCAAATCTGTTCAGATGAAGAAACAAACTCTTCTACATCTTGGGTGGCCTAAGGGTGACTACATTTCTTTTAAATGTTATGTGATACATTGGACTGATAGCAAATAAACCTTCGAAATGGAAAACTAAATCAGAATCAGAATCAGAAGGAGCTTTATTGCCAGGTATGTTTACACATATAATGAATTTGTTTTGGTGATGGAAGCTTCCACAGCACAAACAGAATGACAAGACAAGACAAGACACAGATAATAAAATTAATAAAATAGTTTTAGTAAATAGGAAATAACAATATACAAATATATATATATATATATATATATATATATATATATATATATATATATATATATATATATATATATATATATATATATTGTCTACACAATGTAGACAATAGATGGTTGTACAGGTATGTTATGCATAAATGCAAGGAAATGTAAATGTAAAAGGAGGTATGTGTGTTAAATAAATGTATAAACAGTGTTTGTATTACACGTTTTTTGCCAAGTTAACAGTTCATGAAATGGATTGCCTGAGGGAAGAAACTGTTCTTATACCTAGCCATTCTGGTGCTCAGTACTCTGTAGCACCGACTAGATGGCAACAGTTCAAAGAGGAAGTGGCCTGGGTGTGAGAGGTCCAGAATGATTTTGCCAGCTCTTTTACTCACTTTGGTTGAGTGCAGTTCTTGGAGAGTGGGGAGGGTTGTACCAGTGATTCGCTCAGCAGTCCGGACCATCTGCTGCAATCTTCTAAGGTCTGATTTGGTAGCTGAGCTGAACCAGACAATTATAGAAGTGCAGAGGACAGATTCAGTGACTGCTGAGTATAACTGTATCAGCAGCTACTGTGGCAGGTTGAACTTCCTCAGCTGGCAAAGGAAGTACAGCCTCTGCTGGGCCTTCTTGACAATGGAGTCTATGTGAAACTCCCACTTCAGGTCAAGAACTTCAGGAGCTTGACAGAGGGGTCTTTAGAGGTGCAGTCATTGGTGTAGAGAGAGAAGAGCAGTGGGGAGAGCACACATCCCTGGGGAACGCCAGTGCTGATGGTGCAGGTGCTGGATGAGAATTTTCCCAGCCTCACTTGCTGCTGACTGTCTGTCAGGAAGATGGTGATCCACTGACAGATGGGGGTGGGCACAGAGCGCTGGGTTAATTTGGACAGGAGGAGCTTTGGATAATAGTGTTGAAGGCGGAGCTGAAGCCCACAAACAGTATCCTCACATAAGTTCTGGTCTGTCCAGATGTTAAAGGATATAATGCAGTCCCATGTTGACTGCATCATACACAGACCTTCAGGGGGTCCAGTAAAGATCCAGTGATGTCCTTCAGGTGGCCCAGCACCAGTCTTTCAAATGACTTCATGACCACAGATATTAAAGCCACAGGTCAGTAATCATTTAGTCCTATAATTTTGGGTTTCTTTGGGATGGGGATGATGTCGGAGCGTTAGAAGCAGGAAGGGACTTCGCACAGCTCCAGTGATCTGCTGAAGTTCTGTGTGAAGATGGGGGCCAGCTGGTCAGCATAGGTTTTTAGACAGGCTGGTGTAACACCATCTAGGCCTGGTGCTTTCTTTCTCTTCTGTTAAATAAATGTCTTCTAGTTTTAAAGTCATATTTGTTCATTAATTTGCAATTACCTTAAAAAAAATCCCTCTTTCATAGGTTTGCATTAACATTACATTTATGCATTTAGCAGATGCTTAACCAAAGCTATTTATCAATAGAGGAACATAAGTGTTTCATCACAGAGTCGACAATATCCATAGTATACAGTGTCATATTTATTAGAAAACAAGATTAGGAAACAAGCTAGAGCATTCACAGACAGTTCATTTAAAGATGTCTGTTCTAATATGTCAGCTCTACTTAAATGGTAAACAGAGAAAGAGATGTTAGAAGAAAATAGTCACTTTTTGCTTTACTTCAAGAAGGTTGTCTCATTTGCTGTTCTGAGACAAGTAAAGGGAGAGAATGACACACGAGGGCATGTGTTTTTGTGAGCCATGCTGATGAACTATTTCCCATCTGGTGAGTCTTACAGATGCTTAACAAGGTCATGCGCATGCAGGCAGCAGGGAAACATGCTCTTGTGGTGTTATGAACACACTTAAGTGCTCTGAAATCACTTTTGTGCTGTTCTGGCCCGAAATCTACTGTCTACCATCATCTCTGGGCTTCATAATTTAGAGAATAAACATCTGTAAAATGCAACTTTTTACAGTGCACAGAGAAACAAGTGAGAGACTCAGTTAAATAAATGATGTTTTATTAACAAAGTTTTGGAGGAGCATGTTCAGATAATAAACTAATTCAGCACATGTGGAGTATGTTCAGATAATCAATTTAATTAGCATTATAGTAAATATATATATTCAGCTAACTTTCCCACAACAATTTTTCTGGCATCCCTCCTCTCCTCTCCCCAACTCCTCACTCCTAACTATTCGTTTCCCAGCTCAGGGATACGGGGAACTCTCTGGGTTTGGGCTGAATTCTGAGCTCGGAGCCCTCCCATTGGACAGCATGCCAAATATGCTCACTATTTGCTCAATCTGATTATATCTAAGTGCAAACTCAAGAAACTTTTCTGAGGAGAATGAAATTCTAAGGCTATATGACTAGTAGTTTGTGGCTTTGGATGAACCACATTTTCAGTTTAAGAATTGGATCCCTTTGAATCTTTGAGCTGGAGTTTCTGGCGTTTTTCTCATCATGGTCCATTAAATGAAAATAATAATACAAAGTTAAATTAAATTAAATAAACATAATATAATTGAAACTTTATTTAAAAATCAAACATTGATTATAATTTATAGTTCCTTTTAAAACACCCATTTAAAAAAATGTTTATTGATAATTCCTAGGTGCAAAATTGAATAGTTATATTATTTCTACTGAACAGTTTTACTATTACTTTAAATTCAAATTTATCCTGTTTGTTAGCTCAATTAAAATCCAGCAATTGAATGGACTTTAATAGCCATTTTTGATTCAATTCTGAATGACACACAATTGTGTTTTTCTTCCAGGCTCATGCGCAGGTGAGGGAGCCATGAAGGGTGACAGTAGGGCAGATTAACTGCTCAGAGACCAGAGGGTACCTCTTTGTTTAATATAATTACACAGCAGTGCACAAATGTGACCTGAATTAAATCCCATTACCCCGCTGTAAAAGCTGCCCTTTCAACATGCCCCTGGTTGCATAGCATTTAATATAATCTAGCGTCTCAGAGTCATAGCCTAACCGTGTGAGATGTCACTGATTCCTGGTGTGAGAGTAAAATATACACACTACCTTGGCTCCTTCTCTGATCTTCACCAAACTGTTATTAGAGCAAGATATGTTCTAAATTGTTATAATTCGTCATCTAAGGTGTAAGTTTTGTGAATGCCAAATAGGTATGGATAATGCAGCCAGTAATTCTTCCAGCAATGGCAGTACCTTAAATACATTAAATGATATGGAAAAACAAATTAACACTTCAAGCATGGCTTTTCTGATATTATGCTAGAGATTTTACCTGGTTGGCTGCTGGTATGTCTTTGGTGATGCTGCAGGGTGCAAGTGTGAGCACTGGGAGATCCTGACCCTCAACTATACGAGACTCTAGACAGTTCTGTCTCTGCCGGATCACACCAGATATAGCATCTGAATCATCAGGAACTCTGGAGTGTTGTGATGATAAATACCCCACAGAAAAGAAAGGGAAAAAATACAAATTAGGTCCTTAAATATCTCAATTGTTTCTTCTAGGAAGCAAAGAGTAGCAAATTATAAAAAAAAATTGCTTAAGTCTCCTGACTTTTAATCGCAGACTTTGGCAAATCTGAACACAGTTTGGGACAATATTTCTCAGTGAAAACTTCCAAAACCAATTTACATGGTATATGTGATCCGTGTTCATTTTATTTCTCTATTTGGGACATTTTTTATCATTGGTAACTTCCAGAAGAAATTTAAGTTGCACACAACACACTGACTCCTCAACTCACCTGAGCTCTGGATAGACATTGTCCAGATACCACTTGAAGGATTTGCACTTGAGACTCTTGCGAAGCTCCTGCCTACCGTGAATACTGATAAGAGAGGAAGAGAATGAGCAGAATAAGAGATGAATCTTTTCCCTAATGCCTCCCCATTATAGATACACACATAAACACACACATGCCATCAGTCACTCACTCTCCGTAGGATTTTCCCCTAGCAGCCGGTCGAGCTGAATAGTAAAACAGTTTGAACTCATCCATCCAAACCTCAGCAGTCCTTCTGGTGTTTCTGAAACAGAAGGAGCATTGAAATGTGAACACTGAAGTGTGCTATATGAAAGACTTCACTCAAAGATACACACTTCAGCCTCAAGAAGATCATTACGATGACCTACCAATTCATCAGCTAAAATATTGCTTGTACAGACAGGTACTGAACAGACTTGCAACTGTAATTCTGAAGAAAACTGAGTGGAAAACTCACTGCCACATGCTAGGGTGTTCTGGGTGTTTGTCAGGGTATTGCTATGTGGTTGCTAAGGTATTCAGAGTGTTTTTTTAGCACAGTGTTTTGGGTGGTTTATACTTGTGGTTAATTCATATGTTCCTGTAAGTGAGATTTATTTATTTATTTTTTTTTTTGTTTATTTTATAAAGTGAGATTTATTTATTTTATACACATTAAAACTCTAATTTCTTAGAAAACTAACAGCACTTTTCTCCTCAACAAGCTGCACAGTTAAAGCTATCATTCATGTCTATGGCATAAGCAGAGCAGGACGAATTAAACAGCAAAGTGTAATACTAAGGGTTAGGGTTTATCACTTATATCAGTTACTGTGAATTTAATATCAAGATATTTGATATTTTGCAAACAATTTTAAGTGGGATTAAGTGGGTATAGGAATTATAAGTGGAGAAAAAAACAATTCCATGTCCAGTCAGATTTTAGTATTTAAAAAGCCTTTATTTGCAGGGGTACTTACAGCATTAAAAAGCACCTTTATATACTTTATATTTTATTTAGTTTTATGCAGTATAAATTTAATTCAATTTATTTATTCATTTTTATTTAATCAATCATTTACATATTAAATGAAGTCATTTAAAAAAAAATAAAGTAGCTTACACTGATTTGCCCATAGTACAAACAAAGTGGTGGCATGATTGTTGCTGACAGCTGTAGAAATTATATTCAGAAGGAGTTTATTATATTAAGTAATTTGTGGTGGAATGATTGTTGCTGACAGCTGTAGTTATATATATATACATCATATACTATATATACATTATACATATGTATATATATATATGTATATATATATATAAATATTTTATATCCTTATCATATCTATATCAATAACTTGTTTCTGTATGAAATCTGGTCACATATTGCACGTCTTGATTCGTCAAGACATTTTACTGCAGGTTATGCACAAAAAAAGCAACAACACAAAAACAAACCATATCTGATTGTTACATATCTAACATAACTCTGCTAACAGACGTAAAAGGACATGGTTTTTAAAGTATCTAGTAAAGTCAGCTAACGCCTTCAGCATTTATTCATTAGCGTCTCTGAACTATATGAGGAAACAGATTTTGTTGACTGAGCACACTGCATAGCAATTCAGATTCAGAAAGAATGTTGTGCTATGCCCTTAATATTTCATATGGTTTCATGCTGAGGTTTTTCCCTGGAGGCGAAAAGTGATAAAAGCAAACAAATTTTACACATCAGATTTTCTTCTAGGCAGAAGTTGGAGTATTATCTCTATCTTTGGCATGAAAAATCCGACAAATAACATAGAAAAACATTCAACATAGATAAAAAATAAAGAAGATTAACATATTCATATTTACAGGTTAACACCCCCCAAGGACAAAACAAGGTCTTCTGATGTTGATAAAAAGTGTTACACCCTTTATCAGCAGGAATATGTATTATTAAAAACTCAGCTGAATATGCTGGATATGAATTAATATTATAAGTATATGCACTTCTCAGGACACTTACTTTATGTAGGTGTTGGCATTGCCCTCTGGGAAGATGTAAGGATGTTTCTTGCGGTGTTTATTGCCGATACTTCTGCAGGGAATGATTTATGGGATTGATTTATAGGATTCATACTCTAATAGATATTTTTGAAGAAATATCTGAATAAATAACAATATAAGTGTGCTATACAGTATTTTAATAGCATTATAACCTTAGAGAGTATACACTACCGAAAGTTTTAAGTCTGTAAGATTTATTTATTTATTTACCAAGGCTGCATTTATTTGATAGAAAATAGAGTAAATAAATACATTTAGTACATTTTCGACATTATTACAAGTTTAAAATAATGTTATCCATTTTAATATATTTAAAAATTTATTTATATGATAACAAAGCTGAATTTTCAGTGTCATTACTGCAGTCTTCAGTGCCACATGATCCTTCAGAAATCCTTCTAATATGCTGATTTGGTGCTCAAGAAATATTTCTTATTAAGTATATTATCAATGTTGAAAACAGTAGTATCACTTAATATTTTTGTGGAAACTGTGATACATTTTTTGAAAAATTTTATTTGTATAAGTTTATTTTTATTAAAAAAAAAAAAAAGTAATTACTGAAAAAAAAAAGTGTGTTACTGTTTAAATATATATTATGTCAATAATATTATGTCATGTAGAGTAAAATAACTTGCTGATGTGTGCATGTGATTTACAGTAGCCCTCCAGGATACAACTTCACTCTCACGGCAAGAATTAGATCATACGGTTGAAATCTCTTGTCTAAATATGCCACTGCCCAATGCTCATTTGCAATTATAAGCACAGCAGCCTGAATAAACCAGCCCTGCAACAGCTCCAGTCTAACTGTGTCATATATGTATGGTTAATGATGGTTTAACCCAACACAGAGAGAACCATTCAAATCCCCATTGTGCATTCCTCTTAAGAATTTTTACAGAGCCAAGAAAAAAATCTTTATATAAAGTTAAATAAATAAAGGCACACACGTTTTGAGAAAATTGATTTCACAGCTATTTCTAAGTTCAAATGTCACTGAGTGCCATTTCCCCTCTGTGAAGAGACAACAACCCTAAGTTTCCTCTGTCAGAGCTTGATCGGGGAAGGAAAGTGATTGAGGTTTACGTGCTGTCAGACAGGTGCTCTCATGCATAGTAATAACTCACCAAAGTTCTCCCCTCCCCAGATGTCCATGGCTGTGTCATATTTTCCCAGGCGATTGAACCAGGATCTGTCAATCACAAAAAGACCTCCTGCAATGATGGGCGTTCTGAGGGTTGAAAGAGTGAAAAAAAGAGTGAACATTAAGACTTGACCCTAAACACTTCAATCCAAGTGACTGCTTAAAATACTGCTGTCACTCAGGATTGATGTATGAAAACATTTCCTCTTGAATGTGGTTTCACTGAAGAGTCTTGGAACGAGGAAAGAGAATAAAAGGTCACTGAAGTGAGGGAGTGTGGTAACAGTACAGCTCAGTTCTCATTCTCCTGATGAAGCTCAGCTTGCCCTTCAAAATCACTGTACCCAGAGAGCTGCTTCAAACGCTAAGGACACTAGAGGAAATGGTCTGGTATTATCGTAACCATCTGAATTCCATCAGCAGTAATCTCTTATTGTGAAGAGGCAGGACACATTGTTTCATCTGCCACTCCTCAGGGCCACTTACATACTTTCATTTCAGATTTATTTACTTTTCACACATCTGTTCTCATCTCATTTTAGAAGGCAGAAACAATAAATAATAGAATAAAATTGATTTCTGGGAAAAAGGTATGCATATAATATATCAAATTTATATATTATCGCCAGGATTGAAATTATGTAGTTATCATCATCAGATTGATTAGAAAAGTAATAGTGCACTTGTGCACAAGTGGCATGACTGGAGTTGTCCTTAACACAAACATGTGGGAATGGTTATAAGTTTAAACAGATATTAATCCCAAGTATAAGTAATATTAATAGTGATAATTGCTTTTTCAAACACCACTATAATAACTATCTTATGGGAGGCTAATATAGGCACTGCTTTTAGTATCACCTAACCCACTATGGATTTTAACTGCACACCCTTGATGTATTTATTCTACATACATACTGCTTTTACACAGCAAGGAGGCATTAAATTGATTTAAAAAGTAAGAGTAAAGACTTTTATGATGTTACAAAAGATTTCTACTTTAATGCACGCTGATTTCTACTTTAATAAAAAAGAATCTGGGGGGAAAAAATAGTAAAAATAATTTTTTTTAAAATTGTAAATCAGCTTATTAAAATTATTTCTGAAGGATCATGTAACACTGAATAATGATGCTGAAAATTCGCTTTGCCATCATAGGAATAAGTCATATTTGAAAATAACTAAAAATAGAAAACAATTATTTTAAATGGTGAAATTATTTAACAAAATTATGTTTTTACTGCTTTGATCAAATAAATGCAGCCTTGGTAAGCATAAGAAACTTCTTTCAGAAACATTTATAAAAATTTTACCACCCCCAAACTTTTGAATGCTAGTGTGTGTAACACGCTAGAAATATATATATTGTGACGTGTGTCCCGAGCGCTCGTCAGCGTCGCCCTGGAAACACAGTGAAATCACCGGCACTAGCTCGTTACAGGGCTGAGCGGGCCGCACCTGCAGCTCGTTAAGCGGCGTCTACTTAAGCCGGGAAGGAAAGCAGTGTCGGGGGAGCAATGTCCCCGACGCAGACACTAACTCTTTCCTCCTCTGTTATAGAGAGCAGCGTGTGACCGTCAGCCCCAACCAGGAGAGCAAAGCACGGGGATCCACCACTCAAGGCACAGAGAGCACGACGGCGAGGCACCGTTTTCACTCAGAGCACAAAGTTTTCAATAAATCCACCCTTCGGGGATTTTCTCTGTCTATCGGTTGTCGTGTAGTTCCTCCCCTCGCCACACTGGTGGAGAATGCGGGCAAAAGTGTGAGGTGGACACCGACAACCGACCCCAGAGGTCTTTTCCCTCTGCTCTGTTTCCACAGGCGGCCGCTCTCCCCCGGCATGGAAGAGCTGCTTAAAACACCTCACCGAGGTGAGCATCCGTCAGCAGCAAATAATGGAGCACATGGCCTCACGTCAAGGAGACGCCGAACGCGAGCTCGCCGCCCTCCGCACCGCCGCCCACCGCACGCCGCTGCCTGACCCCCGTGTCCAAGCCGTACAGCTGATGCCGCGAATGACGGCGCACAACGATGTGGAGATGTATATTCAAATGTTTGAGGCCACCGCGATCCGGGAGGCGTGGCCAGAGGACGAGTGGGCCAGACTTCTCGCGCCGCTGCTGACCGGGGAAGCGCAGCGGGCGTATTTCACCATGACGGCTGAGAGAAGCCGGGACTATGGAGAGGTGAAAAAGGAAATCCTTGCCGAGTAGGCCTCTCCCCAATCTGTGCGGCGCAGCAGTTCCATGACTGGGAATATCGAGCTCTAAGACAGCCTGCTCGCGCCCAAGCGGCAGAACTAACCCGGTTGGCCCAACATTGGCTGTTGACAGGGGGTCCCCCCGCACACAAGGTAGCTGAGCGTGTGGTGATCGACCGACTCCTCCGCGCCCTCCCCCCGCGCGTTGAGACAGGCGGCTGGCATGAGGAATCCCACCGATCTCGACGAGCTGGTGGAGGCCATCAAGCTGGCGGAGGCCGCCCAACACTGGGAGGTTGGGGAGCGAGCGCTGCATTTTCCCCGAAGGGTGGTCCAGGAGCGACGCACGCCAGAGGGCACCCAGCGACCCGTGAGCAGGCCTGCGGTTCCCGGCCCCCAGGACGAGCCGATGGCCGATGCCCACCGAACCGCCGCGCTCCCCAGGACGGACGTGGCTAGCAGGCTGTTCAGTTCACAATCCGCCGCCGGAGGCCACCGCGAGCCGAGGTACACATCAATGGCCGGCCGTTCATCGCCCTCCTCGACTCGGGCAGCGGGGTAAGCCTGATACAACCAAATGTCCTTCCGCCCCGAACAGGTTCCAGAGCCCGGCTGGCGTAACGTGCGTGCACGTGCACGGGGATACCAGACATGTACCGGCATGGCGAGTGACCATCACCGCGACCCCTGGTTCCTGGCCCGTCGAAGTGGGAATCTTAAAGGACCTACCGGTACCCGTTCTCCTCGGCCGGGATTTGGCCGGGGTTCGATCAGCTCCTCACCTCCAGCACACAGCCTGCTAGCCTGGCCGGGAACCGCCGACGCCGGAGGGATCAGCAAGGCGCCCTCGACGACGCCCCGCGCTGCTGACGTCGGACAGCCCTCGAGGAGGTGAGTCCCCCTCCCAAACCTCTAACCTGTTCTTTGATGTCTTCCAGCAGATAGCGGGAGGGGGGACGCTCGCCAAAGAGCAGCGTGGGGACGAGAGCCTCAAGCATTGCTGGTCTCAAGTGCGGGTGGCGGAAGGAGAGGATCTACAACCAGCTCCCCACCCCACACCCCACTTCATCATCCAAAACGGCCTGCTCTATTATGTCGGCCAGCGGAGGGGGGAGGAAAAGACGCTGTTGGTGGTACCGCGGAGCAAAATCCAGACGGTGTTGGAACTCGCCCATGCCCACCCGATGGCTGGCCACCTCGGCGCTCAAAACACCGCGCAAACGGATCCGGGATCGATCTTCCACTGGCCTGGACTGGAGGCGGATGTCAAGGCGGTACTGCCAAGCTTGCCCGACGTGCCAACGGACATCGCCACACGCTCCTCCCCCCAGCCCGCTGATCCGCTGCCTATCATAGAGGTGCCCTTCGAGCGCATCGGGATGGAACTGGTGGGGCCGCTGCCGAAGTCCGCCCGGGGCCATGAACACATCTAGTTATCGTGGATTATGCCACCCGCTACCCAGAGGCCATTCCCCTCCGCAAGGCCACCACAAAGAACATCGCACAGGAGCTCTTCCTACTGAGTAGTCGGGTTGGCCTACCAGCGGAGATCTTGACCGACCAGGGCACCCCTTTCATGTCCCGGATCATGGCTGACCTCTGCAAGCTCCTCAAAGTCCGGCAGATCCGGAACGACCAGTGTGTATCATCCACAAACTGATGGGCTTGTGGAACGTTTTTAACAAGACCCTTAAGCAGATGCTGCGACGAGTCGTGGCCGAGGACCAACGCGACTGGGACCAAATGATCCCCGTATGTGCTGTTCGGGATCCGGGAGGTGCCCCAGGCTTCCACCGGCTTCACGCCCTTCGAACTCCTCTTCCGGCCGCCACCCCCGAGGGCTTCTAGATGTCGCCCGGGAAGCCTGGGAGCAACAGCCTGCGGTATGTCGGACCACCCTCGAGCACATCAAGGCCATGAGGGAGCGGATCAACAGGGTCATGCCGTTGGTCCGGGAGCACCTTTCCAAGGCCCAGCAAGACCAGCAGCGCCTCTTCAATCGGGCCGCCCAACCACGGGAGTTCCAGCCGGGAGACTACGTCATGGTTCTGGTCCCCACCTCCACCTGTAAATTCCTGGCACGTTGGCAGGGCCCATACACGGTCACCGAACGGGTAGGACCCGTCACCTATAAAGTGCGCCAACCAGGTCGCCGAAAGGAGGGAGCAGCTCTATCATATAAATCTGTTAAAGCGCTGGGGTGGGGACCGGACCCCAACTCTCGGCCCTCTCCACCACCTCTCCCGTGGTTGTAGACATGGATCCCCATCTCTCCGCGGCCCAGAAGACGGAAACTGCAGCACCTGGTCGTCAGTTCTTGGATGTGTTCTCTCCCCCTGCCAGGGCGGACGACCGTCATCCAGCACGAAGTCCGAACACCACCAGGAATTATCGTCCGGAAAGCGGCCCTATCGTGTCCCGGAGGCTCGGCGACACGCAATCGAGACAGAGGTACAGGAGATGTTAAAGTTGGGGGTAATTGAGCCCTCGCGGAGTCCCCTGGTCCAGCCCCATCGTAATGGTCCCGAAGCCCGACGGCACCCCTCCGGTTCTGCAACGACTTCCGCCGCCTAAATGAGGTCTCTTGAATTCGATGGCTACCCCATGCCCCGGGTCGATGAGCTCCTGGATCGACTGGGAAGGGCCCGGTTCACATCGACTCTCGACCTCACCAAAGGTTATTGGCAAGTCCCTCTGTCGAAGGATGCCAAGCCCAAGACAGCCTTCTCAAACCCCCAGTGGCCACTGGCAGTACCGGGTCCTTCCCTTCGGCCTGCACGGGGCCCCCGCCACCTTCCAGAGGCTCATGGATGTCCTGCTGAGGCCCCATATGGCCTACGCCGCGGCCTACATCGACGACGTGGTCATCCATTCCGAGACCTGGAGGGAGCATTTAGAGCGGCTCCGGAGGGTGCTGCTGGAACTCCGCCGGGCGGGGCTCACCGCCAACCCCCGGAAATGTCACCTGGCTCTCTCCGAAGCCAAAGTACCTGGGCTTCTGCGTGGGTCGCGGCCTCATCCGCCCCCAGGAAAAGAAGGTGACAGCTATCCTCTCGGCCCCGCGGCCCACTACCAAGACCCAGGTACGAGCCTTTTTGGGGTTGGCAGGATACTACCGTTGTTTTATCCCTAACTTCTCCTCCTTAGCCTCTTCCCTGACAGATCTGACCAGGAAGGGGCAACCCGAGAAGGTGGCCTGGAGTACAGAAGCGGAAGAGGCATTCCAGCAGGTGAAGTCAGCCCTCACCTCGGAGCCAGTCCTTCGAGCCCCCGATTTCAACTGCCCCTTCCTGGTGCAGACCGATGCCTCAGACACCGGGTTTGGGAGCCGTTCTCTCCCAAGTCCAGGACGGCGAGGAGCACCCGGTGATCTATATTAGCCGGAAGCTGACCCCCCCGACCGAACAACGGTATGCCGCCGTGGAGAAGGAAGCGTTGGCCGTCAAGTGGGCAGTCCTGGAGCTTCGCTATTACCTCCTCGGCCGCCGGTTCACCCTGCTGACCGATCATGCGCCACTGCAGTGGATGGCCCGCGCAAAGGACACCAATCCCAGGGTGACCCGGTGGTTCCTTGCGCTCCAGGACTTCCACTTCACCGTACAACACCGGGCGGGGACAGCCAACGCCAACGCGGACGGCCTCTCCAGGATAGGGGCAGCTTTCGCAGGTCTGTCAGGCTCCACTCCCCACCCTCCCCATATCTCCCCATTGTTCCGCAGACGCAGGTCGACGCTTAGGGGGGGGGAGTGTGACGTGTGTCCCGAGCGCTCGTCAGCGTCGCCCTGGCAGCACAGTGAAATCACCGGCACTAGCTCGTCACAGGCTGAGCGGCCGCACCTGCAGCTCGTTAAGCGGCGTCTACTTAAGCCGGGAAGGAAAGCAGTGTCGGGGGAGCAATGTCCCCGACGCAGACACTAACTCTTTCCTCCTCTGTTATAGAGAGCAGCGTTTGACCGTCAGCCCCAACCAGGAGAGCAAAGCACGGGGTTCCACCACTCAAGGCACAGAGAGCACGAGGGAGTTGGAGCACGACGGCGAGCACCGTTTTCACTCAGAGCACAAAGTTTTCAATAAATCCACCCTTCGGGGATTTTCTCTGTCTATCGGTTGTCGTGTAGTTCCTCACCCTCGCCACAATATATATATATATATATTTTACCACCCCCAAACTTTTGAATGCTAGTGTGTGTAACACGCTAGAAATATATATATATATATATATTTGGCATTTTTTGTTTGTGATTTTTAGGGATTATTTATATGCGCGTTTCCACTGTCGGGCTTAAAGCGGGCGTGCTAGTGCGTGCCAGGGCCATACGTGTTTCCACTGTCACTTCCGGGGCTTGACCGTTTGCCTCGTCGGGGCTTCCTCGGGGCCAAAACCTTGGGCCAAAGCGGGCCAGCTGGGGCTAGAGGAGTGGTTATGAACAAAGGCGGAGTTTCTCCACATCTGGAGAGCGTCAGCGCCGTTCATTTCAGAAAGATGACAGCTATAACATCAACATTAAAAACTTTTTAAAAAATAAGCTGAGCTCAAAACTCACTTTCAGTCAGCAGCGAATGTTTGATATAACGCGATCCGATGTGGATTATAATCATCATAAAAGGCAGTAATATTTATAAGCGATGTAAAAGACTATGCACGCTAAACATTATAACGTTACCATAATAAACATGCTAAATGCAACCACTTGGAGAAATCAGACGTCCGCTTCCTATTCTCTATCACAATTGTGTATTTATTTAGTAACATATTTTATCTGTCATAAGTCTCGTCTCGAGAGTTTAGCTCCATGTAGCCTATCATAAAAATATAATAATGATTTTTGTTCGGGAGTTTTTATAAAAATAGAAAAATTATCATTCATTCTAAATGTAACGTATATAGGCTACTGTGGCTACAAATAAACAGAAACAGTCTCGACTGCATAAGCAGGCTATTTTCATAAGCGTTAAAAATAAATAAATAAAATAGAAATACATTTATTTCTGTGTGATTAATTTTGAGTCCTGATAAATTGATTCATTATGCTCAATGTATCACTTATAGTAAAACATAGATGCTTTTGAATTTGAATATTTAACAAAGCATGCAAACAAAAGACCGCTGTTATCGTGTTTGTTTTGTGATCGCGCTATTTCCAGTGACTTATTTCTCATTAGTTTTCTGATAACTTCTCTTTGTTGGTGAAACGATGGGGTTGCATGACGTTGTTCCTGAGAGGCGTGTAAAGGGCGGGTTTTAGTGACGGAGCTTCTGGCCCGACAGTGGAAACGCAGCGCTATTTTGGCCTCGTGCTACTGGCCCGAGGCTATTAGCCCCGCCCGGCCCGTTTTAAGCCCTGGCTCGCAAAGGCTCGCACTGGCCCGCTAATGAATCACCTAGGGTCAAAAGAATTCTTGCAAAACATATAACATGCCAGAAACATATTAATCATTGAAATAATGATCCAATCCTAGATTTCAGTATTTCAGCATTCACAAAAGTTCCAATTTCACATTTACAGCACAAATATACAAAAACTCCTGCCAGCCAGGGAAACAACTGGCTGTCAGTCAGGGGTCATGTTTGTGCAGTCCCTCTCTCATATCATTCTTAAATATACACCACTGCTTCCCATCTGCGTCTTCACACACAGCTTTCAGTGACTCAGTTCGCTGAAAGCTGAAGTTCGTGTTCACCGGTGCACAGCACACACAGGAGCAGACGGGATCTGAGCCCCTCTCAGCCTGACTGCCTGCTTATCTGAGCTATTAACAGCCTTCATTACAACAGCCTCTGAGAGCGCTAGGAACAGTGTGAATTACACCATAACAAGAGGAGAGAGAGAAAAACGATGGATGGGGAAAAACAACCAGGATTTAAATGTTGAAGTTGCTTTGTTTATAATAATCAAAACTGATTAATTAAAGAACTTTATAGCAGCTTAATATTTAAATTATGATATAATATTTCAATTCTTAATGATCAACCAAGCTGAACTTCCGAGTAGAAATCAATGCTTCGAATACCCTTTCTCTCTTCAAAGACAACATAAAATTAAAATAATATTTAAGTTCTAATAAATGCTAAATGCTAACTGGAAATGATTGATCAGTGCATGTTATTCATAAGAAAAAATGTTTTAATCAAAATGTAGTACATTTCTCCAGACCTGAAATAACTTATTTTTTGTTACCAAGGCCACATGGTGGAGGAAAATGATATCAACCAACCAGGGCCGGCTTTCCCGATAACGATTGATCTTAGCGATTAAGAGCATTTTCTACGAGTAATTTTACGATCGTTCGTTATTGTTTCATGTGCATTTCCCAACAATGCACTTAAAGCAATCGCACGTAGCTGTGCTTTAAGTGCTACTTAGGAGTCGCTATCCGTTTGTCAAGTGCTGAAATGTCACCTTATAGAATGGCTCTTAATGCTGCGTTCCAGACAGACAACTTGGATATAATAACTATAATACAATACAATATTATCTTATATTATAGTGTATAATATTATACTTTACATAATAATATATAATGTACTTTATATAGAGTATAGAGAGAGAGAGAGAGAGAGAGAGAGAGAGAGAGACAGACGTTATTTCCGGGTCTAATACATAGCCGGTTTTCGTGCACTTCAGCAAGTCATTGACATATTTTTTCCCCCCAGTCTTTGAAGCATTTCCTACATTACTTCTTTTATTCATTTTTTTTCCAGTCATTTAATTTAGATGTGTATTTCTATTTTTTTCTGCCCCTTTTAATTATTTCATTTATAAATTAATAAAAATATAAAGAAAATGAGTCATAAAGTGTACAATAAAGCAAAATCAAATCCTCATATTATAATCACATTGCACTTGAATCTAGTTAAAGGTGTAATCTGCAGATTGTCCTGCAGGTGACTGCATTAATCTGTCTTCTTACGATGCACTCCAGAGCACTCGTAGATCTATGATGATTTTCAAGTGCTACATAAGTTACGATGCTTTTGGGAACCAGACCGTAATATTAAGATCAGTCGTACGATCGTTTTTACAAACTTCTTAGGCTTACGAAGCTTTTGGGAAACTCAGCCCAGATTTTTATATTTTCTGGAGAAAACATGAGTGATTCTTGCCCTTGTAAAACTCGCCCCCTGCGATGTAAGAGTAAAACAGGCTCCACTTTTTTCACTCTCAGCGTATAAGACTGCGCCAGTTCTCGAGATTAATCGTTTGACAGCACTAATTAATAATATATCAATTTAAATATGTTTAAGTCATCTTGTGGCCCCCTACGCTGTAAAAATATTTTTCGAAGTTTTTAAATAAAACAAAGATTATTTGATTACATTTTACAAGAAAATACTTTTCAGTCTTTCTACTTCAAAATTTCATGTTTAACGTATTGGCAATTCTTGGTAATTAATTGGTAATGAATTTCTGAGTAAAATTTTTTTCTACACCAAATGTTTTTCAGCATAGCTGAAAAGAGACAAGAACCGAATTTCAAAATTCTCTGTAGATTTTAAACATGGTGCTCAAAGTCCAATAGGTGCTGGACCAAACCTCTGTCCTCATTTTGCAGAATAGTTTTTATAAAAGCCCTTCTGCTTCTCTTCACCTACTTAATAGGCTCTGTAGGGTCAGCTCTCTTGGCTCGCTTTTCAGCTGATAGTTGCTCCCATTTAAAATGTAAACTCCAGTCGAAGCCTGCAGCAGAGATAGAGGGAAGAAAGAGAGATCAATGAAGATCTTTTTGCTTTAATTTCTTGTAACTTTAATTTTTTTAATAAGTCATAATTATACACCGCAGTGGTGGTTATAATTAAAGTGTTCTGCCGATGATAGGGCGAGGCTTACATCACAGCTAATTGTTAGATTTGTTTCTGTGTGACATTGCTGATTGGGGACTGTGACAGACGCCCCTTGATGTCGGTGGTGGGACAGTGAATGAAGAATTGTAATTGCAGCTTTTACCTCCTCGCAAGTCTGAGGAAGCGGCGACATAGGCAAACGTGTCCATATTAATGATGTCAATCACAGGGCTGGCAACACAGGTCGGCTCCTGAAAAATGAAAATATTACAAAATGAGACAAAAGAGCACAAGAGATTTAATAAGGAATGTGAACAGCTTGACTCTCTGTCTGTTCAGCTTGATTTCACAACAAAGGAGGTGGAAAATCAGCTAGCACTGGGATTATCTGTTACTAAGAGCGAGTGAATGTGCACACACTCTCGTCCAACATCATTACACCAGACTCTCTGACCTCATCGCTCAACTCTCTCATGCCACACAATACCGTCTTGCTGAAATAAAAGAATACTTGAGATGTGTCAGCACTACTAGGTTTTCAAACTACTTCAACTTGCCTGTGAAATGCATTTTGAAAAATGTGATTTTGTGAATTTTTTTTCTAGGTAAAAAAAAAAAAATTTTGTTGTTTTTGTGTGTGTTGTTATTTTGAATAAAATCACAATTTTTTTGTGGTGCAAAAGATCTTTTTATTTTTTTGTGATGTGTGCTGCTAGCAGTTTTATATGCACAAAATATATCAAATAAAAGAATCAGAAAAATAATCAGAATCAGAAGAGCTTTATTACACACACACAAGGAATTTGGATTTTGGATTGGAGATTGGAGTTTAGAGTGAAGGTAAAGAAGTTGAAGAGTTGGGACTTGGAAGGGATGGAATATAACACTAATATAAGGAGAAAAAAAACATAAATTAAATAATGTACTGTATACAGAAATAGAAGTATAGGAAAAAATGTAATGATGGTCAGTTGGGGGAGTGCTGGGGGGTTTCTCCTGAAGTACACGAGTACAGTTTTGAGCGTGTTGAGCTCCAGGTTGTTGTGACTGCACCAGACAGACAGCTCTTTAACCTCCTGTCTGTCCTTGATGAGGCCGATGACTGTAGTGTCATCTGCGAACTTAAGGAGCTTGACAAGGGGTCCTTTGAAGTGCAGTCATTCGTGTAGAGAGAAAAGAGCAGTGTGGAGAGAACACAACCCTGAGGGGCGCCAGTGCTGATGGGGATAGTCCTGGATGTGAGTTTGCCCATCCTCACTAGCTGCTGCCTGTCTGTCAGGGAGCTGGTGATCCATTGACAGATGGAGGTGGGCACAGAGAGCTGTGTGAGTTTGTCTGAGAAAAGGTAAGGCAAGATGGTATTGAAAGCTGAACTGAAGTCCATAAATAGGATTCTTGCATAATTCTCAGGTCTGTCGAGGTGTTGCAGGATGTGATGCAGTCCCATGTTGACTAGGTGAATGTGTGAAGTGCAGATCAGAGCGGATGGGGACTGGCCTTTTCAAATCGGCAGTAAAACACATTCAGACTGTCAGCCAGTTGTTGATTCTCCACAGATTGTGGGGGTGGTGTCTTGTACAGGTACAGAACATCCTGGTAGGAATGCACATATCTTCACAGAAACTGATATATGAAGTTACAGTCTCTGTAACAGTCCAGATCGGTGGCTGCAGCTCCAAAAAACACTCCAATCAGTGAGGTCGAAACAGAACTGTAAAACTTGCTCTGTTTCATTAGTCCATCTTTTAACAGTACTTAAAACAGGTTTAGCTGATTTTAGTTTCTGCATGTAGGTCAGTATAAGATGAACCAAACAGTGATCAGAGAGCCCCAAAGCTGCTCGTGGGACAGTGATATGCATCCTTTATTGCTGTGTAACAGTGATCCAATATATTACTGTCTCTGGTGGGACACGTAATGTGCTGCTTGTATTTTGCCAGTTCACGGGAGAGATTTGATTTGTTAAAATCTCAAAGAATTAGGGCTGCACGATATATCGTTTCAGCATCGATATCATGATGTGGGCAGCCGCGGTAATCACATTGCAGGATGTGCGATGTTTAAAATACTGATCGTTACATTTATACTGATCGTTTTCTTTGCTCACACTCAGACACGCGTCTACACCGGACACGACAGCTGTACAGAGATACCCATTTTAAATACATTTTCAGTGCTGGAAATACATTTATCCTTTGTTGAAACTTCCACATCGTCATGGAGAGCGCAGGTCACGGTCGCTTAGCAACGGCAGACACCATGAAAGCACAAGCTTCAGAGCACTTTGGAAAGAAGGAGAGAGGGGCGCGGCTTGCGCTTTTCACACATTTTTAGGCGTGACGTGAACGGCCCCAAAGTCTGTCTATATGGGACGCGACAAACCGACCGTTACCAATCATTTGAACTTTGTGTCAGTATGTCATAAACGAGGCATCAGTTTACTGTCAGGGATTTGTCATGTCAAATTGTGAAAATCGTTTATTAAATAAATTCATTGCACACAGAAGCTGGCTGTTCAATGAGTGCTGTATCCAAGCATGTTAACAGAAAGTTGAGTGGAAGGAAAAAGTGTGGAAGAAAAAGATAACCAACCGAGAGAACCGCTGCCTTATGAGGATTGTCAAGCAAAATCGATTCAAGAATTTGAGTGAACTTCACAAGGAATGGACTGAGGCTGGGGTCAAGGCATCAAGAGCCACCACACACAGACGTGTAAAGGAATTTGGCTACAGTTGTCATAATCCTCTTGTTAAGCCATTCCTGAACCACAGACAATGTCAGAGGCGTCTTACCTGGGCTAAGGAGATCCTCATCTGCACTGTTGCCCAGTGGTCCAAAGTCCTCTTTTCATATGAGAGCAAGTTTTATATTTCATTTGGAAACCAAGGTCCTAGAGTCTGGAGGAAGGGTGGAGAAGCTCATAGCCCAAGTTGCATGAAGTCCAGTGTTAAGTTTCCACAATCTGTGATGATTTGGGGTGCGATGTCATCAGCTGGTATTGGTCCACCCGTTAACCAAGAAATTTTGAAGCACATCATGCAGATGCTGATTTCATTTTCCAGCAGGATTTGGCACCTGCCCAAAAGTTGGTTAAATGACCATGGTGTTGGTGTGCTTGACTGGGGTATTGTGGGGTATTGTCTATGGGGTATTGTCAAGAGGAAAATGAGAAACAAGTGACCAAAAAATGCAGATGAGCTGAAGGCCACTGTCAAAGAAACCTAGGCTTCCATACCACCTCAGCAGTGCCACAAACTGATCACCTCCATGCCACGCTGAATTTAGGCAGTAATTAAAGCAAAAGGAGCCCCTACCAAGTACTGAGTACATGTACAGCAAATGAACATACTTTCCAGAAGGCCAACAATTCACTAAAACATTTTTTTTTATTATTGGTCTTATGAAGTATTCTAATTTGTTGATATAGTGAATTGGTGGGTTTTTGTTAAATGTGAGCCAAAATCATCACAATTAAAAGAACCAAAGACTAAACTTATTTAATACACAAGTTTCACAATCTGAGTTGAATTACTGAAATAAATGAACTTTTCCACGACATTCTAATTTATTGAGATGCACCTGTTTATAGGTTCACAGCAGTTTAATGTTCCTGTTGCTTTCTGTCATGAATGTTCATCAAATAACAAAACACAAAGAAAATATAAAGCACTGCTTGTTTGATTTGTATCTTTGTTCTGTTATTTATCTATGCCTGTAATTTGTTTATTTCCTATCTATTCACCTACAAAATCACCCCAATCACTGATCTTTTTTTTTTCAAATAGAGCTATTGAAGTCATCACATTTTATTTTCATATCACAATATATGAAAAAAGTCCTTGTTGGTGTGGGTGAGGAGAAGAAGTGCATCCGTTTTGTTAGGAAGGGAATATATATTCGCGAGATGAATGCTTGCGAGCGCAGTTCGAAAGCCGCCCGCACAGAGCTTAACCAGCGTGCCGGCACGTTTCCATCTTCTGCATCTGTATGCGCGTTTGAACAACACAGCTTTACCTCCAACAAGAATGTCCAACAAAACGTCTGAATAATCGAAAACCCGAAAAATATGTCTGGGATGTGTTGCTTAATGTTAAGGAGTTTATCTCTGGTAAAACTTATAGAAGAAGAACACAAACATTGAGGATGATTGAAACATCAGAAGAATTGAGGCCATTTGCAGTGCCATCTTGAAAGTTATGTATTCAGGTAGAAGTGCTCAACAGACTGCTGACACAATATGAATAATTGTAAAAATGTACCTCTTTGACCCTCTGCAGCAGTGGAGGCAGCCAATCTTTGTTGACCTCACAGTGACTGTCCAAAAAGGTCAGGATCCCGGCTCCTGCAGCGTCAGCCCCTCGAACCCTGGACCGGATCAGTCCTGTGACACACAGACACACATAGATCAGAGACATGGAAGAATTCACTGTCCATCAGAGCTGCACATTACATCTGTTGAGAAGCCTGTTAAACTGACAAATACTCTCATCTCAACAATCTCATTCACAGAAAAAAATATGAGAACAGCCATTTAAATCTGATTAGTTGAAGGGACAATTAAAGCCTTATGGTTATTATCGAAATCAGAGCAAGAAGCTTTTCCGTGAAAGCAAAGCTATTAAATCGGCAGAGCCTGACTGAAGATGCATAATAATTGTAAACGTGCAAGACTCATGCAAAGTTTCATGCTGCACAGCAACTTCAGCCAATTAAAAATCCCATTTCATCCTCAATAAGGCTGTATTTTCCAGATGGGTGAGCGCATCCTCTACAGAGTTGTTGAGAGCAGGATGTGTTTGTGTGTGCATGCATATTGGGCTGGTGTGGCCCTTCTGTGTATGCGCTGGGCAGATGGAGAAGGAAGAGAGAGTGAGAAAGACAGACAATGAAAGAGAGAGTGAGAGAGTGAGTGAATGGCAGAGATTACATTAACCTACAGCTAATAGAGTCAACATAGCAGAACCGCACACCCTGTTTGTAGCTCCGGGACGACAATAGGGTTTAAATGCCTTTAACAATTTTCTCTTGTACAGAGTTGGCTGCACAGGGGTTTTATGCATTAATCAATGCTGTCTAAGCGACAATGTGTGACAGTGTGTAATGGAACCTCAAAGCACTGGAATAAACAGGGAGGGGGCAGCAACTGGCTGATCATTACTAATAAGAACTTTGAATTTTTCTTGGCAATGATGACTGAACATTACATTATTATTCTTATTAATACTATCATTATTATTGGTGCTTGCACATACTTTGGTTTAGGGAACAAACCCTAAAGCCTTCTACAGACTGCACAATTTTACCAATCCTATAAGATCATCGCTGGTCACACTGTGCGACAAGGATCTAATAAACTTGGGTAAGACATGCATGTAGACTGTACAATGATGACACCTATGGACTTGTAAGCTACGACTCACGTTTCTATAGAAGAATAAAACATCATTAGCATGCGATAGTGGTAAACAAAAAGACCCTAATGAATTACACTTTAACAGTTGTAGTTTTTATCTGTGCTCAAAAAAAGTGGAAGCGGCAAAAGAGGAAGGAATAAGAGCTTGAGGTAAGGAGTTTTATGTTTTAGCGCCATGTCGCGTTGATTTTATGTCGCATTTTTACTGGTTGGTCAGTAAACGTGGGTTGTAACTGCAAACACACTGAATTTCTGACACTGCCAGAAAATTATCGTAGGCTATCTTTGGTTGCATTGTTTCACGATGCCAATCTTTTGTCTGGGACAGCCGAAAATCATGGAGTGTGTCTGGGCTTAAGCCAGTGATCTCAAACCCAGCTCTGCAGAGTTTAGTGCCAACCAGCTCCAAATCACCTGCTTGGAAGTTTCTAGTAATCCTGAAGACCTTGATTAGCTGGATCAGGAGTGTTTGATTAGGGTTGGAACTAAACTGTGCAGAGCTGTGGCCCTCCAGGAACTGAGTTTGAGACCAATGCCCTAAGCCCTGATATTAAACTTTTGTGCATAACTAGACAGGGCCATGACTTATTAGCTCATTTGCAGCTTATTTAGAAGAGTTGTGCTATTGCTTTTCTAAGCGATTGGACTTCACCTGGCAGATGATAAAATTAGCAAACAAATCCAACAGACTTAAAATGAAGGAAGGAATCAAGCCTTATCTAGGGAGCAGATTATCAGAGACTTTGAAAGTGGGCTTTTGACCACCTAGCAAACCCTCAGAACCAGTATTGTTACCTAAAACTATAAAAAATTTGTTTATGGTAATTAAAATAAAGCTGGAATAAAATAAAATAAAAATATTAGAAGAAAAATTTTAACTTAAAAATTTTACAAAACAAAAATGAAAAATGTTGCCTGGGCAACTAACTAAAGAAAGAATTGAATAAGTTATAAATAACTACAAAATTATTACAAATTAAACTAATAAGTAATAAAATTATAGCTATATAAAGCTATATAGAAATATAAAAAAATTACAAAAATATATAACAAATTACTAAAGCTTAAACAAAAATAAAAATATAAAAATAATGGAAAAGCTCAAAATACTCAATATTAATAAATACCATATTAGTATATAAATAACAACACCCTGCATCCATCCATAACACTGTGGAGAGTTGTATTGTTGCACAACGACCATGATTTTTGAATGAGAATGCCTTACTCATATTACCTTCAGAATGTATGAAAATCCAGTTATTAAAGTCTGAATGCATTTCATCCCAGTGACATTAATGGCATAGTGATAATAAACTAAATGAGAAATTTAAATACAAATTGGACATGGAAATTTATGTAAAGCTTGACCTGTTTAATTTACCAAAAAGCTAACCAGCCATAAAGATGACTTAACCTTTCAACATCCATAATGTTGTTAAACCATGCTAATGGGATTTCATCAAATATTAAGTGGCCATTTTAACCAAAGTCAATCTCTAAGGGCTTGGACAGCCATTCTGAACAATAGCTGACATAAAATCTGCCACAGGCTGTACAGCAGTGGCAAAATCAATATTTGCTATAACAGTTAGATGCACACCAAAATGCTCTGCTTACAAATGGGTTTTTAAATTGTTTATTTTTTATCATAAGTGTAATTCTATGCGAGCTGTTTGCAAACGAATCTATACTCCGTCACCCTCTAGATTCAATATACTGTATCTGTTCATCCGAATGGAATGATATAGATGATAGTATGAGTGGATGGCAGCAAAACTGTATCTGCTCTGTTTTCCACCTGTGCAACCAGTACATGTAAGAAAGTGTGAAACACTGGCCAGAGTTTCAGTCAATGTGCAGTAATCTTCCTCACAGTCTGTTCACCATCACCCTCCCAGTAACACACCACCTGCTGTTAAAACACACACCAGCACACGGGCGAAAAGCAAACAGCTGCTTTTAGAGCCTGGATGGTATTACAAACAGGCGTGTTGTCAAGCCCAAAACTAAATATTTAATTCATAGGGAGAGGGAAAGAGTGACAGAGACGTCGTCACTGGCCTACCTTCTCTGCGTTTATTGCGAAGACACTTTGTTTTGGGCAACTTGGTGAGAAGAAGGCAGTCATTTGCTGAAAGGGAAAAACAAATATTTAAATGTATTTATTTTAAATATTTATCAAATATATTACTTAAGAGTACATTTATGTCATTAGAATATGAATTTTTACTTTTTCTAACATAGAAATTCAAATATGCTATAATGCACAAAACTCACGATCTTCGCTGAAATCGTCTACCAGTATGATCTCATGAATCAGATGTACAGGAGTCCGATTCAACACACTGAAGAGAAACAGAATTAAAACTGTTAGAACTCCTGTACAGCAAAAAAATTATAATGAAATGTTTTTAGGCTGTAGGCTATAAAATGAATCTTTCTTGAGGTCTACATCAATGTTATTGTTAACTAAAACTAACAAATTGTTTTCTGCAACTGAAATAAAGCTGAAATAAAATAAAATATTAGATTAAAATCTTAAACATAAAATACTTAAATGAAAATTTTAAATGCTACTTTGGCAATTAACAAAGATTAATTAGTTTTAGTACTGCAATTTACAAAAATAAAAGTGAAATAAAACTAAATTAAAGCTAAATACACATATTTTAAAAAAAACTTAATAAAAATAACAAAAGCATATAACAAATTTATTAAAACTATAAAAAACTAAAAACTAAAATGAAAACTTAAAATATAAAAAATCTAAATATTAATAAACACTATAATTGTATATAAATAATAATAAAATACCACATGCCTACATACATATTCATACATTTAAAATACAGAAACTGCTATCATAATGGCCAGTTTATTCACATAGGAGGTATTCACATAGTATAGGAGGTTGTCATTCTGAAAATTCTCAAATAACTATTTGCAAGGGAAAAAATAGATCAAGTACTTATCAAGTGCTCCATTATGCAATTTTTCAAGGTTCCTAATATTGTTTTGGGAGTCTCTTACAAAAGGTTTACATGCATGCAAGGTCAAAAAACACTTTAGTTTTCTCAAAATATGCATTAAATATCACCTCATTTTCCAACAATTCTCAAACGATTTGTTTGAAGTAGTGGAGCTGGCACACCTAAAAATAGATGTAGAATAATTTTTTATAAACTAAAAAAAACTATAAAAAAAAAAAAATTCCCCCTCAAACAGGAATCGAAAACATAGTGCCTACAGAAAATGTAGTACAAGTCTAATATAAACACCTGCACAAAATTGTTTTTGCAACCTATTAATTAATCAACCTTCCTCAGACTTACCTTACTTCTCTCAAACAGGGAATTTTTTAACAATCAAAACATTTTACATACATACTGTTTGGATTTAGATGCTTTTCACTGAGACATTTTTGCTTTCAAGTGACAGTGACTGCATGCTGATTTATTTTGATTTATGTATTCATTTGGAATACTGTCCCTCTTTCCTTTTATACCTGCTCAGACTAATTACAAATCAAAGCACTTCATCACCAATTTATGCTGCTGTTTTCTATCAGTGCTGTACCGACTGTGAAAGTGAATGTCAGTCTACTGATTTTTGTAGGTGGCTTTGAAGGAGCAGGGTAGCGCACTGGCCCAATTAGAACCATAAAACCAGGTAAGAAAACAGAAAATGTGGCTCTGAATTGTGCTGTACTTGGTAAAAAAAAACAGTTACTGCAAAGTTACTTAATGAAATAAGTTACTAAAACGTATCTGCTTTAAAGCAGTTACAATACATTTACATGTATGCATTTTCCAGACACTTTTATCCAAAGCTACTTGAACTAAAATTTTCTTATTCTTTCAGTCTAAAATAATTTATTGATTTAAAAGTATACTGTAAGTTTCAAAACTCATAACTTCCTTCTGAGTCCCAAAAAGGCCATTTATCGCAAAAGCTGTAAAAATTTCTTTTTTCTGAACTAACATTTTAAAGGGACAAAAAAATAAGTGGAGGGGAAAAAAGGGTATGATATGATCCCAGAAATTTATTACCATCTTGAAACATATGAAGTGTCTTAATTGATTTTGTAAATAAAACTTATTTACAATTTATATAGTAAGTTAGCATAAACTCTCTGCTGCCTTCGGATGCAAATAATGTAACATAGCTGCTTGCCATCCATCACATTGACACAAGAATGTTAAAAGTTTTTCAAGGCCCTTCTGGTGAATCAATTCACGTCCTTTCTCATCCATTTCCTGAATTGCTTTTTTTAGTCTACAGTAGGAATTACTCATCTTCAGACAGGAGGAAATAGTGCCTCTGTTGCATGGACGTCGCCAAGGTCTGTTCTGACCTCCCTATACCTGAGGGGTTAAGAAAAGCAAATAGCCTCTCCGCATACCTCCTCTCACATCTCTCTCGCTCGCTCTCATTTGCCTGTTAAGTAGCCGCAAGGAGAGTCTGAGAAAACAAGGAAATGCTCCAGAAAGTTTCTTTTCCACCTCTTAGGACTTCAACAGCAACACCCATCAAAAACTGCCTGGGGCCTACACTTCAAACCCACTCTGTGTAAATGCTTAGTCTATGAAAGCGTTCATGTGAAGAGATGTTTGTGTGCGTTCATGTGCATGAGAGAATCCCCACATAGGGAAAAGGTCATAGAAAGATAAGGTTTAATACTGCTTTGCCATCAGAGACCATATCTACAGGATATGTCAACAGGATATTTTGACGTCATTATCGGTGCTGTTGTTAAATGGCTGGTAACTTTAACAAAGATTTAGGGTTAAAGCAGGGTAGAAGTCATTGCCGTGACTAATGTGTGATGAGTGGAGTTTAGATTCCACACACTCCAGGGTGAAACACCTCACACCACATCCCTTCACCGTAGCCTCCGGAGACAAACTGCACCTGGATACTGTTAATGCTCCAAAAGCAGTTTTTGGCTGAATCTAACAAAAACACACCTGGCTCATATTTCATCCCAAAATGTTATTTTATTTATTGTTAGAATACAGAAAAATGCATGAATACTGCACTGACACTTCAGGTGCTTGAATCAATATTTTTCTTTGTTAATTTGTGTCCTTTCTCATGGCTCAATTAAAGTAAAAGCAAATCATCTAAAAAAAGAGTGAACTCTGACAGAATTGTGACACACATTGCAATGTGTATTTTATCGTAAGGTATTTGGCTACACCAATCCCTAATATTTCTAGAACCATTAAATGGGGGGTCTAATGCTATTTCATGCATTCATATTTCATTCATGCAAAATTAGTTATTTACACTGTTAAAGAGTTGGATTCTCATGCTAAACATAGCTAAAGTTTCAAAAACAAGTTGGATGTATGACAGAGTATTTCTGTGCCAAATACACTCCTTCAGGGTTTGTATACATTTCTGAAAGTTTTTTTCAAGTATGGCCCTTCATAACGTCATGAAGGGCGGAATTCCTTGTATGGGCCCTTCTCCTGGAAGGGCACGCATACACATCAACCAGAACGAGAGCAAGAGCATTCCCATCAACGTTCTTCATTCCGGTTATGGAAGTCGTCAGCAGTGCTGCACAGGACTTGCTCGAGAAGAATGTCTTCAAGAAAGTTTGTTTTTGGTTGTGAGGGAAAGATACCCTTGTTCAGCTTCCCAAAGAACCCAGCATTATGGGAACAGACGATGCAGTTTTTTTTATGGCAGCAACGGAGTTGTGCACGTGTATTTGTATGTTCTCATCATTTCAGTGACAAATGTTTTATTAACAAGGGCAAAGGTCAAGACTGAGGCGATAAACATATGCACCAACACTGTCAAAAATAATACCTTTGGGGTAGAACAGCTTGTTACTGGGGCATAAATTTGTACCTTATTTACCCCTAAAAGACGCTTATTAGTACTTTAGTATAATAATAATATGTACCCTTAAGTCATTCCTTTGAGAGTACTACCCTAGCGACAAGCAGTCATATCCCTAAAGGTGCAATTTTTGCACATTTTGTCTGAAAATGAATAAGGCTAAAGCAAATAATAGTGTTCCGTTTTATGTATCTCAATAGGGGCTAAAAGCTACATGTTTTCTTTGTGTCACAAAAGGAAAAGGAACAAATATGCATAGCAGCAGCTTATGAGAATGGAACTGATGGATTTAAGTCCAAGTCTTACCTCCGAACTGTGCGCAGCAGGGTAGATCGTGCCTCATTGTGAAACGTGATCACTATGGTAGTGGATGGCAGGTCGGGATCATAGTGCAGTGTTGTACACCTGGGAGAGACAGGAGGGAGTCAAAATAATGAGACTCTGTGGTACTAATTAAGCATCAAGTTTAACGTGTGGCAAAACCTTTACTGATTTTACACCTACTTAATAATCAAATGTGTTGGAGTTCAAGTCATCCCTTAGCATATGGCAAACAACAGCAACTCCTGAAATGTGTAAAGCGAGTGTTTTTGAGGTGCTTTAGAATCCAGTGAGCACTTAAGAATAGACAACATAAAACATGGGCCATGGTTAAGAAAGATGTTGCATGTGTTAACAGGCAAACAGCACCCCATTGTGTGGAGGAAAAGGGAACATGTGGTTAGAATGGAAAGGACAGCAGGCAGAACCCAGAGGAGAGCATAAATAATGGAGGATCTGATTAAAAATAAATAGCATTTTCGCTTCACCCCAACAGCAGAAGAAGTGGGCCAGTAAAAAGCACTTTGTTTTGAGGATGAACATTCTGACTTGCGGTAAACACCAAACATTACCCTGCAGTGCTCCACCTCAGAAATACCAGAGACTTGAGGTTTGGTTGTAAAAAGTGTGTGTGGACAAGAATAAACTAAAGATCAAAATGACTCAGTGTTATGTGAAAAAGTATACATAGTCTTCCCAACTTGAAACATAAATCTATTGTGTACTGACTACTGGAAAGCAGTTATGGGAATAACAGGTTACCCACCGAGCCATTTGGCCTTGGTCTATGAGAAAAGCCTACAGAGAGTAAAAACAGACAGAGGACAGCCTTTGTAGGGAGACTGTGTCCTAGATTCTGAAATCCATACACACATCTTTTCTTCAACAGACTTCATTTTCACACAGATGGAGAGAAATAAATCTGACCTTTAAGATGGGGTGGAAGATGATCTCTAGATACAGGCATATCTTAGACATTGTTATTTTTAAAATTGTCATTCCAGTTAATATACATTTTTTTTTTTACGAAAGATGTTGTTATGATGTAATGTTGTCTAAATGTTTAAATATTTGTGCTATTTGTAAATAAATTTGTACTGTTTGTAAATAGCTAAAATATACTTTTTTTATACTGTAGCTTTATATATTAATGTTTGTGTTTTAATAACATCACTCAAAATGCTTCATGTGACAAGTAGTTCATCCACCCATAAAAAAGTTCACAATCTATCTAAATACTAAATGTATAATAAAGTATGCTCTGCTAATGCAGTTAGGGTTGGGTGATGTCTATTCTCATTTCGATTTTGGCACACTCTGCAGCAGCTGACCACTAAAGGCCCGGGAATACTTTACTTTCCGCTTTCCGTTCCGTCTCGCACACAGCCGCATCCCCACAGCTTTCAAAGTATACTTACCGCGTATGAGCACGGACAGATGAGCACGACACATGCACAGTATCACCTACTTGACTCACTCTGTCTCAACATTAACCTCACACCTGCGCTGTTGTACATGGACCGTCCACGCGGGGGGATGGGGGAGTAATCGTGGTGTCTGTCAGCCATCAGGGATGGACGATGGCATAAGGCGCGTTTCCATTACAGATTTATTTTTAAAAAGTTCTGATTAATCTTGGAGCTACTGTTTTGGTTCACGACTGAAAACTCTTTATTGAAGATTTATTTAAAATCCCTTTTTTTTTTTTTTTTTTTTTTTTAACACTTGAAAAAAGTGGCCGGTCTTTGCTGTGTTCTATTGTTATGGCTTGCTATGACATTAAACATAATCATTGATAATTTTTACACAAACAAGCACATACAGTACATCTGTGAACATCACTAAACTACATTTTTCATTACTACACCAAAAAATTGAGGTGGTCTGGTGTAAACCCACTACTCAAACCTTCTTAAATTAGTTATATTAGTAGCAGCATGCTTGCATCATAATCACCTAAGTGAATATATATTTAATTTTGGGGAATGTATATTGAAATATGGCTTGCTTAATTAATGGCTCTGTTCCAACCTGGTAAGCCTTGCTATCTGCTGCCCACTCTCTCACAAATAGTGTTTCTTACACAAACCACACAGAGGAGACTGGACACAAAACTTCTTTCAAAAAAGCATACACTTAACATGTAACTAAGCTCACAATCAAACTCTAATAAGCATAACATACAAAACACATGCAAATATTAGGGCAAAATGGTAAATTAGACATCTAAGTTATGCTGCATAGCTTTTGGAAGTCTTTGCATCAAGGACCTTGTGAATGATGTTTTGTATTGCTGCCTAGGTAATTCACTTGGTTTTGAAACAGAGCCAATTTGTCTGGAAAGCCTGCTATTGAAAAAGTGAGAACTGACTGAAATTGATTCACAGAGTGTAATTTAGGCCTTTTCCATCTTGTTTTTTCACTCTAATGTGATCATTTAAATATTGAGTCAAACCGTGAAATAACATGATATAGATTTCACCAATCATTAGACATGCCAAAGCTTTTAAAATGGTTTAATCAGAGAATCAGCGCTTGGTTGGAAGAACACACATAATGTAAAGTGGAGATGTACTTATGCTTGATGACAAAACTTTTGGGGGGTTAAACAGTCATGATAAATTTGCTTTGGAATCAAGTACATGTATATCTATGCTTTTGCTTATTCATGAATACAGTTAGATCAGCCTTAAACACACTTTATGAGCTAAGGGCTGTGTTCACAGCTTTATATGCTGTTTGAAGCCTCTACTGGAGGCAGCCTGGGAGCAAGATCTATTGCTCAATGCAGCTATAGCCCAGTGTCTTTTGAGATAGGGGGATGCTTTAAACAGCAAAACACAGAACATCATTAGAGTTTCTGTCAGAATACAACACCTAGGAGAGGGGAAGCATATTGCTGTGTACTTGATATTTTGCCAAAATGATGGATGCGTCCCTGAGAAAACTGTGAACTGGGAATGTCGTCTTAGCATTTCTCATTATGATGTATCCAGCTCACTTTCCTTGAGATTGCTACTGCTGGACAAAAATCACAACATACAGCCTCACCAATGGAAATACTGCATATGACAAATAGGAAAAAGGCAGTAAAAGTTAATTAACTAAGCTGCTCTATTGAGTACTTGCTTTGCATTTGTTTTATTGTTTATTATACACAGAACAATGATAGGACCCGACAGGGAAATTTATCTCAAAAATATGCATTCATGTCTCAGATTCTCTATGGAGATGCGAACATCCTACAGGTGCTGCTTTTGTTATACACACAATAGGATGTCTAAGAGCTTTAGGGAACTGAGTGACACTGCTTCAACCTTGGTGAGCCGGAAAGGCCCAGGAGACAGCATGCCTTTTCGTTAAGCTTGAGCATGATGAGAATTAAACACACTCACATACAGTACATGGCCCAAAATATATATAAAAAAAAAAAGAAGGCATTTTTGTCCATTTATTGATAAGGCACTGGAGACCTAACAGGAGGGAAAACTGGAAATATCATGGTTCCTCGAGTTGATAATGAGCATGAACATCTGTTTTAAAGGGCCTGTGCTTGATTTGGAAGGATGCTGGTGTGAGTACACTGTCTAATTGGCAACTGCTGATGATCTGAGGCACTTCCTCTCAGGAAATCCGCAAGCACATGCCTATCATCACTCAGCAAATCAAACAAAACAATTTCAGTGTCTTGTCCTGTGTGAGTAAATTTTCAGTGACTGTGATAGTTTGTTCTTTGTTCGTGTTCATGCAGGGCTTTTCTTTTTTGTCTGCAGAAGCCTTTCGCCGGAGATCAGGTTGCAGAAAACACTAGCGTATCCATGAATTATTAGGCTATCGATTTATTTTTTATCAAACTATCACGTTTATTTTTCAAATCCACTGGTCACAATTGAAAGCCGAGCTCAGAAATAACTTGTATCTATCAGGCAGGCACTTATATAAAGTAGCCTAATATTAAATTGAATAAATGTTAATTAAATCAAAATAATGGAGAAGCGGCCAAATCAGTCAGCAGGACACCAGGATTTTTCTGGACTGACTGCGGGGCAGCAGGCTGTACACACATCAATGGCGTTCATTTTCGGGTCCAGTCGGGTTCGAAAATAAATGCCGTCGGGTCGGAATCGGGTCTTATTTCATCGGGTCTGTCTTGGGTCAGGTTTTTCTTTAAAAAATAATAATTTATGCATGTCGGGTTCGGGTAAAAAGTGATTCGGGTCGATTCAGATCGGGTACAGATTTTAAGACCTGAGAAGACCTCTAATTCAAAGAACAGAACTAACTGTTGTATAAAACGTAACAATTTAAAACAGGAAATTCAGAAAATATCCTACATTCTGGAAGAAGGTGCCAAGTAGACAGTAAAAACGTAAGTGCACTTTACAGAATCTTCACTTTCAGTGAAATTCATCAAGTCAGAATGTAATGTTTTAACCTTAAATCTACAGACAATCTTTACTATATGGTTATATTCCACCCCCTCCCCGGTGTTTCATCATGGTGACTCGGAAGCCTATTTTTGCATTGAATAAATGGCAGCTTTAATGAACAACATTTGCAAAGCTCCTGGTGCCTGAGCTTATCAGTTATTAGCCCTTGAGAAATGGAAGTCCTTCTGAATTGAGGTTCATGCTAATTTCCTCTGGTGGTGGTTCTTTTCTCTGCAGCAAAATGAGGTTCAGGCACCAGGCTAAGTGAAAGGACCAGGGTCTTGCCACAGATGGCTGTCAAAGTCTCATTCTGCATTTGATTGAATCCTCTGCCAGTTCAGCCTTAGATGTAGTATTTTTTTGCCTTCTCCACATTGATAGGACTAAGCTTGCCTGAAGAGACCTGAAGGAATGTGTAAACTGAGTGCAAATGTTCACTCCGGATGCATAACCCGTGTTGCTTAATATACTCTTATCAGATCATGCAGTATGAGAAAATGCAACAAGATCCAAGAAGCCTGTTAAACAAGAACAAATAAATCTAACAGGTTATATTTATTGACCAAATATAGTCAACAAAATAACTTGCATCTGTACTGACAACCAAAGCCACAATGAAACAATGGCTCCTGCTGGAACGGTAGAATTATCCTTTGTTTGTTGAATTTCAACTTAAGTTAATTAAGAGGTAAAGTTGGCACTTTGATTGCATTTTCCTGGAAATTTCAATATTGCTACTGGTCAACAACAGCGTGAACAATGAGTGTGGTGTTCCTACTCTAATTACAAAGGCATTTGAGTCATGTAAGAGGAAGGAAGAAACGAGGGCTACATAGAAAATAGACAACACTTGGAAAGAGAGAGAGGCATTACAGCACTGCGCCTGCATAATGAGCCGCCTCCTCACCTTTTATCGGAGATTCTCTCTACTGTCTCCAAGCCCCTGCATGAATTATTTCTGCAATGCTATAGAGGCCCCAAAAGCTCTCTAGATGATTTCTCATAAACCTGACACATACCTGCATATTTTTGGAGACTGTGCAACCGAGAATAACCCATGGTTAGGTTTTAGCTTACAAGGCACATTCATCAATAATTTTCTCTGTTGACAAAAGAGTGGATCTGTGGGCTCACATTGTGAAATACATCTGCAATTCTCAGAAAAGTCTGCATATGATGTTTACAAAACACCAATAAGATTATTTTATTTACTGTTGTTACAAGACGTAAGTTAATTGTGAAATATAATAAGCATAGTCTACTAATATGTATATTGTTTTTATATTTTTATTGTATATTTTTAAATAATTTATTAAAACTAAGGACTTGCATTTATTTTTAAGAAAATGCAATAAATTAAGGATGTAACAATGCACTGTGAGCCAGTTGCAAATCGATACAAATATGTGATAACTCAAATCGGTTGAGATGTTTAACGAATTACGATACAGTTGGGAGAAGGTATTTTCTTTTCATCTTGACTCTGTGTTATGCATATTAAAGCAGTGTTCATGCAGTGCTGCTTTGTAACCAAGGAAATGCTGTATTACTGCTTTTCCATAAGCGTCACCTGCTGTCAGAGAATGAAATTGCATTCTCATTCCATCTGTCAGCTGTTTTTGTCTCATTCAGATGTTTTATGTAGCATAATTTCACAAAGTTAAAGTCAGACCATTCCGTTTTTGCTTCAAATTTCAAAATTATACAATCTAATTTACATTAAAATCTGCTAATGCAGCATGGCATCTTTATTTGGATCATGATTAAAATACAGTGGTTGCCTCTTTCCTGAATGGAAACAGCACATTCAAAGCCTTAGTTTGTTTATATGAAGAGATTTCTTTTATTTGTGTTATTTATTTATTTATTTATTTGATTTGGGGTTTGTTTTAAAATTACAATTTAGTTGTGTTATTGGACATATTTCAATTATGCAAAGAAATGTTTAGCATTTTGTCTTAGAAATAATAGAATGACATCTTTTAACTTATAATTTGTCTTAAATCTGATTTTTTTTTTTTATAAAATAATATATATATATATATATATATATATATATATATATATATATATATATATATATATATATATATATACTGTATATATAATCATGAAAAACTGTATTGTGAAACTGTATTGTTTGCAGATGTCATCTCTAACCTATTTACTTGAACAATAAATACTTTTAAAGTTTATATAAAAGTAAATGAGTTTTCTGAACTGAGACTATGATGTTGAGAAAGTTATGATCAAAGTTCTTGTTTATTCATGGAATGCAAATAAAGATTTATCAGTTGTGAATACACAAGACTTCGACCCTGTTTATACCTGGATTTAACATCTGATCACAGTGGTCACATGAGGTGTAAACAAGAGAAAATCTGTCGCAGCTGATCACATGTGATCTGATTAAACGAGATAGATGTTAATATCTAGGTGTAAACATGGTAAACATGAAAAGAATCCAGAAATAGCAGCAAAATTAAATGTGGCACTCTGACTGAAGAAAGTGACGTGCACTAATGAGTGAGTGACCTCCCACAGTGCTGCAGTGTGAAAATGCAATGTGGCTAGGAGCGGTCTACAAATACCACAAGGTCATGTTGCCACAGAGAGCTGCCAAATATCACAGAAAGCATTCATAATGAAGCTCAATTACCACTGCAAATTAAAACATATTAACAATCAAATAATTGATATCTGCTGAATTTCTGAAACAACAATGATCCACCTCTTTTTAGTTTATATTATACATTTGCTGGCCATTGAATATGGCAGTAAGTGAGAAAAATGTGGTTGTGGCAAAGTTTTGTCGAGTTTTGTCTGTGCAATTGCTGAATTAGAACCAAAGGCTGATAGTACAGCAGAACAATCTCAAAATGATTGATTAATTCTACCAAAATTTGAGTTTGGGGTCATTAAGATTTTTTTTTTTTTTTTAAGAAATTAATACTTTATTTAGCATGGATGCATACAATTGATCAAAAGTGATAGCAAAAATATTTACAATGTTATGATTTCTTTGAATATTATTCTATCAGCACAACTTGTTTTCAACATTGATAATAAGAAGAAATCATTCTTGAGCACCACATCAGCATATTAGAATGATTTCTGAAGGATCGTGTGACACTAAAGACTGGAGTAACGACTGCTGAAAATTCAAGTTTGCCATATATTACCATAGAATGTTTTTTTTTTGAACTGTAATAATATTTTAATACATTTTTGATCAAATGAATGCAGCCTCTGTGAGCATAAGAAACTTATTTCAAAATCACTTTAAAACTCTTACCAAACACAAACTTTTTTTGAATAGTAGTGTAAATGCTTCATAATCTAGTACAGCATATCGACTTTAGAGAACCTGAGAAGCACTCATAAAAATTTTGCTCGTCAAATTTAATCCTTACTCTTTTTTTTTAATCTCAGTACACGTTTCATCAGTTTCTAAAAGTTTTCAAGAACTCACAGATGAACATTCATTAATTTAAAATGAACCATGTGGATGTTATATATAGATCTCACACACACACACACACACACACACACACACACACACTCATCAGTTTATTTAATTTTTAAAGTGTTGATGTTATATATAGAGGCTTACCTGTAATGCCGGGTGTCTCTGAGCGCTCTATTGCTGGGGATTCTCTCGCTCTCTCTTTGATTGAAGGCATACAGACTGTAGGGGTCCTGGCCTGGCTTCCATCTGTGAGCATTGAGGTAGTTTTTCTCTTCAAACTCTTCCAGCAGGTCATCCCACTCAGCATCTGAGATCTACAACATAATGAAAACACAGGAATCAGACTTACCGAAATTATTTACCTGTCCAGTTTTCACTGTCTGTTGTCTTGTTCCACAAAAACACTGGAAATCAAAGATGCTTTAGGCTACATTACTCATTTCTATAGGTCTAACCAAATCCTAGTATCTCTCAAAGTAAATAGTTTCAAATCCAATAATAATAATAACAATAATCCACTGCAAAACACAAGACTCTGATATGAGTATGTTCACTTGGTGGAAAGACACGTTCAGTAAACTATTTAAAAGAGTGGGAAAAAGTAAACAAAACAAAAAAAGTTGCTGTAGGCAATATTCTCAATTATCATTCTGAAGCACCATCACACCAAACACCTCGAAATATGAGGCACACAGCAAGCTGTAGTCACGAATATTGAGGGTTGAACACACTATGTCTTAAAATCCATAAGGCCATATCAATCATAATTTAATAAACCTCCACATTCTGCACCGACAGCAGCATGAGAGTTTCCATGTTTTCCCACTTATTATTTCCTTGTGCTTTTTTGCTGATGTTAGACCATTAAGGGGGCTGGAGGCTGTTGGTTTTGGTTGGGGTTGGTGATTACCCATGCCAGCAGGTTGGTAGTTTCTCCCCAGACGCCTGTATGAATGCTGACTGATGACGATGCCTTCCTTCTCTCCTGCATTCCCAAATGCAGCTACTGCCCTCCATGGAAATAACTGCCACTAGCATTCATATTTGTGTAGAGATTCTGCTTAAAACAATAGCGAGTGTTGTAACAATGAAAATACACATCGTAAATCAATAACCCATGTTTATGACAGGTGCAGTTTCAGAGGTATTGCTAATTAGGACTAAGGGGATACAGAGAATAAGATGTCCTTTTTTTGCTTTGTTTTGTTTTACAAAAAAACAGAATTGATCAAATATGAGCTTTAATGAAGGTCATACACATACATGTGAAGAATAAATCAAGTATGATCAGAAAACATAATATATAATTTAAAAAGAACCCGAAAAGTACCTAGAAAAATAAAAAATACCCAAATGTCATCAAGCACAAACCACCTCTTAAAGGCCAATTCAAACTGTGCCAACAAACACAGACCAAAGGCGACATCCAACCAATTGCAGTATCATTTCTCAGACATTCCAAAACCTGACAAATGCTGATTCACTGTGTTCATTTGGTGAAAACAAGCGCCAACTAATGCCAACAGACACAAACAAGGGTAACACACTGATCTGACAAAACCCGAAGAGCGCGTCTTGTTGCCTTTTGTCTTCATCTGTCTGTGAATTTGCCAAACAAATTTCTCAGTCACAATAATTTCAAGGAAGTTCATATATACTCTCTTTTTTAGAATAAAACAACAGCATTAATATTGAGCTATTAAATTGTACTTCTGGAGTGAGTAGACTTCAGGGCATTGTAAACACAATGAGTTAAGAATTCACCAGTGAGCTCACAAGTCATTTCACAGTATTGCGTGCATGGTTGGGATGTCATGGCCTGCTGCTTTAAAACAGCATCTTTACAGCCAGTAACAGAGGTGGGTAATTGCACATGTCTGTTTCTTTAGACTGCTTAGCATAAGATAATGGCTGGGCTTTCAATTTCACTCGCCATTTCAGTTTCCAAGTCTATTAGTATCAGATGATATTCAGTGGTGGAAAGAGTACTAAGAAATTGTACTTAAGTAAAAATATTGCTACTTAAGGAATAATTTACTTGAGTACAAGTAGAAGTACTGAAAAATAATATGACTCAAGTATTTTGCTGAAAATCTACTCAAATTACTGTGTTACAAAGTACTTTAGTATTATTTTTCTGTTTTTACCCAAAATTAGATGATGTGAGCATTATGGAACAGGGTTAACCCTAATCCTAATACCCATGTACTATAATGTCTGTTTCACAAGTGAGACCTAGGAAATCCCTTATATGGACAAATACATCTGATATCACTACAGCTGAATAACATGCAGATATAGATGCTTTGACTGATGAAACGTGGAAGACAATAAACACACAACTGAAATGCATTGCTAATTGACATAGCTTGTATCACAGTATAGAATTTTATAAAAAAATATTTTCTGTGATAAGAAGCAACATGGAACCAAAGAAGCCAACTGTTTCAAACACGACTGATGTTATATAGTGATTTTGGATCAAAGCATGATATCAGTCTCATAAATTGCCATGTTTGACACTATGTTAAGCAAACATACTACCTATCCCTGTTGCCAGGAGCAACTGTTTTATAACTTATTTTGAAAAGTACATTCAGGTATAAGATTATGTGGTTGTTTTTAAGAAGGGAAAAAGCAAAGAAGGGTAAGTAAAGGTTTAAAAGAAAAGAAAGGGTCTAAAACAGTGGAATGGAATGGAAAAATTCTAGTAAAAAATAATGTGGGGTAAGGGTAAGGTTGCACAATTCCTAATTTCGATTCCAATAAGTTAAAAATAAAGAAATAAAGAAATGAATCGTAGATATCATCTCATTCCAAAATATTTCATAGTTAGCTGAATACTATGAATTAAAATCAACAAGATAAAGAACACTTACACAAGGATGTGTGTGCAGCAGAGAAAACAGCCTGTGAGTCTTCTTGACTTGAATGGTTAAAATCACATTGATAATGTAGTCTGTTATAATAACAAAGGTGGACTCCAGGCACATTTTCGGTAGGACAAAAAAGGGCATTTTATTTAACCCATTCCTAGGCTTGGGAATCCAAAATCTATTCCAATTCTGGAATAGGACATTTAAGGTCAGGAATCGTCTACTTGTTATGAAATTAAAATTTCGATTCCTCTTATTGTAATATGACTTTAAACCATTCAAGCACAAGAAGACTTGCTCTGTTTTCTGTACTGCACACATAGGAGCGTAGCCATCATTTCAGAAATGAGGGGGACAGAAATGTAAAAAAAAAAAAAAAAGAACAACTTTTGACTTTTGTCTAATTGACAGGCTTTATTATTATTATTATTTTTTTAGCTACAGCCATAGCGGGATGCCTTTGTCCAGATTAGGGATTTCCTGCACATGGTAAGTTATTATATATTACTTTTACTAGGCTGTTTTGGACTTTCTGCGCGAGAGCGCCCTCCGGCTTCGAGTATGAATGAAACATGCACTGCATGTTCACATCATCTCGTTTTGGATATGAATAAATCGTCTGGTCATACATAGACATCTTGTCTCTTTGCCCATGTGCACACACATACAAAACACGCTGACTGACAGATAAATCATGGTTGATCTATCAGCCAGATGCACATAAAAATGTACACTATACTGGAGCACTAGGACCCACTCAGACCACAGGGTGAGCACCCCCTGCTGGCCTTACTAGCACCTCTTCCAGCAGCAACCTAGTTTTCCCAGGAGGTCTCCCATCCAGGTACTGACCAGGCTCAACCCTGCTTAGCTTCAGTGGGCGACCAGTTTTAGGCCACAGGGTGATATGGCTGCTGGCAAAAGTGCTAGTCCAGTGCCGGCTCACTCTGTTTCTCCATCAGCGCCACCTTTGTCTATTTTTTAGTAATTTTTGTACTTTGTACTTTTGGTGAAAAATAAATGTAGCGAAGTTGAATGCTTTAGTTTTATTTTACTCAAGTAAAAGTAAAAGTAGCACAATTTAATTATACTCAAGAAAGTAGTATAATAAAAAATGTACTTTAACGAAAGTATTTGTAATTATTTACTTTCCACCTCTGATAATATTGGTGGTATCTGTCTGTCTAAAAGCCAGGCTGATATTGAAATGCAGATGCACACATTCTCATAATAAAAACAGTATGTAAATGTTCTCATTAGGGATATGCAAAACTACATATTTTCAAAATCACATTTGAATAATTAGGGACCCCAATCATACAAGTCTCTCATGGACTGTTCATACAGGAGTCAGTTTTGGACACAACTGGACAGAGTGCAACAGAATGGAACAGGACAGAGATATGGTTTTTAAAAGCTAAACATTTATTTATTTATTTATTTATTTTGACTTGCTGGTTTAAAAATGCAAAGCTCACTGTGAGGTACTAAAAAACTCTGTGAGCAACAGCTAAAGATGTCTGTCTGCATGTGTACATAGCCCAACAGGTAAACAATACAGACTCAATCCAAGAAAAGATCTCTTCAACTGGGTTGCTAGCAGATATTCAACAAATATATAGGCTAAATATCTCTAACCTTTATTGCACAAAACTCCCATAGTTCTCACAAAAACTGAGACATTTGTATTATAATAGGTATTTTTATAAGCATAATATTTTACAGCAGACAATTTTAAGTTCCATGCCCTGTGCTTTAAAAAGTGGATGAATTGCACACTAAAACCCTTTAAAGCATAAATAAATTCATCTCCTTAAAAGTATTACTGCAATTAAATAAATAAACAAACCCACTAGACACCCTCAGCAATGGCCTGTTCAACTATACCTAAGGCTGGAATACAAAACACAACTTTTAAAATCTAAAAACACTAAGTATCATTCACTTGGCGACTTTGTAAATATCACAGAGAAAAGCTGGGCATTGTACACTAAAAGATCACACACTACAAGACTTTCAAGTTGTTCAGAACACGAGAAAAGCTGGGCATTGTACACTAAAAGATCACACACTACAAGACTTTCAAGTTGTTCAGAACACAAAATTCCCATGTAATCAAAGTTTCAAACCAAACATAGTACCTACTAGACCTTATGCAATTTCAGACGCAACTAGTGTGTTCTAAAATAGGCTAAAATATTAAATATGTTTGATATCCTCAGACTGGATGGATTCATAATCTGAAGCTAAAAAATATAGTCTGTGCCCATTTTACACTACACAATTCTCTGTGAAATGTATTAAACTGGACTGCCCAAAATCTGCAGACTGACTTTCGGCAATCAGCATTGACTCATCCAGACTGCAAATCAGGGCAAAAAAAAGAAGTTGTGTAATATATTATGCCTAGTATATTAGTCCAGCATTTAGTTCTTATTACTCACAACACCACAGGGACGTCTTCTTCATTCATTCTGAGTTTGTCTAAAACAGCCTAGCAACTTTAAAGCGAAATGTCAAGCCTACAGGCTGAGCTAATATTCAAATCACAAAACGTGAGAGCGCTAGTAAAAATGTAACATCATTGTTAATCTCGACATTTTGGATTAGGGCACGATGACTCACTGCAAAATTAACTCTTTTAGAATACTCAGTAACAGAAAGAGAATTTAATTAGCACATGAAAAAAAAAAAGATGACAGGTTCTGAATCAATCAAATTTCAATTGTCACATTTCCAATCTGCTTAATTTTAGTCACCTTCAAAAGACAGCGTTGGCGCAACCAGCCCCACGCTCCATCCTGAAATCATTAGTTTCTTGATGCTCCACAGTCAATGATCAGGGCATCTGAGCTTTGCAACAATTGGGGCTCAGTGTTCCCCCGGCTCCCACAGAGAACAGCCTTCTAATGAGAGGAGGAGGACAGAGTGAGGAAGTGGTAATTGGATCCTCCCTGTCCTGTCGTCTGTACTCTGTATGTGTGGTTGTGTGGGTCCTTTTTATAGAGCGTTCTTTTCCACCAAAGCCTCTGCCCTCTTGCAATGCACTAAACCACACATCTGAACTTCTTTTGAAATCCTGCTCCTTTTTTAAAGGCCTCAGCACACTCTCAGCAGGTACAGAATCCGTGCATGACTGTAAAATTGGTCTGCGGTGTTGCATTAAAATGATTCATTCCAATGTTCTGTCAGAATTCATGTGCAGGCAAATAATGAATCCATCAAACTCCATCTGTCCAGTCTAACACCTCAACGCAGTCACACAAAGCCACTATGAATATACCCCACAACAACACTGTCTGCTTGTGTAATCTGTATTGTGGGACAAATCTGCCATGAATCATGGTAATAGCAGATGTCATGGGTGATATCTCAGTCCTCCCTTACTATTATAAAGATAATGCATCTCTCGGCTGATGGGGGAGTATCTTCCCATCGAATCTGAGTGAGATGTCACCACCATTTGATGAATGGTTTGAACACACTGGCCACCGTGACACACACCGCATTCACCTCAAAAGCCGCTGCACCAACCCTGTATTTCACATTCATCCTCACCAATAACAGCTATTGCAGGTTCGGCCTTGCCTGTCAGGGTTATTATAGAAAATAGAAATTGAAGCAAACAGCAAATGGAAACATGATGCTCAACACAGAATACTAAAGTAGACATTTTTCTACCAGTGCTAAGTGCTTAGTTGTCTGCAAAATCTATCACCTGGAGATTTTCAAGGCCACATTAACTGTTGTTAACTTATTTTTAGTTTTACATACTCACACAAGGATTTCATTCACAAGGATGTACAGAGAAACTGAGAATAAAAAAAGTTAAATCCATCAATACTTAAGCATACATAAGCTAAGAATTCTTTCTGCATTTTTTGAGATAAATCCGATCATTAAACCATAAAAAGTCCATCATTGTCTCTGTACAGATGTAAGGAGCATCTGCGAACTGTTTTCATATTTCCGTACCTATAGTTTTGCTCAGTGTTGAGATATATTACACCATACATCATGTTTCATAGCCCATTGCCCTCAGTGATACTTTATTGTCATATACAAGCCGCTGTTTGAATGAAAAACTGACTTACAGCATAGATCTATACAGCAGCTAGATCTATTTATTAAGGCAACACATATGCGCATCATCTCGCTTTATACTGTTTGTGAATACCCTTGACCTTCTATTTACATTACTTTCTATCTTAATCATGATAGCTATTGAACAAAATAGTGGAATTATTTATTGATTGGTGCCTCCTGGTAAAATCCAGCACATCTTCAGAACTAGAGAACTATACATTCCTTCATTCACTATTTAATCTAACACATACCAAACTATTTTATATAGTATATTTCATATAATATATAAGAGAAAATATATGACAGTTCAGTCATCTTGAGTTTGCATATTTATACACCCTTACATTTTGTCCCAGATGTTTCTCCTTGTCTTTAAGATGAATAAAATAAACACAAATGAGACCGTTTAGAAATTATAAAATGAATGTGAATAATACAGCACACATAATTAGATTTTTGAGTTCATGCTGAAATCTCAGACTCCGGTATCTTGGCAAACAGACTCTTCTGAAACTCCAGAAAAGATGAACCACCTGAGAGATTATTACTTGTCAAGAGTAAAATAGAAGACTTTCCCTTAAGAAATAAACCTTAATAAAACTCATTGCTGTCTATGAGAAACAACTCTCATTTGTGCTTTGTCTTTCCTGTGGGGAGTCAAAAGGGGCTGAACACTTGTTTCTAAAGCAAATGTCAGGGGTACAAATGTTCCAGGTTCGTTTAGCGTTAATTACGACCATTTTCATACAGCCTATGTAAATATTTACTTTTCACGCAATAATCTAGATTGAATATCTCCTCCCTCGTGTACGCACGTGTATATTAAATTATATATTAAATTATAATTATAAATTATATCCTGTATATTAAAGCTATTTCAGTGCGTCCATCATACTGATAGAAATCCATGTTTGAACAGGAAAATGGACCAAATTGGCTATTACAGAATTATATTGTCAACAAATAAAATGTGAAAAGGTTATCGCAAAGCATATTTCGTCTCCCGAGGGAAAAGTAAGATAAATTTATCCTCCTGGTTCAGAATAAGTTCAAAAATTCATCTCACTAAACTGACCTGTTTTACAAACCCAATAATATTAAAAAAATAAAAATAATAATACATAATGGACAGTTTTGCCCTTTATTATTGGATCAGGTAGGCTATCTAGTAAAAGTGGTGCACCTTCACAAATATTTTCTATCCGAAGAATTAATATTAAAGAGTTACTGACAGGATTTAAAAAGCAAGAAACCACAAAAATCAAGCCATTTCGTCCATGAGGTTTGTTATTTCTAACATATCATGATGTATCACTCACCTCTTTTACTTGCGGTTGCTCGTTTCTTTGGTCAGGTAGTATTTTCCGGCTATTTAGCAATATAAAATAGAGTAAAGCGGCTATCCAAAACAACGCTGCGAGAGCTAAAGTCAGCTTTCGAGAAAGCCTCTTCATTTTAAAACGTTAACGATTCATTTCAGTTTGAAAACCATTCGCGCGCTTCTCTCTCAGCGAAGGAAGGGCGATCTTGTGTTCTCGACTCCGCGCGCTGCGCTGCGCCCTCGTGCCTAATATCCAGAAATGAGGTTGTCGCTCTCGTGCGCAGCGCGCTGACTTGCTGAGACTGTGGGTGACGCTGGACGCTGTCCAGCGCGATTAAAATCATCCTGTGTAACCACCGAGGTACCGACATGAATGAATTTAGCACCACCTACCGCGGAACAGCGCTTTTTTTACGGACATGTCTGTTCTTGATGCGCTTCTTACACAGTAGACTCGCTCTGAATTTCTCTCCGTTATTTGTGAAATGGTCTCACAATAAGCAGGGCTCGATTTGTAGTATTGCAAAGCCATGGAAATGAATAAATACTTAAATGCAAAGTTATGAAAACGTCTATGGTTAATATATTTAAAGTTATTATCACCTATAAAAGTTCGTTGTGCGTGCAATCAAAAAATATATATATATATATTATATATATATATATATATATATATATATATATATATATATATATATATATATATATATATATATATAAAATCCTGATCTTGTAATCAACATTGACTAAAAAACTAATGGAAATTAAATTCCACTAAGACATGAAATCAGATTTGAACCAATGATTTCAGATAACTGTGTTACATTTCTTGTAACTCAATATCAGGCAGCCAGTAGGTATACAGACTGTCTGAGGCTGAGACTAAGGTTGATCTATCACCATTTCATTCTTGAAACAGGGCACTTATCCTCAGGAGGACTGTGTTTAAAAAGTGCACTGCAAGACATGATAAGGCCACCTGTAAAAAATAAGTTTGAAGAATACAGACCTATATTACGCAGGGTCTGTGTCTCAGAGTCATCCTTGTTAGTGCCTGCTGAAGCATGCCAGATATATCAAAGCACATAGTTGGTTTCCTCTTCAGTCGCTGGGCCTGAGGGAGCACATTAGCATAGTTCTAATTAGCTTTTATGCCGTATGCCAAAGGTTGAATATGCAGCTCAGGGAATATTTTCACAGAAACATGAAAAGCTTCCTTAGTTATGCTACCCACTGTCGAATTTGAGCATATTCATTAGTATTGTGAATGGTGTTCGTGAGACACTCAGTGTTGCTAATGCTACATGGCTGTTAAAAAGCATTCTGTTTCTCTATTTTGCAATTAATCTCTCATCCTAAATTGGTTAAAGTTGATGTGAATTGGTGTTTGTAATCCAAGTTATTTTCACAATTTGACATATTTGAGAGCGCAGCAGGACATTCAATGAAAGAATGTACACTCTTAAAGAGAAAGGTTCCAAAAGGGGGTTTTCGTAATGATGGCCTAAAGTAATATTTTGGGCTCCCCAAAGAACCTTTCAGTGAACAGTTCCTAAAAGAACATATTTTTTTTTTCTTAGCGTCAAGACCATTTTTCCTCTTTGAAGAAACTTTTGTTCAATTGAAATTTTCCATGTATGGATGTTCAGGGTTCTTCATGAAACCATAGATTCCAATAAAAATCCTTTTTTTTAAGAGAGTAAGTTGATTTTATCCACTGGAATTTTATTAGATGGTGAAAAGTGGGAGTTGCATACATGATTGGAGCCACTACGAAAGTAAGTTTGCTAAAACAATGGCCATCATGTGTGATTCTTGATAAAACTGTGTTTTATGATCTATTGATTTCATGATTCTTTCCATGCCATCCCTTGCATCTCTGGAAAATCACTCTGTATAAGACAGGAAAGAAACTTAATTTGTACTTGTCTCTCATTTTTGATAAAACGGACAAAGGAGCAGGTATTTATGAGTGTGTGTTCTTGGTTTGCTTGGCCTTTCTTCCATAATTTTCATAACGCATTTTAGTTATGGTACTAGGAATAGGAATGCAATGCGAATACAACTTTTTTTCCTTTTAATTTTGCTGACTTGCCTTTAATAAATTTGATGTTGCCTCACTTCTAGATGTTACCATTCAGTCAGCATTGTGAAGCCAAACCTCTGGTCAACAGCGCTCTGGTCAACAGCGCACATTCTGGTCTGCCTTGCAGCTGGCCAATGCAAAACATTGTTTTGCTTGTGAATCTCTTGTTAACTTGCTACCAAGTGCTTCAGACAAACTTTAAAAAAAATTGGCAAACTTTGGCAAATCCAGTGAACAAGTGTTCTTATGAATCTGTTATCTTTTAAACATGATTTTGCTGGTTTCACAACTTCAGGCAGTCATAAATTACTGTTCACTGATACTGGCTCACACTGTTTTAATTTACAGATTTAAAAACAAAACTTTTTTTTAGTATAAAACTTTCACTGACCAACAAAAACTATCCAAACAGAATATGGCATTTCAGGGGGACATGGATATATCAAAGGCCCTGGTTATCCTGGCATTCACTAGACAGATAAATTAGAGGTAAAGAGCATAGACCAAGGATAATGTTATATGGACAGGTCTGTTCTACAAGGCAATCAGCCAGGAGTGAAAGGGGAGTGAAACACGGCTCCTGAAAAACGAATTACCTTAGCGTGACTGAAAGGGAAACAATAGACTAAAAGGGTGCAGAGAGCAAGAAATTCCATTTTGCTTTGTCTAATGGGTCGATAACAGTGGATGGGCAAAAAAGCAGCCAACAGGAGCGTGAAGAGAGAAACAACATCTGAGAGCATCATTTAGGACAGCCAGTCCTATAAGTATCCGAACAAGCACTGTAAAGTAAAAAATAACTGGTAAAACAAGCATGTATTCCATTTGAAGACAGTAAATTAAGAGAGAAAAGATGTTGTCTGCTGTGTGTGTATATATATAACGCTATATATATATATATATATATATATATATATATATATATATATGGCGGATATCTATGAGAATGCTGTATTGCAAAGTCTATTGACAGTGTGGGGAGATTCTTTTAAATTGCTATGCTTTATCTGAGTGGGCGCAATAAAATAAAAATAAATGAAAAAACATTTAAAAGTGCTGCTGTTCTTGGCACAAATGTGCAAAAGTGCCAGCACAGCCAGAAAGTAAAAGCAGAACGACAGGTGATGAGGCATTCCTGTGTGTTTGGATGTTGGAAAGGCAAAGCGGAGGCAGGACTGTAGGAGCAGAGTTAGATTCCACAAGTGCAAGATGAATCTTGTCTAGTGAACTGTGAAGATCGGGGAAAAGAAGCTGACTTTAACTGAATAAATGGTGGCGGTGAGAAGTCAAAGCATGTTTGTTCAGACAGTGAATGTGGAGAGCTTAATAAGGACATACTTCCACACAATCACAATCTGCCTGTTGAGGCACAAAAGTGCTGACAAACTTTCTCTATTTTCGACACTTTCTCTCATATTAAAAAGAACATTTATGCTTATATCTATAATCTACACCCAGAGTATTGTATATCTTGCAGGTAATGTATGAAATATCACAGTTTGATCATTTCTATTCAATGCGGTCAGATTATTTCTGATCCTCGAAGGATCAGCTCTTTTGACTATTAAATGTGTTCATATAAGCACCTGAGGGGCAGTAGGTTCCATCTTAGATTCAGCTCAGCTATTATTCAAGTCAGCCTAATGGATTTGTCTCAAAAGCCAGAGAAATAAGTTCTTATAATTTTCAGTATTATAGTGTCAAGTATCATGGCACAATGTTAATACCTCCGCACAGGGTGAACGTGCTGGATTGTATTGCACGGTGAAATGTATGGTAATAAATTGAGCTGGAATGGCACAGTCATTAATCAGATGTAGCACAGTAGGCCAGCCTCAAAGGAGAGAGATGAAGCACTTTGTAAGCAATGGAGGAGCTGCCAGTGGGGAAGATGGGAGGCTTTCAAGCCAGCCTTCCCCACATAGTCAGCAAAGATCAACAGCAAAGCGCAGGCAAGGTGCGATTGGAAGTGAATTCCGTTTCACTGAATTTACATGAGAAAAATAATTCATTCACAAATATACTTGAACAAAAACTGAATTTATGTTCAATTAAATTGAACAAAATAATTATTTGAGCAAAAGCCTGAAATACATTTTAGATTTCAAGTGCTAAAAATAATTAAAATGGTCTATAAAATTAAATTAAATTAAAATGTAAAAGTAAAGCAAAATTAGATTTTAACCTAACACTTGAGCCATCAGTTCTGAAAATGTGGCAGATAGTTTGTTGGATGCTTTTCGGTAAGAAAAAAACAAAAAGAATTAATTTAATCATTTAAAAAAATAAATAATTTTAAAATAAAAACATTTAATTAAATTAAATAATGAAATAAAAGAAAAAAACTCACATTAGTATGTACTAATCTAATACACATGGCCTCAAAGCCACAAAACTTCTGTTTTGAGTTTATGGGGTCTTTCAGGAGTAAAACTATCTGTCTTTGGGTCAACTGGACTAACGTCATCCTGAATAGAACTGCTATTCTCACTGGCATGCTTATCATCAAATATCCTCTTTGAGACCACCATCTCTCACACCAAATAACCATGGTAGATAAAACAACAAAGAAGAGACATTCATCTCTCTGAATGTAGTATTGTGAGATGTGTTTGTCCTGCATACTCACACAAACAATCTCACTCTCCTGGATGGGTGTTGTCCAAATACCACTTGATGGATGTGAACAGGAGTCACTTGCAGAGCTCTTGCCTGCCAAAAATTCAGATAAGAGTGGTGAAGAATGGAGAAACAAAACAACAGAGGAATATTTTCCAATATAGCCTTAATTTCTTACAAATAATGTACACCTTCAGACACAAGCATACGCAAATGGCCACCAAAAACCTAAAAAATTCAATGATGACCAGGACACAGAGAATACCATAAACAGAGCTGCATAAATAACACCTACAATATACTCTCATTGCCATTTTTCTGAGGTAAAACAACTTACTTAAGGTACAATAGAGCTGGACAGGCTGGTAAAGATTTTTATACCAACAGCATTGCATTACTTGTTAAAACTAACATTTTAATTATACAGAAAAGCTAGTTTATCTACATTCTAATGTTCATTTTTATTTATTCATTGAACTTAAACATGAAAAAGTAATGAGTCGCCATTAAAGAAAAGTCTGTCATTAAGATAAATAGCCGAATTGTGATCCCCCCACCCCTCTTTCTCAGTGCGGTGCTTTTTTTATCATACTGTTCCAACATCACTTTCTGTCAGGCGGAGTAAGTGAGCTCATAAGAATCTGCCTCAGGGGATAAAATCATCCATGAACAAAGCTGTAAAACCACAGATTAAATGCTCCACCAAATTCCTCCTGATTACTGTTTGTCATTAAACACTACATCTGTAACAGGTCTGCCAGAGCTATTATGAAGCTGAAGGCAACAGTGATAATCAGACAATGGAGATGTTTGACATGACGGTCAGTGTCAGGCGGTCTGAGGCAAGGAAGATGAGTTACAGACCCAGAGTTGCTTTGGTAAAGTTTCAGCAAATTGTATTCAGATGGAGAAGGATAGTGAAGCAGGATAAGAGGTGTAGAGATGAGACTGGTGTGACAGATAAAGGGGGTGTGATGCAGAAAGATGAATGGCTGTCTACAAAGCACTTTGGGAGAGGGATAATATGGTTGAGACGGACTCTGTCTCATTTTTCATGCTTAGGGAAAACAGCAGCAATACTTCTCCCTCTTTCTCAGTCCCTCTGTATTTTCACACCCATCTGACTTTGCGGTACATGAGTCCCCAGTCGCTGCATCAATTAAAGGTGTCATCTACTGAAAATAGAGCTAACTTGGTATGAATCCACTGAATGTGTGTCACACTTTTGTCAGAGCATCTCTTTATCACATGCTCACTTTGAGTCATCCTCCAGCTCATATAACTGACAAAAATCCACATTAGTTATCACCGTAACGTTGCATGTCCTGGGTTTGTAAGATAGCATTCAGAATCAGATGAGACAAAACAGCGTGGGGCGAATTCACTCATTTCATTACCTCATCTTATTCGCAAACCAGAGACTATCTAGTTTAACCAGAGAGTATCGGCAGTAAAATCAGTGGAAGTCGCTGTGATTCTATACAGCACAAATACACCTCTTTTTATGTAAATTAGGCTTATTATTTATAGATTGTGGCTTATTTACAAAACACAGCACTATTACCACCCACAGACAGAAGGAGGTAAACTGAATTTTATTAAAAAGAGATGTTTATTTGCATTTTATGGCAGCAGTAATTCATCAAATAAAAATCAAATGATGGAGAAGATATAAGTGCCTTGAAAACACACATTTTAGTGGTGGAAGTGGTGGAAGGGTGCTACAGTTCCAGTAAAGTATGCCAGATTGTAATAGTCTGCTGCATTCTCCACAGCTGTGCAATAGTAATTAAAAATACACATTTTTGGAAGCATGTTTGCTTTGTTTTGCCTAGATTTGCATAATTCCTTTAGTGAACTGGGAACTAAAACAATGCACAGCAAGCAAATAAACTATAAACGGGCACACTGCATTCTCTGCTAATTCTTTCCTGTATTTTAAAGCAGATTTATCAGTACATTTAGACAGAATTCAAAATAGATGGAAGAAACCAGGTTGAAAATTTTCAAGGTTGAATTGAACCTGGATGTACTTAATTGGTTTTGATGTTATCCTGCACTACTTTCTCATTACTTTGCCTGGACTTTCTATAGTAATCATCACTTCCCTTCAGCTGCTTTCTCAACATTGAGTTTTAGCCTTATAAATGTGCTTAGATCACAGCACAAAGATAAAGGCCACAAGGGCTTGGGGTTTTATTGCTTGATGAAATGAAAAATTGAGGCCTTTTCCCACTTGACTGACTAACACCTCCCCATTTTCATCTCCTCATGCCAACCAGATCCCACTTTCCTGCTTTTTTTCCATTAAGAAACTTTAGAGGTTAAAGGGGTCACTTCTCCCAGCTCATTTCTCAGCAACCATGTGATTCCAATTGAATCTGGTCAAACCTGCGAAAGAGAGACAGAGGGGGAGAGATAGTAGCTGCTTTCCAGTTCACAAGGTCCCTATGTGGTGTTCAGATATGTTCAGATGTTCACTTGCAACATAGTGAAATAACAGCTGAATCATGCACATGAGTTTTGTATATGATGATTGGATATGTAAATTAATCTTTGGTGGGTAAACTTCCCTCTCCACTGATAATGTGTATTATTTTAAATATGTAATAATATGTTTTTAAAAAATAAATTAAATAAATAAATAAATACTGATGAATGCATTATTATAAATGTATTACATATTTTTTACAGTATATATAATGCATATTGTATGTTTATTGTATATTATTGTATGTTTATTTATTAACCCAAAATTCAGATAAATAAATAAATATAAACCTGCAAATATACAGTAAATTGCCTTTACAGGCAAATAATATATTTTATATAATTACTCACTAATGTATTATATACACTGTTTAATGTCATATATCAAAACATACTGTTATATGTATATTGTATATTTAAAATCATTTATTAGGTATATGATGTCATCATGCTATTTCATGACTTTGCAGACTGTTCTTTTTCAACCAGTTTAATCAAATAACATCTCAGTATGAAGTGAAATATAATTTCTTCCATATCTGAAGTGCCCTTTGTACTGAACATGTATACGAGTTGGAATCTAAATTAATACACAAATATCAGAATTACATATGGAGAGCATTTAGTTTGCTAAAGACCAGCTGACAGGAATCCCTCTCTCTGCCTTAATTAATTTTTAGAGTAAAGACTGTCAATGATTAAAGCGATAAATTCTGCTGGTGAGGGCTTTAATCAGTAATGGTTCATTAATGGCTAGATCCCATCTGCCCACTGCTTATGCTGGCAATAACCTTCACATAGAACTTTAAACATGGCTGCTTTGTTTACAATCACACTAAATGAATAACTTCTCAAATTTATTGTTGTTAAAAAAAAGCTTGAGGCCATTAATTCCAAACTATCTTCTGTTTATAACATATTCAATCCTTTTGGTAATAGAACAGCTTGTTAAAATTCTGCGATGCATTATAAATACTATGCATTCCATTCAAGTCTGCTTTTACACTGGTCGATAAGCAATACATTTAGAAATGCATACACATGCTGAATGAGTAGCCAGCGATGCATAAATCTCTGGGTGAAATCCTTGCACCTCTCAGATGTTGATTTCCCAAGAACAACAGACTTGGGAGCATGATAGGTGAGCCCTGGAGTCCTGCATTAATCATAAATTCAGAGGTAAAGTTAATGCAATGCAAAAAAAAAAACATTCAGTCTGACAGAGCATAACGCACTCCAAAACATCTAGTCTCCAGTGTTTAATAAAACAAATGAGATATTGCTGTGCTAATCTAAACCTGTCTTAAATGCAAATACAGTGTCATTAGGGGGTTTATTTTTAGAAAGGCCTGTGTTCTGCTCCACAAAATGTTTCTTCCCATAATGCCATGACCATTCCATGTAATGTGAAGAGACACACATTTGTGCTGAATACCACAGCCTTGTATTGTAGGACAGTGTCATTGTGACAACACCAAACCTGTTGGAGCCCTTATATGGCACTGTAACCCTAGCCAATTAAAAATCCCATTTCATCCTCAATAACACTTTATTCTGGATGGGTGAACTCAGCCTCCCCTGGTTTGCATGTCTATGGAGTAGGTGCATACTGTTCAAATGAGGCTTGAGTTCTTCTATCTGAGCTGGCCAGCTGGGTAAAGAGAAAGCAGAAGCGATTATCTTCAGCTAAAGTTAATGGAACCAACATAGCAGAACAGGGAATACTCTGTGTGAGAATTAGGATGACAGTTGAGTTTAAACATAGTTAACCTTTAACAGTTCTGTGAGACGAGATGTTTCATCCAGTTAGTTACACAAAAACATGCATCAATGTTGAACCTGAAGTAAAAATCAACAAAGTTGTCAATCTCAAATGATTTGGGTCCCTTAAAACTGCTTTATATCTGTATGCGGTGACTTAATAAGAAGTAGAAATAGTGTGCGTACACACTATTTAAGATTTTTTAAAATGAAAATGATTTCAGCATATTGAAATTGATATTTAGGAAGGATGCATTAAATTGAAAAGACTAAATTGTTACAAAAAATATATTTATATATTACAAATAAATGCTGATTTTTTCATTAAATAATCCTGAAAAATGTATCTAGTTATTTTAAGCAGCACAACTGTTTTCAAAATTTATAATAACAATAAATATTTACTGAGAACCAAATCAGCATATTAGAATGATTTCTGAAGGATCATGTTACACTGAAAACTGGAGTATTCAGCATTGCCATCACAGGAATAAATTTCATTTTAAAATTTCTTCAAATAGAACAGTTATTTTAAATTGTAGTAATATTGCACAATATTTCTGTTTTTATTTGTATTTTTGATCAAATAAATGCAGCTTAGTGAGCATAAGATATATATATATTTTTTTTTAAAAGCATTACAAATATTACCGACCTCAAACTTTTGAATGGTAGTAGTATTTATACATACACTATTACTAAAATAGAACTGCATATTTTAGAAGTTACACAAGTTACACTAAAATACCATTTTGATTTAATAGCATCTTTAAATTGCAACATTTGAAATGCATTTACTATTTTTTAAATACAGTAAGAAATCTGATACAGCCATCCAGTAATTATCTGTATCTCAGAATAGAAGTAAAAGCTTAGGTGGACCAAAGAACACAAACCAGGGAAATGAACTCTTAGGAGGGCTTTGAGTCATGAAAAGAGCAAACCTGCTGAGCAATCACAGCATGGGAGGCATCGCACACGGCTTTCATTAAACAGCACACGCTCGTATATTAAGAGACCTCTGGACCGTCGACGCTGAAGGCACAAACCTGCTGAGCACAAAAAGCATCTCAATCAATACTCTCCTCAGAAATGCCTCCTCTAGATTTTCAGCTGAATGTCTGCCGAAGTGTTTTACCTTACTAATGGATTTTTCCTAGTTCTGGTAGTCGCAATCACTACGCAGATTGGTAACAACATAATTTATATCTCATTATACTGTGTCTCAGATGCTAATCAAAGCAAGTGAGAGTCCTAGATTTTTAGCTTATATTTGTTAAATGGAGCAGAATCTTTTTGTATCTCCTTATTCCACTCATTCCTCTCCTACAATCACCACGAAGAGAACTGATTTCACTCTCAAGCCTGCTCTCTCTGGGATCCGCTGCTTGAGATCCGTTAATACACGAGTCAGGAAAACCCCTACACAGAAACAAAGCTTCCTTCTCCAGCCTTCTGTTTCAACATGACATAATCCAAGTGGGTGGATGAATCTTGCTTTTAGCGCTTGTGAGATGGCTTAGTTATATATATTTTTTCACCATTGTTCTGATACAATCTGCGCCAAAAACATGAAATGGTGTGAGGGAAAGGCAGAAATACAGCATTGATAGGCCTAGTACAAGGGATGCAGTTTACAGCTCCGACAAAAGATTCAGTGACACAGTGCTTTATAAGAGAAACAATGCAAAACAGCAGTGCGTTAAGTTCACACTCTTAAGTGAGAGTTCAAAATCACAGGATCTTACAGAGTTTGGCACACAAAACACAGAAAGACATTGTAGTAAAACAAAATAACTGCTCCGCGAGGGACAATTCTTACAATATAAATAGAAAATAATACAATCGATGGATTGTTCTGACCACAGAAAGTATAAAACGCAATTATCTATTACCTTTACAACTGATACTTTCCACTTTATTGCTAGCCTGGCAACAGCCTGTTTCTCTGTTCTTTTTGGTCCATTTGCACAAATCCTGCTGGGGAGAATATGGATTTTTGGAAAGCTAGAAATGCATGTCAGGTTGCTGACAGAATGCCATTTGATCCTGGCATATGACGGTATTCCTTAGAGAGAGGAATACAGACGACAGTGTAGTGGAGCCAGAGATAGATGAGTCTTTTGAGGAGTCTCACCTCCCACTTTCACATATGGCTGTGTGTTATTGATCTAATATGATGCTCAACCCACTCACAACAGGAAATGGAACTGTACGTTACTCTGCAGGGTCACAAATAATAAGCCCCAAAAAAAGGTGTTGATGTTTGTGGTAATATATTGCAGCAATAATAATTTGCATCGAATGAGGCTGGATGACTGTGATGTGTGACGGAGCTTTATTATGAATTCACAAGGAGCAGAAACACAGTCTTAATTCACCGTAGTGTGTGTATTAGTAACTAGAAATACATCTCATTCTTCACAGACATGCTATGACTGATGGTATCATCAATCTTCATATCTGGCTCTGCTTGACGATCTTAATTAAAATTCACAGCCTTACTGTTGAGTTTGCAAAATACAGATTTTGAAACAAGGATTTTAGGATTAAATCAAAATCAAACATGCGATTCTCTGCAAGGTGAGTGTGAGAGTGCTATTTTACAGTGGCTGTCACTTTGGAGCGCGATTTAAACCTTCTTTTCTCTGCTGAGCAAGGTAGTTTTTCACTTTTCCTTGAAACTTGTGCTAGAAAATGCTGATGTTTTTGCATAAAACAGAATGTTCTTTGCTGCTTTTTATATACTACAGAGACATCAGCTGTTCCAAAACCTAATGAGCTGCCTCACTACCTGACAGCATCTTAACAGAAATGGAAGCTAATTTGAAACGCTTTGCATAGCATTCATCATTCAAATAGTGCTCAATGTAATCCAAAGACAACAACAGCAAAACCAGTGCACTCCAACTCCTGAAGGATTTAATCTTATCAGTCAACTCTTTTATGTGAATGAATAGAATACAGCACAACCAGTCTAGTATGATTCCTAAAGGAATGATTCTAATGAACTGGTTCTTTTTAGTGAATCAAACACATACTGCTGCTCAATAAATGTAATCCTTTCAACTGTAAGTACACCAAAAATTATAAATATAATGATAACTATTAATATAAAAATTATTATATAAATATATAAAAATTGCTTTTATTCTGAAAGAAAAGAAGAGAGTCCTGACTATAACCATTCACTTCCGGTTTTGAGGCTACAATAATGGGCACTCAAGGAGAGCAAGGAGTTGTTGCAGGAGCGTTTCCGCCTGATGAATTCCCGCAGATCTCATTTCTATTTCTGAGTGAGTTTGAGAGCCCGCCTCAGCACCACAGCTTCGATCTATCATTCAGGGCTAGAGATGAGGATGAGTTGTCTATCACAGCAACGAAGGGCAGGTCTGACTGATCGGACGAGATTCTTCCAGCCTGTCCTGAGCGATTACACTCAGGACCCAACTGAAAGGAAAGGTCTCCATTACATATGATAACCCTTGTTCCCTGATGGAGGGAACGGAGATGTTGTGTCCCTTGTGCCACAACTCTGAACTGGGCGACTCAACTCAACTGTGTGGGTTGAGACGCTTCTAGACTATTCAGAAAAAAACGAGTGAGCAAATGCCATGCTGGCCTATTCATACCTGGATGTCAGGGGCGTGGCTAGCTATGCAAATTTTGCTTGCCAATTTCATTGGCCTTTTCTCAATTATGTCAGAGGAGTCTAGGCTCCCAAGTGCGACCCCTAGTGTCGGACCTTCGACACAATGTCTGCATTTCCTCCATCAAGGAACAAGGGTTTCCATACGTAACCGAGATGTTACTGACTGGTTGTTCACATTACAGTGTGTAGCTAAAGACACACATTGTTCATTTTGTCAGAAGTATTTACTAAAAGTAAATGATGACTGAATTTGAATGACTATCAAGTAAATGTTTAATGGTTTTGTTTGAATGTCAGTGGGCACCATGCGGCACAGAAAACAAACAAACTGAATTTCAGCTTCAATTGCTGGTGTATCAACATGATCACTGCACTCTCAACTATTCACAGCTGTTGGTACACAGAATTACCATAATGCTGTACACCACTATTTCTGTTATCAGGACGCTCCCAGAGAAACATCTGAAATTGAGGATGAGTTTTCAGAGCTAATGTTTTTGAAATGCTGAGATTCTTGTGCAAATTTTATGAGCATGTGCTCTTTCTGTTCCATAATTGGCTGCTGTTGCAATTTTGAAACCCCACTCGCTCAACACCTCTGGAAGATCGCCATCAGTCGCATTCTCTCGTAAACCAAATCAGAGGTGCATGAGAGGGATGAAAACACTCAGTAAAGCATCACCTCTGATTGAGCATCATTGTCTCTCGCTTGAAAAACGCTTTTGACAGCAAGCTATCTGTGCTACACAGCTGCGGTGCTCAAACGCTGAATTTGGCATCACAGCAGAACTTGGGCAAAGCCAGATGCCTTTGAGTGGTTGAGATATATGATGGTCCGGTCCAAAAAGACATGATCAGTCTTTCTGTCCAATTCTACTGACAGACAATCATTTGCTGATGCATTCCGAATGGACGCCAATTTAAAATCAAATCAACATTTTTGTATACTCAAACGTTTATTTTAAGGTTTTAATACATTGTATTTCTTACCTGTAAAGCAGTTTACGTTCTGTTTTTCCTACAAGTTCAATGGGAGATGTATTTTGAAAATGCATCACCACTAAGGAAATAAACCATGAAAGAATCAATAGTCAGCCTAGTGAACAAATTTGACAGTAGTATTGTGATTATTCATCTTAGAGACACAGTTCACCCAAAAATGAAAATTCTATCATTATTTACTCACCATCATGTTGATCTGAACCTGTACAAGTTTCTTTCTTCAATGCAAAACCAAAGTCAAGTCAAGTCACCTTTATTTTTTATAGAACTTTATACAATAGAGATTGTTTAAAGCAGCTTCACATTATTAAACAGGAAACTAACAAACTTCAAATATAAGACAAAATTAATTCTTCTGTAAAGGAGCTCTAAAAAGAAAGTGGCATCATTTTTCAGCTATACAGTCAGTTCAGTGTTGATTCAGTTCAGTTCAATAACAGCGTAAAGTACTTCATTTAAATTCAAATCAGCTATAAGCTGCCCTACCGAAGAAAGTAGTGTCGATATACAACTTGAGTCAGTTCACAGTGAACGACAGTGTCAGTGTCACAAAATACATCAATTATGAACAAATGTGATTCAGCTACAAAAGCAGAACACAGAATAGTGAGAGAAATTTTAAAGGCCTCATTCTTTTGAACTGAATATTCTTGGCTGTTCTGGTTCAGAAATCCAGTCTAAACAATTTGTTCATGATTTGGACTGATTCAATGATCTTGTTAAAAATGCTAACTATCCCTCTGAATAATGGTTTAAAATATGTTTTTTCCCAACACAAAGCTATTGTATGGCTTCAGAAGACTTGGAAATTCGGGCACAGAGTCCCGCAGAGGCACATGATTCGTATATGATGCTTTTTAATCTTTTTTTGAAGATTAAAAACTCCAGTCCCAATTGCATTGAAAAGAATGACCAAATGTATCTGTTCATGTTCCACAGAAGAAAGACATCCTACAGTTTAGAGCAACATGAGGGTAAGAACTTTCATTTTTGAGTGAACTGTTCCTTGAAAGTTTATTCAGGTTGCTCATACACCTGAAAACTTGATTCTGAAGCAGAAATAAGCATTCATCTATTCTTATGCTGACTTAGCATCTAACAAACGCCACACATCAAATGGTGTTTACTCAGTCATAGTTCCTCAACCACAATTCCCTAAATTCCTGCACTGAATATATTATGTTACATAAATGCTTGGCCTGCCTGGCTTAAAAATAACATTATGTCTTTCATTACCTTTTGCACTGCAGAGGTTGTGACATGCAATAACAGGTTTCATCATTCTGGTGCAAAGGTTGTAATGCAAACTAAAGCTGTTATTTCTGTGCCACGGTACTGCCTTTATTGCAGATACATGGGTGACCATATTGAAGAACATCAAATGCATTTAGAGCCTGAAAAACAATATGGGAAGAGAAAATAAAAGGGGACTTCTTGCCTTTCCTTCCTCTGCCTAGGCAGACCTGAGTAGAGAGAAATAAGAGGTTATAAATTTAAGATTGCAAGCAGGAGACACAAAATAACCGAGAGCCTCTGGGGACAACAGGGCTTTGAAAGATATTCTGATGAGGCTGGGGAGACGAGTCAAGAAATCAGATGTTTGTATCGACTCTGTTTGCATGAGTGAATTAGAAGCGGGAAACAATGATTACTTGTGTGGTGTCTTAATCTTTTTCATGACATTATTTAACAAGAAATCTGAGAATGAAGATGGGCTACAGTGCTAAGTTTTTGCTAGAATCTCAATATCTGTGCTAAAAACCACTGATCATATCTATTTGGTCTATACTTTTTCAGTCATATCAACTGACTGCACTGTCACATGACAGCAAAGAATTACACATGATAGAGCATATTAAAAATGTATAAACATAATATAAAACTACAGGTTCTGAATGACATACAGTATACTTTGAAGGTAATAAATAAAACTATATTTAAAACAAAATAATAATAAACATAATAATAAAATTTCATAAAATATTAAATATACTAATTTCTAATTTAATAGCTTTAACATTAAAATATAAATACAAAATAGCTAATGATAAATAAAATCCTTTACAGACACATGTAGTGGTCTCAGCATCATTCAAACCAATCAGATACTGCTCTGGTTTTGATCTGATAGGTCTAATGTGGGCCTGAGGCCATTATGCTGGTATTTATAGCTAGACATCAGATGAACCCAAGGCAGGGAACACATTTTTTCAATATTCTGGAGAGAGTGGTAGACAGTGTTCCCACCTGGGATTTTAATAGGTAGCTGTTTGAGGAACAAATTTTTGCAGAACATTTTTAGCCTTTTCCCTGAAGACGTTTTTCTTTAAATTGCCACCATAAAAGAATAGTTCATCCAAAAATGAAAACTCAACCACATTTTGTTGCTTTGCAGCCTGAAATGAAAATGAACACAGTTTTTGTTTTATCCAGCTGAAAGATATAACACCAACATGTCAGAGATTAAAAAACCGAATCACTGAGTTGGATAAAGGATCACCCTCCTCCTAAAAATTATTTGTAAACTCAATCAGGTGTAGCTAATCACCTTCTCAATGGCACACAAAGCCATTTGACTTTCATCTGTGATTAGCTCAGCATGAAAAGAGCTTTCCAGGAGCATTTCAGTTCTTGGTAGTGCAACTGAAACAAACAATCAACTATGGGTGGCAAGGCACTGTCAAAAGATCTCCAGAATAAAGTTGTTTACAGGCACAAGTCAGGAGATGGATTTAAAAAAAATAAAAAATTCAAGGGCTTTATCAATGCCTAGAGGCATAGTAAATTCTATTATTAAGAAGTGGAAGGTATTCGGTACAACACAGACCCTCCCTGGATCAGGACGGCGCTCCAAACTGGATGAAAGAGTCAGGAGGAAACTGGTCAGAGAGGTGACCAAGAGGCCTACAGCAACTCTGAAGTAGCTGCAGGAATTTATGACAAGGAGTAGTCATTGTGTGCATGTGACAACAATATCACTAATTCTCCTCAAATGTGGCTTGTATGGCAGGGTTGCAAGAAAAAAGCCACTCCTCAAGAAAGGCCACATGAAGTCATGACTGAGCTTTGCCCAAACACACCTTGAAGATTTTGAGGCAGATGAGACTAAAATTTAATTATTTGGCCTCAACACCAAATGATATGTCTGACGGAAATTCAATAAAGCTCACCATCCAAATAATAACATTCCTACAGTAAAGCATGGAGGTGGTAATATCCTCTTATGGGATGTTTCTCTGCAGCAGGGACTGGAGCATTTGGGAAAATGAATGAGGCAAAATACTGTTAAATTCTTGAGGAAAGTCTGCTGCCCTATGCCGTAAGTTGCCAATGGGAACAGGGGTGGAATGGCCATCGGGAGCACCGGGACATTTCCATTTCCATTTCCACATTAGCAGGTCGGTCAGAATTACATTTACATCATATTTACTAGGGGTGGGACGGTTCACTGAAAAAAATAGAACTGTTTGGTTCTCCACACACGGTTCAGCACGTGCTGGGACCGCTGTTCAACTTAAATCTGACAAAGCATCTGCAATATGGTTTACTATAAATAACACGTAAAACAAACAGGGTTCAGTTACTGTATGTTTGTGTTGATGGTTGAACATTCTGGCTTCCCAGAGATTACAACAACAGCAATAAAAAAAAAAAAAAAAAAAACCCCGTGGACAAACCATTCACTTTTGTTCAATATGAATACGTTTTACACTGGATCAGTGCATTCAATTTAAAGTGACAGTCTTTATATTAATCGAACACCTAAAACAACAAAGAAATCACTCATTTGCTCTTGATTGAAAAGCTTTTGTAACTTTAATTTGATTTATCTTTAATTTATAGTCTTAAAATATGATAAAATATATGTTTTTGATTTGATTACTTTTTCCATAAAACATTTCTGTACCTAAAACAGTGACTCTAATGCTATACCTAACTAAAAAACCCTGAAAAAGAACTGTCAGTTTATTTTTATTTGTACGCTTTCATCCAAAGCGATTGTATTTATTTGTAAAAACTTTCTTGTAGTTACAAATATATCTATAATGATAGAAGTTTTATGATCAAATGATATAACTAGCACAGTACTTAGATACAGTATTTTTTTTGTGCCAAATTTGACCAGAAATTTTGATTTTCCATTTCTAGCCTACAATATGTAGCCTAGTCTAAATATTTCTTTTGAAGGTGTCGAAGGAAGCAACAGCGCTCCTGCTGTGGAACAAGAGGGGTCGGACAGTTCAGCTTTTTAGTCAGAGCAGGAACCTTCAGGTAAAGTTTAAGCTATAAGCAATACTAAACATTCTGGCTATACTCTTAGAACAATATGTGCTTTAATGATTTATAAGATCATCAGTAGTAGGACTGTGATCATATGGACATACAATTGATGGCTGCACAATTAATATAGATTACTGAAAGTGCTTATTTCATATTGCAGAGAAACTAGATGTGCAGAGTGAGAGAGAGGGGGATTCAGGGAAAGATGATATAGATGGTGTATTCCTAGTGAGTTTTTGAGCGTTTATTTATTTATCCATTCATATTATGTATGGTAGTCTACCTGTTACATCAACTAACAGGATTAGCCTACAAGTTTAGCAGTCTGGTGGACACATGAATTGGGTGGTGGTGACTGCAGCAATAGATGTGGCCTGGGGTGGAGTCAAATTCCCAGCCTGATTTAGTGTCCCAGTCCGCCACTGAATGGGAAGAAGGTTTACCTTCCAACATGACAATGACCCAAAGCACACAGCAAAACGGACGACACAGTGGTTGAAGGAGAAAAGGGGAATGTCCTTGCGTGGCCTATAGTCAGAGCCCAGACTTAAACCCTGATTGAAAATCTGTGGAATGACTTGAAGACTGCAATCCACAAACAGTCACCATCAAATTGAACTGAACTTGAGCAGTTCTACGAAGAAGAGTGGGCAAATATTCCAAAGTCTAGATGTGCAAAGTTAGTAGAGACAATTCCCAACAGACTAAAGGCTGGAATTAAAGCAAAACGTGGTTCAACAAAATACTGATACAAGGAAGTGATCCTTTTTTCAACTCAGTGATTCTGTTTTTTTATTTTATTTTTTTCTTACATGCTGGTGTTATATCTTTCACTTATGTTAAGTTGCACTGAGTAAATACAGCTGGATAAAACAAAAACTGTGTCCATCTTCATTTCAGGCTGCGAAGCAACAAAATGTGATTATTTTAAAGGTGATTATTTTCTATACCCACTGTCCATACTACACACACACACACACACACACACACACACACACACACACACACACATACACACACATTATTTATACACATACACACACAAATACATATGTAATTTAATGTATAACCACAGAAAAAGTCATACATGTTTAAAATGATAATAAATAATGATCACGAACGAACTATTAAGATTTTACTTTAAGATTTTCAAACTCAAGCATTACTTTCATCCAAAACTATTGACAATTTCACTCTGCTGGAAGCATTAATTAGCAAGAACACAGGAAAAAAATAACCAAATAAGTAATTATTTCTTATTTCCCTTATTGCTTGTTTTTGTTTTTGTCTTTTCTCTTTCAACCAGAAATCCAGCTAACTTCTAAACACCTTAGGCAGTAATCAACTTTTTCTTTCTTACAAAAACTAAGAAAATCTGCTGTAGCTGAAATTAAAACTTGCACAAACCGCTAGTATAGAACAAAGTCATGATGCCCTGGGATCTCAGATGATTTAAGGAAGGGGAGACAGAGAAATGAGGCAGCGTACACTGATGAGATTTCATTTTTCTTTGATTTAACTTTGTTTAAAATGCCTAGTGGTAAGTGGGCAGGCTTCTAAATCTGCGACCATTGGAGTGAGTACCAATTGGGCCTTTTTTAATGAAACTTCAATTTAGAGTAGGATAATAAGATATTGCGGGGAACATTACCTGTGCTTCACACATTTGACAAGCTGATAAAGCACACTGCTTAGGCTGCGTATGCCTGCAGTTATCTGAAGTCGTTCCAAATTATAATCCATTTATACTCCAGTGAATGTATGCGGGTGATTCTTCAATTAAAACAAAAAACAAACTGCATACAAATGTGTTTTACAGCAAGAGATCACAGTAATATTGGTTATGGCAGCATGCTGAATCTCTTGAACATTTCCAACAGGAGGATGGATGACTACAGCACAGGTGTCAACAGGAAGAGCAAGGCAGTCTGGGTAAAAGCTAGTGTTCTGGCAGGATAAGACACTAATCATCTCTCTCTTTCTGTATCTGTCTTTTGCATGGAATCGTAGCGTAATTCCTGCCGAGGTGGGGTAATATTGAAGGATTCGGATGAATAGTTAGAAGGGGGCTGATTAAGCTATTTCATCAGCCTATTGTGATCCTGCGCTGACAGCCCTAAGAGCTTATTCTTGTGAAGCCTTGTTATTAAGTTTCTCCAGATAAGTCTAAGTGTCTGTTACTGGCATTTTGCATTATTTGCTGGGTTCACTGTGCTGATGAATTACTGTAACACGGTTTGGGTCACTGTGTCATGTTCAGTTCAGTTACTCGAGTGTCTGTCAGCCTAAAATGACTTTTATATAGTTTTAACACCCTCCTCTGATGAAACAGAAGGAGGGTGTTTAGAAGGAAACTGGTTACTTACGGGTCGTCGGATCGCTGGCGGATCCATATCTTAAAATATGTTATATTGTAATGATATCGCACAGTATTACTGTTTATAATGTATTTTTCTCAAATAAATACAGCCAGAGTGAACATAAGAGACTTAAAATATTAAAACATCTTACTGACCTCAAACTTGCTTATGGTAGTGTGAATAAAATTAACTATTATTGGCATAATAACCTTTTCGCATATGAAATCAGTAGCAACACTCCCACAAATCTCCTGAATACCAAATAGTAGCTGATATGTAAACGTAGATGGTCATATGTAAATCTGCTCATGGGTATGACATCAATATCCATATTTGCTGCATAAATCTCCATATAGTCTTATGGACTCGGAGAAAGCTTTGCTTTATGAATGTCAGAGCATATCTACATGGTTCATCAAACTTTTTTATTTCAAAAGATCCAGAAAAATCCTGGTTTCGAAGATATGTCCGCTCTATTGGGTGGAATCCACTTATATAAAAGAAATATCTGAACCTGACATTAACAGAGATGATGAAACAGATGAAGCAACAGGGATCGCTGCTCGTGTCATTTCTTTCGTGAGCAGTGACACACACGCACTCACTGCCAAAATGTGAAACAGCTTCAAATTGAGGACATGAGACTTGTTTAAGGATTAGCTGGCTTTGATAGGAAACATCCCACAAATGATCACAGGGAAATCATAGGGAGAAAGATTGCAGCCTCTGCCAGCATACCTGCGCTTTCGAAGGGAAAATAGAGCATGCACTGATTGATTATTTTAAAGAGAAGGAGCGATAAAGATGTAAATTAGCTTTGAATGTGTTCATACACACTTACAGGGGAACCCAGATATTTTTGGCATGCCTCTCCAGGCTCTGGCAAAAAAAGAAAAAAAAAAGAAAAATAGACCTAGAACAAATACAGAGCATGCTCATTTTTTTACTTTAAATTTTCTTTAGAAGATTATGTTTAATGCATTGACTGAATTTCTGTTAAGTCCCTGAAATGAAGGCTGTCATTCAAATGCTTTTCTAACATTCAGGTCAAATAAAAAACAATTCACTCACGGCTCCAGTTCAAAGACCGGAAGACATGACCAACGTGCTTAACTGCATCTCACACAGGCAGAACGAAGCTTTAAATTCCTAAATCAATACAATGTCCAATGCGCTGAGAAAGCAATAGATTTATTATTTATACATAATGATAGGAAACAATTATGTTGAAGCACACTGCAATTTGTCAGTTGTTAAATGCAAGCATTTGTGGGGCACTGGCTTACACAGAAGTAACTAAAGTATCTCAGACACAACAATCAAAGTTTTAATTTGTGCATATTTATATCTATAGTTATATCTATAGTTTAACAACAACAACAACAAAACAATATCATCCTGTCAGGGTTTATTTCGCAGTAATGATTGTAAATGATCCCACTTTTTTACGTGGCTACTCAACAAAAAAACATGAAATGTATAACAAAAAAAGATGAAAGACTGATTTGAGTAGAGATTATTTCAAAAAATGAATGATAATAAAAAATAGTCCAGTACAATCTACAACACAATCTGCCTAGCAACAAGATGAACATTGCAATAATATTACAGTAATACTAATAATGATTACAGTCAAGGTGAAGACTATGAAATATAAAATGCAGCCATTTAGTAATAGCAGATAAAGAAATTATTAGTAAAGAATGATTACAATGTATATACATTATATGAAAGCAATGTGAAACAGAGACTGTAAATGACCCCTTTTTACATGGCTACTCACCAAAAAAAACATTAAATAAATATAAAAAAATATGAAATACTGAGTCGAGTAGAGATTATTTTATTATCTTTCCTGTATATCATCTAAAATATGAAAATGCCGGTTGATTGACTGATTAGAATTCAGTACTGCAAAGAGCTGTTTAATAATAATTAATAAAGAATGATCACAATGATGCTAAAAGCTTAGTATATGAAAGCAATTGTAAAACAGATTTACAGAATTAAATAAGAGGCTCTTAATGATCCCTTAGAGACAATTGATTAGGTTCTAATGAACTTGTCCCGTCTTTAATGTGACCCTTAACTTTAGTGTAACAGTGTTAATTGATTACAATACTCAAGTGGGTTTTTTGTGCAAACATATGAATTGCATTGACTTCCTTGCATCCAGAACATGCTGGCCTACAGACATCTGTCTAAGGATATGAGCTGGCTGGAAGCCAAAAATAATGTTGATTAGAGCTTGCAGAGGAGCAAAAGTGATTTCTAATAGCTGTCAGCATCCATTTTTCAACAGACGGCATCACGCTGTCAATCATGGACAGCAGGATAGTGGGCAATCAGTTTGACCAGCCTGATTCTTGGCTGTTTATTCAATTTGAAGTAATCAGGGTCATAACTGAACTTTCTGCCACACCTGCCAATGGGTTAACTGAGAAAATGTACCAGCCATAAATTTCTCCTAATGGCCAAGAAACTATATTGCATGATAACCTGCAATTTATATATATTTTGCCCCTATGTCACTATGATTTTGTAGCGGACAGCGCAGGTCACTATGTCACTTGCAGCATCATATAAACAGCTTGAGCCAGTCTGCAATCTATGAAACCACACCATTCAAAAAAACATGATTTCATTCCTCACAATTTCACTTTGGTTGTTTAATATTAGCAATATTCCTAATGTGTCATGGCTTTGAACAGAACAAAAAGCATAAAGTAGAAGATGTGTAAGCATTTGGTGTGTGAATTCTATGTCTTGATTTAAAATGCTCAAGTCATGTCAACAGTAAAGTGCAGAGTATTGTTTTAACTGTATAATTCAAATTTAATAATGTATTATGTTGCAATTCCTAATAAAGTTACTGTATAGTATAAATATTTTGTGCTGCAGTATTGGGAATGTAAAATTCCCTGTAAAACAACATCCCTGTGCATGCGCTCGCTCAGCATGTTTCTCACCGGGAAGCGCCACAGAGCTGACAGGACCTGCAAGGTACATCTGAGGCGATCAGTGTTTCTCTGGTGAAACAAATGCCGGGACAGCTGTTCCAGCTGGCTGAGTAAAGCTGACCTCAGACAGAACACTCCGGAGGTGGATCTGTGGAAAGGTATAAGAGATTCAAGGTGTCTGAAGCTGCAGCAGCAGCACATTGTTGATCCAGCCTTATCTCTTGTCTTAAGACTATTGTGTGATGTAGTAAAGTGGTTCTGAACTGACTCAGAGAATAAGCTGACATCGAAGAAACAAAGCAAGATGAGTTAGGCAAAGTAACCTTTGAATATAAATCCCCATGACAATGTAGCGACAATTGGATAACCAGTTGTCCTTGGATAACCTTTTCTAATGCACATAGCCTACCTTAAAGGGATAGTTCACCCAAAAAAATCATGTTGTTTCAAACAAGTATGACTTTCTTTCTTCTGCGGGATACAAAATAATATATTTTGAAGATTCTTTTTCCCAAACAATGAAAGACAGGGGAGTCCAAAACAACACATTTCTAATGGCCACGATGGAGCATGCTTTGAGCGCTAACAATAGTACAGCTGCATGTGTGAACAGTCAAATGCTCATTATGGCAAATAAACAGTAAAAACCTTAAACAGAGAAGATGAAAAAATTAAATACGTGTCAGAATATTGGATCCGTGCATTAGGACTTGCAGTGTAAATGCAGTCATGGAGCTGTGTGAATTGGGATGCAGACATTGCAGAAGGCTACAGGGCTTACCATGTAGAGAACTTCAGGTAAACTTTTCTTAATGAAAACATCCTAGATAAAGGGCTGATCGGATTGTGCAAGGAGAAACGGGTTAGGGTGTCAGAATATAAGTGTGTCCATGCGGTAGATGTGGGCTTTAAAGTCAGAGTGCTAAAAGCACTGATCAAATCTATACAGAATACAAACTAATGAAATGCATGATAAGCAGCATTCTGAATGGAAAAAACTTGGTACTTTGACATTAAACATACATACATATATAAATACGTTATTCACAAGAGATTAACACTTTATAAGGTTCCATTAGTTGAATATTAGTTAATGTATTAACTAACATGAAGAAACAGTTGACAAAATATTTATTACAGTATTTATTATTCTTTGATAAATAGTCATTTATTGTTAGTTCATGTTAATTCACAGTGCATTAACTAATGTTAACAAGCAAAAAAAAAAAAAAGATTTTAATAATGCATTAGTAAATGTTTAAATTAACATTAGCTGAGATATATAGAATATATAGAATATTTAAATATATAAGAATAAATGCTGTAGAAGTATTGTTCATGCTTAGTTCATAATGTTAACTAATGAACCTTATTGTAAAGTGTTACCAATATTTCACTTTATTTTCTTTACACATCATTCATATAAAGATTTTTTTTTTATTTTTTTTCCTTAATTTGGGTCATTAATATTTTAAACAAGTAGCATTTTGCATTTAAAGTGGATTTTCATAGCATGGTATTAAAAGTATATATATATATATATGTGTGTGTGTGTGTGTGTGTGTGTGTGTGTGTGTGTATTTATCATTTATTAAGTCTCAAAAGACTATGCATTTTTTTGATTTGAATTGAAAAAAAAAAAAAAAAAAAAAACGTAATGTAAAAAAAAAAAATAAACAATTTAAAATAACTTTAAATGTATTCCTGAAATGGAAAGCTGAAATGTTAGCAGCCATAATACTAGAAATTAAGAAAAATTTCTCAAGAAACATTTTTTTATTATTATTAATGTTGAAAACAGTTGTGCTGGTTAAGATTTTTCGGAAACTGTAATACATTTTTCTTTAGGATTCTTTGATGAATAGAAATAATTTGTATTTTTTGTCACTTTTGGCCAATTTAATGCATCCTAATGTAAATAAAAATGTTCTTTTTTTTTTAACAAAATGAATACCGCATGCTTATATATGTATGAAATCATACTGACCCCAAATATTTGAACAGTCGTGTATAACATCATGACTACCCATATAAATTTTCTATTTGGCTAAAAAAAAAAAGTTAGAGCAGCAGGAGAGACTGTCCTGTTGAGCACAGAAGAAACTGCCAAATATTTCCCAATGAGCAGAATAGAACAGTAATATTTTTGAGGTTAGCATGTGACTGGTGCAGTGAGACAACCAACTAAACTTCCTTGTAGTAGTCCACGGACTGAGCAGTAATTACGACTCCATTCATGTCAATGAAATAACAAGCTGGTTCTATTGGAGTGTTTAAAAGAAGACCAAAGCATGTGCACTCTATTAAAAATCTGTGATTTGGTCAGAGGCTGGCTACATGCCTGGCTGTAATGCCATTGTGGCTCTCAGGAGCAGCTGTTCAGTGGTGAGTAATTTGACAGCAGGTTGGATTTTGTTTTGTGGAGATAACAACAGGCTGTGAAGATGATTATGGTGCACTGACTGAAACCACCGCTACACGCTGGCAGTCCTGTGGGCTTCTACTTGAGGTTCAAACTCTCAGAGCAGAATGGAGTGCTCAGAAATGCTCCAAGACCACTGATGGGAAAATACAAGTGAGGCAGATTCCACTTCTGTGCTCAACCAAGTACTGGTTACTGGGACATCTTGTTTATTTAATGCAGAGCTTAGTAAAGCAGGCCTGAAATGTGGCTGTGGCAAGCATCAAGGTTACTATTGGTCATTCTTAGGGGTAGGGATTTAAACATCTTGAAAAAGATTTTATTGTGTGTTTCCAAGAAAATGGCAATAAATAAAATTAGTTTTTGTTTTTTTCTTTAAAATGCATTTGTACTTCTGTTTCAGAATAATACATTGTTCTATTGTTCTTAATTTTAATGAATTAGTTGTTTTTGCTTAATATGTTTAATAAATGTTAAAGGTTGTTAAAAGATTATATTATTTGATAAGATGGACTCTAGAATAATATTGTGTTTATTTATCTTTTTATTTTTGACATTTCTATGGTTCATAAATGTTAAAGGTTGTTAAAAGATTATATTTTTTGATAAGATGGGGGTATTTGTGATGCGTTTATGGTGGGGCAGTTGGGGGTTAGTTGGGTTGTTCGAGGTCACCTCAGTCATGGTATACCCGGCCCGAGACTCAAACCCACAACCTTAGGGTTGGGAATCAAACTCTCTAACCACTAGGCCACGACTTCCCCCTCTATTGTCTTTGCATGAATGTGTTCTCCACTGAAGCCACACATGGCTAATAAAACCCAGACGTATAACAACACTGATTTAAACATCTTTACACTTCCTCACATCCTGGCCTCTAATACATGTCCCAATACACAGAACTCTCCTGAACAAGTGTTCAATAACTGAAAGAAAAGAGAGATTGATTTCTCCTCTGCTCTCATCCATCAGTGTCTCCAAAATGAATACATCCATCTGTAAGCATATTGCTTATCGACCCCAATTAAACTAAGATACAAAGCAAATGTACAATTATCAAGATGCTTTACGATGTTGTACGAGGCTGTTTGTCATTTGACAGTTGATCCTGGGCAGTTGTGGCCTAATGGTTAGAGAGTCAGACTTGCGATTCTATTCCATCCTCCATGAGCAACAAATCTGCTAGTCTTTAATTTGAATAAATCTATCAATCAAGTAATCATAGGCTTACATTTATTCATTTAGCAGACAATTTTATCCAAAGCAACATTCAAATGAGAAACAATCTAAAACAATCAGTTTAAAATCTTAGGAAAAGTAAAGGCAGCAAATGCAAGAGCTATAATCTAGCCACTGCTTAATTAAATGTTATATTTCATTTCTACATTATATCTACAGCCTCTTTGGGATGTATGACAAATGTTATGCAGGAGCATGTCTTGCAATTGCACTCGGCTCTATTTTAAGTTCTCAGAGCTGTAAATTATGCAGAGACTGGATTGTAGCGGATGTGTTGATATCCTCCTCTCACATCTCTGACACACAGTGTAGTCAGGGCTAGCATAACAGCAGGATTCTAAATGTGAGAAGCTTAGTCACAAAATGAACTTCCTACTCTTGGCAACGTCATTGTGCTGTCATCTGATTTTTTTTGTTCTAGCTCACGTGTACTTACAGATTTTGAAATTTTCAGTTTTGTGGAACAAGATATGTTGCTGTGACTGTTTTGTAGTCATACAAAATTTATGGAGGCTTTGTATGGAGGCTTTCCGCCACAGGATTGAAAAAAAACAAAACAATAAATAAATTAATTAATAAAATAAAATAAAATAAAATAAACAAAACAATAAATAAATAAATTAATAAAATAAAATAAAATAAAAAAGTGAGAGTGACGTGTGGACAAGTGGTGGCCCATACACAGAATTTGTGCTCTGCTTTTAACCCATTAAAATGCACACAGTAGTGAACACACACGCACCGTGAGCAGCCTTTTTTTTTTTTTTTTTTCTGGCACCGGGGGAGCAGCTGGGGGTTCGATGCCTGGCTCAAGGGGTCTCACCTCAGTCATGGTATAGAGGTTGGAAGACAGAGTTGGTCATTCACTCCCCCACCAACTACAATCCCTGCTGGTATCGAGACTTGAACCCATGACATTTGGGTTACTAGTCCGATTCTCTAACCATTAGGCCATGACTGCCCTAATAATAAGGTAACTGAGACTTTTTATATCTTCCACTTGCGATTTTAACATCTTGCAATTCTGACTTTAAATCTATTCTGAGCTTTTATCTTGCAGTTATGTGTTTATGAATTCTCATTTATAATTCTTGCATATAACTGCCAATCATGAAGGGAAAAAAACAGAATTGAGAGATAAAACAGAAATGGTGAGATATAAACAGAATTGTGGGGGAGGGGGGGATAAATCACAATTGCCTTACATGCATATTGTATTGGTTTCTATGTTGCAGCTCAGGAGAAGGACTACAAAAAACACTTCCGAGTAGCATGGTGGCAGATTGTCTGTTAGATTCGAGCCTGCCAAAATTGGGGATGTGATAAAAAAGGAAAAGGAAATTAAAACCTTTTAAATGCACCTCACATTATTGATTGTTCCATCTACAAAGCATCTGCCTTGAATTGCATTATATCAGGAGAGTATTCATGGAGCTCAAAGTTTTAGAGAACAAGACACCTGTCTGATGCAGCACATGAAACCTAAGCAGAAATATACATGCTGAGAACATGCATTATAGCATCACAGATGCTTGTAAAACACCTTCATAAAAGCCTCACAACACCCTACAGCAGGATCTTCATATCTGGCCCACGAAATCCACATTCCTGCAGAGTTTAGCTCTAATCCTAATCAAACACACCTGAGCATGCTAATCAATGTCTTCAGGATCATTAGAAAATCACAGGTAGGTGAGTTTGATCAGAGTTGGAGCTAAACTCTGCAGTGCATTGACCGTCCAGGGCAAGTTTTGAGGAACCCTGCCCTACAGCTATCAGATCACACAAACCCATTTACCCCGCTGCTTGATCCCACAAGGAATACAAGGCTAAAAACTGTCTTTTTTTACACATTTGAATGCCTCAGTAGAAGTGCATGAAATTACACTTCAAATTGGCATGCATTTTCCCTCCCTACAGGAAAGGATGCATTCCCATGTCTTGGTACATTAATCAACTGGAAATTGAGACAGCGGGTGAACACACTACGGCTGTCACAGAGCCAAATATACAGTAATGTAGAACTTCCACCGTCTCAAACAAACCAGAGGGTCTCTGGTATCACTCAGTTCATTAACATTTTATACAGAGAATACAACAGAACAGCCCTCTGGAGTGAGACTGTCTTTTTACACTGATGGTGAGGAAGGGTCACACTTCACACTTTTCTGAACCTGCAACACAGAGGGTTCTGCTTCCTAGCGTGTTTCCAGAGCCAACACAAAACCGCAACAAATGGCCTCAAATCTAGGTTGTTTCCCAACCTATAAAGTTCCTGTAGCAGGACTGCCAACATCCTTCAAACAAGAACCTCTTCAAAACAAACAGCTAACATCACGAAGAAAGAGGTGTTAATTAGATAACACGTTTACTCAGTGTTAAAGGGATAGTTCACCCAAAAAAGAAAAATCTGTTATTATTACTCTTATTTATTTAATTTCTTTCTTCTGTGGAACATAAAATTAGATTTCAACAATAGAAGTCATTGGTCACCAACATTCTTTAAAATAACTTATTTTTTGTTTCAGAGAAGAAGAATAAAGTCTAACCGGTGCAAATGACATGATGGTTACATAATCTAAAATTTAAATCAGCAGCGCCTCAGCGTAATGCTTTGACATGCGCTAAAAAATTGAGGTCCCCAGGGATGTTTAGTATATTCTTGTTAGATTTATCCTACAATATTCAGACATTTTTATATCAAGGGAGATAAATAACTTACAGAATTAAATAGAAGCTAAAAGGCCTGAAAAATGTTTAGTTTGAAGTAAAAACTCCAAATTGAAGTGGTCTGTTTGTCTGGGAATTAGTTCTGTTATACACACATGCCTCTAATCTGCATTTATGTTCATCTTTAAAAGCATTTTCTAAATGAAATACTGCACTTTTATATGGAATACATTTCACTGCATAAAAGGCAACAGTCTCGTGATGTTTCAAATTATGTCATTTTAGAGTTCTCTCTGAATTGTGCTCAAGATATGTGAGAGAGCCACAAAAACAGATTGTCATGAACAAAGTCACTGACGGATGTCTGAATCCTTTTATTGCATGAATTCAACATGATTAGTGCTTTCTTTTACTGCTGAAACAATACTTACTTTAATAGTTTGAGTAAGAGTGATATCACACAATATGCATTTTTTCAAAACAGTGAATGTTCTAGATAATGAGAATACAGTTATATTTTAGATCTGACCACTGAGGAGATGTGGCATGGATGTGGCTTCTCACAGGCTTAAAGAGACAGTTCAAATATTCAGAAGATCTAAGGAGTTTCCTCTCTTAATCTATTCAGATCAACCTTTGCTGTCCTGTAACGCTGTCTGTCGGATGTCAGATTTGAGCGATGTGTAGTGTGAGGGGATCTTCAGAAGACATCCAAAACAGAAGTGATCCATCTTAAACTATCACCAGAGCAGCTACTAACCAATATATCAATCAGTCAGTATGACAATTCACGCAATAATACAGTCTACAGTGTAAATATCTTTTCAAAGTATTATTACTGGATATAACAATCACTACAATTATAACATAATATAATATACTAAAGTGCAAATATGCTCTAAATTATAATTATTATTTCTCAACATTTCAATACACATATCTGACCTTAACATTTATATTAGTAAATTTTTAGTTACTGTTACTCTTTACAATTCAAAAGTTTTTGGTCAGATTTTTGTAAAGACTCGCTAAGGCTGAATTTATTTGATCAAAAATACTGTAAAAACAATATTAATGTAAAATAAGTTTACAATATATAAGTTTCAAATATCAGTCCTTTTGGAGAGACAATATAATCATAATTGAATCACTATTAAATCAATAGATCTGAGCTGCTGGTGGCCTTTCTTTGCTGTAAGGTAATTATATTTTAATTCAAGTCACATTTTAAACTCCAGCTTGATCCTATTAAAGAGTGAGATGGGAATGGCCTTTGCTCGCTAAACTACTAATCTACTTCTACGCCTGCCACCTGATGTTTCGTGTAAAGACTGACTTGTAATAAAACTCTGGGCCTTCAACACCACATAATGACAAAAAGTAACACCAAACAGTGTTTCTATTACTTTACACACATGACAAGCTGAAGTTAATTTCATCATAACAACTCTATAATGTGAGTACTGTACATCGACTGTTAAAAACACTGGCTGTCAATCACGTCATTTGTGTCTTTTGCATTTATTGGTGGCAATTGAGCTGATTGGGTTTATGGGTTTTTAAAATATTGCATTAAATTCAGATGTTTGATTGCTGTGAGATCCTAAACAGTACTGCAGTATCTGTATTGAGAATCACTGTTTTTCATAGTGTCTCATTTCTCAGTGACCTTTTCCTCATACAGTCCTTGGGGAAGGAAACACTTGAAAAATGCATTTCACACATCAAAATAAATGCAAGACCTTCATGTACTTTGACCCATTTACTGTGATGCTTCTTTAACCTGGCCTGCCTCGCGGTTATCTGCAGATGTTAATATTTGATGTCTGTATGGTAAGAAGGATCAAGGTGAACCTCAGAACTGCTTAATGTTTTATCACTGCGTTTTTGCATGTTCATTTTTTGAAGGGGTCTGCATGGAAATTGTAAAGCAGAACTACAAATAATGAATCCTTTCTGAGATGCCTTTTTCATAAAAAAACCCCAGCTCATTTCAACAAAATGTTGCAGTTCACTGTCTCCTAATTATAGTCTTTCTCTCAGTATTACCTCCAATTACAGCAAAACATCTCCTCTTTTAATGTCCCTTGCTGTGTCACTCTCAACCTGATCAACACGTTTTTTTACACCAAATTACACCCACCATCCAACCAATTAATATTTAGTAAATGAGGACATTTCAGCATATTTATTTGTTTATATACTTACCGGTTTCACAGCCTCTCCAAATAATGATTTTACAAAAATGTCTTCTAAAACTGGTATTTATGCACAAATACACAGCAGAATGAGCTAATGGATCGTGTGGGTGGATAGGGTCATGCTGCCGGACAGATGGCTAGACAGTGTTGATCAGCCGCCTTATCAAACATAATAAAAAGTTTGGATTTGTGGGACTGGACCACTGTTTATGGCAAATTCATAAGTTCACATTAGCCAACAATATTATGTATTGGATAACATGTACAACATGGAATACGAGTTAATCCATAGGTATGTGAGGGGGTTCGAAAAATTCATGGGAGCACCTACTATTACAGGGGTTAATTTAATTTGTGCAGCAAAAAACAAACAAAACACAGGTCGTATATTAGTGTAGTATAAGTTGTGTTTAGCAGTGTTTTAGTCAGACACTCAGTGAAATGGTTGGCTTGTCAGACTTCCAAAAAGGCCAAATCATGCAAGTCCATTTAGCAGAAGCATCTGTAACCTAATCAGCCCAATTTGTTGGTAATTTAATATTTAGTATGGCAAGACTTCAGTGAAGAAGGCGGCGAAAAATTAAAATGAATGAAAGGGACAATCAAACATTAAGAAGGACTGTGTCCAAACAACAGAATTATCGAGGTAAAAGAAACAGCAAACCTCAATTATTTATCCTGAATACCGTTTCCATGAAAACTAACCACAAGAGAATATCACAAAGCCAACATCCATGAAAGAGCTCCAGCTGCTAAAACTTTTTATCACAGACATCAAAGTTGGAGGACCAAGATGAACTTGAACTTACTTGAATATTATCGAAGCACTTTGAGCAGTTTTGGAGAGAAAAGTGAGAAACAGATTCCTTCCTCCAACTGGCAGATGTCTTCATAGACATTAATAAATATTATAATATAAAGACATATTGCCATTTCTCAGTTGTTCACATTATTTTGTACAACCCCTGTAGCTATTGGTTCACATCAAAATGTAAGGAAAGGACAGTTAGCACTGATTTCATAACCCTGGGTTATAAAGACCTGCTTTAGAGATATTCTACATCTCTAAAACGTAACAGTGAGACGTTTAGAATCAAACAAGCTATCATAAACTGCCTCAGTACTTACTTCATTAAATATTAATGCACTTTGTACAACTGCAAAAACTTTCTAGCACTTAGACTTAAATTCATTAATAACTGGAGTAATAAAAACATGAGTATTTTTGCTGCATGTTTCAGAACAATTCTGGAGTTCCTAGAGTGAATCTACATGGCAACATTTCCACAGATTATTTAAGTTATTAAACGGGTCATCTAATGTCTTTGGCCAATCAAGTCTATTTACCATATAAATATGCAAATAAGTAATCCCAGCGTTTACAAACGGACACTGTTAAATCTTGAAACTTGACTACTCATGGTTAATTACTGACCCAAGAAAATATGAACAGTGTGACAAGACACAAACCAGACATGATAACCCAAGATCCTGTAGGTTTAAGAATAAACTTGTGAAAAAGCCCTGGCTGTGTATATTGAGTAGAATAAATCCACAATACAAGAGTGACCTCTAGTGGTTACAACATATGTTCACACAATACATAACAATTGAAATGTGTCCCTCTAATAGTTATATTTTGTCTATATATGATAAAATAATATTTATTTGACATATACAGTATGAATAAAAAATTAAATGCATAAATATATTTTTGAAAAGGTCAAACGTGCTTGACTAAAACCACTATGTAACGCTTTTCCTCGAGTAGATTCTTTTGAACTGTTCATTTCACTGAACCGGGTCAAAATATTTCAGTAGTTCAGTAGTAGTCGACAAACTTATTCCATACTTTAAAACGTTCCAATGCATCCATATGCTGTTGTGTATTACAGATTTTTAGGTGACTTAGTTCTGTTTGTTGCAGCCATGATTCAGTTCTTAAATAAACGGGTCATTAAAACATAATTTGCATAAGTTATGACATTATTATTCATATTAAAAACTGTATTGTAATACTCTTTTATAAATACTAAACAAAAAACATATTTAAAGTGATTACTGATTAAAAAGTACTTAAATCCATTGAAAATAGTCTGTCAAAATGCATAAATGTAAATTAATACCAACTCTATTTCGTATGTGTACATAAAACTGTCTTACCATCAAAAAAGAAACATTTTTTCGGTGCGTTTAATTTCTGCTATTCGTTTTCGCACCGTCACTGCAAACAAGCGTCGACTCACCCGTCGCTTCTCGGCTCATAGTGATTCATAGAAAAGATTCGACTCAAAAGAACAATTCATTCACGAGTTGGAATCGGGCGCGTCTAGTGACGTCATATTCAAACGCCATCACATCTATGTTTGTTTTGCTAGCATGTAACAGTAACAGCTAACATTAGATGTGTTTTCTCAGTAGTTTTGAGTTTCACTCCGCTGAGATGGTGCTAGGAAGTGTCGTGTAATGATAAGAGGACGCTACATGCGTCGACACCATGGTCGACACACGAATGGTAACAATGTCAGACCAGGAGTTTCTCCAAAGTAAGTTCATATTTGAATTGTGAGATCTGCTTGTGCTGCTGACTGTATTAAAATGAAAACAACATGATAATAGTATCTGTTTTAATATTTTTATTATTCTACGACACAACTAAGGATAATTTTAATAGACAAGATTAAATTTCATTGTACTTACATCTTATTGTAACGTTACTTAATTTATTGAAACATTCTGACGTATTTAATCATTTATATTTATTTCTTACATTTAATAATATAACTATAGTAACCACTGATAAAAGCATGAATTACTCATCATTTCCATGCTATTTGAATAAATAGCATATAGTACCATTTCTATTTAAATAATGGTACTAAATGGGGAAAAATAGTTGCATATATACATTTATAAACCCTAACTGCCATTTAACAATTAAAAAGTCTAAATAGATATTTCCAATGATTGTACAGTATTTCAGTTCACTTTAGTTAGTGTTTACTGAATCCTTGTAAATATTTCAAAGATTTTGTTCTGTGGTGTAATGACTGAGATTTATCTTTCCTCTTGCAGTCATCCCATGTCTGGCCGTTACCTGCACACAGTGGGCTCTCCGCCAGCTCAGACCGTTTACTACCACTGGAGACACTGTTATCAGCCTGGTCATTTAAGGTGGACACAACCATCACACCTGCAGCATCGCTTGTCCTCCTTCAGCACTGTCAGACATCCCTCCAGTAGGCCCCCGCGACCTCCGGATCCATACAACTGGAGCTACTGGAGGCAAACTGGAATACTGCCACACACTCAACCCAGACGAGGCCTTCAACTTTCTGCAGGTCTGATGGACCACTCTAATAGCGAGCCACCAAGGAAAAGAAAGAGGAGCTCAGACAGGAGGCAGGCAGGGGAAGATTTACAGTGCTCACATGAACGTTCACCTCCAAAAGGCAGCAGGATTCCAAAAGGAAGTCCTGAATGGCTACACAATGTAACCTGCACTCCAGTTCCTCCAGGAAAATTTCCATCAAGCCCAAACGAGTCTCCATCCACACCAGGTGAATGATTTAAACTGTTTATACTGATGTATTGTTATTGTTGCTAATGTAGTTGTCCATAAAAAGCCAAATATTTGACTTCCACAGAGTTAAAGAGACATTGGGAGGATCTTTCTCACCTCTGTACTGCTGCACCATCTGTGAATGGAGGGAGACAAAAATGGCCATTTGACTTTTCTGTGATGTCCTACAATATCCTCTCACAAGATCTGCTCTGTGATAACACATACCTTTACAGACATTGTCATCCTCCAATTCTGGATTGGCGCCATAGGTATCCAAACATCATCAAAGAGCTGGATAAGCACAGTGCTGATGTAAGTGAATGAACCATTTGTGAATGAATTGCAGAGCAACATTCGTTTTAGGTTTATGTTATTTATCTGTTATGTTCAGCGGACAGGAATTGATGATTTCCTTAAATATCTGCAAAATCATTTTCTCTATAGATAATGTGCCTGCAGGAGGTGCAAGAGGACCACTATAAGCAACAAATCAAACCCTCACTAGAATCTTTAGGTACTTTACTTTCTTGATGTCTCTTTAGGTGTCTTAAGTTTTGTCAGGTCTTTAGATGTTATATTTTATTCAGAATATTTTCTTTAAATATACACTACTGAACAAAAGTTTTTTTTTTTAATCAAAAATACAGTAAAACTGTAATATTCTGAAATATTATTACAATTTAAAATAACTATTTTTATATTTCATATATTTTAAAATGTAATTTATGACAGTGATGGTGAAGCTGATTTTTTTTTTTTTTAATGCTTCCTTGCTGAATAAAATAATTGATTAATTAAAAAATAAATATGACATTATTGTAATGGGGAAAAATTAATTAGATTGCAAAATAAAATGCAATATAAAAGCATTTTCACAGTTGGACTTTTGAAACATACTGTATTTAAGAAACAATAAAAAGTGATGAATACAGCACTTCATTTTTAATGCGGTGATCTTTTGCCCTTAAAACAGGCTACCATTGTGAATACAAACGGAGAACGGGACTGAAGCCTGATGGATGTGCTGTGGTCTTCAAACGTGAGCGCTTCTCTTTAGTCTCATGTCACCCAATAGAGTATTTCCAGCATGGCATCCCTCTACTGGACCGTGATAATGTGGGCCTGATTGTGCTGCTGCAGCCCATTGACCCCCGTTGCTCACTCACCAACATCTGTGTGGCCAACACACATTTACTGTACAACCCTAGACGTGGGGACATTAAACTGGCTCAGCTGGCTATGCTTCTGGCAGAGATAAGCCGGGTGGCCCAGTTACCTGACAGCAAAGTTTGTCCTGTTCTGCTCTGTGGGGATTTTAACTCCGTTCCTTGGTCACCCCTCTATCACTTTATTAGGGACAGCACACTGGAATATGATGGCTTAACTATTGGGAAGGTAGAGAATTTTGCAACATTTCCTTACTTTTTTTTTGACACAGTTTTGGCCTCTTTTAAATTGTCTGGCTTGTTGATTTTGCAGGTGTCAGGGCAGGAGGAGAACCCAAGGGGGCAGCGCATTCTAAGTGTTCCAATTTGGCCCAGAAGTCTGGGCATCTCTCAGCAGTGCCAGTATGAAAGCCAAACAACAGGTCACTTTTCAGCCCTAATTACATACAGTGGGTATAGAAAAGAATCACCCCCTTTTAAAATAATCACATTTTGTTGCTTGGCAGCCTGAAATGAAGACACAGTTTTTGTTTTATCCAGCTGTATTTACTCAGTGCAACTTAAAACAGTCAAGTGAATTTAGTGTGTTTAGATTTTGTTCCTTCTCAATGGCACACAAAGCCATTTGACTTTCACCCGTGATCAGCTGTGGTCATTTTGATCAGCTCAGCATGAAAAGATCTTTCCTGGAGCATTTCAGTCCTTGGTAGTGCAACTGAAGCAAACAGTCAACTATGGGTCACCCATCAAAGGATCTCCGGGATAAAGTTGTGGACAGGCAAAAGTCAGGATTTAGATTAAAAAAAATATTCAAAGGCTTTATCAATGCCTAGAAGCACAGTGAAGTCTATTATTAAGAAGTGAAAAGTACTGGGAACAACACAGACCTCTCCCTGGATCAGGACATCACTCCAAACTGGATGAAAGAGCCAGGAGGAAACTGGTCAGAGAGGCGACCAAGAGGCCTACAGCAACTCTGAAGAGTGGTCATTGTCTGTGCATGTGACAACAATATCACAAATTCTCCTCAAATGTGGCTTGTATGGGAGGGTTGCAAGAAAAAAGCCACTCCTCAAGAAAGGCCACATAAAGTCATGACTGAGCTTTGCCTAAACACACCTTGAAGATTCTGAGGCAGATGAGATTAAAATTCAATTATTTGGCTTCAACACCAAATGCTATGTCTGGCGGAAATCCAATACAGCTCAGCATCCAAATAACAACATTGCTACAGTAAAGCATGGAGGTGGTAATATCCTGTTATGGGATGTTTCTCTGCAGCAGGGACTGGAGCATTTGTCAGGATAGAAGGAAAAATGGATGGCAAAATACTGTCAAATTCTTGAGGAAAATCTGCTGCCAGAAAGTTGTCCGTGAGAAGAAGGTTTACCTTCCAACATGACAGTGATCCAAAGCACACAGCAAAACTGAGCACACTGTGGTTGAAGGAGAAAAAGGTGAATGTCCTTGCGTGGCCTATATTCAGAGCCCAAACTTAAACCCGATTGAAAATCTTTGGAATGACTTAAAGACTGCAATCCACAAACAGTTACCATCAAATTGAACTGAACTTGAGCAGTTCTGCAAAGAAGAGTGGGCAAATATTCCAAAGTGTTTTTCCTTAAAGTTTGTAGATGAAATTAGATGTGGAATGATTGGTGGAATTAAAGCAAAACGTGATTCAACAAAAGGTGGTCTTTTTTCCTGCTCTGTGATTGTTTTTTTTATTTTTATCTTTTATTTTTTTCTTATATGTTGGTGTTATATCTTTCACTTAAATGTTTTAAGTTGCACTGAGTAAATACAGCTGGATAAAACAAAAACTGTGTCTTCACTTCAGGCTGCAAAGCATCAAAATGTGTTTATTTTAAAGGGGTGGGGGGCTCTTTTCTATACCCACTGTATAATGTAAACAGATACTAATTGGATAATAATTGGCAAGAACATTTATAAACTTTAAGTGTGTTGAAATATTATTTCTAATGATCACTATTTGTACTGTTGAAACATTTGGGGTCTAAGAATTTTGAATGTTATTGAACGTAGTCTCTTATTCTTACCAAGGCTGCATTTATTTGATCAAAAATACAGTCAAAACAATAATATTGTGTGAAATAATTACGATTTAAAATAATTGCTTTCTGTCTTAAAGTGTAATTTATTTCTGTGATGGTAAAGCTGAATTTTCAGTATCATTACACCAGTCTTCAGTGTCACATGATGATCCTTCAGAAATCATTCTCATATGCTGATTTGATGCTCAAGAAACATTTCTTATTATTATCAATGTTGTAAACAGTTGGGCTGCTCAGTATTTTTATTCAAATGAATGTAACATTATGCAATTTTATAAATGTCTTTATGCTCACTTTTGATCAATTTAATGCAGCCTTGCTGAATTAATTTTTTTTTTTTTTAAATGTAGTGCCCCAAATTTTTGAACGGTTGTGTATGTTAACCATTATAGGAATTTTTTGTTTGTTTGTTTTTTTTGCTCCTCTGCTATAAACAGTTACAGAAACTTAGAAATTTATGAATGCCATTAGATTTAAAATATCAAAGTGGCATCTGAAAATAAAGGATGCAAGTCCTTTTCTCAGTTTTTTTTTTATATTCAGTCATTTTATGAAATTTCATCTTATAATGTAGTAAACAGTAATATTAATTTCAACAGGGACAGTCCCAGTTTTAATATAATTCTGGAGCAACTTTGAAAATTGTATGCAACTACTAACATTTAGTTTGAAATCTTTCCACAGATTCTGATTTGAGGGATTTGGAGCGGGCAGAACCAGATAGGTAAATATTAATCCATATCTCTATAGTGTCTTAATTTTTGTATAATACTGCCAGACACATTGATAAAAGTATTAAGTAAAGTTTCAGTAGATCTTTTGTGTTCCTTAGTCAATATTTTAAATATTTAAACCCAATAGTACAAAATATATATAAAACAATGTGGATTTTTTTTTAATAACTTAAATCTTTCAAGATATGTCACTATTTCCAGCAATATGGCTGCCCACTGCTCAGGGTGTGTGTTCACAGTGTGTATGTGTGTTCACTACTGTGATGGGTTAAATGCAGAGCATTTTCTGAGTATGGGTCACAATACTTGGCCACACGTCACTTCACACACTCATTCACTCACGTTATTTTGAGCCATACAAGTCTTAATACCCCGGGTTTCCTTTAAATTCTAAAAGTGATTATTCATCTCTCATGTGATCTGTTTGTAGTTTTACCAAGGCCAGCATTGAGCACTGTTTGAAGCTGACCTCGGCATACTCCCACTATCTTAAAGAGAGCAGTCAACCTGAGATCACAACATGCCACTCACGGACAGCCATCACAGTCGATTACATCTTCTACTCCGCAGCTCTGGGGGATGTGATGGCTCAAGCAGGTTCGACCATTACATCACTATTCTCTTTTAAATTCCTTGGAAGTGTTGTTGTGTAATGTAGCATTTCATTTCAAATAAAAATTCAGATTATTTCTTTTTGCAGCTATTGTGGTTGCTGTTACCACATAAACACGTATTTGAAAGTGTACTTCACCCGCAAGCCATCCAAGATGTATCTGAGTTTGTTTCTTCATCAGAAATTTAGCATTACTTCATTTGCTCTGCCGTGAATGGGGGCCGTTGGAATGAGAGTCCAAACAGCTGATAAAAACATCACAAGTAATCCATATGACTCCAGTCCATCAATTAATGTTTTGTGAAGTGAAAAGCTGCTTGTTTATAATAAACAAATCCATCATTAAGCCTCATTCTAACAGCATCCTTTTACTAAAGAGAATGCATGAGCAAGTGACATAATCATAAATTTCTCCAGATCTGTTCCCATGAAAAAATAAACTCGTCTACATCTTGAATGGACTGAGGGTGAGTACATTTCCTGCAAATTAAAATTTTAGGTGAACTATTCCTTTAAGTATCCTCAAAGTAGAAGCTGATGCCACTAGACTATTAATGTACGTGTTACATCACTGCTCCTGTAAACGTGTGACTTGTGATTCTGCAGTTTGCTGCAGTGCAGTACATTAAACAGCTAAATTTCTGCTCCTGCTGCTGGTTACCATGGCACTGTTTTTTCCTTCGTTTACCCAGAATGCAGTGTGCCACCAGAGAAGGGTCTGCAGCTCCTGGGCAGGTTATCCCTGGTGGGGGAAGATGAACTTCAGAAGGTTAATGGTCTTCCCAACCAGCACAACTCCTCTGACCACCTGCCGCTTTTGACACGTTTCCGTCTGCACCCTCAAGAAGAACAAAAGCATTTGCGAGTATCATAAAGCCTTTTATATGTTTGTAGCCAGAGATGAAACATTTTTCTAACAAACTCAAAAAAAAAAAAAAAAAAAAAGTTCTCATGTTTGTTTCACACCAGCAAAAAATGACATGACTCACAGATTCTCTTGAGACAGTCTATAACACACTTGAAGAAGAAGTGGAATAACTTGTCCAAAAGTTATTTAATAACTTGTTTACCAGACATGCAAACTGTAATCAATAAATTAGGGATGTTTTATTATGAAAAATCGCAGCTTTGACAATAAGCAAGTCATTTGAAGATGTTCATTTTTTTTCCAGGCTTTACAAGGTAACTATTTCAGACTTGGGTCATTTTAAAGATTATTATAAGAAGGTGAAAAATAATAAATTATTTTATTTTCAAGCAGTTATTTGTGTAGTATTTTATTGTGTTGCTCTTTATTTAGCAAAAAATGTACAGTGGGGTCATTAAAGCAAAAGGGCAACATGCTGAATACAGTGAAATTCTGAAATGCATGTCTTTCCAAATTGTTATGCTGATAATATATTTTATAATTAAATTATTTTTTAAGTTTGAAAAGTAAAATAGGAGCATTTAACTAATGGTAATTCTTAGCAGTGTTATTTTAGAATCCGATTCTATTTCTATCTCTTTTTAACATTTTAAAGTAATTTTTATTGTATCTCTGTTTTTTATTTTGATTTTAAAGCTTTAGTAATTTTGTTGTTTTGTCATTTTTATTGGTTTTTTATTTTTTTTTTAGTTTATTTTTTTTTTTTTTATTATTTTTTTTTCAACTAAGTAAAATGTGAAATTTTGACAACTAGGTGAAATAAATTTCATTCATTCAGTTTTTAGCCTGTTCCCACAACTAATTCCTATGACTTTGCATCTGAAACGTACATTACAGCTTGAATATATTCTGAAAGTGAAGGGAAAACTTGCTGACAGCGACAGTTACTTTCTGAGGTCGTTTCGTAAGGATTTTATAAAGAATTCAACTGTATTTCTGGATTATTAAAATGCAGATGATAAGACGCTGAAAATAGGGTGTTCTTTGACCGACCCGGGATTTTTTCTCTAGGCGCGAGACAATAGTGGGTGTTCTAGGAGGCCTTTTATCTTTGGTGTAGAGATGAATAATGAAGGATTGGTAAATCCGTCGGGTCTCTATTCCTGTGTGTGACTCCGTCTTTGTAAGTAGATTAATGCGGGGATATTCCCTGCATACAGACAGAGAGACTTCACTCAGGCTGCGTTCTGTAGCTGTGGCTGTGAGATTTAGGGCAACGTTGATGTTACATCACCTGGTTTTATCTCAGAGCTTCTCTTTTGCAAGAGCAGCTCTTTGGCCCAGAGAGGAGTGCTTTTGTTGAGCATTAAAACTTTACAAAACCAGTCTTCACTGCTAAGGTAACGTTAGGGGTAATATACAGTCAGCCGTTCAGTATCGCAACATAAACGAGTTTATTAAATGGAAAATAAATAAATACATGAACAAATTTCCGCTTTGAAAAGTATTAATACTTATACGCTTAAGTCTGAAATCAGTTTCATTACAATTGATAATTGAGACGCAAAATGGCATCGGTTGCGTTACACCAGATTGTCCAGATCAGAATCAAGTAGAGATCCGCGTAAATAAGCACAGTGAACGGCCCAATCACAGACTTACAGAAAAACAATAGTTTTTATTAAACCATGCTACAGAGGAATGAACAATTTACATTAATGCTTCATCATAGGGGAACTGAGGTGAACCAAAAACAAATTTATAACAGAACAGAGGACTGATGGTGCAAGTTGAGGTAAGGCTTACGAAAAATGTTTGTAAGACAGTTGAGGGTTAAATGAATATTGTAAAGTCCTTGTTCAGGTGAATACATTTATAATACGAAAAATATGAACAGAAAACTGAGGAAAGGTTGAGATTTTCATAATGAGAAAGTCACATCTTTAACATTCTTACTGAGAAAAACATTTCCTTTAAAATTTTTGATTATTTATCATACATCAAAATTGATTGTATTTTCAGACAAGCCTGCATTTAAGACATGGAAACCAAACTTCCATCTATAATCTCATGAATATTCATTTCACTTTATGAATTGTTTTTTGGTAATGCTATACCATTAAACGTATCTTGCAACTGAGATTAACTCACTTTCTAATCATTGTGCTACAGAGATGTAAATTTTATGTGCTCTTTAATCATAAAAAAGTCAGTGCTAAAATAAATTAATTTTATAATGATGGGTAAAATGTCTCATCTTAGCACCTTTGAGGAGAGATCACTGCATTTCCTTAAAACCAGAAAGCCATTTTCAAACCAAAACTTTTTTGTCTGCCATAAAGTTTCACTCACAATTTCACACATCTGATTAGTTAAACAAAAGTTATAAATGATATAAATCGGTAACAATGTGGTGTTCTCCAGCAGCAGACCCCTTCTCTCCCAGAAAGGGTCTGAGCAATTCAAGATGGTACATTAAATATGTCATTGAAACTCATATGACCTTTCATCTTCATGTGACTGGGATGAAACTTTCAGCCTATAGATGATATGGACGTATTCAATGGTCTGGCACTTGTGTGGTTCAGGAGCTTTTGATAGAAAGCTGGTACCAATTACAAGGCAGAATGAGCTAGCTATAATGTGGTAGTTTAGTCAATAGCACCCAATAAACATCGTTCAGAGAGGAACCGCTCATACAACCCACGAAGAATTGGTAACAATGTCACTGCTACAATTTTAAAGATAGGTCTCCTGTCAAGAAGAATGGATTGGCAGACCTTCTCCATGCGCATAGCTGAATCTCATGAGGTGAGAAAATTCAAAGTGATATGCTGTTGATAAAGAGATGCGATTTTGTGTATGCTTCTACACTTCTAATATAGCTAGAACCTATGAAGTCCTTAGGGGACAGAGACATAGTGATGGAAAAAAATAGAAATATGACATGGGAGTAAAATGTACATGTTAAAGATTTTGCATTCTCCAGCTAAACTTTTACATTCCCTCAAGAAACTCTCTTTTGCTGAGAAACTGAGCAGTTGATCATTTTTGTGAAAGTATTGCTCTCCCCCCAAGAAACTTTCATATTCTAAAAATTACATTTCAATGTAGCAAAAGTATCACATTCCCTCAATAAACTGTGTTCGCTGGCAAAAGCATTGAAATATAGTTTTCTCTTTCACTTCATATTAAAAAAATTATATTTGCTTTTGCATTCCCTCACAAAACTTTTGTTTCTCAGGAGAGTTAAAGTTTTTTTTTTCCCCATCACCATGTCCTTTCAGGACAGAGATGCTCAATCTCAAATAAAACCAGTACAAAGCCTTCAATGTAAGGTGACGTCAAACCTTAGTCAATAAATCATGTCCATTCCTTGCATTTCACAGGAGTGTTTGGGACTGTATGCAGGTAACAAAAAAAAAGTAAAGTGGATTGAATACAGTTCTTGTGGGTAGAATGAGTAGCTCTCTGAAGCTTAGATCCTTTGTGTCCTTGCACTTCTGGCAAAAAAGCATACGTCCTCTCTCCTTCAGGCCAGTCAGCCTCCAAAACTACCAGCAGCACAGCACGAGGCACTGAGGTTTACATCTCTCTGCCAAGCACAATCCATTCACACTCCAGCTCTCACCGCTTGTGGAGATTCTTCCAAAAATAGAGCCTTTTCCCCACATTTTCCATATTTGCCTGAATATTTCAGTCAGTTCACAACTATTTTTGTCTTCTAAAGTGCTTGACAATTACTAGGGTAAAAACAATTTTAAAGCAAAGTTGATATCCTTCACTATTAAACATTCCACTATTTAAAAAAAAATGTCGTGGCTGGAAAAGGAACATCATATTCTGTTAAAAACATTTTTTAAAATCGCTTTTAACTTTAACTTTTAGCTTTTTAACTTTTGACTTTAAGAAGGGCACCAAATTTTCCCTCTAACATGAAAGTACAACTATAAATATGTTCAATATGCTGTGCAGTTCACAATGTGCATTAAATAGTGTTTAAAAACATCTGTGGATCTGACTGAGGGAGGACGTGTGGAGGATAAAGCTGGTACGTTTAATGTCTTAGATGCGGATCTGGTAGCCATCACTGAGGGTGCTGAGCTCTGCTGGCTTTCTGTCCAGTGCTGCTGGCCTGCAAAGAAACATGTTTATGTTAGCTTCTTTTTTGAGATTATTGTTGCACAATGACAAATATGCTGAACCTTTTGGTTCATTCATGGATTAAATGTTTTAGAGCAGAATTAACCACATCAGTAAGAGTGTAAAAAGAGTGTTTTTTTTTTTTATAATGATGTAATTTTTTTATTAGTGAGAATGTTTTATTATTATTATTGTTTTTTAATTGGTTTGGTTGATTTTTATTTTTGTGGAAGCCTTTTTTTCAGGATTCTTTGATGAATATAAAGTGAAAAAAGCAGCATTTATTTGAAATAGAAATGAATAACTTTTTGATAAATTTAATGCATCCTTGCTGTATAAAAGTAAAAAAAGGTCTCACTTTTGAACAATAGTGTAAAAACACAAAATAATAAAAATATTAAAGACACAATCTTACATTAAAATGTTATTGTTAAGCAAATTCATCCTTCCACTAGAAAATATAGTCCCTGACAGATAAACCTACCTAGTTTATTTGAAATATTGAGCAAATTTCATTTTAGACACAATATGGCCAGCTAATTTCTTTTACTTTTGCTTTCTAGTTAACACAGACAAGTGGATTGATACAAACACTAAAAATTTCAAGTGCTGTTAGATAAACACAGTCCGAGGACAAGACCTAACTGCTGTTTTAGCCTATAACTAATTTGCATCTCACACCTTTTTTTTTTTTATCCCACAGGGTTTATTTGCTGAGATAAATCACATTCATGTTCAATCATCCCTTTCAGTTCTGCTGAGAACACACAGAGCTGCTGAAGAACAAAGTGCTCCATCACAGACCTCCAGCACAGCGTAACTACTGTTGCCTTCAAAGGTCTAGCACATTTTCCCTTCCACCGTTCACTTTTATGCTACTGCTCTTGTGAACAACTCAATATCTTCTCCTTGTTCTTTTAACTGATGTTGGCTAGTTGAAGCATGTGCTCTCCAGCTCTGCTTTTTACAATTCCTTCTTTCATAAAAGATTAAGAACGAAAGTTTCTCAGGCAAACTTTACCAAATAAATGTAAATAGATTTGTCATTGCAGGAAACCACAACCACAATAGCAGCAGCCTTATGATATGTCAAAACAAAACACTTTTATATCTCAACCCTAAGATACATAACTGAAAAAAATATTTTTACTTGTATAATAAGTTATATAATAAGTATCTTATGCTCACCAAGGTTTCACTGATTAAAAATACAGTAAAAACAGTAATATTCTGACTTTTTTTAACAAAAAATATTAGTCTAGTTAGGCCAATATTAGAAACAAATTCTAATAATTATTTTTCCCAATGCACTTTTTTTGACAGCTGAAGAACAACCTCCAGGAAGAATACTGCAAACTCCAAACTCTGTGGGTACAAGATGTACAAAGGAGACAGAGGAGGGTTGGGGTGAGCCTGCAGACAAGCAAACATCCTGTGTGTTAGAAATAGCCCTGGGTGGAGATAATGCACTTTGACAGGGAGGAGACTCAGGAAAAGGGCAGGAGCAGATTTGTTGTACCACAGCTAAATGTCATTTTGCCTGCCCCTGTTCACTCAACAGCTTTGATCTGTCAAGTATGGAGAGATTTAGATGTATATTTTCATTTTATCTTCTGGGTGTTTCTGGTCTTTAATGATGGACAGAAAATTGTGGTGAGAAAAACAGAGGGGAGTGTGGGTTCTTATGTTTGTTTATTTTATTTATTGTTGGATCTTTTTCTCTGATATTATTAAATTTTCCAATTTTTTGACCTTGTAATTTTAAGAGTAATTAAAATTTGATTTTTTTTTTTTATGTGGTGTGGTGTGATTTTATTTTCATTTAGTTGGATCTTTTTCTCTGATGACGTATGCAGGAATTTTCCAATCATTCAGTCCACTTATATTCCCCTTCTTCTTACAACTGACTGCAACATTGCAAATTTCAAAGTTGTAAATAAACGGGATTCTTTTACTTTTCAATAATCTGCAATTTCAGTCTTCAGATAAATGTCACAATACAGAAGTAAATTTGCCGCTACACTATTTCTGAGTGAAAATTTTGACACCAAATTTTAAGTGCTTCCATTTTATTGCAACCTTAAAGAAACAGTTCACACCAAATAAATTCTGTCATAATTGACTTATTATTTCTGTCAATATTTACTCTCACGTCACTGCAAAGCCATATTATTACGGCTTTGTTATAACTGTTAGTTCCTCCATAAACATAGAAGTACACAAAAATATGATTTTTGTACACTTGCCATAAAACAACGATTTTACACAAGAACTTTTTGGGCAATTTTGGTTTGTTCCTCACACAAACGTATATGGTTTAAACTTATATGGTTTCAGTAGATTATTTTAGTAAGTTATCTGGACTCCTTTTAAGATAATTTTGTTTCTTTTGTTTGCTTGTTTTTGTCCTTTTGGGAGTTTATGTCTTTATGATTTTATATGAGCTACATGAAGTTACCAGTGTTGGGGAAAGTTACTTTTAAAAGTAATGCATTATAATATTCCATTACTCCATAAAAAAGTAACTAGTTACTTTTTATGGAAAGTAATGCATTACGTTACTTTTGCATTATTTTTTGTCACCTGAGCTGGGCTTGCATATTTATCTTTAAAAACAAAAGACCCAAAAGTGATATTTATTTCTCTCAACACGGGGACAGGAGAGCTGTCAGTGAATAAATGAGAAAACAAACTTGTGTTACTTGTTTGAAAAAGTAACTTTAAAAGTTGGAAATTTAAAAGTAATCATAATTACTCCCCCATCAGCTGTAGAACTGTGGCGGAGTTGGAGAGCAGATTCAGCGTGACTTCATTTCATAACTTCATAATTCTCTCCACTGTAAGTGAATGAACAGACTCATCTGCCAAGAGATGCATTTGCTGTGAAGTTCTTCAGGGTAACTAAGGGTGATGCTGATGTTAAATGGTTGGTGTGTTTCAGCTGCTGCTCAGTAATTAACATCTCAGACCATGTGACGGGAAGGTGCTATGGAACACAGCAAAAATAGCTCCAATTGAGAAGCAGGAGGTCCACAGATTTGAAGTCTAAACTTAAGTATCATTTCATGCCTAGTGTGGTTCATCCTATCATCCTAGAGGAACATTAGTTTGACTAAACAGTTACAGTATTGTGAGACACAACAATCAAGAGTTTTTCTTTTCTAAGACGTGTCAAAAGAAGCACTTCAATACAACATGTAATTAAACAAAACTCAACGGCTCAAGCTTGAACTTACAGGGGACCTTGCTGTGGTATTTTTAAACTGCTTGACATAAACACTCTAAATGAGCATCTTTGATGGTGCTGATGGGGCTTGCTTTATTTTTCAGTATCTCACTTCGATTCAAGACATCAAGGACTTAAGCACTTAAGTAAAATGTGTTTTTTTTTTCAATTTCAATTAGAGTAAAATTATAAAACCTGAAAAGGTAAGTTTATACCAATCAGCAAAAAACACTAATCTACAAAACTAAACATATTACAGTGATCTGAATAAGTAATTTTTTTTTAAATCTGTTTTATCTATTCATTTATATGAACCATCTGAATGAATCGATTCACTTGAATTAACTGGCCTTTCAAACACTACATAAGATCATTGACTCACATCCTATTAGAGCAAACGCCAACCCAGTGTACTGCCCGAGGGCAGCTTGTACTAACAGCAGAGGAGTGTCACATCAGCTGCAAGTGTTTAAAACTCCACTTTGTTTAACTAATTAGCCCTAACTCCCTGCTCTAGGTCTTTTTATCCCACAGCTTAGGGATCCCTATGTACATATGTCTTTCTAAAACGACCACTTCTTTCAGAGAGGAAGCTTTGCTATCTATCACCATGTCACTTTTTATGACTCTGTTCTTAGTAGATACAGTGCACTGCCTATATTTCCCAGGATGGCACTAAAAAGAAAGAAACCTTATTTCCTCAACACTGCAAACAATAGAAACGTTGAATCCATAAGTCAAGCACCTGGATGAGAGGAACAGGGTTGTGCTTCAGTAACACAAGAAGCGGTCACCATCACAGCTCTAATGAGAATGCACTGGGTTAAAGCCACTGCACGGACGTGAAACATGAGCAGACAATGTGTGTCTTCTTCAGTGTTCAGTAACCTCAGTGACCACCGCTCAACATCTGGGTGTGACAGTGTGAGCATTTCACTTGCATTTGCAACTAAAAATAGATAGGAACAGTGTGCTAATTAAAAAAAATGTGACCCTGGACCACAAAACCAGTCATAAGTTGCACAGGTATATTTGTAGCAATAGCCAACAATACATTGTATGGGTCAAGATGTTTTTTCTTGTGCCAAAAATCATTAGGATAATAAGTAAAGATCATGCTCCATGAAGATATTTTGTAAATGTCCTACTGTAAATATGTCAAAAATGTATTATCATTAGTAATATGCATTGCTCAGGACTTCATTTGGACAACTTTATAGGTGATTTTCACAATATTTCGTTTTTTTTGCACCCTCAGATTCCAGATTATCTCGACCTAATATTGTCCTATCCTAACAAACCATACATCAGTGGAAAGCTTATTTATTCAGCTTTTAGATGAAAAAAATGGACACTTATGACTGTTTTTTTGTAAAAGACTGCATTTATACTTATTTTCTTGACAGAAACTTTCTACCAAGTGACTTGCACACAACCACGGCTTATTTCTCAGAACTGAGTTTCCTCAACATCAAAGTGTCCATACTTACGATTTGTCTCTTCTGTAGACATGTTGGCGTCTTTGGGGACTGCTGCCTGCTCGGCGGCGCGGTGATAAAGACTTGCCTCGGGTTCGTTCTTTGATTGGAGACTGAGCACTGGATGACTTGAGGATCTGCAATAAAACCCAATTGTTTTAAAACATTCATACGTTTCATATATTTTCTTTTCGTTATTATCTCATATATATATATATATATATATATATATATATATATATATATATATATATATATATATATATATATATGTATATATAGATGCTAGGTGGACTGCAAAAATTTTGCACTTTAAATAATAATATATTATAGTTATGGCAATTTGATTACAAAGTAAAAAATGTAAAAAAAATAAATAAAAATGAAGCATGCACGGATGAATCGTTTACAATAAGATCACAAATGCAATGTTTTGAAGAGTGAGTCCTAAATTCCTCAACATCCATAAAAAGACGCCTACATTACTTTTAAACATCCAGAGCACAGTTTCCACTGTCTGCTCATGTGGTTCATGGAAACTATGTCACAGCTGACTACGGTCATCCATACAAGTCATGGAACCTGGGACCACATGACCTACTTTTTACTGTCTAGATGATAAACATGTCCCATGGTACAGTCATACAGATGATGTCAAGCTAGTATGCTGGTCTAACTCTTTATAAACGGCCAAGGACAAATAAAGATTCATAATTTAACCAGGAAAAACATAATTGTTTACTTTAAAATAAGTGTGATCCTTGTAATGTAGCTCTGCCTCCCACAGGACCATATCTAGTTCATACTGACCTAGCTTAGTTTTTGAAAGGGACATTAGATCTCTGTTCCAAAACCTAAGATATGTCATTTTAGCAATATTATAAAGGCAACAAAAATATAAATATAAAATATCAATAAAATATTTATAATTTATCAATAATATATTTATAAAAGATATCAATAATATAGTAATGATATTGATTACAATTTTATTTAATCAAAAATTAATTTTATAAAAATAGGTTTGCTCACAATAAGATAAATAACGCAAATGCAATAACGCATTTAGAAAACAGACGTTAATCATAAAACAATTCTCATTACTGGAAATAAAATAAGTATTAACTGAAATATTATATATATATTTTATTTATATTTATTTAGTTATTTTAGTACTAAATAAGTATGTGTGTGTGTCATTTTAGTACTAAATGTGTGTGTGTGTGTGTACACATAATTATTTAGTACTAAAATGACTAAATAATTATAAATAAAAAACTCAAATTAAAACAAAATTTTATTCAAAATATTAACAAAAATACCATATAATCTCAGTGATACTTAATATAACACTGTCTCTTAGAAGACTATGGACTCACCTTCATCCTCATGTCACGGCCATGCTTCTCCAGCTCTTTGCGCATGTCTTCATGGCCCTGCTTGCAGGCGTTGATCACCAGATAGTTCCACTCAATCGGCTGGAAAACGTGCGGATTGTGGGGCACGTACAGGCCAATTTTGATCTTCTTCATGGTGTGCTGGTAGCGGCGGTACGAGTCCTCAAAGTCAAACACCAACTCGCTGAGCGTACGGAAGCCCAGAGATCTGTCCATAAGGTCAGCACGTCGACTCATACCCAGGGTGCCATATCGACCGTTACAGTAAACGCCCAGCACCACGTGATAGAAGTGGTGGCCGGAGAACTGGGTCTTAAAGCTGATGGGGAACCGTTCCACGGAGGTCAGACCGTTGGTTAGGTAGCTGGAAACACAGGGTCAAGGATTTTGCTAACGTTCATTTGTGATGAGTTTAAACACGACAGGTTGGGTGAAATCAGTCAAAAAAAATTCAAGTCAAAAAATACCAGCTGCTCGTTAATTAAGTAATAAATAAATGGCAATTTTTATCAGTGTTAAAATTCAGGAGGACACCAAAGTGTTGAAAAATAACTAATCCTCCACAAGGTTTTCTACTTGGTGTGTACTATTGATTTTTTCCAAATCCAATCAGAGCTTTCAGTAAGTTTAGTTTTGCTTACTTCCAGAAAAACAATAAGCTAATGATTTACTTTAGGTCAATAAGAAGCTGCCCTTAACAACCACTTTTTCCATTCAGACTCCTAAAAGTCACTTTTATTGTCACATCACAACAGCACATGTGCCTTGGTGAGTGAAATTCTTGGGAGCGTGCTCCAAAAATTGCAGAAACAATTTACATATAACCATACAGACTTCAACAGATGACAATGTGCAATATAGTCAGTACACACAGTGTACTATTAGACATACTTACAGTTAGCACTACACATTATATGCTATATGTACATACATACAGTTAGCACTACACATTATACACTATACACAGAATGTACACATTCTACATTATGTAGACATATATACACATAAAAATATGCTAAGGTGCAACAGATTATACATGAACTGGATACACAAAACGTCATGGATGTGCATTGGATGGTATCCAGTGATAGCAGGTAGATTATTATATTAAATGCAGTGTGTATGTATAGTCCAGTGTTGAACTGCTGAAGTTAAAGTGCAGTGTGTGGCATACCATATTGTGGGAGTATTCTGTAGGGTGCTGTAGGGTGTATTAGTTTTAACTGTTCAGTAGTCTGATAGCCCGAGGGAAAAAGCTATCCCTCAGTCGGCTAGTGCAGGATCGGATGCTGCGGAGACGTCTTCCTGAGGGCAGCAGAGACAGCAGTCTGTGGGACGGGTGGCCGGAGTCACTGATGATCCTCCGGGCTTTCTTTATACACCGCCTGGTGTAGATGTCCTGGAGAGAGGGAAGCTCACCTCCAACAATGTGGCAGGCAGTTCGAATGACCCTTTGCAGAGCTTTGCGGTTGCCAGCGGTGCTGTTTCCAAACCAGGCAGTGATGCAGCCCGTCAGGATGCTCTCTATAGTGCAGGTGTAGAATGTTCTGAGGATGCTGGGGCTCATTCCAAACTTCCTCAGCGGTCTCAGGAAGAAGAGGCGTTGATGTGCCTTCTTCAGCACTGCATCAGTGTGTGTAGACCAGGTGAGATCCTCACTGATGTTAACGCAGAGGAACTTAAAGCGGTTTACCTGCTCTGGCGATGGTGATGTGTGTGTGTTCTCTGCTCTGTCTCCTGTAATCCACCACCAGCTCCTTGGTCTTGTCGATGTTGAGTGAGAGATGGTTCTCCTGACACCATTTAGTCAGAGTGCTCACCTCCTCTCTGTAGGCTGTCTCATCGTTGACGGTGATCAGGCCTATCACCGTTGTGTCATCAGCGAATTTGACGATGATGTTGGAGCTGTGTGTGGCTGTACTGTCATGTGTATACAGGAAGTACATGAGTGGGCTGAGGACACAGCCCTAAGGAGCACCAGTGTACAGGGTCAGCAGGGATGAAGTATTGTTGCACATTCTGACCACCTGACTTCTGCCTGTCAGGAAGTCCAGGATCCAGCTGCACAGAGATCTGTTTAGTCCCAGAGTCTGGAGCTTCGCAACAAGTGTGGCAGGCACTATTGTGTTAAATGCTGAGCTGTAGTCCACAAAAAGCATTCTCACATAGGTGTTCTTATTTTCCAGGTGGGAGAGAGCAGTGTGTAGGGTGAAAGCAATAGCATCGTCTGTAGAACGGTTGCTATGATATGCAAATTGAAGCAGATCCAGTGAGGCAGGCAGCATAGAGCAGATGTAGTCTCTGACGAGTCTCTCAAAACACTTGCTGTAGATGGGTGTAAGAGCAACGGGTCTCCAGTCATGATTTTATTTTTCTTTGGTATTGGGACAATGGTGGATTTTTGACAGTTATATGACAGTTAAAATTTGTGAGTATATTCTCAGAACCGACACTTTGAATGAAGCTTAATTGTTTCATTTTATTCTCTAAAATAAAAATAATCTACAGTAAGTGGTTCTTCCTTACTCAACTTTGGAAATTCAGCATGTAACAATTTGGGCTACATGAATTAAATAAATGACCACTCATATTATGTGGTTTTCCTCTCTAAGCAATCAGTCGAAATATAAGAAACAATGCCAAAGATTTCTAAAGAAGAACTTGAGACCAGAATATCAAAAGGACTTTTTTAAGAAGAACTTGAGAAAAGAATATAAAAGGGAATTTATAACCTAGCAACTTACCAGAACTCCCTAACAACCACATGACACACACACAAAAACACTTTTAGGGCCACGTATCCACCAAAGCATTTTTAGCCAGCTGAAAATGCCAGGAGCTCTGCTGAAAACGCCCAGCTGTGAACGCTTGAGAGTGCAGCATTTCTTTCAGCTGAGATGCTGCGGTTGATACGGAACATCCGCTGAAGTAATATGGCAGACGCATCGTGAATGAAATGTTTCTCCAAGCCTTATTTTTCATAATAATAATATGGTAGTTTGGCAGTTTAATTTGGTAAAGACATAAATACTCATAGAAAAGCAATATCAACTTGTCCATTGTTGTTCAGTTCAGTTGTAGTACAAGAAGGGTGTGACGGTTGGTCGGTATTAGTCCCGCCCCTCCTCCACTGTGATTAGTCAGCTGACTAAAAAGTGACAGTGATGAGCGCTGTGTCTTACAGTAGCCCCTCACTGCGGAACACAAGTCCAGGGGGTGTGGTTGGATCCAGATCTAGGGGTGGAGATGGTTGGGTTTAGGGATTAGGGGGTGGAGACTGGATCTGGATCCAACCATGGCCCCTGAACTTATGTTCTGCAGTAAGGACCATCTCGTGTTTTACCCAAAGTTGAAAATGCTCGAGCGCTCAGCGTGAAAAAGACGCTCAGCGCTCGGCAAGCTCCTGGCTTCCCAATGAAAACAATTGAAAAAATAGACTAGCCTCAGGAAAAAACGCTTTGGTGGACACGCGGCCTTAGACTTAGAAGCTGCAAAGCAACATCCTAGAAACCATCCATAACACTCTAGCATTGTGGCAAGACTGGCAACAATGTCTGCATGTGCAAGAACCAATAAGAACACCCAAGCAATGACCAAGAAACTAATCAATGTCAAAAAATGTAGTTCAAAAATACTGACAACCCAAACTCTAACATTAATATAAAAAGCTGAACGTCTCAATATCGAACAAAAACGTTCTCTTTCCATGATGTTGCAGAGGAGTGATTGTATCTGCTTACAACATGGGGCCGTGGATGGCCACCTCCGTGTGGAGCTCTCCAGTTGTTTTAAAGTTTTTGTTAGTTTGTCCCGTTTTTAGCTATATTCCCACAGTCAGTTTTACCAGGGATGAATTGCTGAACATTCGGCAGTACACACCACCCAATATTTCACTGTGTATTGTCACTGTAAGCTGTTTGTATTGTGGAAGCTTCAGTCACCAAAACTAATTCCTCATATTTGTAAACATACTTGGCAATAAAGCTCTTTCAGATTCTGATTCTGAAGTTGGTCAGCAGACACTCGGCTAGACTGGCCTTCCCCTTGGGCTTGTCCTTGTCTCTGCCTGATCTCTTCTGTAGTCTTGTGCAAGTAATCTGTGCTCACTGCGGCATGGCAACACATGATGCAGCAGCTGCTGCCATGAGGAGTCACCAGGCTGTGAGTGTATCAGCAGGGTTCACACTAGGCATGGGCCGATTACCGGTTTCAAGGTATACCGCGATTTGAAAATTAACTAATTAACTAATATTTTCCATTATACCATTCCTGCTGTATGCGCTGTTTTCCATGTCTCCTCAAAGACTGAAAGAATAGGAATCTCTCAGGCTGAGTGCAGTGTAGAGAGTAACACTGACCCCTCGTCCTCATGTTGGTGCGAGCGAGCGGTCAGTCACGTGTGTGTGTTGGATGGCCGAACTCAAGGCCCGGGTACACTTCACATTCAGCGTTCCTTTCAGTCTCGTGCACAGCCGCATCTGCACATCTTTCAAAAGTATACTCAAATGTGAAAATATGAAGTGTGTTAATGCCCGATAACACAAGCCAGAGACGCTGAAGACAAACGCACAGAGAAAAATACTTTAGCAGGCAGATCAATAACTGTTAATGATGCACAAACTATTGGAAGAAAATCCTCAATATTGATTTGGGGGTTTATATGAATATGTTTCTGAGGGGAGCTGACTGTCTTCTGAAAAGTTTACATAGTGTAATTTCACAAAGCTTGTCAGAACATTCTGTTTTTGCTTCAAATTGGGTTATTATTAAATCAAATTATGTGTATGATTATTATTATACAACTAAATGATATGAAATTATATAAATATGTATATGAATTATATAACTAAAATTGCTAATATAACTAAAATATAACTGCATGGCGGCCACGCCAAGTAATGACGTCACGACGCCCAAGCCCTCTTTTTAGGAAACAAATCAAAGTAAAAAATAAACTAATTCTACTGTTTCGAATATTCTGTATGTTGCTCAAAAACAAAATATATTGTGTCCAGCGGGGAAAAATATATTTTTTTACCCAGTCATTTAAAAATAACACATTTCAGAGCTGTAACAACAATACCGTGATACCGGGATATTTTTGCTTAAGGTTATCATACCATCAGAATCTCATACCGGCCCATGCCTAGTTCACACCAGGACCCATCTGCACCTATGGACAAAAAAAGACTACTTTTTGACCTTAATGCCATCAATCTCATCAGTAAACTTCTTTTAGGGTATCCATGATGTAATTTAAGAAGTACCGTACAAACAAAACAAGAAGAGATTAGCCTGACTGCTGTTCTCCTTTCTGATGCTAAATTTCAATTCATGTTGCCTTGAGGTGCTAAAATGAGGAAGTGATGCTTTATTGTTTGCAACCACCGTTTAAATGAATCATTATCGTCACACTTGTCAGTAAACAGCGGGCCTGTTCCTTTTTGCTGTTGGGTACCGCTCAAGCTGCCAAGTCAGCCAAGAGCACATAACACAGATCTGTTGAGCCATGTGTGTCCAACAACACAACACAACGCAGTCCTGGAATGTCTTCACTGCTTACCATCTGCCTTTCAAAGACAATCACTAGCACAATATGCTGGTATTCCATAACACAAGCACTCTCATCTATAAATCAAACTCCAGTGGTCCACAAAAATATAGGCTGTTCCTCAGTAGGGATGTAACAATGCACCCCATGTCGGTTGTCACAAATATGTGATTTGTTGTAAAAAATCGCCACATATGTGACAATTCAAATCAGTTGAGATGTTTAATGAATTTTAACATGAAACTTTTGGGAGTGGGATTTCATATGAATGTATCTCTGAGGGGAACTGAATGTATTTTGGTTTGTTTGGTCTAACTGTTCTAGTTTAATTTAGTGTGTTTTGATTAAATTTTTGTGTTCATAAGATTTGTTTTGCTTTGTTTACAGCAGTAACCAAGGAAACATTGTATCGCTGCTGTTCCATAAGCGCCACCTGCTGTCAGAGAGTAAATTTGCATTCTCATCCAGCCTGTCTGCTGTTTCTGTTTTGTGCAGATGTTTTATGTAGTATAGCTTCACAAAGCTAAAGTCAGAAAATTCTGTTTTTGCTTCAAATTTCAAAATGTTATGATCTAACGAGTGGGATTTGGCTCATGAGCAGTGGGCTGCAAATTGGTTAATATTAATTGAGGCCTTGTTATCATCAGCAGCAAAGTTGTTACAAGCTGGTGAAAATCTTTACATTTTCTTAAGTAAAGCAAACATATTGTACTTAAGAACTTTTATAGACTGGTGAATCATACGTAATAAGACAAAAGACAGTGAGAAAGCAAAGTTACATTTAGATTTTTTATATATATATATATAAAAGGAGAATTGTTAACTCAAGTCCATTATTCTTTTGTAGCATTTTGAAGGCAAAACTTTCTTGTTATTCGAAGTAAATACATGCTCATTCAGTAAGTTTTGTTCGCATGCAGCTCTTTTGAGTTTCCTTCTCTCTCTGTGTAGACAAATACACACACCCAAAAACCCCACCACCAGTGTAGTAATGAGAAGACACCAGAGGATCACATTACCCATCAGCAAGGCCATGTGGTCCTCTCAGCAGCAGTGCAGAGAATTTCAACATTCTTATCTGCAATGCACGCACACCCAAACCTGCAGGGATTTGCTTCTGCTATACGTTCCAAGCACACAGTGTTTTCATTTTTTTCATTTTGTCATTATTTGAATATGCAGGCAGTCTTTTGAAGACTTCATTTCTATCCAAAATTTTGATAGAAATCTATAACAGATATAACAGCTAAAAAATGCTGACCTTGCATATTTAAAAAGTTGAAAAGAATATGGCCTTAACTAGTTTTACATCCCAAATTTTGGGGTAAATCCATAATGGACACCTAGAGTTGAGAAAATTAATTTCAGGATTTCTTCTTTTTGATGTTCAGACCCAACTGAAAAGTTACTGTAAATGGTTCCTGCGCTACTACCATTAACAAATGGAACTGCACTAGGTATAGCCCTGCCCCATAAGCTCACACAGTTGGTTAAGTGCTGCCTCTCAGAATGTCCTGATTGGGTAAAGATAAGTTCACACCAAGAATTACAAAGATAACAATAATAATCATATTACCGTCCTCACTTATTCGTGATAAAGTTCTGTTTTTTATAATCACGTGCTGCAGTTTTGTCATCTGCCACTTTAAACGCTCAAAAAACTCTTTAAAGGACAATGGATTCTGATTGGCTGTCAATGTTTTAATCATTAATCAGCTGAAAAAATAAATGTTTTGGAAGTGATTCCAACAAAATTGTTCTTCAATTACATTTTCCAGTCCCTCCAGGATTTTGCAATCACTGAATTTTTCGCAAAATCAAGCAAACTCTGCAATTTTCGCAAATTTTCGTAATTGCCGCAAATTTCCCACAGAATTTCGGATCAGAGTCGTCCCCTGACCGATTTACAAGAGCTACATTGGATAAATGAACTGAAAGCGGAACGAATCCATGCTACTAGTTTGGTCTACACAGCACAGACCGTTTATCTGATCGAGCTGGAGCCGCGGGCTGATCTCGATCACGCGACACAGTTAAACACAGCACTGGGAGATACAGTGTGAAGAAAGCAGTCGAATTCGCCACAGAATCAACATCTCTGTGAAATCTTGTGAGAAGCATTCAAACTCGGGGCAGAATTCTGTTAAAGCTGATATCAGAACAAACGCCACTGATGTGGAAACCAGGAAAACCTTGTTCAATAAACACAAATCTCCACCACTGTTCACCATGGATTTAACAGTAAAACTACAGGAACAACTTGTGGCAGAAATGGTCAAATGTTTGTCTAATGTGTTTTTAAATGCTTCACGCAACTTTTCCCAGCACTACAAAGCTTTAAGTATTACCGAATTTGAAAGAAATTTTTAATGTGACAATATTTGTTCATCATAGGTTTCCCCCATGTATAAAACTAAAAGTTTCATAATGTAGGAAAGCAAACAATTATTTAAAAATAAAAAATATATTAAATTACCACTAGTAGATGGCTGCAGAGAAGTACTTATAGGCCATTTCCACTCCCTAATATATATATTTTATATTTAGACATTATGAATGACAGTAATAAAAGTACATTTTATCAGATGTAATATATTTATTACATCTGTAAGATGTCTGCTAAAGATCTGGGTCTGATAAACGTCTCAGAAGCAGTTTGTCATGCGTCCTAATAAATGTCTATTTGACATCTGAACGGAAACATCTTAGAGACATATTGCAGATGAACAAGCACTCTTAAAAATACATCTTGCAAATGTAAATGCAGACATTAAATAGAAGTCTCCAAGATGTACATGTGCGATTAGGGTGAGTGCTTTAATGTCAGGTGCTGGTGCCACCTTCTGTAGAACTTAATGGCACTGGTGCTGGTGTCCTCAAATGTTAGTCTGGAGCCCTACAGTGGTTCTCGAAGTCAGAAAAGTCATAACATTGTAAGAAGAATGTTGTCTGTGGTATATTTTCACTGCAAAATAATAAGAAATGCCGCAAATATCACCGCAAATTTTGAGAAAAGCTGCAGCAATATCAGTCATTTTAGGCCGCAAAAATCAGAAAAAAGTTCAGCGAAATCCTGGAGAAACTGATTTACGTTATAATTGTGGTGTGTATTCTGCTATTCTTTTGAATTTAAAAAGATTTTTAAAGGGGTTATGACATTTATTTTACCAAGCTCTAGTGTTTTGTTATTTTGTTTTTGTGGGATTTGTTGATTTTTTGTGTTTGTTAAATAAATGTGTATTTTGGTTATTGTGGGTTTTTTCAAACTGAGTCAAAATGAGGGTTGAAAATGATTGTTTTTTCATTTATATATTTGCCCAGTATGAACATTTTATGTGCAGTATTTAAAAAAAATGGCTTACAGTAACTTAAACTTTAAAACAACAATAGCCTCAGTGTTCTCTGATAGTTTAATACTCATTGTTTTGATATTTGAGTCCTCTGGGACTGTAGGAAAAGCCCTTGAGAGCACTATAGATTAAAAGACGGGTTTTGTATACAAAGATACAAATCTCAAAGTGATGTAAACTGGAACCCTTCATTCTCCTGCTCCCCACCTCAAATCTACATGCAGCTAAAGCATTTATTTGCAGCTAATGACCCATGAGGTGCTTGACTCAAAGTGAAGTCCACACTACGGCTCTCGTGAAACATACCGCAATCTGCAAAGCAGATCTCCAAAACATTTCTCTGCTGCACTTGGCATTTGCATGGATGGAGATGATATTCACCTTGTGTTAACCCTTGGCCTGGATCTGATGAGCTAACTGACACTGATAGTTCCTGAAAGAACTCGGCCTCCCCAGTGGCACAGCTGCATCGACTGCATGGACAGGAAGCTGTGCCTCCCTTCAGGAGAATCTACTACGACAGTTTCCTAGCAACAGCTGAGCCTAAAAGCTACAGGCTAAGTTGAAGGGGTGGGGGATCATGAGGGAAGACAGTGATTTGAAGCACATTGCCTTTGATAGATCTCTGCTTAGTCCTCCATCCCAATTTCAGCAATTGAGAAATCAACAATAAAAATAAAAGTAAGGGAGAAATGGGTCTTTCCCAAGACAAATTAACTGTGCTCCATGTTCCCGATGGTGATAATTACTTTTATAAGAACTGATTTATACATTAGGGACTGAAGGGTTCAAGACTAAAAAACCCCCCCACAAGATTTCTACATTTTCAGAAGAAAGTGTGAGTGCTACCCACATCTATCTATTTTCTAATGCATGTTATTGATCTTATTGTAAATTATTTATCTATGCAAGTTTCATTGAATTCAATTAAGAGAATGTATTCGATCAATCACTGTTATTTTAATATTATTTATGCACACAATTATAGCCTCTTTTAACAATTACTCATATTATTTCTATTTATCTTTCATTTATTTTCATTTCATTATTAGTTTTGGTACAATTATTATATTCTTATTTGCTGATGCGATTAAAATTTTTCCTTTCTCTTTGGAGTGTTACAAGCTCTTGGTGCATAAAGAAGATCTGTGAAGTTGCAAAGACTAAAGTCTCAAATCCAATGAGATATTCTTTATAAAAGGTAAGAGTCAACCACACCCCCCTAAAACGGCCGTTCTAACACGCCCCTACATCTCTACGTTACTATGTGGAAAGATTTGCATAACACCGCCCAGATGTTCACGCAAAGAAAGAAGGCGTACCTTTTATTCTCGTCGTAGTATTGTAGTTGCCGCCGCCGTCATGTCGTATAGACGCTGTGTGTTTCACTGTGAAAGCGAAACTATTTTGTTTGGCCTTCCAAAAGAGGACGATATCCGCTTCGTCATGCCTGGGGCTAATCTGTGCTGGTCGCTGAGGAAATACATTAACTTTGCACTGTGGATCGCCGGATTGGCTTTCACCGTGGATGAAGTGGAGTCCAGCCCAAAGTCGTCACATGTGGTTGCCGCAAGCCCAACGGACACTCCTTCGTAGAATCCGCCGGCCGCGCCATTCTTAAGCCGCCCGCCTCTGCTCACTCAAGCCTGCCGCGGCTCACTTTAGGCCTCTGGCCTTCGCTCACTCAAGGCCGCGGTGTGTGACGCTGTTTCGTTGAGAAAGCGAAACTACTTTGTTTGGCCTTCCAAAAGAGGACAAGACTAGAAATCATGTTTATATCACGTTTATAAAAGGTTTTATGTTTATGTCTCGTCGTTCCAGCCGGACAGGGCATTACAATATGTTAAGGGGTGTAACATTTCCGTCACACGCTTGAGGTATTCGGCCAATCACAATGCACTGGATAGCTGGCCAATCACAGCACACCTCGCTTTTCAGATCGATGAGCTTTGTAAAAATCGATGCATTTCAGAAGGTGGGGCATACAGGAGAAACAATAATGCACAGTACATGGAAAATAATGTGTTTTTTGAACCTTAAACCACATACACCAAATACACAAAATAATGTTCTTTTTAACAGCATCATATGACCCCTTTAAGGTTTTTAGTTTGTCATTTTGGTACTTAAACTTCTCAAAAGTTTCTCATATAATATTTATGTTTCATTTTATTTCTATTTTTTTTTTCAATTAATAAAAATAATTGAAAATAGTTTTACTTTTTGTTAACAATAACAACACTGTTGTCAGTAAAGCTAAAGGATACATTCCAAGGATAACTGCTTCAAGGCATTTGATGGGAAGTGATTCTCGTATCATCTCTCTGGCGGTCTCCATCAACCTGGAAAGAGATAAGATTGATGCAATACAAGGTCAGTGACTTCTTTTCAATCTAAAATGAACCTAAAACTTGTTTTCATGTCTAGTTATAAGCTCTGTATTTTGTAAAAGGGCATTTCGGCACTTTTAAAATTAATATCACACCTGCAAAACATTTTTTAAAAGAGGATTTTCCACCAAGAGTGCAAAATAAGTGTAAAATAAGAAGGACCGTGTGGGGGGGGGGCTAAAAACAGGAAGGATGGGGTAGACAGACAGGATGATGAAATCACTTACCCACTCAGAGGTCTGGTTTTCTTAACCTCAAAGAACTGCGTTCCAGTATGGTTGTATCTGTCAACAGTTAAGGAGCTACATGAAGTCTGTACGGCTGATTTAGGAAGCCTTGTTTTCCTGTTTTTTTCACTGTGACTCATGCGTGTCAAAATGCACAGCTGAGAACAATATCCTGTTGAGCCCTACATACTCATTACCCTTCACAGACATTTCTGTATTTGTGGAAGGAAATTCAGATGCTGATATTTTAACCGCACACAATGATGAATATAAATACACACAGCAGCTTAAGTCATCTAACCAAGTAGCACAGACAATGCAATATCCAACGTAAAGGAATAGTTCAGCCAAAAATTAAAATTTGCTGAAAATTTACTCAACCTCAGGCCATCCTAGATGTAGAGGAGTTTGTTTCTTCATCAAACAGACTTGTAAAAATTCAGCACTATATCACTTGCTCACCAATGCATCCTCTGTAGTGAATGGGTGCCATAAGAATGAAGAGTCCAAACAGCTAAAAAAATTAAAAAAAACAGCCGTCAGCTGTCGAACTCTCATTCTGACGGCACCCAAATCTAAATTTCTCAAAATATGTTTAGATCAAGAAACAAACTCATCTACACCTTGGATAGCCTGAGGGTGAGTTAACCTTTAGCAAATTTTCATTTTGGGTGAACTATTCCTTTAATCTATATCAAAGCCACACATTTTTGCTAGCAGCCTTTAAAATATGAGGCAGAAAACTGTAAAAGTCAAGAGTACCAGAAGTATGCAGACCCATGCTGATATGTCTCTACATTAAAGTGACTGACACTCCAACCAAAAAGACACTTTGAGTAACTCAAGTTGACTGAATAAATTACACTGAGCGAAAAAGCCTAACCACACTCCAAAGAAATGAGTGCCCATGAATCCATAATGCATCCAGAAGAAGCAGAGGTTTAGAATACATCAGTTAAACTTTTCCAGAGCAAACGGTTTGTGGAGGTTAAAGGATACTGCAAATTTCTCATGTAGTTCTGGACGGCATGGAGCCAATCAGGCACAGACATCGATGGCTTAAAAGTTGGAACCGATGGCACAGGGTGCTGTGAAAACACAGAGAGAATTAGCAAACTATATCCTTAAACTTTTATTCAGCATTTAATTGATCAAAAGTAACAGACATTTATTATCTTACAAAGGATGTCTATCTCAAATAAATGCTGTTCTTTTGAACATTCTAATCATCAAAGATGATTATATTGATGATGATATTAATCAGCACAATTGTTTTTGACATTGATAATAATAAGAAATGTTTCTAGATCACCAAATCTGTATATTAGAATGATTTCTGAAAGATCATGTGACAATAAAGACTGAAGTAAATTCAGGTTTGCCCACTATTTCTGAGTGCATATGTCTTTATTCTAGTGTCACGTCATTGATGTTAGATACTTTTAGCTAACTTTTATTTGCTGGATTTCAGTGGTTCAGATCAGAACTGAACTGTTGGACAAGAACAGTTGAAACAAAAATATATTCCTTCATTTTCTGCAGTAAAAAGGCAGTCAAACATTTCTGGAGCGATTTGAGGGCAAGTAAATGATTACATTTTAGACTGAACTATCCTTTTAAATCTTAAATGAAATGTAGTATTAAGAAAGGGAGGTTGTCACTTGTTTTTATCCTGAAGTTGGCAACCTAGTCACAAGGTAACTTTTGTAACCACAAGGAGATTCATTAATCAGATTATCATGTCTCAATGGCATGAAAAGTCCTTATCTATAGAAACAGTGCTTCATTGCTCATTTGAAACCCCTACAATGACACTTCTAACTGTGAAGAGAATTAGCAATGAACAAAGGGCATCCTCTCGCACACAAGCCTCCATTCATTAGAAGAAAAGAAGAAATTAATGAAAGATAGAAAAAAGGCTGTCCTCTATCTGAAACAATCTCTTTATTACAACCCATTAACAGTATTAGACCAAAGTTTGTCACATAAATGCAGGCAGGATTAACCATTGGTTTTTACTTTCAATAAGGGCACAGTGTGTGTTGGAGGCGTGCAAGAGCTAGTGGGTCACAGGAGGAAATGAGAATGGGAATCATCTGCTGTTTCCTCTTTATCTCTATCTGCCCAGTGCAAGAGAATGAGAGACTGTAGAAAGGCAGCGTAATACAGTCTTGTGTGTCTGTGCTGACTTCTGAAGCCTTTGAATGCATGATACAGAAGCACAGAAATACATTGTGCAATTGGTCTAAAATTTTGTGCCAATGTTATGATGGCAGAATAACAATGCTGTTGTTCTGAGTAGAATAACTTTTGAAAGGCAGATGTGCGAACACACCTTCTTTCTCAGCACTTAAATAGAGGTGTTTAGAAACCTGAGGTGTAACAAACGCCACAAGAACTTATAGCCTCATTAAAATGGTGACTCAAAAGGCAACTCAACATAGTACCAATATTTTTACTAAAAGTAAAAGTAAACAAAAAAAATCAGCAATATACTGTTTTTACTGTATTTTTGATCAAATAAATTCAGCCTTGGTGAACATAAGAGACTTCTTTCAAATGAACCTTTCTCTGGCAGCTGAGAACCACTGCTTGAAATTATCACAGCGCAGACATCATTTTAATTCAGTTCAGTATTGATTTCCAAAAAGTGTATCTAAATAAAAATTACACTTTGAATATTGATTCTGACACTCTCTGAGAGAGGTTTCACTTACATCTACACACTACTCCACTGGCTCAACTGGGTCTCTCCTACCCTGAAAAGAGGTCAGCAATAAATAGGCCACAATCCACACTCACAGGGCCGTTAGCTGACCTCTACCCACCCAAGGGACTGTAGCGAAACTTGAGACTCACAAACTGTAGGTGACGATACAAGCCGCCCATCTAAAAGATCAGATGTACACTTTTTTTTCAGTGGTTACAAAGTTCAAAACAAATAGGTCATTACGAGTTACAGACACGCAAACTTTGGAAAAATTATATTTTTAGGACTATGTTGATAAAAGGAAAAAATATATATTTCTAGTCTCAACATTATTTGTTCTTCAGACATTCCCCTTTAACAGATGTACCAGCTGTATGCAAAGTGACCCACACATGCTTTTTGACAGACTCATATAGGGCCTTAGAAATAGTGGCTTGGTAAGTATTAATATTTTGGCTTTATTCTTCATTTATGTATTTCTTTCACCATAAAGAACAAATGTTTAGCTGGGGACCTATGGTTGAGATGTCAAGGAATGACCCAAAAACTATTCGATAAAGGCCCTACTGCTAAACAAAACAACAGGAATTATGCAGATTATCCCTAATAACACTCTAGCAAATGGACTGCAACCAAAAACCAAAGCCAAAGGATCAGTACCAAAGGATTGGCTACATTTTGGCATGCATACACTACCATTTAAATGGGATCATTGGTAGGTCTTGGTAGGCATAATGATTTAATGTTTTTGAAAGAAGCTGCATATGCTCATATGCTTTGTTTACATAATAACTGCAGTGTCCTTGGATCCAAGGTCCAGGATACTCTGATTCTCCATCAGTGTGATCATTCACAGGTTCACAGTGAGTTCTTTCCCTCTTTCCCATGGACTGTCACTCTCTGTCTAATGGCTCGAACATGTCTGGCTAGTGTCACAGCTGTTCGAGTGACTCCTAATCTGGCTGATCTGATGGATTCACTCCACGCACCTGTTCAACACTTGCTGGTGGGGAATGTCCCTTAATAAATCACTTTATTATACACATCTAGGGATCGGACTTAAAACTTTCGACCAATCAGATGCCTTTGCTCTGCACGCATTAACACATAAAGGCTTGCAGGAATGCACAATAGTGTTAACTAAAACAAAGGAGCCAGAATAGCACACTGCTTGACCCTCAGAATGCTGTCCGTCTGAGCACTGAGGATTATTTAGTCTGTGATTAAGACTCACTTTATCCCCTCTGAGGCCCTTGATCTGCACGCTCTATGAATCCTTATCAGATCTGAACGGTTTATGTTTGGAGGTTAAAACAATATTGTGACAAAGGGACATGGCAGCAACCTTAATCCTAGTGACAGTTCTAAGATGTCACATGGCATTATTCCTCACTTGATGTGCATTAACAGAGGCATGTTTCTGCACAGTTGTCATTGGTTGGATCAGATCTCTCATTTGCCTAGTTTGTAATGAAATTATGAAAAGGGAGCACAGTGTTGGAAAACACAGGGATGAGTAAATCCACTCCTTCCTCTTTGTGGAAACTGGATCACACAAATGGCAGTTTGTGAGATGCTATTTATATATAAACACTGTTCCGGTAAATGTTTCCAAGGTTTCATATATAGGCCAAATCTGAGGTTCAACTGTTGAATTGTTTTTTTTTTTTTTTTTTTGTGAGTGTGGTTTTGAAAGCAATATCTTATGCCCACCAATGCTGCATTTATTTGAACACAGTAACACATTTGAACACAGCTGCATTTATCTGAAAATACAGTAATGTTTTGAAATATTATTACAATTTAAAATATCCATTTTCTATTTTAATATATTTTAAAATGTAATTTATTCCTGTGATGGCACAGCTAAATATTTAGCAGCCATTTCTTCAGTCTTCAGTGTCACATGATCCTTCAGAAATCATTCTAATATGCTGATCTGGTGTGCAACAAACATTTCTTCTTATTATTAACATATAAAACAGTTGTGCTGCTTAATATTTTGTGGTAAACGTGATACTTTTTTTCATCCCAAACGCCATTACTGTCACTTACAATCGATTAAACGCATCCTTGCTGTATAAAAGTATTACATTTTTTCCAAAAAAAACAAAAATGGTTAATACTGACCCCAAACTTTTGAACGTTACTATGTCAAATATTACTTTGACAGAGAAGATGTGTTTACCACAGTACAGTAATGTATCAAATGGTATTATCTATGAAAACTTTAATATATACCAAGGTAAAAAAAATATTATATTCATGTAGCATTGTACTACACACATGTCCTTTTTTTATCCACTGCATCAATTTTTTTAACTGCACATATGTATAAACACACATACAGTGGCTGTTACTCAAAACCTAGTAACTTGCCAAGAATAACTGCTTTTTTGGACATTATATAAATAACTTCTCATAGCTAGACAGCATTTTTAGATATTCTGGGGTACCACATTTTTGGGGATTATATAAATAAGCTGCCTATCAATATATATGAGCTTCCTAACAAGATAACATTGTATAGTGTCATATATATCAAGACAGCATTTTTGGACATCTTTATGACACCCAAAATATTGTCTATGCATGCTGCTCACTGGGTTATGGGTTTTGGGACTCAGACTCTGCCTACATAAATAATCCACTACTTTCCACTTACTTTAGGGAGGTGTGTTGCATTTCGTATTCTATCCACCATCTCCTGTCCATCAGGATGAACTCTGGTGACGTGTGACCACATTCTCTCCCAGGTGACGGTGTCTATGGGAAAGCCCGTCCTGTTCACGAAAAACGGGACCCCACCGTCTTTCTCGTCTTCCTCACCGGACGACCTACCGGTGTTGTTCGCGGCAGTGTGTGAGGAGGATTCAGCGGCCGGGCCGGTAACGTTAGTGTGACAGTAGGTACTGGTGCTCTTGGACCGACCGTGTCTGCTGGTCTTGGCCGATGAGCCGCTGCTTGTGGAGCTGGGTCCGGTCATTGTTCAGAAGTCTTCGGAGGGGGAGTTTCCCCTTGTTTTTCCCCAGATCAGTTATGACTGCCCAGCACTCATGCACAAAGACATGTTGCGCTTCGAGCATGCATACTAATGTGCCAAAACCCACTCGGTCCTGCTCAAGAGTAAAAATTCAGGAGGTTTGAATAAGATCCAGAGGCAGAAAAATGGTCAGCGATACCATTTCTGGAGCAAACTATGGCTGAGTGTGCTTTATGTCAGAAACGGTCATATATGTTTCCAGTAAATAGCATACTGTAGTTGGCGATCAGCTCCGGATCTCAGGGTGTCACAGAAACTAACGTTACTTCATCATTTCGCTAAAAACACTGAGGAGGCGTCTGACTCCTGCGGAGGGATCACGGGCTAAATAATCCACGGTGGAATAATGTAACATCTGACTGTAGAGTATTAATGAATTATCTGATTTCCTGAGTAGGCGTGTAACCGCTTTCACTGACGGTCTCAACAAATGGTCACTCACGCTAGCGTTTTTTGATACTGTTATTGTATCACCATGAACTACAGCCAACCACGTTCTACTGGCTTTTCATTGGATGAAGCAACACAGTAAAGGCGGGTTCAGTTCCATATTAGGGCAATAGATCCGCACGTGATTTGCCAAAGTGGCGGAAATGGGCGTGTACCTTCGTTGTGCATCCAGCAAGGTTTTATTTTTGTGAGCATTTAAATGTGCATTTAAACTGATAGTGTAATATTTCAAACCCAAACCATAAAAATATATTACACCATTTTAAAAAATGTACGTTGAGGGCATTAACCACTTAACTGTCGCTACATTTTTCTAATAAGTAAAATTGCACCTTTTCATTCTTTCCGTTAAAAATGGCCCCAAAACACATGAAAGTAAAAACTGTCAGGAGTGTTATTTTAGTATCATTGAGATACTGTTATGGTTTTTATTATTATCTTGATTTAGTTTTTTTTTCTTCTCCGTTTTTTGAAATTTTAGTTAAAGGTTTAGTACTCATTATTTTATGTCTATATAGCTTTTAGTCATTTTTATTTCAATTTTAGCTATTTTAGTACATTATACTAAATGAAAATGAAAAATTTTTTATTGAAAACTAGCTTAAATAAAAAAAGTTGTTATTATTTATTTGAGTTTTATTTTATTTTGAGTGACAGTAATTATTTTTAAGGTTTTAGTTTTAGCTTACTATATTAACCCTAACTCAGAGTTTCTTTCTACCAATAAAGAAGAAATACCCAGTGTCTAAAACATATGGATGGGATGGAATTATATTTAATTAATATTTAATTACAATTTCATAAGAAAATAACATTAAACATTTTATTCCTGTTGCCCTCATATGAGTAGTGGTGGTATGTAACAACGCCCTGTTACTCATTGTTCAGGCACAGAAGCATCTTCCAGATATCTCCCATCTCCAACAGAAGCTGTATGCGCAGATTGAATCATCCACCAGTGCTGCATATTTTGGATGTTTCTTCTATAGACCACTCATCAGCTCATCAGCAGAGGCTTCAATGCGTGAACCAGGTTGACAAATGATTATTTTATAAATAGAATAAAGAAAGAAATGTTATATGTGTGCTTATTTCATTAGCTGTGATCATATTTTATATTATTTATAAGATAAAACATTTTATTATTTAAATATATTTTGTATATTTCTATATTTTAGTATATTTCTATTTCGACTGTCATCTCCTCTAGGTTTCTGAAATAAGAGATTGTACACAAGATATTTCTTACCAAACAATTGCGGAATGCTTTTAGCTTCTGCTCTCCCTTCAAGGAGAAGTTCAAAAGACCCAATTAAAATAGAACACATCTAATACCATTCCGAATGGCGTTTTAGTCATGAGTGACAAATGATAACTGTCCTGTAAGATCACTAGAGGGCGCGCCAACCCTTCTAAAGGTTTGCATTTCATCAGACTAGGGATTTGGATTTCATTCAGTCAGAACTGCTGAATCTGTGTACAAACTACATGCTGTTTTGCAGATAATTTCAACTTTATGTGTGCTATAGTTATCTATAGTTGTTTTTCCTGTCATTTTTATACATACAAACTGTATGTTCGACGTCATCATAATATTTTTAATACAGATTGTTACTTCCTAAAACGTCTTTCATGACATCTTATTATATATTTAGAGGTTTTCAAGTGGCCGCAGAACAGTGGTAGTGGGCCCATGAAAAATTCAGAGACAAATAATGTAAAAATTAATAAATATTAAAATTAATATATAAATTAGATTACAATAAGTAAATAAATCTTACCTCATAGTACTGTAATGAGTAGAAAAAACATGTAACGTACTTGAAACTAAAAATTGTCAGAATATTTTATGCATTCATGATATTAATTGTGTATCTAAATAAGAAACTACATAGATGCCATTGCAAATTTTAGGATGGAAGTTCTTTGCATGAGAATGATCATAATGATCACGTAAAAAAAAAAAACCTGTTTTAAATTACAAACATTTGCAATATATTTACATCTGTATTATTTCACATTTTATTGAACAAGTTTTTTTGTTTGTTTTTTTAATCAGCAAACAGCATAACTTAATTTTAACAAGATTCTTTTTATTATTTTACGACAGCAGTGATAGAAACATGACACATTTCCACTTCTCCAGTGTCCAGATTGTAATGCAAATGAGTTCCTGCACAGTTTTACTTTACAGTGAATCTTCCCAGTGAAGTTTGCACAGCTGCCTTCTTTAACCAACAAGTATACTAAGTAGAAACAGTACAAACTGAATCCAAAACTTAATACCAAAAAATATGCTGAAATAGCAATCTTTCCAATAAATATGCTTCACAAAATACAAAAAAATAATCCATAAAAGGCAAACCTAGGCTTATAAAATAATAGTGCTTCTCTTTCTACCACACGTCTGAGGTGTGACATTTTCATTAAACCTCACTAGGCTTGGCAGCGATACACTCTTGTAAATGGTAAACATTCTTTTTTGAATGAAACATTCTTAATGTGCTCTCTGGAAAAGACTAAACAAGTGTAATGTTCTTTTATGTTTTTCGGGTCAAAAAAGCACTACGCATTTGCTTTTAACTCACAATGACTGCATAAGCACTTAAAATGACATCAGTCTCTTCATGGTAAGTGAATTTTTCATGATAGACCATTTTGGTTTACAGAACACTCTTCATTTAATGCATGGGCAATCCTAATCATCCTGAATTGATACAACGGGAATTTATAGTCTTTGTGGAATGCAATGCAACAGCAGATGTGAGAAATGAACAACAATGCTTTACAGTAGCACACAGTCGGAAAGGTCCTTTGAGACGAAGCAAACAAACATGCTGTTCCAATCACACTAACCGGATTGTGCATATGGGCATAACAAGCCCTGTTAAATACCTAACATTTGGTCCACAATTCTTGAAACAAATAAAAAGTACTATGCCTGTATCGCACATTTCAGCGTACATTTGGAGAAATTAATTCAGAGCATATTTGTGAACACTCATCACTGTGCGAAAATTTTGCTTTTAAAACAAAATAAGGAGATTTCAAGTCATCTCAGGAGAGTCTGTGATCTGTTGTGATGTCTGCTGTGCTGTTGGAGATGTTTAAGTCTTAAATTGAAGTCTCACGATGTAAGCTAGAAGACTCTAACTTGAGGTTACTGGACACTTTTTCAGAAGGCAGCTCAGTGGGAACTCAGGAGAGACAAACACATGTTCAGTTAAGATCTCATTAAGACCTGGAACTTTTTGCATTTCTCTAAAGACAGCAATAAATCGAAAACAACAGGCTACCGAAAGCCGAATACAATACTGTTCAAAGGTTTGGGGTTGGTAAGATTTATTAATGTTTTTGGAAGAAATCTCTAATGCTCACAGAGACTGCATTTATTTGATCAAAATACAGTAAAAACTATAATATTGGGAAACTGGAATACAATTTCAAATAACTGTTTTCTATAGTAATATATTTTAAATTGTAATTTATTCCTGTGATGACAAAGCTGAATTTTTAGCAGCCATTACTCCAGTCTTCAGTGTCACATGATCCTTCAGAAATTATTCTAATAAGCTGATTTGGTAAAACATTTATTTTTATCATAGATTTTTATAAATAGACATTTTTGTAACATTATAAATGTTGTAAATAAAATAAAACTTGATGAATAAACTTTCTTTAAAGAAATCACACTGAAAATATGATCTAATGTAATATGAATATATATGTTATATATATATATGTGTGTATGTGTGTGTGTGTGTGTGTGTGCGTTTGTGTTTTTTTTTTTTTTTTTTTTTTTTGTGTGTGTATATATATATATATATATAATATATAAAATCCAATTTCTAGACATTTACATTTTCTAATACTGCTAGGCAAAATGCCTGTTTTCTCTGTACCAATGTCAATATCAAGATTTGCATGGTTGAGCCTTGTTGTGTTTGGCATATTTAGTTCACAAAAGTGACACTGGAAATAAAAATGAGGTGGACTTACGGCTTGTCCTTTGTTTATATTGCTCACATTGACGCCGTGTCTTTTGAGGTCTGATTTAATCAGAGCTGTAGAAACAACACAGAAGTTTCTTAATGCTCTTCATTAACAATACTGATTTATGAGAGAAAAGCCTGTAAATAGGAAAATTAACCTGTTAAAACAATGCCAAGGAGGATCCAAGCACACAAGAAAATGTTTCCAATGAGTGGGCTATAGTCTGTGGTAAGTTGCCCTTGGATGAGAGTAAAAATGATGCCGAACACCTAAAATTAAAGACAGCAGAGTATGAGACAGAAATAAGCCAGTAACAATGACCTTTCAAGAAGAATCTAAACCTGTTCTGTAACATATTGGAGGATACATAAAGCAAATGCTGAAGGACTAAGTTTGTCTAATTGAATGTGGGTGTGCATCTTTCCAGGTTGTTTTTATTTGAAAGTTGTTACCATGACATTTGGAAATGATCAACTGAAAGCTTCCTACAAAAATGAAACAAGTCAGGAATGAGCAGGTCATACATACCTGTGCAAATGCATTCAGAAGACCAGATGACGTGCCTTCCGACTCAGGGTATGTGATTTCAACACCAAATTCGAAGCCAATGGGAAGGTAACCAGTCATAAAAAACTTTTGAAAAGAACTGTATTAACATGAGTCATATACACCTACCTGGCAGTGAAAACTATTTGTATGTGAGGTGCTAATGTACAGCATGCACAAACATATTTTAGTGAATCAAACAACATTGGAGAAGCAAAACCTGACCACTGACCACTTCTGCTGGTTTTACACACAGAACTGTGTCAGTGGGCTGTTCACAAAAATGTCTTAAAACACTTGCTTTTGTTAAAATAAAATAAAATAAAATAAAATAATTTATTTTTTGTTATGACATACAATAATATTATTTGATACATAATAATATATAATAAAATTTTATATTTTTTGATGTATAATTTTTTTATAATAAATAAAAAATATAATAAATTTTAATTAGTTTGTTTTAAATTTATTTGAAATATATTAAAAAAAAATTCAGAAACAATAGTAACAGGTACACGTTGAACTCTAGTAGCAGGCTTACCCTAGGGCACCAGCAGTAAAAAAGATAACAAGCAGATGGTCCAAGTTCAGCGTGAATGTGAACACCACCATTCCAACGAAGGATAGGATGTAGACGGTCAGTGTAGTCAATCTAAATGATAAAAGGAAAAAATGAAAAACTTTGACAAGCTGCTTGATCTGATAAATAATAAACAGTCAATGGATAAAATGAAGTGATGAGGGTTAATCATGAGTATAAAAACTGAGTAAAGGTGTGTTCACATTTATCGTTGTTCTTTCAATAAGAATCCAAACAATCTGGAATTTCACATGAGGATGCGCATTTCGCAAAGAGTTCTCGTTGGTCACGCAAATTCACCAAGTTGACCAACAGAAAGTGACTTCTGTGTGAACTGTGCTTCATACATCACTGAACTATTGACAATAAAAATAGACCTTGATTGTCCACAATATTTAGCCAAGATGTGACCGCATCTTAAAAAGAGAAATTGTAGTAATAAAATAAATATACTCAACCTAGTGAAAAAGATTAAAACATCAGCAGTTAATAATCTGCTAAATAAGTACTTTAAAGCCATTTCAATTCAATTAAAATCTAAATATTTTAGGAATATAATATACGGTTTGGCAGATATACATACTTATAGGTTTTAGTACGATCCAACCAGATTCCACACAGTATGGAGCCAAGCATTCCAGCCACCACCAAAGTCAAGCCAATTCTCCCTGTGTTTAGCTCTTCACCCTAAAGAAAGAGTTTTTAAGAGTTTAAATTAGCATTTAAATCATTTTTAAACATGCTAGTAATGCTGTCCTCAAGTGAGCTTTGATTTCAGGGTTTTGGGATTAAAAGCTCACAAAAGCAAGTTCAAAGAAAGTCAAGAAAATCCTTAGCGATCATTCGTTTATAATTACTACTAAAGGTATTCATAGCTTAAGGGATTTGTTGCAACCAAGCCCAGAATGTGTTCTGAGCCTGTTCTACAACGCTTTTGACTAATGTTTATTCTTTTGTCAGGGACACCTCTTTCAAATAGATCTCACATCAAGACAATGAAGTGTTATGCACGGTAAGAACATGAATCACATGGTGTGTGATCACTAAACTTAAGCCTGGTGGGAAAGCCTGCAGAACATTCAGAAACATCAAACTTGGGAATGTACACAGTGCTTGTCTTTTCATTTGGACTCTGTTATGAGTAGCAGGCATGCATGAAAAGCGGCTAATGAACTGCAAGAGCCTGGACAATAAATCGGTGACCAGCCGCCCATTCCCTGCAAACAGTACCCAAGTGTGCCTGAGATGAATGCAGAAAGACTCCTACACTCATCCACATGACATTTTCACGCTGAGTTTATCAAAGGTCACTTACCGGATAATGAGTAATCATCATTTGATTGAGAAGTGTAGATACAGAGTAAAATGATCCGGTCATGATGCCTAAAAACAATTTCAAATATTTTATAAATTATGTTGAAAAAAATGATTTGATAATGTTTGCTGAAGTGCAGAACTTTCTACATAATAAAATTGAAATTGCAGCATTAGAGATGGGTTGATACTGTATTATCACTGTTAATAAGTTAAAGTTAATAATAAAGTTAATAAGCCATACATATGACGAAATAATCATCTCATAATGAATGGTGTATGGTGCACGAAAGCACAGGGAACTTATTAATATGGGATTAAAGTAACAGTTAACCCCAAAATTAAAATAATCACTAATTCAGTTTTTAATTATTTAAAGGGATAGTTTACACAAAAATGGAAATTCTGTCATCATTTACTCACCCTCATCTCGTTCCAAACCTGTATGAGTTGCTTTCTTATGTTGAACATAAAAGAAGATATTTTTAAATAATTGTCTTTCTCACCATAGCTGATGAGGAGCAGAATGAAGGGCTTGTTCTTGAAGAGGTTGATGATTGATTTCTTGTATGAATAGTCTTCAGCTGGAACGGTGGAGAGAACAGCTTGTGCTTTGCTGGGTGGGAGTGGAGGTCTGTCCTTGACGACTGAGGAAACGAATGAGAGAGACACACATGAACTTCTACTGTAATTCTAATAATCTCAACTACTGAACATGTCTACAGCTGTTGTGAGGATTAACATACTTGTATTCATTTTGATACTCTTTAAAATGTTAATCAATGTTGCATACAACTCTCTTGCCTGTGTTTATAAAACAGCTCTTTTCCATATTCTGATGAGAGATTACATCATTATATGCAAATATCATGATGTGCAAGGTGTTCGTTACAACTTGTTTGTGTATTATGAACTTTAATTGCATAAAAGCATGCACAAGACTGAATAACAAAAGGTGCATGATTTGTTTAGACCAAGCATTTATACATGTATTAGATGCAATTAAATCTTTATGTCCTGCCTCTTTCTTTCAAATGCTGGAAAAAAAAAAGGTTGTAACCATGTGAAATTGAAATACTAGGTATTACCAAATATTGTTAGAAGGAAGAACAGAGTTGAAAGTCCAGCTGTTCCATAGAACATTATGCTGATGTTGTGCCCCATGAGATCTTTGTCGTCAGCTGTGTTGGGAACCAGTACAGGTGGGAGGAGGAAACCTATGGCTACACCAAGCTGAAGGGAAATAAGACCATATTACACAAAGTCCCATGAACATATCAGTATATAAAACAATAATAAAACACTAGACGCTTTAAGAATAATAAATACACACTGTGAAATATTTCAGGTCACACTTTTAGTTATAGTGTTCATATTACTGTGTATTTAACTGCTTAGCACCCTTACAAAAATGTACCATGGTTACCATAGTTCAAATATTAACATACAATAGAAGTCAATGGAAACCAAAATTGCTTTGTTATCTAATTTCTTCAAAATATCTCCTATTGTGTTCCCAAAAGAATGAAAGAAAGTCACACAGGTTTGGAATGGCAATTTGCATTTTTGGGTGAACTATATCTTTAAAATAATTATACAGTAATAAAGTTATTTTGTAAGAGAAAACTGCTGATAAACTTCTCTATCTCTTAAAGTAATAAAAATTATTATTATTATTAATTATAAATTATCTTTTGCCTGTCTCATAAAATTTTTATAATAAAATAATACTATTTTTGCGAATAAAATTGATAATAGAATATCTTGTTATTCTCTTATTATAAAATAATAATGAAAAAATAATTGACTAGACTATCAGCTTGAACCAGCTGAATGCTCAAAAGACCTGTTTAAAGCAAAGGACCAGTGTGAATCCAGCTGGATTTTCCAGCTTTTACTTTAGTGGAAACTATGATATTTTTATGAAATCATGGCGAAAGCATCATATTTTTTTAGAAGGGAAATTGATAATTAACAAAATAACGTGAAATTATTTAATAATGCTGACCTGACTTTAGCTATGCGGAATTTTAAATACAAAAGCAAGTGATATTCGTAATATGTTAAATGTAAAGTAATATTTAACCAAAGTAATCGCTAATGGCATGTAATTTAGAGGTCACACCTGGTTTCCCAACACCGCTGTGGCACAGGCCGTGGAAACTTCTCTCGGGCCGAACCAAACCGACGCGATTCTGGAGGGGAGGCCGAGGATGAACACCTGTGCCACAGAGCATATGACCTGTGCGGTCATGGTGACCCAGAACAGGCCGGGCCCCACGCTGGCGCACTTTACCCACGCGCCCAGGGCATTCAACCCGGCCCCTAACAACGCCGTCATCCGCAGCCCCTTCTTATCCAACAGCCACGTCGCGGGGAAGATTAAAGGTACATACGCGACCATATAGACAATGGAGAGCCAGTCAATCGTGGTGCTTGACACACTGTAATAGTCCACGAAGATGTTTGAAATGATGCTGTACTGGATCCACTGAAAGGCGTTGACGAGCGAATAGAGGCTGAACACCGCGAGAACGGCAAACCGCTTCCAGTAGAGCCTCGTCTCCAGCGTTTCGTTATTCTGTTCGCCGGGCAGCATCGCCTCTTTTTCGTCCGGTGGTGGAAGCTCCAGTTTCTGCACCTTTGGATCCAGCGTTATATGGACCGATCCATTGGAAAGCTCCTTGTAGGCGCTGTCCTCGTTTGTATTTCCTTCAGTGACAGCGCCTTCAGGTTTACTGTTAGGCAGAACATGCTGCTCTTGAAGAAGCTCACCTGCCACCATTTCGACTAAATTAACACTCTTCACTTAGACATAAACGATTACACTTCAAATTGGACTAGATGCGTAGGCTAAATCTCTTCCGGATGCTGTAAGCGTATGAGACAAAGAGATGATGATGATCCACTTGATAATAACGCAGATAAGACACTGTAATTACACTTTATCAGTTTGAATTGGGTCCATCTTTTCGATCACTACCGGCTTCAGCAGCATGAGTGATGATGGCGTGATGTGCGCATCCTCCTCGGATTTGCTTATTCCGCTTTCCTACGTAGGTCGCTACAGTAAGTGGATTTATAGGCTTGGCAAGGACCAATGAGACTGCAGATGGGGCGGGGCAAGTAGCCGAGCGAGCCCTACAGTAGCTACAGTATCTACACTGTTTAGTAGACTAGGAACAATGCGAGCTGCGTTGAATGGCGCTTCAGGCACTTTTTTCTTTTTCCCATACATAAGAAGAGGGATCTTAATTTTCAAACCAAATATCTTGCATTTTTTTCTAAATTATACACAAACTTTATATATAGGCTAAACGTTCTGTAACAATCTAAAAAAAATAATAAAAAAAAAATAAAAAATACAATAAAATAAAAAAGCGCCGAAAACGTAAAATTTCTTTATATATATTATCTGATAGCTAATGTTACCTCTTTGTTCTTGAATTCTTTTTTTTATTCTTTATTCCATATTATTAAAATAGTATAATAAATGTCACAGCGAAATCAATGTAGGCTATGCTATTAAATTCAGTCTGGGCTTGGTGGAAATGTTGGAGACTTTTACAAAATCCTGTGTCGTGTTAACATGATAATGTGAGAAGCTAGATTACATATGTTCAATGTAATTTTTAAACACATTTACTGAAATTGACAATGCTGTTTCAGCAATGCTGCTTTTTCAAGACGTGTTAGAATGAGGCCTACGTTGAATTCATTCTACTGACAACCCTAGTTTTAACAGTAAAAAAGCATTTAAGTTATTGATTTAAGTTATGTGAGCTATGGCTTGAGGATATGTTGTTTAGAACTAGTGAGTGGTAATGATTTTAAATTCATATCATAATAAAATTTTATTGATATGATAAGGATACATTTTAAATTATGTTAATATATCTTAATGTCTAGGTATCCGTTCAAAAATAACCGACCAACAACAACAACCTAAATTACTGTTAAATTCTGAAATTGGTAAAATTTTCTGAACACCTGCATTAAAATGCTATATACAGGTGCATCTCAGTAAATAAGAATGTCGTGGAAAAGTTCATTTATTCAGTAATTCAACTCCAATTGTGAATCTTGTGTATTAAATAAATTCAATGCATACAGCCTGAAGTAGTTTAAGTCTTTGGTTCTTTTAATTGTGATGATTTTGGCTCACATTTAACAAAAAACCCAACAAAAACTCTCAACAAATTAGGATATGGTGACATGCCAATCAGCTAATCAACTCAAAACACCTGCAAAGGTTTCCTGAGCCTTCAAAACGGTCTCTCAGTTTTTGTTCACTAGGCTACACAATCCCGGGGAAGACTGCTGATCTGACAGTTGTCCAGAAGACAATCATTGACACCCTTCACAAGGAGGGTAAGCCACAAACATTCAATGCCAAAGAAGCTGGCTGTTCACAGAGTGCTTTATCCAAGCATGTTAACAGAAAGTTGAGTGGAAGGAAAAACTGTGGAAGAAAAAGATGCACAACCAACCGAGAGAACCGCAGCCTTATGAGGATTCTCAAGCAAAATCGATTCAAGAATTTGAGTGAACTTCACAAGGAATGGACTGAGGCTGGGGTCAACGCATCAAGAGCCACCACACACAGATGTGTCAAGGAATTTGGCTACAGTTGTCTCATTTCTCTTGTTAAGCCACTCCTGAACCACAGACAATGTCAGAGGCGTCTTACCTGGGCTAAGGAGAAGAAGAACTTGACTGTTACCCAGTGGTCCAAAGTCCTCTGTTCAGATGAGAGCAAGTTTTGTATTTCAATTGGAAAGCAAGGTCCTAGAGTCTGGAGGAAGGGTGGAGAAGCTCATAGCCCAAGTTGCTTGAAGTCCAGTGTTAAGTTTCCACAGTCTGTGATGATTTGGGGTGTGATGATGTCATCTGCTGGTGTTGGTCCATTGTGTATTTTGAAAACCAAAGTCACTGCACCCATTTACCATGAAATTTTGAAGCACTTCATGCTTCCTTCTGCTGACCAGCTTTTTGAAGATGCTGATTTCATTTTCCAGCAGGATTTGGCACCTGCACACAATGCCAAAAGCACCAAAAGTTGGTTAAATGACCATGGTGTTGGTGTGCTTGACTGGCCAACAAACTCACCAGACTTGAACCCCAGAGAGAATCTATGGGGTATTGTCATGAGAAACAAGAGACCAAAAAATGCAGATGAGCTGAAGGCCACTGTCAAAGAAACCTGGGCTTCCATACCACCTCAGCAGTGCCACAAACTGATCACCTCCATGCCACGCCGAATTCAGGCAGTAATTAAAGCAAAAGAACCCCCTTCCAAGTATTGAGTACATGTACAGTAAATGGACATACTTTTCAGAAGGCCAACAATTAATTAAAAAGTTTTTTGTTTAATGGTCTTATGAAGAATTCTGATTTGTTGATATAATGAATTGGTGGGTTTTTGTTAAATGTGAGCCAAAATCATCACAATTAAAATAACCAAAGACTTAAACTACTTCAGGCTGTGTGCATTGAATTTATTTAATACACGAGTTTCACAATTTGAGTTGAATTACTGAAATAAATGAACTTTTCAACGACATTCTAATTTATTGAGATGCACCTGTATGTCAGTGTTGCCAAGTTTGCGATTTTCCCTTGGAATTGGGCTACATGTAAACTTGTTTTTCTTTTCCCGGGGTTTAAAGGTTTGCCCATATTGCAAAAATTGTAATTGACTGAAATGCATGTAGCTACTGAAATATTTTACATTCTACCAAAGATAATACTGTGCTAGATTATGACATTTGTGAGGGAGCGGCCTTTGAGCTTCTGTTTATGACTACTACTAGTTGAAATTGTGTATAATGCATACTGTAAAATATGTATTTTAGGTAAGGAAGTGGCATATTTTGTGTTGTGACATCCATAACTATGTCTGGAGATATTCCCTTAACTTTTTCAGTGTGTTCACAGCAGATCATTATGTTTGCCAGCTCATTTCTAACCTAGAGCAGTAAGAAAAAGAAGAAGAAAAACACAGACAGTGAGCTTCAAAACATCTCAGTCATAAGGAAATCTTACATGTTATGTTCTAATATTATAATATTATAACAGGTTAGGACTTACACGTTTGTCAGTTCCCAGAGCTGGAGAATCTGTCTCGAGGCAAATGTGTTCCAGTGGAATCTGTCTGATTAATTTTGCTCTCTGCATTTAAAATACATTTTCATTATATTAATGAAAAGAAAATTTATGTTAAACCTCATGCCTGTATAATAACGTCCATATAAGTTTAAATATAATTTTCAGTTCAATCATATGTACATTATGTGCTAACATTTGCAGTAACTGGAATGTGACGTGGAACAGGGTCATTCTTTAATAATTTTTTTTATTGCATATTTTTTATTTATGACTTTATGATGATAATTAAATGAGAATCCTTATCCAACCTGCTCGTTTTTGCTGACAGCAGGCGAAAAGGAGAAGTAGAATCTAGCCTGAACCTCTTCCATAGCAACCGAAGGCTTCCCGGCAAAATTCTGCAATAATACTTGTCTAATCCCTAAAGACATAAAAGAAGAGTTATGTAAGAAATTCAGCTGCAAAGGTCACAGAGACACAATGATTTGCTAGCTCTTACCTAGTTCTTTCATTGTGGCTATGGTAACTTTGGCTGCTGACTGGGAATGTACATTCCTTTAAGATAAAAGAATGGACTGAGTTATGAGCATTAAAGAAACCACAAAATGAACAGTCAGTTATATAGTTTTATATTCTGTTTATATTCAGTTATAAAGTTTTATATTCTGCTATGTAAAGTAATGTCAAAAATTGGCAAACCACGTAACCATTTCTGAGCTGCTTGTATGATTTCTTTAAATTTTGTAATCATTTTTTATTTTCTTGTATGATTTCCTGTAACTGAAGTTCGGGTCTGGACTCGATCCCATTGAGGAGTAATTATGCTCGGCATCCCAGAACGACTGGCAAATTGCCAGGGGCGTTCTTTAAGATGATTTCAAGGCTGTTTTGTCAAAGACGCTTTTGATCTTGGTTTTTGACTGCAGCTGGAGAAGTAAGATGTTGAGATTCCGTACGTTGCAATAAAAAGAAATCCAGCGCATAATTTTAAAAGATCAAAGAACCGCAATCATGGTGGACCGATGAGAAAATGTGTAATGCCGTCCTTCCAACGGGATTCGGCAAAAAGCATTATATCAGCTGGCTCCAATGTTTTTAAGGCCAAACAAGTATCGTCGTGATGAGTTCATCTCACTACAGTAGAGTACTGACTGTCCTGACTTCAAAGTTTCAAATCATAACATTAGAAATGTGTAAAAAGGCCTATGTACCTTCACCTAGCCTTGTACAATTTTTTTTTATATCCAATTGGGAGTGGGAGTTTTGATTTAAGACACGCCCCATAATTCAAGTGCAATGGAGCAAGCCCCATTCCAGAATATGAGTATGATAGTCAGGCTAATGATTTCCTGTAACTTAGAGAAGGCTCCACTGGCAAATTCAGTTCTTTAGATATTTCAAGTTGTTTTGTAAAGACTTTTACTACGCTAATGAGTGATTTTTTGCAAACCTCAGGGAGTTCAAGACCAATTTTTTTTTAATATGTATTAGCAAGCATTAGATCACATTTTGTACTGAGACAACATTTTTCAACATTGAGTAAAAGCCTATGGTAGCCTTAGCAAGTGAGACTCAACATTTTAAATGGACATTTGTTTTTTGGCCTTTTAGATTTCCTAGCCTTTTCAGTGTCTATTGAGATTAAGCCTTTAAGATCCATAGTATTTATCATGATTTTGACAATATTTGAGCATTTTTTTTATATTTTGTTTTACAATTTCTGATTTATGGAGTTAGAAGATTTTTATTAATTTAATCACTCTAACACAAATCATTTTTTTAAGTCACTCCCAAAACATTTACTCTAAATCATTTTAAGTCATACAGAACTTATTTACATTTTCTCACTTCATTTAATTTCACATTCCTTAAAATGACTGCTCTACTTTGTATATAAACAATGTAATCAAAGTAAGCAGAATTTTTGTTTGGTAGGTGTTGGTTCATTTCATTTTACATAATATTAAATAATATTATAAAAATCCCCAGCAGTGTCTGTTGAAAATTGTCCAAAAAAGATAATATCTGCTTTACCTCCCCGACTGCCACAAAATCATCTGTGTATTTTGGGAACAAGGGAAGGAATGGCTCCAGCTCCTGTTAAAGCGAAACTAATATAAATCATGGGGGAATCTTTTAATGTAAATCTTCCTATGTCATGTTATTTTATATTCACCTGAATCTTGACACTATGCAAGTCTTGCCCTGATCCCTGAAGGGGATGAATCCCAAAACAAGAGAACACAAACCCAGGATAGCTATATCAAAAACATTAAATATTAGTAAAGCTGCATGTGTCCATTGCTGTGTAAGCATATGTGGTACTGTATGTGTGCAACTGGAACACTGTCATTCTAAACGCATCCAAAAAGCATCCAAAGCTTTTGTTGACACACGCGAAGTTGTGTTAACTTACCTTTTTGACAGGTGAATATCTTTCTCAAACTGGATCCCTCTGTAACTGCCACTAGAGCTCTCACTCCAGCCTAAAATTACATTTATTAAACAGAAGAGGACACCATTGCAACCTCTGAGTCAACTTTTATTGTTAATCAGATTTATTTTCTTAGGCTTGACAAAAGCTTACCCTTTTAACCCTCAGAAGTGCATCATATATGTCCGAGGGAAAACCATGAAAATAACGCCATTGAGTTTAGTTGACTATGAGTTTTCTTAACGTAACTTACCTGTGTAAACTCATTTGCTGGCAGGTGACAGTGACAGTCAGTAAATCCTCTAGCCATGATGTTGTGTAGCCTATATAAAATGTTTTGAGGACATTTCTGTGTAAATTAGTAAATAAAACCACACGTTTTCATGATCTCTATGCCATTTTCTCAATCTCTCTTAACGATTGCCTGGAGGGCGGAACGTTTCGTCCGCTGAAGTGTTTCTCTCAGGGTTTGTTTTGTTGTAACACATTCTGCTTCCGTTTCCAGGATTTATTTTGAAAAATAAGCGGTAGTCATGGAGGGAGATCGTGATTATAGGGAGGGAGCAGATTATAGAGTAAATGTGAAGTCGAAAAAACATGTTCGTGAACAGCTTGAGAAGTATACAGACTTATTTAAAAAGTTCCTCGATGGCCAGTGCCACATTTCTGAGGAAGACAAAACCAAATTGCTGAAAGAAATGGTTGTGGTAAGTCTAGTAGAATAAAAGAGATGACAGTTCAATCATTTTTTGTCTTTATCAAGTGTATCATGGTTTTAACATAGAAACACCATCTGTTTTGCCTGTGCTATTCAAGTATGTGAGTTATGACACTGACTTTATTTTCTAAATGTGTTTAGATAGACGCAAAACTCACTTAACTTTACTCCGATGTGTTTTTCATCATCTTTGTTATTGTTGTGTATTTTGTTCCCCCCATTCACCTTATTTGTCTTTTTTTTTATCTTTTAGAACTTTGAATTCACAGTGCAAGAAAATCTAGTTGTCGGTGGCTTGTCGTGGGACGAGGCGTCAGAGGATTATTGTGAAGGTAAGTTACTGTTACAGTTTTAGAGGACTCATTACACTTTTTGCAAACCCAAGCCATAACATTATTAACCATTACTTTGTGTATTTAGACTATGAGAGCACAATAAATGACATTATGGATGAGAAAATAGTTGAGACCGCCTGCAAACGCAACTCTTACCCAAAGCAAATACGCAACCAGGTTGTGCGATCATTAAGAGCAGAGAGGAAACTTCTGGTGAGACATGTTTTTTTTGTTCTCTTATTTCCTTTATTTGATCAAAAATACAGAAATAAACTGTAATCTTGCTAAATGTTATTACAATGTGAAATAATGGTTTCTGTTTTAATATCCTTTAAATAATTTATTTCTGTGATGCAAAGCTGAATTTCCATCAGCCATTACTTCAGTATAAAGTGCCACATGATCCTTAAGAAATCATTCTAATATGCTGATTTATTATTGGAATCATCAATGTTGGCAACAGTTGTGCTGCCAAATATTTTTTTGGAAACTGCGATACTTTTTTCAAGATTCTTTGATGAATAAAAAGTTGAAAAAAGAACAGCATTTATTCAAAATATAAATCTTTTCGAACAGTATAAATCTTCTTAACAAAATCAATATAATTCTTCTTAACTTCTTATAAATCACTTCTTAACAATTTAAAAAAATTTTTGCTGATTATTGGTTTTTATTTGTTTGAATTTATTAGAAAGAATAAAAATTTGCTGACCCCCAAATTTTGAACTGTTGTGTATATTGTTAGAAAAGATTTCTCTTTTAAATAAATGCTCTTCTTTTTAACTTTTTATTCATCAAAGAACCTTGAAAAAATATATCACAGGTTCCAAAAAAAAAAATATATTAAGCAGCACAACAGTTTCCAGCATTGATAATACAAATAATATCAACGTATTAGAATGATTTCTGAAGGATCATGTGACACTGAAGACTGCTTTGCATCACAGTAATAAATTACATTTGAAAACATATTTAAGTAGAAAAACTTTATTTTACATTGTAATTATATTTCACAATATCACATATATTCCTGTATTTTTTTTATCAAATAAATGCAGCCTTGATGAGCATAAGATACTCCTGTTTATTTTTATTTTGTATTGTTTTGTTCACAGGCTTTGAAGACTGGACACACACACACACACATATATATATATATATATATATATATATATACACACACACACACACACACATCACAAATTTAATTATTAAAATAATAACATTCCAAACTTAACATTAATATCTTTAAAAGTCTTTATAGGATATTATTTGTATTTATTTATATTTGGAACTATTTGAGAACACATTGCACTGAGTAAATTTTTTTTTTTTTAATTTTATATGTTCCACCTTTGGCCACTAGATGTCATAATATCATTGTTTTACAGTTGTAAAATTTTAGGTGTTCCACCTCTGGCCACTAGGAGTCGTAATATATTCGAAAATAAACTATTGTGCTTCTGTAACTCATACAGTATACTTTGGTGTTTTTTTCAGAGAACGGGTCAGTTTGATTTTTTTTTTCTTTTTTCAGAAGACCTAAATGTTGCTGTGTGAATTTAGCTTATATGTTTTTACTGTTAATCCATTATTTTAGGGTTTGTATGAACAGGCAGTGAAGCCCCAAGACCTAAAGCCAGACCCAGCTCAAGGTGTGTGCACTTTTTTTTTTTTTAGTAAAAGTTCATAATTTGTGTAACAGTATTAGTTACTAGCCGTTAAACGTTGTTTTCACAGAGTTTGTCATCAGAAATGTATCAGCTGCTGCACCTGCAGTGTTCAAACAAGCCAGTACTGTTATGAAGGTACAAATTTATTATAATTACCATATTTGTGTGTGTGTATACATGTACAGTATTGTGCAAAAGTCTTAGGCCATTAGTATTTGTGCCATCAAAAAAAAAAAAAAAAAAAAAATGTTTTAAGCCAGTTATTTCTATATTTTGCTGTAGTGTGTAAGTAGGAAATATAATTTTACATTTCCAAACATTCCTTTTGCCATTAATTGTAATAATCCAATATGCACAAGGAGTCTGACAGCAGCCAGTGCTCCACACAGAGATCTGATCTCACCATCATCTAGTCCGTCTGGTATTACATGAAGAATCAGAAAAAACTGAGACAGAATAAATCCAGAAGAACTGTGGCAACGTCTCCAAGACACCTGAAGAAACCTACCTGAAATATATGTGCAAGTGCACCTACGACAAAAGCTGTTTTACAAAAAAAAGGGTGATTGCAGCAAATATTGATTTGATTGTATTAAATGAAGTTAATTGATAAATACAATCTATTTATGACACTATTTTTGAAAGCATTCTCACTTTACAGCATTTTTACACCTTAAACCTTTCACAGAAGTGTAGCTTTGCAGATAGGTTCCTTCAGGTATCTTTGAAATGCTGCCGTGGTTCTTCTGGAATTAGTCTGGATGATGATGAGATCAGATCTCTGTGGAGCACTGACTGCTGTTAAACTCCTTGTGCATACAAAAATCTCACTGGATTGTTACAATTAATGGCAAAAGAAATGTTTGGATATTTCCTACTAACACTACAGCAAAGGACTTTTTTTTGTTGGTGAAAATATTAATGGCACAGTACTATATACAATGCTCAAAAAATTAAAGGAACACTTTTTAATCAGAGTATAGCATCAAGTAAATTAAACTTCTGGGATATTTATCTTGTCAGTTACTGTACATAGCAGAGTGGGTTGTTAATTCATTTCAGCTGCTTTGGTGTTAATAAAATTAACAACATGTGCACTAGATTAGAAAACCCCCAAAACAGGAATGGTTTTACAGGTGGAGGCCACTGATATTTTTTTCCCTACTCATCTTTTCTGATTGTTTTTCACTAGTTTTGCATTTGGTTAGGGTCAGTGTCACTACTGGTAGCATGAGGCGATACCTGGACCCTACAAAGGTTGCACAGGAAGTCCAACTCCTCCAGGATGGCGCATCAATATGTGCCATTGTCAGAAGGTTTGCTGTGTCTCCCTGCACAGTCTCAAGAGCATGTAGGAGATTCCAGGAGACAGGCAATTACTCTAGGAGAGCTGGACAGGGCAGTAGAAGGTCCTTAACCCATCAGCAGGACCTGTATCTGCTCCTTTGTGTGCAAGGAGGAACAGGATGAGCACTGCCAGATCCCTACAAAATGACCTCCAGCAGGCCACTGGTGTGAATGCCTCTGAGAAAACAATCAGAAACAGACATCATGAGGGTGGCCTGAGGGCCTGACGTCCTCTAGTGGGCTCTGTCCTCACTGCCTGGCACCATGTAGCTTGATTGGCATTTGCCATTGAACACCAGAATTGGCAGGTCCACCTCTGGCGCTCTGTTCTTTTCACAGATGAGAGCAGGTTCACCCTGAGCACGTGTGACAGATGTAAAAGGGTCTGGAAAAGCGGTGGAGAATGTTATGCTGCCTGTAACATTGTTCAGCATGACTGGTTTGGTGGTGGGTTAGTGATGGTCTGGGAAGGCATATCCATGGAGGAACACAGAGACCTCTACAGGCTAGACAATGGCACACTTACTGTCATTAGGTATCGGGATGGAATCCTTGGACCCGATTTCAGACCCTACGCTGGTGCATTGGGTCCTTGTTCCTCCTGGTGCACGACAATGCCCGGCCTCATGTGGCGAGAGTATGCAGTCAGTTCCAGGAGGATGAAGGAATTGATACCATTGAATGTCCCCACGCTCGCCTGACCTAAATCCAAAAGAACACCTCTGGGACATTATGTTTCAGCGCATGTGACCAGGTTGCCCCTCAGACTGTCCAGGAGCTCAGTGATGCCCTGGTCCAGATCTGGGAGGGAATACCCCAGGACACCATCCTTCGTCTCATTAGGAGTGTGCCCTGACATTGTCAGGCATGCATACAAGCACGTGGGGGCCGTACAACCTACTGAGTACCATTTTGAGTTGCTGCAATGAAATTTCAGCTTAATGGACTAGCCTGCTGCATCCTTTTTTCACTTTAATTTTGAGTGTCTTTGAATTCAGCCCTCTGTAGGTTGATAATTTTAATTTCCATTAAACAATGTGGCATCTTTTCATTCCTTACAAATTACCCAGTCCATATCAGTATAGATATCCTGCATGATATTTTTCCCCATTGAGATCTGATGTGTTTTTCAAAGTGTTCCTTTAAATTTTTTTTGAGCAGTGATATATATATATATATATATATATATATATATATATATATATATTAACATGCCCTCCATTTTCCTTCACTCTGTTCAGTCTCTGAAAAGTCTAAAGCAGGCAGCTGAGGGCTTGCATCAAGTACTTGACATGCAGCCTTCAGCGGAGTCAGTGGAAATCTACAAAGAGATTTTAGTAGGAGACATCTGTCCAGATCTTCACCACAGGCTTCCCTCCACCGTCAAAAGAGCTGTGTCTGATTCAGAATACAGTGCAGACTATGTACCCGCTCGAGAAATCATCCAAAAGACTGATGTAAATTAATGTGTATCTGTATGTGTGTGCATCATTTTTTGTGGCTATGGAGAAGGGCAGTAAAGGAGTGTTGTATTGACACCTGTTATTAAATAAGTGTTTTGTGTAGTGTAAATAAATATAAAAAAAAAAACTTTGTGCATATAGTTTCTCACCACTTTCTTTTTCCATTTCAATAAATTACGTTATTAGAGAACCACTGTGCTGATGTGGTCCAGGTTCATACCACAAGGTGTAAGTGGTCTACCAGTGTTGGTTTCCAAATTAACTGGCACTGAACATCTTTTCATTAAACAAATGAGCCAAATAAACATCGACTAGAAGGGCTCTTTTTGTATCCTAAGTGAACAAAGATGAAAAGCTGACAATTTTCTTAACACATAAACAACCATTATTTGATTTTTATGTGTTCTTTCTCTATAAAGATGCAGGAATGTATAACTTTGAGCGAAAGGCTAGTAATGACTAATTGAACTAGAACTGTCAGTCATGTTATCTTTTGTAATGCATTACGACAGTATTACCGGTTTTGTATTTAACTTATTTTGCCAGCATTTGATTTTACTCTTAAAGACATTCATATTGCCTGACGGAATGTTTAAAATCCTTTTTTTTTAAAAATAGCTTTTAGAAATCACCGGTTTAAAATGGAAAAGACAGTCATTTCGTGGAAAGATCGTAAAGCGTTGAAAATACGAAAACATTTACACCGTCAGAAGTTGGAGCTCTCGAGAGCACCACGTGACTTCAAAGAACATCAGCCGAAGGCATTTGTAAGAAATCACTAATGTTACTGAGGGATGTTGACTGACAGTTTAAACATGTCTAACTATGCGCTGATTAAAACGACATAATAGTTCGCCTTAATTTTCCATACAGTTTCGTGAACTGAAGTCTTTATTGCGCTCGTGCTCTTCTGCACCTGTCATGTCACTTTTCAATGCGACAAGTAACTTTACTCGAAATGATGCTCCAGGTTTACGGTTGTTTCGAAAGAGTGAGGTATGTTACTTATTTATTCTTGTTTCCTTTGCACAATTACGAAATAAGTTTATAACCTAAAATAAAAATGTGCCAAATTTACAAATAACTACTTTCCACCTAACACATACATTCTCATCTTTCTGATCTGTGCCACCCAAAAGGATTTTATGGTGAACTGTTTGTGAATTGTTCTGTTATAATGAGATAAAACTGAACATTAATTTAAATTATTAAGGAAACAACACAACATGATAACAATAACATATGATTGTGATTCAGAGCTCTGATGATGAAGACAAAAGGTTAAAAAGAAGAGAAAAGAACCGAGTTGCTGCACAGAGGAGCCGTAAAAGACAAACTCAGAGAGCTGATGAGTTGCATGAGGTTTGCAAGCTGTAAATTATATAAAAGATGCTGATTTCTGCATTTGTTCTTCTAAGTAAAATTTGCAGATATAATGTGTATTTTTCCCATGCAGACATATGTTAATAATTGTGGGCAGACATTGGAAAATACATCAAATGCACATTGACGCATCCGATTGATGTGGTTTTTGACATACTGAAATTTTCTGTAACCAGGCGTATGAATGTCTGGAACAGGAGAACAGTCTGCTGAGGAAGGAAGTCCAGATTTTGATAGAGGAACAGCAACGCTTGACAGATGCCCTCAAAGCCCATGAGCCTTTGTGCCCTCTTGAACTGTGGCATGACCTCAACATCAAGGTCCATAGGCACAGTGTCACCTGAGTTTATGTCTAGATAGAGACACTCACATCTGATGCTCATGATGTCTGAATTTCCATTTAGCATAAATTAATTATACTTGTAATCATGCAAGGGATTTATGCATACTAGCATTTTTAATCTAAAGTATTAATTTGTGTGTTCATTATGCAGTGTTTTCTTTGCAGTGTGTTCATAAAAGTGAATTATTAAATCCTGCTTGAAACTGCAATGTAACAAGCTATGTTCAGAATACAGAATCTAGCCACATGTTAGTTTTCCCAGGGTCACGCCTCACGTGAATACATCCGCTTTGGTATTTACTTTAATAAAGAAAATAACCACTAACTAAACCATCTGTCATACCACAGTTAGTTGGTTGTGAATGAATGACATGTGAGAACGGACTTCTGCTTTATGAGAGCCAATCCAACCAAAAAGTTAGTTTCAAAACTCTGTGAAAGCAGGTTTATGTCTGCATATTATTAATTACTATTAAAAATAACCATAACAGTTTAATTTGCATGTTAGTGTTACTTTTCTGTCTTGCTTGATTGTGTTTTGCTTTTGGAGTGTATTGTATGTGTTGTAAGAAAAATAAACAATTATTTTAATAAAAAACAATCATTCCGTTTTTATACACTTTGTGATGCAGACTGAAATCCAGTAATTACTGGAATTGAAATAGTCATACAATTTCTATTAAAATGAGGTCACCAAATCAGAAGAAGTACCCGGATATGATGTTTATTTCTCATTTGTGTTGAAACCATATCTGGGGGAGGTTGTGGTAAGATGGTGGTCATATTTTTTTTCTTGAATGCATCACTTCCTAAAACCTCTGATGACTTACCTTCCTAACCAGTGCAGGGTACACACTTCTGCATTTCTCTTCCAGTTTTCTCTTCTCTTCTGAAAAGTCCTAGAGCTCCACATGAAGCTGTTGACTTTCAATTCAAAACCTTAAAGCCAAAAAGCACTGCTAGAGAAAAATCATAAAACGGCTAGTTTTAGTATATTCAGTATAAATGTTTATTCAAGCACAAATGCAATTGTTCAGAATGGGTTGAGTGCAAAGGATATAGTACAGAAAATAAAATTGCCTTAATTAGGGCATGACAATATTTATGTAGAACACAAGTTTTATTTCATAGCAATTTCAACAATGCATAGCTTTATAATAGTACATACAAGTCTTCTGGTATGCATGGTGCGGGGAGCCTGTAAATGGAAATGAATATACTGTAGAAAGAGAGAGAGAGAGATATTTTTTTTATTATTATTATTACAACTGAAGTACATATCAGAAGTACATAATGTCTTAGAGTCAAAGTGCTGAGAACCAGTGTTTTATAGTCATACATACATATATACATATATTTAACAAATGAAATCATACATGATTGTCAACAGTTATCTCTGCTTCAAAAGTTATTAATTGCAATCTGACTGCAATCAAAGGTGTAGTTTTGGGTTGAACATTGGGAAGGGAGGGGGGTTGAAGTGTGAACTGTTTTAGTGGAGTCCCGGGTCATGCTCCCTCATAAGGTTTATTTATTTGTTTGGGTTATTTTTGTAAAATGGTCTTTTGTGCTATCATCCACACATGTAAAGTTGGTTGATAACATAACTGCAATAAATTAATAGCCTAGTTAACAATTACTTGTTTACATAGGATATATAATGCATTTTATATTATTTAGGCACTTATAATTTGACAGAATGTTCTAATTCAACATGCCATGGGAAGTCAGTCTAAAATAACATTCTCTAATATTGATAATGTTTATTTCTTACTCCTTAATAGTTCATCAGGCTCTTAATGATTTAATCTGTGCCATCTCTTGGAATATCTAAAGGCCAAGTTTTTCCATCACTCATCATTGTCACAGTTCGCAGGTCTGTGGATTCCTGTTCTGTTGTTTTGTGTGGGTGTGTCTTTGCTGTCACTTGTGTTGCTGGGCAACTCACGAGCACTGATTAGCAATCAGCTGCAGCTGTGGCTCGTCAGTGCTGCTATATTATGTCTCTGTGTTTGTTTGTTCATTGTTGGATTGTTCTGTACTCCTTGCAGTTCTCTGCTTTTAGTCTCCTGGGTTCCAGTTGCTCGGTTTGGAGTGGATGTTAATTTCGTCTTGGAGTTCCTGCCTCTGTTTGGAGTGGCTGTTTATCTGTTTGGATGATCCTTGTTGGATTGCATTCAGAGATCTGCCCATTGTAGTCCCTGTACTGCCAAGGACCAGCTGCATCAAGACTTTCCTGACCAGTCGTTGTTCTATCGCTGTGAGAGCTTTTCCTGAATAAAGGAATTATTCACTTGCAATTGAATCTCGAGTTTTCAGTCCTGACATAACAATCCGACCAAGGATGGATTCAGCAAGTGGTGAGTGGAGAGACGTCATTGCTAATAGCAATGTTCGTATGGATCAACAGGATGAAAAGATATTGGCTATGGGTCGTGTGGTGCAAGTCTTGGTGGCACAGGTGTTGGAGGTTACTGCCCAGCTCCAACGTTTAAGAGCGGACATCAACGGAGCGCCCACTGTGCCTACCCCGCCGTCTGTTTCCCCTTCTGTGGCGTGATCGGATCAACACATCAAGCCTCGTCTTCCACCTCCTGCTCTGTATGCTGGTGAGCCACATTTATGCCGAGCTTTTATAACTAAGTGCTTGTTGTTTTTCACTCTTCAACCCAAGTCTTTTCCTATGGAGCAGTCCAGAGTGGCGTTGATGATCACGCTGCTTTCAGGACGCGCTGCGCTCTGGGGAACAGTGGTGTGGGAAAGCCAATCACCATGCTGTGCCTCATTCCAGTCCTTCACGGAGGAGTTAAAGAGTGTTTGATCGACTCGTTTCGGGATGTGAAGTGGATTGGAAACTGACGGATCTGCGACAGGGTAATCATTCAGTTACTGACTATTCCATTGATTTCCACACCCTAGTGGCAGAGATGAAATGGAACGAGGAGGCACAGTGGGACAACTTTCTGCATGGGTTGGCTGACCATGTCCAACGGGAGATCGTCGGGTTGGATTTACCCATTACTCGGAATGGACTGATCGAGTTGGTGATTAGAGTGGACAGCCTTCTGCAATGTTGTGATCAAAGACATGCAAGTTCTTACCCAGAGGTGGAATTTGCTGGTGACAGTCCAATTTCAGATCTTGAACCCATGCAGGTGGGCAGAACCTGGCTGACCAGGGAGGAGAGGGATCGTCGACGGACCAACGTTTTGTTTATACTGTGGAGCGAGCGGGCATTTTGTTACAAGCTGTCTGGTAAAAGCCAGAGCCCGTCAGTAGATGTGAGTTTATTGACAGGTGGAGTTTCCTTCGAGAAATCCTCTACAGCTACTCTCCTTCCGGTCAGACTACAGTGGGCCAATGCTTTCCATACCTGCCAGGCTTTAGTGGACTCAGGAGCAGAGGGCAGTTTCATAGACGCGTCACTGGAGGCTCTGTTACTCATTCCGGTGGTCTCGCTACCTCAGCCTATCTCTGTCCAAGCACTCAGTGGGCAGGTTATGCCATCAGTCACCCAGAGCACAATACCCATCAAGCCCATCACCTCTGGTAACCATATGGAGGAGATTAGACTACTGTTGATCAATTCCCCTCTGGCTCCTGTGGTGTTGGGTCATCCCTGGTTGTCACTTCACAATCCCCACATGGACTGACAACAGAACACTATTTGTGCTTGGAGTAGTTTGTCATGCGTCTCGTTTGGTGTCTGCCTGTTCTTCCGTGTTGTGTTCTGTGTTTCAGGAGGAATCCATGGACCTGTCTAACATACCGAAGGAGTACCTGAACCTGAAGGAAGTGTTACATAAGTCTCGAGCTGCCTCTTCCTCCGCATCGTCCCTATGACTGTGCCATAGACTTATTGTCAGGTACGTCTCTGCCTAAGGGCAGATTATACCCTTTACGTTCCAGAAAGGGAGGCCATGGATTGGTTGTCCACCGAGCTGTTTATTTGTGCCTGAGAACTTGCGGTCTGATGTCATCCATTGGGGTCATTGTTCCAGGATCGCTTGTCATCCAGGGGTCAATTGTACCGGTTATTTGGTTAAGCAATGATTCTGGTGGCCTTCTATGGCTCGAGACATTCGTGGTTTTGTTTTGGCCTGCTCGGTTTGCGTGGTTGGTAAGCCTTCCAATCGACCCCCAGCGGGGTTCTTGCAGCCGCTGTCAGTCCCTTCGAGACCGTGGTCCCATATTGCGCTAGATTTCGTTACTGCCCTCCCACCATCCCAGGGCAACAGTGGTTTTAACCATGGTGGACCGGTTCTCGAAGGCGGCTCATTTTTATTCCCTTACCCAAATTACCATCTGCCAGGGAGACGGCGGTTTCTGTCATTTGATCATGTCTTTCGCATTCATGGCCTCCTGAAGGATGTGGTTTCTGACAGGGGTCCCCAATTTGTCCAAATTTTGGAAGGAATTTTGTTGGTTACTGGGGGCGACTGTCAGTCTTTCCTCGGGTTATCCTCAGAGCAACGGTCAAACTGAGAAGGCCAACCAAGATTTGGAGTGTTGCGATGTTTGGTTTCTCAGAACATTCTTGTCTATTCAGTCAAATGTATCCTGGACTCTAGGCGGAGGGGACGCGGATTTCAATACTTGGTGGACTGGGAAGGTTACGGTCCAGAGGAGAGAAGTTGGGTGCCTGCTAGAGCCATTGATCACTCTCTTATTGATTTCAATTGACAGGTAACGGCCCACGGGAATGCCTGGAGGCGTTCCTAGGGGGAGGGGTACTGTCACGGTTCGCAGGTCTGTGGATTCCGGTTCTGTTTTGTGTGGGTGTGTCTCTGCTGTCACGTGTGATGCTGGGCAACTCACGAGCGCTGATTAGCAATCAGCTGCATCTGCAGCTCGTCAGTGCTATGTCTCTGTTCGTTCATTGTTGGATTGTTCTGTGGGCTCATGCTGTGCTCCTTGCAGTTCTCTGCTTTTAGTCTCCTAGGTTCCAGTTTCTTGGTTCGGAGTGGGTATTTTTCGTCTTGAAGTGCCTGCCTCTGTTTGGAGTGGATGTTTCTGTTGGGGTGATCCTCGTTGGATTGCATTCAGAGATCTGCCCATTGTAGTCCCTGTGCTGCCATGGACCAGCTGCACCAAGACTTTCCTGACCAGTCATTGTTCTATCACTTTGATGGCATTTCCTGAATAAAGGAATTATTCACTTGCAATTGAATCGAGTTTTCAGTCCTGACAATCATTAGACCCCTCTTACACATAGCTCTCGTTTCTGACTTGTACTTGATCTTAAGAAAATGTACCATAGCTCTTAACTGTAGCATTTGTTATAAGGCTAGCTTATTAATCGCTACCAGGCCAATAATGACTCCTTATTCTATATAGCACTTATGAAAAACAACAGCCTGCAGATTTAGAAACAATAGTTAGGCTACAACATGCCAGTTTTATTAAATCTATAGGGAAGAATCTAGTCCCTTAACAGACTATCTATTATAAATTATCCAACAAATTAGACTATTTACCTCAAATAAACCTACAATAAAACGTGTCAAATTCATGAGGTTATGAGAAGTTTAAAAAGATTATAATAGTGCTATTATGTATATGTACTTGCTAATTTTGGTTATTCGGTGGTTACCTCCCCATCCCCCGCTGCAAACTACACCTCTGATTGCAGTATTACAAAACATCTGCAATGTTCCTGTCCGGGTCTGCATCTAAACAAGCGGAAATGAGAGTCCAGTGCATGCTGCAACTCAGCGTCTATTTGTGTTATTCCTCGATTGTTATGCCCTCTAGTGGACACATTAACACATTACATACACTTTATTTTATATAATCTGTCTCTATATAATTTGTAGCCTAAGTCCACTGAAAATAGACATAGCTGCTTTAAATTAAAGTGATAATGTAGTTTTAATCATCTACATCTACTGTAGCTACTCTGAATGAAGGCCATTAGTTTGTATGACTAGTCTGATCGACATTCAAGAAATGACGTCTCTTCTAAAACTCAGGCTGGGTCAGAGCTGTAAATATCTCTTCTTGTCACTACACGAAAATAAAAGGAAGCAGAGAAGATTATCTATTAAAAAGTTTCGTACTGTTTTGCATTGTCTTTAAAGTGCACATGTTTTGAAATCCGAATAGAGGAGCATGCAAATACGGTTTGTGAACTGGGAAATTAGGGGTGTGTCTTAAACGGAAAAATATTCCTGTTATGGTAACCTTTCCTTCCTGATCTGTTAGTTCCTGGTAGCGACTGTAGGTGGTTGCCCTCGCATCTCAAAATTCTTGTAAACCTTACAGGAACTTCGAGAATGTGGTCCTTGAAATTCCCATTTAACCTACACTTCCTTGAGCTCCCCCAAAATAAAGAAGGGACATTTTCATTGTACTGGCAAGGAAGTTTAAATGCATAAATCCTTATCTTTGCACACTGAGGGAAAACCAATCAATATATGAGTTTAGGAATGTACACCACAGGGTTGTCATTCATTATAATAAACCCCTAATAGTGTATTATAATAGTAGGCCTAATGGCTAAATGAGCTGTAAAACTGTCAATAATGTTGCATATGCATAGGTTTGTATACACTACAATGAATGAATAAAGCATTCCAATGAGCTAATAGGTTAACAACCTGTCAGTCATGAATGCAGTACATCAAAACTTTAAAATCATTATCATTAAAATAATGTTTAAGGTTATGTGATGCTTGAAATAGCATTACAACACCCTATTTGGCATCTGTAGACTTTCAACAGTTTTAATGCTTGCATCAGAATGTGAAGTTTCCACTGATTGCATTTGTTGCCAAGGGCTGGGACTATGTTGGTTCATATTCAGGCAGGGCAAAGTGCACTTGCCTTATATGGTAAAAGGCAGTTCATGATGTTTGGAATCTGGGTATTTAAAAAGGCATGTTAAATAGATTTTAGATTAGATTTCATAAATGCTTGGTTTTATTACTCATTCAAAACATTTTCAATTTTACATTTTGGAAATATTAAGTCCATATTTTTATCATTTTGTACTGTTTAAAAAAATATTAAGTTCCATATTTTGTATACTGTAGGCTGGTCATTTAGTTCCTGTATCTAGTTGAATGGTTTTGATTAGAAGTAGTGATTCACTTTCGTTTCATTGCACTGACCGGGAAACAAATGTGAACAAAGAATGTTTAATTCTCGGTGATGATGTTTTCAGGTGAAAGAGGTGGAAGTTATCCGAGAGTCATTTCTGAGAGTTCACATGTCTGACATCAGTCCGCATCAGCAATGATTAAGCAATGAGCAGCAACTCGGACATGATTGCCCCATATGTTTTTTTTTTTTGTTTTTTTTTTTTAATACTTTAAGGGATGTGTGCAAACAAAATGACACACATAAAAAGGCCAAAAGTGACTGTTTTTATTGTGGTTCATAGAAAGGGTGGAGTACAAAGCAATGATGGCATCCAATGAAAGATTACAAAGCATTTTATTAACTTAGATTAATTCAATAATAAAATTGATAATAAGTACACAAAAATAGACCTATATATATATATATATATATATCTATATATATATATATATATATATAAGTTGCATTTTTACTGAAAACCAGTAAGCAGTGTCTATTTTTTTTTTATTTATCATAACTAAAACCAGTCATGTTTTATTATTCCCTCTCAAAGTCCCCTCTCAAAATGTTAAAATGGAACTTTTTGTTCCTGTACAACCATGTTTCTTTCTAGAAACAATTTTGAAAAGCAAACCAAGGCAGTATTGGTAGCAATTATTCAGAATTCTAAATAATTCCCTCTTTTTTTTTTTTCCTAAAAGGAAGTTACCAAAACTTAGGTACCACCACAGCTAAGAGTTCTCTAGCAGCTTTGTTCTTTATGAGGAATTTCAGGAGCCTTTTACAGTTGCTATCTTCTGATGCAATTCCCACTTTTAATCAGTTCCAAAGCAATAATATGTTTCCCTTGTATGAAATTCCCCCACCTTCAAAAATAAACATTTAAATCAGCAGAAAATGCTGAATGTTCTCTGGCATGAAGAACCCAATCAACCTCAGTGTTCCAATTGGCATGTCTCTCAGGTTATACATGTGCAGACTTGCCCTACCACAAATTTCTCAAAACAACCATAAACGGTGCTGCTTTTTGAGCATGTCAAGTACACTTTCGAAAGTAGGCTAACAATATTTAGGCGTTGCCTCATCTGATGTAATCACGTCGATCCAGTTGTGTTTAATCACATCTGACTTAATATAAAACCAGCACAGAATGACTCAATTATAGATGGTATAGTTTTTATTTTATTAATAAAGTACAAAAACAAACAAGAGGCAGTCAAAATGAAGCCAAACATATTTCATATAAATATGTAATTGAATTTTACAGGCCACTATCTTCTCAATCATGACTTTTGGTAGCAATTGCACTTGAACACTTTGACATAGACACCAATGACGTGATAAATTCCGATTTAACCACAAATGGAAAGCATGTTTTCAATACACATTTAATGTCAGTAGTACCACATTTTGTGGTATGCCTGTTTAAACAAACACACACACACACACACACACAAAAAAAGAAAAAAAAAAGCTACCTGACGCCTGCATCACTTAACCTTTCAGTACATGACAGAACATACATTTAAACAATGCAACTATGCATTAATTTAAACATGAGGGAGAAGTTTGTGAAAAGATTAGGTGTTTTCCTCGGTTTCATATAAATGGAGTGATTTTTATACTCTAGTACACCTTTCTGTAATATTAGGAAATGCAGTCACAGGGCCTGATCAGATGTTTTGCAGTATGTGTTTCTTCACTGACAACAATACGTGACTACAATTGCTTGACACATGATCTAGGAACATAGCCAGACAATTAATAAGAGCTTTACTTCAAGTTTTTTTCCTTTAGAATAAGCCCAGCTAACAAAAATATGTTCTAAGTAGATTTTGCTAACATTCCCATTAAGTTATTTCTGAATCTTCTCTGAAAGTTTAAAACGTCCCGGTTTTTATTTTATTTATTTATTTTCTGGGTTATGCAAATGTTAGAGAAAACATTAAGGGGACGCTCCATTTAAACTGTTTGCAAACATTATGGGAAAATTACCTTTGAATGTTCTCTGAATGTTATGAAACCAACTAAAATGTTTGAAAAAAAGATATTCCAAGATGGTTTTGAGAACATTATTTAAGACCACATAACTTTAAATGAACATTCTACTGATGTTATACTTAATTTTGACAGAACCTTGTCAAAACATTAGCCAAAGTTCTGAGAATATTAGAATCCTGTTAGCTGGGAGTGTAGAGGTTTGTGCATCTAGACAATAACAACACACGGCTACAATATATGAAAAATGCAACACTTTAGAAAATAAGTATGTCCTTGCTAATAGCACAAAAACAATATATATATATTTTTTTACAGTAGGTTGACAAAATGCAGATCTTCCTGCTCACAGCATTGTAACAACAACATAGTCGGACAGTTGAGGTGATAGCGAACAGGCTTTCAGTGACAAAAGGTAGAAACTTCCTTGTAAGTAGTGTGCAGGACACCTCATTGTCTCAAAGTCCACTCTGTGTCGACTTCCCTGTTATTTTATTTCTCTATTTAATATGAGTTTCCTGCAATATAGACCAAGTCCTGAGAGATTAGTAGCAGCTTGAAATACTTCATGTGGCATGTTATGTGGACACCTAACAAGGCAGAGGCCCCAGATAAATATGTAACTAAACTAAACAACTTTGTCACCCTGTATGTCTTGCCAATAAATGAAAAAGATACACGCAAATTACTACATTTGTTTCCTCTCACTAGTATAGTACTTGCTGTCAAACACACCACCAGGGTTTCATTTAACCAACAAGCTGATAAATAAATGAAATCATGTTGTTCTAGCATCAACATGACATCAGGCTTTGGTGCATATAAAAAGCATATCATGTTGAACATACATATAATTACGAACACATTTAAATAAGAGGAAAAACGCATTAAACGTCCTTCAACACTTTAGTGCTTTAACAGTCTCTTTCAGTGTACATCAGATCGACCTTAACTGGCAGCATGGCAGACGCCCCATGTTTAGTCCTTTATAACGTGGGTGAACCTTCCAGTGTTCCTTGGCAAGGACTGCCAAACCATTAGCTTCTTGCCTGTACAGTTTGTGATTTAGAGATGTCCACAGCTAGTTGGTATTAAGGTGTGTGTTGGTCCACTTGTGGTAAGATTCAGACCCTGCAGGGTGGTCTCTTTGAATTGCTGGATGAAGAGCTTCCTCTCGTCTTCAGGGGTCTGGCCATTCTGAGCACGGACAATACAGGTGGGCCTATGCAGGTTGAGCATGTAAACTAGCTGCTGCTTTTGGTTTTTCAGCTCCTCAATCTGGGCTTTCAACTCAGCATTGATGGACTCCAACTTCTCTGACTCCTGAATTAAAATAAAAGCCATTTATGGAATATATATGAGTGAAAAATTCATTTTAGAAATATGAAAAAATATTTTAAATAAAATAACATTAAATAATAATAATAATAATATTCTAAATATATTCTAAATATAAATAACAAATAAAAATTATATAAAATATATATAAATAATATAAAAATATAATTGAATAATAACATAAAGAATACCTTTTGTAAATTGTCTGTTGTCTCCTTTTTCTTGTTTCTGCATTTCGCTGCTGCAATTTTGTTTCTTTCTCTCCTTCTTTTTCTCCTTTCGTTCTCCTCTGGATTGGTCTGAAATTACAATATATATCACATGCGTTCTAATATACCTATAGAGTGTAATACATATTGTATTTTATGAAAACGAAACAGCCTAATGATACTGGTTTAGCTCCGCAAGCGGATGAACAAGTGAATTGTGCAAGCATGGCTTTTCTACATGCATGTTACTCAATATAACTAAAGTGAAATACAAGAAATAACATTTGATTAAATGTTCTAACTGTAAATGAGTCGTTCTTACCTCACGCTTCATCACAGGTAGTTCAGTGGGGCAGTCTGTGTTCATACACGCTCGGTCAGTGGTCAGGGTGCTCATGCCGTTGGACAGGCGTTTGTTCTGAATGGCGTAGCGCAGCTCCTCTTTCACTAATGGAGTGAAGTTGGTGAAGTCGTCTAGCGTGAGTGAGCCAGGCGGCGAGAGGCAGGGTACTAAAGCAGTCGCACTGATCTCCGAGGGACCCAAACCAGGATGCTGGAGCATCATTCCGAAATCTAAAACATTTGAAGCCAGATTTAAATCATGGTCTTAATAAGGAAACTTTCTGTAGTCAGATACAAACTCTACCACCTTCTCAAAAAATGATTAGACTACTGACTTAACTGTAAAAAGTTAGTAATGTAATAAGAATGTGATTTTAAATCTGAAAAATTATATTAAAAAAACAATACATATTTCAGAAATAAAAAGTATGAATGAATATGATTGCATTAAATATATGCATATATTTATGATTTATTATAAACAATTGTATATATATTTTTATTCATAATTTATGGAGAAAATATTATATTTAACAAGGCAATAAACACACTGCTTAAATATGTTCAAATTACAGAAAGTAAATCCCCTTATGATTTAGAGAGTAAGGGGTATTCCCAATCTTATTTTATATAGTTCATTCTTTTAGTATCATTTTAATGTTGTGTATTGTTATCCTTATGGTGTTTTATGTTTGTAAAACTATAGCTTTATATTATTATTTACAAACAGTTTATAGAAAGTAAGGTTTTATAAGCTTAGTTTAAAGTCATTTGTACCACGTGTTATCCTCAGTATATTTTACAGTGATTTTACATTGCAGACTTAGCTCAAATAAGTTAGTATATTAAAATAATACAAGGCAATGGCATGTACAATGTGCTATTCCTTAATGTTTTTAACATCATCACAATATGTTATTTTAGAATATTTTCTGAACAGAAACAGAATTACATTTAGGTAATATATCAGACACATATTTAAATGTTATGCGATTACATTCAATTACTATACACGAATTATTTGTAATATATATGTTCTGATTATATGCACTGCAGGTCTACAATCATTATCAGTATAATCCGGTAAAATAATCATCTTTAACTGTTTAATAAACTCTAATCCGGTTACAGTGAAATCGCTATGTAAATCGGTGAAGTAACCCGTTTTTATTATTATTGGTTACTATTATTATTATTATTATTATTATTATTATTATTATTATTATTATTTTACAGTCGGCTATAACGATAACAGAACTAGTTAGGCTACATAAAATAATCAGTTATTCAGATATTTCAACATGAGTAAGCCTACCGCAGCCCAGTTCCGCACGTTTTGCAACAATTCTAGAGGACTTCGTTTATGCCGAGATAACAATTAAATACAATAAAATATAAACATAAACAGCATAAAAGATTACACTATGACTATAAAATGAACTATAATAGGTACAATCGCTTGATCCAAAACCACAATTGTATTGAAATCAGTCACTGGCTAAGTTTATTTATCAGAACATAGCGTAGGCAGTTTTCACAGTGTGTCCTAGAACACTTACAACAAAACCCATAAATAACGCGTGAAACACTGTTGTCACTCACCTTGTTTTGACTGAATAAAACGCGCGTGTTGTGATGCTCTCCTCCGACCGGAGTGTTCTCGCGTTCAGCTGCTAAAGTTACAGTTGTCGCCGGCTCGTTGCATCACCTCTTTTTATGGCTGGAGGACGTGAACTACTACTGTGGGCGGGGCGAGTGACCTCACCCTATTTATAGTATCAGGAAAGCAGTCTTTGAGATGATGCAACCGGGCAACCCTCCGTACGCACCATAACTGGGCAAGCTCAGACCCCCGCCCTCCCCGTACAATGGAGGAATCGAAGCCTGACATGTTCACCTAATGAGCAAATAAAGACATACCCGTGTAATGACATGGGATCTCTGGAATGCTCTAGTCTAATGTCCTGAATATTTGTGGGGAAAAATAAAACATATGGGAGAGGAGAAATTGACTGGCTAGTTGGTCAGAATGAGACCAGAAAATCACTCGCACTCTGTTAAACACACTCATATTTTGTCTGTTGGAGAATTGTATGAAGATGGAGAGAGGATCCCAAGGTCAGTGTGTTGCTGTCTTTTATTCAGTCTGTTCAGTGTTTTAAAGTCCATGAGTGAGCAAGTGTAATCAAGTGCTAACAGTTGGTTTTGCACGTCCACTAAAAATGTTTTCACCATTTAACAACTTAATGACCAGCCGTTTAACTTGCCCCAGTAATTTTAGATTTACACTCGAGTTATCAGAGGTTGATTTCTTCATCACTAATTAAATAAAAAAGTTTGAAGACATCAATGTAACTTTGGCATGACTTTGATTTTCCAGAGCATAAACTAGGTTTTCAATTTTATAGTGTGCTCAACTTTGAAAATATAATTTAAGGTTGTAAATATTATTATAGTGTTTTTTGTTGTTTTTTATTTTTTTCTTTATTTTATTCTATTTTTTTTGTTTTGTTCTAAATATTTTGTGATATCAGTTTATCGGTGTCAGTGTTAGATATAAATATGAGTAGACAACATCAACAATCTATTAAATAATCAGATAAAGAAACATGGTTGTAAAGCAAACGTTAGAGCTCATATAGTTTTTGTCTGTTTACTTTGATTTGTGGTGGATGGATGTTCAGTGGAATGATTTTGGAGTAATTTCAGGGAGTGGGCAGTCCGCAGTGTCTGCATTCCTCTACTTGATGTGAAGCACAGCTCTCTTGCTCTAGTTGGGTTATTACCCACCCCGGTACATGCTCTTACATCTGTGTTCTGGAAATTTCCAGTGATATCTCTTCACCAGTCCTGGTGCAATCACTACTAAAACACTCCCTTATTACATACAACTGTGCTTGTACACAAAATATTGTTACTAAGGAGTCATGTCTAAACCTGACACAAAGGTAATATTTGTTGACTGTCGGGTTAATGAATCTGGGTATAAATAAGTTCCATTTGACTCACAGCTATAACCATTTTAAAGTGAATTTGCTGTTGTTGTTTTGACATCCACTGATATATGAAAATAATAAGCTAGTGGTTTTATATAAGATAATTATATTCAGAGTTTTTTTTTTTTTTTTTTTTTTTTTAATAGCATTTCATGTGGTTTTTGATTTTTCCCTCAGTGGTTTATTTTTTCCTTATTTGCATTTTGCTAAAATTTAAATACATTCATTTAATATAAACTGAAAGAAAACAAGTAGCTTTTATAAATACACAAATATTTTTTAAGCTATAGTATTTTTTTTAGTAGTTTGGTAGGTTTTAAAATTGTGTCTCTTTGTGCTTTTTTATTTTGTATGAACTTTTATTTATTTTTAATTATTTGACTTATCTTTATTAGTATTTTTTTCCCTCATTACTCTAGTTCAAGGTAGTTCTTGGTATTTGTTTCTGCTTGGTGAAAATCAGTTTAAAATTCTGAAACAATAAATGTCTTGTTCCACATTAAGGCAAATTAAGTTTTATTTCTGGTTGTCCAACATTAGGGAAAAATGTCCATAGTTCATGTGATGAACTACACCTATGGTTATTGTGCTGGACAGCTGTGAACTTGATGGGAACGGACTTCAGACATTTACTGTCACCTTGACACCAGTTGGTTAAAAGTCATAAAAATGATTTCAAAAAGGGAAGTTAGTTCTGTGAAAAGCTCTCATATTATTTGTTGGCAGCTGGAACTTATTTGATTTTATGTTGCCCAATGCAATGAAATACAGTCATTTTTATATGCTGCTTAATTCTTTTTGTGTGTTTGATATATATGTCTACAAATTACAGAAATAATCTTATGAAATGTGTTAATTAAAGTTGTACATACACCAAAATCATCGCCATTTTTAAAAAGCAAATGTGTCCATAAATACATTAAATACTGTAAAGATGTACAATCTGAGTTAGATACTAAGATACATTTATACTAATTTTTCTAATGAGACATAATATTCAGTTTATGTTTAAGCTAAAAATGTCTACCAGACCTGTGTGTGAACCCACGCAAGATACGATCTATATCTAAAACGTTACACAGGGCTTAATATAGCAGTGTTCACCATCTTATCATCTCTTTATCATATCTGGAAGGGCAAAATCACGTCATAGAGTCCAGCTTGTGCTCCAGCGTATAAAGTCAAACAGGTGTTTAAAGGCCTGTGGCCATTATGTGTCTGGGACATGGATATACAGCTGTTATGATGTCAATATTGACCTATTAGCTATTAATACACAGTGAAGATTCAGGAGAAGTGATTTCACTTTTCCATCTGTTATTTGTTCATTGTTGTCTATCAACAAAAATTTGAAAGGTTTGAGTGAAAGAAAGGTGAACAAGATACATATAATATTCCGTGTAATATGTGATCCTTTCCATTTAGTTTCTTTATGATGTGAAGAAAACTTTGCAGCCATATTTTCAAATGTCTTTCAGTTTTGTTATTATGACACCGCCATTCAAACTATCTATATCTTTATTGCTGATCTGAGTCTAATAAAATTTTCTGATAAGAATTAACACAGTTCACGAGTTTAAGGGAGATAAATTCCTATGGATGTAAGTACGTATGTATATGTATTTATTAATTTATAAAATTATTATTAAAATTTAAAAATAGGAATCATCATTAAATCACATAGAAGTACTTGATGTAGCCTATTAGATTTTATATTGTTATGTTCATAATAATGTTGCATGTATCTTTCATTTGGCTTCATTTCCATTTATCTTTCACTTTTGTTTTTACCACACATCCACTATTTAACAACCCAACATTCACTATTTCATAACCAGCATCATCGTCATCATTATAATTAAATGTATATAAAACATGCCCTAATTGTGCTGATTCTCTCTGTATATATGTTGCCTATATTTTCTGAAGCACTTTGTAATATATATATATATATATATATATATATATATATATATATATATATATATATATATATAGTAATATATATATATATATATATATATATATAAAGCAAAGAAAGAAAGAACGAAGGAAAAGCCTGATATTTTTCTTTCATTTCTTGTTTTATTTTCTTTCCAATTCCATTCAACTGCGTATGGGCATTATGAAAACTGAAAATTTTATTAAAACCCAATTCAGACAACAATATAGTAGGTCAAAATGTAACCAGATTATTTTAATTCATTTAATTTAGTTAATTAATTATATTAGATTATTTTAATTTCTCTTTCTTGTACTTGTTTCTTTTTTAAACTACAGAAGATGTGGCCTTTGTGTCACAGGCACAGGTTCAACAGCGCACAAAGCACTCTCATAAGAAGCACAGACTGCGCATTGTTTCTTTAAAACACGCACGCGAGTATTCTCGCCAGGGGGGACACGTCATCCTTCCGGGAAATTGAGACTGTACGGTAATCCTGAGTATTTCCCTTGTTTTTTAGGCTGGGAGGTGTGAAGTCAAATCACTCTTTTCCCAAAACATCACGCGTATGAAACGAAACGTATATTGCTGGAATAATGAAAGGTCAGGATCGATATTTTGATTTGCACTTTCGGTCTGACACATCGCATTCCAGTCAAACGTTAGTCATCGAAAACGCCTGATGTTTTCTCTGTAGATGTCAGTAAATCCAATGATACAGTACAATATCTGTTAGTAGCCTATACCATAGCTCACTATGAACACAGTCAATACCTTTAATTTTTTATATATATATTATCATAATTCATAATAATCATATCTTAATATTAAAATAATAATTTTATTATTATTTTAATTTATGTTTTACAATTGTAACAATAACTGAATTAACTATAGTATTTTGGTGAGGCTATGGATAGCATGGTAATTTTTAGGTATAATATTTAGGTATAATGCCCCACCCTTTAACCGACTGCAGTCAGAATAATATAAAAGTAAAAATATAGACATTATCATATGAATCCAAATCTACCTAAATCATTTTCTAAATCATTTTGAAACTAAATCATTTTGAAACTAAAATTAAATCATGTGTTTGCATTTAGCTTGTTACAGTGTGACATGCTGCAGCGATAAACATCAAACTCTGGTTTATTATTTGTTAATTCCTAAACTAATTACAAACGTTTGCACATAAAAGTACAAGTAGTATTTATGGTAATTGTCAAGACCCAAAAATGGGTCATGGGTCTGATGTAGGATAATATCTTATACTAATATAGCTAATATTTGGCCTAGTGTTTGTTCTGTCACACTTTTGCTGTTAAGTATTTACTAAGTATTAGTTAATATTTATAATTTTAGTTATAATTTGCATATTGTTTGGGGTATATTCAGTACATTAAAAAAAAAAAAATCAGATTTTGAGATGTTTTAACTTTTAACTAGGAATGTAAAATCTGGGTCTTGAAGCAAAACAAGTCACTCCAGGTGGTTTCAGGGCTTTCACCTCATACACCTCAAAGTGACTAAATAATTGCCCATATTTCTAGTCTGACGAAGGTTTTTTTTTTTTTTTTTTTTTTTTCTCCATATGTATTTCTATATTTAGAAGAAGTTTTGTGTGGGCTGAGATGAAAATTTTCCAAACAGTGGATACGGAATGTATACGCAAGCTTCTTCATCTTGTGTATAATAATATAAAATAATATTGTATTATATTATAGAATGTAATATATGTAATTTTTTATTGTATTTTTTAAATTAATTGTTAATGGTAATACTAAAAGGTACATTGTCTTAAATGACTCAGCAGCACTGGGGCCCAAATATCTGTAGCATCACTTGCTCTGTATAAATGTTGACACTGCTTTCTCTAAATAATAGTTTATATAGCTTTCCTCTTACATATGTGACATAGACAGCTGTATGGCTCATAGTTATTTATAAAATCCCAGTTAACTCAGTGCTACCTTCACACTACCCTCACCCTGGCACTGTGTACGTGTTTACATCAGCTGCGTCCATAGTGACAGACTCTCGCCCAAAAGACTTTCGTCGCGGACAGTCGAAGTAGAGAAAGCCAGGATTCCCAACCCCATCACAGGCTGTGACCTCATTTCTCTCTCCAGCATTTTGTTATTTCAGTCCTATGTGCAAACAGCATGTAGGGTGGGAGCAAAAACCTAAAGGTCATTCCCCACGAAAGCATAAATGCCTTACACAATTCATAAGGAAACCAAATTGAATCACACTTGGAATGTAATACATGTAATGAAACATATTAGCGAAACCTTCCTCTTTTTGGAGGCACTCATTTTCCTGTCTTCAGTTTTTGGTTTCCATTTAGAATGAAACTTCTTTTTATGGTAATGTAAACTACGATCTCTACTATCTGCTTCCTGCAGATGTGAAAGTATATTGCAGCATGTTCTGTGACTAAGGAAGTTTTTATGAATTTTTCTTCTCATTTTGCATACAGTGCGCATCCGAGCAGTACCTCAGGCTAACCTCATTTTCATCATTCATTTCCCATTCCTCACTTCTTCAATTTGCTGTAAAATCGAAGAACTGGATTAATTGGGACATTTGACTTCTTACTGGCATGTAGAACGTAATTTGCTCTAATTTCTGGTATTTTATTTCAAGCAGGGAATTGAAGCAACACAGGCCCTCTATAAAACCCACTGCACTTAGTCTTAAAGAGCCACGTAATATTTAAGAAGTCACGTGACTGCCTGTAAAGGATCTAGCTCTGAATGATATAAAACTGATACGGTGAGCACAGAGCTGAACGAGAGGCTTCAGCCAGTCAGCTTGCTACGGTGAGATGACATCATCTGACTGCTCTGTGGTGTGACTACAGTATAGGCATCATTGCAGCATAGGATTAATAGTTAATGATAATCCCTTGAGATCAGCCAATCAGAGTGCAGAAGAAGGACATAGTCAGGGCATGTCCACAGCCAACAAAGCAGTGCAGGACTGAAACCAAATCCCTGTGCTTGGCCTTACCTGGGACGATAGTCTCTTTATATCTGAATCAAGATTAGTGTATATACACATTTACATTGATAAGAGATTCAGCACAGGTAAAATTGTGTAAAGGATGAAGATTTCTAACAAAATAGTGATATTTGTTTCTAAAAATGCTTATTCATAATTTTTAGAGCACAATACAATTCTATATACTGTAGACTATTTTTTCAACAATTTGATAGAATATTAACTTGCATGAGCTCATGTGACGATGAGTTCATTGTGTGCAATCTGACATCATGATGAGTCAGAGAGTAACAGGACTCTGGAAATGCAGGTAAAGGCAGATGAGTCATGGAACAGCAGCAAAACAAAAACGCCCTGTCTCAGCTTTTCCTTATTATTATCTAAAAGACAAATTCTCTTTTTATAAATTTTTTACTTTTTTTTTGGAATGTCACTTAAGCTAGCCTATGTTATTATTATGAAGAGGAAAGTTCACAAGGTTGATCATATTTAGGAGGTTGTGGCATCTTAAAGATTAAAAACATTGTTATAAACTTGTTAAATGAGTCATGTTTTTTGACAACCAATGTTCTCCATTAACAGTATACACATTGCATATACTGTTAGTATACACATTGCACTTTCTACGTTCATAGCATGATTATTGAAAGGTGAAGTGTGCTAGTTCTGCACCACACCAACAGATTTCAAAACCTCACCCCATTCTTAAATATTTGGTTATATTATTTGTCTGGCATTGTTATAAAAGCATAAAAGTTCTATAAATGTTTGAGTATTTTGTACACATGACAAGAATAATAAGTTATAGCCTTTTAGAGAGCACTTTTAAATCCAGAAATTGACAATAAATTGCGTAGTCCTGCAATATTATGTAAGCTATCATAAGCAAACAGAGATAATGTTACTCAATCTTTACAATGATTACAAGAAGATTTTTCCCTTATATTCCTGTACTTGATGTAAACAGTTTCAGTAAAAAGGTCACGGGACAGAACCAAGGACCCGTGTCATGTGATGAAGGGGAATTTCCTGTTTGCTGATACATAACAAAGAGCACGCTGAGCACGGAGCGAGTCATGTGACTTGAGGTGCTTCATGTGGCATTTGCAATATGGAAAACACCCTTATAGTTATTCAGCATTTTCAGGTGGCTTATGCAACAATGAGCCCATTCTTGCTGTTTCCTCATATATAGCTCATTACTTATCAAAAATAATAATAATAATAATAATAATATTTCATAAGCATGACAGTGCAGTTTCAGCTGTCTAACCCATAATTATTGGCAATTTGACGTCATGTTTTTATAAACTTGTACACTTGGCTGGTGTGTAGGTATTGGCTGTGGTACTAGCCACAAACTGACCCACATAGCTGCCCGAATGATGTCTCAAACTGATGTAATTAACTTGTTTTGTCCATAGGCTTGTGCTTAGCACTGTGTCTGGTACAAGACTTGCTAACCTCAGACTGTATCCCGTAGATGCTTTCTTATCCAAACCAATTTACTGTACACTTATAGTGTCAGTCAACTCTACATTAAAAGGGATAGTTCACCCAAAAATGAATTTCTGTAATCATTAATCATACATGTTTGGAACAACATAAGGGTGAGTAAATGATGACAGAATTATCAGCTCAGATTCTACCATATCCCTAAAATCTAGATGACTGTAAAAGTCTTAATTTGGCTAAATTTTTCTTTATTAAATGAAAATGTCAAATATTATTAATTAATTATTTAATTTATTCATTTAGTCAAATTACAAATGGAACAAAATGCACACAGTACTATTACTGTTTAAGCAATTAAGTTTTTTTTAAAGAAATTATATTTTGATTCAAAAATTATGCATTAAATTGATTAAAGGTGACAGTAAAAGACTAAAAAAAATTTCATTAAAGAACCCTAAAAAAATTACATAGCACAACTGTTTTCAAAATTGATAATAATAACATAATTTATGTATTTTTCTGAGCACCAGATCAGAATGATCTTAGAGATTACAATGATTTCTGAAGGATCATGTGACGCTGAAGACTGGAGTAATAACTGCTGAAAATTCACATAGATATGTATTAAATTATATTCAAATAGAAAACTTTTAAATTGTAATAATATTTCACAATATTACTGTTTACTGTTTTTTTTTTTTTTTTATCAAATAAAGCCTTGGCGTAAAAAATAAATGAAGACAATCATGATTTTGTGGCCATAACATTCTTAAAATTATACAAATATAATCAAAAACTAAACTGACAAATCAAAAGATTATGCAATGTCATGATTTGGACAAATAAATATTTATTCTTAGTGCATTAATTTCTTTCTTTCCAGTACATTACTTAAAGGGTGGCATATAGTCTTATCTACAACAGAGACAAAAGTTTTTTTTTTAGGGTAAAAGCAAGTATTGCTTCTATAGGGTTGTATTTTGTGCAATAGCATTCGTCATATGCTTCCCACGTGTCTAGGCATCTATTTTGTCAGATATTACTTAATTTCTTCCCGATTTTATTTCTGTAGAAAGCTTAGTTTGAACTTGATGTGACCTAGTTGTTTAGTTGATTTGAGCTTGATTATAGATATGTGCTGCCCTCTAGAGTAACCTGGGAGAGTTTTATTACAAGGAAGAGGAGCTCAAAATAATTGTCCTCCGTAGTTCTTTTATTGCAAGAAAGCAGCCTGTTGGTTCAATAATGCCTAATTTTTAAAAGCCAAAACAACAAACAGTTTTCTAGTCAAATAATGCATAATTTTAATGAACAGTATTATCACTCACATTATTTATTAACATTCATGGTCATTTTACAAAAGGAGAAGCATACTACAACCTGCAGAGTTTGCAAAACAAAAACATCAGTCCAACAGTTCTCCTTAATTTGTAGAACCAAGTAAATACAAATGAAAATGCTCCCAATATGCATTATTTATTCCAGTAGCAGTGCAATCATCATGCATCGTTACTGTTGCAGAGGTGAGCATGACTGTGTTTTGGTCCTGGAGAGTGTCCAGCAGCTGCAACAACAGATTCAGTGATATCATATACAAAATGTCCATAATTCACCCTTTGAAGTTTACAATGCAGATGTGAATGCATGGAAAATCATTATGTATGTATTATCTTTTATGCTAGCCATGGCGTGACAAGTTATGTTATGCTACAGGGATTAAAAAAAATTAATAAATATAATGTACTACAGTTTATTATAGCATGTAAAATCCTTGGCATGCCTGGCTGGGTCAAGGTTTACAAACAGGACCTCTAGCAGGTCATACTGAATGCCTGCTAACAACAGAGGATCTGAACTCCATTATACACTCGTCTCTCAGAACAGCCGCGAGGTCGTTTCCCCTGGGTCGAGTTTAGGGTTTGTGAGGAGAACAGTTCTGTGCTGTACAGCATGAGAGTTTCTTTAAACTAGATTTGTAAGGAGTTCGGCTTTCACAAGTCCACTTCTTTCTCAGTCTTGTGCTTAATTCTGAAGTTCCAGAGGCGTGCTGAAGGTTTCGTACACGTTGGCGGCAAACTCTTTCATCTGGTCTATCAATAAGAGATCCTAAAAACAAGAAAGAAAGCAAACATTGGTGTGTGTGGGCAGCTTTTATACCACATGAAAGTCAAAATGAGTCAATGCATGTGATAGTTCTCACTTGGACAAAATGACTGGGTATTTCGCTGCATATTGAATGTATCTGTCCGTTGATGATGGGAATGATTTTGGCTAGTGGGAGGCTTACATGTGATAGTCTGGAAGAAAAGCATGTGGAAAAACAGGAATGATTATTTTTACATCATGAATATTGTTTACAAACCCGAAATATATTGGCCTTAGGAAAGTGATAAAATGGCTTAAATGTTGCTTAACTGTTCAAATACTTTTGGGGGTCACTGTACGGACCTTCCTGAAAAAAATTAATTTATTTACACTGACCGGTCAGGTGTGCTGGAAGGGTTGGAGTCCCCCTGTGGGGGTCGGAAAAACTCTGACATGTTGTCTAAGAATCGGATAAAGCCTCGGCTCAAGCAAGTACAGAGTACAGTAATGAAGTCTGGACTAAAAAAAAAAAATTATTGTAATGTAATTAGTACATACTGAAGTGATCTCTTTAAAACTATTGATTTCAACCAATTTAGTCTCATCTTCTTTTTTCATTCTATCATTAATGCTCTCTGAATCCAGAATTGTGTTTTTCATACAAAAGCTCAAATAGTTATGGATTTCCTTTAAAAAGGAACTAAATGTGTTAAGGTGTTCAGTAAAAAAAATATATGATGAGATTTATTGTGATTAATTATTTAAAACTTTCAACAGTCCCAGCTTTTTATTTCCAATTGTCTAATCTCTAGGTTTATATAGGTGCCTTGATTTCCCTCACCTTTCAAGTATATCTCTGGTTTCATTCAGCAGCTTTATTGTTGTGACATCATTCTCTGTGAGACCACAAGCCTAAAAAAAATTACATAGAAATAAATAAAATAAACAGAAAGAAACCAAGAAAATGTAAAATGTGATGTAATGTAATATTAATTTAAATTGTTTTTTATTATTATATGTATGTATTTATAATTTTTTATATTTTTTAATTATTATTAATGTTATTTAAATTTAATTTTATTTTATTTTTTTTTGTGATGTATTTTTTTTTGTATTGTATTTTTAAATGTAATTTATTATTTATTTGATTACAGATATAATCTGTTGTAACATTTTAAATGTCTTTACTGACACTTTTAATCAATTTAATGTGTCCCTGCTGAAATAATAATAATAATAATAATAAAAAACATTTTTTGTAGTGTATCATGAATCAAAATATTATATATGTATACTTTATATTATATAAGCATATGTGTATGCATATAATTGAAGCTATACATAAAATAAATTAATAAATTATATCTAATTCACAAATAAAAAACAAATAAATGATATATATCTCTACCTGTGAGGCTAATGTGTTCTCTTCATCAGGCATCATGTACCAAGAAAGACTTTTGTGTTTAGAGGAAGCACAGCCCTCCTCCACTAACTGTCTGATCTGAGTTAACTGTTGTTCCAACTCTTGTAGGGACAAACTCTGCTTCAGAGACACCCTGAGGAGACATGGACTTTCCTGCTAAATATACAGGAAGACTGACACAACACAATAGCTGCAATGGCAAATAAAGCCACGACAATGGGATGAGTAGATTAAAGGGGTCATATGATGCTGCTAAAAAGACCATTATTTTGTGTATTTGGTGTAATGAAATATGTTTATGCAGTTTAAGGTAAAAAAAAAACAAAATGCAGTTTAAGGTTCCATAATGTAATTTTTTGTTTTTCTTCTTTGTGTAGATTTTTGTTTCTTTTTTTTGAATTCTGTGAAGTGAGTAGTGTGCTGTGATTGGCCAGCTATCCAGCGCGTTGAGATTGGCCGAATGCCTCAAGTGTGTGATGGAAATGTTTCACCTCTTAACATATTGTGATGCCCTGTTCGACCGGAGTGATGAGACATAAACATAAAATCCATTATAAATGTGATATAAACATGATTTCTAGTCGTGTCTTCTTTTGGAAGGCAAAAAAAAACAAAGTAGTTTCACTTTCTCAATGAGCAACAGCGTCACACACCGTGGCCTTGAGTGAGCGGAGGGGCCGGATTAGGGGTGGGGCGAGTGAGCGGAGGACGGAGGTAGTGAGCGGAGGACGGCTTGAGTGAGCAGAGGCGGGCGGCTTGAGAAGGATTCTATGAAGGAGTGTATCTTGTGCTTGTGCAAACCACATGTGACGACCCCGGGCTGGACTCTGCTTCGTCCATGGTGAAAGCTGATTCTGCGATCCACAGTGCGAAGTTGATGTATTTCCTCAACGACCAGCACAGATCAGCCTCAGGCATGATGAAGCGGATATCATCCTCTTTTGGAAGGCCGAACAAAGTAGTTTCGCTTTCACAGTGAAACACACAGCGTCTATACGACATGACGGCAGCAACAACAATACAACGAGAATAAAAGGTACGCCTTCTTTCTTTTCGTGAACATCTGGGAGGGGTTATGCAAATCTTCCCACATACTGACGTAGAGATGTAGGGGGCGTGTGTTAGAACGAACCGTTTCAGGGGGGGGGGGAGTATTAACCTTATAAAGAATATCTCTTTGGATTTGAGACTTTAGTCTTTGCAACTTCACAGATCTTCTTTATTCACCAAGAGCTTGTAACACTCCAAAGTGAAAGGAAAATTCAGAAAAATTCAGAAAATCGCATCATATGACCCCTTTAAAATTCATTCATCATCTAATCAGTCACTCAACGTACGGTCCAAGAACTTCCTGGACAGCTTTCTTCACCACTGTTATCAGTTCAATGAGCCCTAAAAAAAGACAAAAAAAATGAAGATCAGTATCAGCTATAGGGAAAATGCATTGTATTAACAGTGTTTGCATTTTAAAGCCTTGTATTTTCCAGGCTTGCATTTGTAGGGGCTGAAATTCAGCATAGTTGTTTATTTAAGCTGTGAATATTTCAATTCAAAACAATTCACATACATTTTCAGAACTAAAAATTCAAGAGTTAATTTTCACCTTCCAGAGTTCACTTCCTATATATTCAATCTGTTTAAAAATATGATGGATAATATTTGTTATGATATATAACACTGCGAAACGAGTAACAGTGAAGGTTTTGAATTAAATGTTAACAAAGCTTTTGCGTCTTAAATCAGCTTTTCCACATATACATACTTGCCCTGATTATCATATCTTCTACATACCGCTTGCTCTATTTCTACAAATCAGTTTTTTTGTGACTTGCTTTACCTGTTGCTTTGGTCTTCATCAACACCCACTTGCACCACCTTCTGGTGAGCGACTAACAGCAGATGGAGGTCATGCATCTGTCCTCTATTGCTATACCTGCAGTTCCCGGATTTTCTGCCGAATTTGAACCACTAATTTTGTGGAAGCAAATTTGTAAAGTGAAATAATATTATACATCGTATTTTTAAACAGACTGAATATTTCGGGGGTGAATTCTGGAAGGCGAATATGAATTATGGAATTTTTAATTATGAAAATTAAAATGTTTTGAAAATGTTTTGAAAATGTGTGAAATGTTTTGAATTGAAATATGCACAGCTTAAATAAACAACTATGTTAAATTTCAGCCCCTAAAATGCAAGCCCTGAAAATACAAGGCATAAAAAAATGCAAGCACTGTTAATGCAATGCATAATTTTTTCAGTTAGTGCAGTTCAACATGCTTTTTTGTTTCAAAGACATTTGTCATTATTTTTCTTCCATACAATGACCTCGTAAACAGAGGATTCAACTCTAATGCAGATTAAATGCTCTTTTTACAAATTTGACATTGTCCTCACCTTCTCCAAGAAGGTGCTGGATACTTGACAGATATTGTTGTTGAACATCAGGAGGGGCCAAGGGGGTCTAACGTAGCAGTATAAGAGAAATAAAGTAACATTTACATACTGTAACATGGTAAAATCAGGTTGCTTTGCCTTTAAAACACCAGGCCCTGACATACCATTCCATTCTTTGTCACAGAGTTGTCCAGGTACAAGTAGCCACCAATTATGTTGAGCTGAACTCTGAGTAACACCACCAGCATGCAAGTGCTGTAAACCGCCACAATGCTTCGGGTAAAACCTACAGAGTAGAAATCATTTATGAGAACAGGAATAGATGAGAGTTTGATTAAAGTCAATTAGAATTTTTGTTCATAACCCATTTTACTTCCGTAATCTGGCATATAATTGTCAAACAGGACATTCAACTAATAATTGCAGTACGGGAATCAAGTGGGTGTTGCTTAATAACTATTTAGTCATTGCTCAACATTTTCAATAACCCACATGACATCAGCAGAAAATAATTTTTGTGTATTACATTTCACTTATATATATATATATATAAAACTTTTCAAAAGTTTGGGGTTGGTAAGGTTTTTTTAATATTTTAGAAAGAATACAGTATTAAGAGTAATATTATTGAAAGATTGTTGCAATTTAAAATAACTGTTTTCTATCTTTAAATATTATAAAATATAATTTATGTTTGTAATGGGAACGCTGTATTTTTAGCAGCCATTCTTCCAGTCTTCAGTATCAAATAATCCATCAGAACTCATTCTAATGAAATCAATCATATCTAATCATTCTAATTTGATGCTCAAGAATCATTTCATATTATCAATAGTCCAATCACAACACTCACTGCAGTGCTCTCCCAGCTCATATAGGTGCGGAGACCTATCTCTTATATCAAACGTTACTCAAGGTCTGCACTCTAAAATCCTTTTTTATTGCAGGAGATATAAAAGCAGATGACAAATGTTTTGGCTTGCTGCCTTTATCAGTGTCAATGAATAACGTTTTATTATCAATGCTGAAAATATTTATGCTGCTTAATATGTTTGTGGAAACTATGATTAATTTTTTTTCAGGATTTCAGGATACTCTGATTAATAGAAAGTTCAAAAGAACAGCATTTATTTGAAATATTAATATTTTGTAATAATGTAAAAAAAAAAAGGTAATAAAGTAAAAGCCTTTACTTTCTGTCCTTACATCCTTTCTGAATAATATTAATTCTTGTAAAAAATAAATAAATAAATATATTTTTTTTTCTGAAAAAGCTACATTGAATTGCCACTGCTCTTCCATATATTTAAACACAACAAATGCTAAAAACAGCAAAGAAAGAAATGTGCAGATCGTGCATTTTGTTTTGTAAAGAATTATTATTTTATTTGTATTATTATTATTATTTTATTCATTTATTTATAGTTATGGATGACCAAGCTTTATAGTTTTTTTTTTTTTTTTTTAAGTTATTATTTGCTTGTCTTACTATCTTCTTGTTATCATTTGTATCATTTGTTGTGTGGATCCTTTTATTAACAATATGTATGTGTATGTGTGTATATGTATATACATACATATATGTATGAAGGTTATATAAGTATATGTATATGTTTTGTAATTGTATGTTATATTTTGTTTATATGGAAAATTTAAATAAAGTGAGGAAAAAAAAAAAAAAAAGAATCTGCATTAAAAAAGTAAATACCCTATTAAGTAAATTTTGATTTCATGTTGACTTTAATGCAATTAATCCATAATACTACACCAAAATAAAAATAAATAATAATAATAATAATTATTCAACTCACTAATAATCTTTAGATCCTCCCAGATTTCAAGTTTATTAGCTGGCCTGTGTAGGAAGACATGATCACTTATGTCAGTTATGTTTATTTATTTTGTAACGTAGATAATCATCTATAATTTACACGAATGACTCACTTAGTCTTCAGCAAAGCGGTGAGGCTCTCTGAGTTCAGGTGATGTACGATCGTCTCTCTGAGAGTGGGGAGCATTGATAACACTATAAAAAAGACACAATTACATACATGGGGCAGAACAAACATCACTTTCATGACATTTATTAATTGATCATATCATTCTGGTTTTTTTTTTGTTTTTTTTTACCTGTCATGTTACATGTCCTCTGGTTGCTTTCAAAATGAAACTGTCTCCGAGCTTGAGCAATGTATTCAGTTGCCTCTCGCTCCTGCATCTCCTGAATTTTTCTTTGTGCATATTTACCAAGTAGATAGACACCTGAAAACATTACAATATAATATGCATCTTAAGAAACTGACATGCAATATGTCAGATACATTCAGTGATATAAAATATTTATGCTGGCTATAAATACAATGGGAAAGTCCATATCAACTTTCTTTGACTGTGGCAGTAGAAAAACTAGGTGACAGGTGAACTGAGATTGATTAGATGGATGTGGAAAGAAGATCTAATGCTTGGCAACACTGTAATAACATGCTAAACTATATGTTTTCGCATATTAACATATTATAACTACATGCATTTTTATTCAGCTGTTAAAACAAGAAAGAGTTAACGCACAGTCACACGTAGCTAACAATCTCTAAACTATACGCATGCAGGTGGTCAAGCTGTCCACGTTACCTCCAACAAAAACCCCAGTGAAGATGAATTTCCTCTTATGGCGTTTGATGAAATTCCATGTAGAACTCAACATTTTAAAAACTGACTTTACACCGCAAAAAACGACAAAACTAGATGCAAAAGCGTGTTTTACACGTAACTCACTAGCTAGCACAATGCTACATGGCAATAACTTCAACTGTTAGCAGCAAACAGGCGATCTACAGATAACAGATATCGTCGAGCGATCGATTATGCGTTCGTTTCACCGCCCTGAACGGTACATCTATTTTTACGGTCCCCCGTAAACACGTGTGCATGTAAGCAGAACGCTCCTGATTCGTGCTGCTTTATTGAACTTAGACGGTTATAGATTTGTTGAGGATACTGATGGAGATGCAAACAGACAGTGTTGAACCCGAGAAGAGGGATTTTCTGGAGCCGTTACAAACAGGGATGTCAAAGGCGTTTGACGTGGTAAACTTCTCTGATATTTATAGTTAACTTAACAGTATTTACCCTTAAATACTGTAGTTACTGCAGCCATTGATATACAAACAGGGATGTCAAAGGCGTTTGAAGTGGTATGACATTGCCGTTGAAACAGTTGAAAATCCGAGTATGTATGCATGCATTTATGACGATTCATATAATATATGGTGTTTTTTGTTTTGGTAATAATAACTATCGATATTTTGGTTGTCGTGGTAAATGTGCCTACATGGTAAATGTATTTTGGGTGGTTTTGAGAACATTTTAAACAAATGAATTACTTTTAAAGGCACTGGAGGCCCTTGAGAATGGTGAGGTTCCTGTTGGCTGTCTGATGGTTTACAACAATGAGATTATTGGAAAAGGAAGAAATGAGGTGAATGAAACAAAAAATGTAAGTAGCTTCACAATGTGCCTAAATAATTATAATAATGATTCCATTTATTGTTGTTATTGGAATTAAGTAGAAGCCAGCATCAATACTTATTATAATGTAATTGACTATAACCCAATGCTTCAGTATTCACAATGTAGTATATGCTGTTTCAAATCTGTTAAGTTATTCAGAAATACATAAACAATACGGTTCTTGCAGACTGTGATGTGAATATACCTCTTTTATGATTGACATGCTTTCAGTTTCTCAATGTAAATCCATTTTGGTATTTTTGTGAGGCTTAAAGTCAAAATGTGTGGGTGGAGTAACTGTTTAGAGATTGTCAAAAATAAAAGTCTCATATCAAGGCTTTTTTTTCTTGTAAGTGATTCATAATCATATTATGATTATGATGTGTATTCTCAAGGTGAGAGAAAAATAACTATGTTTTACTTTAGTGGTTGTGTAATGTGAATTTCTAAGAACTGGTGATGCATTATGAACTAGTTTTTAAAAGTAATTTCTCATTTTAATAATCTCAGACATCTTTATTTGCCATTGACCTATATATTACAGTTTCTGTTACGCTAAGACTTTGATTAATGGTTTTTCCTAGTAGAACACAGAGAAACTTTGGAATAGATGAAACGACCTCACGTCTGTGCCTGCTTTGCCCAAGCTACTCGGCATGCAGAAATGGTGGCACTGGATCAAGTGCTTGATTGGTGCCGTTTCAGAGAGAAGGACCCAATGGAGGTGTGTGAACAGACTGTACTCTAAGTGGAGCCATGTATCATGCGTGCAGCTGCTCTGTGCCTGCTTCATATCCTTGATGCCAAAATGTGGTTCACCATTAGTTTAGAAAAGTTTACACATACAGTACCATTAATGGTTTTGAAAGAATCCTTTAATATCCACAAAGGCTGATTTTATTTGATCAAAAATACAGTTATATTGTGAAATATTATTTCAAAATATAAAATAATCATTTTTTTTTTAATCTTTTCATTTTCAGTATATTTTATTTTTATCATTTCAAATTGAATTTTACTGTTGAATTTCACAATTTAGGATTAGGGGTTGATTTTTTTTTCAGAAATCTTTGAAATGAATAGAAAGTTAAAAAAAACAGTATTTATAATAAATAGAAATATTCTCTAGCATTATGAAGTCTTTACTGTCACTTTTGATCAATTTGATGCATCGATGATTAAAAGTATTAATTTCTTAATACTTGACAGACACCAAACATTTTAACAGTATTGTAGATCTTTGTGTCAATCACAGCACTTTTTCACTGTTTCTTGCGAATAGTAAATTTTGAAAGCATTATTACTTTTTTCCCAGGTTTTTATTGTCTGGTAGTATTAAAATAATCTCAGTGCTAAAAGGACACCTTAACATTTAGACAGACATACCTCTTGTTGTATATGGGTGCAAAAATGAGCGGTTTGGAGGCTGTGGATCCGTACTGGACGTCTCATCAGATCATTTACCACACACTGGAACTTCATTTAAGGTAAAAGAATTTCCCTCCAGTTCCTATCCAGTTCAGTTTAAATTCCAGCTCATAGACATTCTGAACCGTTCTATGTGGCTAGAATATTTTTCTTGTAGAAACATCCACATTCCCTAAATTGTAGTCCAGACCACATTGCATATTTTTGCTGTAGCACATGCTTATTTGCTTATTACAGTGCATCGCTGGCTATAGAGCGGAAGAGGCTGTTGAAATGCTCAAGACTTTCTATAAACAGGAAAACCCAAAAGGTAAGGGAGATCTGTTAATTTATGCATGTAAATGCCGTTAATGGTTTCATTGTCCTAATGTTTTTTTCTCCCTTTTGTTAGCTCCCAAACCTGAAGTGAGGAAAGATTTGATCAGTCCACCAGATGGCGCTGTACTCATTTAGGTAAAACCAGGATCTCAAAATGAAGGAAGAGAAACAATTGCTCCTTTGAGCTGAAATGGAATATATTTGAACATTCAGATTCATTTACAAGACATTGTCAGTGCCTGGATCTCAAAGACTTTTGATTTTGCCATCTTTTTGAGATCACTGATTTAATCTACTATTTGAGGAACCACGTTTGCTCATTATCTGGATCACATTGCTTGTAAACCTCTAGGCCTCCTCTTCTCTGTGGCTGGACGCTGTGAGTTGTCTGTTAAAAGTGTGTAGAAGCAATAGACTGGGCCTGTTCTGCATTAAAGCACAGGTTCTTCTCCAGCTCTTGCTCTCTTTGTGTCCTTATACAACCCAGAGAACTGGTTCTGAACTCTCAATGATCTCAGTCTTGGGCTCACTAACAGATGCAGGACAGACCCAGGTTTTAAAAGTTTTCACTTACTTCATAGCCAGAAACTTTAAAGGGATCGTTAAAAATTAATTTGTATCATTACTTTCTAACTCTACTTGTTTTTTTTTTTCTATAATGGAGTACAAAAGAGTTTTTCAAAAACATATATCCCATTTTTTTTTTTTTTTTTTTGAAAATGGAGGCTGACAATTTTTATAATACCAAAAAAGACCATAAAAGTATCATAAAACTGTATAAGAGTAGTCGTGCTTTATTTACTTTCCTTTTGTGTTCCCTGGAAGATGGAAAGTCCCACAGGTTTGGTATGACATGAGGGTAAGTAAATAATCACAATCAATTTTAGGTCATGTTTTTGAAGGTCTTTCTTTATGTTTGCCAGTGTGTGTGTTTTTTTCTTTTTGCAATATCTCACACATACTAACTTGGAAAAATACTCAAAATACTACTTTCTCATGTATTTTTTAAAGATATTATCCAATTTAATTTCAACTTTAGTTTAATTTTTTTTTATGTGCTTCTGTTATTTTTATTATTTTTATTTTATTTATTTAATTTTTAATATTACCATTTTGATCTGTATTTTTTTTCTTCTTTTTTTCCAGTCAGCAATTTAAACTTATTTTGGTAAGTTGCCAAGGAGGCATTTCTAATTTTCATTGAGTTTAGTCTTAACTTCTAATATTTATTTTATTTAATTCTTTTTAGTTTTTAGTTTTAGTTAACAGTACAAGTACAGATCCGCACAGTTCCACTTGTTGTGAAAGTATTCATGTCATGTTGCGTTTCTGGTTATTAAAGTATAACATCTCAGCTCAGAATGGTTCCCAAACCTCATGTTATTAAGTTGCCATGTAATGTGTTATTAGTGGCTGGAAGTGGGAACGTATGAAAGAGCAATCAAGCGGTTCTGGAAGTAGATGTGAGGTGTCTGAGATGTTTAGGTCTGTCGTTTTTCAAGGTCTGTCATCTTATATGGTTACGGCTTCTGCTGGCCATATTATATATTTGAAAAATATCCTCGGTCAGTTACTGCTCTGTTATTGTCATTGTAAGCAGAGAATCCATGGGTTTTATTGTTTTGTGATGAATGATCAGACATGGAGCGCTCGCAGCTGGCTTTTTTAATATGACTGTTCTATCCTGATGTTGAAATGACAGGAGCTGTCATGTCTAAATAAAAATAATCATTTAGATTCTTTGTGTTAATAGTATGGTCTTAGTAACTGATTCAAAACAACAGAGCACTGCTCGCACACCTGGTAAGCATTTGACAGGTGTTATGCCTTGGCAGCGTCACGCAGTGAGTCAGTGCGAATAAAGAACATCGTAAAACTAGCTGCAACCACCTACGCTGTCCCTGTTCACATGGAACGAGAACAATATTTTGTCTCTAACTCTTTATCCATAGACGGTATTTCATAAAGCTTCATTCAGCTTTTAATAGAGTGAAACAAAGTGTTGAATTCATGTGAAGGAGCGGTATATTTCATAGTAGATTTTCCAATGTTCATTTTTTTTGTCTGAGGTGAATCGTAGGTTTCTATAATCTCACAGAGGGCTTGAGAAAGCTCACAGAGATAGTTAGGACACAAGGCGTCTTATTCTACAAGCAAGCATTTATTTTTAAACGTGATGTGTTATTTCATTATTTACAGGAGAAAAGGGTACATGAAAATTGGATTCTTCTAGTTTTCTTCAGTCTGAATGTCAGCAAGTACTGTTTGTTAACTGTTTTACTTAAAATTGGCTTTTTCATGAGGGAAACAGGATTTTCGGTGCTAAAAAAACGGTGGGAATTGATAGAATTGTGAAAAAGCAAGTTTTGCATATGCAAATGTGAACTTGCTAAAAAAAAAAAAAAAATTGCTAAATAGCTATTGGCTAACGTTTTCAATTGCCTGTGTGGCCCAAGTGACATTAATGGAAAAGGAAATTAATTTCAGGGAAGGTTATTGCATTTTGATTTGATAAGTTATTATAATTGAATTTAAAGCCAAACATTTGGTAACACTTCATAGTGTTACTTAATATTAAATAATAAATAAACAGAATGTATTATTCCAAGCCTCTTATGCTTACCCAGGTTGCATTTATTTGACCAAAAATAGAGTAAAAACAATAATATTGTGAAATATTATTGCAGCTGAAAATAACTATTTTCTGTCTTAATATACTTTATAATACAATTTTTGCAGCCATTAATCAAGTATACTGTGTTTTTTACCCCCCAGGGTTCTTTGTTGAATAGAAAGCATTCATTTAAAATAGAAATCTTTTGCAAAATTATAAATTTTTAATTTATAAATTACATTTAAAAGTATTAATCTCTTTTATTAATTTCTTAATTTCTTAAATTAATTGACCCCAGACCCCCAATGCTAGTGTATACCAATACGTTTTTAACATTTCAAGTGGTATAAATAAATAAAAAATAAAAAAAGAAAATCCTGTCATCATTTACATTAGTATGACTTTCTTCTGTGAAACAGAAATATTATTTTGTGTTCCACTGAAGACAGTAAGTCATACTGGTTTGGAACGACATGAGGGTGAGTAAATGATGACAGAATTGTTCCTTTAACTATGAACAATACAAATATTTACAAATAAAAATGTTAATTTTCTTAAAATTGTTGTTCGTTGTAAGTTTATGATACATTAACTAATGTTAACAGATTAAAATACATTACAAAAAGTGTTACCACAATAACATACCAATGAATTGTTCACAAGACCAGGAATGTGCGTTAAGAAAGTAAATGAAGCTAATGATCCAAAGTGTTAATAATGTGGCATGTAGTCCTTTATGGACTGTTTTATCTGTCATCGAGCTGTCCTTCAAATGCATCCCACACACCATTTACACTGCAAAAATTCTGCTGTACTCACCTCATTAACATCTTTTTTTTTTTTTTTTTAATACACATTAGGGGACTGTTCAGTTTGGTACTTCTACATGCAGGAGATATAACTCGTGTTAACGAGACTATGAAGTGTGGTTCTGAAATTAACACTCTGACAAAGAATTTAAACACACATACACATACTTTCACTCACTCGCAACATGCCTCCAAACACTGTGCTCAGACAAAATTGTCAACAAAAGTAGACCTATCGGAGTTTTAAGTCTATTATATATGAAATAGTAATGAAATTCAATTGCCAGTCAGTGTTAAAGGTATTCTACATCTATTTTTTGACGATTCTCCTGAGAATAAAATGCATGATGAGGTGTGAACATGAATTATGAGTATTTTGACAGTTTTGTCTGAAAATTTAGATGTGATAATACAAGGTTTCTCACTATAGGTTTTTTTAAACAGCCCAAGAGGCTTTGCTCCTCAGGTTTGTGCTTTTATCGCATGGCATTTCACTGTTGTGTTGCGCCAAATTCATCTTCTTCACTATTTGGGACACACATTCTAGACTTCAAGTTGAAAATTGGACTTTAAGGGGATGAGGGCCTGGTTATTTGGACTTGTCCATCAAAAGGTGATTGCAATTCCTTGTTGAGCGAAGTCCTTTTCCTCAGGCCTGAAATGTGTGTGTTTCTCATTAAAAGAATGTCCAGCTCTCCACAAAGGAATTGTTATGTTTGGGCAACATCTGTGTCTTAAAAGGCGAGGGGGAAAAGGCCAGAGAAAATATAGGACAAACATTAAATCATAAGTACAACAATTTTTCCTTGGTAACTGAATGGTTGGCTCTACTTTTCCCACAGAATTGTGGTGTGTCTGTGTGTGTGAGTGTAAGGAGAGAAAGAAAATCGCTGAGTGAAGACTCAGTGTAGGTTTCGATTCGTTCTTCCTCTCGTCTGGCTTCATCCATAGCTTTGGAAGAACATAAAAACGACAATGAGAAAATTATTTTTGAACTTTATTAATAAAAGAAAAAAAAAAACATTAGTGAATTAAACCAAAAAGGCTAGTCATATTCATAAGATATGAAGCATTACATCCCTTTGAGATAAAAATAAATAAATAGGAGGTAACACTTTACAATAAGGTTCCATTCAATAACATTAGTTCACTACATTCATTTTATTTCAATTTTTAATTAAAAAATAAGTAATTTAAAGAAGTAAAAAGCTTAATTTGTTAACATTTATGGCTATGAACTTGCAAACAAAAATGAACAATTGTATTTTTATTAGTTAACATTTACAAAGTTTGATAAATGATTTAAAAACTAAATTGCTTATTATTAGTTCATGTTAGCTAATGTTAACGTATGAGAACTTTGTTATAAAGTGTTACAAAATAGGGCAAGGTCAGTTTCTCTTCTGACAATATTTGGATTTCTTGCGGAAATATATGCTCCTCTTAATCAAAAACTTTTATGGCTTCAGAAACACCATAAACAGCTCATCAAAGTGAATTATCTTGTGCTTATTGTCGTTTGCCAGATGCTACTGTGTATATAAAGGTGTTGCTTATTTCTTTTACAGGGGCAACAAATGACAAATTCCCTCATAAATCATCCCTCTGTAAATAAATAATACCTGACGTGAGTCATATTTATAATGTGGTTAGTTAAACTGGCTTTAGACACACGAATGCAGCATGTGTGCAGTACACATCATTCAATGCTCACACAATGCTTGAGGTACTCTGAAATACTGTAACATTCATACCATAAATTAAATACATGAATTATTCAATTTAATGTTCAACCCAATGCAGGTCTGTGCTTTATTTAATTAAGGGGCAGTAATGAGGATGAGACAAATGTCTCGGGAGACTAAGATAATTATATAATGTTAGTTTGAACTCCAAAGTTCATCAACTGATTTAAATTCAGAAGAAGAGAAAAGGGGCAGGATAACATCTGTGGTGGTCTTCAGTCAGTTTTGGTCTTGTCTGATTCCAGTGTGCCTAGAAGAAAAAAATATTTTGATTATGTAGATATCATTAGGTGTGCACCAGTATGATTTAACTGATATGGATAATCAATTTATTTTTTTTGACCTGAACTGATATGATGATGGAGCTGTTTTACTGAATATAGCTGATATATTTCCTGTATACACCATCCTTTGAACAAGAATTTAATATTGAGTAATTCACATTTCAGACACTAAATGTGTAAATGTCCATTTATTTTGTTTATTGTTGTGGTGCCAAAGCAGGATCTAACCAGAAGTAACTTTTGTATTAGCCTATGTATTATAGTAGTAGGCATATAAAACAGTATATCGTGTGAATTGCAATTTGCCTTCAGAGTCAATAAATGATTAATTTATTGAAATGTTAAAACTGTATTAATAATGTATCTACAAATTAATCAAGATTATAATAATTGTTGTACTGTAATGTTTGTGACACCAAATGCATTAACTAATTATAACAAATTGAACCTTATAATAAAGAGTTGCCATTAAATTATCATATTAAATAATATTTTATCATGAGCTTGCTTGCAACTTCAGCAGAATTTGTCAGGTGCTGATAATTTTAAAAATATTATGCATGCAGTAATATTAATTTTTTAATAAACGGTTTCTTTAGTATTTTTCTTTAAAATTTCACATTAATTGTTGGATACTGCAGTGACTGCATATTCAAGATCTGTGATCTCTTGGCAGCTGATTAAGCATTTCAACAAGCTGTTCGAACCATGAGTCAGAGTGAAGAACAGCGCAAAGCATTAGTGACGGATGTGTTCATGGTTAGTTTAGCTGGAGGGGCTGTCGGAGATTACGGTACTGCTGATTTGGACATAGGAGGGAGATCTTGTACTTAGGGTGAAGGGACATAAATCAGCTCCATAAGAGAGAGCCTGAGGTGTGTGTGTGTGTGTGTGTGTGCTGCTTCGGTGATTCGCAGGTCAAAGTCAAACAGGTGGGAGGAAGAGAAGCCTTCGCCGTCTGCTGCTCTCAGACTGCTCACGGGCTCTGTTCTCATCTGCTGCACATTGCCTTTGGCGGCACTACACCCACGATGCACTGCTCCCAGTCTATAGCGCTAACAGGTGGAGAAGTGTACGTGGGTGCATCAGGAAGCTAAGCGGGATATATTTACATTTACATTTATGCATTAAGCAGACACTTTTATCCAAAGCGACTTACAGTGCATTCAGGCTATACATTTTTTTACCTAATGTGTTCCCCTGGGTATCGAACCCACAACCTTTTGCACAATGCTCTACCACTGAGCCACAGGAACACAGGGATGTATATGTACCTGAGGGGAAGCGTATAATGTCTCTAGCGGTTATCCCTGCGTGGGTTGAGGAGCAAGAAAATTTCTAGCTAGACATGATAAACATAAAATTCACACAAACTCACACATGTAGCCAGTCAATGGTGGATAATTCATAAAATCAGAAAAACACCCAGAAAAAAAATTATTTGTCATCCCAAACCTGTATGACTTTCTTTTTTCTAGAACACAAAAGGATGGTGTGAGCACCGCTCTTTTACATCCAAAAGTGAGCTTGGAAAAAGAGCACAATAATACAGTATTTAATGATTGTCTTTTATTAATTTTAATTCGCTTATTTAATTAGACAAAACCGTATAGAGTTTTAATATCAGCCATTTATTAATATTGGTAATATCAGCCAGATATCAATATTGGTGCATCCCTAGTTTGTTCCTCACATAAAGCCTTCACAGGGCTTGGAATATAGTGCGGTTATATGGACTACTTTTATGTGGGTTTTTTTTCTGTTCTTTTGTGTTCCTCATGTCATGACATGAGGATGACAGAATTTTCATTTTTGGTTAAACTGGTTGGTTGAATCCCTTTAAGAAGATATTTTGGAGAATCTTGGTAACCAGTGTTGGGACCCATCGACTTCCATAGTTTGTCAATGGGACCTTCATATGTTTAGTTACCAACATTCTTCAAAATATCTTTGTTTGTGTTCCACAGAAGAAAGAAACTCATACAGATTTGGAATGACATTAGGGGGAGTAAATTGTGAAACAATGTGCATTTTTGGCTGAGCTATCCCTTTAACTTACTCTTTGAGGAATCCCAGATGTAGTTGTTCAGGATTTCTCCCAAGACGTAGTAGACGCTGATCAGAGCCGTGAGGCAGATGAAGAAGAGAGTTCTGGCCATGGGCCCAATGTGCTCCAGCAATGGATAAACCCACACCCCTGTCATGCTGTGCACCCAGCACATCCTATGAGAGCGAGACAGAGAAAAAAGTGACCTTTGCACCCGTGATCTGTCCGTGTGTCTGCTAAATCCAGTGTTTGAAAGGCTGCAGAAGCAGTCTCCGCACAGTAAATTTGTCTACCATTCATGTCTGTGAATGCTAGACACTGCTCTTTTTCTTACGATGCGGTGCTGCTTAAATTATTATTTTTTTTGCTGGAGCAATTTTAATGCAGTCACATGGTTATAATCTACGGTTTGACAGTCCGTTTATGTAATGGATTGTGCCTGTTTAATCTACTCCTGCACTCATAACCTTAGCTTTAATATTTGATGAATATTAAAGAAGCCCCATCTACCTACTTTTCAAATGGCTTGTTTTCTCAGCCTCGTGAGTGACCTGTGAAATGGTGTGTATATAAAAGCTGTTTCTGGAAGGTAATCCTCATGTAAAGCTGCCTATGGATTTAACAACTGCAGACAAGTCTTATTCCCTGACTAAATAAAATGCAGTGCCTAATCTGCTTAATTTAAGGAAGGGAAATAAGAAATATGAGAGGTGTGTGCTGATAATCTTATACTTAAGGTGATTTTGACAGAGGCCTCCTTCATGCTGTCAGACTAGTTTAGGTTGGCTCCAAGGACTTTCTTCATATTGCCAAGTAATCTGTTATATGCAAGACTAAATAAATCCTTGGCTGATTATTTTCCAAAGGTTTCTGGGGCACTGAAACTGGGGTTGTATCTACTAAAGACACTTTCCATGAATTTGGTACAAAACAGGGCTTTAAACTCTTAAAATATCCTTTTTTCTCCAACAAATGGTGCTTGTCAACCTCAGGAGGTCAAACTAAATGTTATACGAGCTGTTTTATTTTCTATTTATTTTATATGAGGTTTGCAGTTTTCCAATGTTGTTGCCAAGTTGAGACTAATTGGATCTAAATAGTTTGAAAACCTTTATTTTTGTAAATATGTTGTTTTATTTTTATATAAATAAAACAACATATTTACAAAAACAATTGTAAATATAATATTTATAATTATTATTATAAATATCAATAATTATATTTATTATTATTATTGTTGTTGTTGTTGTTTTTAAACTACACCAGGATGTGTAACAGACGTTTCAAAAACCTGATTTGTGTGAATTTATTTTCCAGACATGATGATGATGATTATTATTATTATTATTATTATTATTATTATAAGTATTCATATTTATTTTACTTTATTCTTAATTATTTATTAATATTTATTATTGCATCACCATAATTACATTTATTAGTAAATAAACTTAATAAAATAAATAAAAGTGCTATTGTTTTTAAAGTACACCAAAATGTATGGTTTGTTTGATTTTTTTTTTTTCAATTTTTATTTTTGTAAGCAACAATTATTATTAATTATTATAACAACATATACTGTATTTAATAATAATTAAAATAATAATAATAATAGTAATTATTGTTCTTGTTGCTGCTGTTATTTTAAAACTGCACCAGAATATCTAACTAATATCTAACATTTAGCCTAAAGCTTTGTAGTTATTGATTAACTTATAGTCAAAGTCTGTTTTAAATGATGATGCAGTCATTTTGTATGTTTTAAACTTTCTCCTTTTGCTAGGTTCATTTCATGTTAGGTGACAGTTTACACAGGATTTGTGCCTCTAATGTTTTTACAATGTAATGGGAGACCAAAGTTTACCCTGTTCGTGCAGGAAAGTGCCAGAATTCAAGCCAATTAATTACTGTTTAGAAAGACATAAGGGAATGATTTGGAGGTCAGGAAGTTCAGGTGGCCAGATGGAATCTTTCCTTTTCACTGACACTGTGCTAGAACAATGCAAATCCAATTTCCCCTGATCATCATACCAATGACTGGTGTGAAAAGAGACATTTACCATACAACATATCCCACAGCAAACATGCACACCACGAAGAGTCCACAGGTCCTGCTGGGATATCGATGGTATGTTGTTCTCATCTCAATTATGATGAAAGGAAGAACTGTTGTGTGCTGAAAAGAACAGAAATAGATAACGTTTAGCTTTACAAATTACTTTAAAGCATAAAGCGATGGCAGCAGTGTCCCCCTGTTTAAACGCGGTTTCACTGTGGACTGATGGGTCATAAATCTGATATATTCAATTTCTGACTTACGTTATCATATTGGTTACTCTGATATACTATTGACAGATTATAAATATTACACTTTTGAAGATTTTTTAAAATTAACCACCTGCAACCAAAATGCAGCTCTATACAGAAAATAAACGTATTTCAAAGATTCTCCGTCGAGTATTTCTTTTAATAACGCCTATAAATTATAAAACGGTTATTGTGAGTGGGCTGAGGATAATCATTACAAACCTGATTGCTGAAAAATGTAATTTACAAGTAGAGTGGGATCAGATTTACATCCAAATGCTAATTAATCTGCACAGAACGGAACCCAAACCACAAAGTGTAGCTATAATCTGCTTAAATTATCCGGTTTTAGTCAAAATTACTGAATCAAAAAGATGTTTGTGTCTGCGTATGGAGCCTTTTCTAAACAGTGGGTGAATAGTTCTCTCTGTTATTATTTTATGTTGCTTCACAGCCTAGATCATAAACGCTTGTTGCTTCAAGAACCTACATCATAAACACTTGTTGATACACACTTTTATCTGTATTTGTTGCAGAATTAAGCAAGTGATGTGTGGCAAAAATACGCCATGAATTATGTAATATATGCAAAACAGATGTTAAACAGCTATTTTTCAGCCATCTTGATTAACTCATCGTTACACTCTTCTGCATAAGGACCGTGAATAGAACGGTTACATAACTTCAAGCAAATTACTCAAACAAGAAATGCAAAGGAAGCTGGGTGTGAATTGAAGCCGAGTGTTTGACAAACAAGCTGACATGGTTTCATGCACTTGAAAAGATGGAGGCATGCTAGACGAGCCGAGCCTGGGCGGGGGATTCTTCTGCCATGTGAGTGACGAGAATGGGTGAGCTATCATTTTTATAACCATTACTACCATTATGAAAGCCAATGCAAACACTTCAGGTCATGGATGATAACATAAAGTTAGTTTATTGGGTGTTTTTTAATGTACAGCTGAACATCTGTTTCATTTTTATGAGAGCGCTACCATGTGCATTGTGCATGAGAAAACATTTAGGCTGATGGTTTGTTAAAAGTTGCAATGAACAATGACATAATGCACATAATTTACTCATCTTTACATCATTTCAAACCTGTATGACTTTCTACTTCTGTAGAACTCGAAAGAAGATATTTTAAAGAATGTTGGTAACCAAACACTTTTGCTTCACATGGACTTCCATTCTTGACTGTACAATGTGGAAGCCTGTTTTCACTTTGGAATAAAAAAATGAAGAATTGCAAATTTAATCTCACATTTTTTTCTTGGAATTCTGAGTATATGTCTCACAATTCTGGAACAAAACTCAGACTCAGAATTGCAAGACAGAAAAAGTCTCTTGGCTTTACTTTTTTATTTTTATTTGTTTTAGATAGTGGAAACACATTATGGACCATATAATGGAAGTCAATGGGAACCAAAATTGTTTGGTTACCAACATTCTTCAGAATAGCTTCTTTTGTGTCCCACAGAAGAAACAAAGTCATACAGGTTTAGAATGACATGAGAGTGAGTAAGTGGTGACAGCATTTTAAATTTTGGGTGGACAATCCCATGGGTCTCCTTTCATTGCATGTTCACTTCTTCTGTTAGTCACCAGATGGCACCCTTCTTACATAGAGACAGTCAAAACTCTCATCCCCTGCAGACCTTGCCTCATTTGACCCCACGTCTATGGTGGAAGCAGCATTCAAAGGAAGACTTACAAGCCTTACTGAAATTACATGACATGTTGATATTCTGATATGCTTTTAACATGCCACCACAGCTCTTACTGAATCCCCTTTTGCAACACATAATCATATTTCCACACTAAATAAAAAACAGACCACATTTACTGGGCTTTCCCTAGATATGAGCGTGCCAGCCCGCTTAAAGCTCCGATGCTGGGTGTTTAAGTCCGTCTCATGAGATCGGCAGGTCTGAACTTGTCTTTGACAAGTGTGATGAGTGAGATGTACAGTCAGTGAGAAAGCAGCTATTTGTGTGTGTGTGTCATTCTGTGACTGAACCCATGATGTGCTAGTTATCAGTTATGAGTCATGTTACTGCTAACTAAACAGATACTGTAATGTTCCAGAAAAGCGGCCAATGTCAATCAAAAGTCATATACTGTAGTAAGGTTAAACAGCTCTGGTTCACAGTTTTCAGCATATACAGTAGTTGTTGTTTTCACCATTGTTGTTAAGGTTTACAGAGTGTCATAAGCGCCTCACTTTAAAAATCAAGCATTGCGATTTTTGAGTCTTAATAATTGTTCTCAATAAAAATACTAGATTACTTAGAGTCAAATTTGCTTGTTTACTAAATGGAAAATGCCCCATATAGCCAATACATTCATGTCATTGTCAATAGTACTGTGTGTATGGTTGAAAAAGATGTTCAAAACGATTCTTCTGTTACTTCCTTCATGTAAACCTAAGAGTTGTTTGATGCCTGTCACCATCATTGAGGTTTATGTGTAAAGCATTGCGGTCTATGTGCATTCAACTGAAACTTTTGCACCTAATGCCTTTGCTTAGCAATATGACTGCAAAGTTGAAGTAATTTTTTTGTCATTTGTAATTTGTGTCATATATACACACACACATATATATTATATATACACAGTGGTGTGAAAAAGTGTTGCCCCCCTTCATGATCTCTTATTTTTTTGCATGTTTGTCACACTTTAATGTTTCAGATCAAACAAATTTAAATATTAGTAAAAGATGACACAAGTGAACACAACATGCAGTTTTTAAATGAAGGTTTTTATTAAGGGAAAACTAAATCCAGAACTACATGGCCCTGTGTGAAAAAGTGTTTGCCCCCTAAAACTAATAACTGGTTTGGCCACCCTTAGCATCAACAACTTCAAGCATTTGCGATAGCTTGCAATGAGTCTGTTACAGCGCTGTGGAGGAATTTTGGTCCACTCATCTATGCAGAATTGTTGTAATTCAGCCACATTGGAGGGTTCGAGCATGAACTGCCTTTTTAAGGTCATGCCACAGCATCTCAATAGGATTCAGGTCAGGACTTTGCCACTCCAAAGCCTTCATTTTGTTTTTCTTCAGCCATTCAGAGGTGGACTTGCTGGTGTGTTTTGGATCATTGTCCTGCTGCAGAACCCAAGTTCGCTTCAGACTGAGGTCATGAACAGATGGCTGGACATTCTCCTTCAGGATTTTTCGTTAAACAGCAGAATTCATGGTTCCATTTATCACAGCAGGTCTTCCAGGTCCTGAAGCAGCAAAACAGCCCCAGACCATCACACTCCCACCACCATATTTTACTGTTGGTATGATATTCTTTTTCTGAAATGCAGTGTTACTTTTACACCAGACGTAATGGGACACACACCTTCCAAAAAGTTCAACTTTTGTCTCGTCAGTCCACAAAAAGCTCTATTCCCTTTACTTACTTTCTCATTTGTTTCTGAATTTCTTTGGATCTCGGCATGATGTCAAGCTTTTGAGGATCTTTTGGTCTACTTCACTTTGTCAGGCAGGTCCTATTTAAGAGATTTCTTGATTGTGAACAGGTGTGGCAGTAATCAGGCCTGGGTGTGGCTAGAGAAATTGAACTCAGGTGTGATAAACCAGTTTTAATAGGGGGACAAACACTTCTTCACACAGGGCCATGTAGTTTTGGATTTTGTTTTCCCTTAATAATAAAAATCTTCATTTAAAAACTGCATGTTGTGTTTACTTGTGTTATCTTTGACTAATATTTAAATTAGTTTGATGATCTGAAACATTAAAGTGTGACAAACATGCAAAAAAAGATGAAATCAGGCCAACACTTTTTCACACCACTGTATATATATATATATATATATATATATATATATATATATATATATATAATTAATACTTTATTTATTTGATAAATACATATATGTATGTATGCTTGTGTGTGTGTGTGTTGTGTACACACACACACACACACACACAAATACAATCATACATACATATATATAGAGAGAGAAATCCATATAGAAATATAAAAACTAGATAAAAATCTAGTATAGAAATGTGCGTATGTACACATCCAGACATCTTTACCTGTTTTCTCAGCACCATGAGTGAAGGATTTTTTAAAGACTTGTTAAAAATGTCATGATAAAAATGGTTTTAAAAAAATGTGTTGTGAACCCCCTGCATTCTGTTCCCCATCTAGCTATTTGTGAACACAAGAACACGTCCTGTGTGAATGAGTCCATGCTTCTGACTCATTCTGTGCTGTCTGCTCTCAGTAAGTGTGGTTTGGCACACTGCATTTAGTAGCTGCTAGTCTATGCTGATTGCAGGCTGCAAAAACACTAGGGCGTTAATTGTACTTGCTAATTTCTTTATTGTGTTTTTGTTTCTTATTAATAAGAATTTATTATTAAGATTACTTCATAAGGATTAATCACCTAAATTAATATAAATTTAGTGTAACATTCAAAGTCAAATGATGCAGTATAAAATGGAATGTTTATATATATATATATATATATATATATATATATATATATATATATATATATATATATATATATATATATATATATATATATATATATATATATATATATATATATATATATATTTTTTTTTTTTTTTTTGACAGTGATGTTGGATACTCCCTCTAATCCTTTGTGTGTTCTCTGTTCTTCTTGTGTGTCCATATGTACATCTTTCATCACCATAATGATTTTTCCCTAATCATTCAATGCCCTCAAATATTTACAAAACATGTTTGCAACAAGTTTCAGAAACCTTTTCAACTCTTCCCAGAAGCAAGTCAGGGAGTCGAAGTTGGCACTTGGATAATAGATGGTTATTCTGTTCATTACGGTGATTACAGTCTAATTGCTATAATGCAAAACCTCTGCAGAAAAAAACAAAGAATGTATGCTTCTAGAGGTGTGGAGATGTGTCTCAGCATGCATGTAACACTGAAGTATTCTCGAAGGAGCTCGCTCACCCACACACATTCCATCTATCAAATCACAGTGAGGGGTAATCTTTAATGCCCCACCATCGAAGCCCCTCATGATCTGCTGAAACGACTCTCAAGCTCTCCAGACTGATCCTGAGAGGCTTGTGGCAGTACTTGAGCACTTATGCAGGGACCGGCGTGGGTTTTGAAGCTGCATACCAAAAAGAGAATTGTAACTAGCAAAAACATTTACATTAGCTAGGAAGGCCAAAAATATTGAATAGGACACAATTTGAGGCCTAATTTGGCAATGATTTGCACCTGCTTTGTGAACTTCTTTTTAAAAATGAACCCTTATTGGCTGGTGCTTTTCAAAATATTTTCACCAGCTCACCAAGTCTGCATTTATTTGATAAAATATAGTAAAAACAGCAATATTTAGAATTATTATTACAATATAAAATAACTGTTTTTTATATATATTTGAAAATGTGATTTATTCATGTGATGGCAAAGCTGCACTTTCAGCAGTCATTACTCCAGTCTTTCAGAAATCATTTGAAAATGCTGATTTGGTGAAACATTTATTATTATTATCAGTGTTGAAAACAGTTGTGCTTTTTTGTGGAAACAGTGACACATTTTTTTTGTCACTTGCAATAGTCAAAAGACACATTTTTAAGTATATACAAAAAAATCCATAAATATTACAAATATATTTTTACTAATAAAAATTATTTGTATATGTATTAGTTATTTTACTATTAAATATCCGTTGTTAAAAACATCTAAATAATATTGTAGAAGTACAATTCTGTGTTTCTGTTATTGATTAGTGGTCTCTTTAAAGATTGTAGGAGCAACACAGTACTCACAAAAATATTCTATAAATACTTTTACATTAAATATAAAATGTATTAAAATATGTAAAATGCATATTAAAATGTAAATATCATTGACATGACCTCTGACACAAACCACGCAACTATTGCTTCACTTTATTAGTTTCTTTCTGTTTGACTGTTTCCATCCTAAAATATCTCTCACACTCTCCTTCACAGACCAAGCACAGGCTTAGGGATAGTGTTGGGTTTGACCCCAGGACCCTCTCTCTTCATATACATAGTGTCTATTTCATTGGTAATGATAATAATCATAACCTCACAAGCAATTATGAGTTGTGGTTATGGATGCACAACTGCCAGATCTCAGAAGAGACTGAATTTGAGAAAAGCGAGACTAAGAGAGATTGTATCTGTGGGTGCAAAAATCCAAAGCTCCAAGAACAGCCCTTTGCCTGGTGATCACACTTAATGCATTGTGATCAGTGATAAGCTATGCTTTAATGCTCACTGACACAAATAGTTATTTCATGATATGGAGAGCTCTAGAGGAATAGGCTCATTGGCAGAACCTTTGCCCAAACCTTCCAGCTCCTGGAGTCTGTTAAGCAGCACTGTTTCTTGTTTTTGTCTTCTGACAGTGGTGAGACAGCGTATGTAAGGATTTCACAGCTGCGTCCCGGTTGGGATTCAACCAAACACTCTGTGGTCAAAGTGTCAAGGCTTCAGCTTCTGCCACATTAGCGTTTGGCTGCAGTCTGTCATTCTATACTTGAACCAAGGACATAGTTTGTCATTAGCGGAATAAAAATATATCACGGTGCAGCAATCTGATAATAAAAATCTATGTATCCATTACACAATTTAATAATCAATTATAATGACTATAATAATTCTCCATGTGTTACAGATGCCATCTCAGATTACTTAGTTCCTGAGTTTGGATTTCTGCATCATTCACAGTTGATTGCCTCCATTTGTTGAAGCTTTCTTTCCCAATTGTGATTTATTTAATTATTCTAGAATATTTGGACAATATACTTTACTTTAAAGTTGCATTAATGTATAGTTGTTAATTATTTGGCGTTGTTTATGTAATGTTTATGTTTATGTAAATTGCAGTCAAAAGTCTGGGAGTGGCAAGTTTTAATGTTTTTGAAAGAACTCACCAAGGGTGCATTTATTTGATCATAAATAGAGTAAAAACAGTAATACTGTAAAAATATTAGTGCTGGGCAATGATTAATCACATATTTAAATATATTTTAAAATGTAATCTATGAATTTCTAGCAATCACTACTCAAGTCTTCAGTGTCACATGATCCTTTAGAAATCATTCTAATATTCTGACTTGGTGCTTAAGAAATGTTTCTTAGTATTTCTTTTTTCTTATTAATGTTGAATAACAGATGTGCCGCTTAATATTTTTGTCATTACTAGTCATTGTAGTGGTCAGTGTTGACAAAGCATACAGAATATAAAAATATGCCACAACAAATAGGCCAACAAAAGTGCTCTTCTTGGAAATCGATAGTGATCTGTGCAAAGAGAGCAGAGTTGTTCTTTTCGAAAATGCAAGACAACTATGATTAATGGGGTGTCATATAAATACACCTACTACAGTTCGTTTGGTACTGTGGATAGAGTTACTTGTGACAGATGAGCCAGTTGGTTAAAGGCCCATGATTCAGTTTGCGCTGCTATCTTATCACAGTCCAGCTTGCCCCGACCTGTCAAAGCGGCAGAACCCTGTGGAATCTGAACAGGAGATATGCATGCTTACCATGCAGCTGGCCGCCTGATAGAAGGCTCACAGAGGGTATAGGGTGACGGAGAGAGTGCTCCCAAGGTCGGGTGTTGGGTTTCCCTGCTTATAGCCTCCCAGGCTGGTTGTGAGATACTCCCTACGGCTCCCAGTCGAAAGGGGCTTACATGACCTCTTAGCCCTTTTCCCTTTGGCAGCCGTGAATCCCCACTAAATATCACCCTGAGCTGCACCGCAAACAGCCGCCACCACAAGGAGAGCCTGTTTAGGTCCCCGCTCAGCTGGATGGGTATCAGTAGATTTGGCCTGACGGTGCATTTTTCGCCACTGAGGCGAGCTTGAATGTGACCCAGACTTGTTTTATTTTAGCCTGTGTTTGTAGGCCCCTGTGTTAATTTAACATGGCAGCTCTCTTTCTCTGACCACCATGCTGAGACGCTCTTGGAGTCTTGTGGTTTTGGCCAGCATGCCTGGGCTGTCTGCGGAAAATCCCCTCCAACAAAACAGCACAACTCACTCAGAGGACCCTGAACTATAAACAGGTCAGGCCTTGTCAAACACTTCCAGGATTGACTCCATATCTTCCTCTTTCAGTGAAAGTGTTGCATGCACTTCAGTTTGATGCCGTGCGAGTGTCAATACACAGAAACTATTTGTAATTTTGTAATTTAGATGATTATATATGAATGCATAACAAAAATCATCTTAGTGTTATTTATTCATTGTCTTAGTAAAATTAATGATAATCATCATTGATATGCAGAAACCATTTCTAAATGTTGTTTTCAAGAATTAGAATGCAAAAAATATTTTTTATATATATTTAAATAGTTTATTAGTAGTAGTTATAAACATAATCTGAGTGTTATTGTTATATATTCAGTGTTTTAATAATTACATGACTAATAATAATCCTTAATATCGATATGCAAAAACAATTTTTAATTGTTTCAAATAAATTTTATTAGAATGCAGAAAAGTGTTAATTATTAGTAGTAATTAACATAATCTGAGAGATATTGTTACTTATTTAGTGTCATAATAATAAAATGAATCATTGAAAATCAATACACAGAAATAATATATTTGTTTATTGTTATTATTGATCAACATCTCAGTGTTTTTATAATAAAATAACTAATAATAATAATCATTATCAACATTGATCATCAATATGCAGAAATGGTTTGTATTTGTTTTTTAAATAAATTATTAGACTTCAAACATTTTGTATTATGTATTGCATTATGTATTTTGAGTTTATTATATATATGAATAATCAGTGTTTTTGTCATTTATTCAGTGTCTTAAAATTATTATTATTCATAATAAAAATGATTATTATTTATTCATAATTAATGATGTTTTCTGCTGCAATAAACTAATCATTTAATAAAACAGTAATTACAAATTAACAGGCAATGGACGTTTTTAATTATGTTTTCTGTATCTAAATTCTAAGCTACATTTCTCACTTTAAAATGAAGGCCTGTAATTTTTTTTTTTTTTTTTTTTTTTTTAAGTATTTATCCGAAAATATGCATTAAGTTACTTTATCTACAAATACTGTTGACACTTGCTCTGTGATAATAGATTGGATATTGAGAATTACTGGCCAGAAACCTGTGAGCCCTAAAGTTTTGTGCAAGACCAAGTGCAAAAGACTCCAGTGTAATGCGTGAGACTTTCTGTGTGAAGCACATGACGAGATTTCACAAGCTCATTATGCACCGCTGATCGCACTTCACTGGCAGCCTGCTATAGCAAAACTGGTGTGAACACAGATGTTTCTATGTGCAAATTAAAAGCAGGGCTTACTGCTTGCTCTACTGTCGAATACACTCCAAGAATTCTGAGCTAGAGATGTTTTCCAGCCTCTCCGATGTAAAAACTTCTTGGCCAACTTTGTCAACAATGGGCAAGGATACAAACTACAAAACGGACATCTTTCGCTGGGTTGAGATGGGTAAATATTTTCCCAGTTGTTAAGGATGAGCTAGCAAGCCAGCTATGCGCTTATTTTAATGATGGAATTGGATAGAGGAACTTCACCTAGTAACTTTTCCAGGCTCAACATGGCAACTCAATCATGAGCGCAAGTGTGACATCGTACACCGCCGTACCCTGAAATATTACCGTCTAGAAAAATGGACCTGCAATTATTGATCTTTATAAAGCAATCCCCCAGCACTTAAGAAAACCAAAGGAAATAGCTGAACAGAAAGCACTTCAAAAGATTATTTCCCCGTAGAGAATCAATGTCATTGAACATAGTAGTTTTTTACCTCTTTGCACCATTTGTTTAAGATTTTGGGTTTGTTCTGTGAAAACCCAATCTGTCTCTTGATCTTTGCGGAATAGCACATCTGTTTCCTTTGCTCCACACAAAACCAGTTCAGACCACGTAGAATCACACTGACTGTCAGCTGAAACCTCCCGGTTCACCCTGATAATACGCACATGCATTGCTGAATATTTGAAACAATTCACCGCTGACCAAAGTGTCTGCTTTTACTCAGAAAGGTCAATGTGAGGCCTCCATTGCTGATTTTATAGAGACTTTATGATTTGTATTAGTGTAATTGCTAGCTCATCTCAAGCCAAAAAAAGTCAAATGTAAGTGCATGATATTTTTAGTTTTATGCTTAAAACAAGGGAATGAACCTTGTTAAAGTTAGCTCAGTTTCTGACAATCTCAAACAATCTCATTTTGCTTTTAAAGTTTTTTTTTTTATTAATTTTTTATTATCTGTAAGATTTTTGATTCTAATTGTTAATGTTTGTTAGTGCTATTTAGTGTCATCATAAATGTATGTATTTATTTATTTATTTAGTCCCTCAAAGCAACAAAAGATTGCATTCTGAAAATAATATTATTAATAATAATATTAATAATTATTATTTATTTATTATTTATCATTATCAGTGTATTTATATTATTATATTTTATTATTTTTGCAAGGCTTGGCACATTGTTGGATTTTCATCTCTATTTCCTCTAACTATTGTTTTCTCCTAACAAAGGCATCTTTTTTTTTTGGCTTCTTGGGGTGATAACCATTTGGCTTATAAATCAGGGTATTGCACATCCAGTGTTACTGAGATACTATTACAGTTTTTATTAACATTTTGAACTATTTTTCTATTTTCTATTTTCATTAGTTTTAGTAATTTTGTTTTGTGTTTTTGTCATATTTATTTTTCTAACTATTTAAAATATGTCATTCTTATGGTTTTAGTTTTAGTTTTAGCTAACTATAATATACATCCAGTCTATACATCCAGCTTTTTGTTTCCTTGTTAAAAATACACAGTAGCATAAAAAAATGTAAATTAATCTGTCATTATTCATTCAAAATCTGCAGATATGGCAATTGGAACAATTTGTAAAAACTAATGTTAATATGTTTTTTCCACCTGCCTGCTTGATAAGAGGCAGTTGTTTTCACGTTTGAACACAAACGCTGGATTCTGCTGGAAGTCTCTAGGGGAGATGATCTCTTGTTATGACAGGCTGTTTTGGCTCAGAACGGCTGGCACAGCAGCAGGGATGCTCTCTGGCAAGCGTGGATACAGTGCTGGCATGATGGGGCTTTTTAGTTCTCTGTGCCAAGAAGTGTGTTGGTTTGGTAGCTGCTCTTTGGCCCATCACATGACAGGATGCTGATCTAGGCTTAATTTGTCCCTCAACACACTAATGCAGAGTACTGATCCCGGTTTAATTTGCTCTACATCACGGCTCACCCTAATTTAATCCATAACACATTAGAACCTGACCATCAGATACAGTATAATCAAACTGCATTTGTGAAAATCCAGCTTAAGATGTCAAAGCCTTTTTGGATGTCTTTTGCACGTAACAGGTCTTTGATAAAACATCAGGATATTATAGTTTGTTTGACTTCACTATACCGGGTTATTTGCAACGAACCCTCATTGCATAAGGCCTTAGCGCATTATGTCCTTTGTAAGTGGCTGGAGGCATGCCAGGCAAAACAACCAGATCCCTCATGTCAATCTGGAGCTTTAGTGAGTGAAGTGGTTGCCAAGCAAAGAGATAAAGCTAACACCACAGAACAATGACAGAGAAAACAAGAGCAGCCGCTTCATAATCCAGCATGGCACATGGTCAAATCACAAATGAAGGAAATTTACAGAGATGCCGTCATGATAATAGAATGCTTCTTTGTGTTCTAACATGCACTCTTGAGTAATAGAACTTTTTGTATACACAGATCCAGTCTATTAATATTGGTATCTTATGGAAGCTTGTTTTCACCATGGAATCAAAAAATAAACAAAGGTGACTGTGACTTTATATCTCATAATTTCACTCTTTTTTCTTTTTTGAGTTTACTATTCTTGCAATTTTGAGGGGGAAAAAAGGATTTCAAGATATAAACTCAGAGATATAAATGCAGAATTGTGGCATAAATGTGTAATTCTGAGGAAAAAGTGAGAATTTTGAGATGTAAACTTGCAATTGCAAGAAAAAAGTTAGAATTGTAACGTTGTTATTATCATTTTTATTTCATGGCAGAAACATACAAAAAAGAACTGTAAGATAAAATATCAGAATTCTGAAGAAGAAAAAGTCAAAAATGTGAGATATAATATCAGTTGCAAGAAAAATAAAATGAATTCTGAGAAAAAAAATGGGATGGGGGCAAAATTGCAACAAAACTTGTATATTTAGAATTCAGAATTAAGAGTAAGATTTTTTTATTGTGCGATACAATTTCAGAATTGCATGAAATGTCATATATATATATATATATGTTATGGCAGAAACAGGCTTCCATAGTATCTAGTGGCATTTTTAGGTTCAAATAATTTATTAGTTATTTTTATGTTATCTTGGTTTGTATTGAAACAATATTTTTTTAGGTTAGTATTTTAGTTCATAGTTTTAGTTTTGTTAGGCCTGCCAAAATTAATATGCTATCTGCTATAATTTTAATGTTTAACAGTGTAATCGCGTTTATGGTAAGGTTTCAAGTTTATAATATACAGTACTGTGTTTCCAAAACTAACATTGAAATAATTTATTAGTTACATTTATTTTATTTTAGTTAGTATTGAAGTTCCATTTATGTTTTTATTTCAGTTTTTGTGTTAACACTTTCTATAAAGCCGTAATTTATAATACATTATAAGGCATTATAATGAATGCATAATGTATTATAAAAAACAAAAAAACTTATAATATGTTGTATCCTCTCATGAGTAATCATAACAACAGTTTTAAAGCATTATAATATTTTCTTATTTGTGGTTATAGCATTTAAGATTACGATGATTTATAATACACAATGAACACAATGCATCCACTTAACTTACAATGGATTATATTTCATAGTTATAATGTATTATAAACCTCATATCTTGTCATTATTAACTTGTTACTTTACTTAAAGCAGACAAAGACCACTTATAAATAATGACAGCAACAATAATAATATAAATAATATGTGTTCTTAAACAGCCATAAGATCAGATATCTGATCAGATGAATGTGTAATATGGCACATTTAATTTTAACTATATTAACTGTAATATCAGTAAGATAGTAAGATACTGTAGAGATCTTAAATAAATAACATCAAGATATGAGACTTATAGCCTATTATAAATTAAGTGGATTTAACATGATGTTTATTGTGTGTTATAAATAATCATACTCATAAAAGTTATAACCATCAATAAGTACGTTTTATAATGTATTATAATTGTTATGATTATTTTTGATAATGCATTATGCATTCATTATAATGTCTTAGAATACCCTTATAATGTATTATAAAAATGGGCTTCATAGAAAGTGTAACCATATATATATATATTTTTTTTTGTTAATGTTAATAACACCGACCTCTCCCTTATGTTCACCAGTGCAACCGCTGATTGTACTATGCTTTCTGCAACAATACTGAACCGCTTGTGTTTCTCAGCCGGGCTGATATAAGATCAAAGCACACATCCTCCGGCGATGCATGAAAGAATCCGTGGGTAAACGTTCTATGGAAGATGACGGTGGCACTCCACTGTGGAAAATACCACAAATATGATGATTTATTTTGCTTCACTTTACTTCACTGCATACTAGGAATGGCAAGCCACGGGACAAAACATTTTGCAGGGAAACCTCAATGGCCATAATGAAGGGGAGCCTTGTTTTAACATGTCATTAAAATGATTCTGCATCTTGCAGCAGTCTGCGGAATTACAGTCTGAGCTTGTACGAGACCAGTACCAGTAAGTTGGCAAGAACCACCAGATGGCAATGTGTCAACAGCCTGATGTATGTTTGCACTTATGGAGACTAATACTAATATTTCAATAATATGCATATGAATCAGGGTCTGGGCACTGCAGGTGATTACTAGCCTCTGTAAATTGTAATTTCTAGTTGTCAGATAGATTTTTTGGTTTATATACTTGGGCAGTATAATAAACGATGGGTAGTTTGCATCCAGTTTATGAGTCCTGAGCCACAATTATTTTGAATTTATGTGTATTTTATCATCATTCACTCCAATGAATTGGTTTGGACAAAAACAGTCGAACAGTTTCCTTTTTTTTCTTCCCCTCTTTTTGTTTCACAGAAAAAAGCAAGTCATAGAGGTTTAGAATGACTTGAGGGTGAATAAATGATGTCGGAAATGTTATTTTAAAAAAAAGTTATTATATATATATATATATATATATATATATATATATATATATATATATATATATATATATATTAAACTTATACTAATTAACTTGGGCAGCCAGCTAGTGCGTTAACTTTGGCAGCCATAAAATGATAAGAAAATAATAATAATAATAATAATAATAATAATAATAATAATAGAATAAAAAAGATTTTAAAGAGAATATAAAATGTTTTTAAAAATGCACAAAAAAAAAAAAAAAAAAAAACTTTTTCCGTGGGAGTTTGCCTACCTTATCTAACTGTAAAAGATGCATGTATTGTATTGGTACATTGGTACAAAAAAAAAGGAAAAATTTTTTGGTATTTTTTAATGTTAGTTTTTATTTTATTTTTTCCTGAAAAAAGTCTGATATACTCTGACATCTGGTGCTTATCCTTGCGGTATCCTAAAGATGGTCTGTGTAACACCGTTGGTTAAGCAGAAACTAGTCTGTCTGAGGTTGTTCTGACAGTGGCAAACCAAACATGTTATTAGATGCAGAGAAAACACCACTGGAGTGCATCAGGAGCCCGGATCAGTTTAGCACTGCCATGGATGGTGACATTGATCGATTTGAGTCTTATGGATGTATTTCTCCTCTCGCTCAGAGGATGGATTCTTGTTACTGTAAATGGTGAAACACTTATCCCCACAGTCTGAACGTACTGGTAGTCACAGCAAGAGTGTACAGTTAAAGACAATTTTTGGAGGAAGGCACTCTTCAAATTGGCCTGTGGGCACAGCTATTTTCTACTCTAAACAACATCTCACAAATCCAACAGAAGGAATTGTAGAGAAATTTCACAGACAGGTTGAGAGACAATTTTAAATAGCGAAGTCTGCTTCCTCTCAGTGTGAGTTTTTCTTTACAGGCCAAAAGAAGCTGGAATTGCATTACTGACCTATAGTGTTCGGTTAAATTGGATACTTGTGTAAAAATCATTCTCTGTTGCAGCAACAGATGTTTTTGAAGGTTTTGAAACTGTAAGTCGGTCATAAATATTGATTGTCTTTGAACTTACTGCATGGTTATTTAACCGAACCAAGGGCATTCAACGTCACCCTTTTAAAATGAATTGCCGTATATCGTGTTTGTTTCTCCCGAACAATTAGCAGTGTGAATAAAGGAGCGACTGAGAACTTGGAGTTGTTTACCACAGGTAATCAGTCATCATTTAAAAGCTACCGTGAACCTACCTGCTGAATTATATATGAGGAAAGTAAGAACTCAGACTGGGCATTCTAGCGATATGTCAGCTACTCCAGAAAATACCTTTACATGGGAAGTCAGCCTCTCTGGGTCTTTTGTACTTTTATTTCGAGATGTGCAGCAGTGGTGTCTGGTGTCAGATGTTTATTTGTGATACATGTTTGGAGCGAGGTGCTTTGAACATGGGGGCTTCTCAGCGGGAGGCCACTGGCATTAACATTAGAGCAGCGCAATACTCTTCTGACAGGCCTCTCTCTGCAGTGGAGTAATTGCAAAGCGGAGATGGGATTATTGTCACAGATACTTTGACGCAGGTAAACCGCCTCCTGATGATGCCATGAAACTTTAGTAGCGGCCTCTTTAAGTCCCATTGAAGTGGCTTTGATTGTTAGCGCCACATTATGAGTCCTGACAGACTTGCCAAATATACAGCAATGGTGCTGACAGCTTCAAAACAGGGAAAATGTCCTTTCCCTTGTCACTTTTTTTGTCTTATTTCTGTTTTTTCATGTCACTTACTGTCTGTACTTACAGAAACAAAGTTTTCAAATTCTAGTGATGTGATTATTATTTGCAAATATTTGCATGTGTCTACATATATCTAGAGAGTCCCTGAAAGTTTCAAAGGACTTTTGTAGCCATGAGCTGCACGCACCAGCAGAACTATAAATATGTCTAGCATATTCAAATAAAATGACTTAAAAGGCGCAGTTGTCCAGTGCTGTTATATTTTGTTGTGGCCTACTTTCTAGGGAAGCTGTGAGAAGCAGCCTCTCTCTCTCTCTCTCTCTCTCTTTCAGTGCATCAGGGTGTAAAGGATTCATAAATGCCCAGCTGTGGGTGTTTCACTGACAGGAACATGGTATGAAATAGAGATTTGACACTAATAAGCAGAACTGATTTGTTTTATTTCTGTTTTTTGACAATAACTAAATCATTCAACTACAGCAATAATAATAATAATATTAATAATAAATAGTCCATTTAGTTAATATTATTATTTTAAAAATAAACATTTTATTATAAAATTATTATTTATTATTATTATTATTACAAAGTTGTTTGCAGTCTAAATAGTATTTATTTCTTAAATATATTTTTCATTTTTTAATATTATAATGTTATTGTTATAATTTATGTTAGTTTATAAATGACTTTTATAGTTAAGAAAATTATTATCATAATAATTATTATTATTATAGTTGCAGTCTAAATAATATTTTAGTTAATAAATTAATTGCATAATTGTAAAGAAAATTATTATTATTATTATTATTATTATTATTAAATCATATTTATTTTTAAGAGTATAATTGTATTGTTATAATTTATTTTAGTTAATAAATTAATTATTGTAAATTATTATTATTATTATAATTGTAGAAGTCTAAATGGTCTTCATTAAAAAAAAAAAGTATTTTTATTATTATTATTATTAAATTAATCTCTGGTATAAATCTATTAATAACTGGTATAAATGCTCTCAGAGAGAAAAGTATTTTATTATTATTATTATTATTAATCTTTGTTATTGTTTCTTTGTCAGAGCAGCCAGTGAACAGAAGACAGTTACCATAGCAGCATGGGTAAACAAACAAATGTGGTTCCATGGAATGCTTCAAAATATTTACAATGGAGTAACCCCTTTCAGTCACAGGCGGGATAATCTGGAACTTTCTGCATAGCGCAAATTGTTCTCAGCTGGAAGGTAGTTCTCTCCTGTGGGTCATTCCTCAGCAGCACAACTGTATTTAGATCACAAGACCTCTGCTTCTTGGCTGGCTAGAGAAAACCATTGTCTAAAGCAGAAAAGAGCATTCGCTTCACTGAAAACCCTGAGTTATGGATTTTGAGTGGCCTTTAGTGTGAATATGGGGTTGAACATTTTTTGATCTTTCCATCCTTACAATGCACAATCATACTCTTCATTATTTGCATGCTTTTTTTTCCCTGCTGTCTGTGACCAGAATATTTTTGAGTCACCGTCCATCAAAATCATTAGGGAAATATGAAGAAATGACATGTACATTTTCAGCACATAGGTGAAAACCAAACCTAAAAAAAATCATGTACAGTCTAATGTGTATTAATGACAAAAGTTTAACCCTGTGGAAAATCCAGTTGCATGTGATTTCATATTGCCACTGCAGATTAAAGATAGAGACAATTTCTGATTAGGCTCAAAGGTTACATTCATGTTGATTAATAACCGAGACATGTTTCCCTAGCAACTGCTACGTGTGTTGTCACTGGCCCCAGGCTATACCCAAGTCAACCGAATACATCCTGTTATTAGCGACGACTGAGACATCCAACCACATTTCCAGTAATAGCCTCATTCTGAGTTGTATTTCCTATCAATCTATCAGAAGCCTCTAGGTCCCAAAACCTCTTTCGTCGAGGCCACTTCAGCAGATTAAAGAAGGATTCAAAATAGAAGCATTAAGATTATTAAATATCTTTTGTAGAGTCTCTTCTACACTAATTGCGGCAAAGTCATTTCAGTTTTTCAGATGCTTTAATGCTGCATTCGTGACAACATATCGACTTAAACATTCTTTCTCACTGATGCCAGCAGAGTCACTTTTGTGTTTTGCTGATGGAATTACACACCAGCTAAAAATGCTGCCACTCTTAACATCACAACACTCACTTGTCATGAAAACAAGACCTGCCACTCGGACCCCACCTTGGAGCTTTTGTTCCATCTGATTGAAATGAAAGTTTGCACAACGACTAGCATTTCACATCTGACGTCAATGTGGCCCAAGAGATTGAAAGAACAAAATGTGCTTTTCTTTTGTTCCTGCCTGAGAGTGAAGTATCTGTCTGTCTGTCTGTCTGTCTGTCTGTCTGTCTGTCTGTGTCTGGATTGTGTTTCCCAAAAGCATCGTTAGCTATGGTCGTTAGTTCCATTGAACTCCACTGGAACTTACGATCATAGTTGCTTTTCGGAAACACACCCCTGTCTGTCTGTCTATCTATCTATCTATCTACAGTATTTATCTAATAATATCATTGTTCATTTAGAAAGAAATTTGTATTGTCAGTGATTTCAAATTAGCAAACATATTTTACAGTCTTGTAGTTTCTAGAAAAAAAGAAAGCAGTTTCCCACTCACCATGCCATGGTTTAGCCACTGAGGTATGAAGTTGTCCAGGAGTCTTGGATATACCAAATCTCTGTCATACACATAAAGGGTCCAGAACATAGTCACCACAAACTGCAAATCAAAAACAAAGAAGACACTGATAATGAATCATCTGATCACAGAAAAAGACTTTACTTTATCAGCATTTTGCATACTGTAAAATATGTCTTTTAATTTTTATAGTAATTTATTTAAGTAATTCCTTAATATTAAGTAGATGTGAAGAATATGTGTGGTATGTGATATGATTTAATTTGGTTTATATTTATTTTAAATAAAATGTGTATATCCACACCTGTGACTGAACAATTTTCTGCTGTCAATGTTTTTTTTATTTTATTTTTTATAATAATGCTGGTGTGTCACTACTACGCTACTGTGAGGAACGACAATGCTAAAGCACTTTCCTATGATTAATATTGTATGTATTCGGCGCAGAACAAGCATTAGAATAATAAGTGATTCTTGAATGTTATCAAGTGCCAGCCATTTAAATTATGGACTTTCCTGAAATGAGCTAAAATGAGAAAGCTACATTTTATCTTCAGAGAACTTCATAACTTTTTAAGACCTCTCACTCCCCACAATGACTTTAAATTGAGCCCATTCCTCACCCACAAATTCCCAGCAGGTCTTCCGGCAGACTGCCTAACTCCTGCTTCACGCCGGCACATCTCGTTATGCTGAAAAGTCTAACTTTTCTAATATCCTCTTTGATTTCCTCATCTACAGGACAAAATCTCTGTACAAAACCATCAGTAGCACTAAAACCAGCCATGAGCACAGCGAACCAAGACACAGAGCTCATATTTTCATTTCAGCATACCATAATTAATCCCTAAGAGCTGACTTAATTTTTCTTGCTTTTATCCAACACTCACTTGGAGCTACAGATGCCTTCTGTGAAAAAGGCCAGTGTTAAGATGATGAGGACATCACATATGTTGTCAAAAAACAGGCAGGTTGGTGTGGGGCATACAGGCCTTGTGAAAGAGCGTTTGAAGTCCCAGGCTCTCCGAGGAGGAATTTCACCTCCCTTGCTGTAATCCCGAACTGCTCAAACGTATTTGCATTAATGGGCCTCATTTATGGGCGTGACAGATTTCTGTTTGGTTTGGGTGTGTTCGATTATTTTGCAGGATTCTTGTTTCCAGTAAGAGCTTGGATGATGGTCCCTGTACCCAAATAAATGGGCGGCACTATGAGGATAGCCCTTGTGAAAGGGAACTGTTGTACTTTTAAAGCATATTTCAAGTAACCGCTGGGCTTCATCTTGAAAGCAGAAGTTAAATAAGTTCACTGCTGGACAGGTGGTTTATTTGGATTTGCCTGTTCTACACACTCTCATCGGGCACTGTGGATAAACCACATAACAAACCTCTAACCTTCTCTATTATCCAGCCAAGCTAGCTGGAATGGGAGACTCCATCCCTAGGCCTGACATACTGTTTCCACCTTATACAAGCCTTTCAGTGTCATCCGCTTCCAGTTATTTTAGCTGTACAACAACAGTCCTTTGTGCAGCAAGATATTACAAACTGTTATTTTGAATCATATAATTTGAATGTATTATCATAATCATAAACACACTGTGTATCGCAGATAGTTTTAGCATTTACTGCACTTTGATATTCTTCTATTATTCTTCTAGTTTTTTACCTATAACTGAAGTTTTGCTCATTCACAGACAATATCTTACTTATGCTTTTTAAAATAATGTGGATAGACTAAGGTTGTTAAAGAAATATTTCACCCAAAAATAATTGTTGAAAATGTACTCACCCTCAGGCTATCCAAGATGTACTGTAGGTGAGTATGTTTCTTCATCTGATTTTTTTTTTTTTTAATTGCATCTCTTGCTCAACAGTGGATCTTCTGCGGTGAATGGGTGCCGTCAGAATAAGAGTCCAAACAGCTAATAAAAATATCACAATAATCCACAAGTAGTCCACTCTACTCCAGCCCAGCAATTAATGTTTTGAAAAGTGAAAAGCTGCATGTTTGTAAGAAACAAATCCATCAAAACTTTTTTTTTTTTTAAATCCTCTATCCATAAAATTGCCAAAAAAACAAAAAAAAAATTGTGAAAAAGTGGCCTTGTCTGAATCAGGATGGAAATGCGCACAGATCAGGCACCATTTACGAGTGAAAACAGTCCAAAACATTTCTAAACAAATATGTTGATGGATTTTGATATGAGAGGACAACAGGGGATGGGCTTTTTCACTGGAGGAAGCGTAACTGTGGATTATGGCCAGCAAGAGTTTCAAGTTAAAACGCCTTAATGATGGATTTGTTAATTATAAAAATGCAGCATCTCACTTAACAAGATGGTAACTGATGGACTGGAGTCATGTGGATAACACTTGTGGATTATTGTTATGTTTTTATCAGCTGTTTGAAATCTCATTCTGATGTCACCCATTCACTGCAGAGGATTCATTGGTAAGCAAGTCATGTAATGCTAAATTTCTCAAAATCTGTTCCTTCATCTACATCTAAGATGGCATGGAGTTGAGTAAATTTCCAGCAAATGTTTGTTTTTGGGCGAACTATTCCTAGTGCCACTGTGTCTCAGTCTACAATGCAGAAGAGTGAATATCAGCGAGACACATATACCACCAACAGGTGCCAGGAAATGACCTGGGCTAAGGCTAACAGAAAATACACATATCACTCAAACACAGTAGAGCCAGTTCCCCAATATTAACGTCAACACTAATTATGCTCATTGTGATTTCTGTAAGCTGAGCCTCATGCCTTGCTCTTAGACTGAGGGCCAGGGCCAAGTCAAGCATCTACTTTGTGTTTGTTTCACGGCTGTCTGGCTGCGAAATTTTTTACAAGCTAACAAGGAAGCCTCCCCTGTCTGCTATCTCGTTAATCCTGCTGAGAATCTGCAACCTACAAACATCCACAGAATGATGCAATAGTCAAATCTATATTTTTATGTATATTTAAAATATTATATTTATTTATTATATTTATATTTTATAATACTGTATTTAATATTAATTTATTGTTATAAATTTTTTTATTTGTTTAGCAGAATTTCCCCAAAAACATTAACGAAAGTGCATAAAAAACATTCAGTATAGTCATCAGAAGCCATCAGCCAAAAGTTTAACATAATTAAGATTTTTTTTTTTTTTTGAAAGAAGTCTCTTATGCTTTCCAGGACTTCATTTTTTTTATATCAATAATACATTAAAAACAGTAATATTGTGAAATTATTTTACAATTTAAAATAATTTTCTTATATATACATATACATACACACACATATACATACACACACATATATATATAAATATACATACACACATTCAGTATCTCAGAAAATTTGAATATTACTTAAGACCAATACAAAGAAAGGATTTTTAGAAATCTTGGCCAATTGAAAAGTATGAACGTGAAAAGTATGAGCATGTACAGCATTCAATACTAAATGGGGCTCCTTTTGCCTGAATTACTGCAGCAATGCGGCGTGGCATGGAGTCGATCAGTCTGTGGCACTTTCTCAGGTGTTATGAGAGCCCAGGTTGCTCTGATAGTGGCCTTCAGCTCTTCTGCATTCTTGGGTCTGGCATATCGCATCTTCCTCTTCACAATACCCCATAGATTTTCTATGGGGTTAAGGTCAGGTGAGTTTGCTGGCCAATTAAGAACAGGGATACCATGGTCCTTAAACCAGGTACTGGTAGCTTTGGCACTGTGTGCAGCTGCCAAGTCCTGTTGGAAAATGAAATTTGCATCTCCGTTAAGTTGGTCAGCAGCAGGAAGCATGAAGTGCTCTAAAACTTCCTGGTATAGGGCTGCGTTGACCTTGGACCTCAGAAAACACAGTGGACCAACACCAGCAGATGACATTGCACCCCAAACCATCACTGACTGTGGAAACTTTACACTGGACCTCAAGCAACGTGGATTGTGTGCCTCTCCTCTCTTCCTCCAGACTCTGGGACCCTGATTTCCAAAGGAAATGCAAAATTTACTTTCATCAGAGAACATAACTTTGGACCACTCAGCAGCAGTCCAGTCCTTTTTGAAGCAAGACGCTTCTGACGCTGTCTGTTGTTCAAGAGTGGCTTGACACAAAGGAATGCGACAGCTGAAACCCATGTCTTGCATACGTCTGTGCGTAGTGGTTCTTGAAGCACTGACTCCAGCTGCAGTCCACTCTTTGTGAATCTCTCCCACATTTTTGAATGGGTTTTGTTTCACAATCCTCTCCAGGGTGTGGTTATCCCTATTTCTTGTACACTTTTTTTCTACCACATCTTTTCCTTCCCTTCGCCTCTCTATTAATGTGCTTGGACACAGAGCTCTGTGAACAGCCAGCCTCTTTTGCAATGACCTTTTGTGTCTTGCCCTCCTTGTACAAGGTGTCAATGGTCGTCTTTTGGACAACTGTCAAGTCAGCAGTCTTCCCCATGATTGTGTAGCCTACAGAACTAGACTGAGAGACCATTTAAAGGCCTTTGCAGGTGTTTTGAGATTAATAAACTGATTAGAGTGTGGCACCAGGTGTCTTCAATATTGAACCTTTTTCACAATATTCTGATTTTCTGAGATAATGAATTTGGGATTTTCCTTAGTTTGTCAGTTATAATCATCAAAAATTAAAAGAAATAAACATTTGAAATATATCAGTCTGTGTGTAATGAATGAATATAATATACAAGTTTCACTTTTTTAATGGAATTAGTGAAATAAATAAACTTTTTGATGATATTCTAATTATATGACCAGCACCTGTATATGTAACCCTGGACCACAAAACCAGTCTTAAGTCGCTGGGGTATATTTTTAGCAATGGCCAAAAAACATTGTATGGGTCAAAATCATCTATTTTTTTATTATACCAAAAAACATTAGGATATTAAGTAAATAATGTTCCATGAAGATATTTTGTAAATTTCCTACCGTAAATATATCAAAACTTAATTTTTGATTAGTAATATGCATTACTAAGAGTTAATCTGGACAACTTCAAAGGCAATTTTCTCAGAACCTCAGAAAACACAGTGGACCAACACAAGCAGATGACATGGCACCCCAAACCATCACTGACTGTGGAAACTGTGTGTGTATTGTATTTTTACACTTTGCTTTATTTAATATTTAGCCATTAAGAGATAGATTTTGTTATGTTATTATGAATAATCCATTGCAATGTAAGTGGAATGCCTGTGTCTCTTTCATTAAAAAGAAATGAACAGAGCAGAGTCAATTTTCTTTCCACTTAAGGTTTAAGTCACATTGACACTGTCATTTGACATCTTAAACTCCTTACTAACATTGTGCCATGCAATATTAAAAGATCTTTAGGCAGCCAGAGACAAAGCAAGACATTTGTGATCAAAATTTAAATATTTTCCATGCAATTATTATCTGATGGTCATCACGGACACACACACACACAAAACAGAAACAACATAGTGTTTCCTTCTTCACTTCGCAGGACAGGATTTTATTGCATAACTGGTTTTGTGGCAGTGCCAGATAGATGACTGAGCATTTGCAAAACAAATAGGCTGTACATTTAAGACAATGCGTATTGGTGTCTGTAGTCCCCTAATGCAAAGCAAAATGTGTGGATGTGGCCAGATATAGCGGCATGTGTTAAGAGAATACAGATGCTGTCTGACCAGACCTGCAGGCTCATGCCTTTTCCATCAGTTCACCTATTGTACCTTTTAAGGAATCAGATGATTCAATGTTTTGATGGTCTAAATACAAATCTAAAGGCTGTCTATTCTGACAAGATGCAGCAACCGTCTGAACTGGATTGCACAGTAAGGATACATTAAACTGATCAAAAGTGACAGTAAAGACATTTATAATGTTACAAAAAGATATCTATTTCAAATAAATGCTGTTCTTTTGAACTTTCTATTCATCAAAAAATCTGGAAATAAAACGTATTACAGTTTCCATGAAAATATTAAACAGCGTAACTGTTTTTGGCTTTGATAATATTTAGAAATGTTTCTTGAGCAGCATATTAGAAGGAATTTCACAATATTATTGTATTTTTAATCAAATAAATGCAACCTTTTAAGTATAGACTTTTCAATAATATATACAGTACAGACCAAAAGTTTGGAAACATTACTATTTTTTAATGTTTTTGATAGTATTTTTTTTTGTTTATATTGTATCACACCTCTCATAAAAGCAGATGAAAAACCGGTAATATTGTGATATATTATTACAATTTAAAATAATTGTTTTTAAATTTATTATACTTTAAATTATCATTTATTTCTGTGATGCAAAGCTGAATTTTTAGGATCATTATCACATGATCCTTTAGAAATCATTCTAATATGATGATTCATTATCAAAGTTGGAAACAGTTCTGCTGCTTAATATTTTTTTCAGAACATGTGATACTTTTTTAGGATACTTTGATGAATAGAAAAAAAAAGAAGCTATGTTTTTAAAATATAAATATTTTGTAATAACAATATACAATACTGGTCAGTAATTTGGGGTCAGTAATTTTTTTTTTTCTTTCTTTTTTTAAATAAAATCAATACTTTTATTCAGCAAGGATGTGTTAAATTGATAAAAGGTGATAGTAAAGAAAATATATTATTAGAATTTTTTTTTTTATTTTGAATAAATGCAGTTCTTTTTAACCTTTTATTCATCAAATATATTAGACAGCAGAACTGTTTCCAACACTCATAATAAATCAGAATATTAGAATGATTTCTAAATGATCATGTGATAGACTGGATGTTACATGTGACACTGAAGGCTGGAGTAATGATGCTGAAAATTCAGCTTTGCATCACAGGAATAAATTATTTAAAAAAAAGCTATGTTTTTAAAATATTAATATTTTGTGTTGTAATTATATTTCACAATATTATTGTTTTTTCTGTATTTTTGATCAAATAAATGCAGGCTTGATGAGCAGAAGAAACTTCTTTCAAAAACATTAAAATAGTAATGTTTCCAAACTTTTGCTCTGTACTGTGTGTGTGTGTATATATATATATATACTGTACACTACTGAGAGATGTACACAAATGTATGTAACTGCAAAATTGCAAAAATATAAAACCATTGGTCAGGCATATGCAGTATTTTACCTTTGGTATCCCCATACAAATCCCCCATGCTCTATACACAACCCTCCTTTCTTAGATCCACTGGATGATTGCTCGAAATAAGTTTTGAATAGTCAACTCTGTTTTTCTGTGGTTTCAGACGTCTTAATGTCAATGACATGTGTGGGAGGGGAAGGGCAGCTTCAGACAAAGTATTGCATTCATGTTGCATTACTGTAGTTTTTTTTCTTTCCCACACATTAACAATGGAACTTGATGGCTCAGAGAGTTTACGGTAGGTTCACACACTTTAAACTAACCACACTGTAAGTCACCGCCAGCAGCCAATGACTTTTGCTGATTTTCCGTATACAAAAAATGCAATGTTTGCATGTGTTCAGGCTTATATAAAAGCTGAAACTTTTCCAAACTCTAGTTTGAATATTAGATTTCTTTGCACGGTAATAATCTGGATCACTGCATCATTTCACTTTGATAATAGTCCATATTGGTGTTTTTATTCCATTTCAGTCCAATTTTCAATGTTGATTCTAAGCATTGATTTTATCTGAATATCAACATATCCTCATTGAGCCAGCAGCACTGCTCACAGTCTCCAGGTCCAGCTAACAAAAACACAGAGTATTTTTACAGATCTCAGTCAGTTAGTGCATATATGCAAAATGAGAAATCTGATTGGTGGTTTATACATACCGCACCAACGGGAAAGGCCAGAACAGCCATCATCCAGTCTCGTAAGCCAATGAGCTTCCTCAGCTGTCTCTCTTGCTCCATACAGGCACTGCCTTTTGTCAAAAGGCTTGAGAGGTCAGTCAGGACACACACTCCAAAGAACACCGCCTGAATGACCTGACATGGGGAATCATAACATACTGGTCAGGAAAAAGTAATGAAGTATAACCAGAAAAAATGGGACACGTCCCATCAGATTTGAAAACTTCAAAGAACAATTATGGGGCATTTTGACTTTTCTACATTTTAGAATATACATTTATTTTATATTGTAACAATATTTCACAGTATAACTGTTTTTATTTTTAATTTCTTTTTATTTAGATATAAGCCGACAAATGCTGAATGTCAGCGATTAGTAAATATAATTGAATAAAAGACATATAAACGACTGAGGTCATGTGGGGTACTTGTGGATTATTGTGATGTTTTTATCTGCTGTTTGAACTCTCATTCTGACGGCACCCATTCACTGCAGAGGGTCCATTGGTGAGCAAGTGATGTAATGTTAAGTTTCTGATGAAGAAACAAACTCATCTACATCTTGGATGGCCTACGGGTAAATAAATTATAAGGACATTTTCATTTTGGGGTAAAATATTCCTTTAAGCCCTAACTGAAAAGAGCAGTCAAAGCTCTCTGAGATGTAACTTGGTCCATTTTAGTTATAAATAAATAAATGAATAAAATTTCCATGTTTTTTTTTTTTTTGAAGGCCTCTCATTGACACGCAAATCAAAGCTGTCTTATAAAAGGAACACAATGGAAAGTTGAAGGGAAACTTGATGAAAGCCATGCATTCATCTTTGGTTGTCTCAAAATATAATATGAGTATTTCTAAGTGGCATTTTTTTACAAGAGCAAACAAACTCACATCACAAGAAACAGAACAATATACAGATAGAGTTGTCAAGCTTTAAATGTTACAATGCATGACAGACTGCAAGAAAACTGGCATTGGAATAATTTAATACACAACCTTTCCTCCATAACCTATTTCTCGTCTTAAGCTAATATATCTTAGCCCATTTTCCATTAGCGACATTCGTGATGAGAGTGTTAGGAGATTGCTTTGACATTAATTTAAGATGGAAAGACATTATGGAATTATGAGGGTTTCTTTATTATATCTCCTCCACAGATATCCAACATGCAAATAAGTCTCCCATTAATACACTCTTTAATATTTCATTCCTCATTATCTTTCTGCTCCTAAATTTGTTTCCTGGTGTCTGAAGACAGGAGAAGCCCTTCTAAGACTTCATATAAATGTTCGATTTGGCCAAAACCAATCTTTTATTGGAAAAGTCTTACATCCCTATTACCAGCTGCCTAAAATGATCTATTTTTCTTACTTTACCCTGACTATTGTTTTTGATCTTTGCTTTTGCTGAGCTAAAATGGACATTTATTCTTTTCTCACATCATTTCAGAGAGTTAAAAAACAGCCATGGTGCATGGACATGAAGCCAATATGGGCATAAAATCATTTATTAGCTATACAAAGTCTTATTTTGTGCTTATAAACAACCACAAGGATTTCTGGACTGAGACTCAAGTCTCCATGAAATCTAGTGAATTGCTTGTTTGAGGCTGGGGATAATAATAAAAACTCAGTTCTTATCAAACAACATACCGCTACAGTACTCTGCAGAAACAGTGGATTGCAAGAAAATTAACTAATAACATATAGCATTCGTGATAAAATAAATGTAATAAAACAATGTGCAGTTGTTTTATTTCAGACGCTATGCATTCAAATGCACCATTTCAGTCTTAAATTATTAGACGTGAACAGACTTTTTCCAACCCTATTTGTCTTCAAATCAAAGATTTTATAATTATACTTGCAAAGCGTTTGCAACATAGCAACTGTTCTCACAAAAATATAGGCTGCCTTTCATCACGGTAATGATACACTCAGAAAACCTGTGCATCTGTGCTAATTACACTCTGCTAATTAATCCACGGGTATCTCGTCAGATCAATGAAATCTTTCAGCCACACTTGACCAGGTACTTTATATATGACACTGAGAGATCAGTTCTATGCCAGGCTCCTCAAGTGTCCTATTGTGAGAATGGAAAGCCAAATCGGAACCCCTATATTTAATAATTAATTAAGCCTGATGAAAACATAAATGGCTAAAATCACAGTTAACACAGTGGTAGTTGCTTAGAGTGTTAATAAACATAACAATGCTACAGTGAAGTAGATCAGTTGTGGATAGTCAATGCAAGTATTTGATCCAGACGTACTTGCGTTTCTTGTGCCAAGATGAGATAATCTGCCTCTCTGAATGTGGCATGTGTTTATCGTCTGTTCTAATATTAGTTTCACACAGCCTCATCATCCAGGTTCTTTATAGCAATGCTATGAGTGGTGTCAGAGGTCCTTAAATGCTGTCAGAATTAATCATTATACTATTACACAAAGCAGCACAAACAATAAATCACGTTCCTGTCTCTCTATGGTTGTGGTAAAAGTGAGTCTAGTTTTTCTGTGCTTATGGACAGTTAAAGAGTTTATGAATAAACTTATAACATAATCATTGTGTTTTTCAGGTTATAAAAAAACTATTAAAATAATTTTTGTAAATAAATTTGATGTGCACATATGAATGAAAGTTTGGGTTATGACTGTTTTGGCAGATAAGAAAGAAACATTTCTTATTTCTTATTGAAAACATTTGTTCTGGTTATTATTTTTATGGAAACCATGTTATATTTTTTCAGGATTCTTTGATAAATTGTTTAATTTGAAACATTAATATCTTGTAACATTATAAATGTCTTCAGTCACTTTTGTTCAATTTAATGCATCTTTGTTGATTAAAACTAGTCATTTCTTTCTGAAAAAATAAAATAAAATCTTACTGAGCCCAAGCTTTTGAACAATAGTTATATTTGTTAATTCTAGTGCAGTGACTACAGTGCACTATAATTTCAAATAAGTACTATGGATTCTGAGAGAAAACAGCATAAGGTTCAAAAAGCTCCATCCACAGTAATCTGAACACATCTGCACAGAACATATCTGTACATGAGATTATTCCCAAACAAAAATGGAAAAAAAAGCAAAAACTGCTCTGGAACAGATGTGTAAAAGTGAAGTGTAACAAAACAACTTTTATTGCTATTAAAAATCACTTCAGAAAAAGGGGGAGAAATGGGCTGTTTATGTGGAAAACATGAGTCATTGGCTCACAGACTGTCATAACAGTCAGTGTGTATGTGCGTGCGTGCAGTTGCTGGTGCCTAATGTGACCTGCATTTACTCGAACAGACTGGTCCCTTATGGTGCCAGAACAAAAGGATGAAAAGGATAAAGGATGCTTCAATTTATATGTAAAAACTGTAAATGCACTCTCAATTTGTCCTCCTGTGAACTGATCATAATCCAGCACAACCCTTCAGAATAAGATTCATTATTAATGATGTGACAAATGAAAAGCATGACATCATCATTACAGATTTAAAAAGTCATTACGTCGTGTGATTAACGTTTAATGCTCAGTAAATATGTCTTAAGATTATTTGTGTTGGCGTTTGGACTCCTTTTTGAAGGAACCTGCATATTTCAGCATAACGGGCCTGTCATTATAATGCATTATGGGGATATCTTATAAATATATATCAGGCACTGCATGGGAACGATGCACATGCACTTACCAAATCTATGAATGTAAGAAACTTCCAGCTACCGCCGTATGTTTGATGCGCGGGCATGTCTATGGCTTTGTAATTGCAGAGGATGGAAAAGTAAGAGAGGAGTATCGCTACTCTGAGGATCTGTGATGGGATGAGCGCCATTTTCCTTCCCCCGTCGTGTTTCCGTCTCAGGAAATATCCTGTTGACAGAGGGATGCTGTTATGCGGTGGGGAGAGGGAGAGGGTCGCGGGGATCCGTGCGAGATGTTGGTGGAGGCGCCGGACGTGCGCGAGAGGTTGTTGCTATAGTAACAAGCATCGCTGCCTGTGCAGAGCAGCTCGAAACTGTTCTTCGTGTCCACGCATGCGCATTAAGTTGAGACGCTGGACAGCACCAGTACTGAGTTTTGGGGATTTGTTTCGCCTGTTCTTTTCGTTTGTCTCTCAATAGGATAATAATTTTCTGGATTTATTTACTGCCCTCATATAGCACAAAATGTTTAGATTAAACATTTAGTCTCTATTCTAGAGTCTAGGTCATTGTATTGCCACACTAGTCTGTTTACTAGGTGGTTTATTAAGTGGTTTATTTTTTAACATCAGTTTGTATGTTCATATACCAAGTTACAAAAATGATTGCAATTTCCACCATTATTGGCTAAAATAAAAAATTTCCAAAAACAAAACTTTTGTTCTAAGAATGTTTTGCTAACATTCCCATTAAGGAACGTTCAGTTCTCTGAAAGTTCAGATGTCCAGGGTTTCAATTTTTATTTTATTTTTTTCTGTAAACAAAGGGAACACTCCATTTTACCATTTATAATTTTTATCATCGTGTGAAGGTTCTTTTTGATGTTCTCTGAAGGTTCTGAAACGAGAAGTAAACTTAAAAAAAAGAAAATGTTAAATGAACATCCAACTAAAATGTTTCAGAAAAAAAATCCATAAATGATGTACAGTATAAATAATGTTTTCTGCAAATGTATTGAAAGCATTATTAAAGACCAGATAACTTTGAGTCTTAAACTGTGGTGGTTGAAACCAAAGTACTAAACCACTGATACATTTGACTATATTATATTATATTTTATTATATTATAATTATATTATATTATATTATATTATATTATATTATATTATATTATATTATATTATATTATTTACTTAGATTTTCAGTATCAGGCATAGAAGCTACCAGAATATAATGAAACATAAATAACCCTTCAAAAACAACCCTTTCCCACCAACCCATTTCTGAACTATTAAACTGTAACCTATAATTGGCCATTGGAGCCCATCACTCTTTGAGAGATGTCAGACAGTAGCAGACAAAACATTTTTGCCCCCATAAAACCTGCATTATGATACAGTATGGCAGCCGGAGAGGTTTACAGTGGAAAATCCCTTGCCACAGGCACATAAATGGTTCCCAGAACTAGCCATTTAAGAGGATGGAGGAACGAGGATTAAAAAACTATGCCTGCCTCCACTAAAAGCAGCGTTACAGGGGCTGGCGTAATTCCTGTGACCTGGACTATACTGGACTATCTCTACATTACCTAAAACAGGGTGATTTTTTTTTCTCTTTTTTTCAGACCAAGGGATAATATACATAATAGACACAATTTTAGCGGTCACACCTCAAATAGCATTATGGAATGCTTTTATGTTTGGACTTGTCACTCACATGCCATATTATCATAGCCAAATCCACTTATTACCAGAAAGTTATTGCTTTTTAAAAAAGTAATATATATATATATATCTAAAACAAATCAGGTCACTGAAGCTGATGTGTGTAAAATGCTTTTTTTCTGTGAAAAATGCAAAACCTTATATTTATCTAACTCGACCTAAGCCTCATGAGCAAAATGAGAAAATGCAAAGAAAATATAAGGCACACTGACTGCTGTGCAGGTTCTTCACCTACTGTGGAGTTTGATGGGATCTGCCAGAGTGCAAGAGTGCTCCACAGTTCGTGGTTAGCTGTAGGGAGCATGCAAGAGTTTCCAAAGCTGAGGTAGACTTGTTCACAGTAAGTGCACTTGAGTGAGATGCGTGTGCATGTGCTTCTATGAGTGGGTCCTCCAGCAACCCAAATCTTTATCTCATTCGGTTGGCCCCAAGCTCTCTGACAGGCGAAGCTCAGATTTCAAGTCCAATATATGTGCAAGAGTAGGTCTCAATGAAATGTGTTTATCATTATGATACAGTGCCAAAAGTCTTGAAAACACAGTTTAGGCGTCCCATCTCACATTTGAAAAACATACTTGCTGAGTAGATAGTACAGTCAGTCAGGGCAGCCAGTCTATTTTGGTTTTAGTTTTCTTAGGGTTTATTTTGTGATATCTACCATTTGACTGTACATCATGCCGCTTAATTGTTATACTCTACACCTACTCCTCAAAACAATAACTATGCAAACATTAAATATTGATTTGAGTTTAAAATTTTTACCTGTGCATTATATTTGAGACTTCCACTAAGAAAAATGCCCCTTAATGTGCAAAACAATCAGCCAAACAACAAGGTGAATAATATCACTGTAATACCAAAGCCATCTTTGGTCTGACTACAATCTATTTTTCAACACAATCAATGGAGGTAAAATGGCGCCAGTTGCATTAAACAAGAGAGCAAGAGCCTGCAGAGTTATACAAGAGACAAGAAAGTAGCACCGGTTTGGTTACAGTAATATCGGTCTGATATGCAGCAGTGTATCCGTTGCTTCCTATTATTCCAGAAATATAGTTTACACAAATACATGAGTGCTTGGCCTACAGGCGTACTGTTAGTTGTTAGAATCTACAAAAAAGATTGACATTGCAAAATATTTGTAACCCAACACAGGTGCTATACGTGTGCTGGGCAAATGCTAGTGGATACATGAGCGCACTTGCCTTAAGTACAGGTATATGGCTTTTCACACTTGAAATAGTTAACCATGGGTGATTCTAAACCCCAAGTAAATTAAATTCTGGGTTATCTTGTTTCACACTTCCCACTGCTCATAATTTATCCAGGGTTAACAATTAATCCTGGGTATTCATAAGAAGACATTTCACACGTTTCACTGTAAGTTTCTAAACCCTGCATTATTTGCATATTTTCCAGGTCAGTGTCACTGATTTGGCAGACGCAGCACACAGTGTTTTTACATAAAGGCTATACTGTGCATTCTTATAGGCTAGACTGCCGACTGCACTATCAAGTTTTCCTGATTGAACTTTTTGTTCATAAAGGGGCTTTGCAGTATGAAAAGCCCATGTGTTTCTGGCTTTATAATCAACAATGCTGTCTACAATAGATGGACAAATGGACAAGGATAGAATTTTCATGACTGAGTTGTTTTTGGAACGTTCTCACACTGAACATTGCGATTAACCATTTAAAATCACATACACCAGAGAGCCACATAAAACTTTGTATTATTCAAGTTTATCAAGTAATGCAAGAACAAACGTGTATAATGTATTAACAAAGAAATACTGCCTTTTGTTAATGCAGTAGGGAAAAAAATAAGCAGTGACTGTGAAGGAGATGGGCTTGTGGCTTGTGTGGCTGGCCTGCTCTGCTTTCTATATGTCTCTTTCGATTTTCTGTTAACTTAAAAAAGTTCATAGTTTATAGCCAATAAATGTGCAATGGCAACTATCATTCAACCACATTTGAAAAGAGAGTTTAAGGCACTGAACCACAAGTCTTAATGCAGTTCACAGATGGTGTGTAGAGCAATATATCTGTCTTTTGGATACATTTATCATCATGGTTGGAGTTGTGTGGGGAAAGTCATGCTAATCTCTAGTCAGATCTGTAACAATATCTCATGTAATTAGGTTGAGTTGCCTTTACGTCCGTATACCAGCATGACATTGTAGTAGCAGCTTATGGTTTATAGTTTATATTTTTTGTTTTTTGTTTAGTAATGCTTTGTGCTATGGAACTGGTGCTGGTGCTGGTGTTTGTGTTTGTTTTTGTTTGTAAAAGTCTGCCCAATCAATCTAATGAAGAGAGCGAACACACACATCTGCTTGCTCGCCCGCCTCCTGCTTACCTTTGTCCTGGTTCTGCCAATTAGATGTCCCTTCTCAGAAACCTCCCACTCTAATCCCGCAGATAATAAGGAAATATTATTCATTCATTACAGTTGCCTCCAAATTCAAATTTGGTTTCATAACTGTCCTATGGTTAATCAAGAAACGTCAACACAGATTATGAGCTTTTTGGATGAAGGTTGGCAGGACCACGGGAGCTTCAGCGGTCACATTGTGCTCATTGAGAGAGCAGATCTTCAGTATTGTGCACTAACAGTTCCATTTCAATTCATGCACTTAAATTGACAGGACGCATTTAAATTTGATTGTAAGTATTATTAAAATGAAGTGAAAATCATATGAGCAGCATATCAGTTTTCAGCATTTATAATATTAAGAAATGTTTTTTTTTTTTTTTGAGCTCCAAATCAGTTGAATGATTTTTGAAGGATTGTATTTATAATGTAAAGAATTTTTTTTATTGAGCTCCAAATCAGCTGAATGATTTTTGGATCATGTGATACTGAAGACTTGAGTAATGGCTGCTAAAAATTCAGCTTTGCTATCACAAAAATTAATAAATTTATAAATATATTAAAATAGAAAACTGTTATTTTAAATTGTAATAATATTTTCTTATATTACTGTTTTTCGCTGTATTTTGATCAGTAAGTGTCTTGTTCAATCCCGAATCATTTGATAAGTAGCCATTTCTTAAAATCGGAATTTTTCAAAACCCTGCAGGTCTGCATCCTGTATCTTCTCTCTTTGTCATGGGCCATTTGCTTGAGAATGAATGATGCATGTGGTGAGGTTTATAATTGTCCCTGTGGACTTCGAGATTTGAGTGTTGTTTACTGTGCCGGCGGCTTTCATCATCATCTTGACAAGCAATAAATGATACGGTGTGTATATAAAACACTCACCGAAAGCAATGGAGTTTCCATCATCACACCACACATTTCATATCATTACCGTTTATGGTCTGCGGTCACAGCCTGTCCAACTATACAGATAACACACACAAACACACACACACACACACACCTACAGAGATATTTAAAGCACAAGGTGTGTGTCCATAATGGAGAGGTGTGAAAAGACAGATGGCCGATGAGAGGTGTCTAAACACTATACTTTAACTGGTTTGGAGATAGAGAAAGTACATAGAAAACGCAAACATACACCATGACAGCATAAAAGCTGGGCAAACAGAATTATGAGCAATAATAACACGCAGATGAATGATACAACTATATAAGAATAACTCACCTCCTCACACTGAAGTATTTCCATTACCTGTTCGCAACAGGTCACTCATTAGACTCTTGTTTAGAAATAGAGCACAAAACCTTTTTTTTTTATATGTATTTATTGGCTTTTATTTTAGACTATGAATCAGCCATTCAGGCTGTTAGAGTGTTAACTGAAAGGGCAAATAAATTATTCATCTATTAAATTAAAGGAATAGTTCACCCGAAAATGAAAATTCACTGCAAATGTAGCACCCTCAGGCTGTCCAAGATGTAGAGTTTGTTTCTTCATTAGAACAGATTTGGAGAAATTTAGCTTTACATCACTTGCTCACCAGTGGATCCTCTGCAGTGAATGGGTGCCGTCAGAATGGAAGTTCAAACAGCTGATAGAAACATCACAATAATCCACAAGTAATGTAAGTTATCCACAAGCTGCGTTTTTGTAATAAATCAATCATTGAGATGTTTTTAACTTCAAACTGCCACTTCAGACAAAAATACAAGTCTTCTATCCATAATATTGCTTTCTCTAGTGAAAAAGTCATTTTGTCTGAATTAGGAGGAAAATATGCACTGTTTACAAGTGAAAACAGTCTTAAACAGTTCTAAACAAATATGTCGGTGCATAGATTTTGATGTGAAAGGACAACAGGGGATGGACTTTTTCACTGGAGGAAGCTTTATTATAATTGGACTGTATTATATTTTGATCTCTCATTCTGATGGCACCCATTCACTACAGATGATCCATTGGTGAGCAAATTATGTAATGCTACATTTCTCCAAATCTGTTCCAATGACAAAACAAACTCATCTACGTATTGGATGGCCTGAGGGTGAGTACATTTTCAGCAAATTTTAATATTTGGGTTCCTTTAAATTTAGATAGTCTGTGAATCATTTTGTGATCTTAGAAACTCTTGTGTGGTCCTGCTATTGTCTTGTTTTATATCAGATGTGTGGATAAACTGTTTTCATTTAATTAATTTGGTCTTCAGCCAAGAGTGTTATTTTTATTCACTGGTGTAGATTTTAGACTATATCAGCAGTCATGCTTCACTACGATTGTGTTGTCTTCTATTAAGGGACTTTATTAAGATAGCAAGCTTTTTTCATCAACTTTAATCAGTGAATATAATTGCATTTGACAGATAGGCAAATGTCAAAAATAGGCCACTGGCTGTTAAAACAAACGTTTTATTGTTATAATGATGTCCTTTCTGATTTGTGGGAAAACACGAGGACAAAATCCGTGTGTGCCAAGTATACTGGAAAACCAGTGCTCTGCCAGGCTTCAATGTTTTACCGCTTTCTGTCAGTTGTCAACTTCAAACACAGTGCTTTGGTCTCACAGGATGGAGGAGTCCGCAATCACTGCGCTTTTATCTCATGAAAACACGTTAACCGCCTTTATGCAGGGGCCTCTGTGCGGTCTCCAGCGTCCTGGAAAATGAGATAGGGATGAGGAAGCACACACTGAAAGTCATATTGACCATGAAAAAGAAAGCAATTAAAAGGCACCAGTGTACTCTACAGCTAGAGGTTGATCACACAGTTAGGGGTCAAACTAAATGCTAATGCTTGTGGCATAATACCAAGTGGCTATTGTATTATACAAAATTAGTAAAATGTTATATTATTAAATATTTGCATTTTATTTCTGTTCAAATATATTTTACATTTAAAGGGTTACTCCATCCCAAAATGAAAATGTTGTCATTAATCGCTTATCTGAGCTGTACGCAGATGGCTTACACTCTTCTCTGTCAGCCGCGCTGTGACGATGCGTTGTTTGCTTTCAACCCAAAGTGTAAATACACGTAAAAAACGTATCCTTGTGGCGCTGCTGATACAGAAGAGCGTACACCATCTGAGGAGACGAATTGTTGAATAAAGTCGTTATTTTTGTTTTCTTCGTGTACAAAAAGTATTCTTGTCATTTTATAATGTTACGGTTGAATCACTGATGGCAGATGATGATTCTGATGATGCTTTTCATACTTTCCTGGACCTTGACACTGTTATTTACTTGGTAGTCTATGGGACAGTCTCAAGCCTCCCTGTTTTCATCCAAAATATCTTAAATTGTGTTCCGAAGACGAACGAAGCTTTTACGGTTTTGGAACAACATGGGGGTAAGTGAATATTGACAAAATTTTCATTTTGGGAGTATCCCTTTAACTTATTTTTTAATGGCAAAGCTTTATTTTCAGCAGCTATCACTCCAATTTTTGCAATGTTACATGATACTTCAGAAAGCATCAAATATGCTGATTTGCTGCTCTAGAAATATTTCTGATTATCAAAGTTGAAAACATTTGTGAGTCTATGGGACAGTCTCAAGCCTCCCTGTTGTCATCCAAAATATCTTAAATTGCTTAATATTTTGGTCAAAAAGGTGAGAATTTTTTTTTTTTTCAGGTTTGTTTTATGATTATAAATGTCTTTACTGTCACTTTTAATAAATGTATTATGTCATTGCTAATTAAAAGTATTAATTTCCTTAAAATCTTACTGACCCATAATTTTTGAACAGCAGTGCTTTATGTGACAGCCATGATTTTATTTTATTATTATTATTATGTTTGAAACATTAACAATAGTAATAAAATAAACTTTGTTAATCAGATGATAATGCAATATCATTCTCAACCACCAGAGGTCTTGATTTTACAGTATGGCCGCCATTGAAAATTACCTTTGACACTGATTTCTAAACAGCTATATTTCAATATTTCAAAAAGATTAAATCTTAGTATCTGAATAAAATTAAATGTTAAAGATTGATTTAATGATTCTGATGATGTTGATGATGAGTGTGTGATTCATTAGAAAGCATGTCAGGTAACTTCTTGTAATTAAACAAACGAATGAATCATAGCGGCATTCTCTTTTATAGTCAGCAGACCCAACAAAGGAGTATTTGAAATGGTATGGACTCTGAGACTTTAGGTGTGTCTACTTGTCAGACCTTTGCCAATTTTACAGGGCGGTTTTACACCTTTGGTACATGAGATGAAAGGAGTTCTTTGGCAAGGATTCACACATTAGTGCCCTGCCTTATCACAAAGACAACCTGATCTTTGTCAAGTGTAACAGTTTCTTATGTAATTTACTGGCAGTGCTATAAGAGCAGAAGAATGCTCTGGGATTCCTAAGAATGACGTGTTGCTGAGTATGAGGTTAATCACAGGGATGTGAAAGCTACACAATAGTCGCAGATTACTGGGGGTAAAACTGGGAGTGGAAAAGGGTGAGGCAGATCCCTTCATGTAAGCTCTGGCATGATGACTGCTGTTGAAGCAATATTACACCATCTCAACTGGAGAAACAGATACAGCCTTGGGCTATTCCTCTGTGTCATATATATATATATATATATATATATATATATATATATATATAATACATATATATACACACACACACACACACACACACACACACATATATATATATATATATATATATATATATATATATATATATATATATATATACATATATACATATGTATATATATATATGTGTGTGTGTGTGTGTGTGTGTGTGTGTACGTGTGTACGTGTGTACATGACTTCTTTCACAGAGAAGTGGGACTCTGTGTCTCAAAGAAAGCATGAGGAAGCTTACTGTTGACTGCTTGTTTTGACATCTTAATTATGAAGAATGTGGCTTTGAATTAGCTATTTTTTCATAAATATTTCACCAAGTATAAGGGAAAGAGACATTAAATTCTTTGATATATGTGTGTATACAGTGTTTAAAGGTTTGGGATTTTAAGATTTTTATTTATTATTTTTTTAATGTTTTTTTTAAAGTCTATTATTTATTTGATCAAGAATACATTAAAAACAGTAAACTTTCTATTTAAATATGATAAAATGTATTTAATCCTGTGATGGCAAAGCTGAAATTCTTACTATTATCAATGTTGAAAACAGTCAATTTAATACAAATAAATTATCAAAATTAAAATAAATATAAATAATAATTATTTTAATGTAATGCATCATTGTAGAATTAAATATCTATATTATCATATTTAATTATATTATTATGTTAAAAGTCTACACACACACACACACACACATATATGCACTATACATAATATACTATACATGCTCTTGCTATACCAAAACTTACTTCTGATTAACACACACACACACACACACACACACAGATATGCACATATACACATTCATAAACAAAGAGCTGTGGCTCAACAGCACGTACAGATATAAAGGCCCTCCCATCATTGCCTTGCTTGTAAACAATGAAGTAATCTACTACATCTGTATTAATGTAACATGCATCAGACATATATAAATTAAGTATATTAATGAAGATGCGGAGGAGGAGGTGAAGGTTAAATATCTATATATATATATATATATATATATATATATATATATAAATATATATATATATATATATATATATATTTCAGTAATCACAGTCATGGGAGTTATGATTTGCTTCTATGAATGTCTATAGTGGTGATCACCTCTGGGAAACAAATGTGCATTGTGATTCATGACATTCAAACATTTATAATAGCACGGAGTAGTGTTTTATCTGGTCCACTGATAATTAACTGAGAACTGCTCTGTGCTGCTGGGAACACCCTTGTGTCCTTGAGAAAATGACTTTGCAGGCTGAGTACATGCAGACACCTGCACAGGCACTAGCGAGCAAACGCCAACCAGTGCAACAAGATGACTTGATAAATGTTGATGAAACAAGCCCTTTGGGTCAAGTGCAGACATTTCCATTTCCTTTTTATTTCCTGCGGGAAAGCATCATTGACTGTGATGCCTAAGCTTGTCCGGCAATGCTGATTTATGTCTGTGCGCTGTCAATTATGCTTGAGTGACTCAGATGCCAGCACTTCTTTGGGGATGCCCTTGCTGAGGATTACAGAGGAGCTCCCTATTGCCAATGTGAAGGGAACTCCAGGTCACAGCTGATGTGATCACAAGCTCCTTAAAGGAAACATAAGCCACTCTAACCTAGCCAGTAATCCATTTAATACAATACAGAACAGACGCACCACTCCCGACAAGACAAACATGCACATTTCATACCACGGACAGGACTTTCCCATAATTTCTATTGATTTTATAATGAGCTAGAGATATTTTCTATCTCCCACCCCTAAACTGATGCCTCAAACAAGCCTTCCTGCATTTTGGTTTCCCATAATGTAGGGTTTACTGTTCTTATAAAGATATTTGGTCCCCACAATGTAGGCAAAACCTCATGCACATGCACAAATTGAACAGCTACAGGCAACCAAGCAAGAATTTCTCAGTTTACTTAAACAATCTCTCTTTATTTGGGGCCAAACAAAACCTACATACATGTGAACAATGACCATGTTTATATGTATATAATACTCCAATTTTGGTTAAAACTTTGCTCAGAAAAAGACTGCATTTTGCAGCATTTAAGTAATATTGAACAGTAGTCAACTTATTGTCACTCATGTATACACACACACACACACACACACACACACACACACACACACACACACACACACACGTATATTTCAACATCGGGGGGACCAATATATATATATATATATATATATATATGTGTGTGTGTGTGTGTGTGTGTGTGTGTAAAATTAACATGTAAAATATTGGCCAAAAATATGTCAAACAAGATATGATTACATGACATTTATATAATTAAATATGACGAAATTCTAATAGACCGCATATAAACACTGTCAATGATGCAGAGCGGACAACTAGGTAGTCTACCTCTACTTACCGCCTAGGGCTTTTCTTTCCTAAATATGTGTCATGCATGGAGGCAGAGAAAACAGGTCACTGCCATTTTAGAGTAGAAAATAGAAAAATGTGATGCTGAAAGAAGTCATATTGTGCAGTAGTTTATGGATGATTACATCTACATCTTGGTACAGATACTAAATCTAAATTTGTCATTTAATACTGCCCTAACATTATGAAGGGGCATTTCAAAATGAAATCTTACTCTATTACTCTAGTGTGACCTGCAAGTCAAGTAGATCTAATGTCACTGAGCGTTCCCGCCCTGCCCTGATGCATCAAATTGCAGGAACACAAGACATCTGTCGCGGTTTGGAGTCAGAGGAGCTCGTTCTGGAGAAATTTCACCAAGGGAGTTCCCTCCTCCTATCAAGACAAGGAAGAGGCCGGGCGGGTAGTCTCGGTCAACCCCACTCCCCCCTCCCCCTCCTCCCCTCTGCAGCTCTACGGGGACGCGCGCTGGGGGATCCGATGACGTCACAATCACACTAACACACGCGCGCGCAGATTCTCGCTTTACTTCTTTCTCCCTCTCTCGTTTTTCTATTCTGGGAAGCGTCGCTAGGAATAACCCCGTCTCCCCTCAGCCGGTCGCGAAGCCCCAGACGAAGCGGACTAACTCACTTTCATATCTTTCTGAAGCAAAGAGCACTACATTGTACTCCAACACCTGGCGTCTGCAGCGTTGTCGTCACAATTCGAGTTTAACTGATATTTTGTGCCAGAGCTGGAAGTGGCGACAGTGGCGTTTGACACTCTTTTGGAATGTTGTGGGCGGATTTGAAAACGTTCAACCGGTAAGTTTTAGTCTTGTATACCTTATTCTTATTATGTCAAGGAGTGACATTTTTTTGAAAGCTCGATTAAGTGAAAATGAGTAGCGGATTGGTCCCCTCCGTTTATTGGGACATGTGGGGAATACCCCGTTTGCTTGGTTGGAGATAGTGAATATTGCGTAATATCCTAAGGAATTTGCAAGGCTGGTTCGGGAAAGTGAAATAAATCACTATCTTGAGAGCAACTGTCATTAATGTTATATGGTCTGTACTGTTTTTGTGGTCGTAGACCGTTGTTTTTTTTTCAGCATGGGTAATGTTGTGATCTGTATTTTCATGTACACACCGCCTGTGCGCGTGTATGTGTGTGAGCCAGAGAGAAGGTGGGTGGGACTTAAGCTCGTTCCGGGAATGTTCCATGACGCGCTCTCAGTCAGTGAAGGGCCCCATTAGGGAGACTCTCGACTTGCGATTGTTGCTCAAGTCAGGTGGCACCTGCTGTGATAGGAAGAAACATTTATTAATTTATCTTTTTAATGTGGCAGCGCAAACATACATTATATACAAGATACATATAAATTAATGTTAACACACACACACACATATATATTTATTAAAACATTTTGCTTTCATGTTTTATATTAATGTAATTTTGAGAACCACTGTCTTTTTTTACATTAAATTTACATTTATGCAGGCACTTTTATCCAAAGCGACTTCCATTGCATTCAGAGTACACAATCATTTTTTATTTTTTTTTGGATCAGTACTTGCTTTCATTAACGCTGTACTGTTTGAGCTACAGGAAAGCATTTCTGTCAAAAATGTTTAATGTTCTATTCTTCCATGATTAATATAAGATATTATATATTGTATATAAGAGGAATAGACAGTAGGGTTATGTAACAACCAAGCACACCAGTAGAGACATGGTCAAGGGTGTAGCCAAGTATTTACAACCCATCAGGCAAATTAGTTTATTTGACTATGCCAAATAGATGAGCCAGTGCCCTTTGCACTGGCTTGATATACATGTCCAGTGCAATGCATAAACACACCCACAGTATCTCTTCTTGACACTGACATATGATACATAAACATCATTTTGTTTTCCATCACCTGGGTTCTATCCATCAAGAAGAAACAGACAGAGCTGGAGGTTTGACAAATGTCCTCACGCATTTTTTCCACAACAGAATCAATCACATTGATTCCGTGTTGAGCTTTGACACATCTAGGCTTCCTGGCAAGTTTTTTTGTGATTGTTTCTGATGGAAAGTCACTTTTAAAGGTAAACTGACCCACCTTTTGTTCTCACTTAAAACACTCACTCACACACACATTTATGATTAAACTCTCTAAATGGCTTTCATTCAGTTATGCCAACATAAACAAATGGGTTCCAGGAATTAGGAAGGCATATTCAAAGGCTTCAAATTCTTAAGTGCTACTTTGATGGAAATTTGAAGAAGCTTTCTTTGTGACAGCCTGTTCCCCAGTGCAAACTGAACCATTAAATGTCGCGAACCCTCAGCACAAATTTAGGAAAGCAAAGGTCACTCTCCAGCACTTAGTTAAACGACACTGTCATTGGCTACAGAGGGCACTGGCTGCAAGTCTTTTAGAGCTCATGCCATTTTAATTGGATCAAGGTCTTTTAGGAAGGCACTGTAAAAAATATTTTTCAAAGTTGTAAATAAAGATTATTGGTGTATGTTTACAATTCAGTGCCTTACTTGCCGTTTCTTTGTAATAATTTGCCAAATTTACCATCACAATTATTACTAATTGTTTATATAATACACCTAATTTTGTAACAAACTACAAAATTAAATTGCATTTACAATTATGCATTTAGCATATGCTTTCATCCAAAGTAGCTTTTGCATTCAAAGTATACAATAATCGCTTGAACTCATGACCTTGGGGGTGCTTGCGGCATGCTTTGCTGTTTATGGTATGGGAAAACTGGCATGCACCAGTTGTGGTTAAATGCTAAATTGTGCAGCGGACCACTGTTGTTTTTCATGTGCATGATGAGGGGAAGGATTTGTTCTCATGGTGCTGGTATGGAAGAAAACAGTTGAGGCATATCACCGCTTACACAGTGTGACAGAATGGATGCCAGCATCTGGGTTGTGCTTTTCCACTTGTTGCTTCAGGTTACATAATTGAGGTTTCTTCTCAAGAATACAAGGTTAGGAAGTAAAATAGCGATCTAGGGTGGCCACATACTTAGGCTGAGTCTTTATTGAAGACAATCAGAGATGAGCGATTGGCGGAGGTGCTTCTTTTAATGTGGTTTTAATTTTCTCATAACATTTTATACAACAATACTGAACTATTTCATGGCAGTATTAAAACTAGCTCTCTATCTCACTACATAGTGTTAAATTTAATCCAGTAAGGATGCTAGGAGAATTCTGCATGTGTGTGTGTTGTAATCCTGAGGCTGTCTTGAGAGTGTCAAGATGAGCCGGCGTCTGTGTTGACACCCCGCCAGAGTGCGAATGCTGTGCGTGACGTCCTCGCTCGCTTCAGCTGCATAACAGGAAATACTCACGGCCTCCCCTCCTTCCTGCTTTGAAAAAGAGGTAGTCTCTCACTCGCACTCATTCTCCTGCCCTTCTTTTCTTTCGTTTCCTGCAGCAGCAGGGCAAGGCGAGACCTATTTTTATTTTTTGAGGCATTGGCGTTGGTTGTTGCTCTTCGGACCAGCCGACCAATCAGAGAGCAGCTGCTTACGCCGAAGAAACATGATCATTTTTTTCACTCTTTTGCTCTTTTCTCTGAGCAAGTGAAGGTAGCAGGAGGGGGAGCAACCAAAAGAAAGAGTGTGCAGGAGTGAGGGAGGAGGGAGAGAGAGAGTGAGGGAGAGAGAGAGAAGGCTGCAGACAGCGGTAGGGAAATAGCTTCTCTCACAGAACGTGAGCGAATGGTGATTGTACAGGCTTGCGCGACTGCCACAGCAGAGAGGAAGGAGGTTTGGAACCCCTGAGGATCTGAAGGATGCCATGTCAGGTGAGCCACTGATCTGGGCCAGGAGAGATAGTAGAGGAGCAGTGAAAAAGAATGAGAATGAAAATAAAGAAATGATGCTTGTGGTTTCCTGCTGCTTGTTTTTAAGTCCTATAAGGAGTCAGGCTGAAGTGACAGCTGATTAGCAGGCATTGCCAGGGGCTCTGACCGATGCTGGACACATTTGCACAAGTTCAGTAGCTTACGAGAATAAGTTTGTTAACCCACTGACATACCCTTGCCGATAATGTGCAGCGATTAAATACAGATACCTTGCACGATTATAGATAACTTATGCACTAGGTGACTTGACATAATGAATACTGCTGCACATTTTTTGTTGGTATGTGTGTGCTTTAATAAAACCAGTGTTGCATGCACTAATGACATTATCTTTTCTCTTTCTGAACAGGGTGTGTGAGGAGGGTGTGTACCTGGATTAGATTCCCGGGACCGTCAGGACAAGAAAACCAAACACTGGGTACAGTATGTTTAAGATGTGTCTGAGATGCCAAAATCATGTCATAAATTAGCACAGGTGTTTATGCTATGCTTGCAGCTGCATCAATCAGAAGTTCGTAAAGCAGTGACGTCATCGGTTTCTGTGTATTTGGTAAAGCATCTCCAGAAACGTTTGTGCAAGGGTGTGTTACTCGAAACCCATCGCGCTTTTGCAGTTTCCGAGCTTTGTTAATAGGCCTGAATAATTAATGAGCAGGTAATTGAGTTGGGCTAATTATTCATTATAAGAATGATGAATATCATCACCGATTTGGGAAGTATTTCTCGCCTCTCATTATTTTCAGTCACTTTTGATGAACTTGCAGGCGACTTTTTTTCTGGGTTGAGTTTGAGATAACAAAAAGAAAGAATATGTGGGACGAGAATCGAAAAGAGGAAGTGAAAATAGTAAAAGTTGAAGGAACTTTCTAATCTATTTTAGAATATAGTCATCTTCAGTGCATGCATTGTTTTGGTGAAGGTTTTTGAGGTAGGCCGGATGTAATGTATATCATGTTATGTTGTGTGCACACATTTTGTAGCCCAGACCTCTTCTGTTTTTCTTTCTTTCAGTCAGTCTTCCTCTACCATATGCTCTGGATACAAAGAGCTGTTTGTGACTGTACATAGTTTGCCCCGTAAAAATAGACGTATAAATAGTTGATAACCATCAAGCATCGCACAAGCCTTCCAGTGAGGCACCAACTATGCTGAGCAAATTGTACAAGAGTGTATAAAAGTAAATTGAACGTGTGTTGGTTGATTCAGGGTGTGGTGCTGTCATGTCTGTTACGGTGTGTGTTTGACGTTGTGGAACTCTGTGGTTAGCACTGGGCCGTAGGTAGAGTGTGAAGTGTTGTGTCTGTCTGGACTGGAGTATTGTGGGGGAAAAATGTTGATCCATGCCTGAAGCAGTCCGGTGATGTAACTACAGTTTGCTCAAGGTGATAAAACAGGCAAGCCGTTGAACTTTTCTGTTTGTGTTTAGTCTGTTCAGGTAATGTTGAGCAACAAATTTGAACAGTTTGATGTGGAAGTCTGAGAGGGTTTGCCGTGCCGATGTGTATCACAGTGCGCTAAATGGCACTTGATTGCTCTTGACTCCAATTGGCTAGGAGTGTTGTGATGCTCTTTGCTGATTTAAGGTGACAGTAAAGTGCCTTCTGGTTATCATACGCTGTTCTAATTGGAAAAACATGGGTTCCCTGGTAGAAAGACAGCTGTACGACAGTCGGGCGGTCGTTGCCCTCTTCTGAGTGGCATGTGTTTGTTTACTTCAGGGAGCATGAGGGTGGTGGGTATGCAGAGGTCAAAAGGTCATTCTGTCAATCTTCTTCCAGCAAGGGGTGAGTTATAAGTGGATCAAAATGACAAAGGTGATGAGAGGAACTTTGGTAAGGGTGCTTTGAGTATGGAAATAGTTTCACATTTGGACTAAGTGAGCATTTGGATTTATGCTGTATAATTTTGACCTTCTGAAGCATTATGGTCACCTGAAAATTGGTGTGCTGAGTATGGCTAGATATTGTTACATGTCTTCCGAATCAAATATGTTTGATTTGATTCAGATTTTTTATTCAGATTCTGATTCATTTGGGTGAAAACGTTCAGTTTTCTCACGAATGAAAGATACTCTCTCTTTGCTGATACTGTTAATGATTCAGGGCAGTGTTTCAGGTGGATTCAACTCATCTTTTTGAACTGAAGAACCAGCTTAAAAGACTAATTTATTTTTGGAATCAGTCATCATTGGTCGTGCTCTATGCTTTTGATTCACTAAAAAGTACCGGCTTATAAAGTCATTTGTTTTTGAATCGGATATACTGGTTATACTGTATGCTTTTGAGTCACTAAAAATAGAACTGATTTGATTCACTAAAAATCAGCAGCTCATAAGAGTCATTTGTTCATTAATTGGTCTACAGTTGGTCAGTACACAGTGTACATCAGAAAAAACATGTTTCAACTGGTTATTATCATCAGCATGTGAGCTTTGGCATTTTTAGTGCATGTTACTTAAATGACTTTTGGTTCAGTAAACAATGCTGAGGCGTTTTGAAAAAAATATTTGTAAATTTCAAAATCACATTCTTGTGACGTTAGTGCCACCTGCGAATACCAGTTGAACTTTTGACCAGCACGAGCATGATGATGTCATGCACTCAGCTCAACAGTCCAGTAATGACAAGACAGTGATTATGACTAATACTTACAGGCAATCTGTGCACATGTTAGTGTTTTTCAGCTCAGTGTGGCAATGGAGGACTTTTGTTATGGATTGCCACTCAGAAAATGCTCACGGTCAGGACATCACCTGACCTGTGTGTGTATATGTAGGTGTTTGTCCCTATATACTGTAGTTCATGACACTTTTCACCTTATTGAAGGGCTGTCAGGTCAGGCATCTTTCATCCAAGGCAAAAAGGTCAGAGCTGCCAATGTAGTGACCACAGTTCTCTGGAGAGAGACGTGCTTCTGCTTCCTGCCTTACAGCTCTTTAATGTTTAAAGTCTACAATTAGTTTGCGACAAAAAACCTTGAATGTAGCAACTCGCAGCATGGGCTGGTTGAAATCTCTCTGAATGATCATCAGGTGAATATTCTGTCCCGAATACAGAGAAGGCAATGAACAAGAACTGAATGAAATTGTGCAAGGAGAGTGAGGGATTGAACTATTTAACTATTTTTTTTTCTTTTCATACATGTCAGGGCTAAAACATCCGAAAGCTCTTTTTCCAAGTTGGTTGAAATGTTTGTGATTAGCTGTGTAAAGTGCATGCAGCATGACTGCAAAAACTAAAGTGTGTGTCTTTTAAGGAATATTCTTGTTTCAGCTTAATTAACAGCATTTGAAACAGCAAATTATTTTGATTTTGAAAAAGAAAAAAATCAAGGTTACAGAGGATGCAAATGAGGCACATTTTTAGAAGATTTAAAAGCAGAAATGTATAGCTTATCATTTTAGAAAAGCATAATGCATGCTGTAGTATTTGAGCTAAAATTGTTCTCATAATTTTTACATGGCAAATATGCTTTAACTTAATAGTTAGTGATTATTATATTTTTTTAGAACACTAAAATCACATAATGTGCATATTGTTTGTCTTTTGGGTAAACTTTGAAACGGTGAGTATTTTAACGTTTATTGACTTGCCCCATTCACTTTCAAATAAGGGTGCATGATTTGCCAATTTTTTTTCTTAAATTTTTTTATTAAAAAAAAAAAAAAATTTAATTGTTATTTTATTGTTTGTATTTTTTTGTTTTAGTATTTTTTTTTTTATTTTTTTTTAATAATTTTATTATTATAATAATATTATTTTTTTTAATGTTTTTTGAATTTGTTTTTATTTGTTTTTTTTTTTTATGAATTTTTTTAAAGTAATAATAATAATAATTATTATCATTATTTAAAAATATACAGATTACTAAATAAAAACAAAGTAGGAAATATTACTATTGTAATTGTACTGAAAAAAAAACAACTAAGTAATAATAATGATTTTATTACTTGTCATTTCTTCATTTTCAAATGTTAAACCATCAAAATTAATATTGATTTAAATGTGTGAAAGGGGATGTCAGTCTTACAGTGTGCACTTTGAAATAGACTCCATTTTTAGACATAGTTTGTAGGTTGTACAGCAGTTGCACTGCCTGTTTACAGTTCCTTTATGCCATCTGATATCACTTAAATCCTTCCTTGATACATTTAGTCGTCCATTAGCCCTTAAGTGGAGGAAACGGCCTAGTACGAGCGATCGACTTAGTAAAACACACGGCACGGCAAAAACACTATGCATGATGATTATACAAATCTTTCCCTTTCAGCAGTTACATGTATCATGCTAATGGAGGATCTCACTCATCAGAAGAGCACGACCTCCCTGATCTACAACGCTGAGATATCTGCTTATGATCTGAAACATAGCAGGGGTTCCAGGTCACGCCGACGGCTCCAGGTTGAGGGAAACGAGAGCTATCGGTCAGCCTGGAGCTTTTGTATGAACCCCGCCGAAGAAGACAATGCACAAAAGCCCCCTAAAGTAGCAACACATTCTCTGTTACTATGGGAACCTATCAGAACTGTGCTTTGTCCTTGATGGAATCGGATGGATAGAGAAGCTGTATTAGTGGAGCTTAGAAGAGAGAGAAACAGACAGAGAAAGAAGAATTAAAGCAGGAACTAGCTTGTGTGAGGATGAATGGAGATACAGTACGAGAGAATTTCAACACGGCGGGAGACTCTTGACCCTCAACCCTTGCTCTGATTGATCTGTCTGTATCGATTCAGTGCATTAAGAATTTATTATGCCACTAGACATGTCACTAGATGAGTGCTTTGCTGATTAATTAGGTAATGGCAAAAAATACAGCAGTGTATTGGGTCAAAGAAACAAAGGATATGCGCACACATATACACATAAAGAATAAAGCACATGGCGCAAGGGGACCAAAACTAGTCTCGTCTTTCCCAAGCAGAACAATAGTATGTGCAGGTGTTTCATCTGATCAGAAATAGAGCTCCCATCCACCCACACACACATACAGTTATACAAAGACACACGGAAACTCATACGTATGCACCAATGAGCACACACATACATTCTCATTCACCTAAACCATTTACGAGCAGCCACGCATGGAGCACACCTTTGTCTAAAAAACAATGCTATGTTAGATACAGTATCTTTGGGTCGGAAAATAAGTTAACAGATTTGTTACCCAAAAATGTAAATTCTGTCATCATTTACTCACCCTCTTGTAGTTCCAAACCTTGATGACTTTCTGTCTTCCATGGAACACAAAAAGAGATTTTTTGACTAATGTCTGGGTCACTGTCTGTGCAATTTTTAAAAAGATTTAAAAAGCCCTATAGTAAAAAGTATACAAATATTGTAAATATCCTCCATACAACTTGTGTGCTATAAGAGTCTAGAGCCTTTGAGACTTACATTTAAGTTATTATTCACTTATTTTTCTTCCAATCCTATTGGGAACACAAAAATTGTATTACGTTTGCCACTATAGACGTTTAGACGTTTACTCAACTACGATGACTTCATGAATTATTCATTCATGGATTGGACATCGGTTCTCTCATAAACTCTCATGAACATGTGAAGTTTGGGCATATGTGAGGGTTTTTAGTGAATAACAACATTTGATTGTTCTTCACACTAGTTGCTATATTTGTTATATACTGCATAATTCGTATGGACCATTTTGAACCCCTTTTACTTTATTAATATTGAAAGAATGTTCTTAAAAAATTCTGATTAATTAAAACACCTTTTGTGTTCCGCCAAAGAAAGAAGGTTTTAGAGGATGAGCTTAGCGTGAGTAAATGATGTAAGTAGTAAGATTTTTTGGTTGACTTCTCCCTTTTCTGCCAAGCTGTTCAGTAGATACTCAGCTCCTCACAGCCCCTCAGCTGTTCTATTCTTCCTCATGCCACTTTCAGATAACAGAGCATTTGAATTTGAATAGTCCAGGAGTGGACAACAAGCGTGTGCGCTGTTGTTTCCTGTAGCCGGGCAGAGGCAAGGCGAGCGGCGTGTGTCCGTAGGCAAAGCACATGGAAAGCAGCGAGAGAGCGAGCAGGAACTGTCCTGCCTCGGTCTCCCACACATCGCGCCAAACAGGGCGTGCAGGCAGAGAGCTGAAATACGCCCTCCTTTCGTTTCCTTCTCTTTGACAATGCAAATCGCACACCGTCCAAAAGCTGCACCGCTGCAACGGAGCACGCTTCCTGTTTGACAAGGTGCATGTGTGAGCGTCTGAAGAGGTGGAGGGATGCGTGCTGGAGTTGAAGCCGGGCCTTTGGTTTTTATGCCCACTCAGTTGCCACATTGCAAGCGTGTGTGCGGGCACTCAGCTGTCTCGATAAGGTCAGACGGCGAAGGCTGTTTCTGGCATGGTATTGCATCACAGCAAGAGACCCATTACATTTGCGGCTAGAACCAGGTTCTAGTGATGCGTATCTCCCTATCTCGCAGACTCCCCTGTGCACTGCTATCTCTCCGGATGTCAAAGGTAGACAAAGCAGCACTTATGTGACACTTCTTTAACTAAATCCTCTAATTTAATCATGGGATATCTATATCTTAATCTATTAACCCAGCATCTGCAAGTGACCAGCAGAATGTGTCTCTAATTTGCATGAAAATCCACATAATTAGATTGCTAACATCATTAAATGATCTTAGGTTTCTCTAGTTTTTGTCCTTTGTCTCGAATCTTTGTTGTTGGATGGAGGAATATATTTATATCATATTACAGGCTAATACATGAATCGACTGCAATTGCTAATCATAATGACTTTTTGGCAGTGGGTTGTCCGAAAGCTGGAGAAAATTGTAAACCCTGATTGGGGGTTATTCAAGGAGAGCTCTGTTTTGACTGTCTGTAGAACAGGTGGTGAGCTGAGCTCGGTAGGATTGGTTGGCAGAGGCTGTTCGTTGAGTTGGTGAGGTGGCAGCTGCGTTGAGCACTGAGCAAAAAGTAGCGCTTTCCTCCCTCCCCGCCTCACTTTCAGCACACCCACGTGCCACCCGCATGCCGAAAAGAGCTGCTCTCGCCCCACTCTCGCTGCGATGGGATGAAGGTGTAGCGAGGGGGCGGATGGGGGGAGTGTGTTGCAATCAGTGCAATGGAGAGATGAGGAAAGGTTTCAGTATAGATCAGTGTGAGTGTTAATTTTGACAGTGAAATGTTTGTTAACAAAGTTTTGTTTTATTTCATCGATCTGAAGTAAAAATTACACAATTTAAATGAAAACCTATTGCTTACAAAAATTAGTATGAGAAAATACACTAAAAATGCAAGATATTAACAATGTGCTAACAATGTTTTATTTGTTAAAATTAATATATAAAATGTTTGAAAACTTAAATGTTGTTTTTCTATTTTTTATTAAATGCAGTGTTTATTATTATTTATATACTGTAATAGTATTTATCAATAGTTTGAATTTATTTATTTTCAGTTTTAAATTCAATTTTACTCTTTATATTATGTGCTTTTCTTCTTTATATATATATATATATATATTATATATATATATATATATATATATATATATATATATATTTCAATGTAGCTTTAATTTATTTGTATTTTTATTTTAGTTTTAGTTATTTCAGTTCTTCAACTTAAACTTATTTTGGCTAGTTAAGGCAACATTTCTCATGATTTTGCTGAACATTTCTCTTAATTTTTTAAGTTTAAGTTTTTCATCTATATTCATTTATATATCAATTTCAACTTTATTTCCATTAACAACATTTATTTTTTTGTAATTTTAGTTTCAATTAACAGTAACAGCACTATTAAGATGCCTTTTTAGTCAAAATAAAACTGATTAAAATGTATAAAATGAAATATATATTAAATTTAAAGACAGAAGCTATGAATAAAAAAACTTTTTAAAATTAAAACAGGTCAGTACAGTTATTTTATTCTGTGCTCAGGGGTTGTTTTGCTTTTTAATTTTTTTAATTTTTATTATCACACTATCTTGTCATTGTTTTGCTCATTTTGTCAGTCATTGTATCCAAAATTTACTTTTGTTATTTGATTTTTGTTCAGTTGTACAACAGCAGTCTCACCTATCTCCTCGTTTTGAAGGTGACCTACTTATAAGTAGGCATGGAGTATGTTCCCCTATTGTGTGGTATGAAGCAGGTAATCCCTACTGTATGTCATCTGTCATCCAACACTCTTGCATATGGAGTATTTGGCCAGTGATGAGGGGTATAGAGGGGGTAGGCCACCCCCCTGCCCACACGATGAGTGCCCTGCTGGGAATGGAGCACTTCTGACACTGGCCTGTTGGCCCATCTTCCCAGGTCATTAATCCAACATTCTGTCATTAGCAGTCCCACGCTTTTCCTCAGCAGCTGTCCTTCACACTTGATAGCAGTACACTGAAGAGCTTATTAAACAGAGCACAGGCTGGACAGTGTGCTTCTGTTGACACAAATGAGCAGCGGATGACACTCGGTCTCCCTGCAATCAAGAAGGGTGCTTGCAATTAATTAGTGATGGTCTCTCAAGCTCAAGATGCAGCCAAGAGTTGCCCTAAGATGTTTGTACTCTGGTCGGGAGACTAACAACAGGACACATGGGGATCAGGAAGTGGTTACTTAATTCTTTGCAAACAAAATTAGGTTTGTGTGAGATTAACAGCATCCGAAATCCTCAGGCACATCAAATTAAAATCAGACAATAACCGTGCACATTTGGCCAATTAGCATAAGTTAGGTCATGCCAGGTCATGTCTTTGACAATTGACCCTTGGTAATTGTTGTTCTCTCATACTGGAGATTTCCAAGAATAGTAAAGTTAACAATTTAAATAAAGTGTGATGTTGCAACACATTTTGTTTTTCATATGTTTGCCTTTAAATTAAAGGGAATTACGAAAAGCTGCTTGAAGCCTTATTTGAAAGCAATTTCAAGTGATTCTTTTTAGCTAATCAATGAATGACTCTTATAAACCAGTTCTTTTTTTTTATCAAAAGCATACATTTAATGACAAAATTCACTCCACCCCAAAATGAAAATGTTGTCATTTGTTCACTTACACCCATGTCGTTCCCAACTCTGAAAGCTTTGTTCATCTTCGGAACACAATTTAAGATATTTTGGATGAAAACCGGGAGGCTTGTGACTGTCCCATAGACTGCCAAGTAAAATACACTGTCATGGTCAAGAAAAATATGAAAAGCATCGTCAGAATAGTTCAAAGGTGTTTTCCAAAATGGCGCTACGGTGATGTGGGGAGAGACAGAGGAGACAAATTGTTGTCATTATTTTAGTTTTCTTCTCGTACAAAAAGTATTCTCGTCACTTCATAACGTTACGGTTGATCCACTGATGGCAGATGGACTATTTTGACAATGCTTTTCATATTTTTCTGGACCTAGACAGTGTATTTTACTTGGCAGTTTATGGGACAGTCACTTACAAGCCTCCCGGTTTTCATCCAATATATCTTGTGTGTGTGTATATATATATGTGTGTATATATTGTGTATATTGTGTTCTGAAGCTGAACTAAGCTTTTACGGGTTGGGAACGACATGGGGGTAAGGGATTAATGACTAAATTTCCATTTTGGGGTGGAGTATCCCTTTAAGCCAGTGTAGTCAGATTACAGAACGAATGACTCTAAACCGGTTCTTTATAGTGAAACAAAAGCATGCAGCGTAGCTAGTGTGGTTCAGTCTCAGTCTTAAATCAGTTTCTGACTGGTAGTTCATATAGTGGTGTGTAGTTAAACATGCACTGTGCATTTTATCAGTGTTGTTTTATTTATGAGTTGAGTATGTTCACTTGTTTTGTTTTGATATTAAATCGTTATTTCTATATTTAAGGCCAACTGTTACATTTATGCTATGTCTAAAAGACTGTAGAAAGTCATTAACTGCTTTTGCAAAAATTGTTTTAGATGAAGGAGTTTTAGATGCAGTTTTATTTATTTTTCCCAGACATTTATTGCTTAAAAGTACAAAATAATTGCTAATGAAACTGTTAAGGACAGAATCTTTAAGAATTCAGAACTGGAATCACTAAATTCTTAATGATTTCTGTCCCTATTTATTCTACCCTATTTGTTGGAATGACAATGAGAGCCACCAAGCTTTCTAGACATCCACTATAGGACACCTGTAATCTGCCAATGGATTGAATTATGTTAATTAAGTTTTATGAGCTGAGAGACAGAAAAAAGCATGAACAATTCTTGATGCACAGATTTGAAAGTTGGATGCACAAAGTACACATGAGGTTCTGATCTTTTGCCATTTGTGATGAAGGACAAGATTTGAATCTACATCTGCTTTAATAATCTGCCCTCTCTTTTCCTCCTTGTAGCTTTGGACTGATCCATCCATGCAGGATTGCCAACATTTCAAATACTCAGGAGTGTTCATTTCTTTTCCTAATGAGACATTTTATCATTACACGGCCAGAGTGGCTCTTATAATTTGTTGTTCTTCCTTGCTAAATAAGAAAACTCTGCTTTGGACTACCCAATAGACTGCCCGGAATGTTTTTATTAAAACTGCCATCTTCACATAGTCTAGTGATGAATGGCCTGCTAAATCTTTCCCTTGCTCCAATTTACTGCAGGGATTAATAGAAGCCAAAATGTAATTATGGCATGTGAGCGGAGACACATATTAAAGCTCTTTGTTCTCCCTTGACATGAAAGGTGATTACAGGTGTAGTACAGCTCTATGTATCACTACTTTGGAAATACACCTCTGTGAGTCACCTTTACTAATACTCAAAAGTGGTTTTGCATAAGCATGCCTATTTTGGGTCTGTCAGCTGTTGAGGTTTGATTAAGGTTCTGACTAAGAAAACTCTTACTGTATATCACTTTGCTGAGGCAGGGAGTTACAGATGTTACGAATCAAAGCTAGCAAAGTGCTGACAGAACCCACAGCGTATTACTCACCTGACGTCTTGTCACAGAATTACTTTTTCTGCCTAAACAGTCCTTCCAGACAAGTTGGAACGAGATCTTGGAAACAACAGCATCATGGGATTGGGTTTATCTAATGTGCCTCACAAATTGACTTGATATTTGTTTCTAGTAAGACAAAATTTTATATATTTCATATATGTGTACTCTAAATCAGGAATATAGCCATCATAGACACCAGTTAGACTGCATTATGCATGGCTCTGCTGGTTGTTAGGATGACAAAAAGAAAAAAAACAAATTTTTGGCTGGTCTGCCTTAGCGGTTTAACACTTGTGTCAGTGTCAACATGATTGAAATGGCTAGTCAAATAAAAGAAGGCTGTCTTTAATGTTTACAGAAGCCAAGATTAACAGCTCAATGTTTCAGTTTTAATACTGAGAGGGTGCAAGGTAAAATGTAATAATTCATATTTAAAATATTATATTTTCAACAGTTGTGTAATGATAGAAATGTTAAACAACAGACACTAATATCCAGTGATGCAAAACTGCTTGTTTTTGTCAAATTTAACTGTTTTGTATTGGCTCAAATCATAATATGATGCAACAAGAAACATTAACGGCTGTTTTTGTCATTTTAGGCATATGATTAAACATAAATGTGTGCATATTTTAAAATAAAAATAATATTCGCAAATAGTTCAAACTGATTGAAAACTATAACAATAAATTATAGTTATTTTGCTCTTCTTATTTTGGTCCCCCCCATGGTCAGGACACATTTGCTGCTTTGCTCTAAATCAATTTAATTTTTGACAAATTAAACAACCCTGAAGTATCAAAACTTTTGGAGTGCTACCCAGAATGTTTCTGAGGCATTTCGATGCACTGGCTACTGATGCATATATCTTTGAGTCTTTGCATTTGATTTGTGTTAAGCTCCTCTTCATCACAAGAGGACAGAGGAAGGGAGGGAAGGGCCGCCACTCCACCTCCTCCTTTGAGTCTGGATCCCTTGATCAGAAGCCTGCGACTCCAAACGGCGTGTCATAGGTTCTGACGAGTGCAACCGCTCTCTGTATCTGCGGCGCGCGCCGCTTCAAAGACCTGAGCTGTCTGTCTCGGTGCATTGATCCCAGTCTCTCTGATAAAAAGATATAAAAACACTGACAATATTAGCAAAAGAGATGAGCTGTAAACTTGACATGTGTTGAAACGTGCCCTGCTTTGAGAGCCCACCAAGCAAGCTGGGAGGGGGCAACTACGCTTCATGACATGCTTTATAAAATGCTTTTGGCTGTGAATGACTGTATCTTCATGCAGTGGAAGAAACGGTGGCATTTTGTTTTGCTCGAGCGCTATGATCAACCAGCTTGCCTGGGTCACCATGTGACAGGAAGCATTGCTAACAGAGATGTTATTACACTGACAGCCAAAAAAAAAAACACCAGAGATGTGAAGCATGTGATGAGATAAAATAGACCTGTGTTATCAGTATTTTGCCATTATTTGAGTGTTTACTTTGTTTCATCCATCTGGTTGTCTTCACAGCTGACCCCGTTAGCATGGTTTGTTTCAAGAGAGACAGCATTATGCCAGCCTAGTCTTCCATAGCCAGACTTTTGACTGTGACATAAAGTCTGGTCCACATTGCAGCTAATTCTGGCCAAGAACTGCCCACTTAAACAGGAAGAGACCATCTGACCAACCACATTTTGTTTTGTTTTTTAAGTGCTGCCAAAGGTTTGGGGTCAGTACGATTTTTTTTTTATACAAATTAATACTTTCATTCAGGAATAAATGTGTGCCAGTAAAGACTATTTGTCAGTAAAGACAAAAACATATCATGGTTTCTACAAAAACTAGTTTCAATGTTGATAATAATAAGAAATGTTTATTTAATCGATCTAACATGCTGATTTGGTGCTCGAGAAACATTTCTGCTCTTATTTTATTATCAATGTTTCTTCTGCTTAATATTTTAGTGGAAACCGTGATTCACTACTATTCAAAAGTTTGGGGTCAGAAAGAAAGAAAAAGTGACATAAATAATATTACAAAAGTGTTTTTATTTCATATAAATAACGCTAAATTCAACAATGAATGTATCACAGTTTTCTCAAAAAATTATTATTGCTGACAACTGAGCACCAAAACATCAGAATATAAGAATAAAGGATCATTTGACACTAAATAATGAAGTAATGGTCGCTTAGAAAATGTAGCTTGCCATCACAGCAATAAATTACATTTTAAAATATATTTTTGAAAAAACAGTGATAATACTGTTTCATGATATTAGTTTTTTTTTTTAAATCTTACCAAACATTTGAGCAGGAGAACATGTATATATAACATATTATATATTTTAATATATTAATATATACATTTATAATTTATAAATACTTTATTAATATAGATAATTTATTTTAATATTTATTCATGTCTTCTGAGACAGACATTTTTTATTAGTTGAATGGTAGAGGAGACACTCATAGTCAAAACACAAAACCTGATGGTAAAAATCAATATTTGATCACTTTCCAAGCTTCAGAAGTTTTTTTTTTTTTTTTGTGGTCGTGAGATAGATGGAAGATTACACAGTCGTTTAGCGAAGCATACTCATTTAGCTCGACGACTTTCTGATCTTGGTTTCCTCTTTGGAGAGGGGTAGCCACCTGCTCAGTGTCATGTCAGTGATGTCTGCTTTCCTCTGCTCAACATGTGGTGTGATGTAGGGCTGTTGAGTGAGAGGAGGTGTTGCTGGTGTTCGCACACACATGCGTTCTCACACATGCACACACAACGTACTGGGAAGTCTAAGGAAGTGTGAGCTACCACAGTGTCAGGTCTCTGATGCTCCCAGCAGCCCATGCTGAATACACTCAGCATCCTGCCTGAGCTGACAGTCTGCTCTCTGCTGACTACTTGTGCAAGCATCTGTGTGCGTTTGTGCGTGCAAGTGCAAACACTGTGAAATTCTGTTCCTTTGAAATGTCAGGTGCGCAGGCCTAATGCAAAACCATGTTAGTCACAAGGCGTCCCTAAAAAGATTTTCCTAGCTTTGAAATCTTTGGAGGAACAATGTAAAAAACTGACTTGTAAATTGCAACCTGCAAGTATGACATCCATTTAAAAGGTTTCGGAACCAAAATATCCCAACCCTTGCTCACTTTCTCCCTCCAGTCACCCTGTGGCCAAAACAAATTGTGTGGCAAAGCAGGAACATTTTAAGTGAGACTCGAGGCACTGTTCCTGGAGGATTGGATCTTGGCAGGGCTGCACCGGTAGCGTGGCAGGAGGGGGGTTTCACTTTATCCCAATACTGTCAGTTTCCTCATCCCATCTGTGAGCTTGGCAGCCTTGTTAAATTGACATTGCTAGTCTCCTATCTCACCTTCTAATTTTTGCTCTGCAGCCCATCCAAGAATCGCAAGTGCATCCGTTCTCCTGTGCTGCTGGTTTCCATGGTGTTGAGGAACTGTGGTCTGTGGTGGCATGCCAGTTTGGTGGATGCTGTGCTTCAGTGGTCCTCCTTACTGGGCAAACTGTTTTTGTTGCTCATGATTTAAAGAGACAGTTCACCCAAAAATATAAATTCTGTTATCGGTTACTTACCATCATGTTGTTACAAACCTGCATGTAAAAAAATTAATGACCAGTACATTTTTCCATTTGCTTGTGTGATACAGGTTACGAATAGCATGCAGGTGAGTAAATAATAGAAACCTTCTATAAACCTAGGCATTTTAGATTTTAAACTCAAACCACTCTGGAATTATTTATTTTATTTTATTTGCTTATGAATTAATTACAAATTCTATAAATAAAATAATAATCTAATAGGGGTGTGACAAGATCTAGCGAGATCCGACTGGTCTCGTGAGAACGTCACGATATCCTCGCGCTATTGGCACGTGTCTTATTTTTTAGAATTTTTTGCATTTCAGTTGTTTTTTCATTAGTATTTGTATTTAAGCTATTTTTTTTTTGTCTGTGAATACAATTTGCTTACCTGCGGTTAACAGGATGCTCCAGTGTTTAAACTAATCAGCTATCTGAACGATCGGGCTAGTGCTGCTTCCTCCAGAACGTTTATCATTCTCACAAGTTTTAAGCCTTGTCAGTTTTAAGCCATTCAAATGTGAGACAGTGTGAAAGAGATTTCAGTGCGGTACTCAACGAACGCACGCACACATGCACGCAAAAAGCCGCAGCTCAGACAGCATATGCGAGAACCACATTGAGTTTTCTTTCGCGCCTTCTTGACCAAATGCACACAAAATTATGTCAGAATCATGGTCTTGATGATTATCCACGTAAACACGTATTGTTTCCAACCCACTCTTCGCCCCCAAACCTGCTGGATCAGCCCTCACCATATCGGCTCAAATGCATAAGCAATTGCACTTATTATGGGCTCAACAGTACTTTTAAGTTACTTTTCCTTAATTTAAAAACAAGTGTGTGTTCAAAAAGTAAAAAAATGATTACTGCACTGGCCAACGGAGCGAACCAACCCTGTGACGTCACACGCTGTGGTACTGCAACATATATATATACATTTTTTTTCTCGTGGGATAAGTGTCTCGTCACACCCCTATAATATAATTATATATTAAACTGAATTAAAAGAAGACTAATTATAAATGGGTAAATAATAGAAACCAAAAAATATAGTTTTTTAAATTGTCGTCACATTTTAATTTAATTTAATTCAATTATTTTATTTGCTTTAAATAAAATTATAAATTGTTTAAAATTAAATTAAAACATTAAAAGTGGACTAATAATATATGAGTAAATAATAGAAACCTATTAATACAGGCTTTTTTGATTATAGTTGCACCACTGTGTAATCGTTTTGTTGCATTATCTTTTATTTTATTTTATTATTTGCTTTAAATGAAATAAAATAATAAATTATTTAAAATAGCAATATATAATGATATTAATTAAATTAAATTAAATTAAAGCATTAAATGAGGGGTAATTATATATCAGTAAATAATAGAAACCTATAAATGTAAGGGCTTTTTTATTGTAGTTATGTCACTGCAGAAGCATTATTTTATTTTATTTGTGTTTAGACAGACACACTCTAGGTCTGGGTTGATGGCCTTGGTATTTAATCTAAGATGCAATTCCGGGGGAGATTTTAATGAGTCCCAAAAGGCTACTTTGGTTTGTCAGGGCATATAAATATTGAAGCAGCAAATTTTGGGGCTCAAGACTGTAATCCTGTCAGCGATTGTTGCATTTTTGCTGAGGTTCCTTTTCATACATTTATGCAGGGGTGTTTGAAGGTTTCTTATCCAACATTTAACACTGTCTCAGGCTGCCAGTTTGCAGCACAGTGAGTAATGTTTCGAAGATCCAGGGAGGTATGAGGGAAAAGTTTAGGACATAGAAATCTTTGCTGTGTTTACCACAACTACATGCAGCAACGTGGCTCCCAGTGAACCCCTCAGAGAGGTTAACTGTGTTAATTAGCCCTAAATAGGTACGACAGTGTACTGCCCAAACAACTTTGTGATTCAAGAGACTCTAGTATTCTACCATTTGACAAGGGAACTCCCAATTACTATGCAGAGCCTTACATGTTGATGTGTAAAATCGTCGTTATTGCTTTTACATATATTGGGTGGGGAAGTCTAATGGTTAGAGAGTTTGACTTCTAACCCTAAAGTTGTGGGTTTGAGTCTCGGGCCGGCAATACCACGACTGAGGTGCTCTTGCGCAAGGCACCGAACCCACAACTGCTCCCCGGGCACCACAGCATAAATGGCTGCCCACTGCTCCGGGTGTGTGTTCACAGTGTGTGTGTGTTCATTGCTGTGTGTGTGCACTTTGGATGGGTTAAATGCAGAGCACAAATTCTGAGTATGGGTCACCATACTTGGCTGTATGTCACGTCACTTTATATTCAATCTTGGATTGGCACAGCCAGAATAAAAAAGAGAATACTAGTCTGGCTTTTTACAAATATCCTGCTGAGGGAAGCACTTTATTGGCTTAGACTATCTACTTGGTGTAAATACACAGCACTGGAAGCCTTGGCAGTGGCAGGGTGAATTGATTTCCTCTGGTGGGACAGACCCTGGATCTGTGAGCAGAAGAGTGAGACAGCAGCCGTTTACTTTTCTGTCTCTCTCTCTCCATCACTATGCTGCATCAAGGCCACTTTCAACCCTATTTCTACCCATTTACTACTCCCTCCTTCTTCTCACACTCCCTCTCTGCCTACACTTCATCATGTTTTTTTTTCCTTCTGACACTCAGTTTTTTCCTCCTCTATCTCTGAATATATTGTCGCGTCTGGCTGTGAGTGTGCTCTAAGCACATGCTGCAACCTTGATAGATGTTCTCTTCCTCTATCTCTTTCTCTCCCTCCCTCCCTGCCTTCTTGTCCTCCTCTATTTCTGCATCCCAGTGCTGCAGGTCTGTATTTCGCTCCCCCAAACGAGTTCGGGATCTTTCCCCTGTGTGATGTCAGATGCGGATCTGGGTGAAGGAATGGGCATCCGTTCATGTATCTCTTGTTCTGTTGATGGGCTCTTGGAGAAACCTAAATTTAGCAGCTCAGTGCTCTCTCTGTTGTGTTTGCCATGCATTGCTTAATTAGCTGTTGCACACAGCATGGCAGAGTACATCTTGGATGCATTATATAATGCGTTATATAATTGGATGCATATTTCATGTTGAATGTTGGAGAGGGAGGCTCTTAAGAGTCCCATTCTGTAGTTGAAGATGAGTGCTAGTGTCAAGAAGAAAGAGAGTTTGGAGATATGAGGCAACATAAGGGGTAACCACTGCTGTTATTAACCTGGTTGAGGTACAGCTCATATTCTCTTTCAGTTCTGTCAAAGTGTTAGCTGGTAATCAAAAGGCTGTAAAAGGTAATAATTATCAAATAATATTTTAGGGTAAATGTACCCATTAAGCCCATGTACCCTTTAAGCCCACTTTCAACTCTCAAATTAAGTCAAATTAAAAGAGAAAATCTGATTTTATGCTGGTCATTATTTTAACCAAGTCAGTGATTTGTTACTTCCTTGACATTATTTTTATTGCATACCAATTAACATTTGCCAATGTTGAGTTAACTCCACCCATGTGCATACTGTCTCAGGGGACCTCACACAAAGACACGCAAAAACTTTGGTGTTTCAGGACCCTTCAAAAATCAGCACATTTCTGCAATTTTCAGCTGTTCCTTTAAGTATACTGATATTATTTCAAATAAGAGATAAATGTATTGTTGAACAAATAGTACTTTATCATTTTATATAATTTTCTTTTAAATGGAAAGATGAGTTTTATTGACTTGCGCACAAAGCTAATCTCAAGGTCAAACCATTAGCCTAACTGAAAGATAGATTGACGAAGAATTAAGCATGTGAACTACAAACACTAAGTGTTTCGTTTACACTAATTCACAAATAAATACATCATAACTTGTTTTGTAGAACAGATTATTTTCATGAATTAACCTTTTTTCAAAGATGGGCTTAAATGGTACAGAGCCACAAAACATATGCAAACTACAGCCAACACAAGCTAACTTTGAATCAAAATTTTTTACATTTCTTAATGTGGGTGCAATGAAAATTACTAGAATGCTTAGACCACAGTATATTTAAGCTTCATGCATGTCTTTGTAAACATATCTTACAGACAAACATTGTCTTTTTTCACCATTACTCAATGTGGAACCATTCAAGCCCACCTAATGTTTTTCAATGAGGAATCCAGTCAAAATTCAGGAACTCAGTCAAAAGTACAAAGGCAGCGCTCTGATATACAGCATTAAAGTTTTATAAGATATAACGTTATGAGACTTTTTAAGAACCAGATAGAACTGTTGTATAAAATGTAATATATCTATATCTAAATATATATATTGGAAACCTCTGGCCTAAAAAATATCAGTATTATTAGGCAGTGTTCCTGCAAAAAGTGAACTGAAATTGCTTCAGATTGCTTTATTGTCTTACAATGGACTGATAAACTACTAATGTAAATGAGATCTTCTGCTAACATAAAAGCAAATGTGTTTTTGAAGTCATTGTATAGTTGGCTTCTTTTCTTTGTTGAGCGTGATTAGCTTGTCAGAAACTCTCTATGAGAGATCAATTCAAGATGTTTTCTAGAACGACGTTCTTTATAAACCAACAGGTCTTGTTGATTGTTGGAGTAATTGCTGTAAGCCTCAATGAGTCATTTCTTTTCCCAAAAGCGGAGAGGTTTACAATAGATGTTAACAAGCTCATGGCATGACACCAGCTTACAAATTTCTGACTGGAAAAGGGCTGCAACATAATAACCCCTCAGGAGAGGAACATTTGTGTAGTTTACAACTGGAAAGTTAAGCGTGTCATGACCTGGCCGTGATATTGTAATGTAATGTGAGTTAACACAGATACACCCAACTGAGTCATTCCTTCACAAAGTCTTACAAGGCAAATTTGATGGTTGTGTTTGTTTCGCACCGCAGGAAATAATGTCATGGCATGTTGAGGTTTTCCTTGAGCAAACATACGCTCTTGAAATGCTAGCTGATTGCGATGCAGTGGCCCGAGATGATAGTGGCATCCAGGGGGTGCTCGGAGGGGGTGCTTGTGACCAGGCCACTGCTGCGTGAGTGGATTGCATTTCCAGAGTGACAGATAATACTGTAGCCCAGCTCACTGACAGAAATTCATTTATTCGTCCTCTTCAGGAAACTATTCATGTTCACTAACCTCTCTGCTTACAAATCCATTAGCCTTGGAATAAATCATCCCACTGGAGAAAATGGACTTTTACATTTTTTAACCACCTGTCCAGCCAGTTTTTATGTCCACTGGTCTAAGTTTTTAACACTTTTTTTATACTACACTGGTGATATCTTTGAAGCTATCATGGTGATATCTTTGAAGCTAAAAGAACAGAAATAGTGTTGTTATTTTTTTCTTGCAATGCAGAGGTCATAGTTGTGTACATTTGGAGAATATGAATGGCTCATGGACTTACACTGAGAATGTTCCAGAGCCCTTCAGGGACATTCAGTGGGACATCCTAGCATATTTTTAGAAACCAACAATATGTTCAATGTGCCCTACTGTTCATCCAGGATCAAGGCCCAAGTTTAGACCTGCCACACAGCAGGGTTGTAAGCTATTCACAAGTGAATTGAGAATGCCGTTAAAATTCGGTTTAAATTCCTGGATATTGATTGACTTGGCTTACCAAAGCAAACATGATGCATACTTGCAATTTGAATCTGAATGCAAGTAATAAATAAAATGAAATTCAAATAAATACTGAATCTCTATTTTTAACTTTTAAATGTTAATAACAGAGCATAGATAGATTTGCATTGACATGTACATATTTATGCATTTCATGCCAATTCTAAACATTACACAACCCAGCCACACAGAAGAATTTAGAGCCCTGTATTTTTGTACAAACAGTGTGTAAATAGAGGCAAAAACAAAACCGCTCCCAAAAGGGTATAATTCATTTTCCCTTCTGGATTTTTCAGATTGTAATTTTAGAAGTTTGTGATGAACAGAGCAAGCATTGAATTTCTATTAATAAGACAATAATTTATTGTTGAATGGAGATTTTTTTTAACATTAGATTTTTTTTTTTCTGTCAAATGCATAATTATCCCTGCATGATGCATTCTGTAAATGAAGAATGAAAATAGCTTCATTTCAGTTATGAAAACATGTAGATCAAATAAGATACTCTAAACTGCTCTAAAATTGACAGTCTGATGCATGAGAATTGATGAAAAAAATGCAGCTAAAGTGCCTTTAGCTTTTGTGCTTGACGTTTCTTTTTAATTCTTATGTAGCTCAAATGTGTTGTCAGAGCAATTGAGTTAATTTCAGCTGCAAATGTTCTATTCTCAGTAACTGTTCTGAAGTGGAGAAATATAATTTCTTAAATTACCCCCAATCTAAGGTCTTTTCCATGCCGCAGTGGACTTCATCCGGTTCTGGGTGCTAAATTAGAGGCAGGCAGTATATACAAAGCTCGAATCTGTTTGCTGTGCACTTTATAGAACATTTGTTCTCACTCTGGGCAGTGGATGAGTCACCTGCACCACAATGTGTTTTTGTTCGGGGAAGCAGAGGGGAATTGGACGCAACAGGGGTCTTCTGTTTGGGAAGCCCCTAGTGTTCAATCCCAACATCAGCCATCTGATCTGATTCAGGGCCAGGGCTAAAATTGGTCGTGCTTGTCTGGGCGATTTTTGTAAACTGACACTGCATGCAAGTGGGCTCATTTGGGGTGGCCTTGCCCCCTCCGTGCCTCGCCTTTAAACGCAACAGGTGCAGCGGAGCAACTTGAACCCTATGGAATGACAGACTGCTGAGAGAGATGCTCTGAGAACTATGCTCAGAGGGGTATTTGCTCCACAAGGTTTCTTTTCCCCCATATTTTTCCTTAGGGCAAAATTTGAGACAGCTGCTTGGGAGAGCCGCAGATAGGAAAACATGCTCCTGGGTTGCATAACAGGAGAAAGCAGGTCCCCGATGGTGCACAGAGTGTGAGCCACTGCCTCGCACTCCAGTGAGCAATTGTGCAGCCCTCGCTTGAGAGGCTGTTTGTTTTGGAATAGCTGCTGAGTGACTGTTTTCATCAGCGTTTGCGCATGGCCTGTCAGACTACACACACGCACCCCCTTGAACTCCTGCTGGGCCTCCTAGGAGAATCACTCCTGGCTTGAGTCATGCTGGGGTTGAGAGGTCAAATGGAACACTGACATGAATTTGTGCTCAGTTCATCAAGGCCTGAAGTGAGATGTCAGAAATCTGTGACTGTGACCCTGCAGTATGTTGAATAAAAAGCTAATTTAATCTAGATTTTAAAGTCCATGCTTGAGCCTGGAATGTGGCAGTTTATTTATAGGACATTTAGCCTGAAAGTTGTTAGATGCAAATTATTTTTTAATCATGTCATAAGCTGTTTTTTAGTGTGCACAATTGTGATGAATGAGTGTGTGCATACAAACATACTGTACATACATACATACATACATATATACATAGTGTGAACTATCCCAATATTAACATCTGCCTAAAAATATAACCATGTGTACACTGAATAAAAGGCCACATTTATTTCATTAATATATCTTATATTCCTGATAATTTAGTTAAAAATATATATTTTGTCCTCACATTCATTCTGCATTTACAGTTAAATTATCACTTCCTGTATAGAGGAACACTGTGTAGGTATTTGATAGGCGTGAGGTTTCGTGTTAATTGGATACCGCTGTGATTTTGATGCGCTGGCTCAGTTCCAGACTATCTTCAGGTCAATCGCTTACTGAATCTGCAAACCCCTCTGTACTTTTAACATGTTAACATGCCCTAATTGTGTGATTCATTCATGTGTGAATAAGCTCTTGTTTTCGAGCAGTTGGCTGTGCCCTGTTCGCATGCGCTTGAGGGATCTGATGGAAAGTACTGTGCACCGTTACAAATGAGACCCAGCACAGGTTGCCTCTCAATTTTCTCTGCTCTAGTTATCCACTATTGCATGATTTTCCCTCTTTTTAGCATCTTTTCACAGTCCTAGTACTTCCAGCAAATGTGAATGAATGACTGGTAAAGTAAAACAGGCTCAGGAGAAGTGATTTCAGGATGTACCCTGCTGATTACGCTGCTTTTTTTAGTTATATACAACTGAACACGCTCTTGACAATTCCCACTCTGGAGGATTGATGGTTCCTGAAGGCATGAACTTCTGTTGTCACCATTGCATGGAAACAAAACATCCCTTATTTCCGTTATTATTTTTCTTTTTCATTATATTTAAATTTATATATTTGGAAAAACTGAACAAAACATCCCTTATTTCCGTTATTATTTTTCTTTTTCATTACAGCTCAATAAATATATTTCAAAAAACTGCTGGCATTTGAGTGATGCAAGATGTTGTTACAGAGAAACATTTAGTTATTAAGCATTATTATGAAACCACTTTGATACAGATACCAGAAGTTGTCTTTTTTGTACACCTCTATGGGAAAGCAATATTTCCAGCAATACTTAATTATTGATGCAGTAAATGTATACTGGAGGAATAAACATTCCTATTAAATCACTGGGTTTGTAAAAAAAAAAAAAAAAAAATAATAATTATACACACACACACACACACACACACACCCATTAGTAGTAGAAGTAGAATTATTTGCAGTGAAATAGACTCAATATAATAATAATAATAATAATAATAATAATAATAATAATATACTATTATTATTATTATATTAATGTGAAACAGACTGATTATTATATTAACATAAATATAAATATATAATTAATATATATTAGAGAATTATTGATGTACAGCAAGTGTTTGCAATAAGTGTTCTATCATCAAAATAAAACTACTAATTAAGAAATGGAATTAATGAAACAGCCTTGGGGAGCCAGTTGATTGATATAATGATCTGCTTATGACACAGTTTGGAATAGATCAACCTGATCTTAGAATTAATACATGACAAATATGCAAGAAATGGAGGTTGACATATTTTGCTACAGCATCTTGTTTCACAACATGTCTAACTTCACTGATTTCTCAGTGGTTGCTGATTTAGTAATGATACTCCTAATGAATAATACCATGACTATTCAGTTGCAATACATCAATGTCAAAAAGTTCAAAGGTGTGGGACAGTAACAGGAATCTCACCACTGTGGCAGCAGGACAGTGAGGTCACTTCTCAAGGTAGTTTGTGCAATAGATGTCATTAGCATCAAAGAGAGGAAAACTTCCACGAGAAGGGGAAAAATAAAGGCAAATCCCAGCTGGGGGTTTGGTGAGGTAAGCAGAGGATACTGTGGTGATGGGAGGATCCTTCATTTCTCTCGAGTCCATCCCGTCATCGTGGCCTGCTGATTAGGGGAGTGCTCACAGCTTGCCAAGGTCCAGAGCCTCACCTCAGCCATTAAACTTGTTCATTCAGCACTAATGCCAGCTGAAATCTTGTTCCTGTCCTATTGTCCCCTAGCCACAGACCTGTCAGGATGCTTACTTACTGAGGATGATGCAAAGAAACAGCCAGACATCCATTCTGCCCTAGATCTTGTCCTAGACCATTTCTCTGACCATAACCATGAACAAGACAGGCCTGTACCTGTCTGCATGGATAGCATTTCTTTATTTGCTCTCACACTCAGCACATTGCCTCATCAGTAGTGACTTGGGTTGAGGGACATCTACATGTAGGCAGAATGTGGACTGACACCATTTTTAGATCAAGGGCAATCACATTCTAAGCAGTTAAATATTAATGAAGCTTTACCTGCCTAGTTTAGCAGGAAATGCACTATTATGCGTTACTGCATTTACTAGGAATTTGTGTACATTTGTATGCTTGCATGCATATGGCCACAGGTAGCGGATGAATAATTAATTTGTGCAGCAAAACAGTGGAAGATAGATGAAGCCTGCTCTTTATTTCTTCATAGTTAGCAGATGGCCTCCTTTATAATATTCGCCAATGGTGAATACCAGATGATCTTACAGAAAAAGTATCAATATGTGGAAATCCCTTTCCACCTGTACAAAACGTTTTTGCAATATGGGTCATTTTTCATCTGCGGTGGGAAATCGTACCTTTTAATAATAATAATAATAATAATAAATGTAAAAAACATACACTATCTTTGAAGTTTTTTCTTACCGACCCCAAATTTTTGAACTGTAGTGTTCATTTTGATAAATGTGATTGTATCAATATTTCTAAAATGTTCTATGATATTGAAACCATCACAATGGTAAATTTCTGGAAATCTGACCATGAAAGTAACAACCCAGACAAAGTAGTCATTGGCTTTTGATTAAACCTTCTATTTCTCTGGATATTGGGTGATAAACAATTTTTAAATGCATATCTATAAAGAATATTTTTAAATAACAAGGACTTTGCCAAATTTATGCATCTCATTTGCTACTCCAGTTAAAGAATGATCCGTGTAGTTTAATTAGCAGAGCAAATCGTACCCTATCAAAAATAATCCAACACATTTTAATGTGATGCCCTATTGGAGATCTATCGCTAGCTTAACCAGCAGAGTTGTTTACAGAGAGAATTGTTCAGACAGTGAGTGAGAACACCCAGGGAACCAGTTTGGGTCCTTATAGTGTTTCTTATTATAGTCAGCGATGTCACAGGGGATCCTGGCTACCAGTTGGCCAGATTCTTGGTTAATCACTGAGTCGCTCTCCAGAGGTCAGACCTGGTCAAATATATTTAGCTGCGTAAATTAGATTTTGCGGTAAGGGCAGAAGTCTGCCGAATAGCTGTGTATGTTTAGCTTGCAGATGTGATAAACTGATTCATCTTTGGGATAACCGGGATGGTCGTTATCACGGTGACTCCTGACAGCTTGATGTCATCCCGCAGGGTGAGTAAATGCTCCCTGGAATGGTGCCGCAGCTGTGGTCCGATGTGGCCATAACTCTTGATCCGACAGCTCATTCAGGTGACCCTCAGAAGGGCTGTATTGCTGTCACTCAAGACAGTGTGGTGGCAGTAAATATATTAGAATAAGTTAGAATTAATCTTCTCTGCGGTGAAGGGGGTGGCCGGAAGTCTCCGCTCAGCAGCCTGGTTCTCCCGTTAGATCTTCTCTCTTTGGGATTGTCGCAGTGCACGCATTTCATGGTGTGATCTATACGCTAAATGTATCAGTGTCTGGGCCTGGCCGAGAGTGATTGGTGAAAGCACATCTATAAAGGGATATTTGTAAGAATTAGCCCAGTGAGCTATTTTTAGCCCTGCGGGAGGTGGCGGAAGGAGGGGTGAGTGGTGTTACCATGTTGTTATACACCATACACTGTAGACAATCCCAGGGTCAAAGGCACCAAGGCCAGACTGCAATTAAAGCACTGTCTGATAAGACCAGAACTGTGTTATGCACAAATGCACACGCAAGCGGTCAGAAGGCTGTCTGTGATTTTTCTGAAGTCCTTTGACCCATCTGCAGTATTTGTGTTCTGAGCTCTAGAGATTTAAAAAGGCACCAAAACAGCCCAGAAGAGCAGGCACTGCAAAAGTACCTCTCAGTGTAGTCTGTTGTATAATCCCTCTAGGGGCCCCAAAGCTATTTTTGTTCCTGGATATGCGTCACAACTGGGTATTTTCTCTGGTGACTAGCTTACATCAGTAGGTCTCCTAGTATACGCTCTATCAGCGAGAGCCTTCTGATTGATGGGAGTTTCGGCTGGGGCTGGTTGGCGTTTTATTTCTGGCCTCTTAAAATGGACAAGGGGAATCTGAGATCGGCGGAATGTTGTGGATGACCAAGGACCTTGAGAAGCCAGGTTGGTTGACAAATAATTTTTTAACCTTTCTCAAGTTGTCTCTACCAATGCGTCTAGCATTGATCAGAGAGGTGATATCCTGTGTTTTTGTAAACTGATGGTGGCTGATGTGACCGCAAGCAGCCGGGGAGCACAGGCTTGGGAGCAGAGGAGCGTGTGTTAGCTGTTTTCCATGGGCTGCAGCAAGCTGTCAGTGACAGAGTCTCTGCTTGCCCATTCTCCCTGTATTGCTCGCATGCTACCGTAACATTACCACAGCGATATAGCCTTGCTTTTGTTAGGAATCTTTTTCATGTGCATGACCCTTTCTTTTTCCGTTCTCCTGCATCTATTCTCTGCTGATGGTGCACTTGTTGTTACGGGGCTGATGGTACATTGCTGTTAGACTTTGATACTGATGCATCCTCAGCGTCTGTGCACAGAGGAATGTCAGTTCCCTTCTCAGTCGCGGAACACCCCTCACATACCCCCGCCAAATTCCCCTTGGGTTCACATGCCTCAAGTCATCCATCAGTTGCACTGGGAATTATAAAAAAATGCTTTTTTTGCACAATGCGTCTCATCTGTCTCCAGATATGCTACCCCGCCCCCCAATACAGCTGTCTGCCTTATCAGCATGGGATAATTCATTATGTGAGGAAAGGCTCTGGCAATAATGCAGGGAAACACCAGGCGAATGTCACGGATGCATGTATCCCAGTTCTAGTTAAAAGTCACCAGTTTAAAGATGCATTGATTTCTTTTGTGTAAAACTCAAACTTATATAAATGTACCAATTAAGTTTCATTCAGAAATGCTGAACTTTACAGCGACCTTGAGATGCAGGTCAGGAGTGCACATCCTCCTCGTTTTCTTGTTGTATGTCTGCTTGTGTAGAGTGAAAGAATTGTAATACATCTGTCTGATTGCAATGGAATGGTCCTCCCTGCCAAGTGTGCTGCATTTTCCATTCACAAATACTTCATGTTCCGGATTCGTCTGCTGTACTGGAGTTTGGAGAGGTGTCTCTGTAACAGGGTTCAGGAAATGCCTCATTTGATGGCTATTGAGAAATATCCCGTGTACAGATCATTGTTTGTTTGGGGTTTACATTATTTTCCCCTTGGGCTCTGAACATCTAAAGTGTGTCAGCGGAGCGTACCACCGCGGATCCTTTTGACCTGTTATTGTGATAGAAAGCAATTACCGATCAGAGTGGGAAACTCTGTCCGCTTGTGAGCACGAGAGTAACTGCTGCACTCACGGGATTAAAACAGACCCTCGTGCACAACAATCAGGTACAGACCCGCTTCATCAATTGCTCTGTCTTGGCGGTGGGACAGGAAGTAATTGTGTCCAGGTTTGGGCACGCCATTCTTTACCGTTTGTTTTCTACTTGCCATTATTTGATTAGCCCCAAGTCCTGTTTTTTCTGAATTTGTTTGTATGTGTCACACATATAGCGATCTCCTGTTTTTGTTTTCCCAATTTAGTGTTTAATTCTTTAGCATTTTTTCAACATTTACACACCCTCATGTAATTCCAAACCTGTAGGACTTTCTTTTTCTTGTGCAACACAAAGGGAGACATTAATTTAATAACAGGCTTTTTTTCCCCCCGATATAATTATTTATTTAGATATTTTTTGTAATTTTGCGTGCTTTTGATATTTTTATATTTCTATTTTGCTTTAATTTATTTCTTATTTCAGTTGTAGTAATTTGTGTACTTATTTCAGTTAGTTGCCTAGGTAACAGTAACACTGAGCTCTTTATTTTCAGTTTTTCATTTAATATTCAGATTTCAGCTTTATTTCCAATAATATTTTTAGTTAAAGGTAAAAACATTGATTGTTTACTAATTATACATAATTACTTACCTCAAGAATTGCCAAATGTGAGCTAGGGCAGATAACAACTTAAATTTTGTTTATCAGATGCCTCAGTTTCACTATTTAAGACCTGGAATATAGTGCAGAAGTCATATAGACCACTTTTATACTGCTTATTTGATGCTTGTACTGTATGTTTTTTCTGGACCTTAAAAGCTCCAGTCCCAATTAAATGTAATTGCAATGAAAAGAGCGTCCGGTGCATTAAACAATGTTCTTTTGTATTTCACTGAGGAAAAAAGAAATGAGTGAACGTGAACTATTCCTTTAAAACAAAGAAAATGCTAAATAAATATTTGACCAACAATCAAGATTCTTTCAGTCTTCGAAGAGTACAGCGGAACGGCACTTCATTCATGACCTTGTCTTCTTTTGTGTGTCCTACACAGTGTTCCTGCATTTGCTGTCTTTGTACACTTCCTCTTTTCACGGTTTACTTTAATGAAACAATTTCTCCGCCGAAAGGCTCGCCACTCATTTTCACACATTAGCATGCATTTTCCTTCTAATCATGACACATTTTCATTCCCAGACAGAAATGGATGTTATGCATCTTCGCATGCTGATTAGAATCAACCATTTACAGTTAAGGACCTGATTTCTTAGAAGTATAGAAAATGGTGTTTTGATTATAAATTCCACTATTCAATAGCTAAGCTGAAGGCAGCTCCATTTGGAGACAAAAAAAGAAATAAATAGAGAACCACAGGGTACAGATGGCAGGAGGAGGTCACCTGTACACCTGAATGGTCCTCTGTGGCCTTGTGCCACAGCGCTCCTCCTTCTGTTGAAGAGGAGTGAAAGAGACAATACTACCACATCCATGCCTGCTCCTCCTGCACGATTTCCTTTTTTTTCCCCCAAGAATCTCTAATGCTGAAACAGAGGTCCCTTTTTTGTCATGTGTTGACAGATAGCGATGAAATATCTTCGCATTATGTTGGCTTCTGACAATGGGTTTGGCATCTGCAGTCTTGAAGGATTCTATAGTGACCATCGGTGCGGGTTAAAAGTCAAGGCTGCTCCCTGAGCAGCATTAGAGAGATGCACAGGAGAAAGGCAGCGTGTCCATGGTGACACCACTGGCATTTTGCCCCTATTAACTTCTCTGACCTTTGTGTAAGTAAATGTGGCTATTCTATGAATTAATTATCCTGACGTCTGCTTCCTTTTCGCTAAATAATAAAAATTTCTATTTGGTTAATTTCTGTTTTAGTGCATTTATATTATTCCTTGTATTTTCCGGTTTCTATTTTATTTCCATTAGTACATTAAATTGAGAACTTTTGAAAAGTTTCTAATGAAAAGTTTTCATTAAAACTTTCAGTAATCAGTGCCAGTAGCCACTGTCATTTGGTTAATAATTTTCTTAATAATTCCTGTTGGATTCATAATTTTTCAATTTATTTCCCATATTATACTTTCATTTCCTTTAGTATATTATAGTGAGAACATAGAAAAAAATATTTTCAAATTAAATATTTTATTATATATTATATTTTGTAGTAAAGCTATATTGATATAATATAAAATCTTAATATTTTCATATTATATTACATTATATGTACAAACATTTCTATTATTTATATTTTGTATAGCTAAAAGACATATGGTTCATATAAATGAGATATATTTATATATATATATATTTATATTATTTGTATTTTGTTTTGTTTTATTTATTTTTTTTATTGTTAAATGGTTCATATAAATGAGAGATATATATATATATATATACACACACCTCCACACTCCACACACATATATATATATACACCATTTAATTTTCTTTTTATTACTTTTACTTTCAGTAAATAAAGCCAAAGGAAACATTTGCTGAAATGTATATTTGCTGTCATTAGAAACCACACATGAGCAAATACAGTGCAAATTCAGGCAGGGTCTTATCGAAAACAGCATGGCCAGGTTTTCATAATGAATACTTAGGCTTTCATTCAAAATCTACTCTAGCTGTGCCTTGTGACGCAAATGTCACTGATCCGAGTGCCAGAAGAGTGTGGAGGTGTGTGGATGGAGGTTGGACAGACCCTTACTGCGAACCCTCTCTGTGTCTGTGGCCTGAGCTCCAACTGGGCAAAGCTCTCCATACCTTATGTTCGGTCCTGGCCAATGCCAGATCTGTAACAAACAGTGAGACCTGGATACCCAACCTGAGCCAAATGGGCAAGCACTCTGTGACTCACACTTCAGCGAGAGAGAAAAGGTGGAAAAGACGGGATCCAGTGTTGAGATTCAAAATCATGATTTGTTTTGAACAATTATGTGATCTCCTGACCTAGATTATTGTATAGTTGTTATTTATGCTGTTTACGATTTGAAATGCAATGCATCTGTGAACACAAGTAAAGCAGCAGAGGGGGGCAGAAAGTTCAGTCATGCTGACCCCTTGACTTATAGCAGGTTAATGTAGATTTCAGTGTTTGCGTGTGTACTATGCATCGCCAGCAACATTTTTTGTGTCTGTATGTGTTTGTGTGCATCATACTGTATGTGTGCAGCCATAGCATTGGCCAGGCCCAGTGTGTGGGCTGAACTCAGGAAGTGGGCAGGCAGCCACTTGGACCCCAGGGTTCCTATCACAGATGGCCCACTGACATTAGCCCAGGCCTAGGGTCAGCTAAGACATCATATGGAGAGAAAGAGAGAGCGAGACTCATGACATTCTCAGCCTGAAAGGATGAAAAGATAACAGCGAGAGACTGTCTGATGAGAGACGCACAAATACACTTTACCTTTGCTCAGGTGAGGCTTCTCGCAGTTCTTGAATTCGAGAAGTGGAGAGAGAAGGTGAGAGAAACTTGAGAACAGCCAGGAAAATGGTGGATTTATTCCATGGAATCACAGGTGAGACCACCTGTCTCCACTGGCCTGAATAAACCACATTCCTGGCAGCTTTCACGCCAGAAAATCAGTTTGCTACGATCGAGATTCACATAAAAGCAATTTACGGTTCAGATCTATCCCAGTTACAGATTTGACGTTTAATAACACATATTTACAGACTTTTATTGCACGGGCATAAATTTATCTGACAACCTTGTCTGAACTTACCTTTACGGCATGGTTTGAAGGTAAAAATTTGAAGTTGAGCTTCAGATGCTTTTTTAAAATTAGTGTCTTTTTTTATCTCTTCTTTTTCCAAAGAGCCCTGTCAGATAGATCAGAGTTTTTTTCCCGTCTCTTTTTCTCACCCAGACTCCCTCTGCTCACTGAGAGTCTGTGGCCTTCATTATTAATGCTGAAAAAAAATCTGGCTTTACACACCAGGCTGGTGGACTGTACCCTATAAAACATATCATCTAGCATATGAGTCACTCCATGCTGGATGCAAGATTTTATAGGCAATCGTTTCAATAAAATCCCCTTTTTCAGCAAAACCTTTTGTAGAGGGATTTTGTAGAGAATGAGGCTAGTCCCAAACATATGTTGTATTTTATTTGCTTATTAGTATTATTTTAGTATCATTACTATAGTATCTTAATATGTAGCCTATTAATATTTTGTATTAATTCTTATTTTTGTATTTCCCTTTTTTAATTTTAGTTAAAGATGTAGTCATTTTGTTGTTTTAGTCAATATGTTAATATAATATTATTATATTTGTATTATTTTATGTTATATTAATTTTTAGTTTTAATCATTTTAGTACTTAAACTAAATGAAAAACAGACATTTTGCTCCCTCGGCTAACTGAAGGTTTTTATATTTTATTTTAGTTAACATTTATTTTATTTAAATTTTATATATATTTTGTATATTTTATTATATATTTTGTTTTAATAATTGTAATTATTATTTTAGTTGTTATTTTTAATTATATTATTATTTAATTTAGTTGTTTTAATTTTAGAGAACAGGGAGGGAACAGAAAACCGGGCATAGACCAGATTCAAACCTTCATTTCCCACATGAGCACCACAACTAAATATGTATGGAACATGTGTTTGCATACTAAACACTTCACCATAGCTTTTTATTACTGCAATACAGAATTTAAACATTAAAAATGAAAAAATGAATTATGTTAGAGGAGGCTGTTGGTAATGAATCATCTTTCTTTATCTGTCAGAAACAGAGATACAAGATCCCTGTGCCCTAGGGAAACAGTGTGTGGCTTTTTTAAAATGGGAATCATCCAGAGGTTTCAGAACAGGAAAGAACCAGATTAATGGAGAAAGAGAGAGGTTACTGTAATGAAACCCACCTGAATCTTCAACCACTAAAGAGAAGAGAGCAGCTGACTTTTATTCAGCACACTGACACTCTGACACGCTGACACTGAGGCAAGGTGAGGGCCTCACTTATATTTTTAGTCTGTGAATGGAAGGAGCCATGAGTTGAGTCAGAGGGAAAAATAGACAGAAAAGAAATGGAAGGAAATGGGAAAAAAAAAATCTGCAGGCAGATGGAGAGGCAGCAGCCGTGGGTTGCTGTGACTGAGATTGTGCTGCTCTATTTAAAAACCAGAGGATTTTGTTAATGCTGCCGTGGGGTACATGTTATGTGTGTGGAGATGGAGAGACAGGAGTGTGTAAGTAAGTAGGAGGACAGAGGAAAGGAAATAGAAAAACTGCTGCTAGCATTGCAGCCCTCATTACAGTGCGACACAGATCTGACCACATACTGCTGTGGGCAGTGACACTTATCTATGAACATTATAGCATGGCTGTTTATGGTTTAACATCACTGCCTTTTGACCTCTGCCCTTGGTAAACATCAACGTTTAATGTCTGAATATGGAGATTTGTTTTTGTTTTTACCAGTTTTCAGCATCAACTAGGATTTTTCTATGAATATACTAGTTATTATATTTACAGTAAAATTAAGTAAACACTTCTTCTCAGGTACTACACAAAATGGGTCTATAAGATTTTTAACGTTTTTTAAAAGAAGTCTCTTATGCTCACCATGATTGCATTTATTTGATTAAAAAAAGTAATATTGCAAAATATTATGTAATGTAAAAATAACTTCTATTAAAAAAAAAAAAATTATATATATATATATATATATATATATATATATATATTTATATATTCCTGTGGTGACAATGATGAATTTTCCAATTTAATTTTTAATTACCATTTTAATCAGTCCTTTGCTAAATTACGTATTATTTTATTAATTTTATAAAGTAATAATAAAAAATGTAGTGACCCTAAATGTTGGAACGGTTGTGTTAAAATGAAATGAAATAATATGAATACAATGTAATGTAATAAAAAAATGAACTTTTTTTGTGTAGGTTATGGATAATGGCATCCTTAATCTGAAGCCAGAAGTTAAATCACACATTGTACAGAACAGTATTATGTTGTTTGTGATGTAGTTGAACAATAAATATTCACATATTTATTTAATCCATATCTAGCCATCAGCTTTTGACCCAAGCTACTGCATTAAACTAAAATGCATGAAATTACAACATCAGAACTCACTTAAATTTATCTCAGGAAAAGGAACATTGTTGAAACATTGTAAAATTGCTGTGAAAGTCTGTAATGGAGAGGGCCGAACCTCATATGCCCACTGTGCTGAGAGTGGTTCAGATTGTTCATTTTTCAGTGCCAGTTATGGGAGATCTCTCTGTGATACAGAGGAGAGGAGGCTGCTACTCATCCATCTGCGTACAGTCACACCAAACAAAAGCTGAGCAGGAAGCCGTTCAGCAGTGAGAGAAACTAGATCTTTATTTTGTTTCTGTCTACATTTATCACCCATGGAGATGGCCGGAGCTGTCCAGGTTGAATGTAAAAATGGCCTTCCTTAGAGAAAAGGGGTATTAGTTTTTGGCTTTGCTATTGGATTGTATTAATATTGCAGTCTGGTAGAGCCAGCCATTGTTTGCATTAGTTAGGTTGTGGCCTTAAAGAATGAAACCTCAGCTGCCATGAGTTTTGTGTTTTATATAATTTAAATTTCAAATGTTTGAGGGCTGTACATTTTTTTTTTAAAGAAATTAATACTTTAGTTCAGCAAGGATGCATTAAATTAATCAAAAATAGCAATTAAGAATTTTTTTTGATGTTTTAGAACATTCGGTTCATCAATCAGTTGTGAATAAATGTATCACGGTTTCCACAAAGAATATTTTCAACATAACTATTATAAGAAGTAATAAGAAATGTTTTGTGAGCACCAAATCAGCATTTTAGAGTGATTTCTGAAGATTTGTGTGAAGCTGAAGACTGGACTACTTTGCCATGACAGAATAAATTGTGTTTTAAAATAGATTAAAACAGAAAACAGTTATTTTAAATTGTAATTTTATTTTTAAAACAATATTTTACAATCATTTGAATCAAATAAATGCAGCCTCAGTGTGCATAAAGAGACTTATTTTAAAAGCTTATTTGCAAAAATCTTTTTCAAATCAAACTTTTTTTTTTTTTTAACAGTAGTGTGTATAATATCTTTTTCTATTCTTTAAAATGTCTAGACTTGATTCGGTCTACATGTTCGGATAAAATGCCTTATGGCATTCCACATCGATTTTAAGTTTTGCAGTGTATACACAGAAACTCTGTCGGTGTTAAACAACACCAGTGGACTGCCTGTGGGGATATCCCGTCAGCAGGTAGACATAAACACACTGAGAGATCCTCACACACTCAGACTCCAGCATATGCAGGGCATGCATGTCTGGCCCATGGAGAGGGAGGAATGTGGAAAACCTCTTAATGCACCTCTGATTTTCCACTCCTGCTGATACACATCCCATTATCAGTTTTATAAGAAGGCTGGAAATTCCTCCGGTGAGGTGGCTCCAGCGTGCAGATGCCCTGGGCGGCACAGCCACTACATTCCTGACTGGGGGGCCTCTTTCCGAGACAATTTAGGGTGGCCCCTTCATGGCTCGTTTAATAGTGATATAAAAATGCTCCTTTTCCCCACTTCTCCAGTCATCAGCATGCAATGCAACACGACATAATGCGTGCGATATACTGTGAACTCATGAGCTGGCAGGTCAGGCAGTCATTTGCTCAGCGTTTGTTGATCCAAAAGATATTTAAAACAGGTTAAGAGTTTTTGGTGATGGAAAGTCAAAAAGGAACTGTTGATAGATTTCTAATGTGTCATGGAAGAGGATTGGTTGCATAATATGCAGGGCGGACAAAGGCTTTCTAAGCCAGACTTCAGTTTGAATGTTATTTCATTGTTAGTGCTTGAAATGGGTGGATTTTTGATTGTTAGAACATATTTTGACAAGAACGATACCACAGAATCAAGTCCTGTAGACGTAATACAGGCAACACAATCCAAAATGTTATGTAGCAGTACTGGCTCTTCTAGAAGTACTGGATCTTCTAGAAGTCATACGCTTGTATGATCTGTGTCAGATACATACAGTGCAGTTGATATTGAATATTCAGCAAATAAATGGTCATGCCTGGAACTCATTTAGCAGTCTATGTTACACAGTAACAATGGTATCGGGGCTTTTTTTCTTTGAAATCCGTATTAACACACTCAGAATGTGTGACGTCTACCTCCGAGATTCTTGAACAGATTTGACGTAGTTGCATTTCACTACGACTCAGCAATAGAAAGTAGATGAATGGCTAATCTGGGTTAAAATGGGATCAACTTGGTTTTGCTTTAGAACTGTTACAATCCATTTTTGGTATTATTTGTTTGTTCTGTTCTAAATTTATCCCAGAGCTACTTTCAGATTATAGCAACGTGTTAATCAGGTGCAGCTGTGACGTGGCAGATTTAGCAGCTCAGCTCAGATCATTTTCGTAAAGCATCATCAGTTACGTAGTATTTGGGTGTCCTTTCTACATTAATCTCAAACTGCGACTCAATGATTTGAAACAGGTAACAGGACAGATTACAAATTATTAGAATGTTCCGTTCTATATTTACAGCAGAACTATATTTAGCTAGATGGCTTTAGCAGTTTTGAGTTCCTGGGTGGCAAATATTACTGACTGCTTACTAAGAACAGGTTAATGAAACTGAACCCATAATAAACATTAGACAGACTTTAATTAGTAATTTATCAATATCTGTCATTATTGAATATTTAACTGTCCATGTTCATTTGCTGTATTTTTTACATTTAAATTGTAATTTTTGCTATCCTCTTAAATTTAATCTACACTAATAACTAACCTACACTAACACTTCCATGTAGCAAATCTTGAAATGATTATACTTTTTGTATTGTACTGTACATTATAATGCCTAAACTCACTTGTAGCAATTAAAACTATTGATATTAGTGTTTATTTATTATTTTAAAATATATAGATAAAATAACGTGTCATTTTAATTCACCTCAAAAGTTTGATAAAAAAAAAAATATATATATATTTTTGGTAGACCATTCCAGCTTTTGCAAGGCGAACTAACAGAACTAGATAATGTGGTTGTAGCTCAGCTTTGTCCAGCATGTATACTTGGACAGAGCGATATAATCTGTAGCTTGATTATAACTGCACATGTAAATATAGTGAGGAAGTTAGACCTTAGCTGCAAGACAGCTTATTAGTTTTTGCTTCATTTAAAAAAAAAAAAGTAAACGGCCATGATTTGCCTATGCGGTTCGTTTATGTGTTTATTTACTTCTCTTACCCCTAGTCTGATGTGTCTCCAGGGATAAATGTAAATACACACGTACAAACAAGCTCTCCTGGGATCCGTGCACACCCTTAAAAGATATACACAAACAGCATACGTACACACTTAAGCATTCAAGAGGCCTCATGTGTGCGTTCCTGCTCAAGGCCAGATGATGAGGACTTGTTTGTGATGGGGGCCAGCAGTGACCTCAGACTCTTAACAGAGAAGCTAGTGTACCCCTCCACCCCTCTGACACACACACACACACACACACACAGACTCGCACAGTGCAATTTGTATACCCCTCCGCCCCAGCGAGACAGCACAGCATCTGTTATGTAAGTCACGCAAACACTGCCAGAGTTCACCGCAAGGTTCTCAACCGAGTTAGATGGTGGACCTCAGTGCCACCTCATCCCCTCCGTCTGCGAGGAGGTCTGCATTGTCAGAGACACAAAACAGGGCATCCTGGGTGTTACGCAACACACTCACAACTCGGGATTTTGACTTTTCGTCTTTGTATTTGCTCCGCACTTCAGGACAAAGGGCTGAAGTAAGAACTTCATTGTCTGGATCTGATTCTGTTAGACAGGGCTTTCCTCTTGAGAGTCAGCTTATGACATTAACTGTACTTTCCTCTCATCCAAAGTTACACCTTCCTGTGCATGGAAAACTGAAAAAAGGGTTTTGTGTCTGTCAGGTGAAATGAATGTTCAAGTTGTTTGAATATGGCAGACGTGTTTGTAAGATCGAAATCAGAAGGCAGAAAGGGCTTGTTGAAATTGCAATGGGCGTTCAGACTGGAGCATTTGATTTGTGTCCGGGCATGGCCATTGTTTTCATTTTTTGAGTTGCTGATAGACAATAGTTTTTAGCTTTTAGAATGACTCAGTGTTGAATTGAAAGTTATGCAAAAAATGAGAAACCTGAGTGGTGAATTTGAGTTTACAGTCTGAATTAAATGTGATGAGATAAAAATACATGTACTAAAAAAAAATTAACAAGAATTTTTTATTTATTTATTTTTCTGTTCTGCTTGCAAAGTGTAGGGCGATTCACACATAATTCTTGTGATGTGGTTCTTTTTAGGGAATCACATTCATACAGCATAACCATTGTAGTCCGATTTACAAACATGTGACTCTTATGACACGGCTCTCTTTAGTGAATCACATACAGTACTTACAACTTGACCAGTGTATTCTGAATAAATAACAAATGACTAAATTTGGTTCTTTTTAGTGAATCATATATTTACCATGTGTAGTCAGTAACAGTTTTTTTTTTTTTGTAATTCAGTAACTCATTCCTTTAATGAATCATTTAAAAAGACTCACAAACTCAGTCTGTACTGAATGGATTCATCTGAATGAATCCTTTACTAAATAAACTTACTGAATCAGTTAAAGCTGATAAGCTACTACTAAATATTGTAGAAACTTAATTTTCTGTAAAGTTGCTTTGCAATGATTTGTATCGTAAAAAGCGCTATACAAATAAACTTGAATTGAATTGAATTGAAAGCTGTCCTTGAATCAATATCTGGCTCACTAAACTGCAATATGACTCACATTCTAAATTTGTTGTTGTTGTTATTATTAATATTGTAGTTTCAATATGCTAGTCAATGTAAACTGGTCTGTGATAAGGTCTGCATCATTAAAGTCTAATTTGGCTTTTATTTGGTGATTTTTTTTTTTTTAAGGGGTTCACAGGGGAATCTGCTAACCCGTTAGCCAAATAACTATCTGTTTTAGCTGTTCATGGCTCCCCAGTATCACATGTGACTCAGCTGAATGCAGCCACGGTACAAACATGATATGGAACAAGCTGAGCGGGAAACACAGGCACATGAAAAAGCTCAGCTGCATGTCAATGGAACTGGAAAAACAATTATCTTAATTTCGTATTGAGGGGTTTCATCCCAGTGCTGGGAGAGGCTGAGAAATTGTGAATAAGCGGTTCCATCCCCACTGTGCTGCATTTGTGATGTATTTGTGTCTTTTAGAAATGGAAATTAATGGTCAGATTACACTATGGGCATGCCTTTGGAAATGAACATTCCCGGGGAGATGACTCGTCACGTTACGGCAGATGTGGAAAACGCCAGAGAGCTGCTTTATTTTCCACTTTCCAAGTAGCTTGGAAAAATAATTTCTCAAAGTGACTCACAACAAGGGAAAGAAAAAAACAACAATGCCATCAGAAAGTGCTTTGCGCAAATATGTGTATTTACGTGCTCGTGCCCAGCTTTTCCATGGGTAATATTTGGTCCGGGGAAATTTCTGGCATGTTCCTCCAATTCTTTTTCCTCCGGTGGTACCCAGAGTTTCCAAGCCTGGAACTGTTAATCAGTGTTTGTTCTCGGCCCAAGTGTGTGTGGCAGACCCCAATTCCATGGCTGGAAAACCTGTGGCCTGACCCTCGAGTCAGAGCAAATTAACAAAACAAACAACAAAAAAAAACAATTCATCATTCTTCACCTCACTTCCTTTGTTTCCTCACTCAGAAAGATCTATAGAGATTTGCTTTTGCATGTGGGCAGATGTGTACGTGTGTGCGAGCGAATCAGTCGCCTGCACTGTTGTGGTGTTGTAGCTACAGTCTTGTGGGAGTTGAGTTCGCACCTTTACATTACCACTTCCTCTAACGTCATTGACACAGTTCCGGCCTCAACAGTAGTAGTTGTTGTGTGGATCTCAGCGTTGCAACCTGGTATGTCACCCAAGATTGTGCATTCACTGACTTTCTGCGATTGTAATGTTAGTGCTATCTTCTCAGTTACTTTTAGTATCTTGAACTACTCGATGAAAAGGATTAATAAATGCATCAAAATCACAGGCCACACTTGTGTATTCCCTTAATGTAATATCTCCTATTTCTCTCTGAGTTCAGCAGCTCCTCAGAAGTCCAAAGCCACTCATTCTGTGCGCACACTTGAGGCCCTTTCAGGGATAGAGACAGGCAGATTTAGATAAGGAGAGAATTCATACATTGTTGTCTGACACTTCTCTTTCACTGAAAACCTCTTTACATCAGATCCATAGAAGCTTGTTTCTGCCTCTGAGTAAAAATAAATAAATAAATAAATAAATAAAATACAACGGTATTTCTGACTTCTTTCATATTCTTACAACATAACTTGTTATATCCCAGAATCACAACTGTATTTCTCCTAATTATGACTTAATTTTTCAAAATCTGAGTTTTCTCATAGAGACTATATCTTGCCCCTTTTTTCTTATTCTTATTCCTCATAAATGCAAATTTATGTCTCACATTGGCAATATCTCAGAATTAAATCTGACAGTTACCACTTTTTCTCATAATTGACTTTATTTCTTATAATTATGAATTTGTCTAATATTAAAACTTAATATCTCAGAATTTATTATAACTTCATATCTCAGAATTTTTTTTTTCTTGTAATGGTGCATATCAATATCTTAAAACAATTTCTCACAATTTTTTATATAAAAAAGTGACTATTTATCACAATTGTGACTTAATCTCTCCCAATTGCAACTTTCTTTCTTGTAATTATGACTTTATATCTCACAATGTGACTTCATATTTCACAATATGGCTTTATTTCTCATTTCAAGCTTTATTTCATAATTACCTGCTTTTTTTTTTTACTCTGAGGAAAAAAACAATCTTCCGTTCTGTTTGTGAGGCATCAAAATGTTGTTGTGGCCACTGTCAAAAATGTTTAATAATAATTATTTTAGCCACGTTTTCCGCTTTCCACAATCAGCAGATGTGAGAAAAAAAAAAGTGTTTATTACGTTAGAAATCTGGATATTTATCTTACAAAATCACATGGATTCGCTACAGGGGGCCTTTATTAACCCCCCGAAGCTGTGTGAGAGACGTTTTATTACAGATGCGCGCACTTTATTTCACGTCTTCTGAATTGACAACAAACACCCGCTTACCCTATTGAAAGGCTTGGAAGAGTAAGGACAGTTTTTAAAATAACTCCGATTGGATTCGTCTGAAAAAAGAAAGTCACATACACCTAGGATGCTTTGAAGGACAAATTTAAATTTTTGGGTGAACTAACCCTTTAAGTGCAAAGGTACCTCAAGGTACACATTATGTTATCATTACTAACTGATTTAATATTCAGTACACATGCATGAAGTGTAAAACAAGTAGGGCATAACCCTATGACAAAAAAAAAAAAAAACACAAATATTGCAGATTCTGTGGTTCTTACATTCCTCTGCGGTTTTCTCGTAAATAGCTCGGTATTGCGATATTGCGGTTATTGCGACAGCCCTAGTGTACATTTAAAATAATTTTCTATCTGTACAAATTTATTCCATTTACAGAAATAAACAGACTTTCAGAAGTGACCACCAAAAAATCGCACCTGAAAAGACCATTCTGAAAACGCATCTGAAAAGTTATCTTACTTTGGCCAGCTGATGAGTCAAAGGCACAAAGCCAGAGGTGAAGAGCAGCCATGTAGAGGAAATGGAGATGCTGTTATTTCACTGAAGATGCCGTAATTATGATGCCACAGTGGCTTCCTCTCCTTCCTCACACAGCTGTGACAGTTCCACCCTCAGCACTTGAGCCAGACACCAAAGACGCTTTGTCTCCCTGTCAGATTCCTGGAAGTAAAGGCTTTAATCGCATTACACAGATACGCCTAATTTGTAGGAACGGCCCTACTCTGATAAAGATCTTAGCATCAAGAATTGTTTGCAGTCGAAATTAGAGTGAGACTCTTGACTGTTTTTTTACTGGTGGAAAAAGGAAATATTGCGATTCCTAGGAAAGTTGGCACCTGGATGGCATGACGAGGTGTGACTGGCTGTTATTGTGCGTTTGGGACACAAGCTACTTAACAAGCTCTTCCCACAGGCAAAGCATAAAGGCAGGCTCCTGTTTTTGGAAATACAACCATGTCCTTAGGACTCAAGTGGTTCAAAATGCTCTCCCTCCCTCTCTATTTCCACTGGATTATGTGGCCTTGACTGCCAGGCTTGACTGTAGTGGGCCACTTTAGTCCTGCACTTCAATATTAATGCATCAGAAGGCTTTCGGAGGGGCTGTTATTATCTCCCGCGCATGTCTGTCTCCAGCAGAGTGACAGTTAAAGGGACAGGCGCCACAGAGCAAACAGGCTTGTGTTCTCTATGATGTGGGCCAGCCAGCAGAGCCCAGAGAAACACTGTGGGGTGACTGATTGATATTCTTGGCCCCCAGGATCGTCCCCCGTGGCCTGTATTCACTCTTAATTATAGGAGTGGTTAGAGGGCAGGGCACTCTCTCTCCAGTAATAATATTATTCTATTGGGTCTTAGGGGAGAGCCGCAAAATGTCAAATTTTCTCAGCTCCGTTAATGGCTTGGTTATGCACTCTGATCATGGGTAAAATCCTCCTGTGTAGTTGGAAATGGAGCATGGTTGAGGTCGAATCAGCATATTGCTCTGTCTGCTTCTCTTTTGCAGTGTGTAAGTAACACATTTATGCATTAACCACCATCAGTTCTTCTCAGGAAACTCTTTGTCTTGAAAAAGGGCTTTCAGCAGCAGCACAGCCTCCTTGACTCTGGTGTTGGTTTAAAAACAGCTCAGTGCAGACACAGCAGAGTGGATATCAAAGGCCAGAGAATGGTATGACCACGGCACTGTTATGCCTGCAGTGGTGAATCAGCACTTCATGCCCTGGAAAGTTTTTCCTCAGTGTTTGTGGTATAGCAATGCTAGACAACAGGAAATCTAATGTACTCTTTATGTTCCATAAAGTGCTTTTAAAGTAGGCCCACAACTCTTTCTGTTACTTTTAACAGCTGCGATACTCCTTTTCTTGGAAGTGTCTCTTGCTAGAAGTGTGATCTTGAGTAATAAGTGTGAGAAGGACTCTTGCATTAGTTCCTGGACTTAGTGTCACATTTGACCTAGACTGAAGCATATATTTGTTCATTAAAAATGTCACTGGGGTTAAAGAAAATCATATGAGCAACTTCCCTTCAGTGTGAAACTCCTTGACTTCCTTAAAGGCTGCTTGTCACTCACTGGTAGGGTTGTGACGGTGAGGAAATTTTATTAACAAAGAACTGTTATTAACAAACCAAATAAAAATGCACCATGCTATAGGCCTAATATAAAATAAAAAAAAAATGAAAGTTTAAAAAAAAAAAAAAAAAAAAAAAAATCAGAAAAACTGTTGTAAAATATTTTATAAGAATAAGAAATAAGAAAGCTTGCATGCACAGCATACAACTTGATGTAAAATTTTAAACAAATCTTCCGCCATCGTCTTGTCTGTCTCACCTCACTCTTCTTGTCGGTCAGCTTGACTCACATAAATGAAATCTGACTCCTGCTGCTGATCTGTGATGCGACTGTTGTTTGGCACACTGCATTGAGCAGCCATGTTCAGTTTTTAATTGTAATGTCTGTTTTCTAACAGAACTAAATGATTTTTGTAACTAAAAAAAATCAAAAAGACAGTGGGGGCTGTGCCGCGTTGGGCAAGTGACATAACCGGTGTTGCAGCTTAACACCGGTAACACTGTCAACACCGACTATTGCAGAAAGCCTACTCACTGGGTTTTGCCAAATTCAGAATTCTAGCTATCTATCCTTCTATTGTTCTAGCCATCTATCGCTCAATCTATTGTTATATAATAACAACAGTTCCTATATCAATAGCCTAACAAATAGAATAGACTATAATGTCAGCTAATTATATTATTTCTGAACAACTGTTTTGGCAGTGATGTAGCCTATTCTTTCTAGAATTACAAAAAATTGTGCTTTGCAGATGTAGAACTTATTTCTCATGGAAACCTAGCTATTAAGCTGTATTGTAATTTGACTCTTAGTTCTTTCTGATGTATAGAAGGAAATATTATATAAACATTCTCAGAGGTGGGTAGTAATGAGTTACATTTACTTCGTTACATTTACTTGAGTACATTTTTTGGGTAACTAATACTTTTGGAGTATATTTAAAGATGTGTACTTTTACTCTTACCTAAGTACATTTTTAGTGAAAAAACTGTACTTTTACTTTGTTACTGTGGGCCACGCTCCTCTCATTACTTTATCTTAATGCAATACAAGTTTTAAATGCTTCAATTTATTCCAAACGCGCCATCTACTTTTCTCTTGGCAATGAGCGATGCCCATTCGCTAATGATTCATTATTTTGAGTCAATTCTGTTCAAAAGCTTGATCAAACCAGTTGGCAAAGCAGTGAATTGGTTTGTGAATCAGTTTGAATGATTCATTCAGTTCCCTGCCGCGTGTGTTGAGCCGCATGAAGCAGTTCACTCAGAGTTGTAACAAAGTTTAAGAACATCAAGAGCGTTGAAGACGTGGCTTTGGATCTACAGCAGAAAGCAAATCTGCAAAGGCTATTGTTTGCTAGAGGTGAAGATCTTTATTAGATGAACAGCGTGTGCTGTCTACAGTTAAACAGGTATAACTTAGATAGGCTACATTTGATTACAGTACACGATACCACTATGACATTACCAGTTTGTTGTACGTGTAACTTATAAATTAAGTACAATGTATAATTTTTACATGAAATAAGCTGTCGCAGAGTATGAAATGAATACCCTCCAAACCCGTGTTAGCTCTGTTCCAGGAGTAATGCCTTCGCTTAGACACAATTAATATTGATATTTCCAAAATATTTATGCTTGCAGAAATATACATTTGTTTACATTTTGCAGAACAGATTGAAGAAGATCTGTCAATGTGCATTTGGTTCGATAATGTTCAGATGTTCGGTAACTTAGCCGTCGTGTGAGGAATTTTCACTCTTCTCCGTGTCAGAGGTTATTTATTCATATATAATACATAATTAATAGACTTTAAAATATAATTTAATTCAGTGATGCAAATCAGAATTTTCATCAGCTGTTTCTCCAGTTTTTAGAGTCATTTGATCCTTCAGAGATCATTCTAATATATTGATTTATTACCAGCGCTGGAAACAGTTTTGATTCTTAATATTTTTTTGGAATCTGTGACATTTTGATTAGGATTCTTTGATGAATAGAAAGCTAAAAAGTACATCATTGATAGTAAATCAACATATTGGAATGATTTCTGAAGGATTATGTGACACTGAAGACTGGCATAAAGGCTGATATATAGATATATATACACACACACATATACACACACACACACAACATAAATTGTATCTATATATCTAAATAAAAATACACTAGAGATATACAGTGATATATGATCCACAGTAACTAGTAACTAACTAGCTACTTGAGTAGTTTTTTTTTTATCCGATACTTTTTTACTCTAACTCAAGTAACTATTCAGACTTTTACTTTTAGTTTTACTTGAGTAAATATTTTTATACTTTTAGTTTTACTTTAGTACAATTTTTGGGTACTCTACACGCCTCTGAACATTCTTCACTTCTGAGTTGTGTAATGCAGGTTTCAGGAAATTTCATAATAAATCAAGACTGAAAGTAAGAGTTAGGTTTGAGGGGATGGAAGGAGTGGCGCCGTGTTACAAGACTGCTGCACAGGAAGTGCTGTTTACCCCCCTAGGAGAAAGAAGTGGGTTATTGGTTAGAGGATGCTGCTGAAAGCAGCTGGTTTCTCACTACAGGCCTATCAAAGACCATTACAGGAAGACCCTCTTCCTGCTGCAATACCTAATATCCAGAAATAAAGATGTCTAGCATCACCTCAGATAATTCAGCAGGAAATTGTACACTATATTACTCTCCTATTACTGTCTAGCCAACAATCTGGAATGACGTATTTTCAATGAAAACCTGAAAGGTGGCAAATGTGTTATTTTGTGTTTCATTCTGACTGGTGCCATTGCTGATTGGGTGTTAATAGCCATTGCTGCATCAAGTCTCCGGACTCCTCAACCTTCAGTTGGTATGTTTATATATGGTGGGCTTCTATAAAAGGAGCGCATGTCTCTCACAGGGTAATGGCACAGTGCGGTGGTTGTGCTGCCCGAGCCCATCAATTACACAGCCGTAAAGCTCTCATTTCAGCCCAAATAGCTGCCATTGCTGTGTCAAAGTCCCCACCAAACTGCCTGGGTACTTTTAACAACCGCCCTCCCTCTCGGCTGAAGTAAATTGGTGAAAAGGCATGTTAGAGAGAAAATGAGTGGAAACTGGACAGACGGGGCCTGGATGTATTTTACAGACTGACTCAGACACCAGCTCAGCGCCAGCTTCTTGACTTGTATAACAGTGTGGAGATTGGAACAGATAGAGTGAGCTTGACTCACAGTGCTATCGTGGAGAATCTGCTCTTGTTTTTCTTTAGTAGAGGAAGGAGAGAGAAGAACAGAAGGACAAGTGGGCGGACTCTCCTTACACGGCAAAAGACAGCTGAACCCAGTGACCTCGCTGTGGTCCTCGAGGAGAGGTTCTTCTTTGGCCCTTGGCCAGTGTGGAGGGTGGGATGGTGTGTTCTACAAATGGGTTCCTCAAGCCATTCTCTCAGAGTGCTTGTTACGGATCTGTTACTATCACACCCAATGTAATGTTCTCAGCTTGTGTGATATAAGTCACACTGCCCCCGTCTCAATCTCAGGGGAGAATTCTCCTGGCAGCGGATGAACTCGTGCTGATGCTGGCACCATTCCTTCACTGAGGCCTGCCTCTGATCTGAAAAGAGTGCTGCTTGTGAAAGGGGTGACAAGGATGGTAACTGGTCCACTCATCCCCCAATGACGTAAATGTCACTTCCCCCTTTCAGTCTGGGCCTAAAAGTCAGATGCACAGTGATGCGAAGGGCTGGAGAAGATGACACTGATTAGCTCACTCTGGGGGTGACTGTCGTGGCTTGCGCAGGATGGCCATGGCACTCTTTAATTAATGGTCATTAAACACCATGAGGCTCCAATTTGTTGCAGCCCAAATCCTGTCTCCCAATGTGCTGATTACAGAGCGAAAGCCCAGCTCTTCTACACCTGCTGGATTGAGGAGATACTCATTGTGCCTCGTTCTTGGTCATGTGGTTCCACTGACTCTTTAGATAAACAAGCAATGGAGAGACAGCACTCCCTCTGGAATTTTGCCTAATCAACAGTGTGTGATTAGGGCTTTATAGCTCATCTAAATCACAAACTATGAGACTTAAATATTTTTGTTTCAGCTGTTTTGTTTGACTATAACACCTCTAGAGGTATTTGCCTCATGATGTTTCAAATTAGTCGTAAGCAATAAATCAATTTCTTGCCTTTTAAGACTGGACAACTCATAAATAATTGAATACCTAACATAATTTTCCACAGGGGTATCTGGCTGATTCTGTTATATGTGTCTTTTATTTTCTTGAAATTTTTGCAAAGCATTTAAATTGTTCTTGACGTTGGAGCCGGTCTATAATGGTTGCTGTTCACTTTTTTTTTTTTTTTTTTAAATCTTATATATTTTCTATATAAATGTTTTGTATATACATTGTTGTTTAGTTGCCTCTGTATTTTACTTTTGTTTCATAGATACTGTTCAGATGGGAAGGTCCCATCTGGATTGACCAAATACACCTTGACACATGTGAAAGTAGTTCTTCTGTCAGAGTACAAATATGATTGGATGGCCAACCCACTGACCAGAAGCAAACCATTTCTCAGTCTGCTGTGAAGATCAGATATATTAGTTAAAAGCAAAAAACCAATCTTGCCACTTCTATTTCAGATTTTATTTTGGCCTGTCATTGGAGCTAATTCGAGTGCAAGTCAGCATTTGCAGTCAGGAAATCCACTTAGCCCAATTTTCCGGCTCTTATGAGGGGTAACATGACACTGGACCCCAGCCGTCAGGGGAACACTCACCGCCCAACAATAAAACATGTGACTCTGATGTCATGACCACAACTATGTGTAGAATTCCTCACTGATGCACTCATCTATCAGAGGTGCTCTTTCCATTTAAACGCCCTGTAATGAAGAGGCATGGGAATCAAAGGGTGGAAGGAAACAGAAAAAAAGATGGAAGGGGGGATTTGGTGGGGGATTGTGCGCAGCTGGGGCTGAAGGAAAACAACAGAGCCTACTGATTTGTTTGTTTGCGCTGGGAGACATGTGATGGTTTAACGGGATCCTTTCCTTTTTTCTGCCTTCTTTTTTAAGACTAAGCTGAAGGAGGTAGCTGTCACCTTTGTTGGTTGTGTCATTTGTCAAAAGTACTTTCCAGTTTCCCTCCATAAATTTTTAAGTCGTCCCATTAAATATAAGGTAATTGCATTGTCTCTATATGGTGCCTGGAGCTACAAGTCCTATTAAAGAGACACAAAGGCAGCGAGTGTTAAGACTATTTATTAAAAAGAATGGTATTAATTATGGAGGAGGAAGAGAGTGCGAGATAGGGAGAACTTGTGATGCTGGGAGGGTCAAGAGTGTGGATTTGTTCATGTAGTTGTTAATATTGCGCAAATCGATGACAATCCATGGATGGGGATTTGACTGGTGTTGGGTTGATCTATTCTGGGTAGTAACTGTTCCTCCTCACCCTATTATTTGTCTCCAGCTGGGCTTCATTAAACTGACTTCCTCAAGTAAAAAGAGGCTCAGATTTGGAAAGGATGGCTTCATAGTTCATCAGACATGCAAGAGAATGCAAAATGATACACGGGCAGAGGAAAAGAGGTTTAAAAGAGAATGAGTAAAAGAGGAAATGAGAGAGAGCGGTGAGCGCAGCGGAGGTGTCAGGGTGAGGCAGGTGCCCCTGACAAAGTGCAGACTGGTTCCCATGGTTGCAGGGCCGGTACGATGAGTGGCGAGTCAGAATGATGACAGCTCTTTTAGCCCCAGGGCCCTTCCTCCTCCGTGATACATTTAGGTTCTTAATGCCACCTCAAATGATCTTGCTAACTTTCCAGTATTACTCTGCATGAATTTTTTAGCACCCTGAATAATGTTGTGGAAGTGAGGCAACAGGAAGGCTCATCTCCTTGACAAATTTTACTCAAAGGATGTGGTCACTGACCACATGTAATATTCAAGCCAGGTTAGTGTAAATAAGGCTAAATGCACTGAGCTACACTCAGCTGCTTGGTTGTTGGCCAAGATGTGCCCAATAAACTGCCTGTATAAATCGTTATCTGAAATTCTTGTATACTGCAGATCTCTCTAAAAATGTACATAAATGAAAAAAGACATATCTGGCATTGTGACTTTACATCTTAGCATGCAACACACATTAATAATTGAACTGGAATCTTCAAATAAAGAATTGTTTAAGTGTTTTGATATTACATGAGATCCTTTTGAACAACTAGGATTTCCTCCTGGTTGAGCAGGCTGCACAATTTCATTTTTATGAGGAGTTTGTGTTCCCTCACTGAAGCAAATGGAAATGGATTAGGGTAGAAACAGCTTCATAATAATATATTTCCTGTGTCAGTTCTGTAATCCTATTCACTTTAAGACAAAATAGGCAGAAAATGGTGTGAGAATGTTGGGAAGGGGTTTGGAAACCTGAAAAATTAAGCATTTATGGCATGACATAATATGGCTCGTTTTCCACTGAAATCATTTTGCTGAAATTACTCAGACCATTGAAACAGAAAATATGCATTCACTTGTCACTCTTTACATTTTAATTCACACACTGTGGAGTGGCACAGAGCATAGTTTATGAGAGCTTTGACAAAATGTGCCACATGTCCTCAAGTACATTCAAATTATAATTTCCAGGGAAAAAAAGTGGAGTCATATAATTACAGGCAGTTATTTATACTCTGTATATCTCCAATTCATCGCCTGTTCATTTAGCTAAAAGCTCAATGTTGTGTCTCTATTTTGGATGCTTTTTTTTAAGATGAAGCACTCATCATTGCGCCCATCACAGCACTTCTCAATGGTAAGAATAGTCTCTCTTGTGAGTACTTGACGACCTGTTGTGGGTGAGCTCCTTTGTAAAGGGTTTTGAGTAAGCAATATAAATACTGTAGCTGGACTTCATTTCCCTAAAGCATCATAAGCCTACGTAGAACATAGAAACCATTGGCACAAACCACTGGTTTACGAACACCAAAGTTCTGAAACCCATTTCAGCAACCAAAATATACTTCACTCCATGCCTAGTCGGTAAGGTTGATCATTTGTGCCTTTTTAATCAGCATGTTTTATTATGAAGACAAATTAAACCTTCCTTAAAATGGTATGTTAAAACGTTTTGAAAGTCTGGTGTCTTGATTTGGTGTGCAGTGAAATATACATGAGCCCTGGTGAAAGGTTTTTTTTGTTGTTGTTGTTGCTGCGGGTGAGAGGAAGTGTTGCCTGTGCTTACCCTGGGTGAGCTCCACTGCAGATTGTGATGCAACCTCACAGAAATGTCTTGTTTTTTCTGGGTTAGCTGAGCTTGTCTTAGTGCAGCAGAGAAGCATAATGGTGTTTGTAATATCTCCAGCCCTGGGGCACATTAGATTGCGAGGCTGAAGAGCACAGCTTGGCTGCATTCACTCCAAGGCAGGGAGCATGAAAACACGGTGAAGCATGCTTCTATAGATGGGCTTTTGGAGAGCAGGCCTGAATGGCACTACAAAGGCCAAGCAATTTGTATGACTAAGAACTAAGACCTTAAGGTTGTAGTCTTTGTCAGAGAGGCTTCTTCTGGCATCTTTATCTTCTCACAGTAGACTAAAAGAATGGATGTACAATGCATGCTGAATCAGGAAAGAATCAGAAAACCTCATTCTGGCAGATTACCAATCAATATAATTACGCCTAGTGTTTAATTACAGTCTATATGTTTTTTGTAATTTATGTAAAAGGAAAAAATGTGAAAGACAATTGCCATCTTGCAGATGTCAAATGAAGAAAAGGTTGACGTTTAATCAGTTTGAATCTGTACTGGCATGTCTCATAACATTTATAATATTGCGTATATTATCCCACAGACAGACTCTTCATTGCAATATGGTTTGTGCATAAACACATCAGAGGATTCATATTAATAGAGCACGATTGCTCCAAAGGGAGTGGAAATATTGTTCTAGCAGATGCTCAGTTCCAGTTTATTTATTCGATATGAAGAGCCTTAAGCTACTCTGATAGTCTCTATTTAGTCTCACATTATCATTAAACTTGTTTCCTTTCGTTGTCTCTACAGTGGTCTGCATAATCTCAGTACCCTGGCCAGGGGATCTTACTTGTCACCCCACTTCCCAGCCTTTGCCTGCCTAACCTGAATACCATAGAGGGAGCAGCATTGAGGCCTTTACCCTGAGAAACAAGAAGATCCCAGACTTACAGAGAACCTTTGGGTGAGTTCACAATGTCACACCACACAAGAGCAATGAAGGGAGGCCATGAAGGACCCAGGTGTTTAATATGGAAAAAGTGGAAAATTGAGGTTAGGGAGACACATGTTCCTTGGGCTGTGCATCTGGCGGGACCGTGTGCTGAGGTTGCATGCCTCAGAGATGCAGTAGGAAGATAAAAGTGCATCGCTGATTATATCTGATTTACCACGACTAATAAAAATTTTGATAAGCTTGGGAGTGGAATCATATAGATGAATCAATATTTAAGAGCGCCTTTAGTAAGTTCAAAGATCAAAAAGGATATTTTGGAATTGATTCCAATTTTTAGTCCTCTACACGTAATTCCTAATGTCCATCTGTGACAGATAATGTAGACTTAAGGCTTGTACACTGGTATTGTACACTAAATGGCTGAGGATTACACAAGCCATTCCGAACATGAACTCGCAAAAAAACATGCATCTGATTGCTAGATGCATGAAAAATGAAAGCAATATGTGTTCTAAAACTGACTCAAAATATCAAACATGACTGATATCCTCTGACCGGATGGAATCATGGTCTAAAGCACAAAAATTGGAGTCCATGCCCATCATACATGACTAAATTTTCTGCAAAATCTGTCAACTTTGACTGCTCAGAAATGGCAGACTGGCTCTGACTGTCGACAGCTAAAGCGTCCAAACTGCAAATCAGGCCAAAAAATCTGGGCAAAAGTCATACAGTGTATTTTAGACCTTTTAGGCCCTTATAGCAGAGCAAAGATCTGAACATTAAATCTGTTCCACAGTTCTATGATATATTTGTGGATACCACAAATGCCTGTGCTTCAAAGCCTGAGCCGTGAGCAGTGACAGGGTTTATTTTCAATGGTGCTCAGAGAAGTGGATAGGCCTGGGCAAAAAAACAATATTTATATTTAACGACGGTACACCATCATCGATAACAATAGAAAAAAAATGTTAGATATATCGCATGATAGTTTCACGCTTTTTTCATTTAAAGGCGTGTGTTATGAGTGGCAACTAGACAGCCAACAGAACACACAAGCACGTGCTGAAATGAGTGCTGTGCCTGTCTGCAATGAGGAGACTGTGAATCAAAAATAGGAATATTAGTCTAATTTAAAATAAATAAAAACAGTTTATTTGAATTTAGATGTGCATCAGGGTGACTTGTCAGCACTGCACGAGATGCGGTCAGGATGATGTAACTGTCGTTGTTGCATTTTAATGTTTTTGTTAGTCTATCCAGTTGAACCCACAAAATGCGCCGCTGCTGCATTTTTCATTCAAAATATTAGATAAATATAGAAACGCAATGCAGAGAAGATATTGTCGAGATATCAAAACCAAGCCATTCACACAGAACGCATATTCGGCACATTTTTGAGACTCAAAACTATGACTGTTGCATTCGTGTCTCACACAAGAGATGAATAGAAAGCCATGTAAAGTTAAAAGAAGTTAAACTTTTAGAAAACGTCTCGAAAATTTGTAGGGGTTTTATTCCATTCCACTGCGCCTCGTATGCAGTGTAAATGCAATCGTATGATTGGCGCTTTGGCTATTTGTATTAAGCTATGCATAAATAAATGATGCTGTTTTGTTAATATTCTTTATGCAATTTACGAAATTATGTTTGATTTATTAATATTAGTTTAGACGGTATGCACTTTTTTATAGACAGCCCCTATTTCATTGCATTAAATAAACAATTTAATGGAGGTGCAGAATTTTTCTCATTACATCCTCCTGTGGCCTCAGGAGACAGGCCAAATGTTTCCTTAACACTTATTTAACCTGCATAAAAAATATAAGAAAGGAGATATTTGTTTCAATTTTATTTTATTTAGTTTTATTTGTTATTTTAAGTAATAAATTGGGTAAATTAAAAATACATTGGTTAAATTTAAACCTTTTTTCTACTGCTCTGTTTAAAGGGGTCATTGGATGCCCATTTTCCACATGTTGATATGATTCTTTAGGGTCTTAATGAAAACTCTGTAACATTGTTTGGTTAAAATTTCTCAATGGTAGTATCAAAAACACCTTTACCCTGTCAAAAACAGCTCTTTTCAGAGCAAGCTGTTTTGTAGCATTTTCCTTTAAATGTTAATGAGCTCTGCTGACCCAGCCCCTCTCTTCCAGGCTTCTCTCTGAGGCACTGTTTACTTTTGTCGCATTCATCGTGAAACTTGCTAAAAAGCACATTATTAGGAAAGGCGATTTGCAATGTTTCAGTTAAAAAAACCTTATACTCACTTTTTCTGTTGGTAAAGCTGGACCACAAATGATTTGCACATTTAGGTAGATCGCGGGTGCATTCCCTTCAGAAACAAATGTAATCCACTGCATCTTCAGCAGTGCAGATTTCGGGAGTAAATGACAACTACAATCTTCATTATTGTATCCAACAACAAAACACCTCAATCGCTTAAGAGACATTCTTGTCTACACCTGCTCCAGCGTCGAAACAATGGCGGACTGATGACAGTTTACTCAGGGGAGGTCTAAGGTAATATGCCAGTCCAGTCTGTGCTGAAACGCTATTGTCAATCAAACTATTGTGGGAAGGGCCTGTCCGTGTGACATTACAAAGACAGGCATCTGAGATCGGCTTGATTTGAGAAAGGGGTAAAGATTTAAGTAGATTAAAAAAAACACTGGGTGGATTTTTATCATTATAAGGTGGTTGTGTACACACACTGCCAACACACATTTCAGTTCAAACAACTTGTAAAAGTGCATGTAGCATCCGATTACCACTTTAGAATGGTTATGAAACATTTTCAATATTTATCGATACCGAACGATATGAAACGTTATATCATGATATATTTTAAGCTATATTCGCCCAGCCCTAACCAGTGCTTAATCTTTTAACCTCAGCTCCAGTACTCATACCATGACGTTTTCAAATATGTCTGAAGGACTTGATTAATTGTATCAGGAGTATCTAATTAGGGTTGAATCTAAACTCTGCAGGGCTCCGGCCCTCCAGGAATTGAGTTTGACACCCCTGGTCTACAAGATCCAAGCTGTATCCAAACCCTTTTTAAGGTAGAGTCAAGCTAAGACCTCCTTTGTAGTTAGTCATTTCCCCTTGGGTTCTGTGATTTTACATGTGAACAACTGGCCACAGGTTTTACATTTACATGGTTCAGTCAACCTCATGAGGTTCTAATGCAGTTGAGAGGAAGTAAAAAAAAAAAAAAAACAAGGATATAATTTCAATGAAGCATAATGTTTTAAGTGGGGAACCAGTAAGAAAGACAATTAATCAGTGCCTCCACAGCTGCTTCCTGACATTTCTGTAAAATGTTGTGGAAAATTTAATGAAGGCTAGCTTGTAATGGTTTCAAGCTTACCCGGTGGAAAATATGACAATTTTTCCATAGACAATTAAGACCAACATGAAGCCCTGTTTTTCACTTTTTTTATCCCTGTCTTTCCTTCCATAGGGCAGTGTTTGTGTTTAAGCCAAGGCTAAATGGAAACATGTACATTAAAACAGATACAGCTGTGGAGTCTGAAAAACCCCTAGGATTGTTGGCGCTTCACTAAACAATCTAAGCAGTGGCACCTACAGGAAGATTTAGTGTCAAATCGCACGTTCCCTCCCACAGTCCACAAGGCGGGCATGTTTTTAAACACCGCCTCCAGGAATGTGTCATAAATCCATCTAATGTCCTATACATGATGCTAATGATCTTTTCCATATTTACTTCCTTTCGTTTTTCCTGCATTGCACCAGTCCACAAATATGCAGCTCTTGTTTTGGGAGCGGGTTATTCACAGAGAATGTTTATCTCTGCCGTTTTCAATTATCGAGCCATCCTGTAATTACACTGCTCTGCCCCATATTGGACTGCTGGTGTGCCTCAGAGTTCGGGCCAGACCTCTATCCGAGACTGGAGTACTTTTTTCCTTCCAGGCCCCCCTTTTCTCTAGTGGCTGGTCCAGTCACTTATTTGATTGGTGACAGTATCTTGTGCTGGGGGGATAGTGATGGCCTTTCAGTGTGGCAGTTAAATTAGATATGACCTCATGTTGAAAGGGGTTTATTCTCTCCTAAATCGCTGTTGTGTTTTCTATCAGCAGGCAATGCCTTTTGACCCATCACCAACAGCAGCACTCCGATCATGGTAATGTCCCAATGTAGACCTCTTCTGTGACAGAAATAAAAGAGATAGAACTGCTGCTTGGTTTACACAGGGCTTCCCATCAGACCCTTCAAATGGTTGGTGGCTTGTAGAAATAGATATCAGTAGCTTATTCTTTATTAGGACATAAATGGTAGACATAATAACTGGGCACTTTCTTAACTGCAGTTACTATTCATCAAGATAAATCGCAACATTTCCCAAACTGAGGCAGTGCTAATGTCTTATTTAATGGCTGATGTCAAGGCCCAGTCAAATTTTAGCGCATAGCAATTTGTTGAGAGAGCAGCCGTCTGGAGAGATGATGTTATTTAAATAATCACCATTGATATGATTATAATGACAAGCTAATGGATAATGTGTCCTTTCCGCTGCCGTACTAATCAGAGAAAGCGAGTGTTTTCTCACTCTTCTTTATGCTGTGATATTGTCCTTATGAAAGAATTGCCCATCATTTCCATGAATGTGAGTCTGTTGATGCTTGATTTTTCCGGTACATTCACTCTCTCCCTCTCACTGAGTTGCTGGCATCACAGCTGCTAGATAATTACGCATTCGACCAAATGTCTTGAAGGGTTGTATGCACCTCGTTTCCGGCGGCGCACGGATCATGCCAGCTCTGCCATCCCTCTCGGCCCACACAGCCAGAGAATTGGATGGGCTGGGTTGTGTAACTGAAGCCCCTTTCATAACGCAATTCATCAACACCATAACCCTGCATCGTATTCATGCCTTCCCCACCCACACAGGAACAGTCACCCACTCTCCTCACCCCGTCTCGAGATGGCTGTAGATGCTTCCCACGCATGCTTTCTCTCTCCAGCACACACATAAATGCTATGGCTCTCCTGTGCAGAGTGTTAAAAATACTTCCCTTTGCATTAATGACTTTTTCCTCTCCTCCATAAAACTTTGAAAGACTGGCTTATCGGTCAGAACTGCTGTCTTTTCATGAATTCCTATCAATCCTCCTATTTCCTCATTTCAGAAGGCTTTGAAAGCATTGTAACTATTGTTGAATAGTGCATTATGGAAGTCCTTGGAATGTGATTGTGATATTGATGATGTTAGAACTCCCCTCCGCTGACCATCTGGACATGATTCTAGCAGGCCTGTCTCTCTGCACTGGCCTCTAACCCAACTGGATGTGGAGCTGGATGAGTCGTGCCCAAGATTCAACTTTGGATTCTTAATGAGGAGTCAGTATGACACTCCAGGGGGCTGACTCACATACATTTTGGGTGATACATCCTCCAGTCCTTCTAACACAGACCAAAATCACACCGTAAAAGTTGCTGGATGAGCAAAAGGTAAATCTTGCAGGGAGCTGAGATAAACTGCACAGACAAAAGTCCTGAGCAACTGAAGGAAGAGGTCATGTGAGGATAGCATTAGTGGGCCATAATTCAGGATTGTCTCAGAAATGTCCTTTATTTGATTGAACAGACAGTACCTTTTTTTCACATAGTTATAATAAATTAAATAAAAGAACAGCAATTGAGATCCTTCCCACATGGAGTCATGGTTGCTAGAATAATTGCTTTGAATAGACATGTGCCAATTCCTTTAAAACAGAAGACTTTATTGTGATATCCTTACTTCAGTCTATTTTCAGACTTGTTCTCATCTGCTCTGTGCCAGATGATAAAGCCAGTTGGAGTAGTAAAAGTTGCCTCCATCACTAATGAGTTGGGATAGCTGGAACAAGGACAGTGGAAAATCAACTCGGCAACCTCTCCTCCTCTGCAAGAGTAGTGGTATTCGTGCACACTTGAAATTCCCTTATGGCAGTAAAGTTCCTCTTGAGACAACCAAGCAAGGTGTAAGCAAAATTTAGATGCACAACTACAAGGTGCAAAATAAAGTTCGAGTAACTGACTTGTTTTAACAGTAGGAATTTGTCACTAAAACCTCTATAACCACTGAATTGAAACAATTAGCAGCCTGTTGAATTATTCAGTGTCTGTCCTATAAGGGACAAAAAATTGTGCCACTTGGACTCAGGGAAATGAGTTCTGGCTTGTGTACCTCCCCAGCATCATAGCTGTGATGTCATGACTCATGAGGGAGCAGACAAAAGGTGGAACCCAATCTCTGGAACATACTGCCCGCTGTGCCCAGGTGCATGATCTAGTAACACTGTCTGCCTCCAAAGACTCCATTAGCTTAAGTATGCAAACTACAATCACATACATATCACCTAATTCTTTCTGAGTCATTTACACTACTGAAGTTGCTGATCTTTGTGCTTGAACCAACCGATCACACCATAAGCAGCTTTGGACTGAAAAGCCATCTCTTAAAAAAGGTGGGGAGCGGTATATGGACAAGCTTGACTGAATTACCCTAGTTGTATATTGCTATAACCCTGTAACTTTGACAGAAGTTAAGCACCCAGGCAGCTGATAAACACAGTGTTAAAGAGCATTACTTCCAGGTCTACTTCTATTTTATTCTTTATTTAGTTGTTCATTTATATATTTATTTGTTTGGAGTCTTGCAGTGTCCTGCGGTGAACTTCGGGGAGATTAGGCATTTCCACTGCATAATGGCTTTAAAAGTTATAGCACCTTAAAAAGACAGGGAGTCTCCCTTCAAGTGAAAAGGATATCCAAATAGCTTAGAATGTGACATAATGCTTCACCAAATCCTTTTAGGACTGCTGCACCGTGCAGCATTCATTGACAAACAGACTTTGAGAAGGCTGCTGTTAATCCGTTCACTGGAATGTGTCTGAAGGAATGTATGTTGAATGATTATTGTTTTTGTTTGGTTGGTGTATTTTTATTCATGAGCAAGCATCCTCATAAAAGTTTTTATGTTCTTTATTATACCGATATTGTGCATCCAGCATGGAGGACTTGCTGTGGCCCCGGGCTAAGAACCTCCTACACTTTGTATGGTGAAATGGGGCAGGAAGATGAGTGGGACAGCAGCATACTGATCTCAACCATGCAAGGATCACAATAATCTTTGGGCATAAACAAGTTTCATAACCATCTAGTATGGGGTGGTTGAAAAATATGTTTTGAACTATATCTGTAGAACAGTAAATACTGTAGATTCCCTTTTTAACCGTGGCAGAGAGCACAGGTACTTCATGCCATATAAGATTCTTGTAACCTCTTTTGGTTTATGTAATATGATGACATAGTAATTCTATTGCGAATTCTGATGGATTTGCTTTGAATGGAGGTACTGCTCTTATCCTCTTCACAGTATGTCCCACACATGTACTCTCAAATTATAAGCACATCCATTTGCCTCTTAAAAATGTGATTCAAAGTATTTTTAACCTCCCTTAAAAACACAGGTTATGCAATTCATTCAGTAGATGCAGTATCTAACCCAAAAGCCCATCATGTCATAAAAGGCAAGAAAATCATTAGCAACAGAGCTAAGATGGGATGATGATATGCATCATGGCAATAGTACAAAGTGTTATCGGTACAGTTTTTGCTACTGTTTATATTAGCATAACTACTGTGTAAATATCCGCACAGCGCAGTACTACTAAAATTTATCAACACGTGAGGGTGATAAAGAAACATGCATGAATGAAAGAATAAAGTGCTTGGGGGAAAATTGTATCCGTGCAGTAGGTCTTAAAGTGACGGCAGCCTATAATAACTGCTGCAGTCTACTGCTTGTTAATCAAACAGCAAAAGAAAAATCTATGTACTTTAAAGTAGTATCAGGAGAATCTTGAAACTACATTGTGGTTCTTTTATAGAAAATTTTCTGTCATTGCATTCTAAAAGCCTCACTAATTTATAGAATTGGGCAGAAAGTTTGTTGTGCAAATGTGCAAGTTGTGCTATAGGAAGCAACTGGGGAGTTCATCGTTTGTCTTGGTTTGTGAACACATACTTTCCTGTGTCAGGCATGGAAGAATTATGAAAACAAAATAAACCAAAAGTTAATGTTTCAAGTGCTATAAATACCAGTGGTTTTTCTGCCCTGCTATTTTTAGTGCTCACATCGCCTTCCAGACACCAGCGTCACACAGTTTCCTCACTCATACTCAGGCAATGCTGTCTGTTGCAATCAGAACGAGCCTAAGATTAAGATATACATCACACAGAGAGTTCAGTACCTTCCCTTTACAAACACGTTCATGTTCTATTTATTGCTTTGAGTACATACTGTACCTTAAGGCTGTATTTTGGTCTGTAATTCTCTCACCTTTGTCTTTAAGTGTTCACAGTGTTAATGTTTTTAAAAGCATTGAAAAACCTAAAACTCTTAAGGAAGAAAATGCTTAGAGTTTGCCCTTTAAACACCTACACACACTACGTAGAATGTCATTTGCATTTCTTGGGCTATTTTTGTATGTTTGTGTCTCTTTAGGAAATGAGTGGGCAAGGTTGTTAATGATGACTCATGAGCAGAGGGAGGTGGTAGCTCCTCTGCATCAGTTCATTGAAAACTCTTGACACACTTGCTAGGCGAGAGGTACACAGCTGTGCAGCTGCCTAGATGAAAGAAATAAACTGAAAGAAATAAAACAAGAAAGCAAGCTGTAATTGAAGTATGATGAGCAACCAGTAACAGAGTTACATGATCAACAGAATTTTTTTTGCCAGCTTTTTTAGACATCAGCTTTTAAAAATGTTAAGGTTGTAATGTTAAATATGCAGTATTTTCTTAAATACATGTAGAATAATAATCCTGGTCTAAAAACAATCTTTAAACTAAATTTTTTGCTCTCTTATAGATACTGAAACATCAGAGGACACCAAACAGAAGAGGATCAAGCTTGGATGAAACAAAAAGTGAATGGACTGTTTAAATGAGTGATGGAAAGATACTGGCCTGATTGTCAAAGAGGGACATAATTTACATTTTAAAGTGGAGCAACACTTGAAGTATGAAAGTGAAAGGACCTTTTATTTAGGAGTCACTTAAGTAACTCATCTGGCATGACAGCTTACATGAATGTAATTTAGCAAACATCTTAAGAAACCCCATTGAAGTACTAAGAAAAATGGAGACACACGAACCTGCTGTTGGCCAAAAATGCACCAAGGAGCAACGGGAAAAGAACCCCTTACAAAGAAAATGGGTGTCTGAGCCCTCTGCTGGATCGAAAAGAAGTACCTTTGCAGATCCAGATGTTAAAAGACACATGCATCGTGAACAAAGTCTTACAAGTGGGACAAGCCTTGCAGGCTCCACTCAGAAGTTTAGCTCTGGAAAGCTGATGTCATCTGGAGTGACACATTCATCACAAGAAAGCCAGTTTCAACAGGTCTTCCCTCGGCCTTACTCCTACCAGTTGCCACATTCATACCCGCAGGAGCCTTTCCTTGGTGGTACAAAGCCACAACCTGGGTTAGAGGCCCATGCCTGGTCTTTCTCTGGGCAATTGCAATCTCTGCCACCAGATGATATGTTTCCTGTACACTCCCGCTCTCATGGAGTATTTCCCCGTCAGAAGTCTCCAACTGGTTTTGGACAGTTTTCCCAATCTGGATCCGAGCAGCCAGATGAAAGTCATAAGAAGGAACAAAAACCCAAGAAGCCAGGAAAATACATATGTCACTACTGTGGCAGGGCATGTGCTAAACCCAGTGTGCTTAAAAAACACATCCGGTCCCACACAGGGGAGCGTCCTTATCCCTGTGTTCCATGTGGTTTCTCATTCAAAACCAAGAGCAATTTGTATAAACATAGAAAATCTCATGCTCATGCTATCAAAGCAGGACTTGTTCCATTCTCCGAGTTAGCAACTCGAACAGACACTGATCAAGCATCTTCAGTTGGGGAAGCAGAGGCACACTCTGATGGTGAACAAAGCACTGACACTGATGAAGAAACTGCAGAAGGTGCACTGTTCCCTGAAAAACGTAGCCCACAGATATCATTTGAGTCTGACAAGAGCCCAATGGAAAGGGGACCAGCATATGCAGATCCAGCAGAGGAACTGTCTGTGGCATCTATGAAAGTGCCTATTTTAATTGTTCCAAAACAAGGGGTACCATCTCCTGCCACAGAGTGTCCCCAGTTTACAGACATTAAAGGTTCAGTTATTGGTGGACAGATGGGCAGAGGAGATGAATCTCATACGGTTAAACGGAGACTTGCCTTAAGACTCACTGAGAAAAAGGACCAGGATTTAGAGCAGTCTCAAAATCTCTTGAGCCCCCACAGCAAAGGTAGCACGGATTCTGGTTACTTTTCCCGCTCAGAGAGCGCTGAACAGCAAATAAGCCCACCCAACACCAATGCAAAGACATATGAAGAGATAATGTTTGGAAGGACTTGGTACCACAGAACCAACTCCAGATCCAGGCAATCAGTCACAGTTGGGATGGTAGCTATTGCTAGTCAAGACACTAATATCAATAGGTCTAGTGCCATGCAGGAGTTACCCATGGGAAAGATATCAGAGGATCATGTATTTTATCAAAGTGATTGTGCAGAATCACAATTAATTGCTGTATGTGACCCAAAGCATTATCATGCTGGCTCTTGCCAAACTAACACAAGTCTTCTGGAAGCACCCTCTGATTCAGGGCCACTGATTAGAAGCAACTCAATGCCAACACCTTCCCCAACCAACCTCAATGTCCCACCAAGTCTAAGAGGGAGTCACTCATTTGATGAGATGATGACCCAAGATGACGTCTTTTATGGAGGAGCTGCGGGCCTAAAAAGATTAAGGAGGCAGGCCGCCTTTGAACACTCTGCCCAAGAAGGTCATGGAGAATCAGAGAACTATGGGAAAATCACAGGTCCAAACTCAAGTTTGAAAATGGGAGAGAGAGGGCCTCTGATGCCAGAATTTAAAGGCTCTGTGTCAGAGATGGCTTGCCCAGAAGTACGCACAGCATACGCTTCATATGGTACAAAGGTGGGAATGACAGAGTTTACCACAAGAAAACGGCGCATGAAAAAAAGTGTGGGTGAAGAGGAAGATTGCCTTGGACAAGATGATAGCAGTCGAAGTGGCTCCACTGAAATGACAGGGGATTACGAGCTAAGACAAGGAAGTCAAGATTCTGCCAAGGCAGCTCCTGCTAGTAAGGGATCCATGTTTAGAGCACACAGCCCATCAGACAGTTTTGACAGAGGCTCATGTATGACTCCAGATGACATTGTACTTGTTCAAGATTCAGACACGAAGACTGCTGGTAATGTAATATCTGTCATTCAACATACTAATTCGCTCAGCAGGCCAAACTCATTTGAGAAGACTGAATCAATTGAACATCCATTTTATCAGCCAGATAAGCATTCTGGACATCATTCTGAGCAATCAGACTCAGAAAACATTGATGATGTGCAGAGCCCTGATTCTCATCATAGACCAGAAAGCATGGAACAGCTGCAGGGTGACAATGAACATGGATCTTTCTCTTCTAACCCACTGTATCATATGCCCCATAAACTGGTACGACAACCCAATATTCAAGTGCCTGAAATAAGAGTTACAGAAGAGCCTGACAAACCAGAAAAAGAACCTGAAGTACCAGCTAAAGAACCAGAGAAACATGTTGAGGAATTTCAGTGGCCACAAAGGAGTGAAACATTGTCCCAGCTTCCTGCAGAGAAGCTGCCTCCAAAGAAGAAACGTCTGCGTCTTGCAGATATGGAACACTCTTCTGGGGAGTCAAGCTTTGAGTCCACTTGTACTAGCCTTTCAAGAAGCCCTAGTCAAGAAAGTAACTTATCTCATAGCTCAAGCTTTTCAATGTCATTTGACAGAGAGGAAAGCATCAAATCTGTATCCCCAACTAAGCAAGATGACTTTGCTAAGCAGTCTGAGTTCTTAACTGTTCCAGGCAGTGGCAATTCTCTGTCTATACCAGGCCATCATCAAAGAGAGATGCGACGCTCATCATCAGAGCAGGCACCCTGTGCTTTACCCACTGAAGTACCAGAAATACGTAGTAAGTCATTTGATTATGGAAGTCTTTCAACCGGTTCAAGACAAGGAGAAGTTTATGCAAGTGCTTCAGCTATGAAGGAGCGTAGACGAGGTTACCTTGTTAGACAGGCATCTCTCAGTGTATATCCTGAAGTAGTGGTTCAAGAGCCAATCTCAGAATTGAATATCAAACAAGAGCATTCTGAGCAAGTTTCTCAAGCTGCTTTAATTGGTACATCCTATTGTGTAACCAGTGATTTGGCAAGACCCAGAAGAGGTACACAGTCAGTTCTTGCATCACATCACTTGCTGCAACAAAGCATCAGTGAGGACAGTCTACCTGAGGATCATTTTCAGAATGCTCCTCGTTTGCCTGCACAGCTTTCATCAGATAGTGAGCATTCAGTACATGAGCACATGACCCAGGATATAATTCAGCACTCTTCACTTCAGAGCAACCTGCCATCTTCACCTTTCTTGCCATTTCAGCCAATGTTCTGGCATCCTGAATCAACACAAAGAAACAAGCAGCACCTGCCGTTCCAGACACAACAGTTACAGAAACTACATATCAAACAGCCAAATCTACAGCCCATGCTACAGAAACCATACCAACCTCATCGTCAAATTCAGGTGCAAACAGACTCAAAAACTGACGGGGTAAGTCACAACTATCCATATCCCTCAAGAGCCTCCCCACAGCAACTTGGGGTCTTGTCATCTAAAGTGCTTACTACAAGCTTCTTACAACAAGTTCAGCCTATCTTTGCCACTCAAAATGTAGGTTCACAACCATCACTCCCTGGAATGGTGGTACCAGTCAGGATCCAAACAAATGTGCCATCTTATGGTAGTGTTATGTATACAAGTGTTTCACAACTCCTCGTCACTCATTCTCAGAGCACAACTTCTATCAGAGTTTTATGCACAGACAATGTGTCGACTGTTTCACTAACAGGCACTGCATCAAAGCACCAAGTAGGCATCAATTTATCCAAAATATTAGGACATTCAGAAGGGTCCTTAAATATTCCAATATGGAAAGTACCTGAATATTTACCTGGGAGCCTTAATACAGGAATTCCTTTGTCTTTGACGTCAGGAACTATCTCTACTACAGATGCTTCCTCTAGTATCGGGGGGAGTAAGAGAATGTTGTCGCCAGCTAGCAGTCTTGAACTTTTTATTGAAACCAAACACCAGAAACGGGTCAAGGAAGAAAAGATGTATGGCCAGATCGTAAAAGAGCTTAGTGCAGTTGAGCTGAGCAATTCCAGTGCACCGAAAGATAAGTCACCCAAACCTGAATTTTCAAAGAGAGATGACTCCATAGATGAACAAGAGAGGATGTCCTCATCTCCACCCACTGATTTCTTGTCATCTAAATTCCTTGGGTACCCATCTGCACCTCATTTACCTGATGTGCCACCAAAAGACAACTTCATTCCACCCTTGCAAATTATTACAAATGTGGCTAGCAGACCAGATTCCCCAGAAGAACTTGATGTTGATGAGTCTACCCCAGAGGCAAGCTCAAGCCCACAATCAGTAATCTCCTCAAGTGATACTCAAGAAGAATCTAAGCAGAACATTGGTAACAAGTTCCCAGTAAACATGCTGGTGCAGCTAGCTGCCAATCAGGGTGGTGGAGTTGTTGGCAGCACTCTTCTGCTTACTGACCTGGCAGATGTCCATCAGTTTTTTCAATTCCCAAGTCTTCGCACACCAACCAGTGTCAGCTGGTGCTTCCTAAATTATACCAAGCCAAATTACACACACACAACTCCCCTAACCTCTGTGTATGGTTCTTGGTGTGTCAGCTCTTACAACCCCAACCCACTCAACCTCAGCACCAAGGCCACCTTGGCACTTCTGCGGTCCAAACAGAGGAGGAACACTGAGATGTATACAATGGCTGCTATGTATCAACCTGGCACTGGAAAACTTGTTTCATCCCTCCGGTGGAAACAGAAGTTTGAGCAGGTATTCCTGACTGCTCCTAAAAATACACAAGAACACTTTTTTTTTTATTCAAATTAAATTTACAAATAACAATATGCATTTAATTCCACTGATCCATTGATTGATATGGTTCACTTTGGTTTGGGTCAGCACAATTTAAAGACACTATACAAATATAAAGAAACAAGTTAATGTAAAGAATCATTGTTTGTTATTTCTCACATAGAATGTTAGGGAAAGCAGACCATTGTAGTATTATTATTATTATTATTATTATTATTATTATTATTATCATCATTGTATTATTATTATTAGTAGTAGTATTATCGTTAATGTTGAAACATAAAAGTTGCCTTTTGCTCGTTTTTTAATTTCTCAAATGATCAAAATGTTAAAAAAATAAGAAAATGCACAGACCATATTATGTTGCTAAAGTTTTATGCTTACAGTTTTAGGATTCATTATTTAATCTCTTTTTTGTTTACATTTCCAGTTGAAGCCAGAGCTTATACAGTTAGATGTTGGAAAGTTTGGGAAGAAAATGAAGGGAATCAGCTTAAGAGACAGGGGAAAAGAGGACCATGGAGAAAAAGAAGCTTCTTCAAAGCAGGCTGAACCTACTCGTATCAAAATCTTTGAAGGAGGGTATGTGAAGATGTGTGGTTACTTTTTGAACATATAACTAAGTGTTCTTTATACAAGATGGGTCTTCCCTAAAATCCAATTGAAAGTTTAAGACTGCTGGGAAACAAATATTACGATCTAAGGAAATCAACATCTATCAACATACAAATTTAATGGTGCGGTGCCTAAATCAGTTGAACTCAAGAATCTGGAATGTCTATGACTACAGCGTGTGTGTGTGTGTGTGTATCTTATTTTTAGCATTTTAAAGCATTGGTTGCTCCATATAATAAATATATATATATATATATATATATAAAAAAATTAAATTGATACAGCTGTGAAAATATTTTAGTTTAAAACATAAAAGAATTATGCTTTCAAAATATATAATGTGATCTTTTTGATGTGATTTAATTCCCCATCAGCATTCACCAATATATTTTAAAACCTCCAATAATGTAAATAGCCCTTCCCTTGTTTTTATTTCAGGTACAAATCCAATGAAGACTATGTTTATGTGCGTGGCCGAGGCCGGGGAAAGTACATCTGTGAGGAGTGTGGGATCCGCTGTAAAAAGCCAAGCATGCTGAAGAAACATATTCGCACACACACAGATGTCAGGCCATATGTCTGCAAGTTCTGCAACTTTGCTTTTAAAACAAAAGGTGGGTTTTCTCATCCATTTCCTATAACAACACACATGCAAATGCACACAAAACATTTTAAAACAATTTTATAATTTGAATAAAACTTTAAAACAAACTATTTAATCAGAATAAATTGAGGGATAGGTATCATTTTGGGCATGCCAATGCAAGCAATTCAAACTCTATAAAATCTGTTTTGTTTTTTTTTTGTTTTGTTTTTTTTAGGAAACCTTACCAAACATATGAAGTCAAAAGCTCACATGAAAAAGTGCTTAGAGCTTGGAGTGTCAGTGACATCTGTGGATGAGGCGGAAACAGATGAACCAGGTATGATTCAGATTGTGGGTACTTTTTATTGAGAGGAGCCAATACTGCAGTATATGTTGGCGGCTGGAAGTAGCACTGGTCCAGGAAAAGTAGGGCACCTTCATACTAGCACGTTTGGTGCGCACCCGGATTTGATTGACATCAGAGTTTGGTATGTTTGGCTAGTGTGAAAGCTGTCAGGTGAATGCAGGTGCACATCGGGGTACCAAAGCCGAGACTACCTGAAGGAGGTGGTCTGAGTTTGATCGCATTCGAACTGTGGGGCGGTTCGCGTGAATATGAAAGCAACATGGACACGGGTGTGCACTTGTTCAGGAAGTAAAGTAACCTGCACATGCATTTTAACCGATTACAATGTATTTTCTTCAATAAAACACATATAAGTTATGATAGTGTTGCTGATTTACCATGGATTTGAGCGAGAGTGAGCCTGCAGTGTATTCGCGTGTAGCAACTGCAGTCTGAGTGGGATTTGAGTGGTAGTGAGCTTTTTGTTTATTATATTGTTGTATATGAGATAAGAACTGATTCAAGTGATATATCGTTTACTCTGCTGAGCATAATAGTACCAAATTAATAAAAAACACAATATATTGACACATGTTCTGTTTTCTATCATACGTGCATGTTTGTGATGATGCAAGATGACCACAAATGCACTGGGGTTCGACAGAATCAAGAGAGAGTGAAACCAGACCAATGTAGCATGGGGTGCCAGGAACAATCACACTCGGGTTCGAACCACAGCAAACGAGCCCAATGTGAAAGCCACCTTAGCCTAATTAAAAACAGAACCCTGCTACTGCCAGTTTTAAATAAAATAACAAAATAATTAACCAAATAAACTAAAAACAATATTTTGCCCAATCAGTGGAAAGCAAAGGAACCCAGTAACCTTTCTAGACCAACTGATATTTAGGAACAGATTAAACACAATTTGCTATTAAAATTCTTCAAACAGTGTTGATTAACCTGTGAAAGTCAGCTGAGAAAATGTGCTATTGCTCTTGTTTTTCCAGACACTGAGGAGGTCCAAAGAACATCGGAAAAGATTGGCATGTCAGAGATAATGGCAGAGCACCAATTCTCTGATGCTGATGACTCAGAGGGTGCTGAAGAGGATGGTGATGAAGTTGATGAAGATGAGGATGATGATGACGAGTATGATGGTGATTCAACGCCGAAGACACGTTCTCGAAGCACAAGCCCACAGCCATGTGCCATCCCCTCACTCTCCATCACTGCAGTCGCTGCTTCACAGGAATCCACACCAGAGCCTCTGGCCTCTGTCTCCAAACAGCCTCTTTTCACTTATTTCACTAGTCTGCCCAGTATTCAGATCACCCAACTCATGGCACCCAGTGAGAAAGTTGGAGAGGCCCAGATGGCTGAATACCAGAAGCTCCTTCAAGGGGCTCTGGGCGAAGATCACAAAAACAGACTGGATGTGCCTAGCTCTATGGATGAAGACCTTGCTCTCTCTCCAGAACACAGCTCATCCTCCTTTGACTTCTCCTGCTCCCGTCTGTCTTCACCTGGCTGTGATTCCTCCCCTCTGCGAGAAAGCTCACCTTCCTCTAGACGATATCTGTCCCCTCTAAGGGACCTCTCCCCACGTGGCCGTTTGTCACCAAGGCGAGAAGCATCTCCCCTTAGGCATATCTCCCCCAGGCGGGATGCTTACAGAAGGGATCTGTCACCGAGAAGGGACCTTTCTCCAAGAGGACATCTTTCTCCCATCTCCCAGACAGGACGGCCGACATCACCAGGAAGGGATCTCTCGGGTAGACTTTCTCCCAGAAGCCGCAGGGGCATGATCAGACCTGTGTCCCCCAGGAGGGGTCTCCATTATCAAAGCGGCGCATGGATGCACAGCCCCAGCCCACATGCAGAGATGATATCATTAAGCCAAAAGACCAAAAGCCATGCAGAACTGGAGGTGGTAAGTTTGTTTCTATAACTTATAACAGTAACTTATAAAACTTTAAATCAAAATTATAATATAGCTGTAAACAGTGCACTAGCTAGGCAACCATATCTCTTTAACATTACACAGTGCAAGTGACTGGATACTTTACATGCATGCCAAGTTTGGTGAGTTAAGGGATAAAAATCCTGGCTGTTCAAAGTGAGGAATAATAATAACGATATGCCAGAGTTAAGGCAATAGTCAGCATACAGCATGTTGGATCCTTAATGAAGTATACAAAGCTCAAGTATATGATTGCAATGCAAGTGTGGACAAGTAAATTGTAGTGATAGTCGGTTAATGTTTCTACTAACAAATGGCCATCATAAAACAGGATGGAGTATTTATTTATACTGTATACTAGTTGATTTAGAACTCCCTGGAGAAAATGGAAAACTGCAGTGCCTATACAGTGTATGCAGTAATGTAATTCATTTCAGTGCTACCTGGCTTGTTACCATGGAGTTAGGGGGATAATAAGATAAATGAGCAATGTCTATTATGTAAGCTTGGCCATTTTTACTGGCAACTATTGTTTTTGTTCTTTGCGGTCTTGTTAAATTTTCCAAACTTTCCAAGAGGTCCAGTTTAAATAACTTTGAAACAAGCCCCAGATAAGCAGAATTCTTTGCCAATCTTATCACCTAAAGTGAATTTAGCTTCACAAGGATTTGTCTAAACACTGCCTTTAAGATTTTCCAGGAATATTTTCTTAACATAAATAAACCATATCTTTCAACTGTTTAGGACCAGCTAAAGACATCTCATCTTCAAGGGGATGCTCGCAATGCAGACACCCCCTGCATCCACCAGGGATTATTTAGCCACCTTCCCTTGCACTCCCAGCAACAGATCCGCACTCCGTTCTCCATGATACCCATTGGCGGCATCCAGATGGTCCATTCTGTGCCCACTCCTGTCACTGGTCATGTCCACCCCACACGCTTTCCCCTGCAGAAGAGCACCTCAGAGGAGTCCAGCACCAGTGAGGTGTCCTTCCACCTTTCCGAGGGTAGAGGGCCCCCCAGCAGAGGCCCAGAAGACTCACCTCAGTCCCACAAAAAATCCATGTCCCCCAAGGCTCCATCACCTTCCTCACAAAAGTCACGAGATGACAGCTCTGACAAGGAGAGCAAGCAGGAAGAGTGCATCCAAACGTGCACTAAGGCAATTGCCTCACTGTGCATTGCCTCAGAAGAAAATCCTGAAAAACTGACAGTTCCAATTGATCCTTACCATCAGCACACATTATCTCATTCACCCGCAGCTCAGCAAGACTGTGCACTGAGAGCGCAGCACTTTTGCAGCTCAGAGATCAGTCACCCCCTACACTCCAGAGCAGAGAGCAGTGTGTCTGCCACATCAAAGACTCCCACAGCAAGCCATCCTACTCTCTTCAACACAGAGACGGCAGAGCAAGCGTCTGGCCAACAGGGCCATGGAGAGAGGCCAGTGACCATAAAGAAAGGCAAAGATTTAAAAGACGCTATTAACAACAGGTGAACAAGGTCGAAGGGAGAGTGGTTAATTATGCTCACACATTTTATATTTACACATGTACAGTACATCCATGCACACACATAAAACAAGTGAACTGATTCAGTGGTTTTAATGTACAAGTATAGCATGCCTTTTATAACATGGTTTGCTATCTCAACTATAATTACTTTCTTATTTAAAGTTTTAAAGAATAAACATACACACATACATATACATACATACATATATGTGTGTGTGTGTGTGTGTGTGTACTTATATATGAGCCTGACCAAAATTGCTTATGGACTTTGTCTGGTACTTTTAAAAAATGTACAGATGTGTGTGCCTTTTCCTTACTTTTTGCTTATATTCTTATAAGCATTAAACACGAAGACATGTAAATATATATATCGAGTTTTGTGTATCCTGCTTTGTAATAAATGCAATTTACCGTCTTTTTGGACACTTTTAGTCTGAATGATGTGAAGTATCAATACATGTAAGGTTGCACTAAAACATATTTTTATATGTGTGAAATTAAATGGCTTTTGTGTACAGCAGCGATTCTATAATACTATTTATTGTATCATGTTTCATAAATTGTACATTTTTCTTAATGTTGTGGATGCCTTTTCTATGTAAAGCATGGGTTTTACTATTGCATAATTAGAGCAAAAAATTATGTACATGTAATATGGCTTTATATATTTAGAAGTATGTGTGCATATACTTCTCAGTAAACTCTCTTTATTTAGAATTCTATATAATTTAAGTAAATGTTTATATACCTAGTATACAGAAAAATGATATATCTGCACGTTTTAGAATGACACCCACATACAGTATGGTAGTTGGTTCTAAGTGCGTGTACCCTTCTCTTTCCTATTGGCTGGTAGGCTACACTAGTTGTAATTTCACCGTTCACATTTTAAATGTAGAACTGTTAAGCATTAAGTGAATCAACTTTCGCACTTCTGCATTTCCTCCACCACTTATTGAGGTAGATGTGAAAGGTATTTTGATCTTCTGTGAATTATGTTGCTTGAAGTATTTGACTTGTTGATGATTAGTATGGGGAACATTCCAACAGATGTAAATATCGGATGCTTACGGTTCTGTATATGCTCATAGCCATACATATTCACACATTGAAGGAGTTCGTCATGGGCCATGTCATCAGTCCGTAAACACTTTAATAAATGTACATATGAAAACTCCAATACTGAGAACTCCTAAAATGCACCTTATGTTTCCTAAACCTTCCTAAAGAATCCCAAATTATATCACTTTTAGTACTGGGATTGGAATTTTGAGTTGAAGCAACCTAACTGAACTGGAGTATGGAGCCAGTGCACTCTTGTGCGTATATCTGTATTTTGTATTGTGTATATATGATCTATGTAACTGACTCCTTTGACATCTTTGTCAGTAGTCCCTGCTATTCACTTAACTGTATTAACATGTCTTTCAAACTATGGTATCAAAAGCACAAATCATTGTATTGAAACAAATAAAAAGAATAAAACAAAAACATAAATAAAAAGGGTAACGTTGTGATTTTCAGTGGAAAAACAATATGTACAATATCAGTTTTGACGAATCAAAGCACAGGTGAAAAAAATACAGATTGCTGTTTTCAAATAAATGCAACTATGGTAAGCATGTCTGTGGTGTCTTAATGCTTCTCTATTTTGCTAGGAAACTGGCACAAAGTACGAATGTTCAAGTTCTCTTTCAACTAAAGTAAAAAGAGAGGTGAGATTGAATCTGTCAGTATACAAAGACATCTTGCATTGCTAATTTTAGTAGTTGTGCCTGACTGTACATGAAAACTGTATTACCACCATGTTAACACACGTTGACACAAATAGGTTGATGTGACATCTTTTGTGCATCTACCAATTAGATCAACCCATCAATCTTCTTGCTTTCATTTGTTTTTCTAACAGTCTTATCAGTCTTTTAAATTATTTTTAATCTAAACAGTAAGAAAAGTAGTTCTAACTTCTAATAATCACTGATGTGATCACTTGCATATTCAAAATCAATTTTTTTTAATAAAAGACAAAAAAATGTATTTTTAAAGGAAGCTTGACCTTGAACCTAAAATATTTTCCTACCAATCTACACTCACAACTTTTGCTCCCGAAAATTTCATCTTGAAATCTATTACAACATCAGAACGGACTAGAAGATCCACACATTTTGTACATTTAACATTAACTGCGATGGATCCTGAGCCTCATTAGAAATACACTGTTGTATCAGAAGCAGTGCTACACATGTTGGTTGTACTCCTGAAAAATCTTCACATCTAGCAAACAATCAGTATTAAGAGGGTTTGTAAACAGACTGATCAAGTGCACAGATTATTGGGAATTTTCCAGTGTAGTGTATGTCACTAGTACAGCACTTCTATTATCATTAACATTATGCATTATCATTTTCCTTTGTCTACCATTTTATTCTCAAAATATATACCAATTATTCCCAAAATAAGACATCATCCATTTATCATTAACTATGTGGGGTCACATGATGTATCATTTACTGTTTAACTTAATGGAATGGAATTGTGCTTCCTGAACAATGTTAGGAACTCAGAAAAAAAAGTGACATGTTCTCCTCCCTATAAATGAAATGAAGCAGAAACTTGATTGCTGTCATAAAAATGAGTGTAGCAGAATTCTATACAAGTGCACCAATACCACTGGCAATACCACCCATAATAGCACTCTTAAAAGTCTCAACAAATAGCAGCAGCCTTGTTCAAACTGATGGTGATTAGAATTAACTGGGACACACAAGCAAAGCTACAATAAATGTTTGTGATCTAACCAGACTGACATATTTTTCTCTGCTGTTTTATATCTAAACAGCTTCTGTACAGATTGAATATGAAGAAAACAATTAGTATGTTAGGTCTTCACATAGGTTGGGGGACCAACCCAAAGTGCTGCCCCCTTGCATGGGAACATATATGTGGAACAGTTAACATTTTGCCTTTTTTTCATTTATTTATTTTTTTAACTAAGGCAGTCTCTAGCCAAGAAGAGAAGAAAACCACAGCCCACATTTTCCATGTGTAGTAAATGTTCCTACACAACTTTATTCATGGGCAACAACAGCGCTTGTCCTGCTTGAGGTGACCGGATGTCATATCTGATAGACCCTAAAAATAAAAAAAAGATCATGTCTGGAGATAATTCTATTGAAAGTCACTAAGAGGCCTCAATTAAATTTAGTGAACTTTCAAACTTCTCACATTGGCAGTATGTTATAAGCACATGCTGTAGTCTTAAAGTGTGTTATTGAAGACTTTTCTTTAAGACATACTGCCATCTGTTGGTTTAGGATATAAATGTTTTTTTCTATACATGAACTTTTATGGTTTAAGATAAAACTTTTATTAGACCTTTAATGTTTTACACATGCATAGCTTGTGCAATTCTACTGACTTTTTCCCCCTGATACTTTTATTCAGAAAGGATGCTTAAAATGAATGAAAATAAAACAAAAGTGAAAATATTTGTATTGATATTGAATGTTCTATTCATCAAAAAATCCTGATTATCACAGTTATTAAGCAGCACAACACTGATAGCAATATGAAATGTTTCTTGAGCATGAAATCAGCACATAATAATGACTTCTGAAGCATCATGTGACACTGAAGACTAGAGTAATGATGCTGAAAATTCAGCTTTACATCACAGGAATAAATTACATTTTAAAACATATAACAGTTTATATTGTAAAAATATTTCAATATTATTTTTACTGTATTTTTCATCAAATTAATGCAGCCTTGATGAGCATAAACTTATTTCAAAAATATTTTTTAAAAACGTACAAACCGCAAACTTTAAAACGATAATTCTCTCACAACAAGTACTGTAAATTACACAGGGAGGAAGGAAACCTAACTTGGTACATAACACAATTTAAAATGATGAAAAAATATAATGTGTTTTAAAATTATCAACAGTTATTATTATTATTATTATTATTTTACTTTATCAACATTATAACCCAGCTACAAATATACTGAAATATACTGAAATATACTGAATCTCTGGTTCCTGTCTGCCGTATTGCTGTTTTTCTGTTAGAATCGCTATTTTACTGTCACTCTCTGTTGTTTAAACAGCTAAATTATAACAATGCTCCGCATATTTCTGATATTATCTATCAAACTAATTTGACATCATTTGCTTTTTAATCTAAGTTAGCATTTGTAAGCCTGTTAGCTTGTCATTTGCGCCCACAATTTCTTTACTCTCTTGCTCAGTTTTTCACAAGTTCATCAAACAACTGTAGCAAGTCGGAATCATTCAACAACAATGGTGAGTAATGGCTTCTCCTGTTATTGTCACTTGAACTGCTTGCCACATGTATGGTGTAACCTTTTCTGTCAGCGGCGAGGGATTCACATGTGATAAATGCAGGGAAATAGTTAGGCTGACAGAAGATTTCAGAACTAGAGACACGCATCCAAACTTTAATTGAGGATAGTAAGAATGTTAGGGCCTTAGATAGGGCTTTGGATGTTACTAGCTTAGTGAGTCCTGTACACTGTTCATACACTGTACACTGCTTTGTAAATAATCTTCCCGATTTGTCTCAATTCCTCAGCATATCCAGTAGCTCAAATTTTTTTTTGCTGTAACAGAAAATATTGACTCTCTTTTCTAGCACTTTAGAGATGGTCGCTCCTTTACACTTTAAGAAGATTAATGAAAACAGTCTGACACTGTGGTATAACGAGCACACTCACGCCCTTAAGAGAGCATCCCGGAAAATGGAGCATAACTAGAATAAAACAAAACTAGAGGTATTTCGTTTTGTATGGAGGGAAAGTGCTTCTACATACAGAAAAGCCTTAAAAACCGCTAGATCAGCTTACTTTTCGTCTTTTTTTTTAGAACAAACACAACCCCAGGTATTTATTTCATACAGTGGCTAAAATAACCAAAAATAAAGTATCAGCCGGTGCAGACATTTCCCAACAGCAAAGCAGTAATGACTTTATGAGCTTCTTTACTTCCAAGATCGATACTATTAGAGATTAAATTATAACCTCCCCCCAAAGAGGCTTTAAAACAATCTGTATTGTATAAAGCGCTATATAAATAAAGGTGACTTAACTATAAATCAAGGTACTCTATTATATCAGGTGTGAAATATGTCTGAACCAACTTATGTCTATGTTTGCTATCAGTGGTCATTAAGGCACATACAGTACCTGTAAATAAGACATTAGTAAGCACTAAAGGAGTGGATCGTTAGGTGATGTGGTTCACCATACTGACCATGCTTGGCTGTGTCTCTCTGTATATTGAGAGGGACAGATATATATGGCTTGGCTGAAACTTCTGAATCATAATAAGAACCAGATGTAAAGGAGACAGCGACGGTCTCAAAGTCAGACTTATAGCATTGTTTATAGTCTGTTACTTCCAGCTTTCTCTTGTGCGAAGTGCTTCTGTAAAACTTTCCAAAATTAATTTATAGGCAAAGATTTTTTTCCCCTTTCTCTTATAAAGTGAAGTGGCGTGATGTGTAGCCAAGTATAGTGTCCCATACTCTGAATTTTCGTTCTGCATTTTACCCATCCAAGTGCACGCACACAGCATTAAGCAGTGAAGGGTGGAAGAAAGAGCTGTACGTTTACTGGTACAGAGACTCAAACCCGCAACGTTTGGGTTACAAGTCCGAATCTCTAACCATTAGGCCACAACTGCCCATAAAGAAGCATGGAAGCACATGCTCAGAGATTTTCTGCTTTTGGTGCTTGACACTTTTTTATTTGTCATTTTGTGTTTCAAGAATAAGGTCCAAAGTTAAGAATATGATAGAAGTTACTTAAATGTAGAATGTTTTTCTCTATTTAACATTACAGTAGTGAGAGAAGACATCCCTTATTGATAACGTCTTCCCTCAGGTAGATAAGCCCATGTTTTCTTGTGCAGCTGGATGTTGGAGGCATGAAAAATTATTACGTTGTTTGCATTCACCAAAACAGATTTGCTGAAAACAAAAAACACTGACAGTAATTGCCGTTAGCGCGAGTCCCGCTTGCTGTGAAACGTGAGCGACCAACCAGCAGAGATTTCCGCTTTGTCTTAAGCCTTCCTCAAACAGTTATGTTCACAATTTGTGATTTACTTAACGCATACTGATCATGCATGTGAGGGGGCTGTGACTGGATGATGACAGGTGCCGGTGATCAATGTCAAGTGTTGTGATCAGCGTAGCAGTCAATAAACAAGACAAGGGAGGTCACGGGGCAAATCAATTAGGCCCAATATACTGGACATCCCTGTTTATACGGGACACTTGGGAGCCCTACTTTTGATGCCTCAACCTAGGGCTGCACAATTAATCTAAATTAAATCGCAAAGGCAAAAAAAAAAATCACGATTAGTCAGAAGCTGCGATTGTCATGCGTATCTTTCAGTGAAGCACGGTTCTGTGATTAGCAGTAAATCTCCATCCAAAGGCCAGAGGGCCCTCTCACGCTGAAAATCCAAATATGCCCCAAAGAAGAAATCCTGGAAACGCCTATCGCTGAATAAACAGAAGATTTAACTGCTTTCACTGATTCAATGTGACTAATAAACACACGACTACCGCAATATACGGTTTATGAGTTCTTATTATAATTTTCATCATAATAAAGTATATCTATAATGAAATGCTAATCGACATAGCTTTATCACTGCTTAGAATACAATGAAATATTGTTTGCCTTAATTATTCAGTTTAAGAAGCCACATCATCTCACAGAAGGATTTATTTTAGTGAATTTGGAGTTAAAACATGTTATTAAATGCGGTATTTTCACATGCTCTGAGATTGAGCAGCATTTACAACACAGAGCCGTAGTTCACTGAGAAGAAACGCAAACAGCTGTCACAATCGATTTCATCGATTTCATAATCCTACACTTATATTGTCTGCGATTATGAATGTGATTTTGCATAGCTTGTCAGAGAACTATGGCTTTGCGTAGTAAATGCTGCTCCACCTGAAATCAGTTGTTGATAACGTCTTCCCTCAGGTAGATAAGCCCATGTTTTCTTGTGGTGCTTGATGTTTGGGATTAATTGCATTCGATTAATTGTGCAGCCCTACCTCAACCCCTACTGAATTGAAATTCAACAAGCCAATAATTCCCTGATTTATCTTCATAATTTTCATGACTCGGACAAGCACATGAAGTCACCAGTGCATCAGGAAAGCTTAGAATATGGAAAAGTTTACATTCAGGGGTTGGAAATATTGCCATTACACTGATTTTGTCCTGAGAAAAAGTGTGATGTGTAATTGTGGCATTACTTTACTCTGGCATTATACGTCTTGCCCACCCACATCCCTCTGATCCCAATATCAATTATATTACTATAATTAAAAATCTTATAAACTTATGTGATTTCTTTTGATAAAATTCTTCATGAAATATAATCATATTTGGGTAACAGATAAATTGTAGCTACAATTAGCTTCAAGCTACACATGACAATTAATACAACACTTTTACGTAAAAGTCACAATCAATCACCATTGAGTGTTTGCAAAAACTTCTGACTGTGATCCCATGTAGATTTTGGTCAAATGATGAGGCAGAAATATATTGTTAGTAACATTTTAGAAGAATTTTATGGGGAAGATACAAAATTACAACTTGTGGGGGCGTAAAGAAAAGTAATGTAACTAGTAGTGTAACTAATTACTATTGCCAAATAGTAATAAGTAAAGAAATAATATTAATTCTGAAAGGAGTAACCAGTAACAAGTAATAAATTACATTTTTGGAGTAACAAGCCCAACACTCATGTCATATCATGATGGAACCTATTAACCATGGCAGATGTTAAAAGCAGGGTGGGGTGAAAGACAACTTCATTGGCACAATAGGTTCTTTATAGTGAGAAAAGGTTCTTCAGATTATTGAAATGTTCTTCACACTAAGAAAAAAAATGGTTCTTTTAGGAAATAGGAAATCTTAGGAAATATTAAATACTGATAAAAAAAAAAAGATGTATACCCTGAACGCACTGTAAGTTGCTTTGGATAAAAGCGTCTGCTAAATGCATAAATGTAAATTATATGGGGAACCTAAAATGGTTCTTCTATTGCATTGCTTCAAACCCTTGATTTGAACCTTGGTTTGTAGTTTCAACACATTCCAGATTTCCGATTATGCATTTGGCAATCCAAAACAGTGAATCTATTCACCATTCAGGCAAAAGTTTGCTTCAAGAATGACCACACTGCTGACGTGATTTTATTGCTAGCACACCCTGAGCACATGCAAGTAATTCGTCTTATCAGCAAGGCATATCGGCATAATTTTTTATATCGGGCCGATGCAGATTTTTATATTTTAAGCCAGTAACACTTTACAATAAGGTTCATTAGTTAACATTAGTAAACTACTTTAGTTACCATGAACTAAGGATGAACAATACTTCTACAGCATTTATTAATCTTAGCTAATGTTAATTTAAGCATTTACTAATGCATTATTAAAATCAAAAGTTGTGCTTGTTGACATTAGTTAATGCACTGTGAACTAAGATAAACCAACAATGAACAACTGTATTTTCATTAACTAAAATTAACAAAGATTAATAAATACTGTAATAAATGTATTGTTCATTGTTTGCTCATGTTAGTTAATACCTTAACTAACAGTAACTAATGGAACCTTATTGTAAAGTGTTACCTTTAAGCCTTTATCGGCGGGATAATTTCCGATAATATGGTGCATCCCTAGTTTATATATATTCTACATAGTCCTATGGCATGTTAATTTAAATATTACCACCATCTCTGATCACTAATTCTGAATGGTGAATGAAGTGTGGCAGCATCCTGAGAAAATAAAGTTAAAAGGTTCAATGAAAACATCAGAGTGAAGAAAGAGACAGAGGAAAGCTGCTTTCTAACCAGAGGAGTTTAAACTGTGATCACCATTGCCACCTTTAAAAGTGATTCATTTGGAAACACTTGGGGAAAGAACAACATCAGTTTTGCTTTGGTGGCTTGTGGAAAAGCTGTAGGCGTGCAGGTACATACAGAGAGGTTACTTTCCATCCATACACTAGGGCCAAGTAGACAGAGCAGGAGTTTGGCCAAGCGCAAGAGAACATTAATGCAGAACTCTAAAACATTCCACCGATGGCCTCAAGTGTGTCTTGTTTTCACACGGCAAGAGCCAGGAGAGGATGATTAGCTGTGCTTAATCTTCTCCTTGAGGTTTGCCATTGATCGCATCTTGTACATTATGGACATACGATTCCACACCCGAGCGGAATAAAGACATGTAATGTACAGTGGCAGGTAGGAAGTGATCAGGCAGGCAGGCAGACAAGCAGGCGGGCAGCAGAATAGTAGGGGTAGATGCAAGCCCAGCAAGACCTGCATGACATATGGTGAAAAATCTGTTCTTCACTGTTATTAAGTGGCTCTCAGGCTGCCTTCAGCCAAGGCATACCCACTAAGCCATGGCAGACACAGAGTTCTGTTCTTGCAGAGCTGACGCATTTTGATCCAGTTGAGCACTCTAGGGCTGCCCACCCTCTGATAGTCCATTATAATTAGAATGCTTTGTCGTCATCTTTCTGTACACTGATGGTCTCATAATTTGCAAACTGCCAATTGCACGTTTTAGCACAGTGCTAAATATTTTGCATGTTGATTACAGTATATACACACAGTAAAATGCAAAGACATATTACATGTTTCACAACAACATTTGTTTTAATATGGTTAGTTATCTTTTCTGTATGTGCCAGTAGAAAATATTCAAACATTATACCAAATAGTCCTTTTCAAACACTGTAATAATTATGTGAGAGTTTTGTATGAGCAGGAGTTAAATATATATATTTTTGGTGAAGTATTTTTTGTTCCTGTGTACAGAATCTGTTTTTTTTTTTTTTTTTTTTTTTTTTTTAAAGCAACACACACACAAAGAAAAAAAATCTACAGAGGTAAGTCATCAGACAAAATTAGCATTTTTAACCACTACTTTCAATGTTTCCCCTCTTAGAAATGGCCCAATAAATCTTAAAGACCTTTGCCTGAGCCCAATTATCTAAATATAGCTCAAAATCTTTGGGGTATTTCAAGTTGCAGTTGACCAACGTGTGTTTTTCTGGTTGCGTAATTACTGTGATTCAGTGCAAAAATAACATAATTATCTATTGCTTACTCTTTAATTAGTTTTGTTGTCTTATCTAATGTGAATGCACCATAAGTTGTTTTATGGATTTATCAGAACAATTAAAATCCTGATATACAGATGGTCAAATTTAACAAATTAAAGCCTCCATAAACTTGTTAGCAGCATTAGTGGATGGATGTAGATGAATGAATTTAGGTGCTATTTTCATTTCACTATAATTAGAATTATGGCATGTCATTTTGTAATACACTATAAAATAAGTATTTTTATTATTTACACTCAGAAATTTCTAGTTAATGTCACAAATAATTACAAGGAAATGGCTGAAAGACTGAAATAGTATTTTCTTGTAAAACTTACTCCAATAATCTTTGTTTTATTTACAATTTAACAAAAAAAAAAAAAAATTTATGCATTCACCCAAAAAGAAACTTCTGTCATTATTTATGAACATCATATCATTATAATCATGTAGGCCTTAATTGTAACTGTGAAACTAAAATAGAGACACTTAGCAGAATGTTTAAGATGTTCTTTTTAAAAAAATTGAAAGTGAATTGAAAGTGTATGGTGACCAGCTTTAATCTCTTATTGCGGTCTATGAAAGAAAGTCATGTGGTTGAGAAGATTAATAAAAAAATATTAATTTTTGGGTGAGCTAGCTCTTTAAAGAAAGTTTTGGTTAAACCTACAACAGATTATTGGCCCCAGCGCTGAACTGAACCTTATAGAAAAGTTCAAGCAGTTCTTAGTGTAAAGCAGACAAAATCAGTACCTGACAAGCTCTAATGCAATCTGCGATCAAAATGATGTCTGACACCCTCTCAAAAGCAACTTCCTATAAAAGTCACCACCTCTCCATTAGTGCTGTCTGGAACAGTCACCCGCAACAGGCCCATGTAGAACAGCATTCACTCTGTAATCAAAGGTAAAATGTGTGGTTTTCAGTAAGAAAGTGTCACAGATTGAAAAAATAAAAATGACAAGCTTATTTCATTCTGTGCATCCGGCTCCCAGGTTTCCAGCTGGGATAATCAGCAATAAATCGCATTTAATTTCCCTGAGAATGTGTGTCCAAGCCCAGAGCTTGAATATGAGACAGGATGTGGTAGACATGTGTTAGCAGGACTTTCAGTAAGACTACCATGTGCTCGTACATTATTTTTCACTCTGGAAAGAAGAAAGCATTAGCACTAACTCATCCGCAATAAGCTGATGTATTTTTGTATTTATTAAAATAGTGTGTTCTCACAAAAATAGTAAAAAAATAAATAAAAATCTTTCAAATTCTTTCAAAAGCATTGTAATTCAGAAGTTCAGAACTCTATAGCTACTATATAAAACTGGATATAAATAAAATCCCAAAATACTGCACAAAGTATCTAAACCCAGGAAATTACAGACTTAGGCTATATTTGTAATATTGCTTATTTTGCAAAAGTAGGCAACGTGAAGCAACCTATACTTTCTACAGTTAATGTAAAGTATAATGTACAGTTAGCCAGTCATCAGAGCTATTAAGTTAAAAAATCTATATTGTTGCTGTATATGTACACGAATTAAGTAAAGAATTAAGTTTTAAAATCGTATTTTGATTTCCTAAATCGAAATCGAATTATGAGGTGGCAAAATTCTAACGAGAATAATTACTTAATAATAAATTGTATCAAATGACACTAACCCCTGGTGATACATTTCAATAATGCTGTAAGACAAATTCGATGAAGGGCTACATATGGGTAATTAACCATAATAAGTGATGGGACTGCATAACAAACATATGTTGAGGTACAGCTACCACAGTAAATGTACATTTTTATCTGCATGGTCTATGCCCACTGCACTTTTAATTAATGTGGGCACTAACCAAACCTGCATTTGTCTAAGACTTGTCTTTCCAAATGGTAAAACACTGAAGCTTAGCTCTGTCTGACTCTGAAGTGCTGCTTTGAGACGTGGGAATCTCTCGCCTTACTTCATTACACAGCGAAAAACGCACGACAACCATTTTTATCCATTTTGCTGGCCAACAGGTGAAACATGGTTATCGAGTCAGGAAGACTTCAAAATGTACTGATTTTCGTTTGATTAAGGTACCTACCTTTACGAATAGGCCTAGTAACAAGTTTGTAGCTTGAACGCTTCATCTTAATCCCACATCTGAACACTAGGTGGAGTTATAGCGCACTTTTTTCTGTTAAACCTGATCAATCGCCCATTGTAGGAAGTGATGTCACTTTCACTCTCCATACTTAATGTCTGAAATCGTTGATTATTTTTAATAATTATTTTAAGCAGTATCTGTATGCGTATGCAAAACATGATTTATGAAACTGAAATAAAACAATTTCAATACACCAAATAGCTATTATATTATATTATAATAGGCTATTTAAAAAAATACATAGCCTACACACAAACAAACATACTGTAGCTACACACACACACACACACACACACACACACAAACAAACATATATATATATATATATATTTATATATATATATATATATATATATATATATATATCACACATATATATATAGCATAACTGCGGATGTCATAACATACCCAAGTAACTTACCACTGTTATTTGTCTTACAAGAATAAACGTTTCTACAGAAGGGAAATTAAGAGTCTGGCTGAGAAGTAATTGCTGATAATACTGATGCACACCTCAGCAGGTAATGTGGTCAAATCCTGCACACACACACACACACACACACACACACACACACTCAAAACGTTTTCACATATATTATTTAAGGCTTAAAGGGGAAAGTGCAGCTGAGGGTCAGCGAAAGTCCAGGGGAGTGTGTAAAACACCGCACCTGTGCATATGAAGGTTTTCAGGACCAAGAGTACTTTAAGAGATAGGACAGATTAATCATTGTCTTCTCTCAATAATATTTTACTTTTAATGTATTTGCTGGCTCCAGGATGGATAATCATGAACAGATTGTTTCAGGCTTGCTTGGCAAACTAACAATAATTCTGTTGAAATGTTTACAAAGCTTTCTTCTAGTATAGAGGTCAGTTTTCTGTGAAAACAGCAAAGTTATTGATTTACTGATTGATTTAGTCAGCGATTCTGCATGCCTTCGTATATTTTCATCTGACACTACAAGCAGTTAGCTAAAGTCTCGCTGCTTTATTAATGAACACTTATTCAGAACATGTACATAGCTACAAAAGATACAACTATTTTTTGTTAATGTATTGTGATATGAACAAAGACATAGCACAACGAATTTAAAAACATTTTCCTCACTCTGTCGTCCTCTGCCAAAGATCAAGCCTGCATGATTGTCTTCAGTTAAAGAAAAAACAACACTTACATTCAAATTAAAGAATCAGTAGTGGCACTGTGTAGTTCACAGTTCAATATCAGAAGCATGAGCATTTTTTCAGACAGTCTGTCAAACTGTTCATTATGTCTCTCCCACAGCTGCAGGAAGAAGCTCTGAAGTTCTCCTTCCTCCTCCACCTCACCTCACCTCACAGATCTAATTGCTGTAGCCAGGGGCTCTGCGACCAAATATGTTGTTTTGTTTTGTGCCCAGCCTTTAATTATCTCTCCTGAATGCAAAACTAAACCTAATCTGGACTAATGAGAAGTCAAAATGTGAGCTAAATAGAACTACGGGTGGGAAAAAAATAACCCCTGTGGTGCTGCATAGAGTTGGCCCCCCTCGAGATTAAACAGCAGGCTCCAGTCAGGACAATTCTCAGCAACTTTCACACCACAGTTAATATCTCTTTGCCTGTTTGTGCAGTGGAGCTCGTGTCATACACATTTTCACTAAGTTTGAAATGATCATGGAATCCTGTTTTGTTTGTGTAGTTCATATTTTGTCTAAGTTTGAATTGATCATTTAGGGGAAATGTCCACAGTTAAGAGAGTCTGGCACGCAGATGCTTATATTGAAATGTTTCAATTGGCTTTTTATTGTTTTAATTAAGATGGAGGTTTACCACAATGGGCTTCCCTTGGTTTGGGTAAAAGACCTGGTCTGTCTAGGTTTTCCACTTTGAAGAAGATGGGTTTCCTCTCCAGGCTGTAGCTTTGACTGTTCTTCAAACCTCGATTCCTAACATAGCATCAGGAAGGGAAAAACAAGAGGGCACAGAAATTCCCACGAGATGCCAGCTCACCCATGAAGTGGAACTCAATCCATCCATTTATAATCTGTGAAGCACCTCTGCCCTAACCATGTTGGAAGCGCCTGATGGAAACAGGCAATGTTGAGATACCTTCTTTCACAAACGTTTCTACTGGATTTAGAGCATCTCTCCAGACAAAGAGTACAAGCTCTCCCTCTCTCTCTTTCACTGACACTCACATACAGTGAGTCTTGGCAAACACCTGTCCCTACTATTGTGAAGAACAACTTGGCAGGCTGATCCAAAGAGGGAGATGGGGGGAGGAGGGTGTGGTAAGCTGGAGGTGTCTATAGAGTGTCGCAGAAATTTCTGAGAAACTCCACAACCTGCCCTCTCTCCCCTCACAGCTTTCCTCTCTTCCTGTGGATAGACATCCAGGAGACAGGCTTGCCAATTAAAATACTGTGCATTTTAGAAAAGGAGCATTATGGATTTTTCCTTCTTATTCTTTATAAGTGTGGTTGTTTTCATACTGGGACAACAAGGTAAATGACTATTATCTTTCTTTTCTCTCTCTCTCTCTCTCTCTCTCTCTCTCTATATATATATATATATATATATTGGCTTTCTGTTCAAATCTTGAACTTGAAAAAATGCTAATCTAGTTTACATAAGATTTTATCTAGCAAAAGCCAATTCTGTTAAAATTTCATTATCAGATTCTCTCTCTATTTTCACATCAAATTTACATATTAAAAATAGATCTGTTTAGCAAATTTCTTGTCATTTGAAGGGATGAACTAATTGCTGTTAATGTTTCAAGAAAATAATTTACCCACCCTCATGTGTTCCATGCCTGTATGACTTCCTTTCCTCTATGGAAATATAATCTGGATTTTTTTTATTCTAAAAAAAAATATATATATATCTTCTTTTGTGTTTCAAGATATAAATTCAAACAAATTTTGACAGTTTCAATTTTGCATGGAATACCTGTTATTTTATTTGATGTTGCAATTAACTGACATTTTTTGATAGATTTCTATTATCAACTTTTTTTTTTTTATAACACCAGTCACAATATGCAGTTAGTCATGCAATAGCTGATTGAACTAGGTTGAATTAGGGTTAAATGTGGCGTAAAATGCTGCTTAAGCCATTTGGTTTGTGTGTAAACTCCCCATATGTAGGCCATCTCCTACCACTTCTATGGACCACAGAACATAACTCTCTCATAGTGCAGCAGAAGCAGTGACAGTTGCCTCAGAATGGTGTAGCTTTTGTGCTGTGGGTAGGTTTAATTTTAATACCGTGCAGAGTTCATAGCCAGTGCAGGCCATCTCTGTAAACATTAGTTCAAGCAATGAGAAATTTCAGACACTTTGACTGTGATAATTTCTTTGTTTGTTTTACAAGGGAATTTTTCTTGAATCAATTGACATGGTAGCAAGTTAGCTCACAATTTTTTTACCAGAAAGGTTTGTTGTTGAGGTCTTTAGTTGCAGTATTGGATGTATGCAGTGCAAAACTCCAGGTTATTAGACTATTTTATTAGCAGTATTGTATGTAGTTGTTGTTTTTAGTTGCAGTATTGGATTTATGTTATCCTCAGTAGTTTCGAGTTTCAAGGCCAGTCTCCCACAGGACTGAAATTGGAACAGCTTTTAATTTTAATAACAGCAGTCAAACTACTTGGGATTAGTAAATGTTTACATTATATTGCTAACATGTTAATGCTAACAACAGAAAACCTGTTGCTGTTTCTTCAGGTGAGAAAGCCGTGCTTGTCTTTTCCAATTCTGCACTGATCCAACTCGGCAGTCCTCTCTCTTTTCAGGGCATGGGTCACAAAATCATTTTTTTTCTTGAGAAAACAAACTGTCCTGAGGTGCTACAGAACTCGCCTTAGGTTTCCCATCTAGTATCATACCAGTATTGAGCTGATAGTGAAGTCTAGCCTGATCAAATATTACAGGGATGAAGAAAACATTTCCTGATTGTCTTTCTCACGATTTAGGGTAGGATGATATAAAGTCAGTTGTATGTGAATTATGTCAGGCATTTTTAAACAGACATTCCAATGGATTTGAAACAAATTCCAAGTTCCACATCTGAGCTACTCTCTGTGATTAATTATCCTTACCTGATATATGAAATCGAACCCCAATGTTTCACCGGGAAACCTCAACTGACACCTTCAGGACATGGATGACAACTGATTTCCAATCTCAAAACAAAAGTTAGACCATTTGTTGTGTATTCCACATCAAACTTCAATAGTTAGACCCCCATAGCATTGTTATAGTGATGGATCACAGTGATCACTCCCAGATCACTTTCCACTAGACCTGGGCATGCAATTTTATCCTCTTCTATAAAGCCTTACAGCCTCAGGCCCTGTTTGACTGAACACCTTAGAAGTCATTCCGGTTCCTGGGGTCCTGCTAATACCCCTTTCCATGTACTGTATCCTGAGCAAAACTAAGAGACCTCTTGCAACCTCAGTTCCTACTTCATGAAAGAATTTAACTTCTAACTTTTCCGGCAATTGAAAGTACCACGGTAGGCACTATTCTTTAAAGTACCTTTATGTAAATACAAACGTACTTGTTTTTTTGTCTTTTCCTTTTTTTGGTCTGTTGAAGACTTACCATGTTGCAGATGAGTGCGAGATCTGTTTTTGATTCAACCATCGGAAGCTGTAGTGGTGGTTTGCTTTGTAGCATCTACATGCGCTGCTGGAATCCTAGAGGCATAAAATGTGGTTGGCCACAGATTCGTATTTGCTGTCTTCTTTAAACATGGCCCACATGGGCCACTTGGCTTTTCATTCACTACAACCTTAATGAAGCTGAACCATAAGCCATTTTTTTTTTATTCTTTTGTCAACTACATGAAAACTGGATTTGTATGGGAATCTTCAGGATTAAACAAAGTGGACCTCGAAGACACAACACTGCTAAAATGTTTAGACAGCAGCTTAGACATGTTATGTCTAACATCATCAAGTGAAGAATAATATTTTGACAAATTTTGAGGTTTTTGTCTCAGGTGTAACACATCAAAGCAAAAAGACTTAGGTTTTGGGTAACATAAAATATTAGCCAGGAATCTGTGAATTAGCTGTAAGTCAGCATTTTGAAGGCTGTATTCATAATGTTACCCCATTTTTTTTTTTTACTGCAACTAATATTATTAAATTAAAAATATAGTAAAAATTGTGAAATATTATTACAATTTAAATTAGCTGTTTTCTATTTTAATATATTTTACAATGCAATTTATTCCTGTGATGGAAAAGTTGAATTTTCAGCAGCAATTTTTCCAGTCTTCAGAGTCACATGATGCTATAGAAATGATTCTAATATACTGTTTTGGTGCTCAAAAACATTTCTCATAACTATTAAAGTTTTAGGATTCTTTAATGAATAGAATCTATACATCTTTTGTACCATTACCTTTTTGTAACAAGTTCTTTTCTTTGTATCTGTGTGTCCCAGGGTCCCTTGCAAACAGAAGTCCATCTGTGAATGCTACTCCACAGATTCACCGTCGTGAACGACGCTGCTCCTGTGAAAACCTGAAGGACAAAGAATGTGTGTACTTTTGCCACATAGGAATTGTATGGGTCGATACACCCAGGTACATCACCCAAACATTGATTTGTGTATGTCTTTGAACAACACATTATGTAAAGAAGAGAGAGAAGTGGAGGCTGAGATCTGTTGGGGACTGATGTTGGTAACCTGTACACTCTGAAAGCATGTATCTGGTTGTATTTAAGTGTGTGGTCTCATTAATGTGGCCCACGCATGGAGACCTGAGGACGGGCAGACTGCCTTTGGTGAAAAACAACCCAGAAACCAAAGATTGAGGGTCTGCCTCTCAGGAAGGGAAACCTGGTCAAAATTCAAATTCAGAGAAGCACAAGGCTTTCGGTTCTGTTCATGACTTTGAAAAGAGTTTTACATTGTGCACACACACACACACACACACACACACACATATATATATATCCAGTTGTTGACAATGTCTAAATGAATTTATTTTTAAATGATTTATATATTAAATTTGATTATTAAAATCTAAATAAAAAATGTATAGGTTTGATATAATATCCACTGTTCTCTTTCAGTCAGGTCATTCCCTATGGTGTGGGTTCACTTCAAATGCGTCTAAGACGAGATGTGGTGCGATGCCATTGCGCAGACAAGAGAGATAAAAAGTGTTTGCGGTTTTGCTCTTACTTGGATCTCCAGCAAGAGTGAGTGTCATTATTAAATTTGCTGTATTTGACACACATTGTGGCAGCTGGATTGTTTTACTGATGCACTACTTTGGTATTCTTTTGCAGAGATGAAAATGCCTCAGTCAAAAGGTCCCATCCCAGAAACTACAAAGAACAATACAAGTCTAGATTGCCCCAGAGACCAAGGCGGCACAATCCAATACAAACAACCTGAGAGAAATGAAAAAAGCTACGTAGTAACTTCGTAATTGTAATAATAGTATATTATTACTATTTGGGCAGCAAGCCTGGCCATGTGTCTGAATATGTGAGCTGTGAATGGTTTAGACATAATTTCTATTACTTTGGCTTGTCATGAAATGCTAGCATCTCAACAGTGACAGTACATGAAGCAAATAGGAGTGATAGTGTATATTATCTAACTGTCAGTATTTTGTAGAATACTGTAAAACTGTATAGTTTCATATTGACATGTAATATATATTGTTTGATGTTTCCAATTTTGTTTCCATATAGTGAGTACATTTGGATATTTATTGAGAACAATAGCGGCTTATGGGCACTTTATCTTTGCCATTAATCATATAAGTTGGCCTCAGGTAAAGATTATTCTGGCATCCAGTTTATGCTTAGAATTAGGACATTATCAAAAAAAAAAAAAGATTGTAAGGAGTTTTAATTTCATTTCTAGATTGTGTAAATGAAATTGTGGATGTTTTTCAATGAATAATAATAATAATAAATACCTCTCCACTACTCAGACAAGCAGTTTAAATTTATTGGTGGATATAAGTTGATTTCTCAGACAACTGAAACAAGTTCTAATCTAATGAATGAACAGAATATCTATTCTAATGTGAAAAGGCAAATAAAATAAACAAAAACCGAGTTATCGGTGAAACTGTTTTATCCATAGGATGAAGTATGGCTGCAGTATATATTATTTTGGTTTTGGTACCTACTTTCTGTATTTTTAAACTGTAAATAATTCAAACTTCTAATGATGGAAAGATTGCTTACAAACTTACTGTACCTACAATGACAGTAAGGCTGATATGTACAGAAAGAGTGGAAGTTAAGCAGAAAATAACTTTGGAGAGGTATAGTGTGAGAGAAACTGATAAAACTGTCATTTTGCTCAGAGATCAAACAGGAATCTCATCATGGGAGAGGATAATGGCAAAGCTAAATGTTTCCACAGTGCTAGAGGCTAGCAATTTTCTGAATAGCTGCACTCGCTCTTTCTTTTGCTGTTGTTGTTTTCCATGAGGTGACGTGTAAAGCCTTTCTGGTAAATGTAAACCAATATTATTGGTTGATCTGGTTTCTGAGTGATTACATATTGAAGGATCAACTATGCAGTTCATGTAAATAGTAGTGGGCCTCCATCTTTATATAAGGCCGGGTATTTATCTCCATTCATTTTTGGCATCATCAGGAATGCTGGTTTACCTCACAGGAAGGCTTTCACAAGAAACTTCTGGAAGGAATTTGTGGCGCTCTCATTTACTACCGGGACAAAGGAACAAACACTCTATTCCTGTCCCCCCTGTTTCAGTCAAATGCATTGAGCCAGCCACTAACCACATTGTTAGATTCTGGGAAACACCCTGACAAAACCCAACAAATGATTAAAGTCAGCTAAAAACAGATCATTAAGATTATCAAGATATGGCCGCATCACATACCATATATAAATCGCAATTTACTGTATCGTGATGTTTAATTAGGCAACCTTTTTAATATTGTTTGGGAAGTTAACTATGTGCACATATCAAACAAACAGGAAATATGAAATGGTTTTGACAGAAAATTTGATTTCCAAAACTCTTACATTACAGTATATGCGATTTCCATTTAGGCCTAGCACAACCCAGAAAACACAGAACATTCCCTTAACATTAAAAAAAGGAACGTTCAGAACATTCAGAAATAAGAGATCTATAACTTAATGGGAATGTTAGTAAAACGTTCAGTTTTAGAACATATTAACTTGTTAGCTGGGAATACAGACACAAAATTTCTGAGGCATCCTTAATATTTCAGATTCTCCACCATAAGCAGAAAATTGTTACTATTCAAACAAATAAGAATGACAAGATGTTTTAAGTGCATTTAATATGCAGGATGTCACATTTTCATAAAGCATCCATAACCGCTATACAATGATGATCTACACTGATGACAAGAGCAAACTGGATAGCCCTCAGTAAGCATTTCCTCAGGTGACATTTTCTTCAATGAAGCATAGAAATCTCTTAAAAGCATTTAAAATAAATACCAAGTCAAAACAACAAAGTCATTAAACTACAGCAACAGGAATATCTGAACATGTTAGATTTGGTGTATAGCAGAGGACTGATCTCAATGTTCTGCTCTTCTCTTAGAGCAGTTTTATGAAACTATGCACTGAAACAACTGAACATGATCATACTGTAAAAAAAAGAAAACATTTTCTGAAACATGTTAATCAGTAGTAGATCGTGTGAAGACTAAAATAGAGAACATTTAAATAATGACAAAATAAAAGCATTAAAGGTTCACTAATTTACAGTGAAAATGTACTTAAGGTAAAGAAAGCTAAACCAAGGCAGAATTCACAAGCATGAAAATTCACGCTCCAACCATACTTGTTCTTTCAGTCCCGAACTGAGGAACTAACTAGTACTCCTCATGTTTGTCAGTCAGTATTTGGTTGTGAAATGGTCCCATTTTTTCTGTCATAGCAAGCATTTATGCATTTATATATACAAAAACAAAAACCAAAGTAATGTGCAAAAAAAGTATGCAAAACCGAAATTAGAAAAAGCACAAATAGAAATGTTTATTTTTTTTATTTAATGGTAACATAGTCACTATAAGCTGAATATCACAGTATGTTAATTCCACACTTTCATAGCTTGCCCTCTCTACAAGGTTATGTGTTTCTCTACTCCAGTCGTGGAGGGTGGAAGGACTTGGAAGGTTAACTCAATATGTAGCATAGTCTTTACACACAAGGTAAGTTTGTGGGACAGAACAGGGCTCCGTCTCAGCCTCCTTTCACTAGAATTTAGTGCTGTTGCTAAAGCTGTCTGACATGATAATGTTTTTGTAGAAGTTGTCCGAGTGCACGGAGCAGTAGCCCTTTACCTTGTCCAGGACCTGGTGGACGGGGAGGATGGACGAGGAAGCCTCTCCGTCAGAAGGGCTGCATTTGGGACTGCTCTGATTGGAGAAACCTTTACCTGCAAATATGCCATAATGGTTCATTTAAGTACTGAGGAATATACTTATACAGTATAGTGAGATTTAGGAAAAGCAAGTATTGGTGGCAAAGTATCTATACACTTGCATACAAGATGTTGATGACAAATGGCACACAATGTTTTAAACATACAGTATTGGCTACTTCAGAAGAAACAGGACTGGTTTGTCTATGCTTTGACAGTTTGATCATATTAGTTTCCAATTCATTCAAATATATAAGGGGTGAGTCGTTATTTTTTTTCATGCTATTCTGTTGAATTTCCATGCCTTTGTGCATTCTTAGGCAAAACATTCCAATGCACACATGCACCTTCAGTCCCCTTCTATAGCACGATACTTTTGTCTTTGTGTGTGTGTGTGTGTGTGAGTGTGTGTGTGTGTGTGTGTGTGTGTGAGTGTGTGTGCTTTTTAATGTGCAATAAATTGAACAGCGTATCATGCCCTATTATGAGGCTTCAGAAAGGTGCAAAAATTGGAGCACACTTTTGGAATTTAGGACTTATGCTCCCATGTACCACGCTAGAAAGTTCACTATTTAATGATGATGAGGAAGCCATCTAAATAGCTAAAAACAAAGGTCTCAGTATAAAAATAAATATTATTTCAGAATACATATATTGTGTAAAACCGACAAACATACTGTACAAACAAACCTAATTCTACTTCTAGAACAAATCAGTCAATTTATCAAAATCATAAATTAACATACTGTCAGTTGTAATTGATCTAAAACAAAAAATCCTTCCATTATGGGATTTGGGAAATGGGATTTTCCCTTCACTAGGAAGTGCAAGAATATAACAGTACAAACAGTAACAAAACAAAAAATCATACATTTGTAAAATTAGAAATCTTTTTTCTTTAATGCATTTAAATAATTGTATTTAATTATTAAATAGAAATACAGAATAAACTAATAAAAACAAAGGTGTCAATATAAAAAAAAAGATTATTTCACAATACACATAATGTGTAATAATGGCAAAAAAAGAAGAAGACCTAGAAAAAGAAATAAATAAAATATTGATTAAAAAATCCTTCCTTCACCTAATGACAAAAAGTGTCATATTTTAAAAAAAATATAAATAAAACATTTATTCTGTATTATACTTTGATTCATTTAATTTATTTTACTAGAAAGAAAGAATAATCAATTGTAATTAACTGTACTGTTGATTAAGTAAAAAATCTAAAAAATGCATATTACAATGACTTAAAATACATAAGCGCGAGCTATACTATGTGAACTTTTGAAGACTGTATTTTTAGACAAATTTAATGACCAGCACAGTATTCCCCTCATCTCAGCATAAATGCAAACATAATCCTAAATTCTAAATGTCTCAATATTTTACAATGACAAAACTCTGCTGTGCATGACAGTATCTTTGATGTTAAGTGCATTATTACTGTAATACAGCAAGTGCATATAATCTATCCCCTGCATGTAGAGTGATCCTGCTGCGGGGATGAAGTATGGTTTTATATATTTTAGTGTCAGCAGTGCAAGCTGCGTATTTCCTCCAGTGGGAACATTAACACTTCCAAACGGAAAAAAAAGCACAAAACAAGGGAGACAAATTAAAACAGCCCACCGTGAGAACCATTAGTGTCAAACAGAGTGAAAATGACATTCAGAACTCCTAAAAGACACTAAAGATTGTCAATGTCTACTGAAAGACTGGGTGGGAGTCAAGTCTATAACCTATTATTACATATGTATTCGGAATGAGGTGTTTCCTTGTATTGCAACACTGTGCTAGCAACTTTATTTGCTATTTAACTGACAATGACAACCAGCAGCAGTGTGCTTTCTAGTTCCTGAATGTCACTCCACAACTTGGATTCAATCCAACAGGCAATTATTCCACCATAAAACATCACAACAGATGCCTAATGTTTCCAAAAAGGTAATGTCATATTAAGGACTGTTTTGGAGGCTCAAAAAGAAGCATTTATGTGTTAGGAGTGAGTTAGACTAGATATTATGTCTAGGGCCGCTGGATTGAATTCAGTCTATCCCAACAGGGGAAGCTGATCACATGAATAGAGCAAAGCAGTTTGAACTCAAGCTGGCTTGCATGGTTTTACCTCAGGAAGTCTCTCCATGGCATTATTGCAGGGTACTATCTATACCACAAACATAAATACAGACACACAGCACCACTGAGTCCAGACGTAGTCACACAAAAAGTAACACAGTAGAGCAAAGCACAAAATAACACAAGGCATGAAGGGCAATATCCAGCATTACACATCAAAGCACTATATTACTGAGAGTTTGAATCTTAACCCTTTGATGCATGATGTTTGCTAAAGTGGACAGATCTTTAAAGGCTATTTTTAATCATTCATGTACACTACTGATCAAAAGTTTGGGAATGGTATAGATGTCTTTCAAATAAGTTTCTTATGCTTACCAAGGCAGCATTTATTTGAAGTAAAAATAGTGGAGCAATATTTATATATAACTTTTCTGTTTTTATTTCAGTGTCACATTATACTATAAAAATAATTCTAATTCTCAATTGGTGCTCAATAAAATATATGTAATAATAAATATAGGTACTAATATATTTTTGCCTATCATAGTGGACACTATGCATTATTATGAGCATATTTGGTTTCAGTTGGCCTATTAATTTCATAAACATTTGTTGTAGGTTTTTAGTTTTAAAAAGGACCTATTTCACTTATATATATTGCCTGTTCTTGTGTTGAAGTAAGAACAAACAGCAATGGTTTATGCATCAAAGGGTTAATGTAAACGAACAACTGTTGCCTAAGCAATCCACATCATTACTTTTACACTTACCTGCATTACTGTGCCTGGCAAAGGGGTTTAGTGTGGCTTTGGCTTTAGACGTCCAGTTGGCTGTAGTGGAGCCAAAGGAACTGGAGGAGAGGGATTTTCCCAGGTTATCGGAACTCACTTTCTTGGTATTATTAGTGGCAGTCTTGCTCCAGTCTGCAAAAAATGATTATTAGTTATTTATATATACCAGTTAACTTTTACCACACAGGTGAATCCCATGCATAAAGATACAGCATAAGAAAAACCCAGGAAATTCAGATAACATACTGCAATTCCATCATCCTAAATAAAGGACATACAACTTTCTAAAGAAAAGTTGTGCAGGGCTGCCATTCCAAAAATAGACTGTTTAACTTCACATCTCATTTGATCAGATTTAACTGAAAGTAAAGCCCAGCTAAGGCCTCTCTGGTCCTAAAGTTCTGTGATACTTCAGGTGAAAAAAAGTCTCCAAAGCTGGGCTTTACTGAAACACACATAGTGCAACAAAAGTCTCAGGAATTCAGCACCTAAAGATGTAGTCACAGCACAGTCCAATATGCCTATAACAAAAAAATAACGATATAAAAAAGGTGGGGGGTGAGTATATGCACAAATACAATGTTACAAATAATGTGTCCATGTGCAAAAGAAGTATACAATGCAGACAGCATTCGTACAATTGATTTTAACTAAATAATGTAGGTATTACTTCATGGAATGTGACTGAATATATGATTATTCATCTGTATAGGATTCTGGCACATTGACAAAATCCCCTAAAAACATATTTGTTTAATTAATAATACCAACTAAATTTACCCGAGTTATCTGCCAAGCGAAACTTTCCACAGCACAAGTATCTCCTCCATTGCTTCTGTACATTTTCTTTCAGGGCACAGTGGAACACAAATATGAATAATCCTGTTGGAAAAACAAATTACGCTCCTTAATCTTTAATGATTACAAACCCACAAGCTATTTTAAAATGACCTTATTTCAGAGGCAGAAGATACTAAAGCGACCTCTGGCGGATTACATACACAACTACAGATTTGTAGACCGAACCCCCTACAGGCCGAAATAGCTCAGTTGGGAGAGCGTTAGACTGAAGATCTAAAGGTCCCTGGTTCGATCCCGGGTTTCGGCAGAGTGTGGAGCTGAAAGCAGCTTTTTAATGTTGTTGACTTAAAATGTTAAATTTGGTATCATTTAAATGGTTTTAACATTCAAACTTTATTATAAAATATTATAAAGTACATTATTTAAAAAAAGGTAAAAATACTTTTGGTATGTAAAAACAACACATGAAAGATATCATTGCCGGCATCAACTGATTGCATGGAGTCTTCAAATTTACAGGATAGTGAAAATATAATGATTTAAACCAACCCTGTAGGGAGTTGAAAATGGAGAAGAGGTACATGAAGGCCAAGCTGACTGGACCCCAGGCAAAAAAAGCAAAGCCCCAGGTCATGCCCAGCAAGAAAGTCAGGCTGACCACACTGCGCAGGTTACGTAAGATCTCCTCTTGAAGTGTTCGGTTGCTGCGCTTGCCGTTACGGCCGCAGATCTGCATCATGACCACGATGAACATGGCAACATTCATCAGGAAGATCATGGAAAAGTAGCCCACGCACGTCACGTAGAATACCACCGGACTATGAATCCAACAGCTACAGAAGGAAAGACCAGGAAAACCAACAGAATGAGAATATGGAACTAAAAGTCTTTTTCACATAAGACATCAGATATACATGTAAAATAATGGTCCGTTTGAATTTTTTTTGGGCAAACACTTACAATTCTGTGCCCTGTCCATTCTCTCCTTTTCCATAATATTTTTTTCCATAAGAATTTTTGCCCACAGCCAACACAATGCCAACAATTGAAGCAGGGACACCTGAAAACGTAGTCAGATGTTCTCTATTATAGATCAGTGTATCGAACACAAAAAAATCCATGGCAAACAACTATCAAAAGGAAAAGCTACTTACAGTAATGTAGCACTTACCCCATCCCACGAGACAAAACTTGAGGATGTATCGCCGTATGTAGGTGTTGAAGACCTTGACCAGGGCAATGTACATGTGGATGGACTCTAAACCCATCCAGGTGAAGGAAGTGAGAAGGAAAAAGTGCAGAAAAACAGCCACTGTCACACACAATCCCTCAATGTCGTATGAGGCCAACCAGCCATCCAGAAGAAACACCATGTTGAGGAAGAGCAGTGACGTGCTGAGATTCATCAGGATCTTGGAGGGATAGTCTCGCCGCAGCTTCCTATAGATTTATATTAAAGAATACAATGAGTCTTTCAAATTACGTTGCACCTTTAGCCATTTACACTATCATTCCGAAGTTTGGGATTGGTATGATTTTTTAATGTTTTTGAAAGAAATTTAATAGGCTGCATTTAATTGATCAAAAATACAGTAAATGTAATATTTTGATATATGCACTGCAATTTAAAAGAACTTCTTCTAGTTTAATATACATTAATATGTAATTTATTCTTGGGATGACAAATCTAAAATTTCAGCACCCATTACTCCAGGTTTCAGTGTCCCTTAATCCATCAGAAATCAACATGCTGATTTGGAGCTCAAGAATCAGTTCATATCATTATTATCAAAGCTGAAAATAGTTGTGCTGCTTAAAATTTTGTGGAAACAGTGCTACATTTTTTCAGGATCCTCTGTTTTATTTAGAAATAGACATTTTTTTTGTAACAATGTAAAAGCCTTTTCTTTCACTTTTGATCAATTTAATATGTCCTTGCTGAGGAGAACCATTATTTTTTTTCAAAAAGGATCACTGAATACTAGCAAAAATGTATGACCATTCTTAAAGAAAAAAAAAATTGATTTTAAACTAATAAATAGTAGTCTAATTCTTTTATACAAGTTTAGCCCTTTAATAGGCAATCCTGGACACTGAGATGGGCAGGACATTCTTTGAGAAAACATTAGAATTTTAATAGCCATTAATGGAAAGCCAAATGTAATATTGTCACAACATAGATGAGTCATTAAAAACATGTTTAAAAATGTGTGTAAGAAAAATTAAGTAGCTGTAAATCAGTCACTTGTTTTTTTTTTCCATTACAAAGAGGCATAAATCAAAGATGCAGTATTTGTATCCTAGTCAGATGCTGAAGGACACTCACTCAAAAGCGATGTATGTGAGCAGTGTTGCTGCAGAAAAAATGGCTGAGATGCCACAGCCAATGTAGGTAATGAAGGTAAGAACCCTGTTGTTCTTCTCATCTATCTGTGCCGAAGCTCCAGAGATGTCCTAAAAGACAAAAGTGAGGGAAAGTTAATCAATAGTGACACTGATCAGAGATGCAATCAGTGACAATTCCTGAAATATTAAAGACAAGTCTATAGATAAATGTGAAGGATGTATTTCCTCGAACAAATTTTCCACAAAAAATTAATAGTACAAAAAAGCAGTTTTATTCTATTATTGATGTTTTATCATATTATTTATGAACAGATCAACATATTAAGAAACCCTGTTATTGGACATTTTTGCTCATGAAATGAATATTGATTACCTGTGAATAAATAATTTCTACAATGCCACTTATATCTTTTTTATAAGGCTACATTCAAATGGCACACTGGTGCGACATGTACAAAGCACACCTAATATTATAAGTGTGCAAAGTCTTGATAGCTTCAGTACCACACTACAATGAAGCCTCCTGATTAGCTATTTGTCAACTATTTGGCCCTGTTTGTTTCTGGCATTGTTAGCTACTCTAGATGACATATACGACACATCAACGTTGCTTCAGTCTGCCATATTGGCTTAATATATGAAACCGCTCTGTTGGGTCATTTTGTTGCCAATCCCACAAATCTCACCATTAGAATGCCAAAGTGTGTGAGGTGATTACACAAGCAGACGGTCCTGTTGCTGTTGGACTCCGGACTGACCTCGCAGCCTTTACTGTTCCAGCCCCCTTTGTGATCTAATGGAGACAAATGGATATTATACAATTACTGTAAGTCTATAGAGTAAAGCTTCCTATGGGACTGTTTTAATGCTTAAACAGTGGCCAAATAAATCATTTATTTTACCGTCATTTTGAAGGGTGAAATCCCAAAACACACAAAGACGCTTCGGATCTCTCTGGAGGACAGAGAGACAGACACATTTAGATATGGTGTTAGACACCATTTTTCTAGTTAGCTTGCACAAATAATTTTTTGGAAGAGAACTATTGCTCTGAAACCTCATTGACGGGAAGGTTAAACTAATAAAATGAATGGTTACTGTAATTACTCCAAAAAATATATCAGCAAAACCATCGTTTCTGTAAAAATACCAAATCTGGCAAAACATTACATTTTTAATAAATAAAAAACTGAAGACCTGGTACTCCAGATGGGCAATCTCTATTTTGACGGGATCCTGCAGGTTTTTGATTGTGAAGTTGCCAACACTGCTAGCCACCACATAGCTGTTCAAGGACATGCCATTACTTTGCCGATCCTGTGAAGATATGAGACAGATTGTCAGGACAAATCTGCTCATCTTAGTTTTTAGGGAGAGTCAGGCACATCAAAATTACACCTCAACACTTTTTTTTAAGTATGGACAGAGTTTATAATTTTTGTTAGCTATTAGTAAGTGACAAAAGATGCATTCAAAGATAAGGAACATATTACACATACAGTATATGTTAATTGAATTCAAGACATACAGTTCACATGTTTGGGAAATATCTTTAAAAAGTCTCTTATGCTCATCAAGACTCCATTTATTTGATCAAATGCAACAAAAACAGTAATATTGTGAAATGTTATTATAATTAAAAATAACTATTTTCTATTTTAATAAATTCTAAAATATAATTTATTTCTGTGATAGCGAAGCTAAATTTTCAGCAACCATTCCGGTCTTCAGTGTCACATCTTTCAGAAATCACTCTGATATATTGATTAGGTACTAATGAAACTGTGATATGCTTTTTCAGGATTCTTTGAATAACAGACATTTTAAAAGAACGGCATCTACTTAAAATAGCAATATTTTGTAAAAGACTGTAAATTTAACACATCCTTGCTTAATAAAAGTATTATTTTTTTTTATTTTTTTTAAATCTTACTGACCCCAAACAAGTTTGAATGGTAGTGTATGTTACACAATGTTAAGCACAATTTAAAGTTTATTCTGAGGAGTTAGTTAACTCAGCACAGAGAAAACGTCCAGAGATTCATTACCGTACCATGAGCCATCCAAAGTGCTATTAACAGAAATATCAATGAGAACTGTCATTATTACAGTATATTGTTCTTCGGTCCTTTAAACAAAGCCTTATTGTAATGTGAATGGACCACAGATACTTCATTCAGAGAAAAACATTCAACAATAAAAAAGCTCAATCAGTTTGTTCTCACCTGAAAGAGTCCTGTCTTGCTGAAAAACATGAAGTTTATTCTGGACACGCTTTCCATTTGTGAATTACTCAAGTTGTGCAGTAGTGTTGGAGGTAAAGTGACCACAGCCAAAGCATTCTGGGCTTCTGACTCAAAATCAATCTGTGGAGGAAAAGTTACTTAAGTTATACCATAATGTGTGTAATAATGGTATAAGAGCTACATGTGCGTGATTGCATTTGAAGAGATTACTGCACCCTCTTCCAGAATAAAGTGGTAGTGAATCCATTAAAAGACCTCAAGTTAGATTCTGGATGAATAACCAATGATGCATTCTTGGAGATATAAAAATGGTAAGAATGTCCTGAAACGTGGCCTTCAGGTGAAAATCTAAACTGTTGTTAGGCTAATTTGTATTTTTATTCTTTAAAACCCCTTAAATAGTTCCAATGATTGAGTTAAACTTCAACTATAAACATACGAAATGGCACAAAAATACAACAATTTAAATGTGCAAGCATGCTAAAAATACAGAAAATCCACTTGCAAAAATATACATTCTGACATTCATGCCCTGAGAAGAGAGAAATGTGTCATTTTCTGAGTCGGTCTCAAACTGTACAATGTTGCTTTTTCCTTCCACAACTTTCCAGGAACCATTGGCTCTTAATCAATGGGTGCAACCCCTGGGCATGGTCCATACACGTCACCTCTCATTACACTGCTTGAATTTCTAAAGATTACTTTAAGACTTTACTGCTAAAATGTTTGACCAACCAAAAATACAGCTAAAATGTTTGGCCAGCCTGCTTGAGGAAGTCTTAAGCAGATTTTGTGTGCAGCACATGTTCAATTACACATGGATAACCAGAAACAGACGCCATCAAGCAAAAATACAAAACAAAAAACACTCACATACTCGTATAAAGACATGTCAAATCTCACATCAAAAGACATGAAGTAGAGAGGTGAACATTTTTTGAAGGATAATTACCTGAGGGTCTGTCTGGTTTGTGGCTATAAATGCACTGAAAGTGGTCCCATTAAAATTGCTGATGTTTAGAGCAGAAACTCCAACAGCCAGATATTTGGATGTGATGGCTAGTGAGGGTCCATCAAACTCAATCTTCTGCACCAATTCATCCACTGCTTTGAGAGCTCTGAACATGCCGATACAAAAACAAGACGCTCAGATGAGAAGACTAAAAAACTTCCAGACTAAACATAGTACAAGAAGACCCTTCAGTGAAACTGAAAACATTTGGACAGATCAGATACAAAAAATATAATGCTTTGCTTTCAAATAATATGTAGAAAGAATAATGCAATATTTAACCACATATAGCCATTTAAAACCGTAAAACTAAAAATAAAGGGAATAATTTCCATACAAGCTTGATAGAAACAGGCAATTGTTAAAATAGTGCCAGATGACAGCTGGATTCATTTTCTACAGTGCAGGTATGAGCACATACGTCTCTGAGGCGTCCTTTTGAGCGGCCTCTGAGCTGATCATGACGTTGGAGATGATAGTGACCACAGTGCTGGCCAGGGTGGCGTTGATTTTGGCTATGTTCACAAGCTCCTTCACCTTGAAGACAACCTGTGTCACCTCCTCCTTAGAGAGCTCACTATTAGTGATGTCAGCGAGCTGCACGGCCACTTCCATTGCATTCTCTGGTAAATTGAAAGTAAGAGTTACTGAAGCTGGTTTTGATTTCAGATTAATGTGTGCAGTGTGTATCAGAACCTACCTTGTGAAACTGAAATGCTTGTTATATTAGTGCAGTTTCCACGGTCCGGCAGGGTCCAATATGATGTATAATTATACTGGCTAATCATGCTAAAGAAAAAAAATAAAGAAAAAGAAAAATATTTAAATTGACTTTTCTAACACAGCTGCTAAAACATGATTACTGACTGTAACCACTTCAATTAGTAGTTTATTCCCATTTGCACCTATATTAGAAGGTATCAGAATTTACTCACCAAGTCCTGGATGCGTTTTGCTCTTTGTAAGGGAAACAGGGGATATACTGGGTGACTGTGGGTCTGCTCTCTGGCCATCTGTAGTGATGGGAACTCCTCTGCCCGACAGTTTTCTGAGGTAAGACAAACACAGAAACAAAATTTAAATGATTCACTTACAAAAGTTTCTTGAAGGAAGAGCCATCCTTCTGAAAATTCCCAACTATCCTCAAAGGTGCACTCAGTAGTTTTATCCCATTAAAAGGTTTTACCCTTAAGATATGAATAATTTATTTGAAAATATGATTAAAATCATATGGCTTTGATAAATAAAACTTTGCTGTGGTGTGAAGCTACATTCATGCTGCTAGGTATCAGTGTAAGTTCAAGGCAAATACCACATATTTTAATAGGAGATCAGTAATAATTAGTAATAATTATAATTTTATTTTGCAGTAATGTATGCAAGTGCTTATTAATAATTTACAGGGCTACTGCATTGTTATTAAACACTATGGAGCATGCCATATATACCCATTAAGTTCACAGTCACTCTGTTCAATATCAAGCCATTTCCAATTGCAGGGGCACTTCTCAGTATGTTCTCAATCTGTACTTCTGCCAGACTTGCATCAGTGGTATTCTTATACACCAGCAGGGCCATGTAGGTTTGTCTGAGAAGAAAGCAATATCATATTATATTTTTTAGAAATCAGTAATACTGAAAACAAAACATTGTGAAACATAGTTACTATTACATTAGAAAAATCAGACAAAAATGGTAGCAGTATGCAAATGTTTACCGTATAGTTGTGGCCCTTGAGAGAACAGTGTTAGGTTGGAGATTTAAAAGGGGGTAAAAGTGAGATTGTGAACAATCATTAAACAAAATGAACAATCATTAAATATAATAAAGAAATGTTTATTTACACTTTCAAGTAAAACAAAAAAAGAATCCTACCTGACACTTTCAACATAAACTCTGTAGATCCAGTTTTGAAATGTTTGATTGAGCTGTAAAAATCACAGAAATGGATTACTAAGCAGTGGCATGTTTAGAAAGAATTCAAATTTCATAAAATTACCAGTTATTTTAATATCCATTATTGGAGTTTTAAAATGTATTTAACACTGAAACAAACCATATATATATATATATATTTGTTTTTGTTTATTTTTTAAACTTATTAAAAAAAAAAATACAAATATACCCATTGAGATATCATCGTCTTAGCATCTCTGTCTGGGGTGTTTGCTTGTTCATCAGTTACCACGGGTGGTATTTTGTAAATATTATCTTTTGTAAGAGGATATTGTTGTTTTTTTTTATTATCAATCAAAACACGATTTAATCAATTCACATTTTTCTGTGTTGCATAGCAGTAGTTAAAAATTAAGTCTTTATCTTGGCAATTAGCTATTTTGAAACAAATGTGGTCTCAAGACAGATCTTCTAAATTAAATCTATCCAAAGCTTTGTAAAAACAAATTCAGTATATAAGATTTGGCAGTAAGAACAAAAACAAAACCTGATTCACTAAGCAATGTATTTTAAGAGCTACTGCTATGCTGCACTTCTATCACAAGATGGCTCTCATGTATCTTGAGTTGTTAGTGCTGGACTACTTTATAATCCATAACTACTCCATGCCAAGATTTTCTTAGGAGACTCCTAATATAATGATATTTTAAAAACTTATTTCCACAAATTGAAAATGTGAGAGAGCTTCCTTAGTACACTGTATTTTTACTCCACAACTCAGGTAGTCTCATAAAATCATTAGAGTGATAATTCTTGAAAGTACGGCTGAACAGTTCAATGTAAAATAAATAATTAAACAAAGCAGTCTCCTAAGAAGGAAGAATGATACAAATCTGGAAAATTACAAGAGACCTATGCACTCATTTTGAGTGAGCGAGTAACAGCCAGTATTGAAGAGCACTGAAACTCAATGATTGTCTGAACTGGCTATTGTTAATCTTACTACTTCTAGTAAATCACATGGAATCAAAAAAAAAAAAAATGTAATTTGCACACCAAGATGACAGACTGATTTTCCCCCCAAATTGAAAAACCATTCTACGATCACTTGCTCAGAAAATCACGATTCAGCAATAAAAGAAGATATCTCTCTTTCTAAGGTCTAGATTGTTATTGGAAAACATACTATTCCTGGTTGAAAGTCCACACAGGCATGTAATATGAAAGGGAGCTTTACATGGACATGGGGCCAGTTCATGAGAGTCTGTAATGGTCCCATTGGTGGCACCAGTATGCACAGAGCCAAAACCTGCGCTGACTCCTTTGGTTGGGGTGTTGACTGTGCCATTTGTGGGGACAAAAGACTGCTCGTCAATACTTAGAGACGGATGTGTCTCGCTAGCTGTGGTGGCGGGCTGAACAACGAGCATATTGTGGCTATGACTGGAGGGGTTTGCTGATTCATTCTTGGCCCAAAATGGGCGCTTTGTTGTTGTGGAGTGGGCATGTTTATTGTCCAGCAGGTCTTCACTGTGGCTGCTTGAGATGTACATTGATTTGGAGGGTTGGATGACTGGAACGGAGACAAGTTTTGATGGCGTGCTGCTTGTAAAGGTGGAAAATTTAAGAAAAGCAGAGTCTGGTGGGGTCTGAGATGACAGATCTGCACCAGTCACAGTCATTTGCAAAGGATGATGAGTGTGCAGCACATTCTCTGACAAAGATTCAAATGTGTGTCTATCTGTAGTTCTTAACAATTTATAGTCTTGAATAGTGTTTGAATGGCTCACAGTCTCCTCAGTGGTCATGTATGCAAAGTTACTATATGAATCAATGGAGTCATGTGTGCTGTTTTTGTGAAATGACTTTGAGACTTCTGAGACATTTAGAGAAGTAGTTGTGTTGAGAAACCATGTGGTAGTTGTGGCTTCAGCGTTTTTGTAGGTTGTACTTGTTCGACTATATGCACCAGAAATAACAAATCCATCATGATGAACATCTCCTGTAGAGTGAGAAGAAAGGACATTGCCAGGCTCTATGAAGTTAGAAATGTCTATTGTCTCTGATTGATGTCTGAATTTGGTTTCATAAGGTGAGGCCTCATCTGGTCCATTCTTACTTATCGAACTAAACAAAATTGAGGGAAATATTTCAGGTGATGTTATTTGGGATCTCTCCCCGTTGGCTTTGAAATAGTCGAACCATGCAGACGTGGACATGCCATGTTCTGAGCTAAAGTCAAAATTGTTGTGGGAGGACAAATCGAATGTGGGCGACACATCTAGCCTCTCCACTTTCATTTGGGAGTCTGAATTAAGGGGTGAAGACTGAGAACCTCTCCATTCGTCTGTCAGGACCACCGCAGAACCGTATGGTAATTCCGAACTAGCGCTGACAGAAATATGAGGCATATGTGACAAGTCCCTCAGATCAGCCTCTGGAGGATTAACATCCCCTTGCCTGCTTAAGCCTCTGAAAAGGGTCTCTGGCAATCTGTTTACACGCGATGGCTCCAGCACCAGAGGTGAATCTAATTTGGACTGGCTTCCCACTATTGACGTAGAAATGGCGCTCGTGATGCCTGGATACACAGTGAGAACACTAAGAGTTGGGAATTGGCTGGAGTCAACAGCTTGTGGGTTTTCAGAGAGGATGAACTGATTGTTCATTGAGGGTAAAACCAGGTCAGTGTTGTTTTTGGCATCAGAGATAAAAAGACTTTGGGCTGAGCCAGGTGTCAGAGATTGGAAAACATCAGTGTGAGTCGAAGAAGACAACAGACTTGGTCTGATGGCCTCTGTCATTAAGGAGTCACTTTGAACCCCTGCAGTAGGCATCGAATTCAGTGGCTCAATAAGAGTGGCAGCGCTGTGGGTTGAATCCATAAGCAGTCCAGCCACTGGCTCGACACTATGAGAAGCGAGAGAGGAGATAACAAGTCTCTCTGTTGTGAGGGAATAGCTGCCCTGTGGAACGAGAGGGCTCGCTGCCAAAGGCTCTCTGAGCAAAATAGTTTGATCGAGGAGATAGTCGAAAGAGCTCTGTTGAGAGTTTGATGAAGAACAGGAAGAGGTGGTATCGGTAAGACTATACTCAGGTTCTGTAAAGCCTGTCCTGACATTACCCTCTGCTAAAGTTTCCACCTGGTCATGTATAACCGTTGTGGGCTCAATGGTGGACTTTTTCTGATCTTTAAAGGTGTCCTCAATGGCAGTTGCCTCTGAGAGGCCCCAGGGCACAGTACTTGTTAGCTTTAAATCAACAAGGTGTGTGGGCGACCGCTCTGGCCATGCTGCTGTTTGGTCTGAGAGACTCTTGAGCTCAGGCTGAATCATTTGCACACCTGTTCCTCTCAGAGTCATGGCAGGAGATGGGATAAGTGTCCAGCTGCTGTCTGTCTCCAGCCGCTCCGAGACCTGTGCCAGCTCTGACATTGCCCAGGGTACACTAAGGTCTGACTGACTGTGTAAATGTTCCTGTTTACTAACAGCCTGTCTCATTGGTCCAAAAGCCGTGGTGTTGACAGCAAGCACACTTTCTACCTCTAAGAAAGACATGTTATGAGGGATGGCAGTGGCCAAGCTTTCATCCAGGGAGTAGGTGGAATCAAAATCGAACAGGCTGAAGACATCATCATCCAAGTTAATGTCGTAAAAAAATGCCTCCGGGCCAAAACCAGATGGATAATCAAGTATCTCCGTGCTGTTCTTGTCACTATCGCTCAGGACCAGTTGGGGAGCTAGTGGCTTATTCTTACGATTACTGAGTGATGGCACCTGGAAAGACTCAAAATCTTCACTCTGATTGTGAGCATCTGGTTGCCACGGAGGCTTCACCTGGTAATAGGCTGGCCTCATGCTTGTAGAGTCTGTTTTCTTAGCAACGGAGGCCATTGTAGATGTTTTCAGCAAGTGGGATTCATTCGTCATGCTTATTGTTGATTGGGCAGGCGGCTTGGTCAGATGGATGGCGGGATGTTTGTGTGGCCGAGAGACGGCAGCCTCAACTTTCTTCTTCACTGGCCAGATGAGGGGTGTGGAGATGAAGCCGAGTGATGTTATGGGGCCCCGGGGAGCAGGAGCAACATGAGGCCTAGCAGGGGGAGAGCTAGTGGATAGAGTCTCAGTGCGAGGAGTAAACCGCAGTAGTGACCACAAAAATGCAGCCCTCTCTTTCTCTGCTCCAGCTCAATTATTCAGCAGAGGATCCCAGATTTGGTAAAAATGAAGAGGTCAGAGCAGGCTATTATTTATCTTTGCAGATACATAGTACACCATATAACAGAACAATATACTGGAAAGCCAACCTGGAAAAAATCCCATTCTAAAAACAATATAGAACAAGCACAATAACTGTTAAAAAAAACACAAACATAATCCAGTGATTAAAACATAACCGATGACTGTTAAGAAAGCAAAAAGGAAGTTATACAGCAGAAACAGGATTTCAGGAAATCTGTCTGGAAAGCAATGCTAATGTTAGTGCATAAGGAAGTAAAGAGAGATAATATTAGCATCATAAATAAGCCATTAATTATAAAATAGATTATATTATAGTACACAGAGTGCTATGCACAAAATAAAAGGACATGAATGGTAGTTAATTTTGAAATGTAGCTTTGCTAAAAGCAAGAGAACAGAAGAGATCTGTTGGTTGGCTGCCCAGAAAGGTTTTAGATCAACACATTTAGGGAATTTAAGAATATGCAAGGAAAGAGAAGAGCGAAGTGTTTAAAGACTGCTGATCACCTGAAAAAAAAAAAATACAAAAAGCTTTCAAGATTCTGACAGATACATACAGGAAGTACACATCAAGTCCAAATTGAAAAAATAAAATAAAATATAAAATAAACGGATTTAAGATAATCCCAGCACACACTTGACAAATTAGAGTTAGTATGATGTTTATTTATACAATTAATTCTTAAAATTCTAGTAGGTAATTATGCTAATATTCCACAAGTATACAAAACATGCATAAAAATAGGTATGAGGCCTTTCATCAGCACCCAGAGCATTTCAGAGCATTTAACCAATCGTTTTAATTCCTGTTCCCATTTAAACAAGCTAGCAGTTCCCATTCTGCCAATTCAAATGAAAGTTTAGCAGTGACATTCCCTGGTAAGCACAAGCGAGCCATTTATGACATCAGAGAACAGGTTTGGCTTACCATTGGTTTTGCGGTTGGGCAGAGGTGAGTTAGTAGCAGCAGCTGCAGATGAAGGAATGGATTAAGTGACTGATGAATGGTTTAGGTAAATGAACACACATAGAGTTAAACTATGTACAAAGGACATGAGACAAGGGTCCATATACTGCCATGCAATTTTTGTTGGGCAATTCTGAGTAATTTGGCTAATAAAACTGTTATTTGATAATACATCTTTTGTTAGAAGTGATGTCTTACCAGGATTGATGGGTGGCGGGTTAGATTGGATTAAAGATGATGTAGTTGATACTAATGATGGCACACACAGACATGTTAAATGTTTGGTTAGTAAGGCAATATATAGCATACATGTATGTTAATGGCTAAATAAAAAGAAATATTTTGCTCAGTAATGGTTAGCTTACCAGAAGTAGGTGTTGTTTTAGTGCTAGTAGTTTGTGTGAGTAGAGCTAGTGTTGGTACAAAGAGGCAGAGCCATACATGTATTAGTGAGGGCATTTATCATACCTCATTAAATTGAATTCAAACCAGTAGGAAACCTAGATATCTGCTTACCAGATGTTGGGGTTAAAGTCATGCTAGAAGTAGATGTGTATGAAAGAGTAGTAGTAAGAGCTGATGAAGAAAATAGAGATAATGAGCTCTACTGACATGCATCCATCTTTAAAATTACAAAACAAACATCTACTGGGTTATCTGCTACATAAGATTATTTTAAAAATGTAGATATGCATTTGACTTGGAACATGCCAGTGAAGAAATTAATGATGTAAGAAATTATTTATTTGACAGATGGCATATGACAATTTTATTTATTTTTATACAACACAAGAATAAATAATTGATGACAGTTTTCATTTTGGGGTAAACTATCCCCAGTTATATTAAGTAAACCGCCTCATTTGGCATCTATTTAAATTTAAACAATAAACGGCACTGTTAGATGCCAGAACAAATGAAGAAAAAAAGATGAAAAGAGAGGGAAAAGAACATTTAAAAGCAGTTAATACTGTTTACTAACTTTTAAATCACCTGTAACTGCAATGATATGACAGAAAAAAAATAACTAGGGACATTATCAGTAGGGTGCTGTGATTCAACCGATTCACCAAATAAAGCAAACATTCTCACTGGCATTTTTTCAAATCTACTTCTGAACGTCAAAAAAAAAAGCATTTAAAATTCTGGAACAAAGCCACTAATATTAATAAAACATCTCTTTTTTTTTTAAATGGAACATTACTTTCGCAGCTAATAATTACGTTCTCCAAATGAGTTTAACACCACCTGTTCTGCATTAGGCAAAAGACACAACCATCATGAAACAAAAGGAACACAGGCATAAAATGATGAGAAGGCAGATGTGAATGCTTACCATGGGTTGCTGCATTAATAGGAATCGTGTTAGTGGTGGCAATGGAAGCGGTGGTAACAGTTAATGTTGCTGGTGGCAGGGATGGAAGGAGGGCACACTGGCATTAAATGGAGGTTAGAGTGAAACCAAAAATGCAAGAACAACTGGTGGAGCAAATTAACTGCAAATGTTGTGTGCATTACAAGCATAGCCAGAGATGAATATGAAAAAAAAGAGAATTACCAAAAATGTGAAATATGACTTGTTCTAAAACTATTTAATGGCAAGAAAAAATTGGCAACAAATGATTGTTTTTAACTTCCCTTGCTGAGTCACACAATGTGCTGAAAAGGGAGATGTTTGCCTGCTAGTTCTCATGTTTTCCTCACAATTGTTTGTCTGTTACTAGTCATTTTCTACAAACACCCAGTAGGTCAAATTCTACCTTGTGTATCCTCAGAAATACATAGTCAGTCTGTCTTTTTTCCACTTATGATTTTTTCCTTTTTCCAGTTATATGTAATTAATCATTGTGAAATTTCGAGGAGGCAATTATATAGAAGTTACCTGTGATTCCCTAACCCAAAAACTCATCCAACTTTAGTGAAACATCATACTCTATATACAGTAAATTGATATGGATTTCTCTGCATAGATATTTTAACTCTTTGATAGGTTGCTCCTGCAAACATTTGATACATTAAAGGGGTCATATGACGTTGCTAAAAAGAACATTATTTGGTGTATTTGGTGTAATGAAATGTGTTTATGCAGTTTAAGGTTCAAAAACATTATTTTCCACATATTGAACATTATTGTTTCTCCTCTATGCCCCGCCTTTCTGAAACGCATAGTTTTTTACAAAGCTCATCGGTCTGAAAAGTGAGGTGTGCTCTGATTGGCCAGCTATCCAGTGCTTTGTGATTGGCCAAATGCCTCAAACGTGTGACGGAAATGTTACGCCCCTTGTCATACTGTGATGCTGTGTCCCGGTCAGATCACCAGCGCGACAAAACAAAAACAATAAAAACCCATTACAAACGAGCCATTTGTTGCATCCAGTGGGGACATAATTACAGATAATAATGACTTGTACTGTATTTTTACGAGTTATGTTGCATCGCGCTGCGTAAACATAAAACCATATCTGCATTTGTGATCGGAGAAACAAAAAAGCAAGCGCTACTCTACACCAGCGGTTCTCAATTCCAGTCCTTGCTCCCCCAGCTCTGCATATTTTGCACGTCTCTCTGTTAACACACCTGATTCAGATAATCAACTCCTCCGTGCATGAACTGTGTTCCCATTGACATGGTTCCTACACAGTGTTCATTGCTTACTACTCCCTGAGCAGGGGAAATCTGTTGAACCTCACTTTGGAACATTTCTTCATGGATTTGCACTGCGCAACATCTTCACACACGGGAAGGTGAGATAATATACCTCTGTAAATAAATACAATTTAAATTTATGTCTCGCACACTTCAATGCACTGTGAATGGAACATATACGTTTGCTTTGAACTGGAATCATGGCGGAATATCCTGTGATGTCCACTTCGCAGTGTTCAGAGCAGGGGGGCGCGAGGACTGGAATCGAGAACCACTGCTCAAAACTTGCGTTTGAATCATCATTGGCAAATCCTTTACATATGTAAACGTACTTGCGTAGCACACATCTAAATATTTGGGTTGAAACAGCGTCTCCACAACAAGGCGCCGACCGCAACAGCGAGAATCAAAGTTACGCCTTCTTTTTTTGCGTGAACATTTGGGCGGCGTTATGTAAATCTTCCCACATTGTGACGCAGACATGTGGGGGCGTGTTTAAATGAGGCGTTTTAGGAGGGCGTGGACCAGTCTTAACTTTAATTAAGAATATCTCTTTGGGTTTGAGACTTTAGTTTTTGCAACTTTAGGGATCTTCTCCATTCACAGACAGCTTGTAACACTCCAAAGAGAAAGGAAAACTTGAAATCACATCATATGGCCCCTTTAAACAAAAAACAAACAAACAAAAAAAAACGATGATGACAATAATAGTTCAGTGACGAAAAGAATGGCAAAGTTAATGAAAGAATTAAAGGTTATTCCTTACCCCAGAAGACTAACTTTATTGAAAGACTGTCAAATCTCCAGGCATGAATCTGCCATTTTTATACTTCATGGGAATGAATATTACACAGTGAAATTTCAGTAGACCAGTGGGAAAGAAGCATGGGATAATGACATTTAATGGCCATTACTAAGGACAGGAGGCCTGAGGATTCTCATGGCTCCCAGATGATGACAGACGTTTACTGGCCACCAATTCAGTAAAGGGGTGTCTTAATGAGCGGAAGCCAAGATGTTTGTTTGGCATGCTTACGCACAGCTAAAGGACGAAGACTTGCCAATTAGTATTATATAAAATATTCAAGGAAAATTATTGTAGTTTAAACTCTTTAATGTTAAAATTAGCAATGAAATTAAGAGACAAAGGAAGCAACCCTTACGAAAAATAAGTTTATTCAAGTGTGCTATTAGTATACTTATTTTAAACTAAAAAATAGGAAAGTATATTTTTAGTTTACTTTTTATGTACTTCTCAGAAATGGGCTTTATGTACTTCTAAGATATAAACTTATAATGACAATTAAGTATACTTGACTTATACTTACAAAAAGTCAAAATATACTTGAACTTTACTTAAGTATACTTAATAAAATAAACTTGAAGTATACTACTTTTTGGTAAGGGAAGTCATATAAATGAGTCAAAAAGGTCAAGACTTTGTTTAGACAATAAGTGTTTATATTGGGTCAACTAATTATGTCGCAAACTATGTTTTAAGGAATGTTCTCAGCATGAAAAGTTATAATAAGGATATTTCTTCCTACCTGGGCAGCCAAGTCCAGGGGAAGCACAACCCGTGGTTCTCGGGGAAAGAGTTGCTATGGCAGTACCTAAGAAAGATTTGCATTTAACATTTAACATTTTATGATCCAATAAATGTGAAACTAAATAAATAGTTTACATTGTGAAAACATTTGATATTCAACATTCATAAAAATATCTATTAGATCTAAATAATACACATAAACTCTTTTTTAATCTAAAAATCTAAAATGAATCAGGTTTAAGATGGACAGACTTGGCCTTTCCCAAAGCACTGTCAAAAATATGAATTCTCTCTCTTTTACATCCATGAATAGAAATTCAAATCTACCTTAGGACAAGATTTGGATTGTAAAAGTGTCATACATTTCCCAGCACTCCTCTGGGCTTTCACAATGGAATGTGACCTCAAAATGTCCACACTGAAACTTGAACATCAGCAACTCCGGTGGAATTTAATAATTTGCCACAGCTGAATGACAGAAATGTTCTGTGGGCTGATTTGATCGAGGCACAAGGAATGCCACCTTTTCTCAACACATATCCATTAGGAATGTGTGAAATACCAAATTGCATCTTGTTTCGCAATTCATCCACTAGTTTCTGACAAAGTTCAAGCTGTGTTTAAACAACATTCTCGAACACATAAAGACACCAAATCTTCGAAATAATTTAAAAGCCAGACAATCCACAAAACCAAAACCTCAACGTGCAATGCAAATCTACTGGTTAAGCTTTAGTCAATGAAATCCTCATCAGAGCATGTCTGAGGATTGGAGCAATAACCAAAAGTCTAGTCAATAAACCATTTGCATGGACCAAGATTTGAAAGGTTTTCCAAAATCTGTTTGATTTTTTTCCACCTTTTAAGAGATTTGATGGCTAAATGTAAATCAAAAAGCTATCGGTTCCAAAAAAAAAAAGAAAAAAAAAACTGATTATTTTGACATTTTCAAATAACTCTGACTTAACTCTGAGGACAAGTAATTTGTGAAAAAGATGATTTGATTCAGGTGTGAAACTACAGAGGAACAAATCCATAGCACATCCTAGGAATGAAGTAGCAGGGTAACTTTTAAGAGCTCTTAAATATATACGGAGACATCACATTGCGACAACTGTCCAGCGTTATAGCGCAGAGTTTCTGATCATCCTCTGTAAAAGGCAGGTTGAGGCGGGAAAAAAACCTGAGCTGTTCTAAAGACAGACTCCTCCGCTGTGTTTCCATGCAAGGTTGGATCGCTGTCTTCCACTGGTCTTGACAAAGGATGAGAGGGAACCACATGAGTAGCCAATGGAAAGACAGGGGAGGGTAGCATTTTAAAAGCATGCTTATTAGTGACAGCATTAGTTTTGCTCCGGGCTCAACTTCACAGGCCTCTTGACTTTATGCCAACATCACAAGCACAGCTGGCTGTAACTGAGCAAAGGAAATAGTTATGTGTCATAGGTTCCAGCATCTAACTGTCTGCAGTAGGCTAAGGGGGTCTTACACTGCTCCTGACAAGGCCAAAAAATGCTAGCAAAAAGCAAAAATGCCCTGGAACAGGTCTAGCACTCAAATGGCAAAAATTCTAAATGAATGAATGGAACAAAAGAATGTATTAAAAGGGGTAGTTCATTCAGTGTGATTATTTATTCACCATCATTTCATCACAAACCTGTATGACTTTCTTTAGTAGAGAACCAAAAAGGTAAATTTCTGAAAATATTCTGGCCACTCTTTTAAAAATACTGAAAGGACTGTCAAGCTACAAAATGAAATAAGCACCATTAAAATATCATAAAGACAATTCATGAAGGAATCATTCTTTAGATTCAGATATTCTAAATGAATCATGTGATCCGAGTCACACAATCAGGCTAAATGATTTATTTTAGAAATGGACAGATCTGGTTCCCATGTTAGTTAACAGCTCGCTGGAAATGAAGATTTTCAGTGAATAATAACTTAAAATTCACAAAGCTGATATACTGACTCCAGATGTGCTGATATTTCTTATGGTGCTTTTACATTCTTTATGACGCTTGAAGCTTCATTCTCCATTCAGTTCACATCAATAGAAGAGAGTAACCACTGGCATACTGGAAATGAACCTTTTTTTCCCCTTAAAAAGTAGAAAGTAAAGAAAGTCATACTGGTTTGAAATGACAAGCAGGTGAGTAAATATAAGTATACACCAATAAACATCAGCTCTCCTGTCAGAAGTAAATGTCCATTATGTAGTTCAGCACATTTCACAGAAAATACACTATTATGTGCAAAAAGCATCTGCAGGTACAGCCACATTGAATGACATTGTGTACACGTCATGCATAACCTTCACAGCTCAAAGCAAGCAATTATGCATATATTAGGCATGTTAGCAGTACACTCACCACTAGTTGAAGCTGTTAAGTGAATGCAATTTGGGTAACAGACTGCAAAAGAAGATGAGAAATTAGTTGCCTTTACAAACTACAGTTAGCATAAGCACTTCATTCAATTCAAGTTAGCCAGTGGCAGTGATATGCAAGTAAACTGCATACAGTATCTATTAAAGGAATTTCATGCTTTGAAATGGACAGATAATTAAAAAGCTTTTGAAAACATGAATCACAGTATATACAAGTAAACAGTGGAAGTCCACATTGAAAATCTTGGGTTCAACATCCAATTAAACCTTGCATCAAATAATTTTAGAAAAAAACAACAACACTCAAATAAATGCAAGTCAAATAAGAAAAAAAGCAATTCTGCAGTGGCTATTTATGAGATATTACTTTTGTGTAATGTGTGATGCACAAGATGGTGATCAGTCAAGGCTATCATTATCAAATAATTCTGTATAATATGGTCGTCAGGCTTTTTCACAAAGCAAAAGTGGGGCAAATCAAATAATACATTTGTGTAGATTTTTCACTTAAACTTTTCACTCATATAATTTTCATGCTAATAATATCATTTACAATGAAGAAACTGTCAAAAAAGAAGCATTTTCAGAGCATTTTCAGAGCCAACTGTATATTAACATAAAAAGACATTGTTTTATGACATTGTGCATCGTTAATGATGGCATATGATTGGTTATCTAAAGGAACTCTGATGAGGAATCAGTGCCCTCTCTGTTCTGTCCTCCTGACAAGGAAATACCTTCAACAGGGATCTATATAGGCGATTTAACAGGTTATCCAGAGAAAATAATTCCAACACTACTTCCATCACTAACACAGACCAAATGTTGACACAGGACATATGGCTTTATCTGTCTTTAGAGCACAGAAAGTTACTGAGTTAATGCTTTTGATCTGTGGGGCCATAGTTTAAAGCTACACTTTTTTCCATGGGCTGCTGACCCAAGCTGTGCTGGGCATCTAGAGTTTCAGGAACCTAGCTAAGTGGAAGAAAGCAGTCCCTGGTGAGGCTTGTTATGCATATGAGTCATGCCTGCCTTTGCTCTATTCCACCCAAAGCTCATTCCTCTATACGCTGAGAGTTGGAGGGCATTTGAAGGACTTTAAAAGTACTGGCTTAGGTAGCAGTAGGAGAAATGGTTCTGAAGATTATTTCTGTATTTGTTTTTTTTTTTTTTATCAGAAATTGCAAGAGGAATGGACAAACTAAGGGCCCCTTCAAACCTGGCATTAACATCCATTTGCATCTGGAAAGTATCTGGATATGCTTTAACTAGACTGCATTTTCACCTTGCACTTCACCTTGTTTCCAGTGTGATACAATAACACGTATTTATGTAAAATGGAAAACAGCACTTACATATTATTTAAGTGTTATATGGACATAAAAAAAAAACCTTATGCAAACCTTATGTCTTATGCAAGTTCACTTCTCAAATTTTATTTATTATTATATTATATTTTAGAATTATATTATTAATATATCAATCATAGTAAAAAATTACTCATCAGAAAAATTATTCATCAAACAAATTTTTCTACTTGTACCTTGTGGCTAACAATTTTCGTGAGTGTACAAATTTTGCAATAAAAATCTGAATAGCTAATTACTGTATAATTCAATAAATAAATCTTTTCATTCCATAAATTCATTTATCTCATATATTTATTAGAAAATGATATTAGTGGGCAAAACTATAAGGAATTGAGTTATGGTTTCTCCATTTAATCTCTACTGGTTATGAATCATATACCAGCTTCCACAGAATATAGCTGAAACCATCTACTTACTGCAGCTGAGTGTGCTGTCGGTCTGTGTGTAACTGCCTGGGATAGTCCAGTAGCGATGATCCCAGTCAATGACGTTTCCCTCAACATCACAGGTGAGGGCAGACAGCTCGGAGTAGGGCATGGCATAATTCCATAATCGGAAATTGTATATGAAGCCATCCAAATTCTGATCGTCCACACTGACCGAGCTTGACCCTTTTCCTGCAAGCTGGAGGGTTCCCCCACTCGACAAGGTGTAAACCTGAGAGGGTGCGCAGGTTTTGGCTCGATAGTGGCCTCCAAAGTACACTGCCACAAGGCCAGTGGACTTGGTCCAGGTGAGGCAGATGGGTGTCATGCTGGATGTGATGTCTGAGCTGGTGAGCAGGTCATTTACAGAGCAGAAGGAACCGTCGATGAACAGTTCCATGCCTCTCTGTGTCTTCTCAAATGCCAAAATGGATGTCCCAGAGGCATCAGACAAGGTAAAGATGGTCTCTGTGCTCTTCTGAGCTGTGCGGGCAATCTCAAAGCACACAGTGAATGCAGTGAGAACAGGAATGGAGACTGAATTGGACACTCTCACTACATTCCTGCTGCTTTTTGGCATTGTGACCTTCTGGTTCCTCAGTGCCACTGCCACTGTAAGAGTGAAAAACCATTAGATCTTAAAATATGACACAAATGCACTTACTTAGTTATTGTGGAATAGAAATGGTTCATTCAAACCTCTTTATGATCCCCAAATTGGCTATACAGGACAACAAAGACTAAATACAAATGTGAATCAGCTAATATAGAGTAACTATTTCATAATACTGTATGTTTCAACACATGAGAAAAGACGAGAAACATTAATGTCTGAAATCATCCAAGTTTGTCAGAAACATTATATTAAGTAATCATTCTAAGACAAGCTTATTAAACTTCTTCCAAAACGGACAGTCATATTCTTTTGCCCATGTTAAAACACCTCTTTTATGTCATATTTGCTGACACATTTCATTTGAATTGGCGGAAGTTTGTTTCTGTTGGCCATCTCAATATAAAAACCACAAGCAATTTAGAATGGAAAAATACACCTCCAGTTGGACTATTAGATCCCTGCACTCTATATTTGTGATGCTTTTTTGATATAACCAGACATCTGATGCTATTGAAGGATCACAGAACAAGCAATGTGTTTGCTGAATGCTAAACACTAATGAGCTTGATCTCAAAGGTGTTCATTTCAAACCTGTTTCACTGGGAAGGTAATAGTCTAAATCTGTAAAAGCTACTGGGTACTAAAACTGTCTGACTTCATAACAAAGGTTATTTTTTGCAGGTTGTTTTGTTTTGCAAGAGTGTGTGCTTTTTCATTGAACATAATTGTGTCTGTCAATTTATACAGGCACCCTTGTTGCCTGATAGTGAACTGCACCTAGACAAAAGTGCATGTTTTAGTTTTGCTCACAAAAAGATTTATTATTCTAAATAAATACAATGTGTGACTTACCAAACTCTTTCCTTGCTTCACAAATTCTACAGAAAATCATTATTTTCTCGTAACTTGTTTCTCGTAATTATCACTCAGCATATTAGAATGATTTCTGAAGGATCATGTGACACTGAAAATTCAGCTTTCCTGTCACAGGAATAAATTACATTTTTGTATTAAACATATTCAAATATAAAACATATACTTCGTAATATTTCACAATAAATGAGTGTTTCTACTGTATATTAGTCAAATAAATGCAGCCTGGGTGAGCATAAGAGACTTCTTTCAAAAATATTTAAAAACTGGAACCCACAATCTCGAACATGAAGCGTACGTTTGACTTTTTACTCTGTTGAGAAAACAGGGATCTATATGTTTATGAAGAAGAAATTATGCCAATGAGAATGAAATAGAAACATAATTTAATATATATTATCTGAAAGCGAGCCTTATTATCTTATCAATTAAATTAATTTCTTTTTTTTTTTCTGAAAAACAAGACAAAAAAATGTTTAAGAAAATTTTGCAGACTGAAAACTCTGATTGACAAAATGACAAAAATAGTTAAAAGTTTGTGACTGTGGTCATAAGAACACAATGAGATGATATTGATAGCATGAATGACAAAGCAATATGATGTGAGCAGCTGTGATATGAAACAGAGTGGCAGAGTTTAGCAATGTAATCTTGATAATACTGCTGTCTATAAGGTCTGATGTTTGTTCATTAAATTAAAACACTGCTTTCAATGTCACGCTTGTATGGAAAAGTGTATTCTTTTTTTTTTTTAACCACAGCAAAACAAAATTACTGGCATCCAGTAAACCATAACAGGGTACAAATTTTAAAATAAAAAAGAATTTTTTTTTTTATAAATTATGAAATAAACATTAATAAATTAAACAATGTGTTAAAATTGATCATTAGTTATAACAAAGTATAAATTAAAACATCTAAGGTAAATAAACATGCTGTGAAGAGTTTGCCATATATTTTAAACATACCTTGCTTGTAACTGATATGGAAGCCTTTCTTTTGGATACTAAAGTCTGAGTTAAAGGAAACCTCCATCACATTGCCACTGGAGTTGAGAGTTAGTCCATTGGGTGTTAAGCCGCAAAATTTGGCATCATTTGTGCCAGTGCTGATGATGATGCGGTCATAGATGCAGCCGTGCGCTTCCTCGAGCTCAAAATCTAGGAAGGTGATCTGCACTATAAAGCCGGTCGGGGCCTGTATGGTCCACTTGCAGGCCTGACTGGGTGGGTAGTCATTGGGGTAGCAGGGGGAGGTAAAAGAGCCCTGGGAGTCGGTGAGCACCACATTGCAGCTGACGCTACTCTGGCAGCTCTGTGCTACTGCAAGCAAACAGGTCACATGTCACTTTAGCTTGCAAAGGACAGGTATTAGCAGGGGCCAAGGACAGGAGAGGAATCAGGTGACAGGAAGAGGCGTTTAGACGACTGCTGGGTTAGTGCATTGACAAGAACAGAAGGGGAGGGAAACAGATATCAAGTTTGGTCGAGATATGGTAAGTTACCACTTAAGGAATCCCAGAGTCATTTCCCCATAATGACGAACTAGAATCTTAAGTCATTTGATAGACTTATAATCAACACCACTGACCATATCCTTTAAGATCCCTCAAGGCAACTCTCAGATTTGAAGACTTCAATGAAAAAAAAAAAGACTTGACTCAGAGACAATGGCCTCTGTTCATGCAGTCCCGAAAAGCACATAAGCAAAAACCACAGCACTTTTTGGCAAATTGAGCAGCTCTGGGCAATTAAACTTTCTCAAGATGCAGTGGCTTCCTCAGGACAAGTTTGATGTAAGTAAACAAACATTACTGAGGGTTAAATTTCATAACCCATTCCAACAGTCAAAGGACAAACTAATTTCAATGATTTATAATGTGCTCTCCAAGTAAATAATATTCCATCAGTTTTTTTTTTTCTTTCTGCAGAAACAATTTTTCCTTTACAGTAATGATAATGTTGAGAACAACAAATTGAATTTTCATGCATAAAATATTAAAACTCTTTGCATGAAACATCCAAGTGATCCACTAGTGGCCATAAAAAAGTGTATTCATAGTAGTTAGCTTGAGGAGAAACACGAAATATGGGATTTGATGGCTTTTCACAGATTCCATGTGGGGAACAATAAAGTTGGAGCACTTTAATCCTGAGAACTGTTCTCTAATAGAAGGATAAAGGGCATCCACGCTAGAAAAGGAAAATGATCTTCCGTTTAAAGGGACACAAACTACATCACAGATTATCATTACATGCCTTGTGCTCAGCAGAGTGGACAGTAGATACAAAGGCTAAATTTCAGACCACTTACATTTCAATCCAAATGGACTGAAGCCAAAACCACACACTTTTCTCCTTTCTGATTCTGTTTAGAAGTGGTGACATCTAAACGTGTTTATAGAATCAAAAGATGTCTTATTCTGAAAACCCATGAATGCGTATTACCACTACTTTTGCAAATTATTAAATTTGTTCACTCTAATAAATTTGTTAGAACGTTTTTGTATAAATGTCATAGCTTTTCCAGTTGTTTGCGATTTACTGGATAAGGATTTTTTTTATTTTATTTACTCTTAATATTTCTACATGATAAAACATTTTAGATCTTGGCATATATATATATATATATATCTATATATATGTGTGGTATATATTGGATTATGGTATATATTGTATATTTTGGTTTATGGAATATATTGGAGTATGGTAACACACACGCACACACACACACATATATAAATATATATATATTATATATATATATATATATATATATATATATATATATATATATATATATATATATATATATATATATATATATATATATATATATATATATATATATATATATATATATATATATATATAAATGCACATGGAGTTAGATGTTATTAATTTACATGACTTTTCCAGGTCTAGAAATCATACTTTAAAATATTTAAACTTGCATTTAAACTTAAACTACAGGTTTTGTCTTAACTGAAGTGTTCTTAAGTGTTCTTATTACTTTAAGTCAGGACCAAACCAAAGGTAAACATGACTGAACTTTAAAAAATGTAATCAGGACACAAATTACTAACTATACTATACATAATTGCTATACACACCTTTTCTTGCAAAAGTGATGCTGTGTGCCTCAGGTCAAGTTTTCTAAATGCATAAAATTAACGGATAATTTCATAATGGAATAACACTATAAGAAACTTTCACGAATGCTTGTTTCCCATAGGCCTGTGCCAGCATTCAAGCCAAATTTAAATTAAACTTAAATTAAGAAAAGCCAAAATATGTGATAAAAATTACTTTTGTAGAGTGACTCTGAATTTAATAAAAGTACAGCACATTATTTGTTATGGCTCCAAGGCAAACGATCTTTGGCTGTATTGCTGCAAGTTGTAAACTGTAAAACAATTAAAGTAAATAGATTTTATACATGTACAGTAACTACCTAATATTTAATTTTATTTTACGATGAAAAACCAGCAGACATTCTACATTCAAACAACACTTCATAAATGTACAGCAGACCCATTTTATTGGAGCGTAAGCTAAGGTTTCTACACATTTGCATTCTCCTGGTCCCCTCTGAAGGATCAAATACATCGGACAAATCAGAATGTCAGACCAGTCTGAACTGGGTCACTACAAAATTCACCACAAACAAGACCCCATCAACACATCTGGGACAGAAAACGGTGGAAAATTCATAAAAGTTGTCCAGCAAAAACAAGGAAGGAGGTGAGGGAAAAAAAGATCATTCTTTCCGCCATCATGCCTGGGGTTTAAACAAGCAAGGAATGGGATCAGCTTTTGACAAGTGGCCTGTGAGTGTTTTGCAGAAAGAGGCTGAAATCATTATTGGACGGAATCACACTACTGGAATATCCTGCTGTTTTATAGTTGTGTGCAAAGCTGTCGGAGTGGGCCACAGTAAAAAGCAGCACAACCAACTGTGCTACAAAAGCCACAGCTCTAACCCGGCACAATATTACGTGCTGCTCAGATCCTGGTTCCCACCCAGGACGGGTTCATTTCAATAGTGTGTCAGGGGGACAGAACACGTCACCTGCCTTTTTTAATGAATTTTATTCACACAAGCTGTACAAAACAGCATCACCCCACTTCACTTACTAGCGAGACTATTCAAAATAAGTAAAATTTGTCTCGTTCATGTGTAAAAACGTCAATGTAAACAATGAGTAGCTGGTAACAGCTTTCACTATGTGTTGAGTGTAATTGCGTTAAATGCATTGAAAATGAAATAAAACATAAATGCACCTTGTAATGTCAACCCTGTTATCTTTTTAAGGTATAATTATATCACACATATATTAAAATAAATTAATTTAGCTTGAGATGGAACAATTTAACTTATACACTTGATCACATTTAAGATTGTATAAAAATAATGCTTAAAAATGTATTAAACTGGTTTCCTAATTCATTTTTGCACTTTAGCAATATCAAGAAACAAGCACTGCAGAGAAAATTAATGTTTCAACAGTACTGTGTAGTCTATTTATGTCCTAAAATATCAAAAAAATAAAATAAAATACAAAACTAAAATAAAATAAAATGAAATGAAATATTGGTGATATGATGGGATTTGCGCAGTGTTGTGAAGTGACTGTTGATGAAGTGAAGATCAATATGGTCATTGATTTCACAGGAGAAAAGGAGAGCTTTGATCTCAAAGTATCCTTTTAGAAGGCCGCTTAGGGAAGATGCCAAAAGATGGAATGCCAGATACAGGGATCTCAGGCTAAAAAGTCCTGGGAGATTAAAAATAGCCCTTTCAGCAGCATCACATTTTGCGAAAGCTTTAATCCTGAAGTGTCTCATTTCGCTCACTCTTTCGTCTTTGTACCTCAAGGTGTGCTGCATTCATCTGCCAAAGGTCAATTAACAATTCACCCAAAAATGCAAATCCTGTCATCATTTAGTCACCTCTCTTTCATTACGGATGCCTGAATTATTTTCTTGAGAAGAAAATGAGATGCAAGGCACAATGTCCAAGCTGTTCTTTTTCATATGAAAAAAATATTATTTAAACTCCAAAAAATACCCTAAAATACTATAAATGTCATCCTCAGAGATGTATCAGTACCAGTTATATTCTTATTCATGACAGGGCAAAAAAAATGTCATCCTCAGAGATGTATCAGTACCAGTTATATTCTTAAATAAATTAAAAAATGAAATAATAAAAGCTGCTATACGGGATGTGAGCATTGTTGCGAAGTGCCTGAAAAAGAAAAGAAAAAATAAAAATAAATAAAATTACATAAAAAGAACTAAAACTGATGAAGTGAAGGTCAATTTAAGTAGGCCATGACATTTTATTTATGTTTTATGAGGCTTTTTATAATTCAGAATCATACAATTATAAGCTTAAAGCTTTCAAATTTGCTTTCACTGTATGGGAAAAAGAGCTCAGACATTCTGCCCAGCATTTCATTTAGTGTTTTATGGAATCAAGAAAAAAATAATATATGTTTGGAATGACATGAGGGCGAGTAAATTATATTATTTTCATTTTTGGGGTAACTATTCCATAATTAAGTCCATCACCTGCACACTTTTTTATTTATTTATTTATTTATTTATTTTGTGTTGCTCTTGATCAGCATGGAGCAGCTGTTATAAGGATCCAGTGAGATTTAACTCTATAAACACACCCATGGCTCCCAGAAAAACAAGGCCATCCAAGAACAAACATGTGACAAGTTGTGTGTACATTTGTGGTTTCAGTATAAATACAAGCAACAAAAGCATATTGTGAACATATGCACAAAGGGGTTGGTCTCTCTATAGGCAATAATCACATCTGGTTTTAATGACAGGCTCTTGCACGAGGACGGTAAAGATTCCATGTCTGGAAACGAGAGTCTGTGCACGCTGTTTCCTGAACGTGACAAATCAGATCTAATCAACAAGTTATTTCATCAAGAATTTTCCAAGTTTGAGCAATATTTGATTTACGTGTAATTTAAATGAGGGCTGAAATGCCTACGAGAGCCGTACGTCCTAAAATGATGTTCAAAATTGCTCTTGGCCTTCACCGCACAACATTATTCCATTATTTGTTTTTGCTGTGGCTTACATTAATTGAATTTCATTGTTTTGAAAGAATTTTAGCACTCGGTTGTTTAAACTATTAAAGCGCTTTAGAAATTTTCCTGATGCTGATTCCCAGCACTGCTCTAAACCATTTCTGACAGGCATCCAAAGACCATAAATGATCCTACTTGGACCAATATAACAGTATGAACAAATCAGGAGAGCCATGGTATGCGACTAATATTAAAAAGACACGTGCTTTTCATATGCAGCACACAGGAAACTTAAATTCAGCAACAATAGACCAATTAAGGATTCAAGCTGCCAGTTAAAGGCAAATCCACTTTTTTTTTAAGCATTGAAATCCTTAATAACACATCTGAATAATAACTCAGCCTCGGGAGAAACTGTCATAACAAAGATTATGTCAGCTTCACAAAAACAACTAAAATGTGCGTAATGACTGACCTACAAACAGAAGCGGTCACAGTAAATATTTCAGCCCACCAATGCATGCTGTGAGACCACTGACAAAGCCAGATCTCACCCTTGGGTCCTGTTTTTTTAATATATGGAGGAGTATATGTAGGATCTTTCTTCACAACTAAACTGATGGTGGCATTTTTTTTTAAATGACTTTTTATGACTTTGAGATATTTTTCATGTATAACTGGTTGTGACTTTCTTGTCAAACAGAATTCAAGGACATAGACAACAAAAGCAAGTTAAACGTGATTTAAAAAGCACGATGAAGAGCAAGAAATGCAACAAAGTCATTTAAACATGTGAGAGAAAGTTTAAAACGTACATATATAAAATGAATACAGAAACAGTGAAATACGTAAATTGAAAATATGAATTAAGGAAAGAGATGAATTAATGAAATGGAAGCAATGTTGATTAGCATGATGAGCAATCAATATACATAGAAACTCAGATCAGATAACACACTATTTGCATTATAACATTTTACATTTATAACTCTAGAGCTCCTTTACCTGAGATCGAAAAGCAGATCAGCAGCAGGAAAACTGAAAGAGTATTCTGGAACTTCCATCTCCACCACCTACCACTGATGAACGAAATCCTGCCAATCAGATTTAGAAAATTACATTTCAAAACAAAACCACAATTCAATTTATTACTTACACATAATTTTAGTACAGTGTAATGAAAACCACAACTGCATTAGAGGTTTCATTAAATGGATTGTTAAGGCCTGGAACATCATTTGATGCAACGGATGTTTGGAAATACATTCGATTTTATTTGCACAAAAAATGCAAATAGCACCATGAATTGTTGTTTCTGGTTTTCTTAGTCATTGACTTAAAACACTTTATACACAGAAACTGGCATAAACTTCATGCATCAGCTTTTCTCACTCACTCACACACACACACACAGGAGTACAATATCTTTATTCATGCGTCTATAATTTGGGAGAACTTTGAAAGTTGAAATTATGTATTTGTGGCATGGAAACCATTTTTTCCTTGTCAGAACAGTGACCACAGCCATGCAAAAACTGCCCCGTTACATAATGAGTAATCACTCTCCCATGTCAGCCATAATAAGTTTGCTGAAAAAGATCACGGATAGTGAGGTTTACAAAAGAGTTCACCACAATTTACAAAGCAAAACTTGAAATGACAGGAAACCAGAGGCTAAAAAAAACATAAGAGAACCATTCATATTTAGTGTGTTATCTATTAAAGCATTCATGCATGTAAAAAATATCATAGCTGCTAAAATAAACAGAAGCATACCTTGAATTTTAGCTATATAGAAAAGCAGTGTATATAAAAAGAAAATTACAATTCTTAAAACTACTTCCGTTCCATATGCCATTTAAAGGGATAGTTCACCCAGAAATTGTAATTCTGTCTTCATTTCCTACTCAACTGCATGTCTCATGACTGTATAGAACACACAAAAAAAGTTACTTTGAAAGTCACTGGAGTCCAAACAACCTTGAACACCATTGTTGGCTAGCTGCAAGCACACCTACCAGAGGTTTAGAGCTTTCCGGGGCAGCTGTGGCCTAATGGCCTAATAGTTGGACTTGTAACCCGAAGGTTGCAGGTTCGAGTCTCAGTGCGGCAGGAGTTGTAGGTGGGGGAAGTGAATGAACAGCGCTCTCTTCCACCCTCGATACCCATGGCTGAAGTGCCCTTGAGCAAGGCACTGAACCCCTGTTTGCTCCCCGGGCGCTGGAAAAAACAGCTGCCCACTGCTCCAGGTGTGTGTGTGTGTGTGTGTTCTTTCCCTACTCACTGCTGTGTGTGTGCACTTGGATGGGTTAAATGCAGAGCACCAATTCCGAGTATGGGTTACCATACTTGGCAAATGTCATGACTTTCAAAAGGGAAGTCGACAAACAATGCACTTAAAAATAACAGATCTTAAATGGTTCTTCGTAGTACCATAGATTCAGAAAATAACCTTCTTCTTTTAATCAAGAACTGTCCCTTTAGAAATAAAAACATTTGATGAAAAATATCTATGTTATTCAGATCAGCGAGTTGGTTTCAGAGTTCTTTGAAACATTACAACATACATGGTTTTCTAAAGAACTAGAGAAAAAAAAGTTCTTCAAATGATTCTCCTGTTGCAACAAGCTGTATAAATCATTCCTGGTTCTAACTGGATACTTTGTTTTAAGAGTAAAGTTACAAAGCATGTAGCACCAATCCACACATCCATCTCAGAATAACCAACTGCACATATCTGTGACTTTTCACTACAAACCACATTAAGATGAAACATTTGAAATGGTATATTAACAGACAATCCCTGGTCTGAAATCTGCTTCCAAGAAGGCGAGTTGTGGGGAGTCACTATCTCAGGTCCATGGAAAATGAAGATTCCAGCAGGAGATGACAACCACTAGAGACCTCGTAAATTATTCTGACGAAGACGGTTTTTGTTTAATTGGGCATTGTTCATCTGTATTAGGATTAGAGTGATAAATGTCTTCCTTATTATAAATGGATGGAAAATTCCCTCCATCTGTGACCGAGTATATTTTAATGAGATTATCGCAATGCTTCATTTGATACTATGGTTAATAACACCTAGTCTGTAAGCTTTTGTTGCCAAGACTTGAAGTGTGTGAAGTTACAAGATCCTGTGTGGTCCTGAGATCTTGTTTCATTTTAACAACCACTGTCAAAAGATAGAGAGCTCTATTTTCAGCCCACAGTGCAGTTTAGCGAGGGCAGAACAAGCCAGCAGGACAATAGACAGGGCCCTGAATTCATATTTTATTAAACAACCACAACATGCCATCAGTAGCATTCATTAGTAGGCCACAATGGTGGAATAAATTCATTAAATAGGACATGAAACCAGAAGGGAATCTTATCTAAGAGGAATGTAAGTCCACTCAACACCCTGAAATAAATCATTGTTAGAAGTCATAATTACTACATATTTTTCAGCCTTAAATAAACAGCCTCATGTTTGGTGTAAGGTGGTGCATTTGTCATGAGTGAGAATGAGGCTATTTATTTAGACCACCGTATAAAATTAATGTAATACATGACATTAGAGAACATATGAATATTGTTCAGAATGCTCCCCTAAGCATATGTAAAAACACATGAATGGGGTCAGCGACTCAAGGGACCGCGCAAGCAGAATAAAGAACTTGATTCATCATGGCAAAAATGGAAACAGTGGCTTCTGGTATTCAAATCGCTAAAACGCCAGAAGATCATAATGGAAAATAAAAATAATAAAAACAATCTGCATTATTATTATCAGCCACTAATGATTTAACTGTAACTGAACAGTACATCAACAGTTTTTAATTGCTTCACTAACTTCAGAAACACCACAGCTGTCAGCACTACAGGTAAATGGGATGCATATTCACCATCCTCTCATTTTTCTCTGACATGAGCTCATCTCATCTAATGACCTAAGAAATTCCACAATTACCTACTTCATGGTTGTGCCTTGAAATCAAGTAGACAGTCTGGCATCAAATGTCTGATGCCCAAAACGCTGTGTAGGCAGGCAGCTTACTATAGTGAGAGAGACAGACTATGAGTGGAAGCTATAATTTAGACATTTTAAATACTATTTAGTTGTTTACAGTTTTATTTGCGGTCATCTAAAAGTCCAATTAGCAATTCATCTGCCCACCACCATTGTAATGTGACACCCATTCTTCTGAGCCATGGATTTTTCACTCTTCTAAGTAAAAGTAGTATGCAAAATACAACAAAATGCGCACAATAGCCTACACCAAATATATATGAAACAAAAGACCATGACCTTTCCATTTTATAAAAACAACTGAGCTACAATATCAACGTTGTCTAAAATAAATAAATAAATTAATTAATTAATTAATTAATATAAAACACGTAGCTGTTTCACGGCTCAGTCTCTAATAGTATTATTATTTATTGTTCTATTGAACATTGATATTTTGAACTTTTATTAAACGTAGCAACACCTTGTGGCAAATTCTATTTCCACTAATCAGAGCCCTTTATTGTTCGCAAAGTTAAACCGGGAAAACCTCAAGATTTGTTTACTCGAGTTTTAGTTCGAATATATAATTTCACAAAGAAAAGTAGAAGAAGCTCGAAAAGTCACTTACATTATTTCATTGAAGCTCGTCTCGTTGAAGAAGCATTATATATCTTCTCCTGTTTGAACAACTTCAGAGAATTTTGAGAGGCAGCCCACCATCAACTCTCACGCGCCACGCCGATTCTTAGTAACACATATCATCATCGGGAATATTCTTAAATTAACTGCACTATCTATTTTTGGTAGATGAAGCTGTTTTCCGAGCAGACAGATGCGGGGTAAAACGTTAGCTAGAGTTTACTAGACAAAACTGTGCTTGTCCAACCGCTGGAGGCAGTTCTCAATACAGCCCCACCCTTCAGTGTGAGAAATCCCGGGGAGACCCCAAAAATAAGAAGTAAATACATGAATACTTTGCATTAGTGTTCGGTGCGCACTGTTGCTAGAATTAAATAGGATAATAAGAGCAACAGTGTAGAACAATATATAATTAAGCAGATGATTACGTTATATAGAAAACAATAAGCATTTGTCAAATCAAAAAACTTTTCAAAGAAAAAAAAACGAAAATTAAGATATATATATATATATATATATATATATTAATATTGTTTTATTTTGTGTACTTTTAAATGACCTAAATATATTGTATAATTTATATTTTTAAATTAACTACATCTCCTATACATATACACACGTGAGAAAGAGAAAAAATTAAAGAGGTCTAGATTTTCACACACAACTTTAAATTAACTAGGTACATTATATTAACTAGCCTATATAAAAATTAAAGAGGTCTAGATTTTCACACACGAATTTACACACACACATACACATACACATACTGTAAGAATAAGTTGTATATTCTTGCCTTCGAGATATATATATATATATATGTGTGTATATATACAAAAACTATATATGAACAATTGAAATTAACTATTATATTAAGTAATAAACACAGACACAAACTAAAATAAATCAGGAATTTACATTAAATTGCATCAGTGTATTCAATATGTAAAATATGTATATATAATTATTATATAAGTTTGTAAAAAAATATACACAAAAAAAAAAAAAAAACATTAAAATGTTTCTTTTTAATGTGTGTTCTTAAAACATACAAGAACAAAAAATATATAATTCAGGCATTTTCCTAATTAGATTTTCATGAACAATTTATTAATTCTTACTAATTTGTTACAGACCTTATAAACGGACTGTAAAGATGAGCTTATCCTCAGTCACTCATGCTAGTTATTTTGTTTTCAACGTCAGAGAAGATCTTCCAGTTAGATAGTTCCTACAAGTCGGGTAACTGTATTTGCATGTACCTCAGATTCAGATATAGATTTCAACATTCAGGTTAAATAGTACGCTCTTAAGAGATTTCAGGTCATGTAGTTGTAACCAATGCCTGTTTACTACAGACCTATGAGATGATGTATGAATGATAATACTGAACATTTTGTCATCCTTTATTTGGATGTACAGGCTGCCTTTCTTTGAATCTGATAAGCGAGTCCCTGTAGGGAACTGTTAGGTTTTGATCTATTGTGGGTGTGAGAACCCATACACAATAACACAGTCATTTATTATAGGCTAGCTACAGTTATATGTTTTGTTTAGTATTGAAATTTACAGCCACAATTACGTTTTATCACCATAACACAGAAACTTGGCTGAAGATTTTGAATGTAAAACAACTACAGAGCCAGAAATTAAGATTTGCACGATCCTTCCAAATTCTTTGCGGTTCACAAATTACTCATTTATTCTGCTCAATAGCCGTTGCAAAACATGGAAAATTTTAATGATAATGCAGCATACAAGGTGGTAAAAAAAATCCCATTCCCACAGCACTGATAGCGATCAAGTCATAAACTTTATCTATGCTTGTCAATGTCAATACCCTTAAGCACACTTTAAACACTAAAAAGAGATTACAATGTCATTAAATATGATGAACGTGGTCACACAGAATTTAAGCTTAATCTTTAAAGGTTAAAAGACAACACTGTAAAAAAAAATGATTGTGATTTTAACAGTAAAAGACTGTAAAAATGCTCCGGTAAAAACCTGTTAATTGGTTATCAGTAAGTTTCCATTCTATATACGGTGAATAAATGAGTAGTTCATTCATGAAACTCTATTGGCGCTCTAATTGGTTCATTCAAAAACATGTTCCCAGCCAATCAGGTTCAAATTATAATTACCGTATGCCTATAAACCGGACACATTCCATGCTCACCATTCCTGCGTGCAATGAGTATCCTTTTGCTAGCCCACCGCCTCCCCAGCACCACCTGCCTAGATCTGCTACTGGGGGATCTTCCTCTCTTTCTAGCAGCAGCAGCAGCAGCATGTTTCCTTTTATTTTATGATCTGTGCATTTAGCCAAAGCAAGTCTACTTGCTCTGCAGCAGCAGCAGCAGCATAGCAGATCTAGTCCACCAAGACCAAACACCTGCTTTTCTAATTTTATCAATAAAGCTTTTACAATCCTTTGCAAGAGTTGTCATGACTGAACTGTAATTACATTTAATGTAAGTTTACAGTAAAACGCTGTTAAAATTATGGTTTTTGGAAGTGAAAAAGAAATAAGTAATTGCATAATTTACAGTGAAAACCCGTAAATTGACACTCCCAGAATTCCCTGCAGGACACTTCATTTTATTTTTTTTCATTGAAATAACTTAGATTTTTCTTATCAGTTGTGTACATTAGGGTTTTATCTTACATCTAATGTTGTTAAATTAATGTTTATTGCATTATTTCAGTATCGTGTGTCACCATGATGGGGTTTAGTGTGGGGTTTAGTGTTTGTGTGAATGACACCGTGCATCTTCTCTATATATTAGTATTTCCCTTCTCAGCTTGTAGAAGAGCTGTTTTATGATGAGCTCTGATTCATCAAGTGACTTTCTCATCACTACCTGTTTTTAGTGGTTATCAGTATTACAATTGTTCAAAACAGATATTAGTACTTCAGTATGCTGGTTTATTAACATTACATCAATTAATGAAATACTTTTTTTATTGTGAATTTAAGTTAAGTCTGTAAAACCTAAAATGTTGCTACCATATTTTTAACAGTAAAGTTCTGGCAACCACAGCTGCCGGTATTTTACCGTAAATGTCATATTATTATTTTTTTACAGTGATGTTATGGTTTGATCCTCTGCTCTAGTGTAAATATGCTGTCCTAGATGGATTTTATCAGAAGATATATAATACTTTGTAAATTCACGTGAGCCAATTAAACCAGAGTGCAAAGGAGTAAGACAGGTGGGGTGGAAAATCCCAGGTGATGTTCATTTGCATCCACAGTGAGGCAGGAAAGGATTCAGGCAAATGCAGATCCATGCAGTGATAGCTCAGTCTACTTCCAGATAAGTGCATTGCCCTTTCTATTACACTTCAGGCTAAAGTGTGGAAAGAGAGGAAAACAGTGACAATGCTAATGCAACCGCAAAAAACACAAGTAGAGCAGAAAACAACAGGAACTGTCTATTGTAATTAGATGTTTCCTGAATATGCACACACTGAACTGAAGAAGTTCAGTCATGCATAGGGCTGAATGGGTTGTGACTAGTAAAAAAAAAAAGAAAGAAAGAAAAAAAAACCTTCATAAATACACTCAGTGTGCATCACCTTTAGTGCCTTTGAAATACAATATCATTCCCATATTTTAAATTTCCAGAAATACTTACTGCGACACATTTTACTGTTGCTGCTACCTGGAATGATTCAAAAATTAACATTATGAATTGAAAAAAAAGCATTTATGAAAATATGGAAGCCTGTTTTGACCACGGAATAAAAAAATGAAAATGGTAATTGTGACTTTTTTTTTCTCACAATCTCAATGTGAGCTGTTAAATGTGAGACATTGCCAAAAAAAAGAGAAAAGCTGCAAGTTACTTTTATTTTTAGTGCTGTCAAATGATTAATCACATATTAACAAAAACTTATGTTGGATATGTGTACTGTGTATATTTATGATGTATATATAAATACACACACATATAGTAAATATTTTGAAAATATTTACATGTGTATATATTTATATTCTTATATTGATATTCTATATAAATATATTTAATATATAAAAATAACATTTTTCTTAAATGTATGCATGCATGTGTTTGCATTTATATATACATAATAAATATACACGGTATACATACATATATTATGTAAACAAAAACTTTTATTTTGGATCGCGATTAATCATTTGACAGCACGAACTATTTTTATTTTATAATAGTAGTAGGAGTAATAAATGCGAGATGTAAACTCAAAACTTGAGAGATAAAGTTAGAATTGAGGGATGTAAATTCAGAACTGCAAGAAAATATCTTACAATACAATTCTGACTTTTTTATCTGAACTGTAAAGATAAGTTGCAATTACCTTATCATTATTATTATTCTTTTTTTTTTATTCTGTAGTGGAAATGGCTTCAATAAGAAAATGTTTTTTAAATTTAATTTAGCCAAATAATCTGCACACATTTTCAATTAATTCATTTTTTATTGCCGGTGATTTGTTTAAAGCTGCCTGTGCAGAGATCCAGTTAACACTAATCCTCATTCATGCTCTAACTGCATGTGTGCAATGCTTATCGTTTACATGATGCAATGCATACACCTTGGAAAGCAGCATTTAATGACTACATTTAATAATGAAGCACCAAAAATCTAAATGTGAGATGCTAATTTTTCAGGAGGATTTTTAAAAGAAAACATGCACTGCAAATGACCAATAAAAGAGTTGACCAAAAACGATTTATTGTTGATTACACCAACACGTAACTTACAGCAGAAAACAGTTACCATGAAAACTAACTGCAGAATCCTTCCACCTAAAGCATATACATGTAAAGTAGTTAAGGGCAAAGTGTCTCTAAAACTCACGTTTCAGAGAGCCTGAGGTAAGATGAGTGAGATCCTGTTTAAGACATATCTTCAGACATGGTACCATGTCCATGCAGATCTAACCAAATTATTGTGAAGCCAGAAAAAAAAAAAAGACCAAACCACCTCAAACCTAAATATGTATGAGCTCCTCAGAATTTTGAAAGGGTCTTTCACATGCACCTGATTTTTAGTGTTGTATCTGTATCTCATCAGTCTAGTAATGAGCACCTATTGACATCCAATATGGCAGAAACAGATGTTGCATTGAGTGATTGGGGGGACCCTGTGGAGTGTCTCTTTTTGATAAAGATGGGGCTAGGGAAAAGGTCCTTTTTCAGCTGCTCTGGGCCAGATCTCTGATTCAGTGGTTTTAAGAAGGACAGCACAATGGTCTCATTCTTTGCCAGTGGTTAGTAGCTTCAGGGCCTTCTGCAGATTCTGAATGGCAGTGCCCACATCCTCATATTGCAGTGCACTGCCTGCGTATTTACAGTATTTCTGAGCCCGAGTAAAGTCTTCTGGTGTGAACCGCATATCACCTGTAAAAAGAAAAGGTTTACATATGTTAACAAACTTGACACACACATACACTCTCTCTCTCTCTCTCTCTCTCTCTCTCTATATATATATATATATATATACACACACACCATATATATATATATATATATATATATATATATATGTATGTATGTATATATATATATATATATATATATATATATATATATATATACACACACACACATATATGCATGCGTGTGTGTGTGTATGTATAATATATATATATATATATATATAAAAAATGCTGCTGTTTTCAACTTTTTCATTAAAAACCCTGAAAAAAAGTATAACTTTTTCCACAAAAATATTAAGCACAACAATTGTTTTCAACATTTATAGCACCAAAACAGCATATTAGAAGGAAAATAAATCAAATATTTCAAACTTTTAAATGGCAGTGTATATTAAGTCATTAATAAACCAATAGCGAATATATAAATTATATTTATAGTTATCACCAGATACCTTCCCTAATAGTATTTTGATGATTTCCAGGGGAAAATTCTGGAAAGCCATGCACCCATTTCAAACTTGCATGTCTCTCCAGTGCCCACCAGCACATTAAATTATAGGGTGAGCTGAGGTTGAGCTAGTTTATGAATACTTAAGTTAAGTCATTTGCCAGTGGGCATGCAAAATATTATAGTCATGGTGCACGAATGCCTTAACCACAATGTAAACTATGCTGGCTTTCACAGTGACATTCTGAGTGACAGTTTGAGCTGAATCCATAATGTGGGAACCAAATAATGAACTGGACAGAGACGACCACCAAAGCACTTGTGAGCTTTCAAAATAGTTTTAGGTACAGCACTTCTGGGAACCTAAAAAGATCTCTAGATCCTGTCTCCTCTCCAGTATTAATATTTAACCATAATACATTTTTGCCTTTTTCAAAAGCACTGCTTGCACCTCGATTACTACAATATGCACAAAGTCTGGGAAGACTATAACCACAGAACTATCTCAGCTGAAATGCTTGATTTCAAGAACATTTCAACAAGTTACTATACTGGTAATGTTATGACCTTGGTTGTCATTTATTTTGGCTGTAGAGAGGGTGAAATGTGGAACAGAAGGTGTATTTGTGCATTTATGGGACTCACACTGGTTCAACTTTGTGTCATTCACAAATATTCTACTTATAATGCTGATCAATTGAAAAGAGCAAAGAAATAACCAAAGATGCAATTAGAATGACTTGAACATTTGAGGCCTCTTGGTTGGTGCAGCAAGACTGAAGACTAGCTTAAGCAGCACTTTAGACATGACTGCTGGTAAGTACATGTTCTGTGACATGAGGATTCGTTTGTTAACTAAGACACATTTCCCAGTTACGCTGTAGTGGCATGATCCACCTTGGGACTGGTAATAGGTTTGTTATTGTTTGGTGTAGGCAGAGCGGCTGTCTCGGGCATGTCAGCATATCTGCTTATTCGCTAGCCTTGTTAATCACAGTCTTGGCAAGTATTGATCACCGTTAACTACTCTGAAAATAGTGATTAGATCAACATGGGTTGAGAAAAGGGATTGAATTAATTAAATTCAAAGTCATTTAACCTATTTATTGAAACAGAATTAAAGTATACAGATTCAGTATGATATAAAGATAAAAATAATATTAAATAAATATAAAAATAATAAATATATAAAAAAAAGACAAATTAAAGCTAAATAAAAATAAAAAGCACAAAATTACTAAAACTTAAATTAATATGAAAATGTATAAATCTAATTCTATTACATATTAATAAATACTATTATGATATTTAAATATAAAACATAACGTCTGCTGAATTAATATTAAATAACCTCCATTTTCGCCTACGTTAATTTGTTTTTGTTGCTTGAACAGTTTCTAATTGACTTTCAGACTTTCAAACCAGTTAGACAATGTCATGGCCGATATGTTTTCAGAAAAACCTTAATGATTCAGAAAGGACAAGCAATTTGCAGTATGACATTGCAAACTTTTCACACTGAGGTTTTACTTAATAATGGCTAATATTTATGTGTCATCTTCCTTATTTGTCCCTGTCTGGGTACCAGTTATGATAGCAGACTGACTTTAATTAGCCAAAACAATACCAAAAGATGCGCTTTTTTAATGTATACATGTCTGGTTAGGCTAGAAAAGCAACTTTTTGTCGTCGCAAATTTGTATCTGGGTCTTGCACTCCAAATTCTCAGTCTGCTCTATTTCTGGCAATTGCAGCAATAATGGGCAGTCTTTGTATATGAAATGACCTCTAATTAGCCCACTAATTAGCTAAATTATTTAACTGGCAGGTTGAATGCCAACAGTAGCTTTGGGCACAATAGACATTGATTCTTTTTAAAGGTACATTCCAGTGACACAATGGCTGTTAGTAAGAGAATGCAATTTTGAGCTTCGTCTGTGGCCGGCCCCACCAACTATGGAAAGCCAAACTTGTCAATCTCCTTCCTATAAAGCCTTCATTTATTTCAGAAAATCCAGTGCAATGTCTGACTTTGAGGTCCATTTTGAGAAAATGAGGTCCATCAAATCTGTGAAATGAGGTTCTATCCTTTCTGTCATGACTGTTTGCTGATTTTGGTGAGAATGGATTTCAGTGAAGAGGAGTCATCTTCAATCAGAAAGCTTACCTTGCTGGGTACTGTTTAGAAGTGAAGGATCAACCACTGGCATGGTTCGTGGAACAGGCACTGGTTTGATGGGATCTGCTGCTCCAAAAGAGGGGAAAAAAGTCCATTAGCTCATGACCATGAATGTACTTTTGCATTTGCAATTATGGCTGATAGGATGTTGAAAAACTGTAATGGATGAATTAACTAGTCCATTTATTTTAGACCGCTGTAACTGATTTAGATACGCTCAGATACCAGCTACGGCTGAGCACAATCTTTCCAAGGAGGGAAAGAACGAAATGTGGATTTTATTTAGAATACACACACACACACACACACACACACACACATATAATATATATATATATATATATATATTTGGGCTGTCAAATGATAATCACGATTAATCACATCCAAAATAAAAGTTTTGTTTACATAATATATGTGTGTATACTGTGTATATTTATTATGTATATATAAATACACCACATGCATGTATATATTTAAGAAGAATATGTTATGTTTATATATTAAATATATTTATATATATAATATAAAATATAAGAATATAAATATATAAATGTATATACATGTAAATATTTTCTAAATATATAATTTATGTGTGTGTATTTATATATACATAATAAATAACCCTGTACACATACATATATTATGTAAACAAAACTTTATTTTGGATGTGATTAATCGTGATTAATCATTTGACAGCCCTAATATATATATATATATATATATATACATATATATATATATATATATATACGCATATAAAGCAAAGTTCATTTTGTTTAATCTAAAGAGTCTGAGAGCGGACATGGAGTCAAATACAAAAGCAAGGAAATGAGAGCATGCTATGCATGATCAAATTAAGTGGTTGCACCTCCAGGGTGCCATGTTGCAGATTAGTCATTTCCGTGTCTGGAAGCCATAGCACTAATCACAGAGGACAGAAGTTACCAGGGGAAACATGCCCCTGAGCATGCCTTTCTGTGCTTTAGAAAGAAAAACAGGAACCCTGAAGTACGGGAAATATACATGCAAATACACTGCAGCTCTGTCCCAGTCCTCTGAGAAGTACTAATTAACCTCTACATTTGAGTCAAGGGATTTGTGTTGTTATGAATGACAATCAGTGTTCATCAACCGCTGCCCACACTAAGTGAGCAAATACTGACTTAAAATTTAGTTATCAAATGCATGGATATCCATAAACAAGAAATGTGTTGTTATGAATGATTTGCACATTTATTTGATCAAAAATACAGCAAAAGAAGTAATATTGTGTAATATTATTACAATTTAAAATAACTTTTTATTTTAATATGTTTAAAATTATATTATATTATTTTGATTCCAAACCTGAAGTTTCAGCAGTCATTACTCCATTCTTTCATGCTATATGATTCTTCAGAAATCGTTCTAAATGCTGATTTGGTGCTGAAGAAACATTTCTGACTATTATCAATGTTAAAACAGTTGTGTTGTGCAATACTTTTTGTGGCAACAGTGATATATTTTTTTAAAGGATTTCTTTAATGAATAGAAAGTGCACAAAAACTATTTGAAACAGATTTTTTGCACCATTACCATTTGCACCTTTCTATAAATTGAATGCGTCCTTGCTAAATAAAAGTGTTAATTTCTTACTTACCCCAAACTTTTCAATAGTGCTGTATAGTGGTGGCAAGGCAGATGGTTACACTTAAGCTCAGCTTGTTTACCTTCTGAATGGGGAACCTCTGCAGGTGTATTGGCTGGCGCGTGTGACCCAGGGGGTATCTGAATATTGCTGAAATTGGACACTGGGGGTTGATTTGATGGATGGCCGTGGAAAGAAGGCTGAGATTGTAGATTTTGAGGCGCTTGTGAAGGACCACCACCCTCGGCACCGAATTCATCATCTAAAGTAAAGAGAAAAACAAGCAAATATGTTCATGCAAACAGCATTAGACTTTGTCAACATTAAGCTTGTCGTGAAAGCATCCAGAGAGTTCACCTCTTTTAAAAAGCCTTTATGATAAAACTAATGAACTTCAGAAAGAAGTTTTCCTTCCAAGAATAATTTTTCCACAACTAATGGTGCTGTTTCCTGCTAGCACTAATCAGGTTTTTCTTTTTTTTCACATTATCCCATCCAGTGCTGAAAAGATTCCTATGTTCACAGCATTATTTTCTCTCACAATTTTATCATGAATACAAATCATGGAACAAATGAGCCTCACTGCAAGTCAACTGTTGGAGGGCTTTGAATAAAGCTGTAAAAACCTTTGATGAAGTGGCTTCAATCTGAAAGTACCACAACAAACTTCCTGTAGCCAAGGAGATACTTGGCAGCACAGGGAAACGAACATAACATAAAAATATGAAATTTGGACACACAGAATTTTATCAGATTTGATTTATGATTTGATTTAAGCTGGAAACATTTTTGTTCCTCAAAACCCTGGAATAGGTTGATGAGGACAGCCATTACACGGAACCAATTTCAATCAACTGCAAGCTGATCCCTAAGACACCCCAAAATGAGTGATGAATATAAATAAATAGAACAAGGAAAAAGAAATTCAACAAACTGTGGCTGGGTTCTTCCATTTGAAATTTAACAACAATCCCACATTCATAATGTTTCTAAAGCCCCTGGGCAGATTCAATTTCGCAAAAATATTAAATTACAGTAAAACGCAGTTTAGAGGTTAGCACCATATGTATTTGCCTGCATCAGCAACATTTAATAACAAGGTAAAACTTCAATATAACATTTCATCACAGGGAACAAGTAAATGAAGCATATGAAAAACACATTTCCAAATTTGGTTGATTTAAACATTTAAACATGCTTTTTTGACGACTTTCCTTTCACCAGACATGTGTCAGGGGGTTTATTTTCATAATCGGCAGTGAAATAATAAGGGTGGGGCAAGTCAAACAAACATTATGCTATTATGAAAATATGGCCTTTATATGGTTTCTGTGCAAAAGGGCTTGATCAGCCACAGATCAGGGAGATTCCTGGTCGATCCTGGAGGAGAGTTTTGTTCTCAGAGTGATGCTGTAGGCAGATGAGGAATTGTGAAAAAGGCTATAAGTTGGCAGACTATGACCATGAAAGACTATACTTGAGACTGCTTTGTACTGCTATATTGAAAAGATGCGCTGTGATTACACAATGATAGCACTACAAAAAAGCCATCCTTTCTGTTTTTAATAATCCACACCACAGCCATGTGAAGAAGCTGTGGCTCTGGAAAGAACTCTGAACACCTGAATATATATCATGCTTTTCCTTGGGCAGTGAGGGAAATAAATACCAGCAATGTATAACCTAAACTACACAACACATAGAAAATTAATGTTCATTTTTCTAGGTGAGTAATCCACATATAATTCACATGAGCACCTGACCCTCTCTAAACAGTGTTGAGAGCTGTAGACCTGGAGAAAAAGTCAAATTCCTGTCTGATAAATCAGCGAGAAAAAATATGAAAAGTTGCAACCAATGACAAAAAATAAACAGTAAATAAGCTTTATTTTGTGCATAATTTTTGCTGGACTTTTCAATGTGACTTATTGATGTTTTGGAAAGTTTTATTTTTTTTTTTAAAAAAAAGGGGAAAATATGGTGTTATAATGATCATTTCAGTGTTCTCAAGAACTAGAGTGCCAATCCATAATATAGAACCCATCTTTTACTACCCAGTCCTTAAGAAAGATTGATCTGTTAACCTTTTTTTAAAACTCTATTAAAGTTCTCACTGATGAAAACAGTCCAAAGGCCCTTTGTTTTAAGTAGGAAGGTGATGGAGAGGGAACCAACATTGGCTCAAGCACACTATGGATTCGTAAAAGTCAACATGAGGATTAAGAGAAGCTCTCTCTGCAAATACATCTCTTTATTTATTATTGATCTGCGCTGACAGCGGAATTCTGAAAAGTGGGTGTGCTCAACCAAACTGTACAGCTGCTGGCCAAAATTTGTGACCTACATTACATTTTAAAGAAAAATGTATTCTGTGCTAATTAGCGACAGGGAGGGAATGGATAAATTGTGAACAGATGCAATTGTTTTAACATGCAAGATGAATGGCTTAGAATGATGCAGTCATGTTCATCTGGAAAAGTATGGAAGGGAAAAAAAGTCATCTGTGGAACTGTAACATGTATGCAACATTTGACGAAGTGGATGTTGAAAGAAAGATGCTGTAAAAATACAAACTAGTAGCAATCAGAATTGTTATGGTTGATTTAATTTGCCAGGGCTGTCATTATTGGAAATAATTAAATTTGATGCATGTCCAAAATACGTTTTGCAATCAGTCATGCTACATAAAGTTATAATGTTATACATTATCATACTGTACATGTATACACATGGTCATGCCTGTTATATGTGTCTCAATTTAGGCCAACCTTGCTTATATAATCTACTTAATGCAAACCAATCCAACTCCAGAGTTTCACCGGAATACTACAAAAGAGTCATTTAGACAATGATTTCAGTATGTCTAGAGCATGTTCTTCACTGAATTTTTAAACCTCTCATTTTTTCCAAGCTGTAGAGCCCATTTCAGTTTGACCTTAATTTCTCAACAGGCTAAAATAAAGAGACCCTTACTTTCCATGGAGTCATGGCACGGGTGCAAAACCTGCTTCAGGAAATGAACAGCTACTGGTGTAAACACTGTAGATGAGTCTTAGGAATAGTATACTAATTGAGAAAGTTGTTACAGATCAGTTCTCTTTCCTTCAAATAAGACTTTTTTTCTCAAGCCCCGAGGCATGCTTGCTGTGCAAGGACGCAAAACCACTATTACGGTTTTTTTGGTGTTAGTTGGCAGACTTCTTTGTATTTCATTGTTATTTATTCTTTATATATTTTTGGTATGTGTTTTTGGAATTCTTTGTTTTTTTTGGAGTTACATTAAAAAATGTCCTGGCTTTTCCAAACTTTAAATTGGCAGTGAATGGGTGTTACTATTCAATAGTCCAATAGATGACCAATAAAGTGCGCCCATCTATCATAAAAAAGTCCTCCACACAGCTCCGGGGGGTTAATAAAGTCCTCCTGAAGCGAAACGATGCATTTTTGTAAGAAGTGTTACTATTCAATAGTCCAAAACCAATATCCCTTAAATCACTCATTTTTCTTTTAAAATCCCAGTTTCGATGAGGACCATCTTTTACGTCTCCTATGGTCCTACGTCATCCGCATCAAATCTCTATCATGTATACGAAACTGAAAGAAATGGACAATTAAAAAAACACCAATTCACTTCAGGAGGCCTTTAGTAGCTAAACATATTCCTGAAAATGAAATTACAGCGGATTTACAGTCATACATTGTTCACTATTATTTAATGACTTGAAGCAAAATTTGTCTGCTCAGTACCACTGTTTATACACAGGATTAACTTGACTAACAGGCTGTAACAATAACAAGTGAAAGAGACCCCACTGAAAGCAATTAGACGGAGAGGCAAGATAAATCTGTGATAATGTCCTTAAACTTTGCACAGCAAAACGCTGTAAGCTCTTGGCAAGCTCAGTGGGGATAACCAAGCATGAGGTCTTACAAGAAGGGCCCAGCTCTAGTAAAGCTCAAGAAATATTTCTGTGACGAAAAACACTTGTTACATTAACAGCAGTTAGCTTGATCAGAATAAAACCGTGATGAAAGCATTATACGATATCACATAATACAGAAAACTGTGTTATGTCATTCCCAACAGCGTAGTCTACAGATTTCATGAAGCAGGCCTAGCCCATGTGGGAATGACTTGTCATTTTGAACACTGAACGAGAAAATGTTATAACACATTCTAAATAAGACAGCTATAAAACAAGATATGCTTTATTTTTGAAACTGCAACCATATTGTTGGTAACAGTTGGTAAACTGCAAAAGGCTTTCACAAGTAGATCAATTTGTATATTCTACATTAGAAATATGTTGTATTCCAGACCTATTTAACTGCCGCTTTCAAATTTCACAAAGGTATGGTGGTTCCCGCTTAAGTTCGGTTATTTCACCCCATTTGCCCTGCATGAAAAAGTTTCATGTTGGTAAACTGTCAATCACTCAGGTTTAAAATCGATGAGGCATCTTTTACAGTTTCAGTTTAATTATTTTTTCTTTTACAGTCTCATCAAATCTTATCAAAACTGCTAAAAGGGATGGAATTTTGATAACAGGATTTAATTGTGGTTTAGGATGAAATTAGGATTAAGAAATGGACAATTAAAACCACCAATTCCAAGTAATAGATGTGCTCTTGAATGGTACTTGCTTCAGCTTTATCCTGTTTATTCTATTGGGTTACTGATCAATTTTGAAAGCCGATTTACTGTATTTATTCAGAATTTCATCCTAGCTGGAAATGTTTGTCTTGAACACTGAAAAATGTTATAAAAGACAGCTATAAAAAAAAAAGATGTTTAATTTTTCTTTTTTTTTAATGATCAAAAATATTAACGTAACTGTTCTCTGCTGCTTTCATTCACAAAATATTCTAGTTCGGATTTGCCCCAATGAAAGTTTCATTTGGTCCACTTGCTGATGAAGTTGAATAGCCCTGCTATATGCTATTGGCATGACCATGGTGTTAAATAAAGTTTCAAGAGGAAATGTGTTTGGTATTGCTATATTGTGTAAACACTTTTCTTTTCCGAATTTCCAAATCCAAACCTTGGCCTTATGTTATTCCATAAAAAAAAATCATTGAATTAATCATTCCAATTTTCTATTATAGTGAACATAAGCAACCTATTAAACAACAGGCAATCTATTTGTGTTTTTTGATTTATTACATTGTGTTTTTTTTTTGTTATGTTTTTTCCTGTTTAATTGTTATATAGTTTATCCATTATATATGTTGCTGGAGATTTCTTATCCACATTCTTGAGAAATCACCACTACAATGCAACTTCCTATTACTATGCTGTTACTTTTTAATTTTCGAAAAACAAAATAAAAAACATTTAGCTGCTTCTGATATCAAACCCCGTCTCAGATGGCACACCCACAGACTGCAAACAGTTACTAAATGTAACAAAATTGTAAAGTACTTTCTCAATCAGGCAAGATCTAACGTTTGGCTGGCTTTGTCCATCAGTTTGTCTGGGAACAACACTGTGTTTACAAGGTATTACTTTTTTCATTTAATTTTTAAAGACACATTTTATTTCTGCATTCATTCTCTGTGTGTAACCCTAACTTGACATGATGCTTCAGCCCTTTCCTTTCTAATGACTATCCTTGAACTTAAAATAGTTAGATTAGCCAACAGCGGATCATTTCACACTATTAAAAGGGGTGGCAACCCTGATCCACTCCGTGATTGTTTAAATAATCACTACATAAATAGCAGCCTGTTCTGACTCGCAGGGGGAGGGTCACGGGGCGAGGCGGTCATCTCCTGTGTTCTTTACAAATTGATAAGGCACACAATGTGCTAACATTTACAGATTTAGAAACAACAGACTCACATCGAGGAAGCCACTTAGTAAACCTGGAGGAAAGCCTCCCAGCTGATGTGAATTTTTTTTTTAATGGGAGTCACAGGATCATTCTGGGGGAGCAGATATAATATCAGCACTTACCATATGCTTCCCCCTCCATTCCAATAGGACCTGGCTGCGGAGTCTCACCATTCTTCAGACAGTTGTGGATGTAGGCTGCCTTCCACTTTGCATACTTCCTGTGCTGGATGTTCTGGATAGGGGAGAACATGTGAAAAGTCATTCAGTCAGTCAATCATTAAGATAAGAAATCCCTCAATTAATGAACTTTCCCGACAACACAATAGGCACTTAAAGCGCAGATTTGATTTGTTAGTCAGGATTTTGTCTGGACATGACATAGATAACACTTGACAAAAAAATTATTCACTAATGACTATGATTACGGTACATGCCCTTATGAATGTGAGTTTAATGACTGGTATGTTCTGCATTGTTTTTGAATAAAGCAATAAGACATGAAAAGCTTGCACTGAAATTGATTTAATGTTTTAAAGTGCTTTTATGCATGATAAGAGAAATTCCTTGAATGGCATATGCAATATGTTAAAAGACACCAATATTTCTTAAATATACAATAATCAGGTGTTTTCAAACTTTTTGATGTTAAGTACCCACAAATTAGATGACACCTTTGTAAAAGGGACCCTTTCCTAAGAACAAAAAGACAGCTATATATATTTTTATGTATGCTTAGTGAGAAAAATATGAAATGCAATATTAAAAAGACCTAATCAAAATGTAAAAAAAAAAAAAAAAATTTTTTTTATTATTTTACTGTACTAAAACCAAAAATAATTAAAATATTATCTGGAAAATATTAACTTTGTATTAAATTGACAACATGCTTTCTCTTTCTTTAAATTAATACAGAATTTAACTGATGTGTTTCAATTATGTATGTGTAACAGCTATTTTAGAGTCAAAACTATACATTATATAAAGCAATCTTTTGCAGTATGAAAAACGAATGCAATGCATTTAGTATATTATTCATTTAAGAGTTGTAATTACTGAATTTGTACTGTAAAACATTTTATCATCTAATGATTTCAGAGTATGTCTGCTTTATTTTGAACTGTCTGAAGCATGCTGACACCACCAGCTCAAATCCATTAAAAGGGTCTTGCAGACTCTTGAAGCCCTTTCACATCTCTACTTCTACTTTCACATACATCAGAACCGAGTCCTCTCAAGTCTAGAACTAAAAAGTTTCCTTTCCTCATGTAATCTAATATGGCACAACTCCCATGTGGCATTGTCGGAGAGAAACAGCACAGTAATGGAGGGCGATTCTGAGAGCTCATTGTCTGGGTTAGTGTTACACAGAGAAGACACACTGTTTCAACAGTTAATCCAATGAGCTCTCTACAGTAGGAAAATGTCTGGTCCTTAGGGAGCGAAGAACACTCAATGAAACATTGTCCATCTTCGGACACAGGTCACTTCCCTCTGTATATAATAGACATCAGCGGCCATGGCGACCAGTAGGGACGGTCTAAAAGGCACACTGGAAATACACAGATTCAACTGGTGGATTAGCAACACTTTCCAGGCACTAGTTTGCCAAGAATTGGCCTCTCAAAACCTGTGTGTACATTGAGTCTGGTGAGGCGTTGTCACTCCTTGGGCTCAGCTTTATAGTTTCCCATTAATTTCCACCTTTTTATGTTTTTGTAGCAGTTTTCAGATTTGAACATGAGAGAACATGGCTCTAATGATGTATTTGATTCCATTAGACGTTTTCACGTTCCACTAAATTAGGCGAGCTTGTGTCTGTGCCATCAGAAAGAAACACATCTCAGGCCCATATTTATGTCCCTTCAACAAAAAATACAGACCTACCCAGTTGACAATGTAGGGGACAGAGTGACTCACCTCCTCTGATAATTCGCCAAAGACACTCAACACATCAAACAGAAGACTCGAGGTGTAGAAAGACTTGATCAGATTCCTGTGATCAAAACACACATTAAACTGTTAACACTGCAGTCAATTAATTTCTCAAAGTACAACAAATAAGCCTCTGGTATGTCTCAAAGCAGATGTGTAAAACAAACAACATCTGGATTTTACACACAAGGTACAGTTCAATCCTTTGGGGTCAGTAAGATTTTTTTTAATCCAAGGCTGTATTTATTTAATAAATATAAAAACAGCGTTATATTAATACAATTTAAAATAACTTTTCTGTTTTATTTTAAAACCTAAATGTCAATACCACAGTTGTGCTGCTTAACATTTTTGAAACCGTGATAAAAAAAATTCAGGATTTACTGATGAAAAGAAAATTCAAAAGAACAGCATTTATTTTAAATAGAAATCTTTGTAACATGTAATATTGTCAAATAATGTGTTATTTTTCTGAGAAATCTTGAACATCTGAGCTCTAAAGCAAAAGAGACTATTCACTTATTCTTTTTTTTATTTTACTTTTCTCTTTCCAAAAGTGGTTTTATTTCTTCACACATGGTGCCATTAAACATGCATTTACGATGTCATCAACATTGTTTTTTGCTGTGGACCCCAAAGTAGTTTTCTTACTTAAATGTCATCATCCAAGGTTTAGGTAGGTGTTTTTTAATTTCCTATGAAAATTTATGCAATGACCCTAAAAGTCAGGTATTGTGTTATTCTCATACAACAGTTCCCTGTTACCATCCTGGGACATATTAATCATAGTCACACTTCTACTGTAATCAAACACTTTAACGTTCAAACTTCCTAGAATAAGGAACCATGAAATGACACGTGAGACAAGTGAATATCCTCTTTAAATGAAAATAAACAAATATAATTTAAAGTGATTCATTTAAAACCCTTTCAGTACACTTTCATCTTCAGGCACACTGCTCTGTTCACTTTGAGAAAAACCTCACTCTCACGCTACATTCATGTTCAAGAAAACCTAAAGGAACTTGTTGACAATACAAACATTGTTTTTCCAGAATAAGGATAAACGTCATGAACTACAGTACTTTTTAAAAGTAAAATCATAAAGTACACAATGATTCACCTTTTGCACTGTTCGAACAAACCCTAAGTATGTGAATACATCCTGAAGAGTGGCCTCTGGACAGGGAGTGTATGCAGGTCTGACAGCTTCCTACAGTAAGACAGATCTTTACTCTAAACCTCATCTTCAGGAAGAGGATAAAGAACATAAGGGCAAATGTGGCATGAAATGCCAAAGTTTATCCATTTCAGAATGTATTTTGAGATCATGAAGGGAACCTGTCATTTCTTCTTGCAGCAACACAAGACTTTGTTAGCAATTCACTATTGGAGGTTTTTCCTGCGCAACTACATTTCTGAGATTGTATTACTTCTAGGTGAACATTTTATAAATGTGTACTCAGCTTTATCTAGCTACAACCAAACTAACAATTACTTCAAATTCCTTGGGAAGTGACAGTCTGTATGACCTGAGGCCTGAGTCACTGCCAGGTATTCAGCTCCTGGACCCTTTACCAGCACCGCACTGGTTATGACATCACTGTCCACAACAGCTTCATTATACTGCCATGACCTGTAACGCTACACCTGGCTAATCCATGCAGTCTCACTCCCAGGCAACTGCCCTATACAGAACCAGCTTTGTTGCTAATTTTAGCCTGCTACTCACTCACTGTATGTGCAAAAGTGACAGTGGGATTATTTCGGGTCATAGTTCAGTAAAACTGCAATTAAGGATGGCACATTCAAACAGCAACACATTTCAAGTCTGAACAGTCTGGGGACTGGCAAATTTATGCAATCCAGACCCTGACTTACTTGTGGAAATTTCCTGATCGATCTTCACTGTCTGCGTAGAGGAACATTTTCAAGGCGTAATTCTCAATGTGGGCATTGCCAACTATTTCCTGCGAGATGGATTCATTGTCGCTGAGCTCCTTCTTCATCTGAAACACAAAGAACCACTCAAAAGTTAGTTTTCCATGTGCAGAACTGATGTTAATGGTAATATAATCTTAAGTGCTATGCAAATTAAGTCATTTTAGCATGTTTTAGCACGGGCGATACCGTAAAGAGTGTTTACTGCATCATTTATGACAGATTCTAGATGATTACTCTCTAAAGCCCTAGTTTCCATAGCATGACTCATTAATTCCTAAGACGCATCGGCCACTTTGATTCCACTCCAGAAGCCTAGTGTAATTAATATTTTGTTGCAAAAGAGAGTTCCCTCTGGAGGGTTGCCCACGCGTAATTAGTGGACTCATTCACCCAGCTATTATTATGATCCTTTCTGAGACACCAGGTGAATGAATTTGTAGCCTCATAATTCACAGAAAATGGTTAAAATGCAACAGACAATAGCATTGCATGGACTGAAGCAGGCTTATGCTTTCCTTACTTCTAATAATACTGAGACAGCACCAAATCTAAATATTTCCATTTGTTTTCTTAGCCCAAGTTTTCAACAAGACTTGTCTTCATGGCCTTCATTCTTCTCCATATTGTTACATTGACAATAAATGTGCTGTAGCTTAATTTCAAATAAATTTTAGACTGATATTATATAAACATAAGCCATTTTTGTGGTCGTCCTGCATAAAAAAAAATTTTTTTTTAAAAACTTCATTGCAACATCAAAAGGAATAGCAGGTTTCAGCACATCTGCAGCCTTGATCCTGATCTTGACAAACCAGTGTAACACATAGATGTTGGTAACCCGGTCTTTTACTTAGGTTTGGAATGGCCAGCACCCAAACGCCAAAGCCTCAGTCAGCCAGCGGCCCCAGGGCTCTGCCTTCCTCTCTGTGATGTTACAGTCTACTAGAGAGCATCAGGTTTCCTTGTAAAATCAGTAAAGCAAATTCAACTGGTTACATTTCAACAGGTGGAACCTAGGGGCCTGAATGGACTCACTGTTCACATTTTAATGAAATTTTTACCTATTCTATGAAAAAGTATCGCAAAGGCACAGTACATCACTTGTGCTGTATTACAGAAGAATATAAAAACATAAGTCGGAAGGAAGTGTGCAAAAACAGCACAGAGAGAGAAAGCGAGATTGAACGCTTTCAGTTGCCAGTGCACACTAAATCAAAGCCCTGAAACTAGATCTTGTCTCTGCACACCGATTCCATGAGGTTTACCCAAAATCCCCCTGGAAAAAAAGGAACACTGGAGTCATTTTAACACTCTTACTAAAGGAAGCTTGTTCTGTTAAGAAAATCGAAGAAGGTGCTGTTTGTTTTTGGGCCAAAACACATGCTGATATTTAGCACGAAAGCATATATAGGTGAAGTGAACCTTATCGCGCACATTCTGCTTCTTTGTGCAAGTCTATGAGACAAAAACTCTGAGATCACTGAGAATTAGAAGTCATTTTTTTTACAAATGCATCAGAAGCCAGGAGCCCATAATTGGCTGGGAAGAATTGTTAAATAAAGTTGTTATTTTGGTTTTCTTTGCGCACAAAAAGCTTTGTAAAATTATGGTTTAACCACTGATGTCACATGGACTGTTTTAATGATGTTCTACTATGTTTCTGTGCATTAACTGTGGTAGGACCCTTGCTTTCTATGGAGGGTCAGAGAGCTCTCGGATTTCATCAAAAATATCCTAATGTGTATTCCGAAAATGAACAAAGGTCTTACAGGTTTGGAAAGAAATTAAGTTGAGTAATTAATGACAGACTTTTCATTTTTGGGTGAACTATCCCTTTAAGCTCACAACTCATACATAATCTATAAATAGCTATAAAGCAAAAAAAAAAAAAAAAAAACCTTTTGCACATAATCCCCTGAATGACAGGTGGATGATTCAGATCATAATTAAAGAGCAGAGAATCATCCTTTCACACAGGTTGAACAGTGCTAAATTAGAGAACACTGTGTGCTTCAGACCTTTTGACCGGATGTGCCTGCCAGGATCTGGGTCTCCACAGATTGCTGTTTCCCGTTTCTGTGACATTTAATGAACTGAGCTGAGGTGATAGTAAAAGCAAGCTCTAGAGACTGCAGGGTCTCCACTCTTGTCTAATTGGTTCCAGAAATGTCTATAACAGCATCTAAGCATAAAAGCTATGTTTTTTTCATAGCTTCCTGGTCTCCTTCTGAGGAGACCTATAAATTCAGCCTTTTGAAATGTGATGATGTGAATACAGTGGCCTTAGTACAAAAGGTCACTCATCATTTTTTGCTAATGCCACATACACAAAAGAATTCAAAACCAGAAGTATTGAGTCTAGAATTATGAATCTAGTTTTATCTGTAAATATCATCATTTTACAAGATAAGGCAGTACATTTTTATAAATATCCCTTTATGTGAATAGTTATAAATAGTCCACATGAGTTGAATAGTGTGCTTAATGAGTTAATGAGGTAAAAAAGAAATATATATTTAAACTATTTAGTACTTACCATTTCCAATTGATCCATTAGTTTCACAAGAAACTTTCGGCACTCTGGAGTTTTGCCATCTAGTTTCATTCCTGTCTGCATGGCGTGAAGTCGACCTGAAACACATTAAACATGAGAGGAGCAATTTACTTTCAATGTCAGTGTCACTGCACTTAGGGTTGGGTACCGAAACCTGGTGCCAATATGGCACCAGTACCTTTAAGTCCAGTTGTCACTAGTTAGAGTTACAAAACATGCTACACACCTATATGGGTCCCAAAAGCCTTTGATGCACACTTTGAATACCACAGCTACAAATGCCAGGACAAACACCTTGCTGCCGTAAGAGCATAAAATTACATTCAAATGCAGAATGAAGTACATTGACCTCACACATCAATGAAGAGCTTTAACCCCAACAGCCTATTTTAATATTAATGAATGAAATTACAAGTCTTGATCAATCAATACACCCTAACAGAAAAATAATTTGATCTACAAAGAAGAGGCAAAGCATGAAACAGGAAGTGCAGAGTTCATTCATTGGAATTCGAGAAGGATCTTCGCAAACAAAGTCTTCATTATCGGGTGCCTGGAAGAAGACAAGACAACAATCAATTGCTATTGCACAAGTTCAAAGTCATTAAGTTAAGAGGGAGGGTTAAGAGGGACATTTGGGGAAAAAAAGGCAGTAAGCCCAGAGCCTTTGGGATATGCTCCACTAATGAAGATAATATCTGGTACCACCCACACTTTCACCAATTTAAAATCTCACCTAGGTGAACATATGCTGTCCCAAAGGAAATTAAAAAGATAAGGGCTTAAAAAGTATTCCCAGGCTTGCTATCGTATTTATGTGAAGAAGAGGGGTGAAACGATCCCCTCGTGGCTAAACATGAGCCAAAATCTTCTTGCACTAAACACTGAGATACATCAGTATTGACCTATTACTAAATGTAACAAAACTAAATGTCACAACAATGAGAAAACTAAGAGAGAGAAATTTTATGTAATGAACTTATGAACTGTTTTTACTTGGTCCTTAAAATATATATATTTGAAGAAACGTATTTTAATGGAAATACTGTGAAGACATAATTGGTACATAATTAGTGTAATAAAAAAAATACAGAAATCCAAGAAAAAGGAGCGTTTTTTTTTTTTAAATAAAAACATGTATACGTTATAACCTAATACATATGTAAGTCTATAATTTGAAATTAATAATAAAAAAGTCTGCATAGTATGCAAACATAAGGAAACCATAATGTGAATCATATCAAATAAAATAAACACAAAGTGGAAAGCCTGGAAACATTTTCTGGATATTACAGCGCTTTTAGAAATATAAAATATCCAAACATAATAACCAATTCCACATGCTTTGCTGAAGTGACATTCGTCAAGCCAAAACGGGACTTTGAATGGCACTTTGTATGCGAGGCAGACCTTGAAATCAGGTATCTAATTCCGATTTTAAACACATTAGCCAGTAAAACACAGTGAACTGGCAATTGCAACTTCCTGAAGGAAACAAGGAAAAGCAAATATACCCAGCTGTGAGTGCTCAGGCCACAGCAAACAGATCCTGAGTGTTAGTCCTCATAAAGGTGTCACTGCTGGATAGATCTGCGCTCTCTGCCAAGAGGTAAGGTTCAAATTTCACTAACTGAACTACAAATGTTTTTGTTGAGAGAGAAAAACACTAGATAGAATACACACCTGAAACGTAATCAATTTTAAATGGTTCAGACTGCTATTAAATTAAAACCATTTTGGGAGAAGACAGGTTATAATGAGGTCACAATTCAAATGGTTATCAGTTAGATCACCTTGTGTGGACAAAATAATTGGAGGCTCAATAGATGGCAGCTGAAAGGAAAAGCTCATACAGTTTACGATATATTTTTGTCAAGTACTTCCCGTCCTTGTTTCTTTAAGAACATATCATTTCCTCTTCCATGAGGCCCAATTTGCAGAGATCTGATGTCTATCAGAATAGATCATAGCATACAGTCACAAAGTCCTCCTTTGTAACTGTATTACACCCATACTGCTTGACATCCAATTTTCTTCATCTGAAACAAAGCAACACTGAGGCCATTCATAGTTGTAAAGCATGAAAATAAGAACCATAATCTATTATTTGCCTACGGGTGATTTTATTTTTTCTGTTTTATAGAAAGCAAGTGTAACAAGGAGTGTGAATTTCACTGAAATCTGTATAGCCTTATCAAGTGACTTAAAATTGCTCTATAGATTAGTCATTTTGGCTTAATTCGAAATACATTTTTAAGTGGTCTAAATGCAAATTCATTTTTTTTTGTTTCTTACTGGTCATTGATTAGACTATTTGTGTGACTGGGTTTAAAAAAAAAAAAAAAACTGATTGCTCCCATTCAATGCCCACTGTGCAACAAAACACACTAGAGTATCTCAGATGCTCATTATGGCCAAGTAAGCATCAACGCAAGCTTGACGTTTGACAGACGAAAGACAGCGTGACTCTTCAGTCGAGGACATGCCCAAGTATTTCACTGACATCTGCAGTAAGAACCAAATTTTATATTCAGGAATGTCAGCCCGCGCACTCTGATTTCCCTACTACAAGGATGTTATTATGTAGCTGCTTGCTTAGCCTGAAGACTGGATAAGGTCCAGCAAGTATGAAGGAAAACAATGTCAAAGAGGGCCTTTTCCATAGGTTTACAGCATGGTGCCAATTAGAGAACTGGAGCTCTGTCAAAGAGACAGAAGCCAGAGCAGAACCGCATCTGAAGAGCATTCTGCTTTAAAAACCACACACAACTAAAGACTGCCACACATTAATCTGGAACTGTGCACATGGCTGTCGCACATTATGATGTCTTCATATAAAACATCAATTCTTATAATCCAGAATAACAGATTTGCTATTACTAGTGATTTGAAGAAGTACAAAATTGGTTCTTTCTTTCATTATATCACAATGTAGTTCATCCTAACTTTAAAAGTGTGATAAAAAGTGTGAAGCATAATATACACTTCAGATTAAAATACTGGGTATGACAAAATCACTTATTATTATGATTCATAAAGCAAGCTTGATTCATGAGCCAAGAATAATTAAATTTTAGGATAATGAAGAAAGACATGAAAACCAAGAGAGAGTGTATATGCATCATCATCAACATCTAGGCAAGTCATATAACAAACAGACCATGATTAACTATTATGAGGATAAGCAAATGACAGATAAAGTCATTAAAAAAGGGGTCCAGTAAGTTAACAGAAAGAATTCCAGCAAAGCCTGATTCCCTCAGTTAAATGTCAATGCTGACCTCCAGTGGCACACTGAATTCACCCTCTATTAAAAGAAACTGCTTAGACCTTTTAGAGTTAATAGGAAAGACTTTATGTATTAGTACAACAAAATCAGAGCTTTAAAGAAACAACTTTCACAAACAAAAACATCACTGAATGTCTCAAAGCACTGCATACTAATGGAGCTTATATGAAATAAATGTAAAAAGAAAATTACACAGACTGTTTTAAAAAAAAAAAACTATACACAACATTATTAACTGGAAAGAACAAAACAATTGCACACAAAGCAACTGATCTGTTCAGTATAAATACACAGCCTAAAATCAGCATAAATGTAATAATCGTTGATAAAAAAGCAGAAAATATTCCAAAAAAGGTGTGTTAGTGGGTGTTGATAAACTATGCAGAGTCATTTAGCAGTGTAGTACATTTGCTCATAGCCACAATTTTGGCAAGTGAACTTTGCAAATTCATATCATCCCCATGGATTGTATTTACAAGCCTTTGAGTTATGAGATCTTTAAAACCCTTTACTCCAGTCTTCAGAGTCAAATGATCCTTCAAAAAAAAAAAAAAAAAAAAAAAAAAAAAAATCACACAAAGTGACGTGACATACAGCCAAGCATGGTAACCCACACTCAGAACTCATGCTCTGGATTTAACCCATCCAAAGTGCACACACACAGCAGTGAACACACACACACCGTGAACACACACCCGGAGCAGTGGGCAGCCATTTATGCTCCGGCGCCTGGGGAGCAGTTGGGGGTTCGGTGCCTTGCTCAAGGGCACCTCATTCGTGGTATTGCCGGCCAGAGACTTGAACCCACAACCTTTGGGTTAGGAGTCATACTCTCTAATCACTAGGCCACGACTTCCCCAGTTTACTCGGTTCTGTCTGCTGTCACTTTTGATCAATTTAATACATCCTTGTTCAATAAAAGTATTATTTCTTTCCAAAAAATAAAAAATAAAAATAAAAAAATCATACTGGCCCCAGCCTTTTGAATGGCAGTGTATCTGCAGAAGGAATCAGATTCAAATGTGATCATCTTTTCAGATGGTTAGATTCCAGCTATATAAACAAAGAAACTAAAGTCCAAAATTTGTGATAATGGCACATTTCCCCCCTCAATTTCAGCCATAACTTAATCTTCTCAAAGTAGTTCCAAAACAGATTTATATCTATCTTCTCTACAATACTTTGCCCTGAAACATCAGGATGGCATTAGCCTGGAACCTTAAACATGGCCTTTGCAGAGTAATTGGACTGCCTGTAATTGAAATCAAATTAGTTGTTTATTTTTTTTTTGTCTAAAAGTGTGCATCATCTTTTGAGTCAAATTCTTAAATTTAATGAGTCAATTAGAATAAGACAACATTTGGGCTGTTTCCAAACAAATAATATCAGTATCAACAAAATTAATCTTTGTAATGCAGAGAAAACACAGAAGCTGCATCTGAAGAGGCATTTAGATGTAGGCCTATTTACACTATTTAATTCAGAGGAACATGAACGCATTTAACCTGAAGTTACAAATGCATAAATAACATTTTATTTTAAACATGAAACACTGAATACTGATATTTACAATTATTTAAAAAAATGAAAAGATACTTTAAATGTGAAATTAAATCCACCAGTAGGTGGCAGCATGTCACTGTTAATAGCTGAGTCATTGTAACTGAACCGAATCATTTAAACAGTTGATTCATTCAAGAACGAAATGCCCTCATGTTGCTCAGAGATTGCTCAGGGTGTGTCTCAATCAGCTCCCTAGCTCGTGAATCAGTAGATCGCGTACACAAATTCGGTCACTGGTAAGTTCCCTGACTCACTGCACGTTGGGACAGTGATCACTCGAATTCCAGTGACATGATTACGTACAACGTCAACGGACAACATAGTAGAATGTCATCACTGGAATTAATAAACAACAGCCAGGACCAATCTATTTTTTTTATTCTTTTTTATTCTCTTTAAACACATCATTCTTACAACATTTCAGCCGAAAATTAATTATAGCCTAAATGTAAATTAGATGTGTTCATTACCTGTCTAGCATTGTGTGTTTGTTGAAATAGTCTACAGTTATAACAAATATTGTATCTACGGTGAAGAAGTCCACCTTTGATGATACATCCTATTTACATCTTATTTTTTCTAGTACATAATAGTTTATAGTATTTACACTGGGCATTTTGTAGATTTCAATACATTTAATTTACTTTTTTGTACAATTTGTAAAACCACATGAATAATTACAATTAGTATTTTGAATGTTAAAAAAATGTTAAAATATTCACCCCAAAATTACAATTCTTTTATCATTTACTCACTCTCCAGTTGTTCCAAACAACTGTTTTATTTTTTTATTTTTTTTCTGTTTAACATTAAAAAAGATATTTTGAATAATGTTGGTAACCAAACAGTTGCTGGTCTCCATTGACTCCCATAGTATGAAAAAGAAAAAAAAAAACATACTATGGAAATCAATGGGGACCAGCAACTGTACATTTACACTCATTCTTCAAAATATATTCTTATGTGTTCAGCTGAAGAAAGAAATTTCTTCAGGTTTGGATTTAGAACAAATTGAGGGTGAGTAAATAAAGACCACACACACACAATTCATCTCAGTCTACGTCACACTTTAAAAGTCTGTACGGAAGTATTACAGTATTGCTAAAAATAGATGTACCACATGCAAATTCTGACACACCTCTATAATAATTCAAAGTACCAAAGTCCTTCAAAAGCCCCACTCCTTCACAACACCGATACCCTCCCAATGATGACTGAAAAGATTGTCAAAATGCTGACAACACAACTTCTGAATAAAATACATTCTGAAATGTACTGTAAACAAGGTTGTGGAAATTTCAGTTCACATCCTATCACAACACACCTCAAGATGGGCGGACAAGGAACTTGTTTTTCAGCATTGCGTAGTTAGAATAACAGTAATGCCTTATGTTACATGATTCAGCATATATCTGATCACTCTTACACCTGCCACAAAAGTAACAAACTGAATATCATTCCTAATGAATGACAACATCTCAACTACAGATCCCAGAACAGCAGTAAATCTAGCACACGAAAGTCCCTGTGATGTACTCGTGATGCAGTAAAGTTTCATCCAAAACATCTCAAAACAAAGCAACTAGTCAGCCAATCCTGCCAACTTAGATTTATTGCTAAACTATTGCATCAAAACAGCGTGTGTGGAGAGCTATTAAACTGGGAATCTAGCTGTACATATGTAACGTTACTTAAAGACATATTCTATAACCTAGGCTGTTAAAATAGCAAATACATGATCATAACAGAAGCTGTTAGCTAGGTTAACATAGTAACTGAAACTAACTTCCACATCAGACTGGTTTAAATACAAAATTTCTCACCACTTCATGTAAAAATACTGATAATTTAAAAGCATTTAAGTAGAATTATACTGGGATAATCTAAAAAAAAAAACAGTGAGAGGGGAGGGCTGCTATGTTACAAGCTAACTAACTAACGTTACGTTAAACAAAACAGTATTTTTTACAGACTTACAGTAATAAGCGACCACCGGGTCTCTTTTGTCGTGTTCCTGCGCTGTTCTTAAATGGTGTTGGATCGGTTTCAGCTGCGGTGGGAGCGCCATCCTGAAGAAAAGACTCTGTTACAAACTTCTACGGTTAGCAAGAGTCAAAAAAAAAATGGCTAATAATATGACAGAGGCTCGCGAAGAAAGCCATTTCCGCGTTTTCACGTGAAAGCGCAGCCACGCCTTTACTGACCTCCATAGGCGAGGAGTAGGAACTGACCGACATATCTGTGGTGACTTTTATTCTGCATAAAATAAATATTGGTATACATAGCAATGTTTAAAAGTTTTGTCTATTTAGTAATCATATATTTTAAGGTGTAATTTGAAATTTATTTGTCCTACTATAATAATTGTTTTAATTAATTATAGGCTATATTTACATCAATTAAAAGTCATAACTTTTTTGCTGTTTTTATTGTTATATATTTTTGCAATGTATTTGCATTAAAGAGTTATAATAATCAAAAGTTTTTTTTTTTATTTTTATGAATTGTATTTGATAACTTTTTTGCTGTTTTTATTGTTATATATTTATGTTGTGTATTGTGACTTTTAAGAGTTATAATTGTAGCTTTAAAGGTTTTTTTTCACCCCAAAATGAAAATTTTCTCATTAATCACTTACCCACATGTCGTTCCAAACCCGTAAAAGCTTCGTTCATCTTTGGAACACAATTTAAGATATTTTGGATGAAAACAGGGAGGCTTGAGACTGTCCCATAGACTGCCAAATAAATAACAGTGTTAAGGTCCAGGAAAGTATGAAAAGCATCGTCAGAATAGTCCATCTGCCATCAGTGATTCAACCGTAATTTTATGAAACAACGAGAATAATTTTTGTACACGAAGAAAACAAAAATAACGACTTTATTCAACAATTCCTCTCCTCTGTCTCTCTCCAAATCAGTGTAGTGCAATTTTGTCAAATCTGAGCAGTACGCAGGCGGCGTACTCTCTTCTCTATCAGATGTGCCACAAGGATACGTTTTTAACGTGTATTTATGCTTTGGTCGAATAGACAACAGCACATCGGCGCAGCGCGGCTGACACAGAAAAGCGTACGCCATCTGCGTACTGCTCAGATTTGACAAAATGGCACTACGCTGGGGGTACTACGCTTGGAACAACATGGGGGTAGGTGATTAATGACAAAATTTTCATTTTGGGATGGAGTATCCCTTTAATGTACAGATTAATGGTACTGTCATAAAAGGGCCCCTCATAAAGTGTTAATTCCTGTTATCCAACAGATTCTTTTTTTAATTGGATTCCCCTTATAATATGTGTAAATATCACTGATATGGAAAGGTGTAAAAAAAAAAAAAAAAAAAAAAAAAAAAAATTGATGTGAATATTTTAAATATTTTTAATTGTTTGTGGGTTTTAAAAGGTTGTTTTTGATAGTAGGGGGAGGTTTGTAGTGAGGTTCTGTTTATTCTGACCTAGACTGATAATACATTATGGCAGTCATACATTATATGAAGATTTTCATGCATAATTTTCATCATAAATCCCACAGACACTGATCAAAAAAACAATATAAATGATCAACTTTCTACACATAGTACAAAAGCTATTACTCAAATAGCTGTTGTGTTGAAACAGTGGGAAGGCCACTGTTGGAAGATGTGCAGGCCAGACATGCTGTCAGATCTCCTCGGATGTTTCATTTATGCATAAATAGTATCCTTATAATAAATAGTTACCCGCTGACACAAAATAAGAGATCACAGTATGCCATTTTGTACCTGAGATGAAACACTTAGCTGAGAATAATAACAAAAGTTGGATGGATGGCTGATAAAAATGTACAGATACAGATACTACAACCACACAAGATAATTCTCAAATGGACATAAAACTAGATGGAAATCAACAGCTGATGAATGTACTATCAATGTGCATGTTTGTAACTAGATACCATAGACCGTTCAATAATGTTTTTAGAAACTAATGCACTGTTGCATGTTATTATTATTCCTAAAGAAGAATCAATCTTTGTTGAAATTTAAATAAAATAATATTTGTCAAAATAGTACTTGCATTTTGTGTAATACTTCGATATAAATATAAATCTGAAAATAATATTGCAGAGATAATAATTATCAACTAAATAGCTCATACAAGTCAATAAAAGAGTTTATCCTGCTCGAGAGGTGCTTTTTTAGGCTTTAAAAAATCAGAAAAGATAAAAAGATTAATGAGTCCCTTGCCATTAATTAGGCTTGTTTTGTTTTGGTTATTCCAGAAAAGGAATAAGCTGTCTTGTTTTAAAAAAGCATGCATTTCTGTGTCTACCACTAGAAAATGCAGAGGTATGTGGGTTTATGTCCTGTCTGTCATTCAGAGACCCACAGAAAACATAAAACAAACACTGCTTAAGTATCACTCAAAACACTTTCTAAATTCTCAAGTCACTGGCTGGTTTAAATAACCAAGTCTTCGGAACAGAATCTCAAAAATCTCAGCGATACAGAGGAGTATGGTGATGATGGTGAAGGTGTACATCGCACTGAGGAAGATAGTCTTCTCAAAGTGTTCAGGGACCATACACTTTGAGATGTTGAAGATCTTTGCCAGGGCACTGACATCGCACATATAAATAGGATCAACCAGGAACCCAAAAAGTTGTCTCTGAAGCCAAAATGCTAAAACTTCCAGAATTATTCTCAACAGGACAGAGATGATGTAGAAGACTGTGGACACTGGCCGCTGAAGGATCTCATCCTGGTCTATATTTTTACAGGCAGCATAAAGATGAAACACAGCTCCAGGCACCAAGACAGTGACTAGCTGCAACGCCCAGAAAACCTACAAAAAAAAAAAAACTTTATTTTTTTCCTTTTCTGTCTTTAGGTTTGTTTGTTTTTCCACTTTTTCATTTTGCCCAGTAGTATGTTTTTTATTCAAGTTTCCACCAAAGAATTACAAGAGATTATATGCCATAACACATCTTCGCAATTAGCTTGTCATACTCACATAGTAGAAAACCTGAACAAATAGTTCACCCAAAAGTGAAAATACGCTGACATTTCAGTCACCCTCATGCCATCCAAGATGTGAGATTATTTGTTCATTTGAATAAATTTGGAGAAATTTAGTATTGCATCACTTGCTCTCCAACAAATCCTCTACAGTGAATGGGTGCCTCAGAATGATAATTCAAACAGCTGATAAAAACATCACAATAATTCATAAGTAATCCACACGACTCCAGTCCATTCATTTATTGTCCTGTGAATTCAAAATCTGAGTGTTTGTAATACCTGTGTGGTTTCCTTGTGGATTATTGTGATGTTTTTATCATCTGTTTTGAGTCTCATTCTGATGGCACCCATTCACTGCAGAGGATCCTTTGCAAGTGATGCTGAATTTCTCCAAATCAGGTTAACTGACCAAGAAACAAACTCATCTACATCTTGGATGGCCTGAGGGTAAGTCAGTTTTCAGCAAATTTTCAATCAACTATTCCTTTAATTTATCTCAGTGGAAGTGACAGATAAGTAAGCTTCAAATCTTAAAGTTACTATGAAAGCTTTTTTTTTACATTTATGTTTTGATTATTGGATATCTGAAATAGTTTTTTAAGATACAGCAGGTTGCCAGATACCTCAAACTCCAAATCTTACATGTTTAGTTTCATATTTAGATTAGTAAAATGAATTAATGAATTAATAAAAAGCTGTTAGCTTCTCAGAATTAATCTTTTGTGTTTTTTCTTCCTAATTATTCCTACACCCATAGTCACTTTTTACCTGTCATTTCATGCATATTTTGATACCACAATAGCAGGTTATTAAATCTAAATATTTTCATGCACTTTTACCTGAGGTGTTATAGGCCTGAACTGGTTGTAACAGTAAAGGTTTATTTCCCTTTTGTCCGGATCACAGCTGAAGTGGAGGGCCTCATTGCCATAGACGGCGAATCCAAGGACTCCAAGGAAAAATGTACGCACAGAGCCAAAAAACAGTGTGTGGAACTGGCCTATCACTGTTGGAGGCCTGAGCTGTAATATGCAATGAAAAGATTATAACACACAAATGCAAGACCAGATATGCATCCACTAAAATCATGTTTATATTCAATTTTTCTAATTTTGCATATAAAGATACTTTACATTCATTATATACTTACACATCCTTCATAAAAGTTTTTGATCTAGTTTAATGACATATTTTGACTTCACAACTCTGCATCATTAACTTGTCACCATCATTGCCAGTCTTCTAGCCTCAGGCAGAGGCAGATGGCAATTGTGAACCTTCAAATGACCTTTCGCTTTAGAAACCTAGAGAAACCCTTGTCAATGCATTCTCTTTTTATCCGCAGTGCCTTCATCAATTTACTCACTCAGTGCAAAAAAACAAAAAACAAAAAAGAAAAATAACAAAGGCCACAGGACATGTGGTCAGCCCATAGGCTAATCCCTATCCAACTCTGTCAGCGAAAAAACAACTCTTGTATCTCACAATAGAACAGAGCAACCATGACAATTGCAATGAAATGCAATTGTATCACTGGGCATATCACATAATGGAAAATAACAATTAACAAATAACACAAATTCCTTAGCAGAACTTAAACAGGCTATTCAAATCATTGTAATAAATGGCATTTAAGACAAGTGCATTTTTTAAAACAATGTCAAAACAAAGGATGGTTGAGTAATGATATCTTGGGATTTTGAGACTCTTTAAGACACCTGTAGACCTGATATTGATGTGTATACCAGTACAATTTTCTTTCTTGATTACATATATCTATATACTATACACAGTATGTAGCTATACATCTATCTCAGATAATTGCTAATAGGCCTAGTGAAAGTTTCTCTTGACTTACCCGCATTCTTCTCTAAAACTACAGCACGAGTAACGTTCTCACGGTAAGAAACGTTTCACACGCGTTAAATCGTCTATTAAAAGTCCACACACCAACCGTAATCCAGGCGGAGTGCTGTTCATCCCCCTTCTTAAATCAGAACCGAGGTCCTGCTCTCATGTCACTGCGTCCCGAGGGAAAGACAGACCTGCTGGAAAAGCGGCATGTTGGGGGCGCCTTTCTGACGGCAAGCTTTTTCGAGTCATAAACCAAAGAGCAAACAGACAAGCGAGGCATCAAAGAAACGTAGCAAAGAATAGATCATTATGGCCACACAGATGCTAATTACCGAAATAAGAGTACTGGGGTCTGGCGGTCATACGGTCATTGCGCACGTGGTGCACACGCAAGCATAGGTGTCAATCAAAGTGATGCTTCATATATGACCGTGCTTGATTGTTTTGTTAGCTCACAGAGATAATGGCATAATGGATGACTGTATTATATGAGTTTATATAATTAACGCAAAATGGTTGTGTCTGTTTCTAGTGTTTTTGCAGTATTTCTGAGAATAAAAATGTATTGAAAATAAAAACTATTTATTTTAATATTAAAGTAAATGTGTAAATGAAGTTTTCCATACATCTGATTCAAAACTAATTTAAAATGCAATTCTTTATCAATAAATGAAATACGTCTCTTCTCTAATGAACGTGTTTTAAATGTTTTAATTATAGTCTCTGGCTGGTCGGGGGGGGTGGGGTGTTTGTGTAATGTTAGTATTATTATTTTTTTGTGTCACATGCTTTGTGCGTCAGTGCTGGTTTTGGATAATGGAGAAGGAAAACTATAAACAGCACGTACCTTACTGCAACTAAATAGTTCAGCTGCACCCTTCTCTAATTAGATTTTCTGTGTCCACCAGTATTAACATGTTGCATCAAGAGCGCCTGAAAATACCAGCAGATGTCACTAAATCAACAGATGACCGCATGCAACCAAAGTGGCGAATTGTATCCGTTTAGCCTATTACCAAAAGACACATTTACACCAGACAACATCTGTGTTGCGATAAACATACACAGTTATATAAAAAAAAATGATTTTGTTCGTACTAGGATGTGAGTCAAGTTGAGTAACCAGTCCAGATGAAATGCTAGAGAGAGAGAACGAGTTGGGCATGTGATGCTTTTCATTCCTAGTCTGAAACCCATTCAGGTATGCAAGGCTCATGTCAAGTTGAGAATTTGACTGTTCCCTTGGCTGATCTTAAACGGAGCAGAACTTACACCGCATCATTCCTGAATAAGTTTCTGAAAGTTTAAATTCAGCCTTCAGTTTCTAATTGGCTAGCGAGGCTTAAAAGTCTTTGTATTCAGCATAAAGCCACAGAGTTTAGTTTCAGAATTTCCCGGGCCCTTTGCTTAGGAGGTTTTGATGTCTTTGTTTTCAGGGTAAAGCCACAATAAAATATATTCCAGACTTTTCAAGGGCCCTCTCTTCCTTTGGGGCCCTGGTAATCAGTACTGGTTTTACCCCCAGTCCGACGGCCCTGAAGCCACAGAGACGATAAGGAGCAGTACAGACACGACCATGATAAATTAGTTCTGACTCTGAGACCAAGGCCAACTGAAAAATCCGATTTCAAGATCTGTCTAGACAAGGAACCTTTGACATCAGCACTTATTATCCATAAATATCTGTTTGCAATGGCCGCTTATTTTATCCCTATAATGATGATACGGCAAACCTAAATGGAAGTTTGAATAAAAAATCTCATTATGTAATTCTTTGGTTACATTATCCATTGACACGCGACACATTCACACAATTTCCTTTTCTGTATTTCTTTTTCAGATACCTGTTTTTCTACTCTAGTCCAGACCCAGTTGGTTTTCTGATTACGTGTTTATTGCATTTCTTCCCTCAGCAAATCCCCCCTGCAAGTCATAGAAAGAGCATGAAAGAGCTATAGCCGAACCCCGATAAGGGAACGCGCGGACAAAAGCTGCACCTGACGAGTCCAGAAAGCACAATCCTAGTTTGCGCTACTGATGACCAAACGCACCATATGACCAACATCATTCTTTCAGAGTTGGGGCTTCGTTTTAATAAATAAATAAATAAATACACGTTAAAACAGATCGTGAAGGGTGATAGATAGATAGATAGATAGATAGATAGATAGATAGATAGATAGATAGATAGATAGATAGATAGATAGATAGATAGATAGATAGATAGACGGACGATGGACGGACAGATACAGTAGATAGATAGATAGATAGATAGACGGACGATGGACGGATGGACGGACAGATACAGTAGATAGAATAGATAGATAGATAGATAGATAGATAGATAGATAGATAGATAGATAGATAGATAGATAGATTGATTGATTGATCGATCGATTTAGAACTGTTTGGTGCTGCGCTCTGCAACACTGTCCGCATTAAAGCGGTGGCTCTTATGGCAAGCCAATTTAACATTTATTCCTTTAATAATATGCTTCTAATACTCGTTTTCTATTAAACCGGAATAGTTGCCAGAACCAACTCGAATACACACTAGTAAAAAGTGAATCATAGTGAACCAAGTCTAGAGGTGAAAAATGAATACGTATTAAATGACTGGTTATGTCAAGCCAAGTCAAGTAACCTTTATTTCTATAGCACTTTATACAATACAGATTGTTTCAAAGCAGGTTCAAAGTAATAAACAGGAAAATAGCATAAGCAATTATGAAAACTCAATAATGAGACAATCCAGAGTCTGTAAAGCAGGTCTAGTAAGACAACAGTGTCATTATTTAGCTTAAGTCAATTTAGTGATGATTAAGTTCAGTGAAAATGTAAAGTTATTCTATTTTGAAGAGAGTTCAATTCAGCTAAGTAGTTTTACAGAATCCAGCATTATTATTAGTTATTTAGTTGAAGTCAATTCAATGTCGATTAAATTCAGTTGGATAAAAGTGTAGATGTTGCAAAAAGTGTCATTATCCAGCGTTTTTGTGAATGATAAAATGAGAAATTTAAAATAATACAATTCACTTTTGGATTTTTACTAGTAGTCTAAAATACGTGTTAATAACATCAATACACAATAGTTTGTCTAAAGGGTTAAATGTTAAAATTGTTTGCCACAGGCTCCCCCTTAGCTTGTTCCTGTCCGTCAAAGAAGCCAGTCAACTTTTAGGTACGTGGCTGAAGACATCGCTCATTTCAGCACCAAGTTTGGCGGACAGCACCTCTCTATCTCTCTCCCGAGCTGGAAGCCCTTTCAACTGCTTTCTAACCACTAAAACAAAATATGGATCATTCTTTCTCTGAGGATACCTTAGTTTATGAGAACTTCACAGATGACTGGACATCAGAAGGAGGGGAAACGGTGCATTTCATCATTCAATGCGTTATCCCGTCGGTCTACATACTTATCATAACCGTTGGTTTACTGGGCAACATTACTCTTGTGAAAATATTCATCACTACCAGCGCGATGCGAAGTGTACCAAACATTTTCATCTCCAGTCTGGCCGTGGGAGATCTTTTGCTTTTGGTCACTTGTGTACCAGTGGACGCGTTCAGGTATTTCTATGAGGAGTGGATTTTTGGAACGGTGGCTTGTAAGATGATCCCGGTGATCCAGCTCACCTCGGTCGGAGTCTCCGTGTTCACTCTCACGGCACTAAGCGCGGACAGGTAAAAAAAAAAAAAATAATAATAAAAATTTAATATAAATAAATTCCTCATTAAACAACTGCAATCACTAATGACGTTTATCTATAAGATGATGATGTTTTACCACTAAAACAAACAAGAAAAATGAGCAATAAACGTTAATGACTTAAAGCAGTAAATAGAGATATTTTTTTTTTTTTTTATTTTTTTTTCTTTCTCTCTCTCTCTCTCTCTTTTTATATATATATATATATATATATATATATATATATATTCACATACAAACTATTTTATATATACAATATATATATACAAACTATTTTGAATAAAAAAAATCTCTGTTTACTGCTTTAAGTCATTAAACAGCATAGAATTCCTTATTAAGCACCTGTAGCTGAGGGCAAATGCACATTACTTTGATTTACAGAGGAATCGTGATGATGTAGATATCATACAGCATTTGGCAAACAGCCGGCAAGAATTCTGTATTATATTTGATTCATGGCTCAGATATATTTCTCAACAACAAAATTGCAGTTAATTTCTCTGACGTTACACAGAGTGATGGGGTTAGGTAAGCAAAGAGCACAGATTTGGACAGATCATGAAAGATTTATTATGTAGTTTGTTTTTTTATATTTTCTGTACACATAAATATTGTTTTGAAGGCCGGAAGTTATCTATACAGCCTACCCCTGACATTATTTATTCTGATTTACTCTCACTGCAGTGAATTTTATTATAGAAATGCAATTTTTTCATAACCAAATTGGACCAAGGCTGTTGTCACTAACAGAGGGATCATTACAGCAAAGAGATGAGTGTTTGGGATAAAGCTTAATAAAAAATATTGTTTATTCAAGAAAATCTCCACATACATTGGGATCATAATTCCCTAATATTTCTTCCCATAAATGCCAACTGAAAGTATGAATATCTTTAGAATTCAAAGATTACATTATATAGATTACAGTGCTTCAAATCCTAAATTATGTTTGACACCCTAATATATTGTTTTATTAATTGACAAGCTAATTTCTGGCTGCATTAATGGAAATTAAGAGCATTGGTGATCCGTGGTGTAGATGACAAATGTCCCCTCTGTTTCACATACTCTGTGTTAAACTTCATTGTTGTGTCAGTGCTTGGGGGCCCTGGCTAAAGGTGATGACCTTTCCTAGCCTGATTTGTTGCTCTGTCTGTTTGTTGTTTGGAGCACCTGAAAGTTAATTTGTGTCACAGTGATTATGCCACCACCCTGGGGTCCAAGCAGTTCTCATTTATTGCTATTGATTTGAAGGCTGCTTTAACAGTTCTGTTCCCCAAAATGACAATTGAGATGCAAAATGTAGTCAATGTTCAGCTACTTGTGATAATGAATTACCTGGCCAAAGGAATTAGATTTGAGGAAGGATGACAAATGTATTGACAATTTTTAACGTCACCCAAACAATTGTTTTGAAGACTTCATTTGATTAGAACTTATTCAATACTCACTGTCATGCATGAAATACAATCAAGTTCATACTGTTTGTTCAATTGGGACATGTTTACTCAGGGAGAAATCAAGCTGTGATCGTGGTGCTCCCCAGCTAACTCATGCCTCAGGCAGAGCAGTCCGTTTTCATTGAGAGGGAAAAAAGCAAGCCCGGGGCAGTGAAACCTGGTAGAGGAGAAAAGTCAGGACAAGTATGCTGTCATATGAGATTTCCATTTACTTTAGTGATGATGGCACCAGAATGTCTAAAGGACACTGTCGAACAGATCAAAACGTGCCAGTTTGTCAATACGAGAAAATAGACAATTTCAAAGCAACCAGTTTTCCACCATGAATTTCCTCTTTTGGTTTTTGTATATTCTGTCTGTAGGCTTTGCAGCTCCAGCAGAATATCAGAAAGATGTGCACAGGAACTATTGTATTTCCTATACAGCTTTTCTTTCAGGAAAAAAACATTAACCTAGAGATGAATCATTTATGACTTTGATCATGTAGTTTTAGATTTACTGCTTATCCCCAGTGTAAAGGTTGTTTAGGTTCAAGTATAGAGAAGTAACATATAGGATAATTTTTTTTTGTTACATTAATATATGTATAGCACAAATCACATTGTAAATATATATATAGTTTCAAAAATATTTTAAAAAATATAAAAAAATATATAAATATATAATAAATGTCAAAAATATTCAGCACTGATTTCACACTGTAATATTCTGAATTTATAATTCCAAAAATCTGTAGTGCCAAAGTAAAAAACAAAAAAAACGTTAGTCCCCAAGAACAATTAAATTATTCTTATCACTTGGAAATGATCATTTAACAGTGTCACAACCTTTGGAAATACTGCTGTTTGTTTAAATAAATAAATAAACATTAAGGCAAATTTTCAGAGTGTGTAATTTCTGATTGTGGCTGTACTGACCGAGTAGTCAAATCTTTAAAAGACTGTCATATAATAAGCTTATCCAATAAGAGAAATGTATCCCTGTATGACGACAGCAGTAATTTTAACAACATGGAATGAAACTGAATAAGACACTGAGCTGTAACACTTAAAATGCATAATCTCAAAACCGTTGTTTTAATAATAATGGGTCAAGTATAAACAGGCACACATTCTGGTGTGGACTAACCATAAACCTCAGCAGAGAATCAAATCTGACTTCAGATAAGAGCCCACAGTGTAGTTTTCCCTGAAGCAATGAAAAATTGTTGATAAACAAAGCAATTTTCTCTTTCATCCATCCTCAACCTGAATGAAAAGCACAGCAATCTGTGTGCTGACAATTCTTCACATATGTTTCTCTTAGACACAAAGCTATTGTGAATCCCATGGACATCCAGACCTCCAGCGCAGTGTTCTGGACCTGCTTGAAGGCTATCACTATATGGGTTGTCTCAGTGCTGCTGGCTATCCCTGAGGCGGTCTTCTCGCAGGTGGTTCATATGCCAGACAAGAACATGACATTCACCGCTTGTGTGCCATATCCACTCTCCAATGAGATGCATCCCAAGATTCACTCCGTTATGATATTCCTTGTCTACTTCCTCATCCCTTTGAGCATTATCTCTGTTTACTACTACCACATTGCGAGGACACTTATCAAGAGTGCTCACGATATGCCAGGTGAGATTAGTGAGCACTCCAAAAGACAGGTAAGAGGTTCCGGGGGAAGTGCATAAAGCTCACACAGTTTAATGCATACACTCCACGGTTTTTTACACTCCATCTGATTTTTAATCCATCTATCTGATTTTTATTTATCTGTCTGATATTTTTAATCTTTCTTGTATCCGTCCATCCATCCATCCATCCATCCGATTTATATATCTATTCCATTTTTTAAATGTCAAACAAAGAGTTGTCCACCCAAGATTACTTTTATTTATTTTTTAACTAAAAAATGGACTTCACTAAAACTTAACTAAAAAATGTATCATATAGGATTTACTTTTCTCAGAAATTGATAACAAATTTCACAAATAAATACAAAGAAATAACAATCATTGAATTAAATTAAATGTGAAATTCGGAAAGTATAAAGACTTAAATAATATTGGTTTTGTAAAAATTCAGGAATTCAACTGGAGTTCAAGAGGCATTCTTAATGCAGTTCATAATGCGTATAGCCCATACCCATTATTTAGAAACAATGTCAAATTGCTGTAACAGAAATGGAACTGGCCCTTTTATGATGATCTAAGACCAGATTCCTTTTTCTAAACATTTTTAGAGAAAGTATAAAATGAACCACTGTTGAACTGAGGGACACCCTTCATAAAATGTTCCCTTGATGGTTTTTTTGAGACAGGGCACTTTATCTTTTGCAGGGCTGTGAATCATCAGTTAAGCATTGTGCCAAGGGTCCTTAAGGATGACAGATATTCTCTTTAAAATTCTCTTTTTGCGGCTTTTTCAAGGGAGCTAACATTTTCTGCTCCCTCTTGCCCTTGATAATACAGTATATCATCCTAATTTACTGCTGCTCTTATCTCTTCTGGTTATGAGTAATTATGCATTTCACAGGACAAAGCAACATAGTCTTTTGCATCCATCATTCATTTCTCTGAATGGCATGAATGGCTTTTTGGGATATAATCTCTTGTATTATGCACTGCATGTACTTCTTTGAACAGTGGAAATTATGCATTGTCAGAATCTCTAGAGCCAGCTGACAAGAAATTACATACCTAAAAATGAAAATTCAGACATTATTTACTCACCCTTACATTATTCTAAACCTGCATGAGTTTCTTTATTCTGTGGAAAATAAAATAAGATAAATTCAAAGCACAAAGCAACATGCACTACTGGTCAAAAGTTTGGAATAATTAAGATTTTTTAAATATGTTTGAATGAAGTCTCTTATGCTCACCAAGACTGCATTTATTTGAACAAAAATGCAGAAAAAAATATGATCACAATTTAAAATAATAATTTTCTATTTTAATATGCCACAAAAATATAAAAAAAATATTAAGCAGGGAAAAAAACTGTTTTCAACCTTGATCATATTAAGAAATGTTTATTGAGCATCAAATGGATCATGTAACACTGAAGCCATGTTGTAATGGCTGCTGAAAATTCAGCTTTGCCATCACAGGAAAAAAAATTACATTTTAAAATATTAAAATTCACAATATTACTGTTTTTGCTCTATTTTTGATCAAATCAATGCAGCCTTGTTAAGCTTTTTAAAGAGACTTCCTTCAAAAACATTAAAACATGTTAATGATATAGGAGAAACATACATTGCTAAAAAGAGCACCTGTTAGAACTAAACTTGATTCCAGCAAATGACAATCAATTACTGGGTTCAGAATCAGGCTAGAGGATGTACTACTGAACCTGCATGCATTTTTTATTGACCTTTTCCTCATTTAAAATGCACCTTGTGCTTTATTGAGTGGTCTTATCTGTCATTTTTTCTCCTCTCTTCTGAGACGGAAACGAGGAAGCGTCTAGCCAAGATCGTTCTGGTGTTTGTGGGCCTCTTTGCGCTTTGCTGGTTCCCCAACCATGTTCTCTACATGTACCGCTCATTCAACTATCGGCAGATCGACTCTTCGCTGTCACACCTCATCATCACGCTTGTGGCGCGCGTGTTGAGTTTCTCCAGCTCCTGCGTGAACCCATTTGCCCTGTACCTGCTGAGCGAGAGCTTCCGAAGGCACTTCAACAACCAGCTGCTGTGCAGACAGCGCAAATACCAAGAGCGCAACACCAGCTACCTCCAGAGCACCTCTGCTATCCGCATGACCTCCATTAGGAAGAGTACACCTGTTGTCGCCAACGGACATGGCCAAAAAACAGGAGTCTGCATTTAGCAAAACCCGAGCATAAGAGTTGCTGGTGACTTACATTTAGGTTCAATTGAAGTGTTTGGTTACCCAGCTGGCTAAACGAGTGGTTATTGAAGCAGGAAAGACAGAGGGATTACTGTTGTAAATATTGCATGCATGTTTTGGGTTTTTTTTTTCAACGGATGCAGTGTTGCTTGAGCCCAAGAATGAAATTTGCTTCATTTCTGAAACATTATTCTTATTGCAAACAGAAAGGAATTGATATCTCACTGATAAATGAAGACTAATTCTATTTATCCTCAACCAAAACACAATTTCTGCCTGTATAAAATATCAGATCTGTACAAAAAAAAAAAAAATTATTGTATAATGGCAGGTTTGCTTTTCAGGTCAATCTTATTTAATTTATCATCAAATCTAATGATGAAAATTCACAGACGGAAAGTGCACTTAATACAGTAAATGAATGTTTGGAAAAGCAGTTTTGATTTCACCATGGGGACAAGCGTATTATAGAGATGCCACTGAAATCATTTACATTGCCTATGATCATTCTCAGACAATGACAATATATTAAATTCAGGAGCAATGAAACACATGGCTCTTCCCAGTGAATGTTAATGTCTATGATTATAGATCAGACAGGTCACACACTCAAGGGTAAACTGTGGTGATTAGATTAATATGTGCATAAACAGATTAGGATTCAACATGAATATAAATTTCTCAGGCATGTTCCCCCTTACCTTCCAATGTATGAGTCATTGGAACACCAAGATCATTGTGGCAGAATATATGCTGTGTATCATTCTTAGATTCATCAGCAAATATTGTCATCTTAAACACTGCATTGCAGTACATCATTATTTTAAAGGGGGTGATTCTTTTCTATACCCGCTGTAATGATGTGGAATAATCATGCAGTCATGAAGTGAAAATATCACCTATAAATGTAGCAACTGCCATTAGCTTCTGGACTAAAATGGGCAGTGTACCTATGAGCCACCTTTTGAGCCTTCATGAAGTTCCTGAACCTATAAAAAAAGCATCAAACCTGATTTAGATGACATGATTTAGTGCCCTATACAGTGAGTTTAAAGAGTTTTTTTTTGTGTGTGTGAGTGAGATCTTGTGGCACTAAAGGTATTATTTTGGGAAATCTGTACCTTACACAAGTCTCGTTAAAACCGAATACATGCACTTTTACTCAACACATACTTTTATTTAGACCTACAAAGTACGTATTTCATTGATCATCATAATACATTTTGATCTTATTTACTGAACTGAAGTCAAATCACATTTCCACTTTTCTTTCAAATCAATGAAATCAATTTTAATGAAAAATTTTGTTAATGATAACTTATTACAATTATTTATCCTTGTAAAGAGACATCTCATTTCTCACAACACATATTCTTTGACCTAAAGCAATGTGTTTTAATTATGTTGAATATTAGCATGACACTTGACTTGTGCCATACACAGTCGGTGTCAGTTTAACATCCCTATGATGTTTTAAAAAAGGTTGATTTGCACAGTTTCAGCATCAACAGTTACTTTAATGAGAAAATTTCCAATGGCTTTTGATCTTATAAGCATATTTCAAATTGCAAAGGTATGTTTCTGGCTAGATATTTTGACTTTTAAGTTATATTTTGACAGTACCCGTAATTTTACTTTTTACACCCTGCATAATATAATTATAATATAATAAAAAATATAACAGTACAGAACATAAAAAATAGCATCTTTTAGCATCATGAAGTGAAGTGAAAAGACACGTAAAACTAACCTCCTCAAAAACTCAATTGTAACTGTTCCACAGAAGCAGGATCTAAATGATTTGGAATGATTGATTAAACAGACTCACTACCCATTTCCCATCTTCTTTATTGGGATTTCACTCTGAGAGTAAATTAAACATATGGATTAACTTAAACAGCGCTCTTAAATTGGATAAAGAGAAGTTCAACCAAACTGGTTAATTATATCTTTAAGAACACATGCAAAAAAAAATATTATTTAAGAAAAAATGCAAAAAAAAAAAAAAAAAAAAGTAAAAGGATGAAGCTAATCCATAAAATAAATATTTCTAGCCTGCAATATTGATTAATTTGCAATTTTCTGCTTACAGTGATTATTATCAGTTTAGAATTCTATATTAAAATGAAAGCAATCAGTAATAAATTTAAGCAGTGTTATTTGCAGTAATTTGGATGTAAAGTGTATGTCATAGTCATCAGTTCATAACAGCAAAACAATGTCTGTTATTCAACATGGGGCCTCCCCTCTGTGTCAGGGCAGATAAGGACCCAAGAGCGGATGAGGCTGAAAAATGGTAACTTTATTCACGGAAGGAAGGCGAAGGCCTAACGTCAAAAAAAAAAAACCAAAAAAAAAAAACACAAAAACCCCAACTCGGGGAAAAAGGCTCAGTCTTAACTTCCAACTGCACGGCGGGCCGGTAATGCGCTCAGCCTCCGTGAGCGCCAGGAGAGGAGGGGCAACAAATCCAAAACGGTAGGCAGGAGAGTGGTCGGGCAGACAGGGGGGTCAAGCGAGGTGCAGACAGGGCTGAGAACGGCGGGCAGCAACAAGGTCAAAAACAGTCCAGGTAGAGAACCAGAAGAGCAGTCCGAAATCCTCTGAGGGCAAAGCACACGTTACACCAACCGGGCAGACAAACCACCGAGCGTACTGACCAGAAAAGAGGAACAGGACAGGACCGAAGCCAAAACGCCCAAACATCACAGAACACACTGACAAGGAGGAGTGAAATCAAGCAGAATAAATAGGGTGAGTAACGAGATAGAGGGAACAGGTGCGTCAGACAAGCCGCAGACTAGATTGCTGAGGGAGATCAGCTGGCGCTAGAGCGAAGGGAAGAAAAACCAGAGAAAATAAATTAAAAATCAAAGAGAGAAAAAAAATGGTTTTCAGAGTGTGTAATTTATGATTGTGACTGTGCTGACGAGGAGTAGTCAAATTCCTAAAAGACTGTTCATATAATAAGCTTATCCAATAAGAGATTATGTATGCTGTATGACGACAGCAGTAATTTTAACAACATGGAATGAAACTGAATAAGACACTGAGCTGTAACACTTAAAATGCATAATCTCAAAAAACCGTTGTTTTAATAATAAATGGGTCAGTATAAACAGGCCACACATTTCTGGTGTGGAATAACCATAAACCTCAGCAGAGAAATCAAATCTGACTTCAGATAAGAGCCCACAGTGTAGTTTTCCCTGAAGCAATGAAAAATTGTTGATAAACAAAGCAAATTTCCTCTTTCATCCATGCCTAACCTGAATGAAAAAGCACAGCAACTCTGGTGTGCTGCGACATTCTTCACACATTGTTTCTCTTTTAGACACAAAGCTATTGTGTAATCCCATGGACATCCAGACCTCCAGCGCAGTGTTCTCGGCACCTGCTTGAAGGCTATCACTATATGGGTTGTCTCAGTGCTGCTGGCTATCCCTGAGGCGGGTCTTCTCGAGGTGGTTCATATGCCAGACAAGAACATGACATCACCGCTTGTGTCCATATCCACTCTCCATGGAGATGCATCCCAAGATTTCAGCTCCGTTATTGAGATTCCTTGTTCTACTTCCTCATCCCTTTGAGCATTATCTCTGTTTACTACTACCACATTGCGAGGACACTTATTCAAGAGTGCTCACGATATGCCAGGTGAGATTAGTGAGCACTCCAAACAGACGCAGTAAGAGGTTCCGGGGGAAGTGCATAAAGCTCACAACAGTTTTAATGCATACACTCCATGGTTTTTTATACACTCCATCTGATTTTTTAATCCATCTATCTGATTTTTATTTATCTGTCTGATATTTTTAATCTTTCTTGTATCCGTCCATCTCCATCCATCATCCGATTTATATATCTCCTTCCATTTTTTTAAATGTCAACAAAGAGTTGTCCCACCCAAGATTAACTTTATTTATTTTGTAACTAAAAAAATGGACTTCACTAAAACTTAACTAAAAAATGTAATCATATAGGATTTACTTTTCTCAGAAATTGATAACGAAATTTCACAAATCAATACAAAGAAATAACAATCATTGAATTAAATTAAATGTGAAATTCGGAAAGTATAAAGACTTAAATAATATTGGGTTTTGTAAAAATTCAGGAATTCAATTGGAGTTCCAGAGGCATTCTTAATGAATGCAGTTCATAATGCGTATAGCCCATACATTTTTTTTAGAAAATGTGTAATTTTTGTGTAAGAGATGGAACTGGCCCTTTTATGATGATCTAAGACCAGATTCCTTTTTCTAAACATTTTTAGAGAAAGTATAAAATGAACCACTGTTGAACTGAGGGACACCCTTCATAAAATGTTCCCTTTATGGTTTTTTGAGACAGGGCACTTTATCTTTTGCAGGGCTGTGAATCATCAGTTAAGCATTGTGCCAAGGGTCCTTAAGGATGACAGATATTCTCTTTAAAATTCTCTTTTTGCGGCTTTTTCAAGGCAGCTAAACATTTTCTGCTCCCTCTTGCCCTTGATAATACAGTATATCATCCTAATTTACTGCTGCTCTTATCTCTTCTGGTTATGAGTAATTTATGCATTTCACAGGACAAAGCAACACATAGTCTTTTTGCATCCATCATTCATTTCTCTGAATGGCATGAATGGCTTTTTGGGATATAATCTCTTGTATTATGCACTGCATGTACTTCTTTGAACAGTGGAAATTATGCATTGTCAGAATCTCTAGAGCCAGCTGACAAGAAATTACATACCTAAAAATGAAAATTCAGACATTATTTACTCACCCTTACATTATTCTAAACCTGCATGAGTTTCTTTATTCTGTGGAAAATAAAATAAGATAAATTCAAAGCACAAAGCGAACATGCACTACTGGTCAAAAGTTTGGAATAATTAAGATTTTTTTAAATATGTTTTGAATGAAGTCTCTTATGCTCACCAATACTGCATTTATTTGATCAAAAATGCAGACAAAAATATGATCACAATTTAAAAATATAATTTTCTATTTTAATATGCCACAAAAAATATAAAAAAATATTAAGCAGAGAAAAAACTGTTTTCAACCTTGATCATATTAAGAAATGTTTATTGAGCATCAAATGGATCATGTAACACTGAAGCCATGTTGTAATGGCTGCTGAAAATTCAGCTTTGCCATCACAGGAAAAAAATTACATTTTAAAATATTAAAAATTCACAATATTACTGTTTTTGCTCTATTTTTGATCAAATCAATGCAGCCTTGTTAAGCTTTTTTAAAGAGACTTCCTTCAAAAACATTAAAACATATTAATGATATAGGAGAAAACATACATTGCTAAAAAGAGCACCTGTTAGAACTAAACTTGATTCCAGCAAATGACAATCAATTACTGGGTTCAGAATCAGGCTAGAGGATGTACTACTGAACCTGCATGCATTTTTTTTTATTTACCTTTTTCCTCATTTAAAATGCACCTTGTGCTTTATTGAGTGGTCTTATCTGTAATTTTTTCTCCTCTCTTCTGAGACGGAAAACGCGAGGAAGCGTCTAGCCAAGATCGTTCTGGTGTTTGTGGGCCTCTTTGCGCTTTGCTGGTTCCCCAACCATGTTCTCTACAACCGCTCATTCAACTATCGGCAGATCGACTCTTCGCTGTCACACCTCATCATCACGCTTGTGGCGCGCGTGTTGAGTTTCTCCAGCTCCTGCGTGAACCCATTTGCCCTGTACCTGCTGAGCGAGAGCTTCCGAAGGCACTTCAACAACCAGCTGCTGTGCAGACAGCGCAAATACCAAGAGCGCAACACCAGCTACCTCCAGAGCACCTCTGCTATCCGCATGACCTCCATTAGGAAGAGTACACCTGCTGTCGCCAATGGACATGGCCAAAAAACAGGAGTCTGCATTTAGCAAAACCGCCGAGCATAAGAGTTGCTGGTGACTTACATTTAGGTTCAATTGAAGTGTTTGGTGACCCAGCTGGGTAAACGAGTGCTTATTGAAGCAGGAAAGACAGAGGGATTACTGTTGTAAATATTGCATGCATGATCCCTTGTTTTTTTTTTTTTTTTTTTTTCAACGGATGCAGTGTTGCTTGAGCCCAAGAATGAAATTTGCTTCATTTCTGAAACATTATTTCTTATTGCAAACAGAAAGGAATTGATATCTCACTGATAAATGAAGACTAATTCTATTTATCCTCAACCAAATCACAATTTCTGCCTGTATAAAAGATCTGTACAAAAAAATTGGACTAAAGGTTTCCATTATTGTATAATGGCAGGTTTGCTTTTCAGGTCAATCTTATTTAATTTATCATCAAATCAAATGACGAAAAATTCACAGATGGAAAGTGCACTTAATACAGTGAATGAATGTTTGGAAAAAGCAGTTTTTGATTTCACCATGGGGACAAGCGTATTATAGAGATGCCACTGAAATCATTTACATTGCCTATGATCATTCTCAGACAATGACAATATATTAAATTCAGGAGCAATGGAAGACATGGCTCTTCCCGGTGAATGTTAATGTCTATGATTATAGATCAGACAGGTCACACACTCAAGGGTAAACTGTGGTGATTAGATTAATATATGCATAAACAGATTAGGATTCAACATGAATATAAATTTCTCAGGCATGTTCCCCCTTACCTTCCAATGTATGAGTCATTGGAACACCAAGATCATTGTGGCAGAATATATGCTGTGTATCATTCTTAGATTCATCAGCAAATATTGTCATCTTAAACACTGCATTGCAGTACATCATTATTTTAAAGGGGCGATTTCTTTTCTATACCCGCTGTAATGATGTGGAATAATCATTCAGTCATGAAGTGAAAATATCACCTATACATGTAGCAACTGCCATTAGCTTCTGGACTAAAATGGGCAGTGTACCTATGAGCCACCTTTTGAGCCTTCATGAAGTTCCTGAACCTATAAAAAAAGCATCAAACCTGATTTAGATGACATGATTTAGTGCCCTATACAGTGAGTTTTAAAGAGTTTTTTTTGTGTGTGTGTGAGTGAGATCTTGTGGCACTAAAGGTATTATTTTGGGAAATCTGTACCTTACACAAGTCTCGTTAAAACCGAATACATGCACTTTTACTCAACACATACTTTTATTTAGACCTACAAAGTACGTATTTCATTGATCATCATAATACATTTTGATCTTATTTACTGAACTGAAGTTCAAATCACATTTCCACTTTTCTTTCTCTAATCATGAAATCAATTTTAATGAAAAATTTTGTTAATGATAACTTATTACAATTATTTATCCTTGTAAAGAGACATCTCATTTCTCACAACACATATTCTTTGACTTAAAGCAATGTGTTTTAATTATGTTGAATATTAGCATGACACTTGACTTGTGCCATACACAGTTGGTGTCAGTTTAACATCCCTCTGATGTTTTAAAAAAGGTTGATTTGCACAGTTTCAGCATCAAAGTTACTTTAATGAGAAAATTTCCAATGGCTTTTGATCTTATAAGCATATTTCAAATTGCAAAGGTATGTTTCTGGCTAGATATTTTGACTTTTAAGTTATATTTTGACAGTACCCGTAATTTTACTTTTTACACCCTGCATAATATAATTATAATATAATAAAAAATATAACAGTACAGAACATAAAAAATAGCATCTTTTAGCATCATGAAGTGAAGTGAAAAGACACGTAAAACTAACCTCCTCAAAAATCAATTGTAACTGTTCCACAGAAGCAGGATCTAAATGATTTGGAATGATTGATTAAACAGACTCACTACCCATTTCCCATCTTCTTTATTGGGATTTCACTCTGAGAGTAAATTAAACATATGGATTAACTTAAACAGCGCTCTTAAATTGGATAAAGAGAAGTTCAACCAAACTGGTTAATTATATCTTTAAGAACACATGCAAAAAAAAAATAAATAAATAAATAAATAAAGTAAAAGGATGAAGCTAATCCATAAAATAAATATTTCTAGCACCGAGCTACAGTAGCCTGCAATATTGATTAATTTGCAATTTTCTGCTTACAGTGATTATTATCAGTTTAGAATTCTATATTAAAATGAAAGCAATCAGTAATAAATTTAAGCAGTGTTATTTGCAGTAATTTGGATGTAAAGTGTATATCATAGTCATCAGTTCATAACAGCAAAACAATGTCTGTTATTCAACATGGAGCTACAGGGCCTCCCATATGCTAGTCCTGATAAATCTTTTGTTAAGTTTTGAAATTATTAATGTGTTGATATGTTTTATGCAAGTATATGGGATTTAGACATCTATGTAATGCAGCAATGCAATTCAGTCATGCATGTTGACTATAACAAGATCATGGAATCTTAATCAAGATCTTTTAATTAAAAACATCAATAGCCAAAACCTGACTCAATCAAGCTTGCATATAACAGTTTTGATTACACTATATTTGAATAAAACTCAATTGTATTTACTTCAGGACTTTACAATTATCAATTTGATTAAGTTGTTCATTATAACTTTAAGAGTTTATATTTTAATCAGGAATGTCAGACTCCCGCATATTATAAACCGTCAGTTATGCTTACAATGTGCATGTTTCCTAACCATTTCTTTTTCACAAAAAAAGATCAAATATAACCTCATTAAAAATATTTCACTATATTTTACAAACATGTTCATTATGGGACCATACTTGAATGAATAAATATGAATAAATACACCATGTAATTGTTCTATGTGTTACAATATTACTAGTTGGTTTTAAGTACATTGTATGTGCTCATTGCAAAGATGTATTTTAATGTTTTCTTGAGATTATTTCAATGTATTTGTGAGACTTTTTTTACTGTATTATTTGTGAGACATAAATCGTTCAATAATATCTGTCAAGGTGTGTTTAAAATGGCTATTAAATTTATTAAAAAGTTATTATTAGTTAAAAAGTTATTAAAGATTCTAATGGAATCAAATTAAACAGATATTTGTAGAAGTGTGCTTTGTGATCCCTGAAACCAGACTTGGTGGCAAAACAAGTTTTATTTATTTATTGGCTATATTGACTTCCCTAAGCAACTGCGATGCAAATTTGGTCGATTTTTAAAGAGCATAATCTGTTTATTCACAGATAAAGTTAACTTTAAAGTAAACGCAGCTGAATGAGTCATGGTGCACAACATTTGAAAGTCAGATGTAAAGAATTTTTAAGACACGTTTTAACCTCTTCTCCCAGATTGGAATTGCATTTTCTTTTTATTTGTCACATAGCGAAATTGGAAGAAAATATTTGTGTCAATAATTGTATATCAAATATAAATCAACAAAAACAAACATAAAAAGGAGTTTTTCTCTCATATATTTGTAAACCCCATACAGCACTGACTGGACTAATATTTTAGCTCTTGCTCATACATAATAGAAATGGTCTTTTATGTAATAGTAATGAAAGTGTATGAAAATCTTCATTCTATATGTACACAGTTTAAAGCACAAAGTTCATCCTTGGAAATAAGATAACATGATGTGTGTTTTTCACTATCCCAGATGATTTCCCTCTTTCTTTTCACAGAGAGAGTTCTTTAGTGACATGACAATCTAACATTTCCTTTTCAATTTCACAGGAAGAGAGTCAAATCAGACACTGAGGAGCAGTGAGAAAGCAAAAAACTAGCAAAAAATTGCACTAGGAAAAAACACTAATACACAATTTTCCCAACAACACCTAGTGAAAGGCCGAACAGTGCAGATGGTTAATTATGCTTTTATTTTTATCGTTTCAGAGCCAAATTCCAATTGTCATGCTGATTTGTAGTCCTGATTGTAATAGCTTGTAAATTGTTTGCTATTATTCCATCTCAGCTGATCACTGTACCAAGATTTTGGGAAAAGTCTTCTAGTGACCCTAATTAACTTTAGGTTTAATTAGGGAGTTTAAAAATGGCTTTAAGAAATAAAGCAAAAATAGAGACAGCCTAAATTCACTTTTTCATTGTGATATTGAAATGGGCACACGCTCTAATTCTCTACTAATCATCTGCAGTGGTTGATGAATTGTGACCTAACTCTTTCACTTCTATGTAACTTTTCATAATCTTATGCCATAAAATTGCAAAGCCTCAAATGTCTAGCGACACATCTGAATTGGATATTTAAGAGTTCAGCTTTTTGCAAAAAACATGTGCAAAAGAGCTTGCTAAAATGTCAGTGGTTGTTGCCCTCTAGTAAACAACCCTGGTAAAATGTATTTTTATAACTCCCCCATGTTCTGCTGAACTTTGCCTGTTAATGAATATGGAGGCTATTCCTCTGCCGTCATTCTGATAAGGCCAAAGCTCAATCAAGGAATATAATTGGCAGACATCCCATCATTGTGTGTGATAATTCCATTTGACACTGCATCCATGCTGTCACTCTTCACACATTTATTAGCTCACATCTCAAAAGTGGCCAAATGCTGATGGCACTGATGACTTTTAGACAGGGCGCAACTACTTATACCTTCCACAGAATAAATGGCACTTTCTTAATAGAATAATTTAATTACCCAAGAACTGCCCTAGTGCTATCAATTCATCTCTTCTTAAAGGAATAGTGCACCCAAAAATGAAAACAGTTGCTCTATTGTGTTTGTTTTTGTCAGCCTTTAACTGTTATTATGGGGTGTCAAACTCAATTCATTGAGGACCGGAGCCCTGCAGAGTTTTGTTCCAACCCTGCTCCAAAACACATACCATGTAGTTTTCAAATAAGCCTGAAGGACTTCATTAGTTGGATCAGGTGTGTTTAATTAGGGTTGAATCTAAACTCTGCAGGGCTCTGGCCCTCCAGGAATTGATTTTGACACCCCTGTTAAATGGGAATAATATTAGTATTGTCATTTTTGACAATTCCTTTACTGTCTCCAATACACTCATGAATATTTCGCAGAAACTATATATTTATCATAAAAACTCCACCAGTAAATGTCAACATTAACAAGAACAATGTCACAGTAACAACAATAACAACACGAAAAGTCTCTAAAAGAAACAGAAAACAGCACTAACTTTCAAACATAAACAGTAACAAAGTGACCAAAAGCTTAAAAAATGACAAATTACAAAATGAAAAAATTAAATAAAGATTTAAATCAATTTAGCTAAACCTTAATAAAAAAAAAGTATATTAATAAAAATTCAATAACTCTCTACAATAATTGTTTTCCTCAATATAACTCAATATGTAAAATAAGAATATTTAAATAAATTTGTTTTATTAAGTATATTTATATGTTACTCCTAAATATATATGAAATTATTAAGTAAATTGATATGGTTTTAAACACTTAATAGTATACTATTAACAAAGAAGTTAAAGACCCCTGGTTAAGATCTGTCTGTCTGGCCTTTAAAATTATCCAAATGAAGTCCTTAGCAATGCATATTACTAATTAAAAATGAAGATTTAATATATTTATGGTAGGTGCTAATGAAGGAAAGCTGACAAGTTATGATTACCTTTGTCTCAGCAATAATTTTATTTGAATGGTTATGTGACAATCAGATTAATATAAGGTAAATGAAATATTAAGAGTGAGTGTGATTTTCAAAGCAGTCTTTCTTAATTCATCAGGACTCATTCAGGCACATTAGAAAATTAGTTTAACTGTTCTCAGAATATATTGCTGTTCCCTTCCAGCAGTGTGCAAATCAAACTCTGATCTCATAGTAAAGATATAATTTGTTATTATAATTACAAAATATTCACTTGGGCCTGTTAGTCCACCATAAATGTGTCAAAATAGTGTGCTAGACATTTATATGCTTAACCATTCTCATTAATGTTGTGTACCTTTATAAATAATTGAAAACAGGTTCCAAAAGGAATCGCCAGTGAAGCATTTGTGGAGGATAGTACTGGCCTATGGCGATTTAGTCACCAAATGTCTCTTAAAGCACCTGCAAGACATTTCAAATGTTTCAAATCCCCTCTGTGTGTTTGCTTTCTCTTCCTTCCTCACACACTCACACACATAAGTCAGCTTAAATCCTCCTTCCACATCTTCCACCCTGCAATGTTTTATCAAAACTGACACAAATATGGGCTGGCAAATAACATCACAGACCAGCTGGATGGCAGTTTCATCAGGTCCTCCTAATTTTTGGGTAATGATCTCTCAAAAATGATCACTGTTAAAAAAATATCAAAGCAAAAATGATGGGAGAGAAAGAGGACATAAGACAGAGACTGAACAATTGAATAAAATAAAGAATTGCTTTGACTTTGAAATCATTAAAGAATCTAATTTACAATAAAAATGAGATGCTTTGTGGATTTGAAATCTTTAAATAATATTATTTATAATTTATAATCCAAGGCATTTTCATGTTGCCTTCCTATATTAGTCTAAGAGAGAATAAATACATGATTTCTTCATCAAAACAGGTTATTCAATATATTTCAAGAGCAAACAGAAGATTCTTGGGGACAGAAGTAATAAATTCAAATGGCCTTGCCTGGCACAACACAAAAAGCCACTGGGAAGGCCATTTACAGTACTTTAATACATAATTATAACCCATATGCAGGCAGGAAATAATTTGTCATTAAGCAGCTTACCAGAACAGAATGAAACGAATCAACTGCTGTTAATTTGTGCCAGACCCTTGAAATTATTCTAACAAAAGTGGATTTACAGAAACTGTCTGTATTCTGTACAGGAAATGCTGTTATTTGTATATAAGTCATGCATACTGATATGTATATTATGTCAACATCTAATTTTTGCAATTCTGATTTGGTGGTGCAGAAATTAAATAATTAAATATAAAAACTTATATATATATATAGTTTTATTTTAATCAAGGATATAATCAGTTCTCACTGTCCAAACAACACTGAATAAATATATTGATTCCAACTCACACAATCATTTAGACATCAAGATATCGATTGCACTTTATTCTGCCATACATTGCTGCTTCTCCACTTCTAGAATGGCAAACAATTCCCATAGACATTGATGTATGGAAGCCATTGTTAGTAAAGCAACTCCTGCCCTCATATGTTTCAGCAAGTTGTGTGCTTTTGCTATCTGGTTCGCCCAGCGACCTTTGTGATTGGTCAGACTCGATACTACTGTTTATCATGGTTATTGATTAAAAAAAAAAAAAAAAAAAAAAAAAAAAGATAAGGTTAGAGTATTGTTTAATTGAATGGGATGGTGCTTTGTTGAGGCAAGATAGAGGAGTGACCGATAACTTAAGCCTTAATCAACATGCATTCTCATTATATTGTGGTCCTAAAGCATCCACTCACCACTCAATATTAGCAATATAGTGCTGTGCTGCACAGTTCATCAAACAAAAATGCATTGCAATTGCTACTGCAAACAAAGATGGCAAAACAAAATGAAAGAGGGACCCTTTTAAAGAATATGCCAACCACGGCTATCAGCAGAAGAAGAAAAATAGTGGGTTTAATACAAAGGGGTTTACATAGAGAACTTTAGCTAATAAGTACATATTGCAATATTATTGTCTTGATGTCTAGTGTTATACTCCTGCCTAGTGGGAGCAACAGTGGCGACATAAAAATGGATGACATATAATCATTTTCAGTTTTCAATTGTAGCACAAGTATGTTAATTTCCAAAAATATTTTTTGCCAAAAAGAAAAATATCAACCCATGTTTTTACTGTGAACTAAAACGGCAACAAAAAACTATTTAAATTTTTTTTAAAAATAGAAATAACAATACATTTCAGTACTAAAATTATTAAAACTAAAACTAATTTAAGCTCTCTCTCTCTCTCTCTCTCTCTCTCTCTCTCTCTCTCTCTCTCTCTCTCTATATATGAGAGCTTTATATATATATATATATATATAGCTTAGTTTTTTATTTTCATTTTTAATTTTCGCAATTTTAGTGAAATTACTGCAGTAATACATTAAACAATACAAAAATAACACTGATAAAACACCAAAGGGATTTATAATACATAAAGCCAATTACCTGAGCCATAAATGTCATGTGACCCTGCAGTAGCGGAAAAAAGACATCATGTCAGTGCTGTTTGGCTGACGGCACTGTAAAAATCTGCACATTTCCGTCCTCTTTACTAGCAGCTATCTTAGGCTGTAAAGTCAAAGGCAGAACACATGGAAAATATTATTATAACACAATGAAATACAGGCAATTCATATATTTTAGTGGTTAGCAGAGCGATGTAATCGTGTGTTACCACCACTGAATGGGCTGGAATGAAGTGATTCATGGATGAGGAAAGATACAATGTTAAAACCTCCTTGAGGCACAGCTGTCCATTAAAAGAGAGCAAAAGAAGAAGAAAGAAAGAAAAAAAAAGAAGAAGAAAAAAAAAGAAAAAGAAAACCAATAGGACAATCAAAACAATGTATACAGCTTTATTTGTTATTTTAATCTCTTACTATATTTCCTACTTTAAACTTACTCTAATTTTTTTATTATTTTTTACTCTGAGGCAGAAATGAGCTTCTACATGTTAGCTACTGTAAAAGCAATTTAAATAAAATGTGATTTAATAAAGAGTAAAAGTTTATATTTGTATTTGTAAAAATATCTGGTAACCTGAGATCACGTTCTTCTGCCTGCCTGCCAGAGAAAATGCAATTAGGTCTGTCTCCACAAATATCAAACACTGGTGGTGGAAAAGTGCTGAAAGCTTAATAAAGGATTTATTGGTTAGGAGTGTTTGCTAGAGGTCTGATTGGACAGGAGCTGCTTCTAAGGGTCAATTGCAGTTGTTGTGAAGAGCTGCAGATAAGTGAATGGTTGCCATTATGCTATAAGCCATCAGTGCAGAATAAGAAGGATAGCTGTTGTTGGTGTACCCATAAGATGCCCATTAACTTCATTTCCATGAATAGAATTCATTTTCCATAGGGTATCCACCAGGTCATTTCGGCTGTTCCCATAGTGACGGGACGATTGGAAGCTGCAGGGAAAACCAAGCGAAATTCAACAAGCCTTCACATATGATTTCAAGTTATTTTACACAGTCAAAATGAAGATTTTTTTATTGATTGATTGATTTGTTCAGAGAAAGATTTTATTGCGTGCATCACAGTTATAGTTTGTTACCTGAAAATATTGTTGAGAAATAATATGTGTACGTGAACAGACTACTGAAAACAGTCATTTGCAGCATATGATACAAATTGTTTTATTTTGAACTGAAAAAGCTGCATCAAATCACAATTTTATAATCTCACCACTGGACTGGAAAATGAAACAAAAGTTTTGGAAAATTATAAAACTGCTTGATTTTGTAAACTATTGTGCATTTAATTTAAAGCCAGATATTTATTATAAGCATGTTCAGCACAGGAAAACATTGCAGGCTTTAGTTCCAAGAAGGTAATATGAATCAGGGAAAGTAATGAAGGAAGTAAAATGGGTACAACCAACATGCAATGCAACAACTATTACTGATACTACTAAAAATGACCAGTAACAGCGAATTACTGTCTTTAGCATGCTTTGTCTTCACTTTTCTGTGCTTTGAGTCCAGAATACATTAATATTTATGTTAGAATCTAATGCACTACTTACAAACTACACTGCATACTGCATCCTCAACTCAAAGACAGACTGCTTTATGTACGTCCATCAAATCCTCCCAGTCTGCTAGCTCAATGATAAATATATGCATCTCTTCCCCTAAGCCTAGTATATAGCATGTGGTGTGGCATCTGGGCAAGCGAGGGATGTTTTGAAACCTCTGAAGATAAGCCTCCTGAATGTCTCTGCCACATCTTTACGTCTGTGTTGTGTTGAATCAGCCTTAGAAGTCTGCTCGGTGGGGAGGAGGTTTGAACAGAATTTAATTCTCACCCGGATCAATGGTAAGGTTGAGGTTTCTAACAGGATTTAGCCAAGGCTTTTTTTGCTGTATCGATCTATCCAACTTTAAAACATCCTCAGAGACTACTGGGAATCAGAAGGCACAGTAAGATGTCATCACTACTGTCAAGCTTTTTGAGTTACAGTACGGAAAAAGTCATAATTTTCCACAATTTCAATGGTCTCATTTATTCGTAAATGTGCTGAAAATGGTCGATTAAAGCATTTAGAGCAGTAACAGTGTTAAGTACTGTGGCAGAAAAGCAATGTTTTTTCCCTCACTCCAGGGCCTAAACATACTTACTCCAACAAGACTATCTGTGTTAATGATTATGTAATTAACTGCTCTACTTCAGACTTCAAAGTAATTAAATTGATTTAAAAAAAAAAAAATAATTATTATTATTATTTTTTTTATTTTTTTTTCAGTTTTGAATCAGTGTGAAGTTTTAAATGCGCTTGTACAGCTCAGCCAATGACATAAAAAGCCTTGCCCAGGGGCATAAAAACTACAAATCATTAAGGCAAACCTTTCAGCAGAATCATCCGTAATACCTTGGACAAACATCACAGGATGTAATTGCAGTAACAAATATTTCCATTACTATATTAGCCAGATATTTTCCCTGCCACTTCTCTATGGGCATAATTGCAAGTATAATTAAGCAGTGCTTGTGCACCTTTTCAATGGATCAATACAGTACATCTCACCTCCTCCAGCCTTCTATTAACATTGAAATTTCTTCATCAGTGTGCCTCCTATACTATATTATACCAGCGGTTGCCACAGAGACCAGAAAAGACATCTGAGCATCTTTTCAAATCCTAGGTAATAACTTCAAAAGGGTTATCCAAGAATCCAAGGACCTTTGAATTCTGCTTCTCTTTTAAAATGTAAATGTGTCATATATTATAATATATATGTCTTTTTGACTTATCAACATCATATTCACTTAAGTGGATAATAGTCACTCTCATGACATTCTTTGCTTAATGACTTTCTTGCTTCTGTGGAAATGGAAAATTGGAAGTTTTAAAGAATGTTCACACTGCTCTTTTTCTCACAGCTTATTAAGTATATTGAATGAATGAATAAATGAATGAATGACTGAATGACTGAATGACTGAATGAATGAATGAATGAATGAATGAATGAAGTGAATGAAGTATATACTAAGTGGTCTGAAAACAATTTGATAGCTTTGCAAGAAAAATATCAATTCATACTTGTGTTGAATAAAAAAAAAAGTAAATAATCACAGAATGTTAATTTTGAGGGAATTATCCATTTAAATTGCTTCTTCACGTGAAGAGGATGAAGGCTGAACATCAAACTTCAATTAATAAAGAGAGTTAACGTCTGCACGGGGGGCTGGTAAAGCAGCTTAAAGTACATACTAGATTCTTGCTAATCTGTCACCCTTGAAATTTAGCTTTATATAGTAATACTTCAACTTATATATTAATACTTATATACTTAATGAACTTTTAATAAGATTTCTGATACAACTGATATTACTTTTTTTTTTTTTTGCATTCCAATACTGTAAAGCCTTCAGGATATAAAATTATGAATCTGAAGCATAACAGAGCTCAATGATGTCTGTTTTCTAGCAGCAGTCAGTTCCAGAGGTGAAGGGCCAGGGATGTCTGCTGGGTCTCCAAATGTTTTCCACTGTTCATAAAACAGCAATGGAGCAATAATCTGAATTATGAAGCTGAGAAAACAATTTTAGTTGTTTTATTAAAAGTAATAGTTTTGTAGGGCATCTATGACTTTTTTCATTATGCGATTTTAATATAGACAACGTTTTCAATATGTGTCATTAACATTTTAGCGTGGGCACAGAATATGTTTTTGAATGACACTGATTCCTAAACAATGCTTTAAATCTTCTGCAAGCACTTATAAAACATTTTTTTTTGCAACATCACAGAGTGTCTGGAAGTAAAGAGATCATCCATTGCCTGGTCTTATCTCAATGAACAGACAGCAACCTATTGACCACACACACACACACACACACACACACACACACACACACACACACACACACACACACACGTGTTTGACAATCACTCTTTCATGACCTAAATGGCAATGGGACAAAACAAATAACCATTTAACCAGATGCAATGTTCAAACGCAAATCCAGATGCATATTTTTATTAATTAACGTAATGTTAATTAACCTTCCACTGTATCATCTGTTGCATATTAAAATGCAAATCTTATCCTGTTATGCATGCAAAAATTTAAATGTACTGAATATATCTGAGGTAATAATTTTAACTTTATTTCCAATTCAGCTAACATATGAATGCTGGCATGAATCAAACCATGTTTCTTCTATTTATTTTGCAAAAATACATGGAAGAGTTATGCTATGTCATGGCAAATTTATAATGTTTTGCAAGAGATATGATGACATAACAGTATGATAAATCTCCTTTACAGGGAGCTAGAAAATAACAAAAATCTCAGTTGTTACAGTTCTTGCTGGTAGAGGTTAAAAAATCAACAATATACTTTAGCGGCCTTAATGTCCAATTTCAAACATGATTAAGTTGTAAGGTGTAATTTTACAGTAAGTTAAACACAACCTTAAATTAGTCATTCCAATGGTAGTAGATGTATACTGCAACGACAACTTCCTGGTCTTTTACAAATGCAATTTTTACTAAAAACAACAACAACAACAACATTCAACCAACATACTGTATGGTAATATTTCAGTTCAGCTAAAACCTTAATATTGCCTCAGTGTCCAAATTATTTTTTTTTCCAATGAAACACAGATATCAGGACAGATGCCATATTTAAAGTATATATACAGTGAAAATGAAAATTATATTTTTTGAAAGAAAAAAAATGACTGTTTAAAAAACAGAAGAACTGGAAATTGAAATGTGCATGTCACGGATTAATACAATTAATATTTAACTTGGCAAAAATTTGTTTCAATGTTGGTGTGAACGAACCTTTCTGTTATTTGTGTTACATTTTACTTCGTATTTTTTATGTGAAAAGTCATTTAAACTCAACTTACAGTACCTTTTTGCCTATGGGTCAGACCATATGGGTCTCCACTAGATTTTGAAAGCTGGTATATCACAGAGGCAGTTTTGAAAACAGCATACACGGGTGGGGATTAGTGGATTCACTCCTGCACATTAATATGGAACACAACTGACATCTTGTAAGGTCATTTTTCGTTTGCTGTGAAAAAGAACAACCTGTATACATTAAACATGAGCACTGAGGAGATCCCATCTGCACATCAAATTCTACAACAGGAAACAACTTAAGTTGACACTGGTGCCAGAACTACTTGCTCTGATGTACTGATCAAATCCTTGCTTCACAGAAAAATCCAATAAAACATATTCTCCAAAGTAGGGAACACACAAAAATCTAGCAGTCAGGTTAGTTTGAGCCGTTGGGTTTATTGTTTTTTAACAATGCTCATCGTGACAGACAGAATGGAATACTGAGCATATTCATGCATAAACGTCTCCAAAGAAATGAAGAATGTTATGCAAAGCTCACTGAGGCATTTAGAGCTACTCTAATGAATATATCTCAGATAAGCGATTCACTGGGTTTAAATTATTTCAACCTAACTGTTCAATCTTATTAATGGGATGCCATAGGTCCTGCTCCAGAAACCAGAGAAATCCCAGCCACCAGAAAAATCGAACACTGAAAATCAGCTATATCGGTTGCTGTCGTGAAAAGATCTGATTTAAAAATCTATAGTGCAAAAAGTAATGCAGGCCAAAACTATGATCAACAGTAACTAACGATCAAACCATTTAGAATTGGATGGAGTGAAATGCTTCTAAAATCTTTACTGGCTGTCATGTAAATATGGAAAGCTTTGGCACAGTCAACTGGAAGGAAATTCAGACACAAATCTGAAAGGAAATTAACTTCACAGTGGATCATGACACACTTCAGAGGGTGTTTGAAGTGCTGGAGTGCTCATACACTTTCAGTTGTAGAGGCACTTTTGAAAACATGCACAAAGACTCACTGACACATTACAGTGTCCAACTGGCACATCCAAACTAAAGGATGTGTTCATAATAATTAAAAAACAACCTTAGGGCTCCAAAGTGCAATGATGTTGTGTAGGCTACAGAACTCAAACTCTATTATTAAGTTATTTAATCCTACAATGCAGCATGTTCCTCAGAATGCTATTAGATATTCTGGTGTAGTCTACGACTGGAATACTTGAATAGTGATTATTCTAGCCGCTCCGCCTGTTAGTCTGATGAGGCTTCTACGGTAATGCAGAAGAAATCAGACAGCGGTGGTAAATTGACATGCCGATACTGCAACAGGAGCCTCAATGTCATTAGCTATATACTTAAGAAAGGTCACAGCTCTCATAAAAAAAAGACAAGCCTTCATCTCAAGTGTAGATTAAATCACATTCACTACGGTTCACTTTAGGCCGACCTCCAACCTTCATATAGAGAACAACATCCCAATACTGCCCATATGGAATGCCTCTGGGATTAATGGAGTTGATTACTCCATTGATTTTCTATTTTTCAACGATTCGTCCAATCTCAACTTTATTGAGAGTGGAACATGAGAATAAAAATACATCTATTCTCTTTCAGTTGTCTTTGTTTCATATATTACTTGTCATATTATTGTGAAGTGCACAAGGACTATCAATTTTGTTACTGTAAGCTATAAAAAATTAGAATAAGTCCCTTCTAACATCAGTTGGAACCATGTTCCACAACTAAAGTGAGAGGACGGACAAAATTTCTTATCTAGATAGGCAGGCCTGTCTCATGTGGCGACACAAGTGAATTAGACAGCTGGCGATGGCAGCTGGGCCGGGGTGCTTGGTTTGATAATGCACTGCAGGTAATGGGGTGCCAGGCATGTAATGGCAGGTTGCGGACTCTACATATAGGATAAATATAGGTCAAGCAGTAGCTTTTGGAAGAAAAATATCCTAATAATGGAAAAATTATATGCATGTACCGTACCTGTTTAGATAGCACATATGTAAGAAACATGAAGAAATATGCTTTTTTACCTAAAAGTACAGTACTTAAAGGTATAGTTCACTCAAAAATGAAAATTCTATTTACGCAGCAATTGTGTCCCATTAAAATAAGCTAAATGTGTTTAAAGAGTGTTGTGTCTAAAATAAAAGTGCACACTTACAAAAATAAAGATGCATTCAAGGTTGTCTTTTTGCTTTTTGTATACAAAAACAAGTAATGGTCTCTTTCTGAGCTCAAACAGCGTAAAGGACATAAGAGAAAAATCAATTTTCTCTGCTCCAGCTTTCCCCTCTATAGTAATATTTGAAAAAGTGGTTCTGCTAATCGCTGCTGGTGGGCATGAATATTGGGATTGTTTCATGCGTTCAGAGATGATAATGTATGCCAAATATCCCATGATGCTTTATCAGATCTCATTAACCATCATGACAGATGGCATCAGGTCAGATTTTCACATTCTGATAAGCTAATCTCACAAACTGTCAAAGAGCTCAGAGAAAAAAGAATATTGCTGATTGGTTCAGTGGCCTGGTCCTTCACAAAGAACTGAATACATCTGTGAAAATGACTGTGCTATGTATGGTTGGCATCCGCAAGTATCCATTTGATTCTGTCAGACCCTCATACTGCCTTTAACACAGAGAAAAAAAATTTGCCACAATATTAATTCCTACCCCTCTTACAGCATGGAATATCCAGACATTTTATCACATCTAATTCAATTTGCTGCATAAAAGAGCTCAATATTTGAGTGTTTTCTTTTCCATCTCCAATTTCAAGTGTCACAATATAGCCTACCCACAAGAGCAAATTGCTTGAGATGAACATGAAGAATCTTATTTACTGTGCATAGGCTCAAATTTGAAAAGGTTATTTTAATATTTGCTAGATGAGGCATTACAATATAATCCTTATTAAATCCTGCTTAGCTGCTCGCTTGTTTGCTGAAGTTAGGGGGATTTTCAACATCCATTTTATGCAGTTAGTGTCAAAACACATGACCAAAATTGTTAGTTTGAAGGTTGCCAATGAGATGTTCTGTAAAGATTATTGGATGACAACATAAAAAGTGCTTTCTTATTTTAAGAGAAATTGAGCCCTTTGTCATTCAGACAGATAATTAAATGTAAATACATTTACAGTTACTTATCTCCTTTATCTATTGCTTTATCTAGTGCTAATTTCTGCATATATTTTCTAATTTTATAGCATAGAAAAGATATTATTAAAGTCTAGATTATAATAGGTTATGATCTAAAACAAGAACTGCTTCATTAGCAGCAAATTCTCAGCTTAATAACGTTTATCTCACAGAATCACAATAAATACCATGTCTTCAAACAAAGCCCTAAAACACAAATAATAATAATAATTATTATAATTCTAATAATTATAATACATCACTATTTTGTTTCGTACATGAGCATCCTTAAAATATTTTATATATTTTCATTTTAATCAATATATATAGTTAAAAATCTGAATTGTGTAATGTATTAAGAATTGCTTTCGGAGAATGACTGGAATTAAAATGTAAAATTCTATGCAGAATTAATATAAATATAAATATTACAAAATATTAGACAAAAGCTTGTATTTAATATTTAATAATTTTTTTAAGGATGCTTATTTCTTTCTGGAAAACAATATAAAATACTGATTAAAAACTTTTGTAGTGTTTGATGTTTGATTTTTTTTTTCTTTTGGTCTGATCGTCACCTTGTTACAAAAAAACCAATCATTTCTGACCTTTCCTTATTATCCATGCAAAAAACAATCCACTTTAACCAGCACTGCAATTGCACTGCAGATTATTATTATCAGCATGTTATTTCAATTCTAATATGAGATGTTCATTATTCTTGTGTCAGTACGTGATCTGTATGCACAATGTGACGGTATCTGGAGTGTTTTTGGCATTTGAGGTATAAACTTAGCACTTGGCCTGCATTCTCAGCTAACTGCTCTGGTAATTACTTGCACACAATATGTATATTTTCCTGACACTATGTTCTGCCAAGAACCACTTGGTGTTAGTTCTTTACCCCAGTGAAAAGCATTTCAGTCTCTGTTTATGCCAGGGGTTCTCTAGAAAAACTTCCCATGCAACAATGTGCATTAAATTTAGTCATTTAAATATTTTAGATAGCAACATTTGAAATATAGTGACGTGACATACAGCCAAGTATGGTGACCCATACTCAGAATTCGTGTTCTGCAATTAACCCATCCAAAGTGCACACACACAGCAGTGAACACACACACACCGTGAACACACACACCCAGAGCAGTGGGCAGCCATTTATGCTGCGGAGCCCGGGGAGCAGTTGGGGGTTCGGTGCCTTGCACAAGGGCACCTCAGTCGTGGTATCGCTGGATGGGGACTAGAACCCAAAACCTTAGGGTTAGGAGTAAAACTCTCTAACCATTAGGCCACGACTTCTGCCAATAGGGGAATATAGACAACTCAAGCAAAAAATATATAGCTTATTTTACACTACTTTTCCACTAGTATTCACCAGAGTATCCCTGATAATTGTATAATCAGACTGAAACCTCTACAATCAGACCTATACTGAAAGAGCAAACTCAAGTAATTGACACAAACCAAGAACAGAGATGACTGTTCGGATACACGTTTGTGAAAAATCTGACCTTTTGAGTGAAGGTGGGCACTTGCCAGCAGTATACTTTCAAAGTCTACACTTTTAAAGCTTTTTAAAGAAAAAAAAAAGACAGAAGTAGAATTCACTTTACAAGACATGCTTGCAGTGCCTTTGTTTTGTATGTGTTTGCTAGATGTGTCATTCATTCAGCACTGAGTGTAACTGCTGTTCATTTCCATTAGATGGATTTACTTGCTTTATAGTAAAGTCATTATATAGAAATGATGTCAAAAATTCATCATGCACACCAAGACAAATGCACAGAAATTACAGCCTGTATTTAAGTAATATCACATGAGTGCTATTCAAGAGCTGTGTTCATAATTAGACCAATCTGATATTGCTTTCAAGTTTAACAAACAAGAATATAGAGCAACTTACAACTTAGAAAGACATCACTTGTCGCCACCTATTGGAACAGAAAGAGTCATTGAAAATCCAAAATTTATTTGCATTTCTTCAAAAGAACACATACTGTATACACATATTCTTAGAATACTTTAGTCTTGCTGGGAACGCTAGCATAAACATCTTGAACTATGTGTTGTGAGTGTAAAGCTTCCAGCTCTTATAAAACACAGGAAATCTCTGGGGTATCAGAAGGCTGAAAACACTGTCCTAAAAATCAATGGGCTTTAGATTGGTGATTGAAAATAGTCAGTCTCATCACACCACATAATTTTTTATTGCCTAGAAATCCATGTGCTCTTTGCACAGTTGTGTATTATGGTGTTTTAGTCTTGAATATAAGTGCAGTAAAAATCGCAGCCCAACAATAATGTTTAGCTTTATGAACAATTCACAGTTGTTGTTTAGTAGTTGCTCTGTTCGATCTCAGATGTTCTGATTCAGTCAGTATTTTTCTCTATGCCACATTTGCCAACATCTTAGACTGTCATGAGACTGTTACAGCTTTAAAATAAGAGAACATTAATAACTAATACATGTTTCTAAGCATATATCAAAGTGCCAACTGCCAGACAAATTGTAGCTGATAACTGGCTGTTCTCAAACTGTGACTAATCAGGAATTATAACTGTGATCACTTCAGAGTTAGATGTCTTGTACATGAAGTGCTTCCATTAGTTTGAAAATAAAGAGGACTATACTTTGTAGTGTACTTTCAAGACATTATACATCTGCTATGTTAGATTTATAAGTGGCATTCGAATGTATATTATGATGTGCTTTTGAAAGCAATATCCAGTCTTGCAGAGGGATTAACCTTTTAGTGTAAGGTCTCTCTGAAGGCTACATAAAGTATAACAGAAAGAAATCTTAGTGTACAGCCACATTCACACACACACACACTGTACCTTGCCAAACCTCCATTTGCGTCCACAGACAAGATGGCCTCGGCCTCAGCAATCCTACAAAGCAACAGAAGAGAGGCACAGAGATGAGGTCAGGAGGGTTAACTTCACTCACAATGTCATGATAATGCATGTTTGCTCTGATTGACAAGCCAGCACTGCTAAAAGACCTGTTTTCACACATAACCTTATCTCCTCCTGATGCCCCCCATGCAGTCCACTCTCACCACCATAAGACGCTATACAGCAAAAAAAAAAAAAAAAACATCAAACAATGCTAGAGTTCAAACACTGCAAATCTCAAATATGACATCCATGAAAATGTGCAAATCTACAAAATCAATGCAACAATTTATGTATGAATTATTTCATATAATTTTGTCTACCACTGCTGTTTCCACAGGTGCTCTTTCTGTTCCTTAAATCATAACGTGGCTTAGTTATTGTTAGCCCCAGTCATTATAACCACATGCACCACTCAATTTAAATAACTTTTACCATTCAAGCTTTCACACGGCTCAATTAGCAGCAATGAGGATGGCAGAAGGCCGGAGGGCAGTATTACTGCTAATACACTCATAACACATAGTACACACATCCCTCAAAACCTTTAATGTCCATTTGGAGCCCAGAAAACCTGCGGTTCAGGAAACCTACGAATGGACCTGGTTATTATAGCTCTATTGTTATGATAATTGGGAGCTTTTAAATATTTTTTTAACAAATGAAATAAATTACATTGGTGACATTAATTTAATGTACCAGGGACACGGCATTAAGACATTAACATAAGCGGTCCCTCTCTCCAAAATTAGCATTTCAAACACAATAACACTTTTTATTGTCATATGAATCTCTCAATCGACTCTCTGTAATATGAAATTGCTCAAACTTTACAAAACAAATGCATAGGGGGGGTTTGATGACATATTTTGCTTCCATTGTCCTCATTTGTAAGTCGCTTTGGATAAATGTGTCTGCTAAACGACTAAATGTAAATGTATTTTATACCCAGTGGCCCAAAAGAGCACTTCAACAGAAAAACACACAAAACAAAGATGTTTTGGCTTAATAAATTGTATGGGGGAAATTGGATGGTGATTAACAGCAGGAACAAGCTTCAGAATGTTTTTCATGATGTTAATAATCCATCAAGCTTCCTTTTGTTTTGAAGCTACTGAATCATACACTTCAGACTCTGACAGTGTTTATCCCGATGGATTCATTCAATTTTAAAGATAAGTAAGCAAAATGTAATCTACAGAAATTGATGTAAAATTTGCCCAAATTAAACTGTTATCCTGAAATTATAGGAAAAAAAAATGTCACAAGGGGAATTATTGTGCAACAGCTGATTCTGTAATGAGAAATGCGGATGGTCTGCAAGAGCAAACCCTTTGCACACCTGTCAGCATTGCCCAGGGCAACGATACACACAAAACAGAGTGAACATGCAGGGTGGAATAATTGCCAACAACACCTGCCGCTATTGAGTCATTGACAGGAGAGAAAACAATAGGAGCATCTTAGTCAGGTAAGCAATGTCTCCAGCAGACTCCTTCACCTGTGTGATAGGAACTACACTGAGCTGCCCATAACTCTGACACTGGCCCATCTTCTTGCCAAAAATCAAACTGATGAGGTAATACACAAGGACAGAGTAGATTCCTAACAGCAAGGTAATCATATATTCATTTGGTGTTTAGCAAAACGAGATACCTATAGTGATAGTATCCATCATTCATCTAGGAATTTATTAAATTGTGAACCCACATAACAAGTCATCACAGAGTTTCTAATTGAATTCAACATCTCAATTACTGCACAAATATAGTGTCTAAATGTCACTGTGGCAGAATGCCTCATTCTGTATGCTTTACGTTAGGTGAAGCACAGTCAAGCTAAAACTGAAGCCCATACAGACTGGAAATTAAATGAGTGTACAAATTATATGTTAGACAGAGTCTCTATCTCTCTTTCTATATAACTTAGATATTTTTTTGGAGGTGGGTCGATGTTTAGTGTGGCTGTGTTTATTTCTGAGGTGTATATGTCTGAAAAGTGTATGTCAGCACATATAGCGTGCTTCAAGTAATTTCTCAATTATATTTATCCTTATATTGTAGTGTATGGCAAGGAAATATAGAGTGCGTAAACCAAGCCATTATTCCACAAATGTTGAGATGTTGATTTGTGTAGCTCAGGTTTAACCAAGTGAGAAAATGTCTATTCACAAATCCCTACACATCCATTCTGTTATCAAACTCTTATTGAAGCGAGAAGTAAGGGTGAAAAAAAAAAACACACACTCTCATCAGGACACACTATTATCTTGAATCAAATTGTTTGACAATAAAGGAACTTATTACAAGGATGACAACAACTGTCTTTAAACCTTTTATAACGAATTGGACAGCTGGTCCATCAAGTTAATCCCTGATTTGAATAAATGAATTTACAGAAGATGCTAAATTGTTACAAAAGTTGTTATTTTTAAAATATAATAGAAAGCAGGAAAGAGAAAAGAACCCATTTACAGTGTAATTTTGTATTTTAATTGATATTTATTATTTTCATTGTCATTATTTATATATGCTTACATGGAAAGAGTGTACACACGTAAGTGTTTTAATATATTTTCAATTTTCCCTGACACTCACATATTGTTCTCCATTTTATGCTGACAATGTTCCACACATATGACCTCTCTGCATCCTTTCAATCTGTCTCAAGTTTAAAAAAAGATCTAGTACTCAAGCAATAGAAGCCAATATTTCTTTAAGAAAAGAAAAGGGGAAAACAATATGATGATTCTGTGATTGGACAGTATTTCTTCACCTATTTCTTTTCACTTAAATCAAGTTAGATAATTAGATAATTTCATTATGCATCCAATAGTATCAGTAGTCATTATAACACAAAAAGTTCCATACAGTAATTCACCAACAGAGGTCTCTGTCTCTACACTACTCGTTATGTGTTTTCATCTCAGTGATAATGCCTTCTTCCATATTTACTTGATTAGTTCATTGGTTTTTCCTTCTCATAGTTCCGTTGGCCATTCTGAAATGAACTCCTGCCTTTACTGCTTCTTTTCTGTGGACTTAATTATTAATTATTTTATTAGTCTGCACTAAACGACCCCTACAACACTTTTGTATCATTTCAGAAAACTTGGAATATAATGCAAAAGTTGTATGGACTGCAATTAAGGCCTGGAGTTTGAAATCCCAGTTCTTATTAATTGCAATTGTTGCAATAGTTGTTGATGTTTTAATTATTGTTTATTGAGCCAATCAATAGTTTGTTAACCATTCATTCAATTATTTAACCCATATTGTATGCTACGTTATGTGAAACTTCCATAATAATATGATTCTACCATTTTCATGCGTTGTTGCACCAGTTCTATTCTACCCTTTCTCTAGTTTCTTTACACATCTACTTTACACATCTACACATCTATACTTTAAGTTGTCCAAGTTTTGTCCTTGACAGATGCCAAAGACCTCATCAAATCAGCTATTTCTACTTCCATCCTAGTCTGTTGTGATCCACTGTATGACAATCCAAATTGATTTGTGTGTACAAACTAATATCTGCAATAACATTTAAAAAGAAAAGGACATTATATTCTAAAGAATGGATGAGATACAATAGATTTCACAGCTCTGCCATGAAGTGGAAAACTGTAGTCCTCTACTAAGTGCTCTACAGTCAAGCAGTCTGACAATCCATCATGTTTTATAGCACATCTGGAGTATTTGGTCCTTTTGTGTTTGCATTTTGCAAAGATTTTCTCTTACTGAGCTCAAATGATCAAAAGCCTCGTTGACAGCATGGAATGCAGCCCTTTTTTTTGGTTTTAAATATCTGGGTGTTTCCATAAAACCTTCCATTGAGTAAATTATTATGCTCTATTACAGAAGACTAAAAGCAATTTCAAAACATGGAAAAATCTACCAGTCTCATTTATCAGTTGAATAACCCTCACTGAACTCCATTGCCCACATCTGGCACTTTTGCTGGGAATTTAAAAAAATTGTTTGATAGAGACATAAGGAATGGGTTGAAAGTATTAGAAACCAAGGGTCTACATTGAAAAAATCATGTCTACAAAATGTAAACAAATTTAGATTTGTCTCATGCAAAACTACTTAAGATTATAATTGAATAACCTGTTGTTTCTGTTGTCTTCAGAATAAAACTATTTAAAAATACCACTTAGTATTACACATACAGTGTTTTTCATTCTCAGTGTACTTCATATTATTAAATTGCAATATAATAATTCATTATTCATCTTAACTTGCTCATGTACATTCCACACACAGGCTGAAAATATCAGGAACATTTTGTATTAATCAAAATAACTATTATCTGAATGCTCCTGATTGTGTGAACAGTGCAATGTGCAATTTATCTTATAGCTCATTAGAGTAAATCTAAATCTGCATCCTATAAGGTTGAATGATTGCTTGTGTATGGTGACATAGTTGAATGATTGCTTGTGTATGGTGACATATTAAACCAATGAAATATACACTAAAGTTGGTAAACTGTTAAATGTGATTTACAATAGTGGACTGTAATTTCCCAACTAAGCTCCCAATTTCCAATAAACATCCCTTTAAAGAACGTTTACACTCATGAAAGTTCAATTCGTGAAAGTCATGAAACAATTTAGCATCACATTTCTGGTCTCTTTTGAGTGACAAGTCCCTTGTGCATAAAGACCTTCCGAATGTTCTGTTGCAGTTCCTTGCACATACCAGCTTCATCTACTTAATATTCAATAAACTTTTTTCCATTTTCTTCTCAATCAATGATACATCTGTTTATTAACAAATACCGTGTTTGCCATACTCACTCAGGAAATTACATGAATCCAACTTCATCCCCTCAAGATTCTTAAGGTGTCTTTCCCAGGCCAGGAAGCAATCAGAATCTCCACTGAAAGCTGATCATGTCAAACACGAAGACCTTCAAGATCATTCTCATCACAAGATGCACAGGCTCCCAGTAGCTTGCAATATGACTCCCTGTTAGAAAACGTAATGCGGTAGTTGGAAAATAACATCCTGTGGCATGATTCAGGTTTTAGAAGAAGGCTCTCAACTTCAAGAGTGTGTTACCAGATGTTACCAAGATGTTAGCACAGTTTATACCCGGGATGTTGCATAAATCTTTGCCACACAGAAAAATAGGCACAGACCTTGTATAGGAACATCAACTTCAAGAATGATTGTCTCAAATTACGGTATGTGCAGTAGTGACCCAGTAATGTGAAAAGTCATCGCATATTCATATGAGACAGAATGCTGAATAAATGGGGTTCAATTTTGAATTTCAGATGAATACAAAGTTTGGGAACACCCAGGGCTCATCAGTCCTTGGCGGTCTTAATTCTCTCTGCTAGAGATTACTCTGCACAAACCAAAAATGAAAAATTAATTTACATAATTGGCATAAGACAAATATTAAGTGATGCTGTCTCCCAAGGATATGCTGGAACTCTTCAATCTCCCACTTGGCTTTTTTTTTATCTCTGAACTGCAGACACAAATTGAAAACCCACAGCGATGCAACACTGCATTGAAATAAAACAGGGTTCTCACAGGATTTAAGTTTTAAATGAGGCTCTTAATGATGAACAGAGACACTCTCGTAGACCTGTGACATGGATGATTTATTCATCAAATTAGAAAGAATCGACTGAAATTCAGTGTTATCGGTTTAAAAATGTCTGAATTTTTTAAAAATGTCTGTCTAAATTTTACCTCTCCCTTTTTTTTTTTTCAGAGCACTGCAAAAATTGGACAGGCCTCTGACTATTTTACATTTATTATCAACACCATCATCATTTCATGAATTCAATGTCATTATTCATTCATTCTAAATAATTTGGTTTTCAGTTTCCATGCTATGTTTTAGAGATGGTAATGAAGTGCAAAGGTGTTTGAAGAAGGTACTGAATTTTAACACTGTAAAGATTTGCATTGAAAGAGAATTGTAGGGTACAACATCCAACATCTGAACATCAGTTTTCATACAAGAGCTTTGAATATACTGTATATGAACGCTATTGTGAATCTGCAATGTAAATATTAATATGACTGCTTCAACCAGACTGTTACATTTTTAAAGTAAGTTTTAAGGGTCAGATCATGTCAAATCCACCTGTTGTTGCTTTTTACAGCATTGGAAAATGAAGTAGATATAAATAATAGACTTAAAAATAGATGCATTTTTTTATTTTACAGCAGCATTTTATTTGAGAATAACACTTTGACAAGCACCCTTTGAGGCTTTGAGAATAAAAAGATATGAAATACATAAAAATATAGCATGTTGTGGAAATGGCTCGTACTGTAATTGCTTCTTACTACATTGCACTCTGGAGTAGGTTTCTCAATTCTGATTGCTTGCTTTCATGTCTCTCGCATCACATCACTGACTCGTGCTTTCACGTTTCATACAAACACAACTACCACCATCTTTCGTTTCACTATCAACCGTAGAGAAATTACAGTATTGAATTACAGTATTGTAATATTTTTGCATTGTTCGTTTTATTGTTAGGTGGGCTGTTTTCCTAAAAGGATGCTTAAAGAAAAGGTCAAATTCAACCTCAAATCAAAATGTAATTTTCACACTTTTATTTGGAGATTAGCTGTGTAATAACCAGCTTAACCTACGTTTAGATGGTCATAGTAGCAAATTAAACTCTGTTATACATACCTACAATTAACAGTGACACTTAATTTCCATTGTGTTGTTGTTTAAATTGTTTTTCTCTTTTTAAAGAATGCCAGTGTTTGGACTTTAGGCGTTTATTCTCACTTGAGGGTTTTGCGGACATTAGAAAGTCAAGAAATAAAGTTATTCCCATAAGGCTTTATAGATGCAAACAATTCCCTTTAGCTACTTGTAAATATGGCAAAATAATGTAAAACACTATCACTGTGTGCAATATGATGTGTGCACATTGTCAAATCTGTTTATCATCTTTTTGCAGCTGGGATGACGACTTCCACACCTGGGAAGGCACTGGAAAAAAAATACAAACGCTTCAGTTTCTGAAGATGTCAATCTGCCTGACACCAAATTTATTCCTCTGCCCACTTCGGACATGAGTTTATAAATTCTGTCAGGGCCCACAAAAGAACAAATGATTTAAGTTGGTGGAGAAATGAAGACCCCTGGATGATATCCTCGAAAATGTGTTTGCCTCTGCAACTCGCGATGTTTGTGGAACTGCCATTTGTGATAACAGCTCTCACGGGTGCTGAGACACAGCTATGACAGCTTTATACTATAACAATCCTTGTAACCATGGGGGTTAAAGGTCAGATGAGCAGAGGAAACCAAGTAGGTCTGGAGAAAACAAGCATTACCATTCATCTGAAATGCAGTTGCATGGCTGCCGCAGGACCTGACAGAAATACCTCAATTTTAAATCTGTCATCTATGCTCATGGGCATTCTGTTCTGCTGCCTGGCTGTTTTGAACAGAAATGCAATGTGACTAATCATTCTGACAATGCTTATTGGATTGCCAAATTCTTTAATAGTGACTATCCTGAGCTCTTAGGTCCATTTCAAATGTATAAGGTTCTCTTTTAAAAACAATTCGGACACTGGTTAAATTTATTTTTATATAATGAAGTACTGGCTATATTAATGTTCAAAAGTCATAACTGTAAGTTTACAATTGTGAGTTGGTACTTTTTTCTTATAGTTGCAAGTTTACATCTCACAATTCTGACTTTACATCTTGCAATTGTGAACTTTTTCTAGTAATTCTGACTTCACATGCGTTTTTATATGATTTGCGTTTTTATATTATATATGGCAAATCTTGTAATATATATATATATATATATATATATATATATATATATATATATATATATATATTTTACAAGACATGCTTTATATATTATAAAAACACAAGAAATAGAAATAGAAATAATCTCTGCTGACATGTATGGCTATCCACAGTACAGTGGACTGAATGAAGACATAAACAGCTAAGTTAAAGGACTCCCATTACAGTTCAAGTGTCCATCAACATCCTTTTCCCCATACTTTTTCCTGTTCCAGGCGAAGTGGCGGCATCAATAATGGGGTATGCAAAGGTCATCATATTTTGACACGGCAGTCACCCTAGTATAGCGTCTTTCTGTGCGGCTGGTACACGAGATGGTGGAACACATCCATCAGTCCTTGAAAAGAATGCTGACGCACTCACCGGGTCCCAGCGGAGTGCCCTACAGGGCTTTGTAATTGCTTTTTTCTTCACAGAGCACTCATTTGTCCTTCATGGAGCTATGTTAAGCCACCCAGGTGATCATGCATCCTCATGACAAACACCTGTTTCTTTGCTCGGAGGAATTCACTTAGTGCTTTCTTTTAGAGCAAAATATTACAGATTCATTAATTAATTTGGTTAAAGTGATAGTTTACCTTTAGTTGCTGGTACCCATTGACTTACATAGTGTTTTTTTTCTCCATACTATGGAAGTCAATGGGGACCAGCAACTCAAGGTTAACTATTCCTTTAATCTCTAAAAATGTCCACCACACTGCATAGGTTTTATGTTACATACTTACATACAGTATAGTGTGTCTTAAAGATTTAATTACTTTCGAATTAATTTTGAATACATCAAGAAATGGTAATGCTTAAAAACTGTACTCACACAAGATTAATTGTATAGTTTCATATCCACACATTTAAAAACTAGAACATGAACTTCACTCTAGAGCCTTTTGATCTCGTTTTAGGCTGTTCTTCAGTGTTAGGCTATAAAAGTAAATGAGCTATTAAACATCTTTTTTCTGGCTGATTTAACATCACTGAATCCAGCTACTGCATACATCTATAAAATAAAGCAGCAAAGATGCTAAGTTAATTAATGTTTGATGTAGTAAAACACTGAGCCAAAAATTTTATCATTGTTGCTTGCATATACTATTGTACCAGGACTGTTCCTACTTCATAACAAGTCCAAAACTTGTAGGTCTGGTGGACAGACAGATACGGATGCTCACTGAGTTACAGTTTAACTTCAAAATCCATTATATATATAAAAGAAGAAAAGCTGTCAAAAGTAAGGGAGGGTTACTTGAAAGTCAGTTTTGAGGATCCATATGCTCCATGAAAATGAGATCAGTTCCAGATAGGAAGGAGAAAGTGACGACATGAGAATTTTGATCAAATGCAAGAATTCTGTGTTATTATTTATTTATTTATTTATTGCATTTATATATTTTTGATATGTATGAGGGACATGTTAAAGGGATAGTTCTCCAAAAAGTTACATTTGTCATCATTTCCTCATGTTGCTCCAAAACCTGTACAAATGGTGATGTTTTAAGAAGGCAGATGGTAACACTTTTCCATGCAGTTATAATTAATGTGGGATGGAGTTTTCAAGCCTCAAAAAGGATGCAAAAGCACCATAAAAGGAGTCCATACGAACAGCTCAAGGGGAGGTATCATATATAATAAACAGTAGCTTTAGAAGGCTTAGAATAAAGTGCACGAGTCGCATGGAATACTTGCCAGCTCTCAATTATTTTAATTTTGGGGTGAACAATACCTTTAAATCAGGGATTGGCGTCACTATACAGAACAGCAAGTATCAATGATGCACAACCTCTTTGCATCATGGAATTGGTGGCATTTTGTTGATTAGGGCCATGATATCTGGGCATGTCAAAACTGGTTATTCTTACTATAAAATCAACAATCGACAATCATGTCGTCTCTTCTGGTTCCAGGAGCTCAAAACACTGAAAAGATCTCAATCATTTCCCTAGGAGATTAAGATATCAAGTTATTCAGACTTACCATATATTTTATTTTTAAAGCGCATCAGGTTAACAGACTTTTGCTCACCTTTGCTGGGGATGTGGCAGCTCGACAGTGAAAAGAAGCAGTCATCAGAGTCTCTGCTGACACCAAATGGCAAATCTGAAGAATGCAACAACATTTTTTGACATTCTTTTTTGGTGGTGTTGTGGCTGGTCGGTGGTGAGAAGAAGTAACAAGGAAAAAAATGAAGGGGGAAAATGATCATGACAAATGTTTAGAATGTTTGTTTTGATCATGTAAAAAAAAAAAAAAAAAAAAAATAATTAAACCATAAGTATTTTAATTGAGGCTTATTCTTACTTAAAACTTTAGCATTAGCTTATGAATGCATTATAGGAACATGTCTTGTTTAAAACTTGGGCATCTCTGCTCAAGATCATTAGATCAAATCAAAACTCTTGAGATATGAAATATATGTGAAATATGACAACTTATATGCAAATTCCACAAAATGCACAGGAAATGTTAACGAATAATGCAAATTCTCACTGTCAAATGAAGTCTTTATTAGGCAGAAATGAAATATCTTGCCTTCAATTCTTATTTCATAACGCTAGGGGGCACTGTTGAAACATCCATTATTTAATCACTCCCAAAGTCTCATTAAACTCCAAAAGAGTTTTCTGTTGATGAACTGCATAGATGGGGGATGGTGACTGCTAAATAAACCACAGAATATCATTATGATTTCGATTTCAGGAGGGAAAAACACATCTAAACTTCACTGGTCCTTAACAAATCTACACCAAGACTGGAAACAAACGCCACCATAAAAATTCCTCAAGAAACTGACACATATTTATTTACATTTTTGTAACAACCATATTACAGAACTATCTCAAATATAATTTCAACGTTTTATATTATGTCAGATTGATTATCAAATGCCCTAACAGTAAAAATAAATAAATAAAAATAAACGCTTTTAAACTAAAATATGAAGATATGAGTCATGCCAATGAAGTATATTTTTATATTCTCATCACTTGTCAGTGGCCTGAGTGTGATCTGTGTGAGCAGGGGACATCAACAAGCTTTATTCTTTGCATCCTTGAACTCTGATTCCAAAGTTGCCTAGCAACAGTGACAGTAACAGCTGAGACAGCCTTGATCTTGTTGTTTAAACCATTACAACTAGGTGATGTGAGAAGTGGTACCATGGTAACAACAACAGTGGTTTGAAGCAGGTGTTCACATTGGCACATGTCAGAAAAACCCACAAAGACTCAGTCTAAACATTCAAGCTGTTAGATAACAATATATCTTTTAAAATTCAAAAAGTACTATATTAATAGTCATTGTAGCAATCACAAACCATTCAACCATGTTTTGCACCAAAACATTAATTTCGAACCACTTTTACAGTATGATTTGACATCAAATGCTGTGTAGCTGTCTATATATATATATATATTTATATATATATATATATATATATATAGCTGCCACTTTTACAGTATGATTCGACATCAAATGCTGTGTAGCTGATACAGTATTAATAATTCTCATACATAATAAACAGTCTCATTCTAATAATTAAGATTCTTCAGCAAATGGTGTAATTTCAATTACAAAATGAATGTTAAACATATTTAATTATATATACAATCATATATATTATTAATAATAATACTAAAAATAACAATAATCATACAGTAAGATTCTACAGCAAATAAATATATTGTGGTGTGTGTGTTGTGTTGTGTGTGTGGTGTGTGTGTTGTGGACATATAAATATATATATATATATATATAATATATTATATATATATATATATATAATATATATATATATATATATATATATATATATATATAATATTAAATTCCATTATTATTATTATTATTTATTATTATTATATAATTCCCATAGATAATAATAATAGTTCTCATAGATAATAATAAACAAACTCATTCCATTATAGGGCTGAAAAACAAACCCATGGGAATACAAACTAGCATCAATATGGCAATTAATACTGACAATAAGGTTTATTATTTGTACAAAGCTCAGATTTGATTTGGTTGTTTAGCTGTCACAGTTTCTGTGGCCACATTCAGCTCAAAGTGATTGCCAAAGGCGTTTGCCCTTCAGACTTGTTTGTTTGAGATGAAATGTGCACTGTGTGTGTTCTGAGAGAGAGCATCCATGCAGGTATGATCACAACCCGCTGCTTTATTCCACCCTGCCAAGTTGAAGCACACACTTCTGCTTGATAGTACACCCATGGACACCTCGAGTCTGATTCGTTTAGCCTGTGTGTACCAGCCGTGAAGCATTGCTCTCCGATACGAGATCATCCTTTGTAGCACTTTCAATTCAATTTCACCAGCAGCCCCTCTATCAGCCGTCATTAGTGAGTCATTTCTCATGGGATTAGGTGCTAATGATTGCGGGAAACACAATATACTCTTCCATCAGTTCCTGTCATGTTTTCATGACATTTCATAATTGCTTTAGCAAGAGAAATCTAGTCCAAGTGCTGCATTGGCTTTTTTAAAAACACCATTAGCCAATACAGCTTTTCAATTATTTTTCATGGATGCGATCTCTCAGTGCATACGGGCTTGTGTTTGGTGCTAGATGTGAAAATCAGGCTCACATGCAATCTGTAGCTGCTGAATTCTGTAGAATCAGAATACTGTCAGTTTCACAAATCTCCTTCTCCTCAAAGGGAGAGTTCCCCCAAAAATAAAAATTTCATCATTATTTACTAACCCTCATGCTGTTCCAACCCTGTATGACTTCTGTGAAACATAAAATATGTTTCAAAATAAAATAAAATAAAATAAAATAAAATAAAATAAAATAAAATAAAATAAAATAAAATAAAATAAAATAAAATAAAATGTTCCAATCCTATGCTGTCCTCATGAAGGTTAGTAAATATTTATGGAAATGTTTATTTAAAAAGTCTAAACCAGTATGACTTTGTTTTTGACAGAAGATTTTTAAAATTAATTAATTAATTAAAATCAAATAAAATATAAAATAAAAATTAAATAATGAATTCGTGCCCCGACCCCAACACGAGGGTGAGTAAATTATGTCAGAATTGTTTATTAAACATTCTGACTAATATGATTATGCTTTTCATCTCTGTTTAACACATTTTACCATGTTTAAATACATTACACAGTTTCCCCCCAAAATAAGCACAGAGAAAAGCTCATTTCCATCTGGGCCTGGTACAGACAGAGATGGGCAGTATTTGAATTAAATGTATTTAAAATACGCATTTAATTACTTTCAGTAAATCAAAAAATCAGTACTGAACCATACTTTGTAAATTAATAAAAATATTAATTATATATTGATCATTAAAGTTAGTTCAGAGTTAATTAACTAATGTTAACAGAAGCAACTTCAAAATGTAAAAAATATATTAGTAGATGTTGAAATTAACACACTCAGTTACACTTTATTTTAAGGTGTCCTTGTTACAGTGTAATTATACATTTAAGTACTGAGTAATATTAATTAACTACATGTACTTACTATATGGTTAGGGTTAGGATTAGGGTTTGGCTTAGGGTTACTTGCATGAAATTATGCATAATTTATTGTTATTATAATAGTAAGTACATGTAACGTGTAACAAGGACACCTTAAAATAAAGTGTTACCACACATTCTAACTAGATGGTAATCTAGATGGCCAAATATATACACAAAGGCCAAAGCATGAAATTATATACATTATATACAGGGATATTATATGTATACACTTAAGCTTTAATTGCTTCTATTCTAGAACACGTGATGATTATCTAATCAAAATAACAAAATATGGCAATCGCACACAGCGCAAAAGCGCAGCGACGCGTCTAGGAGAACACACAGGTAGGCGCCGCATTTAGTTCAAGTGGCGGTCTAAAATAGTTTATTTAATAACCAAACGGGCAAAAGTTCACTACAAGATTGATCAAAACAGAGGTATAGATGAGCTTGAAGTTTGGTGTTAAAAAAACAGAGCAAAACGGAAAGAAAAAGTGCAATCTATATTATAGCTCTCTATACGAAGCATACAGACTTTATTAGAGCCACAGAAAGACAAACATTTCACTGAAAAATGCAACGAGCAGACCTTCTCAGCCGCTTCAGCAACGGACGCAACCAGGAAAAAACTATAGTCGTGAAATTTTTGCCAAAAGCTGATACCAGCAATCAACTATCGGTGCTGATTAATCGGTAAAACCGAAACATCGGTCGACCTTTACTTACAGGTATGAAACAATGTGAGGGTAATTAATGACAGAATTTCCATTTTTGGGTGAACTATCCCTTTAATTTGTCCATGGTTCCATCTTCCAAATGGAATATATATATATAAACAAGTAAAGAAGCTGTTTTGGTGCTCAGTGTAAACTGGATGAGTATGTCCTAAAATATCAGATATTGCTCACTGAATGTAATTACAGGACAGAAGAAAAAGCTGTGCTGCTCGACTTGCTAGCTGATGAGTGACGTTAGCTTGCTAGCTAAAGTTAGTAATTTGTTTCTATGGACAAAATGAACATTTTTCCAAGGTAAACTAATTTTAATGAACCTCATCTGTTGACATGATGTCGGTCACTCGCTCGCATTACTACGGAGTATTACTAAGTTGCTGGCCACAGTTCACTTAATGGTGTCACTAATAACAAGGGTTTCTGAATTCTACATAGAACCCTTCAACAGCTAAATATCAGCATTTTTAGGAATTAATCTTTACTGTTGACAGTGAAATAGCTTGAGTCATCCTCGAGTAGGACTAGGCGGTATGACAATACAGTTTCACAGGACTGCTTAATTTTTGACACGGTGATAAAGAAACAATAAAGAAACATGCAAAAATAAAGTATAGACATGCTTGATGGTATTCAAGTAAACACAGTCGGTTGTGTCTTAAGTGAACATAAGAAATCAGAAGAAATATGTATCAATATTGATCTATTGTCTAGTGTTAGGGTTAAAGAATATATTGTTTATAAGTTGTTCAAGGAGGAGAAAGCACTTCTCTTTCTCTTATGTGTGCATCGAACTCAAAGCAGTATTGCTAAATGTAATGGCACTGTCTCTTGCACTTCAAATGATTGCTTGTAAATATTGTTAGTATTTTTGTATTTTCAAATAACAAATGACTTGTATTTTAATAAAATACATTTGTCACACCAGTATTTTGTATTTTAAATTAAATACATGAGCAAGTATTTTTAATTTGTAACAAAATACTTTTTGATGCATTTGTGTCCATCTCTGGGTACAGATAATATACAAAGTCAGCAGGTAACACGACACTTTCTATTAAATGTTCCAACTAATCATATTAAGATAAACATCAATCGCTGATTTTCTCCAAAAGCAAGCAATTACACAACGAGACTATCAAAAAGCAGAGACTTCCAAGGGCAATATTCCATCTCGCTTACATCACAAAGTTCAACTGCACTTTTAGTTCTACTGTACATAGACGTTCCTAAGATTCACATCAACAATCTCATTTGCAGAACAATGTGAGGTGGCTGACATATGTCCGCAGATATTCTGGCTGCTGGTGCTAGTTAGTCACCAGAGTCCAGATGATTCAAAGGGCGAATGTGGCAGATCTCTTTGCTGGCTGCCTGCTCCTCTCTACGGGACGTAATACTGTGAAAGCCAGAGCAGGTCTGTTTCTAACACGTGCCTCTGGCCACATGATCCAAACAGACCCCAGCTGTGTGAGGGATCGTCTCTGCAGCCCTGGACACAATACAGTAACGGCTCTCCTCGTGTACCCATGCCTCGCTTGAAGCCAAGTCAGCATTTTAATGCAGATGGCGAACCACTGAATGCACAGTGAACCTTCCAGCAGGCTCAGTGCGATGTGCTCGTAAGATTGAGGCCTCTTCATTAAGCTGTTGAAGGAAATTAAGGCCCAACTTTGATCATGGCCCCAGCCCGCCAGGACCCAACAAGCAAATCTCTCTCCAGAGGACAGCCAACAAAGCAAATCTCTCTCCAGACTATGAGCTCAAATTGTCAAGGTACTCCGTAGTCATCCATGTGCTCGTTGGTTGATGTGTTGTCACCTGTGGAATGCAGGCACTCAGCTACATATAATCACTCATGGTGAGAGTTGGGAGAACAAAGGATTCTTGGCTGTACGTGTCAGTGTTTGGACATTGACCCTCTTGGCTGTACTGTAGACTTGGACATTCTGTTCACCAGGGAGTAGAGCGGTGAGGACTTGTGCCTCAAATGGCCTCCACGAGGCATGCAACTAAATTGCTGTCGGTCTTAAAGCGATTTAAGTCATTTCAAATTCAGATTACAACTAAATGATGGAAAACAAATTTTTATTTTAGAACAACTAAGTAGTATACCAATAAAGTAGATAAAACAACATAAAACGTAATAATAATAATAATGAATCAAAATAAATAAATAAAGCAAAACATAAAAATAAGTATGAGTAAGTATTTATTATTGTGTAGATAAATGGACCCCATGTATTGTAAAAAATCAGAATAAGTCAATATTAATAATATTTTTTATTTTATGGACAACTTGTTTTTTGTTTGTATAAATTGGAAATTTTTATTTTAGATTAAAAAAAATAGTAAAAAAAGAATATATATAAATAGGGATAAAGTAAAATAAATAGTAAAAATACACATAAAATAAATATTAAAACAAAAAAGCAAAGCAAAATAAATAAATAAAAAACAAAATATAAAATATTCTAATAAAACATACAATATTTCGAATAAGTCAATATTTATATTATGGCACAAATGACCTCCATTTGGCATGCAAATGGTTTGTTGTTGGTCCTTAAGTCATTTTAATTCTTAAAGCCATTTTTAAATTGTAATGCCAGCTGGAAAAACAAAACATGCAAGAATAAAATAAGCATATTTTAAAAATAGGAAAACAAACAAACAAACAAACAAACAAAAAGAACATTTAAGACATAATATAAGTTCAAAATATATATTATAAACATGTCCATTTTTATCTGACTGGATGTGTAAACACAAGACAACTCAAAAAAAAAAAACCTTTCACACAGAGTGCTGATCCCCCTGAAAATAGCCATAAAATGTGCCAGAGTGCCTTTTGTGTGAACACAAACATGTCCCGGAATTGATCCGAGGTGAGATCCCTGGATGAGGACCTAGTATGCCAGGATCAGTCCCGAAACGAGCCCTGTGTGATCAAAAGGCAGAACAAATGGTGTAAAGTTTGTGTCGTAGTGACGATGCACGTTATTGTGCGAATATATTTCTGTGTGTTTTGAAGGCAGATCAACATTCATGACAAAAAAATATGTGCAGAGATCAGGGAGCTCCTCACTATCTGCACTGAAGCTGAGATCGTTCACGAGCATTTTGGAACGCTACACGTCACATCGTAATGTCACGCATCTTTACAGGATGTATTTGAACGCAGGAACAGATTCCAGAAAATCACTGGCAGTGTGAATGAACCAAAATCAAACGATCCCAGGACAAATCATGGGATTATCAGTGTATTTTCCAGAATCTCTTGCGTGAAAGAGGCTTAATACAACAATAATACGCTATTCTTCTACAAAAAGGTGTCCTCTTTTATTCAGTTCTCAATAATAAGCTCAGCTATTTTCTGTCACACATCAACTCATTTCATGCTCACACGCAACATGATGGAGTATTACTGTTTAGGGCCACTGGAAAGCTGAGATCTGAGTCAAGTAGAGGAAGAAAACAGTGGGCTTTCTTCTGTCTTGAAGTGCTTGGCGTTCCTTACCTCTGACACTGCTACTTGAACCATTCATATGTTTCTGTGTCTGTCCTTCTTCACTTCTCTTCTGTGTGACCTGTAGAGTGTTTGAAGCCGGTATCTTTGAAGACACTCTGAGCACACTGATCTCAAGGTTTCCATCCTGACAAGCCATTCATATTTATATTCTTTCTTAGCACTTTTGTGTGGTTCTATAGTGGGTGACATAGTAGACGAGCTGATGACAGCCTCCATGAGTTTGCATTGTTCTGTGGTAACCAAACACCTCTTCTTTAAAGCTGCCCCTTTACAGCCTGTCATGTGGAAGGAATTTACACACCTGGCCTCAAAGGAAGTTATTTGTGGCACTGGTTTGGGTAGGTTTTCAAGGTAGGAGTGCTACACCGGACGCAATCTCTAAATGTTAAGACCGCATTGACTCAATCGCAAAGCCTGTAAACATGGCACAATTTCATTTGGGCCAGATTGAAAGCTCATTCACTCAATTCACTCGCTTTTTCATCTGTACTCAAAGGCACATGATTGAACTTTCAGACATGAGAGTGATCTCATTGTTCAGGCTGCTGATCTGTGACACAAATGTAATGTCCCTATTCAGCAAATCACACAAGCCCTATATTCACAAATGAACAAGTAACAAGGCCGTAAGCGCTGGTGTACAGTTGAACTGAAGAACAGAGGAGCTAAACTTGGATCCTTGTGTGGCTTTCTTCAGTACATTAGAACAATTGGTCAATATTAGTCAGGACAAAAACTGCCTATTCTGTGTCTCTTTGGAGGTCAGATTCCTAAAGAAGCATCATGAATGTTGTCTTGTATTGTGTTTAAAGCTTCTGTGTCGTTTCTGCTCCTCTAGTGTTGACCAAAGACAAATTGCAAAATCAAAAAGGTATCCCAAACAGTCTCACTCTTAAAAACCTAAAATTATGTTGGTTGCAAAGCCTGCAATTTGATTTTATGATCTATAACTGATAATAAAATTCTATACATTAATGTTAAAAAAAAAACACTAAAAAAACAGTGTTTAAATTTAGGCATTACAATATTTTAATGTATAATATGAAAGATCATGTTGAGATTTGCTGAAGATTTTACATTATTAATAAGTTATATAGTAATAAGTTATATATATTAATAGTAAAAAGTGTTATTGAGCTTCCAATATCAGTCGTTTTAATTAAGTCAATAAATGATATGGTTTTATTTTAATATTATATTTTTTATTCTTACTTACTTGCATATAATATATATATATATAAAATAACTATAGAAGTATTGAAAATGTGAAATAGTAAACTATTGCTTTAACATCCAAAAACACACAATACTCATATTGAAACTTTAAACAGAAAAGGTTAAACTGAGAAATAAATAGAGAAAGTAGAGTCCACTAGAGATCTGATGGACAAAAAGGATCTACGAGCAGTTAATCCCATAATAGTCCATCAGGTCTTAAGAGACACAAATGCCCCATTATGGCTGGAGCTGGAGTAAAATAAGCCTTCCATCACATGGACAATAAAAGCAAACTGATCAGTGATCAGAGAGTGCTGCCCACTGCCATCTCTATACCAAAGCTTTCACTGTTTATGGAAGCCCAATTAAGTCCTATGACAAGTTGCAGTAACAGCACGCCTGCCACATTCAAACATTAGGCCGCATTTCATCAATGCATTAGTTATTAGTTTGGGCAGAAAAAGACTTTATAATGAGCTCAGCAGACATGGGCTCCAGAAGTCTCCAACGCTGCATCAGATCGACAAGCCTTAAAGAGATAGTTCCACCAAAAATAAAAATTGTCATTATTTTCTAACCTTAATGTCATTCCAAACCTGTATTCTAATACTAAAAAAGAGAATGATGATTCTTTAAAATAGTTTTTTTCTTCCACAGAAAACCAAAATCAAATCATATTGGCTAAGTAAATAAAGCAGAATTAAAATTTTTGGATGAACTGTCTTAAATGAATTAAGTCCGGCTTTCAAACATCACCCAACTTCATCTGTCAGTGTTTCAGATGAATAATACATTAGTTCACAAACACATTGACAGGTTGAATTCAGTTTGTTGTTTTCCTTCTCTGACAGTTCCATCACCTGTCACTCAGTTCACACGAAGACTGGCCGGTTTCAGAGAGCTGACTGGCACCGTCTGACTGCCCCAAGCACCCTGTGTTAGTGTCAGACATTTTCAACTGGTACAATGCCAGCTGTTCTCATTTTTATTTCCACTGTGAGCATGAAATTAGTCAGGTCATAGGATGTAAATTCAGAGATCACAGTCACCTGTCACACCCATATTGTCCAGTTGCACTTTGCACCAGTCCCTAATACAAATTTTCATTTTAACTTGCTGTGAAAAACCATTATAATTAAATGCTGTGAATTTTCGCTGCTCCACCAACTACAATGTTCAGTAAAATGTCTGAGTAATCAAAAACCAGTACAAGACTGTGTACTGCCGAATGTTCAGCAGATCATCCCTAGTAGGGGTGTGTGATATATATCGCCTGAGTAATATCGTAATTGTTGTTTTAACGATGTGCAAATTGAAATTATAGAGTATTTTGCAAAAACCGTTCAAAACACCTACAGAGTGCACGCATTACGTGAAGTTCAGACTAGTGCGTGTGCACATTTACACTGCGTTCTTTCACTTCATGATTCAGTCTAATAAAATACGATTAGAAGGATCACAAAATTCAAGATATGGGGACAGAAAATGCACGTATTTATATAATTTTTTTTATAGTCAGTCAATATCACACAAAGAGTGCCATTTTTTCTTTAAAAATGACCATGATTACAAATGTTATATTGATTAACAGTTCAATAAACTAGAAGTTAATTAAGAGACTTACGGCTTAGACACCTGTTTTTGCTCTATTTTGACAAAAAATAAATAAAACCAAAAAATTCCAAACAGCCACAGCACAGTCTTGCGTCTCTGAGCAACATGATGGTGTTTCGTTTCTGAATGAATCAACCATGATTCGGTTCAGTCAGAATGACTCACTTATAAACAGTGACTTGCTGCCACCTACTGGCGGTTTTAATTTCACAATTAAAATATATTTTTATGCATTTGCATGTTATATGCATTCATGTCCTACATTAAACAGTGTGTAAATGCAAATAAATGCCTCTTCAGTTGCAGCCTCTGTGTTTCCTCTGCATTGCAAAGATGAATTTTATTGATACTGATTTCATTTGCTTGGTAACAGTCCAAATATCTTATTATTCACTGAGTAAATGTAAGAATTTGACTCAAAAGGTAATGCACACTTTTAGGAAAAAGGTTTTATGAAGTGCTATTATGAGGTGATAATTATATTTAAAATTATTTTTATAGTTACTTTTATATATATGTTTTTATCTGTTCTGTGAACAGAATATGAAGAATATGAAAAACTTTAGGAGTCCACGGTAGTCCTTAAGATACCAGCACAATAACACACTCAGCAAAATATGGTCCAATTATTGTTATCAATAAAATCCCGGAAAATATAGAGATAATATTTTTTGTCAATATCACACACCCCTAATCCCTGGTTACTGTGTTTGAAGAAGCAACAAAAACATTAAAACAATTGGAGAGCTCCAGCATATGCTGTGCCATCTTTCTTCAGAAAATCAGTATAATCTATCTATATTTTCCTTTTTTACCCTGTTCTTCCCTTAGTTTAAAGAAAGTATGAATCAGCCAGAGGTACTGCCCAACATCCTAAATGAACTCTAAGCTGCATTTACTCACAATCCTCTTCCCTCAGAATCCATCTACAAGTATTGTCCACTCAGTTTATGGACTGTGCAGTTAAAATGCTGTGTAAACAGATTGTGTTGAAAAGCGAATAGCTTGCCAAATTAATTACTTTGAGGACTAAGGACTCCTGCTCTGGACCAGTACTAACATCCAACATTGTTTATTCAACACAAAGACTTCACCCTTTTCTAGTTTATTCAGCATTTCTGAGTATCTACCCTGCCAAAAAGTGACCATTACCAAAATGCAAAGATGGAGAAACCATAACAACTTCATCCAGGAAAATCTGATCACTTCATACAAAGCGTCCGGATATCCGTTTTTATTACATTAGCCGGGCCTGCCACACATCCTGAAATTGAATCAAAGCCGACTGATCATGAGTAATTAATATATGATTAGACGGTTGCAGACGACAGCCGTTTCCCGGCAGCAGACGGAGGGAGCGGGAGAGCGGGAACGGACAGAGTGCCTGTTGAGCTTGCGAGGCAGCCTTGCACAGCTGTGAGATAGAGATGACCCCTGCCTCACTGCTCCTCTGGCATGGCACACACGCCATGCAAGGCTGCTCCCAGGAAGAGGGAAGCAGGGCCACTTTTGATGGCCACAAACCTTTAATTAGCCATCAGGGCTGAATCTGGCCCAGCCTCTGAGGCCCACCCCCTGCCTGCCTGCCCTCGCTGCTCTACAGCTGTTTCTCCATCGACGGGCAGCTAAAACAAGAGTTCATCACCAAGCCTTCCTGATGCCGCTCTAACTGTTATTGATGAAGGTGCTGGCACACAGTCAGCCTTGAGTGCTGTGCTTTTGTTCTTGACATAGTGCACAGTTATGTTTCTTTAAAGGAGTAGTTCTTCCAAAAATGAAAATTTGCTGACAATTTATTCAGGCTATATACAACATGTAGATGAGTTTGTTACTTCATCGGAACAGATTTGGAGAAATTTAGCATTACATCACTTCCTCACCAATGGATCCTCTGCAGTGAAAGGATGCCGTCAGAATGAGAGTACAAACAGCTAATAAAAACATTACAATAAGCCACAAGCAATCCATATGACTCCAGTCCATCAATTATCATCTTATGAAGTGAAAAACTGCATTTTTCTGAGAAACAAATACATCATAAAGGCATTTTAACTTTAAACGATTGCTTCTGGACAAAATACGACTCCATAATTCACAATGAAGCCTCCACCAGTGGAAAAAGTCCATCCCCTGTTGTCCTCTCGCATCAAAATCCACCATTATTTTATGAACTATTTTGGACTGTTTTCAGTTGTAAATGGTGCTTGATCTTGCCATTTTTTTTCTCTTTTGTCTAAGTCCAGTTTTATTTGATCTTAAAATTCTAAGTTATTTACCTCTATGTCATTCAAAAACTAAAAAAAAGAAGAATGAATTGAATTCTTACAAATATTCTATTCTTTCATTCTAAGAATTTTTTTTTTTTTTACACCTTTTTAATATTATAAAGTGCAAAAGCACTGGGACTGTCAAACTCTAAATTTATATAAAAAAGCACTAAAAAGTAGCATAAAAATGTTTTATATGATTTGTGTATTATATACTTATACTTAAGTCATACAACAGTTTTGAGAAATCAACTAAAATAAAATGTTTGTTACACATTAACTAGACATTCTTCCTAACTTTCCTTGACTCTGATTCATGAATAAATCATTCTGTTGAGTTGCTTCTTTAAAAAAATAATCAGTTCTTGCCGTTCACAAACTGGTCTGAAATATTTATTCACAATTTGGAGAGTTCTGCTTCTTGAATTCACCTCACTGTCTATTCAGTTTATAGTGGTTAATAGCCTACTGAAACAGAAACCTGTCAGTGAATTTTGACTTAAATCTCTTTTTTTAGTTCCAATGATCAAAATAAGGAAATAGGACATACAAGTTTATGAATTTATACAAGCAATATATATTTGAGAACAATATATTTAGCAGCCCTAACAAGACTATTGGCTGTCCACTTTTTAAGTCAAGAGCATGATGGGAACACAAAGCCAAACAACGATTTGTACCTCTATACAGACTTGCTGTTCTTTGTGAACAATAACTTTGAGAAGAAAAAAACAACTTCGTTCCATAATACAGTGTTCTGTCAGAGCTTTTTTCTGGACTGACCTACTTTGCTGTTTATTCCTGTCTTTTCATGCTTTTTTCTGAGAGAACAGTATGGCAGAATTCCCTCCCTGACTTATCTATCTCCAGGAGCCCAGGTCTGTAAGCACTGCAGCAACAACATGATAAATGACTACTGGAGTGTTATTATTTTGTTTAAATAAAAGGAATCATAACATTGTATGTAGTTTTTGTTGTTAATTTAGTACTGGCCTGAATAATAAGATATTTAAAAAACACACTCTTTTAAACAATTTTAAAATGTTTATAGTGCTTCCAGTAAATACAGTATAATTAGTAAATTTTACAGCTGGAAATGAGAAATATCTTGGCTTTTGATAGAAGGTCAGTTGTTTGGGGTAAAATGTGTAAACTGAGCATGAAAGGGTCCATACTAACGGATGAATGAGGTCGAGCAATAAGCAAATGCTCCTGTTGACTCACATGGATGTTTGTTTATTTTCCTTCAGGTGAAATTTCGGGATAATTGTGAGTGGCTGCTATAACTGAACATTTCAAATAATGTTTATTGTTGAGTAGATTACTAGTTATAGCATTTGAACGTTTCAGAAATAGATGGTTTAAAGATGGGAATAGCTTTGCATATACACAAAAGACAAACATTTCTGGGAAATGCGCAAATTCTGCCTCAGTACATTACTGCAATACATATGAAGATGAGCAGTTCAGGCACATCAGTTTCCAGCTGAAACAATCACTCATGTGCACTGATTACCTCGAAAGAGTCTTCGGTCATGTCTCACATGTGAACGGTGCCTCAGACAATGTGAGAATCAGATGGAGTGTAGATAAACGCTGCCACTGTAATTAGCTGACAAGATTCAACAATTGAAATAAAAAAATAAAAAAATGATAGAGAAAAGATGTCACTGTGCCACACAAAAATGCATTGACTGTAAACTCATACAGATTAGCATTTTTTAAAGGGGTCCTATTATCCTTTTTTTACTTGAGATATTTTATTTAACAGAATGACTCATTTGGACTTCAACACATATTTTCCGGGATTTGTGATATCAAAAATATCGACGAATTTTTTACTTGAGATATTTTACTTAAAGAAGGCAAAAAAGTGTTATTACTATGCTGGAGGCTTTCCCAAGGCAGACAAACTTAGAAATGGTGGTTACAATCATCCTGGTTTAAATCGCCCTCAAACTGATTTGATTTTGATGCGATATTTAAACTGAAGCTCCCAGGCGGCTATTGTAAGGGGCATGACATTTCCCGACCTGGTGCTAATCACAACACATACTGGCCCAGCTAACCAATCACAGCACAATTCGCATTTCAGAAAGCGGGCCTCCATTTAATACAGGAACTATTCGAGCCGTTTATGCCATAATGTAAAATATATGAAAAATAATGTGTTTTTCGAACAACTTCGTAAGAGAGCCTGTTCTAGTACACCCTCAAAACAAAATCAAGACTTTGTAAAAGAGCATAATAGGACCCCTTTAAGACATAATTTTTATGTAATTAAAAACGTTACTGACCACTCCCACCTTAGCAACCGTTGTCATGATAACATCAGCAAAAGCAGCTTTACAGTGTTCTTGTTAGCATTTATGTGTTTACACTGCTCTGCCATGACATCAAAAGTCCTTACTGTCATTTTCCAGTGAAATTCAATAGTTTATAAGAGATCCAAACAGGGATGCTCCACAATGCCAATGTCAACCTAAAAGTAAAGCTTTTTCCACGGGTGACCACCATATGTTAGGACAGCTGGTTAATCTGGACACACTGGGTGTCATGGAAAGGCTTCTCAGCCAGCATGGTCCATCTCAGGAAACCGCACAGGCCAGAACCAAAAACTCTCTTAAAGTTCCCCTATTATGCCATTTTTACGGTTTCTAATATTGTTTTGGGAGTCTCCTATAGCCGTCAAGGAAGTGGGATTCGAATTACGTATAACGACTCGTTTAGGCTGTAGAGAGTCAGTTCTTTATTTTGAGAGACAATAACTTTATTTATTGTGCACTTTCAGCTTTACAACTTTGCAGATCGTTTACATTCACATACAGCTAGATTACACACTGCATGAAAGGCAGTATTAGAAATGGCATAATATGGGCACTTTAATGTCACTTTGGTTGGCTTCTTTCTAAAGGAATATGCTAATTTTGGATGTATTTTCAACAGTTTGGATGTGATGATAAACTTGATACCTGACCTTTTTAGTATGTAAAGTCTGTGGCATTGCTGAAACGATTTTACAGAAACAATAAAACTTCAAACTGGAATGATAACAGGAAGAAAGCTTGTCAATATAGAAATGGGGGATCAGGTATGCATTTTGTTAACCTGAAATGCATTTTTAACTGACAGCTTCGTAGTGCTGGAAAAGAAAAAAAAACTGTTACTGAAGAAAACAGTATTGATTAGTCCCATGGATTTACTTAATTTACGCAATTCTAGCAACTGAAATCTTTATGAAGTGGTTGATAAAATGAAATAAATAAATATTTACTGCAGAAAAGAATACTATTGACTCATACCTCAGTTTTACTTAATTATTAATGTAATTCCTGCAACTGACAACTTTTTAGGGCAATAAATAAATTAAATGAATCTTTACTGCAGAAAATAATAAAATTTACTCATCTCTCAGTTTTAATTCATGCATGTGTTTTAATAAAATGCAAGCTTTATCTTTCATTATAATTTGCCACTGTAACCATGAATTATGCTTTAAAAGAAACTGATAGACAATTTTTTTATGGTAATCAACATTATGCCACAAATTCTGTTGAAAATGGCTTAACTTGAACCGTGGGACTAGTTCTGTTTGAAGATTCCTCCTTTTTACTGTTATTTCCTTACAGAATGACTTGTGATGCTCTTTTTGCGCCGAATAGTAATGCTAAGCTGACATATATATACAGTTTGTAAATTTCCCCCTGGATCTAAGATGAAGATAAAATCACATATCACTGTTGTACAGAATTATTTGCAGCACATTTCTGTTTGAGTCAGACCCATTTGAACACAGACAACCCACTGATCACAGAGGATGAGAACTGGGGAAAAGGAAAAAAAATCTGAGCTGATCACAGGGGAGTTGTTCCTAGAGCATGCAGCTTCTGGTGGAGTAATTCAGACTTCGGGATAGATGCCTCTGAGAAACAAAGACAAGGCTTCCCTGCAGTATGCCGTCCTGCATCTAAGCCATTTATTTTACAGTAGTAGAGACAAAGTAATATGTCCTAAAGCAATCTCTTAACAGATTCACAACAACCAACAGATACTCGTATGATTCCTTTACTAATGAAAGCTGGCAAGAAAATATTTTTCAAACAGAAAACATTCCCAACGTGGGACTTCAAATATGATTCAACTGATAGGTCTAGTTATTTTTTACTATATAAAATACATTATATATAATTTAGGATAAATATTTCAGCTTCCTATACACTATAAATGTCTTTAGAATGTGTGATTCTGTATATATTTTATAATAATTCAATGAAAAATTTTATATTTGATAAACCAGATCATTACAGACAATATTATCACAAAAACAGAGCTTAGAATCATTATTGTCTGTGTTTCTCTTCATCGAAACCTTAAAGCTTTTCAATGCATATGAAACTGTTTTAAACATAAAACTGGCAGGAAAAATCTCTCCTTGAGAAAGTCAAGGATCCCACTACAATCACTCTCACCATTATGAAAGTGTATAATGAATGCTTAATTGTCACTGACTTCATGTGAGACTGTAAAAAAGATGTAGTACTTCACATCCTTTCAGTGCCTGGAACATTGTTACCAGCCCTGGGATGGGGAAGTCAGAAAGATTTAGCAGAAATTCCCTTATGTTTGTGTATGCAATTTGCCTGGATGACCCTTGTAACGTTGCATATCTTCAAAGATATGTGTATGCCCTCATTAATAAATGGCAGTGTATTTCATTTGCAGGTAATATATTTTAGAATTGTTAAGCTTTGATGACACATAGATTCCACAATGCCAGCCTGCAAATGAATATTTCCCAAAATGGCACATCTGGTTTATACATAAATTCATTGCTAGATCTTTCTCAGAGAATGTTTCTTGACAAACAAGCTCAGGTGTCTCATTAAAGGAAAGAAAGTAATTTGGGGAATCTTTATCCCAAGTAGAAATCATTTTTGTTTAAACAAGATCCATTGTAAAAATTTAAGTCCTTGAATCACTGATGGTGTCACACTACTGTACCGGAGGGGAACACGGAGCCAAGGATAATCAAAATAGTCTTTATTAATCCAACACGGGGTAAATCCAACATGGGAAAACAGGAGGAAGACACACACATGGAACTGGTAGAGCCGGAGGATGCCGAGGATCCGGGGGGCCAGGGCTGAGCTGAGGGCTCTGGTGACCAAGACAGAGGCAGAGATCCAGAGATCCATAGTGGAGCCAGAACGACTGAGGACCAAGGTGGAGCTGGTGGGAGGAAGGAGCCCAACGGGGCTGGTGGGACGGAGCGACTACGCGCAGCCAGTGGAGAGGATTGCGGGTTGACGCATGACAAAGGCGGAGTCCGAGGGACGAGGGAGCCTGGTGGAGCAGATGGATCGATGGTTGACGGTGGAGGCAAGGGAGCTAGGAGCCGATGGGACTACGGGCCGAGGCGGAGTCCAGGCCTCGGAGGCTGGAGGTGAGGGAGACTCCGACCACGGCGACTCTGGAGGATGGCAGTCCCACAGAGCTCGCACTGCAATGATGGTGGGCTGAGGGCGAGCAGAGGGGCTGCGAGACGACAACGGTGGAGGGGGCAGGAGCGGGTGGGAGGGTGGTCATTTTGGAGGAGCGGCCACTGGAGGACACTTGCTAGGAGCAGGCACTGGAGGATCAGAAGCCCCCTCAGGGCTGGACGAGGAAACCAAGGACGAAGGAGGGCTGGACGGGACCAGCGGAGACGACGGAGAGAGGAGAGGGGGCAGTTCAATCTCCAGTTCAGATTCCCAGTCTATAAGATCCTCCTCCTCATTTTGGCCCTTTTGACGCTCAGGCGCGGTGCAGGGGGCAGAGCTCCACTCCACGCTCACACCGTCAGCGGCTCTCTCCCTTGCAGGTAGCTGGTGATGTGAGCTAATAACAGGAACTGTCTGGTATGGTCCTCGAGAGATTGTCCTTCCTGCTCCAGCAGGAGGAGGAGGAATTAGGGGTGAAGGAGGGGATCCTTGAACACAACGGAAAGAAAAAGGACTGAGAAAAACCGGAAAACAAACAGAGGATAGACACGCAATTTTTAGGGCGGGTCTTCTAGCACACTACTGTGCCGGAAGGAACCAGTCTATAAGATCCTCCTCCAAGGAGCCGAGGATGATCGAAATCGTAAATCCAACATGGCAAACCAGGAGGAAGACACACGCATGGAACTGGTAGACCCAACAAAACTGAACTGAAAGGACTAGGATAATAAAGGCAGGATAATAGAGGAAACACAGGTGTATGGAATCAATTAATAATCAACCTAAACAACGACAGGAAACACACCAAATAAGGAAAAACAATAACTGACACACATGACAACAGGTCCAATCCTAAAAGATGCAGCTGTGTTGGCTCTTAAGACAAAAAAAGTTTAAGAAACACTGCAACTATAGTATTTCTTACATGTCTAGTTTGGAAGGAGATTACTGAATGCAAAACGTATAGATACTATGGGATATGTATGTCAAAGATATTAAGTATGGCCTAAAAATTAATTAAATTAAGATTCTTAGACATACATAAATGAAGGCTTGGTTCTGTGTCATTGATGTTTATCTCTTATCGTAATCTCTAGCTCTTGACGTCTTATTAAATGGCCTATTTCAAACTAATTTGCTTACCTTTATCATTTTAATAAGCCACGATTTCATTCTGACTAAAAGATGACCTCCGTAATAGGGGGTAAGAGCACGACTATAATTTGGTTTTTACATAATTCAGCAAGCAGTATGTCTTCTTTTTTGACATACCACAGAGTGAGCCTATTATGAAAACAGAAACAACATGAGCTGAAAATCACACTCTCGATGTAGACCTGGTGTTGTGATGCAGCAAAGACAATGCGTTAGTGAGAGAACTATAATATAGTGAGAACTACAATATAGTGCATGTCTATAAAAAATTAAAAAAATAAAATAAAAAAATTATCAGAAACATCTGGGTATTCCAAATACATAAAAATGTGAATCACAGTCATAAAAAGTCACATTGCTGTTTAAAGTGTACATGCGCAGTCCTGCTGCACTTGTTAAACACTTCACATGACATCATCCCATGAGTCTTAATTTTGTGGGATCAATTATGTAACAGAAATATGCAGCCGCAAATATGCAAATTATGAGTGGCAATCAATGAACGTCTCCAGCAGAGACCTTAAGAATGTTCTCCACAAGTCTCATTTCCCATTCAACTGCGTATGTCAGGTGACCAAAGTCATTTCTTAGTGCAAAGTGCCAATGACTGAACAGATAATGTGTTGTCATATGAAATTACAGAGAGAAGTGAAAGGATGCTTTTCACACATCTCAATGTGAACGAGCTCAGGACTGAATGTAATGAATATACAATATGTAAATGCTAAATGTACAGTCAGTCAGTCATTATGGAAGGCATAATATACAGCCAGTAGGCCATTACCGCAATATTTATATTACATCGCTACTCACAAATTACTGATCATCTTCACTATAGTTGATAACTTGTAGTAATCACCTCGCTCAGAACAATCCTGGCATGAGAGAAAACATCCCCTGACATACCTTAAACCATAATAAGGATACAATACAAGATTAATGTGCAGCAAATGCATGCATTAGAACATATTTAGAGAAATTTAGCATTACATCACTTGCTCACCAATAGATACTCTGTAGTGAATGGGTGCCGTCAGAATGACAATTCAAACAGCTGATAAATAATCCACAATATGACAATATGTAAATAAATTAACATCTTGTGAAGCATGTCTGTAATAAACAAATCCATCAAGATATTTTTAACTCCAAACAAGTCCTCTATCCATAATATTGCTTTTTCCAGTGGAAAAGTCGTCTCATCTGAGTCAGGAGAGAAACATGCACAGATCAAGCACTGTTTACAAGTTAAAACAGTCCAAAATAGTTCTAAATAAAATATGGTGAATTCTGATGTGAGAGGACAATAGGACATTTTCAACGGAGGAAGCATTTTTATGGATTATGGACTCGTATTTTGGCCAGAAGCAATGGTTTAGAATTAAAACGCCTTAATAATGGATTTGTTTCTCACAATCAAGCAGCTTTTCACAACACAAGACGGTAATTGAGTCGCATGGTTAACCTGTGGATTATTGATTGTTTCTATTATTGTTTCTATCAGCTGTTTGAACTCTTATTCTGATGGCACCCATTCACTGTTCATGTTATTTGTTGACATGTTCTTTTAAGTGTCAGTCAGTGCTGTTTTCATTTTAGCATAAAGTATTAGTGCACACGGTAATGATTAAACTAACAAATGGGTGCAAATCTCCACATTAGAGAAAAACAGCAAGACTGCCGCTGTCTATCACTTTTGTTATATGAAGACATTAATTATCTCTCTCAAGTCTCACACGTGTATATTTAATGCTGAATAGCTCATACTGTATATTGTGGTGTGTCAATGTGTTTTTCCTGCATTGTTCATGACAGATTTAATAAGCAACATATGGTACACATGTCCAAAACACACAGCACATCACATCAGCACTTGATTCATGACAAGAAATTGATTTGTTCCCACTATTTCTGCCATGTTAATCTCTATACAATGGGTTTTATTCACTAACTGTGTATACAGATTTAAGACCTTTGTGTGAATGTTTAAAATTGTTTCTATAAAGTAGATCCGACTGAAATGTACAACCAAATGTACTTTTTTTCCCCCTGCATATATAAATATACAATTTTAATGCAATTATTAGTGAAATGAGACAATACACACCGATTAACACTAACTTCATTTTAATACATCACTTGATCACCAATGGATACTCTACAGTGAATGGGTGCCATCAGAACGAGTCCAAACAGCTGATTAAAAAATAAATAAAAAATCACAATAATCCACAAGTAATCCACACAAATCCAGTCTATCAATTAATGTCTTGTGAAGTGAAAAGATGCATGTTTGTAAGAAACAAAGCCATCAGTATGCAGTTTTAACTTTAAACTTTCTCTTCTGGCCAAAATGAGTCCTTCCTTGATCTATAATGAAGTTTCCATCAGTGAAAATGTCCATCCTCTGTTGTCCTCTCATATCAAAATCCACAGACATGTTTGTTTAAAAGTTTTTGAAGTTAAAAATGTCTTTAGATGAAGAAAAAAACTCATCTACATCTTGGATGGCCTAGGGGTGAGTACATTTTCAGCAAATTTTCATTTTGGGGTGAGCATCATTCCGTTCATTTACCATTTTGTGCAAAACTGTTTCATGCACTGCTTCTTATGCTATTAAACATATATTCAAAGTGCTGAATACCATTATTTGTTGTATTAGCAGCAGTAGAGTGTCATGAAGTGTGAACAGCTGAAATAATGTTTTTTCTTGCTCCAGTTCAGTGTTTAATTACTGAAATGAATGAGCATCATTCTATGATCTTCTTCTGCAAACAAAACTGCAATAAAATATGTTTAATAAGCATTTGAAAAGCAGTATAAGAAACAACCAGCCAAGAGTGTTACTGTGCCAACTGCACAAAGCAGCCACACACACACATTGCAGATACCATCTACTTGCCCATTTCACTGCAGAGTCCAGGCACAGAGCCACACCATGGCAACTGAGCATCTGGCTTTCCAAAAAGATAATCCAAGTAATCATCAACTAAAGGGATATTAGCAATGTCATATTCTCACACTCACCGGCAAAGCATATTATGCTGTGTGTGCAACACAACATGGAGCGCATCGGAAAGTAAACCATGTGGCCAAGTAAACCGAGATGTCATCATCGTTTCATGCATGCAAAGTGCAGTTTTTAATTCAAGTTACTCGTGGAATTTTGACAGGATGGTGTTCACGTCCTCAAATATGTGCATGGCCTTAATATCATTATAACTTGGTCATTAAATTAGCATAAAATAATGCATTGTGAAAAATGCCTAGCATATTTTAATTTGTATTCGGCATGCTCGCTGGAAAATTACTTGAATAAATCTGGAGGCAATGCCATTTTGAGAGCAAGTCTCAGGCATGAATAAAATCCTTAAGCATTTACCATAACTAGAGTGTTTTCAGTCCCTGGGGCTGCAGTGCTTGTAAACACCTCACTAATCAGAACACTCAATGCTCACAGGCTTATTGTCTCATGTTTCTTTGACCCAGAGCATTCCTTAACATGATTAAAACAACACTATTAGCATTATTTCCAAAGAAAAGATACAGTAGGGAAAACAGGAAAACTCCTTAACCTGTGAAGTTAACATTCTGCTGTTATAAGATCTGAAAATATGAAAAACATTTCATCCAGAGAAACTATCCTCTTTTTCTGTCTTTTTTTGTAAAAGTTAAGTTGTGAATATATTAAATGGTGAACATTTTCAAGGAAAAATTTACACACACACACACACACACACACACACACACACACACACACACACACACACACACACACACACACACCATGTATAATTTAAAATAAAGACAAATTAAAAAGGCACAGAATAACTCCAGATTATATTATCATATAGATTATAAATGATCATATATAGACAGTATTGATAGAACTTACTTTAATTTAACAAGCAAATACACATGTAAAAAAAGTGTATATTAGGTAAATTTAAATAAATAATTTAAATTCAAACAATTCATAAGCATTTGAATATTAGTGTATCATCGTTTCCACAAAAATACTAAGCAGTAAGAAATGTTTCTTGTGCAAAAATCAGCATACTAGAAAGATTTCTGAGAAATCATGTGACACTGAAGACTGGAGTAATGATTGCTGAAAATCCAGCTTTGCTATCAGAGAAAAAATTAAATAAAACAGTATAAATAAATTGTAATATTTAACAATATTACAGCTTTTACTGTATTTTTGATAAAATAAATGACTTTGTGAGCATAAGACGTTTCTTTCAAAAATATATATTTTTTTAAATTAAGTATTCCAAACTTTGGACTTGTGGTGTATAAATATTTAAAGCTTGAAAGGATATGACTAACTTTTTTTAACAAAGCGAAGTTATCATAGCCGATTCTCTTAGCTTTTTTGTTAGTCTTGTCCATGTCCAAAATTCATGTCCAGTACTGCAAGCGGAAACACTGCAGCTCTTTCATTCCTTGTTGACAATGTGCCCTTTTGATCTATAATGAACCATTCAGAGTTTAAATCACACACTTTATGAGCTACTGTGTTTGATCATGCAGCTGAATGCATTGGCTATAACCCCACGCAATGTTCAGCTACTTTAAAAATCGCATCTTACATCACAGACTTAGCAACAGCAAAAAACAGAATCTAACAGAATTAGATAAGATGCCAAGTGACTAGTGGTTACTGTAATTATTCACCTTTTAGCTGTTTAGATTTTAAAATGAAAAACATGAATATTTTTCATCGTTACAACAAAAATGGAAACGCATGAACAGAATTCATCATACTTATTCACATGAATCACAAGCTTCAGGTTCAGCATAAATCAAATCAAACTACAGCATGATCGTTTCGGTGAAACTATATATTTTTCCAGCCTTTACAGGCAAACTAAAATAAATCATGAAAATCAAGAGGACTTCCAAATTGTCTGAATCAATAAGCAAGTTTGATTTCAGATAAGATAACCATTAGGTGGATCAAACGAATGCATCCGGTGATGCTACACCAACATCAGAGCTCTCTTTAAATGCATAGATTTCTCGCTTGAGTTCTTCACGACCTGCTCCAAATATGCTGACTGCTCATGTTTTTGGAAGCCCAAACGCTCTGGGAAATCGTGTTTGAAAAGTGCTTAAGGATGTGTAAGAAGACACTTACGGCTTGTTGCATAGCAGAGATATCGAAGTAAATCAACTATAAATGCAGTAGGTAACTCTTCTGATTTATTAAATTTGAGTGTAACTACTTGCTTTATTAAGTTTTGCATATGAATCAGATTTAGATCACTACAATGTGTCTTGAAGGTAATGTGTGTAAAAGTAAAAAAATTTCTCTTATCACAGCTCTTATCCATATTTGAAAAATAATTGCTACCCATCATTCAAAAGTTTGGTGGCAGTCTTTTTTTTTTTTTTTTTTTTTTTTTTTTTTGATTAAAAGAAATAATACTTGTTCAGCAAGAATGCATCAAACTGATCAAAAGTAACAGTAAGGACTTTTACATCATTAAAAAAAGAAAGAAAGAAAGAAAAATGTTGTTTGGAACTTTCTATTCCTCAAAGACTCCTGAAAAAAAGTATAATGATTTCCACAAAAATATTAAGCATCACAACTGTTTTCAAATTTCAAAATAATAATAAATGTTTTTGAGACCAGAAATCAGTATATTAGAATTACTAAGAAATTAATTACATTTGAAAATAATTGCAAATAGAAAACTATTAACAGTCAATATCAACTGTCAATTTTAAAGGGGTCCTATTATGCTTTTTCACTTTTTGAATTTTAGTCTTTTAGAGTGTAGTGTGTATGTTTGGGCATAAAAGTTTTGTTTAATAGCGAATACCATTATTTGTTGTAATAGCAGCAGTAGAGTGTCATAAAGTGTGAACAGCTAAAAAAAAGTTTTTTCTTACTCCAGTTCACACTGTTTAATTACTGAAATGAATGAGCATCATTCTATGATCTTCTTCTGCAAACAAAACTGCAATAAAATATGTTTAATAAGCATTTGAAAAGCAGTATGGTAAACAGCTAGCCAAGAATGTTATTTCGTTTTTTTTAAATCCCTTTTCAAAAACTACAACGAACGGCTCGTTTAGACTAAAGCGTTGTTTTCCAGGTTTTGTGATGTCACAAAGCGGCCCATTAGAATATCATTAAAATAATTCCTGCCTATACGGAAATTCGAATGGTTGGGCGGTGAGGTCGTGGTTATAACGCTTGGTTGAGTGCATCAGACAAGATGACAACAAAGAAGATGTGCTGCTGTAGCATCAAGTTTTCACAAGTTATTACACATGCACCTTAATAACTATGTATGTAAATATGTCCGTTACAATTATGAAAAAGTTTTTATGAACTGCTG